>NC_143035.1:22492500-24892500 GCF_057628025.1 Oncorhynchus mykiss | reverse complement strand
CTGGAGACCGTCGCTGCAGGCTCCGGACTGACCCGTGGAGCAGGCACAAGATGAACTGGGCTGTGGGGGGAGCACTGGAGATCTGGTGCTTATCCTTGGCACCACTCTTCCATGCTGAATGCCCACTTTAGACCGGCATGTAGATGTACCATATATTTTGCTTTATTACATTACAAAATGTACCATTGCCTATTAAAACACATTTCACCAATAAAATATTGTTTCCATGTGAACCCAGTGCAGTCTCTCAAAGTTGCATTAACAATGTCATAATAAAATCATGAAAAACCATCATAGCCTATACTGCTTCCTGGTGGTGATCTGGGCACCCTTTCCAACCATGTACATACTGTACGTCCGCATGGTACCGTCTCCATTCAAGAACTTGACAACACTCCCTCTCACAATTCCTGCAAGATACCCACACTGCAGTTTCACTTATACCCTGTTCATACTGAAAAACTGAGCTTTACTGCACTGCCCTGGTTGTCTGGCAAGCATAAAGATGCAGGATCTTAATTGTTCACCTTTAAAAAATAAAAATAATTCACCTTTATTTAACCAGGTAGGCTAGTTGAGAAAATGTTCTCATTTACAACTGCGACCTGGCCAAGATAAAGCAAAGCAGTGCGACACAAACAACAACACAGAGCTACACATGGAATAAACAAGAGTACAGTCAATAACACAATAGAAAAAAAAGAAAGTCTATGTACAGTGTGTGCAAATGGCGTGAGGAGGTAAGGCAATAAATAGGCCACAGTAGAGAATTAATTAACATTCAGTAAATTAACACTGGAGTGATAGATGTGCAGATAATGATGAAGTTGAAATACTGGTATGCAAAAAAGCAGAAAAGTAAATAAAAACAATATGGGGATGAGGTAGGTAGATTCGATGGGCTATTTACAGATGGGCTATGTACAGCTGCAGTGATCGGTAAGCTGCTCAGATAGCTGATGTTTAAAGTTAGTGAGAGAAATATAAGTCTCCAGCTTCAGCAATTTTTGCAATTCATTCCAGTCATTGACAGCAGAGAACTGGAAGGAAAGGCGGCCAAATTAGGTGTTGTTGGCTTTGGGGACCAGAGAGATATACCTGCTGGAGCGCGTGCATCAGGTGGGTGTTGTTATCGTGACCAGTGAGCTGAGATAAGGCGGAGCTTTACCTAGCATAGACTTTTAGATGACCTGTAGCCAGTGGGTCTGGCGATGAATATGTAGCGAGGGCCAGCCGACGAGAGCATACATGTCGCGGTGGTGGGTGGTATGTGGGGCTTTGGTGACAAAACGGATAGCACTGTGATAGACTGCATCCAGTTTGCTGAGTAGAGTATTGGAGGCTATTTTGTAAATGACATCGCCGAAGTCAAGGCTCAGTAGGATAGTCAGTTTTACGAGGGTATATTTGGCGGCGTGAGTGAAAGAAGCTTTGTTGCGAAATAGGAAGCCGAGTCTAGATTTAATTTTGATTTGGAGATGTTTAATATTAGTCTGGAAGGAGAGTTTACAGTCTAGCCAGACACCTACTGTAGGTATTTGTAGTTGTCCATATATTCTAAGTCAGAACCGTCCAGAGTAGTGATGCTAGTCGGGCGGGCGGGCAGCGAACGGTTGAAAAGTATACATTTGGTTTTACTAACGTTTAAGAGCAGTTGGAAGCCATGGAAGGAGTGATGTATGGCATTGAAGCTCGTTTGGAGATTTGTTAACACAGTGTCCAAAGAAGGGCCAGATGTATGCAGAATGGTGTCGTCTGCATAGAGGTCGATCAGGGAATCACCAGCAGCAAGAGCGACATTGTTGATATATACAGAGAAAAGAGTCGGCCCGAGAATTGAACCGTGTGGTACCCCCATAGAGACTGCCAGAGGTCCAGACAACAGGCCCTCCGATTTGACAGACTGAACTCTGTCTGAGAAGTAGTTGGTGAACCAGGCGAGGCAGTTATTTGAGAAACTAGGGCTGTTGAGTCTGCCGATAAGAATACAGTGATTGACAAAGTTGAAAGACTTGGCCAGGTCGATGAAGACGGCTGCACAGTACTGTTTTTTATCGATGCCGGTTATTATATCGTTTAGTACCTTGAGCGTGGCTGAGGTTCACCCGCGACCAGCTCGGAAAACAGATTGGGTTTCGAAATGGTACGTTGGGATTCGAAATGGTCAGTGATCTGTTAATTAACTTGGCTTTAGAAGACTTTAGAAAGGCAGCGCAGGATGGATATAGGTCTATAACAGTTTGGGTCTAGAGTGTCACCCCCTTCGAATAGGTGGATGACCGCTGCAGCTTTCCAATCTTTAGGGTTCTCGGAAGATATGAAAGAGAGGTTGAACAGACTTGTAATAGGGGTTGCAACAATTACGGGGGATCATTTTAGAAAGAGAGGGTCCAGATTGTCTAGCCCAGCTGATTTGTATGGGTCCAGGTTTTGCAACTCTTTCAGAACATCTGCTATCTGAAATTGGGTGAAGGAGTAGCTGGGGAGGCTTGGGCAAGTAGCTGCGAGGGGTGCGGAGCTGTTGGCCGGAGTTGGGGTATCCTTGCAGTCGGATGCCAAGCAGTTGCCATACCAAGCAGTGATGCAGCCAGTCAATATGTTCTCAATGGTGCAGCTGTAGAACATTTTGAAGATCTGAGGGCCCATGACAAATCTTTTCAGTCTCCTGCTAAGTAAGAGACGTTGTCTCTTACATTTGCATTTCCATTTCTATTTATTAGGGATCCCCATAAGCTGCAGCCAAGACAGCAGCTACACTTCCTGGGGTCCAAACACACCAAAGCACCCACATTACATATAAAACAAAAGATGAAACAGTGAACTATGTTTGTACTAAGTGAGCTAAAGATTAAACAGTACATCATATAACATCCCTACACCACCACATATCCACAGCCAAAATGTTCAATACCACCATACAACATTATCACAATGTGTGAGTATGCATGTGTCTGTACCTTTGTGTGTGTCTCTTCACAGTCAACATTGTTCCATAAGGTGCATTTTTACCAGTTTTTTAAATCTGATTCTACTGCTTGCATCAGTTACCTGATGTGGAATAGAGTTCCATGTAGTCATGGCTCAATGTAGTACTGTGCGCCTCCCATAGTCTGTTCTGGACTTGGGGACTGTGAAGAGACCTCTGTGGGGTATGCATGAGTGTCCGAGCTGTGTGGTAGTATTTTAAACAGACAGCTTGGTACATTCAGCTTGTCAACATCTCTTATAAAACAAGTAATGATGTAACATATACAGTTGGCATTGCTGCTATGATTGTAGTTGTCCTTGATGTCCTTTGTTCATTTTTCTTTTTTGCATTGTTGTGTGCTGTTTTCTTCTGTCTTTTTCTTCTTTCTCTTTAGTTCATTCTCTTGGTTGTTGGTGCATGGGGGGAGTTCTTGGGGAATGGAATTAATTGTATTTTTTTCTCGGGGGAAGACTGTGGGAGGGGTCTCGAATGGTTCAGGGACAGCTATTGGGGAACTGTGGGGGGTTCTTGGAGGGTTCAGGTTCAAACATTTTTGGCCTGGTGGGTGATCTGTCAACGTGCCCTTGAGCAGGGCATTGAACCTGGATGCTTCTGTGTGTAGCTCTGAATGGGAGTCTTCACTGAGAGGCTTCACTGCAAGTATATTGTATGTTTTGGAAATTAAATTTAAAAGATATGATCATTTTTAAAAAGTAATAATGAAGTCATCTCTCTTCCACTTTGAGCCATGAGAGATTGGCATGCATGTAATTAATGTTAGCTCTCCGTGTACTTTTAAGGGCCAGCCGTGCTGCCATGTGCTGAGCCAACTGCAATTTTTCCAAATCCCTCCTTGTGGCACCTGACCACACAACTGAACAGCAGTCTAAGTGCGTCAAAAATAGGGCCTGTAGGACCTGTCTTGTTGATAGTGTTGTTAAGAAGGCAGAGAAGCGCTTTATTATGGACAGACTTCTCTCCATCTTAACTACTGTTATATCAGTATGTTTTGACCATGACAGTTTACAATCCAGGGTTACTCCAAGCAGTTTAGCCACCTCAACTTGCTCAATTTCCACATTATTCATTACAAGACATAGTTGAGGTTTAGGGTTTAGTGAATGATTTGTCCCAAATACAATGCTTTTATTTTTGGAAATATTTAAGACTAACTTATTCCTTGCCACCCATTCTGAAACTAACTGCAACTCTTTGTTAAGTGTTGCAGTCATTTCATTCACTGTAGTAGCTGACGTGTATAGTGTTGAGTCATCCGCATGCATAGGCACACTGGCTTTACTCATAGCCAGTGGAATTTTGTTAGTAAAGATTGAAAAAAGTAAGTGGCCTAAATAGCTACCCTGGGGAATTCCTGATTCTACCTGGAATATGTTTGGGAGGCTTCCATTAAAGAACACTGTTCTGTTAGACAAGTAACTATTTATCCACATTGTAGCAGGGGGTGTCACGCCATAACACACAACTGGTGTTAACCCAATATGAAACACAACTGGTATTATTAACCCAACGTGAAACACAACTGGTATTAACCCAATGTGAAACACAACTGGTATTAACCCAACATGAAACACAACTGGTATATTAATCCAATATGAAACACAACTGGTATATTAACCCAATATGAAACACAACTGGTATTAACCCAATATGAAACACAACTGGTATTATTAACCCAACGTGAAACACAACTGGTATATTAACCCAATATGAAACACAACTGGTATATTAACCCAATATGAAACACAACTGGTATTAACCCAATATGAAACACAACTGGTATTAACCCAATATGAAACACAACTGGTATTAAACCAATATGTATAAAAGAGGTTAAAAGAAGGGTATATATTGGTATATTTATCAAAACATATAATAACTATATATATTTTGTGAATTTAAAAAATAAATAACCAACTAGGTCAAAACACTAAAGCCCTGGCTTTATTTCACAGAGCCTCAACCTCGAACTAGCCTCAACTCAATCACCTCCCCTCAGAGTAGGGGAATGGAAAAGGGTTATAGTATACAAGAAAGAATCCATACTGATAGTCAGTTACAAACGGAGTGAGAGAGTCCTGACCCACCCCTAAATGAAGATAGCAAAGTGTTATTAATGTCATAGCCTTTAGCTCCGCCCATCAAGGGGATGAGGTACCAGTAATGCTCCAAACTAGTGTAGCAAAAAATAGACTGGTCAATCTGCCGTACAGAGAGATTGTTCTCAGGTTTTATCTGAATATGAATACTTAATTTGTATGGGCAATAAAAAACAGCTAAAACATAAAATGGTTCATTGTAGTCAGTAGAACAAGTAGTATTTGTCCCAACACGATGGAGTGGGTTTTTGTTACTAGCTATCGTTAAACTCTTCTGCTGTAGTTCAAGATATGCCTAGTACTTATCTGGTAATACACACAGGTAGCTTACAATATTGATTAAAATGTGAAAAAGTTGTTTAAATAAAGAGTTTGTATCTGAGGCCACAAAGACAACATCACATGCAGTGTTTCCACAGGAGGCTGCTGAGGGGAGGATGGCTAATAATAATGGCTGGAACGGAGTGAGTGGAATGGCATCAAACCCATGGAATACCTGGAACCATGTGTTTGATGTATTTGATACCATTCCAGTCATTCTACCTCAGCCATTACCACGAGCCCGTCGTCCACAATGAAGTTGCCACCAACCTCCTGTGGTAGTATGCCCTGTATATAACTAGGTGGTACCATATGTCCTGTGTATACATTAACTAGTTGTTACCGTATGTCCTGTATATACAGTACCAGTCAAAAATTTGGACACACCTACTCATTCCAAGGATTTTCTTTATTTTTACTATTTTATACATTGTAGAATAGTAGTGAAGACATCAAAACTATGAAATAACACATATGGAATCACGTAGTTACCAAAAAGGTGTTAAACAAATCAAAATATATTTTATATTTGAGATTCTTCAAAGTGGCCACCCTTTGCCATGATGGCAGCTTTGCACAATGTTCATTTGTAGAGGTAAGGGGCTGCTGTTAGTGACCAGCTTTGTGTGTGACGATAATCACCCTGTAATTTTCCACTCGACCGAGTGAGAGAGTGAGACCCACACAGGATGACTGACCTGCAGTTGAGGTCGCACTTAAAAGAACAGCCAGACACATGTGCATTGACAAGACATACCCTCCACCCTGAGCCTGCACATTTGAGAAGGTGTTATTCAAACATTTACAGCACTCCTTTCATTAAAGTTAGGTTCTTTATTAAGTAATGTGCCAACATAACCCTGATATAAATAAGTAAAAAAACACTGCTATTTGATATAACGTTTAAGAGCAGCAGATCTATTACCCAGGCCTGCTTGACCTCCCCACTAAAGACCATCAGATATTACCCAGGCCTGTTTGACCTTCACACTAGTCCATCAGATCTATTACCCAGGCCTGTTTGACCTCCTCACTAAAGACCATCAGATCTATTACCCAGGCCTGTTTGACCTCCTCACTAAAGACCATCAGATCTATTACCCAAGCCTATTTGACCTCCCCACTAAAGACCATCAGATCTATTACCCAGGTCTGTTTAACCTCCCCTCTAGAGATCAGCAGACCTAATAATAATTTTTGTATTCTTTTTTTATTTAACCTTTGTTTAACTAGGAAAGTCAGAACAAATTATTTTTTACAATGACGGTCTACCCTGGCCAAACCCTAACCCCAACGATGATGGGCCAATTATGCACCACCCTATAGTTAGTCCTATATGACTATAGTTAGTCCTATATGACTATAGTTAGTCCTATATGACTATAGGTAGCCCTATATGATTAGAGTAAGCCCTATGTGACTAGCGTTAGCCCTATATGACTAGAGTTAGCCCTATATGACTAGAGTAAGCCCTATGTGACTAGCGTTAGCCCTATGTGACTAGAGTTAGCCCTATATGACTAGAGTTAGCACTGTATGACTATAATTAGCCATATATGACTATAGTTAGACCTATATGACTAGACTTAGCCCTGTATGACTATAGTTAGCCCTATACGACAATATTTAACCCTATACGACTATAGTTAGCCCTATACGACTGTAGTTAGCCCTATACGACTGTAGTTATCCCTATACGATTAGAGTTAGTCCCTATATGACTATAGTTAGTCCCTATATGACTATAGTTAGTCCCTATATGACTATAGTTAGTTCCTATATGACTAGAGGATCCCTAAAAAAACTAGAAAACAGGAACAAATCGAGAGATAGGAAAAGAGAGAAAAACGCTGGTAGGCTTGACGAAACAAAACTAACTGGCAACAGAGAAACCGTGAACACAGGTATAAATACACAGGGGATAATGGGGAAGATGGGCGACACCTGGAGAGAGGTGGAGATAATCACAAAGACTGGTGAAACCGATCATGGTGTGACAGTATGGGAGCAAGTGATGGAGTATGCAGGATGGAAATAAGTGTCTCTCTGTGTGTGTACCCATGTGCTGGTATTTTTGTGTAAGTAGGTACACATTGATATGAGTGAGACTGATCATGCATGTGCGTGTATGTTTGCTGTTGGTGTGTAGACCTGTGTGTTTGTGTGTAAGCATGTGTGCGTGTCAAGCATGTTCCAAGGTTGTATGTTTTGTTTCAAGTGTAAATATGCAGTTTAAACAGTAGCAAAGGGGTCACACCATCACTGAGGGGTATCCTACAAAGCAGGTTTGAGGAGTTAGCGAGGTAACTTTGGTCAACTCTGAGTTCATCTCAGGATAGCCAGTCAAATGCAATTGCTCACCTTTCATCCAGGAAAATTTCTAACGCAACGAATCCTTCACAACTAACTTGCTCGGGGTCAGGCTAACTCACGGTGAACAACACTTACCCTGTATGCAATGACTGTGCTGCGAGTTGAGGATCAATGAAATCAGATTCCCTCCCTCTTGCAAAGATTTTGTCATCATCCCCTTCATTTGAGGAAGACAACTAATTAAATATTTTCTAATTACATTTCTAATCTCAGTCATTTAATCGGATTACTTTCCGTCACCTTTGGATTACTTTCCCCTTTAGGAGGCTTTGAGAAGAAGACAAAACGGATCCATCAAACGCACTTAGTGTGTCATCATATTGGTCTCTGACTTGTGGTCAGACTCGCTCAGTTGGAACACGTTAACTTTTTTCAATGCTGAATTGAATGTCATTGAGAAAACAGAAAGGTGTAATTAATTTTTCGCAAGCATCTGAATATTTATGAATTTTAAAGTAATCCAAGAAGTGATCATATTGTTTTTAAAAGTATCTGTAATCTGATTACAATATTTTTGGTTGTAACATAACTGATTACATTTACCTGTTTTGACATATAATCAGTTACTCCCCAACCCTGTACAGAAGAGAACATGAACATGACTCATGTGGACTGTATGACCAAGCATCTGTAATGATCTGTAGGGCTTTGTAACATTTCCTTTGTTATTTATCTAAATAAAAGAATGTGTGCATTTGTACGAATGTGTGTATACCAGCATATGTGTGTCTGTGCGTGCATGGATGTGTTCAACAGTCATAAGGACCAGTCAATATGAGTCAAACCTTGCTTGCCATTTCAATATACTTTTGCTCTTTTGTTTTGCAGCAGTGTTGCTGGCATGTTTTGCACGCCCACGCTTGTCAAGTGGTGAGCCGGTTCACAGTGGTTTAGCTCATAGGTGTAGGTTGTGGTGGGCCATCTCTGCACTTTGGACAGACCTCTGTTTACTCACTACAGGACTGTCTTCACTGCCTGTCTGTGTAGCCACAAGATGCACAGCTATGTTATGGCTGTGAGAGACTTTGACAAACAAGCTAATTTTAGCAAACTTGTTAACTTGAGAGTTGTAGGGCCAGCTTCACAGACATTGAATAAAGCTTGGAGTGAGCCTTGTTCTCACTTAATACATGTCTAACATTTACCCTCAACAAGTCTTGATCTAATGTAAGTATGTTTTTTCATGAAGGCATACTTTTACTGACAGTTAGTAAAAGTCCTCTAGGAGCACATCTAAAACATGTTGTTAATGCAGTGTTCAATGCAACATATGAAAAACTGGTCATGAGGTTCCTATACATACATGTTCGTTGATGTTTATGACATTGTCATGACATGTCTTACACTCAAGATGTGCTTTCAACTGATATCTGCAGTGTGCTTGGCCTAAGTATTGAACATTTACACAGGGAGGCTGTTACAGAAACACTGAACACTGAAAAGCCCCACTCAGCTTCAGCTGCTTGGCCAGGATGACATGTCTGCTAAGGGAGTGTGATTGGGTTAATCAGTAACTCTCTGAGACTCACCACGTTGATGTGACCTATTTTCAGACAGAGCTGTTTCTATGACTTACCGGATGTATTGTATCCCTGTACAACAAAACACTTTTCAAAGTGCCAGTCCTTTGTGCGTCCAAAATGTAACCCTATTCAATTATTGTTGGATAGTGTTATAACATACAGGATTTTTGATGTCTTCAATTATTTCTGGCTTGTCGTTCATCTTCAGGTAGAAAAGATTGAAGCACAGAGAGCAGAGGCTTTTTAGATGATCATGGTGATATTGATGATTATGAGGATGAGGATCATGATGGTGACATTTGTTGTTGATTTCACGTTGAATTCACAGTTCGTTGACAGCTCAACCAAATGTAAATCAAAACTACTCGTTGAACTGACCCAGTGGGTGAACCTGAATGTCTTTGTTGAGCCCCAATAAATCCCCCAATAAGTTCCAAAAGTCTTGCTGCTACTCTGCAGAATATGTGAATGATATGCAGTTGTGTTTTGCCTCATAGAAACACACAAGTACAGTCAGCATCATGTGGAGCTCTCAACAAAATATAAATCCAGCAAATTATATACAATGGCACATAATTGTTGTTTGTTAGCTGGTCTCAACCTCATGTGAGAATGTCTCTATGATATTTTCCACCCACAGTGCACCTGGTATGAGAGTGAGTCTGTTACAGCAAAAGTAGCCTCTAGAATTCACACCTCTAACACCAAAACCACACTGATGTTCAAGTTTCCAGGCATCATTGTTTGTCTCTGGACATGTTTTGTGTTTGTTGGTTTCATTGCGGATGGCTAAAAGACCACAGTGGAAAATGTCACAGCCCTCTCGTTCTGGAAGCCCTCCCTCCTTATTCTAGCCAAGCACAAATGGAACCTATTGGTCTTATTCCCCTGAATGTGACCCCCTCACCCTTTTCGCTGTATCCACTGATGTAGCTACTTCTACCCGTTATGAATAAGAACTTCACTATAACTCCATACGCTTGCTGATATTCTCAAACAATAGGATATATTTGACCACAAGGTATTGGCTGAAGAGTGAGTTTGATTCTCCCCAGTAGTCCACTCTACTGTTAGTTTTGACAATACTGAGTACAGTTTAGGCAAACATAGTAATTTCAGTTGCATGCACAAAGTGCAATATGCATGAAGAATATGGTTAACTGGATTCACTTGTACCTTTCTTTTCAAGTTTCAATTTATTACAATTTTGAGGGGTCAAGCCTCTCACTACTTTTCCAGCTGATTGCTAAAACAGAATGCATTTTTGATGATTTAATTATTTAATGAGATACAACAGTGAAGGCTAACAAGATAAATAAAATTGGTTGCATAAACCATGACCAATAGACTACAGCATATTAGCAGTATGAATAGATTACAACTGAGAGAGAACATCGATGTGGTTCATAATTATAAGATTTAGCACATTGACCTACGCTTTGACTGTGAGACTGGTAAGATAGTTATGTTCTAAACTGGTGAAACAGCGGCATCTGGTGAAAGACTACATCTGTCACGCCCTGACCTACGATATCTCTGTTTTCTTTATATTTTGGTTAGGTCAGGGCGTGACTAGGGTGGGTACGCTAGTTTTTGTATTGTCTAGGGATTTTTGTATGTCAAGGTGTTTGCAGGTCTAGGTGATTTGTATGTCTATGGTGGCCTGATGTGGTTCCCAATCAGAGGCAGCTGTTTATCGTTGTCTCTGATTGGGGATCATATTTAGGTATCCATTTCCCTTTGGTGTTGGTGGGATCTTGTCTATGTGTAGTTGCCTGTCAGCACTCGTTTGTATAGCTTCACGGTTTGTTATTTTGTTCAGTGTTCATTCTTTAAATACAGTGCCTTGCGAAAGTATTCGGCCCCCTTGAACTTTGCGACCTTTTGCCACATTTCAGGCTTCAAACATAAAGATATAAAACTGTATTTTTTTGTGAAGAATCAACAACAAGTGGGACACAATCATGAAGTGGAACGACATTTATTGGATATTTCAAACTTTTTTAACAAATCAAAAACTGAAAAATTGGGCGTGCAAAATTATTCAGCCCCCTTAAGTTAATACTTTGTAGCGCCACCTTTTGCTGCAATTACAGCTGTAAGTCGCTTGGGGTATGTCTATCAGTTTTGCACATCGAGAGACTGAAATTTTTTCCCATTCCTCCTTGCAAAACAGCTCGAGCTCAGTGAGGTTGGATGGAGAGCATTTGTGAACAGCAGTTTTCAGTTCTTTCCACAGATTCTCGATTGGATTCAGGTCTGGACTTTGACTTGGCCATTCTAACACCTGCATATGTTTATTTTTGAACCATTCCATTGTAGATGTTGCTTTATGTTTTGGATCATTGTCTTGTTGGAAGACAAATCTCCGTCCCAGTCTCAGGTCTTTTGCAGACTCCATCAGGTTTTCTTCCAGAATGGTCCTGTATTTGGCTCCATCCATCTTCCCATCAATTTTAACCATCTTCCCTGTCCCTGCTGAAGAAATGCAGTCCCAAACCATGATGCTGCCACCACCATGTTTGACAGTGGGGATGGTGTGTTCAGCTCTGTTGCTTTTACGCCAAACATAACGTTTTGCATTGTTGCCAAAAAGTTCAATTTTGGTTTCATCTGACCAGAGCACCTTCTTCCACATGTTTGGTGTGTCTCCCAGGTGGCTTGTGGCAAACTTTAAACGACACTTTTTATGGATATCTTTAAGAAATGGCTTTCTTCTTGCCACTCTTCCATAAAGGCCAGATTTGTGCAATATACGACTGATTGTTGTCCTATGGACAGAGTCTCCCACCTCAGCTGTAGATCTCTGCAGTTCATCCAGAGTGATCATGGGCCTCTTGGCTGCATCTCTGATCAGTCTTCTCCCTGTATGAGCTGAAAGTTTAGAGGGACGGCCAGGTCTTGGTAGATTTGCAGTGGTCTGATACTCCTTCCATTTCAATATTATCGCTTGCACAGTGCTCCTTGGGATGTTTAAAGCTTGGGAAATCTTTTTGTATCCAAATCTGGCTTTAAACTTCTTCACAACAGTATCTCGGACCTGCCTGGTGTGTTCCTTGTTCTTCATGATGCTCTCTGCGCTTTTAACGGACCTCTGAGACTATCACAGTGCAGGTGCATTTATACGGAGACTTGATTACACACAGGTGGATTGTATTTATCATCATTAGTCATTTAGGTCAACATTGGATCATTCAGAATCCTCACTGAACTTCTGGAGAGAGTTTGCTGCACTGAAACTAAAGGGGCTGAATAATTTTGCACGCCCAATTTTTCAGTTTTTGATTTGTTAAAAAAGTTTGAAATATCCAATAAATGTCGTTCCACTTCATGATTATGTCCCACTTGTTGTTGATTCTTCACAAAAAAATACAGTTTTATATCTTTATGTTTGAAGCCTGAAATGTGGCAAATGGTCGCAAAGTTCAAGGGGGCCGAATACTTTCGCAAGGCACTGTAAATAAGAATGTACGTTTACAACGCTGCGCCTTGGTCTGATCCTTATTACTAACGTGACAACATCATCATGTAAAATGTTCCTTCCTGATGCTGTATCAATTGTAATGTCGTTGACCGAAATGTGACCATGTTCATGTTACACCACTCTGTTATGTCTTACAATGTAACATGTGCTTTGAATTATTCCTTACTCATTGAATAACTAAAAAAAACACATCTACTGTCAAGATGAAGTTTCACTACTTTAGACAAATAACAGCTGTTATCACGACAGTGATCTTCACAGTGAGCAGCTACATACTGTACATGTTCTCCTTTTAGCCATTTCTCATGGTCTTGCACAGTTTTCCATTTAGTATTATCAAGTGATCAACACCGTACAGTACAGTATCACTGGTTTGCCGCTGTGAACACACCAACCAGATTTTTGATCCAAGGGTGTGAAGTTCCTCATATCCTTAGAATGGAACAAGGTAAATATTAACAAAAGCAATCAAACAATAAACATGTGAAATGCTTGAGTTCTTTGAGCTAAATTCCCCTTGAACCACACCCTGTCTGTCAACACTGTATACTGCAGCCAGTGCCGAGTCACATCCCATTTCTGTAGTGTTGCCTTCCCATTCTGCTTCACAACACGAGGACACCACAGAAGAAGCTATTGGGTTAGCTAGAACAGAGAGTTGTACCAACAACACCAACATGACAATTCAATGGTGGGGCCTCTTACTGGAACAGTGGTTTCTTTTGTCCTGTTTACCATTTCACATCTTAGCTTTCAATCTGGACACGGACACAAAGCATGTTCTGAGGAAAAATGGTGATCCAGGAAGCCTGTTTGGATTCTCCCTGGCACTGCACCATCAACTGAATCCTGTCAATAAGAAACTGTGAGTTGACCTCTTATAAGAAATGATTAACAGTGTTCATACATACTATTATCTGATCTTGCTTGTCATATATAAACATATTTGTGTGTCCTCTATCCTGTCTGATTACCCATCTGTCTTATATAAGTACACAATATGAACTGAGAAATGAACTAGCCTTAATGGCTACTCTTAATCTCTAGCCGGTACAACCAGAAGAGAATGGGCCACCTCTCTGAGCCTGGTTCCTCTCTAAGTTTCATCCTCAGTTCCTTCCTTTTAGGGAGTTTTTCCTGGCCTCTCTGTTTTCACGTCTGCTTTGCTTGCTCTTTGGGGTCTAGGATAACTGTAAAGCACTGTGACAACTGCTGATGTAAAAATGGTTTTATAAAATAACATTGATTGATTGGTTGATTGATACAACTCAGACCAGCAGTGACAAAGTTGTTTTTAGTTTGAATATTTTATTGTAGAGATGCATGTGAGTTTTACATCAATTTACAACAGTCTGATTTATTTTTTCCTAGATTGCTGGTTGGAGCACCACGTGCCAAGTCATTTACCAAACTTGAAGTTACGGGAGGAATCTACCAGTGTGAGCTCACCACTGATTCTAAGAGCTGTGAGCGTGTCAAGCTTGACAATGATGGTTTGTTTGCTTACACTCACGTGTAATAGGTTTTTGTGTGTTTGATTGCTGTTAAGAAAATATGTGTGATTTTGTTAATGTGTATTTAACATTAATGTGCGTGAACGCTAACTTTTGTGTTTGAAAACAAATGTTCCCCAGAGTTTGTTAAAAGCAAGGATGTTAAAGACCAATGGATGGGTGTACGAGTGACAAGCCAAGGCCCTGGTCAAAGCGTTATGGTATTGTAAATATTGTGTACTTTAATCTTTGAATTGCCATTTGTTGACAATGATAAACTAATATTGTTTTTTGGTTTGTTTGGTTTGTTTTGTAATGAACTTATATTGTTTTTTGTTTTGTTTTTAATTCAAGGAATTTAATTGACTCGGAAAGGACAACATTTCAGGGTTTCAGTGAAGTTAGCAAAAGAGCACATTTTCATTATAAATCAAACCCCTTTGTTTATGACTTAGAATTCCTTACGTCTGAGAGAATTTCTATCATTCTCCCCACCACAGACCTGCGCACATCGATACCAGGAGTGGAGCACCAATCCTGACACCCCTAACCTCGTATTCGGTCAGTGCTATATCCTGGGGGAAGATCTCCACAAGAGTGATGCCCATAGAATCTGGAGGAGGGTGATCTGTGATGACAGAAAACACATCAAGGATAAGCCTAAGAATCCTGATTGGTTCGGATACTGTCAACAAGGTCATTCTGCCGCCTTCGCCAAGGACAACACATCTCTGCTGTTTGGGGGCCCCGGAGCTTACCAGTGGAAAGGTACATGTTTTGAATTGGGAGATACTTTTAGAATGGGTTTCATCTTGTTAATGTAAAAATATGATGCACTGAATTATGATATGTATCTGATATGTATAAGACATGGTATTCATATACTGTATCATATAAATATACTGAGATCAGACCTAGTTTTGTCTTGAAAAGCCCCGACAGGTTGAATCATTTTGACAGTCTCTATTATAGATTATTTCTTTTAATTTTTACCTCGGATTTATGCCTGTTTAAAGACCCTGGTGTCCACAGCATTTTATTACTTTATTCAAAACAACTTAATTTATTCCCAAGGGTCAATTATTCACATTATTCTCCATCTGCCTGTCACAGGAATTGTGAGAATGGAGTCCCTAGACAACCTTGAAGTGTCAAATGAAGAGCCCTGTGAAACTGGGGATGTGGACAGACTTGACCGTGACCTCATCCCTCTCCTTAACAACAGTTATCTAGGTCAGTTTAGATGGGATAGAGCTTTCTTCATCCTCTATTCAATCACATCACAGTGAAAGGAAAACACAGAAGTGCTTGGTTTTGTGGTAAATTTCATCAATACTTTTGTTCGTTTTTTTATACTGTTGGTGTAAGTGATGCAGTGAGGATGCTTTACTCTCTTAAAAATGTAAAGAATGGCATGGTTCGCATTGATTCATACTATTTATTTACACATTTTGTGAATTACATCTCCCTTTCCCATAGACTTGGACCCTTGTGCACAATTTATATTTTAGTAATTTAGCAGACTCTTTTCTTATCCAGAGCGACTTACAGTAGTGAGTGCATCCATTTTCATACTGGTTCCCCGTGGGAATCAAACCCACAACCCAGGTGTTGCAAGCACCATGCTCTAACAACTGAGCAGAACGGGACCCCCTGTTCATCGTGGTAGCACTGCAGTTGCTAACATTGAGTAATTGCTGTCTTTATTCCAGGGTTCTCAATCGACTCTGGAATGGCCCTCACCAAGAAGGGCCAGCTGACTATAGTGTCTGGGGCACCACGAGGCGGTTTCAGTGGGGAGGTGGCATTTCTGAAGAGAGACCCATTGGCTGAAAGAAGTCTATCTGTGGAAAACATCCTTAAAGGCCCAGGCCTGGCCTCCTCCTTTGGCTACGACATAGCCGTGGTGGACCTCAACGCTGATGGGTACAGATTTCAGCCAGTAGCTTTGTCACAATTATCTCCCCTTCCTCCCGAAATGCGCATTGTTCACTTCCTTTCAATGATTTGAAAGGAAATTACTGGTATACGAAATATGGTGGAAACTCTCACTAGCCGTGCCTCCACCAATTCAATGCTTTAAATAGATTCTCCGGTACATAGTTCTGAAAGTAGTGGTCCCTAAGTGGTCCCCTGAAAATTGCCTACTAAGTCACATATCAGCAATGATGTGCACCACATCATTGCTCTCTCTCTCTCTCGCTCTGCTGTTTGTGCATCTTGCTAGCTGTCACTCAAATGGTGAGGGGCTGAAGCTCAATGGCTAGAATTGCTAGGGGGCTGTCCCATGTGTGGGGAAATGGTGCAGCACAGCTTCCAGAAAAACAGTTTCTTTCAAACTAGGGAGTTCGTGGTTAATTGAGGTGATAGTAATTTTCCACATACACTATCCATGTATGAACTACACATGGACACATCCAGCCCAAAGCAGGTTTAAAAAATACTAAACATTCGCCAGTTCCGGAGCATGTCTTTAAGATTTGTGGGAGTAAGTGACCAAATGCACATTTCAGAAGAGAAGCAATATTATTGTGATGCACGCTTTGTATACAGTAGGTCTTGTTAAAGGCCCTGTACAGTCAAAATGTTGATTTTTCTGTGTTTTATATACAATATTTTCCTCACTATGAGATTGGAATAATATTGCGAAAATTATGATAATGCCCTTTTAGTGTAAGAACTGTTTGAAAAGACAACCTGAAATTTCAGGCTGTTTTCTTGGGATGGAGTTTTGGCCTCACCTGACATCACCAGGGGGTAAATTGGTTGATAGTTTTCAGAATTCCTTCCCCAATCAGACCACACCCAGACAGACAGAGCAAAATTCTTGCTTGAGAAATTGTTCTTTGCTAAGAAGCTATTTTTGTTTCTTTTAACCCATTTTAATTGAAAACAATCACAGTAAGATACTTACAGTGCCTTCAGAAAGTACTCACAACCTTTCACTTTTCCACATTGTGTTGTGTACAAAGGCCTGAATTTAAAATTCTTCTGGACAAACTAAATACAATCTTTGCCCACTTTGAGGATTTTAAAGTGCCACTGACACGACCCGCTACCAAGGACTGTGGGCTCTCCTTCTCCGTGGCCAACCTGAGTAAGACATTTAAATGTGTTAACCCTCGCAAGGCTGTCGGCCCAGGCGGCATCCCTAGCCGCATCCTCAAAGCATGCGTAGACCAGCTGGCTGGTGTGTTTACGGACATATTCAATCTCTCCCTATCCCAGTTTGCTGTTAAAGAGACTGAAAAATAGCTACTATCCCAAGGCCAACAGACTGTTAAACAGCCATCACTAACACAGTGAGGCTACTGCCTACATACAGACTTGAAATCATTGGCCAATTTAATAAATGGATCACTAGTCACTTTAATAATTCTACTTTAACTATTTTACGATAGGGGGCAGCATTTTCACTTTTGGATGAATAGCGTGCCCAGAGTGAACTGCCTCCTACTCTTTCCCAGATGCTAATATATGCATATTATTATTAGTATTGGATAGAAAACACTCTGAAGTTTCTAAAACTGTTTGAATGATGTCTGTGAGTATAACAGAACTCATATGGCAGGTAAAAATCTGAGAAAATCCAACCAGGAAGTGGGACATCTGAGGTTTGTAGTTTTTCAAAGCTTGGCCTACCGAATACACATTGAGATATGGATAAAGTTGCACTTCCTACGGCTTCCACTAGATGTCAACCGTCTTTAGAAACTTGAATGAGGATTCTACTGTAAAGGAGGGGCTCATGAGACCTCTTTGAGTCAGTGGTCTGGCAGAGTGCCTTGGTCTCATGACGCGCGCTCCCGACAGAGTTACGTCTTGTTCCAGTGCTTTTCTGAAGACAAAGGAATTCTCCAGTTGGAACATTATTGATGTTTTATGTTAAAAACGTCCTAAAGATTGATTTCATACATGCGCCTCATGCGCCTCATGGATTACTGGGCTGAACACTCTAACAACAAGTGGCTATTTGGAAATAAATGACAGACTTTATGGAACAAAGCAGTCATTTATTGTCGACCTGGGATTCCTGGGAGTGCCTTCTGATGAAGATCACCAAAGGTAAGTAAATATTTATGGTGTTGTTTCTAACTTTGTTGACTCCAAAATGGCGGATCCGGCCAGGACTAATTGGGGCTGATTGTGGTTGGTGGGTAATCAAGGGCTCACCAGCTGTGTGAGTCCCATAAAGCTGCCAGAAGGGCAGTATGCAAGAGAAGGGACGGGGGGGAGAAAGGTAACTTCAGAATAGTTGTAGACGGTGCCTGAGCTAAAAGGATGGAGTTCAGTTTTTGTGCCCGACAGGATACAGCAAGACCAGGAGCCCAGAAGACGGTATCCCGGAGAGGGTCTCATCGGGGTGTATATGTGTGTAGATATATATATGTATGTGTAGATGCATTTTTAAACAACAAAAAAAAACCAGTTGGGGTACCCTGCTGTAAAGGCTTCGTTCTTTTCACTCTGTCATTCAGGTTAGTATTGTGGACTAACTACAATGTTGTTGATTCATCCTCAGTTGTCTCCTATCACAGACATTAAACTCTGGAACTGTTTTAAAGTCACCCTTGGCCTTATGGTGAAGTCCCTGAGCGGTTTCATTCTGTTCCGGCAACTGAGTTAGGAGGGACGCCTGTGTCTTTGTAGTGACTGGTTGTATTGATACACCATCCAAAGTTTAATTAATAACTTCACTAGGCTCAAATGGCTATTCAATATCTGTTTTTTTACCAATAGGTGCCCTTTGTGAGCCATTGGAAAACCTCCCTGTCTTTGTGGTTGAATTTGTGTTTGAAATTCACTGCTCGACTGAGGGACCTTAGAGATAATTGTATGTGTGGGGTTATCTAGCTGTCATTCAAAAATTATGTTAAACCCTATTATGTGATTTGTTAAGCAAATGTATAACAAAGTGGTTGAATACTTATTGACTCAAGACATTTCAGCTTTTCATTTAAAAAAATATATAATTCCACTTTGACATAATGGGTTATTGTGTGGAGGTCAGTGACAATTTTTAAAAAATCTAAATTGAATCAAATCAAATTATTGGTCACATACACATGGTTAGCAGATGTTATTGTGCGTGTAGCAAAAGGCTTGTGCTCTAGTTCCGACAGTGCAGCAGTATCTAACAAGTAATCTAACAGTTCCACAACAATACACACAAATCTAAGTAAGGAATGGAATAAGAATATACAAATATATGGATGAGCAATGTGAGAGCGGCATAGGCTAAGATGCAATAGACAGTATAGAATACAGTATATACATTTGAGATGAGTAATGCAAGATATGTAAACATTATTAAAGTGATTAGTGTTCCATTTATTAAAGTGGCAGATGATTACAGGTCTGTATGTAGGCAGCAGCCTCACTGTGCTAGTGATGTTTACATTTTAGTAAACACTCTTATCCAGAGGAACATACTTTAGAAATTAGGGTTAATTGCCTTGCTCAAGGGCACATCTACAGATTTTTCACCTAGTCGGCTTGGGGATTCAAACCAGTGACCTTTCGATTACTGGCCCAATGCTCTTAACCACTAGGCTACTTGCCGATCAGGCCTGTTCCAGCCCCCCGACCGACCATCCGTCAAGAAAAAATTGGCCCGAGGCTGAACCTAGTTGTTGATCCCTGTTGTACTGAATAAAAATATTCAAAAAGTGCATCCTGTTTGCAAGAAGGCACTAAATTAAAACTGCAAAAATAAGAAATTACTTCTATGTTCTGGATACAAAGTCTTATGTTTAGGGCAAATAAAACATCACTGAGTACCAGTGGCTGCATCATGTTTTAAATTTGTTTTATTTCTCCTTTATTTAACTAGGCAAGTCAGATAAGAACAAATTCTTATTTACAATGACGGCCTACATGTTATGGGTATGCTTGTCATCGGCCATGCCTAGTGAGTTTATAAGGATAAAAAGAAACAGAATAGAGCTATGCACAGGCAAAATCCAAGAGGAAAACCTGGTTTGGTCTGCTTTCCAACAGACACTGGGAGACCAATTCTCCTTTCAGCAGGACAATAACCTAAACATAAGGTCAAATATACACTGAAGTTGCTTACCAAGATGACATTGAACGTTCTTGAGTTGCCTAGTTACAGTTTGACTTAAATCGGCTTGAAAATCCATGGAAAGATATGAGAATGGATGTTAGCAGTGATCATCAACCAACTTGACAGTGCTTGAAGAATTTTTAAAAAGGATGTTCAAATATTGTACAGTTCAGGTGTGCAAAGCTCTTAGAGACTTACCCAGAAAGACTCACAGCTGTAATTCCTGCCAAAGGTACATCTACAAAGTATTGACTCAGGGGTGTGAATACGTACGTAAATTATGGAGTATTGTGAGTAGATGGGTGAGAAAAATATTTAATCAATAAGAGAGCAAAATGTGGAATAAGTCAAGGGGTATGAATACTTGACAATATCAATGATTTGATATTGACATAAAAACATCTGCATTGGACCTTTAATGTGGGAGAACCAGCGGTAGTATGTATTGTATGTAATTCTGTTGGTCGGGTATTTTGGGGATTCCAGGTGGGACGACCTTGCTGTGGGGGCACCCGAGTTTTTCTTAAAAGAAGGGGAGGTCGGAGGGGCAGTGTACATCTACATCAACAACAGGGGAAGACAGTGGGAGAAGATTGAGCCTGTCCGTCTGGATGGGAACAAAGACTCCATGTTCGGTCTCGCAGTTGAGAACATTGGAGACGTCAATCAGGACGGTTATGAAGGTTGGCTGAGGTTTCTTCATTACTTTAACTTAAACCTTTCTCTCGGCTTTGGGAACATCTTAGCGACCCATCTCCCTCATAAATTCAGACCTTAACTTTATTTTTTACTTGACAGATATTGCTGTGGGGGCTCCCTATGATGGTGTAGGGCGAGTGTACCTTTACTGTGGTTCCTCAGGTGGAATCCACAAAAAGACAGCACAGGTGGGAGCCTTTACATTAAACTGGAACGCCTGCATCTGAGTGATGGCCACCCCAATCTCTCAAGAAAGTTTGAAGAATGTTGAACACAAACTACATTTTGTCACAAACAGTATCTCTTGTCATTATAGATTATAACAGCAGAATCGTATAATGTAAGACGATTTGGATTTTCTCTGACTGGCAAAATAGACATGGATGGCAATCATTACCCTGACTTGGCTGTTGGATCACTCTCAGATTCCATATTTGTCTACAGGTAACTTTGCCTTGATGACATCATATCAGTGTTCCTCAATCTTAGTCCTGAGAGAACACATAGGATTTATAGTATATCCTTTAGTTTCAACACACCTGATTCAAGTATATTCTACTCATCATCAAGTTTTGAACTTGGTGGTGTCCACTGGTCATTTTTATTTACTTGGATTTGCTTACAGGGCAAGGCCAGTAGTCAATATCAGAGAGGACTTACAAATCACCCCAAGTACAATCAATATGGCGGCAGAGCACTGTGACAAACACAAATGGTAAGACTTTCAAGAAACAACATATAAACAAATATATCAAAACACTGCCGTAATGAAACCCAACATATTATTGTCTACATTTGCATAGTACATTCAAGGCACGGGCATGCTTTACCTACACAGCACAGCCGCCATCCTACAACCCCAGATTGAGTAAGTGCATTACCTTCATCCTCCTAAATGACCATGCCCTGGTACTGCTGAGATTGAGGCTGTCCTAATATGGACACTGTACTCTTGACGCTTTATGTACACTGTGCTTCCGGAACTTATGCAATGCATTCTCTTCCTATAGCTGTCAACTATGCCTTCGAGGCTGACGCTGAGACGAGGAAACAGAGGCGTTCCTCCAGGATGCAGTTTCTTTTTCAGTCCCAGGGAGTCCTGGAGCTAGCAGGGCAGGGCAAAGAGAAGTGCACTGAGACCCAACTCAAGCTATTGGTAGTGACTCTGCATTTTTCCATCTCGTCACAACTAGTCTTAATTCAGTGGTTCATGAAGAAATCAAACTTTGTTTATAAAGCCACTATTTCCTCGATCATGAAAATACAGTACCATTTCTCTCCATCTGTTCAAGGGTGATATCAAGGACAGACTGCACAGCATCCCAATCTCTGTCTCTGTGTCCTTACTGAATGACAGTAAGACAGAAAGCAAGAGTCCCCTGCCTGCACTTACTCCAATACTCAGCCTCTATGAGCAGAGTACAGCCACCTCAGAGGTAAACGTGTGTGTGTGTGCCTATGTGTGTGTGTGTGTGTGTGTGTGTGTGTGTGTGTGTGTGTGTGCGTTTGCGTGCGTGTGCGCTTCCGTGCGTGCGTGCGTCGTGCGTGCGTGCGTGCGTGGGTGTGTGTGTGTGTGTGTGTGTGTGTGTGTGTGTGTGTGTGTGTGTGTGTGTGTGTGTGTGTGTCTGTGTGTGTGTGTGTGTGTGGAGATATAAGCCTAGTAGTTATGAAACAGTTATTGTGAGTCTTAAGAACTAAATTCAATTTTTTCAGGTTATCTTCATAAATAAAGGTTGTGGGAGTGATAACATTTGTCAAAGTAACTTGGAGCTACAGTACAGGTTCTGTTCCAGACCAAAACTACCGCGTCAAGATGTATTCACCCCACTGCCCAGGTAGAAACTATATGTGTGATTAGAATTTTACCCAGAAGTCCCTCTTGACTACATTCAACTTATTATGTATTCGGTTACATGAACCCTGTAATGCAGTGGTGGCTGGTGGGTGGAGATATAGGAGGACATGCTATTTGTAAAGACTGGGTTAGAATATATGGAAAGATATCAAACAAAGAGTTCCCATGTGTTTGATACCTTTCCATTCCAGTCATTGCAATAAGCATGTCCTCCTATCTCCGCCAACCAGCCTCCTCTGCTCAACATGGCTGTTGTCAATGTAGTGCTTTGGTAATGATAAGGCTCATGTCTTTCTAGTGAAAGAGGTATTCCAGTAATCTCTGCTGGCGATGAGGACATAGCTTTGGAGGTCAATGTGACCAATAGGGGGGGTGATGATGCCCATCAGAGTCATCTGATCATCAAACTCCCTGACTCTCTTTCATTCTCATCATTATACTTCAACCACATTTCAGTAAGTCACTGGCCTTCGCCGTTCCATACATTTTTGGTAAAATCACTGTACAGTATACTGGCCTTAGGAGTTCAAATAATGTTAATTAGCCATGATTCTATTCAGGATACTGTAAAATCAATGAAAATATGACCATCCATCTTCTTGATTTCTGAAGTTAAACATCACCAATACCATAATTGTTCCAGGGTAAATAGGTAAATAAAATGGACACCACTTCAAATTACTGGATTTGGCTATTTCAGCCACACCCGTTGCTTACAGGTCCAATTTCTGCCCTGCTAGAACTGCCCCTGTCAACCGTAAGTGTTGTTATTGTGAAGTGGGAACGTCTAGGAGCAACAACAGCTCGGCCGCGAAGCGATAGGCCACACAAGCTGTCAGAACGGGATTGGCGAGTGCTGAAGGGCGCAGCGCGTAAAAATCGTCTGTCGTCTCTTACAACACTCACTACCAAGTTGAAAACTTCCTCTGGAAGCATCGTCAGCATAATAACTGATTGTAGGCAGTTTCATGAAATCGGTTTCAATAGCCAAACAGCTGCGCACAAGCCTAAGATCACCATGAATTTGGAGCACTGGAAACGTGTTCTCTGGAGAGATGAATCACGCTTCACCATCTGGTAGTCCGATGGACGAATCTGGGTTTGGCAGATGCCAAGAGAATGCTACCTGCCAACTGTAAAGTTTGGTGGAAGACTAATGGTCTTCGGCTGTTTTTCATGGTTCGGGCTAGACCCCTTAGTTCCAGTGAAGGGAAATCTTAACGCCACAGCATACAATGACATTCTAGATGATTCTGTGCTTCTAACTTTGTGGCAACAGTTTGGGGAAGGCCCTTTCCTGTTTCAGCATGACAATGCCCCCATGCACGAAGCACACATAAATGGTTTGTCGAGATCGGTGTGGAAGAACTTGACTGGCCTGCACAGATCCCTGACCTCAACCCTATCGAACACCTTGGGGATGAATTGGAATGCCGACTGTGAGCCAGGCCTAATCGCCCAACATCAGTGCCCGACCTCATTAATTTTCTTGTGGCTGAATGGAGCAAGTCTCCACAGCAATGTTCCAACATCTAGTGGAAAGCCTTCCCAGAAGAGTGGGCTGTTATAGCAGCAAAGTTTGGACCAACTCCATATTAATGCCCATGATATTGGAATGAGATGTTCGACGAGCAGGGGTCCACATACTTTTGGTCATGTAGTGTATGTTTTTACATCACTGCCTATAGTTTCATTAAATTATCAGCTGCTATCATATGACTCAAAAGTCTGGCTCCCTGATTGGATATGTTGACCCTACAGGAAGTACTAGTGAAGTGCAACCCCAATGACAATGGTACACTGACAGACTGTGAACTGGGAAACCCATTCAAAAGAGATGCTGAAGTGAGTAGTCATGTTGTGTATGTCTAAGACATTTATTTTTTCTATGATACCACAATTGAATAGTTGTCCATTGTAAGTAAGAGACATTTGTGTCCCTTAGGTTACTTTCTATGTAATATTGTCCACTTCCCGCATCTCTCTGAGCACAACTGATGTAAATGTTACCTTGCAGCTTGAAACGTAAGTATAACAGTGCACATAAATGTTTGTTAGAGGACCCATTAGCTCTGGGTAATAAATGTAACATTTGAGTGTGTCTCTTTTGTATGCTCTACACCAGTCACACACAGATTATTCTAACAGAGTAGTCTTTTGGTTGCAGGACAAGTGTGCAGAAGATACAAGCAAGTGAAGCAAAGGCCAAAGTAGTTTTTGAGCTGCACCTACAAGTATTTGGGTGGGTGTACAGACATGGTATTTGTTCTGCTGTTGCTGCTGCTGTATTTGTTCTGCTGTTGCTTATTGGGGCGGCAGGGTAGCCTAGTGGTTAGAGCGTTGGACTAGTAACCGGAAGGTTAAACCCCTGAGCTGACAAGGTACAAATCTGTCGCTCTGCCCCTGAACAGGCAGTCATTGAAAATAAGAATTTGTTCTTAACTGACTTGCCTGGTTAAATAAAGGTAAAATAAAACCCCACCCTTTTAGCTAACATATTTGAAGAGCTCCTGTCATGAAAATATAGTTTGTGTCACAAATGACAACCTATTCAATATTTAGTTCACTATTTTTGACCACAGCACTATGGGACCTTATCAAAAGTAGTGCATTACATAGGGAATAGAGTGCCATTTGGGACGCAACCTTAATGTGGTGAAGGAATTAAGGTTTATGAGATGTGTTTGTTCTCAGACTGGCCAGGCCCTCCCAGGTCAGCTTTGGAGGAGCTGTAAAGGGAGAGAGCGCCATGAAATCAGAGGACGATATTGGAACCCTTGTGGAGTATGAATTCAGGGTGACCTCATTGATTTGTGGTTCAAAATTCTGTTGTTCCCTGGTGATTATCGAAATTCCATATGCCTTTGTACACTGCTCTGCACTGGGCGTATAAAATGTTCCCCCAAAATATATGCTTATTAAATACATCTATTTGTCAACTTGAACAGATATGGAATTTGGGCAGGCCACTGAAATCCTTTGCCAATGCGTCGCTGAATATCTACTGGCCCAAGGAGAACACAGTGGGGAAATGGCTGCTGTACCTGGTGCAGATCCACAGTGAAGGCATACAGAACGTTCCCTGCTCTCCGCTAAAGGAGATCAGTCCTGTCCAACATATAAAGGTAAATTCTTCTGAGCATCAATTCGGAGGTAATATCGATAGGTTACTGGATCTTGAGTGAATCTCTTTCACAAGTGCTCTTTTTTGCGAGTGGTGTAGTAACCAATGATTTATATGCATTATCATTCACACAATTGGCGTAAGTTACCTATTTTGTCTGTTTGTAAGATGTAGTTAATGCACATCTTCCTAATTATGATATTTAACTCCAGGGCTCTCGTGATAATTCAAGAAAAAGACGAGATGCTCATCAGGAGGCGTTCTCATCTGAGGATGGATTCTCCTTCCTGTCAAAGAAAAGAAAATACAAAACTCTGGTAAGAGAACATTCATTTGAAGCAACTATCATGTGTTTAACTCACTCGAGTCAATTGACGCACCGGTGTGTCAATCTAAGTTGCATAACAAAGAAAATCCCCATCAAAATCCAACAATTTAAGAGATAGAGACATCTGTTTTTTGCATAGGATACGTCTCAATCCACAGCATCTGCCAGTGTCACACTTCTGCATCTGCGGTGAAAGGTGGCAAAGTTAGAGCGGTGTTTGTCAGACCATGAGACATCCTGAAAATCGGTATTCTCATAAAAACGTATGTAGCATCCAAACGGTTTGACATACAAACTAGTATGGAAAGGGGAGAATCTCACGAACCTGATGGTGTTCTCCGTTTTGCTCTACGACCCCCACAAGCGTCAGGAGACTCGTCTGAAGTTGGTTCAGTTCGATCAACCAACTTCTGTCTGTAGCTGCCAAACAGTTTGGGCTACACACTAATGTGATCAATCTATGGACCGCTGAGTCTCCCGTGAACACAATGGAGTTCTCCCTTTTGCTCTCCGACCAACACAAGTGTCACAGAACTTTCTGAAGATAACCGGTACCGGTTTAAAAAACACATTTAAGTATGAAGGCATAGCCACAGGAAGTAGGGGTGCTGAGGGTGCTGCAGCACATATATACTGTATATATGTATTATTATTTTTATTTTTTACAAAAGTAGTGCATTGGGCCTTTACTGGTCTTTTATTAACGGACCGATATAGACATCTGTAGCTCTGTAGCATCTCCACTTTGGTATAAAAAAAGAAGATAGTTGTACACCTAAGAACAGTGTCTTGCAGGATTAAATAGATGGAATTGTGAGAGTTGTTTCCCTGTAACTTTCTCTGTGATTGTCATTCTAATGAACTCCAGAAAGAACAAAAACCTAGCCTCAAACATTTACATCAAAAGATGCAAAGTTATGGGAAAAGATCCAAAACATCCACATCAGATGTAATATTTTTATTGATCAAATAACATGGAAAACAACCACTTTTTGTTTCAGTGTTAATTAACCATCCTTACAAACCACTTAATGTAAATGTACATTACTGTGTTGTACATACTGTAGGTTGGTCATCTACTAGGTTTGTACATGTAGACTTTCCATCACCATGAAGAAAAACAATTTACAATACAGTAATTGAGTACATTGAAACATCAAGTGGTTTGTGATGTGGCTCAGGTGATAGAGCATGGTGTTTGTAATCCTAGAGTTGTGGGTTTGAATCCCAAGGGTGACCAGTATGAAAATGTATGCACTCACTACTGTAAGTTGCTCTAGCTAAGAGTGTCTAGTAAAAGGATTGAATAGACCATTTCAGTTTCCACATAGAAAAAGTTGCATTCACAAAGTATTTCAATGAACTGGAAGCGTGTATCAAGCAAGTTTTTTTTATTTTCCACAAGTATTATCAGATGAACTGTTTTGTACAGATAATTATCAGACTCAAGTTACTCAAATACATTTAGTTTCCATTTTTTCACAAAAGTAGTACACTGGGCCTTTACTAGTCCTGTATTAGCAGACCAATAGGATTACCGAACCAATATAGAAGTTTGTTGGGCAGGCAACAACAACAAAAATTATGAAAAATCACAGCACCCCCACCCCCAAACTACTATGTAGGAAGGTAGCGTCTTGCCTACCCAAAAAAAGGTGTAGAATGTGTAAAAATATATATTTCCAGATTTTTTAAATATTTCCTAGATTTAGGACAAACAGTTCAAAACCTTGCTTCTTGTGATTTCTTTTTTAACTGTCCTTTTTTCCATTCATGAATTTGTTTTTTAATGCGCTTCTAGGGTGTTTAGTAGTAAATATTTTATCAAATAAAAAAATCGGAATACTTGATACCTAAAGGGGTCCATAGTATGACCATCTTAAAACAATACCATATGTCAGCTTATCACCCCCCCCCCCCCCGCCCCATCTTAGATTCTAAACAATTCATTTTTTGTTTTGTTTTTGCCAACTCATTGCTGAGTGGAGAGACTTTAATTTTTGAACCCCGCTCACTTTCTTGCAGACATGCTCAGACGAGTTGAAATGTGTAGAGATACGGTGCCCTCTGCTGGGTTTGGACAGTACTGCAGTGGTGTTTCTTCAAGCTCGCCTTTGGAACAGTACTTTCCTTGAGGTGCCAATTTCCCTTATGTTTGTTACTACAGGTTCTTCATGTACATAACACCTAATTCTGTTGCATAGACATTGTGTCGTCCAGTTTCAGTGCAGTTTCTTTGTTCTCTGCGTATCCCCATCATAGGACTACAGTTCATTAAACTACCTGGACATTGTGCTGGATGCCACTCTCAGCTTGACAGACTCTGCAGAGAATATTGGGCTTAGGAAGACTGAGAAATCTGGAACCCAGGTACAAACATGCTTATGCTTGTTTATTTAGAAATATAATGATGGCCTATGTGTTCAAATAGCTAAATGATCCATAGTATGACCATCTTAAAACAATTCCACACGTCAGCTTAGAAATATAATGATGGCCTATGTGTTTAAGTTAAGAAGTTTACATTTACTATTTTTCCCTGCCACTGAAGGATACCTGCTCTATCTTCAGAGGACTACAGTATTGTTCTTTAGAGTTGAAATAGTTTTCAACTATTATTATTTACTTTCTGGTTGTTTTGTAGCATACTTTTTCATACATATCTGTATGGAATTGCTTTCCATACTTAGTGACTAATCCTGTAATCTAAATTGATGTTGTTTTTTGGTTTGGTTGAAATTGGTCTACTAATCTGGAATCACAGATCAATGTAGCTGATGTAATTACCACTGCCCATTTAACCACACACACCTTCTCACACTGTGCAGAATACATACACTCTCACCAGTACTTCTGTGTCTCTTTTCAAGAATGTCATGTGTTCATCGACTCAGCTAAATACTGTAAAGTACCTTCAGTTTGATGGCTTGATGGTGTTTGTTGTCTCAGCTAAATACTGTAAAGTACCTTCATTTTGATGGCATGATGGAGTGTTTGCTGTCTCAACTAAATACTGTAAAGCACCTTCAGTTTGATGGTGTGTTTGCAGGTGAGGCTGACAGTGTTCCCTGAGAGGAAGGCTGCCATCTGGGCTAAGGTCGCCTGGTGGGTCATCTTCCTCTCTGTAATGGTAGGACTGCTACTTCTGGCTCTGCTCAGCTTTCTGCTGTGGAAGGTAACACAATGTGTAATACACACTGTGGAAGGTTGGTGGGAGGAGCTATAGAGGGACAGGCTCATTGTAACGGCTTAAATGGAACGCAAACGCTTCAAAAATGGAAACCACATGTTTGACTCTGTTCCATTTATTCCGTTATTCCGTTACAATGATCCCTTCCTCCTATAGCTCATCCCACCAGCCTCCTCTGGTGGAATCCAAATATTGATATGAATATTGAAACTTCTGTGAGAATCTTTATTTTGAGTGTGAGTGCTCACCCCGGCTACAAATAAAGTTGTCTATTTGATCCTATTGTAGTGCATCAAGTACCCTGTGGCTAAGAAGTACTATGTCATGCAGAAGAACACAGAGGAACGTCACCCCATTAGAGGAGACTCATCTTTGGGTCCAACTGCATAGGCACAGAGAATTGTATACACTTCAATGATATAATTAATTGAACAGAATAGTGAAAAGCTCATTTTAAGATTGTGTATGTACACAAATGTTTACAAGTTTAGCACCTCTTGTGAAACGTCTTAAACGTACATAAATTGTCATGGATTTTCAGTTGTTGTTTTTAAATTACGTGTTTGTTTTAATGGTTGTATTGATGTCATACTGTACCTGTGAATCTGTCTGACTGCCATGTGGATATTAATACAAATGTGAGCTTGAACATTAGATCCACTGGTAGCAATAATAAAGTTACCAGAAGAGACTTGAATTCTGAAAACAGTAAAAATGAATTTACAGGCACAACATTTTCTTGACAGTTTATGAAACGGAGTAGTCTATTTCCCAAAATTGTTACATCTTAAAGTTGTACTGACTATCCTTTTACAGAAATGGAATGTGGTATCTTATATGGGAGTGTTGATATGAGGTTATAGTGGTTCCATTAACAGACTAGAAACCAAACGTTTTTTGAATAAAAACAAATCACCATCCAGTGACCACTCATTAATTTGAATTGTGCACTTTGATAGTCAAAAGCATCTATCATTGTTTATTTTAATAATGACGTTTCATTAATAAACAGTCAAAATCCATATTTAGACCTGGCGTACATAACCACTCCCACACAGATTTACTATCCTAACATACAAGGTTAAGAACCTTGGTAAACATACTGGGCTCCCAAGTGGCACAGTGGTCTAAGACACTGCAGCTCAGAGCAAGAGGCGGCACTGCAGTACCTGGATTGAATCCAGGCTGCATCACATCTGGCCGTGATTGGGCGGCACACAATTAGCCCAGTGTTGTCCGGGTTTGGACAACACTGTAAGCCGCCATTGTAAAATAAGAATTTGTTCTTAACTGACTTGCCTAGTTAAATAAAAAGAAATACAATTCCATCAAACAAGGGATGCTGCAATTGGTCGTTCAACAAAAAAAAGTGTGCTTGAATGTTCTCAATACATTCTTATTATATTAACCATCATTTCTTTTTTATTACACTTCTCTCTCCTCTCTTTCTATACACTTTCATTACCTTTCCCTTTTCTTCAACCTCTCATCTCTTTCTATACACTTTCATTACCTTTCCCTTTTCTTCAACCTCTCATCTCTTTCTATACACTTTCATTACCTTTCCCTTTTCTTCAACCTCTCCTCTCTTTCTATACACTTTCATTACCTTTCCCTTTTCTTCAACCTCTCATCTCTTTCTATACACTTTCATTACCTTTCCCTTTTCTTCAACCTCTCATCTCTTTCTATACACTTTCATTACCTTTCCCTTTTCTTCAACCTCTCATCTCTTTCTATACACTTTCATTACCTTTCCCTTTTCTTCAACCTCTCATCTCTTTCTATACACTTTCATTACCTTTCCCTTTTCTTCAACCTCTCCTCTCTTTCTATACACTTTCATTACCTTTCCCTTTTCTTCAACCTCTCCTCTCTTTCTATACACTTTCATTACCTTTCCCTTTTCTTCAACCTCTCATCTCTTTCTATACACTTTCATTACCTTTCCCTTTTCTTCAACCTCTCATCTCTTTCTATACACTTTCATTACCTTTCCCTTTTCTTCAACCTCTCATCTCTTTCTATACACTTTCATTACCTTTCCCTTTTCTTCAACCTCTCCTCTCTTTCTATACACTTTCATTACCTTTCCCTTTTCTTCAACCTCTCATCTCTTTCTATACACTTTCATTACCTTTCCCTTTTCTTCAACCTCTCATCTCTTTCTATACACTTTCATTACCTTTCCCTTTTCTTCAACCTCTCATCTCTTTTTATACACTTTCATTACCTTTCCCTTTTCTTCAACCTCTCATCTCTTTCTATACACTTTCATTACCTTTCCCTTTTCTTCAACCTCTCATCTCTTTCTATACACTTTCATTACCTTTCCCTTTTCTTCAACCTCTCATCTCTTTCTATACACTTTCATTACCTTTCCCTTTTCTTCAACCTCTCATCTCTTTCTATACACTTTCATTACCTTTCCCTTTTCTTCAACCTCTCATCTCTTTCTATACACTTTCATTACCTTTCCCTTTTCTTCAACCTCTCATCTCTTTCTATACACTTTCATTACCTTTCCCTTTTCTTCAACCTCTCATCTCTTTTTATACACTTTCATTACCTTTCCCTTTTCTTCAACCTCTCATCTCTTTTTATACACTTTCATTACCTTTCCCTTTTCTTCAACCTCTCATCTCTTTCTATACACTTTCATTACCTTTCCCTTTTCTTCAACCTCTCATCTCTTTCTATACACTTTCATTACCTTTCCCTTTTCTTCAACCTCTCATCTCTTTCTATACACTTTCATTACCTTTCCCTTTTCTTCAACCTCTCCTCTCTTTTTATACACTTTCATTACCTTTCCCTTTTCTTCAACCTCTCATCTCTTTCTATACACTTTCATTACCTTTCCCTTTTCTTCAACCTCTCATCTCTTTCTATACACTTTCATTACCTTTCCCTTTTCTTCAACCTCTCATCTCTTTCTATACACTTTCATTACCTTTCCCTTTTCTTCAACCTCTCATCTCTTTCTATACACTTTCATTACCTTTCCCTTTTCTTCAACCTCTCATCTCTTTCTATACACTTTCATTACCTTTCCCTTTTCTTCAACCTCTCCTCTCTTTTTATACACTTTCATTACCTTTCCCTTTTCTTCAACCTCTCCTCTCTTTTTATACACTTTCATTACCTTTCCCTTTTCTTCAACCTCTCATCTCTTTCTATACACTTTCATTACCTTTCCCTTTTCTTCAACCTCTCATCTCTTTCTATACACTTTCATTACCTTTCCCTTTTCTTCAACCTCTCATCTCTTTCTATACACTTTCATTACCTTTCCCTTTTCTTCAACCTCTCATCTCTTTCTATACACTTTCATTACCTTTCCCTTTTCTTCAACCTCTCATCTCTTTCTATACACTTTCATTACCTTTCCCTTTTCTTCAACCTCTCATCTCTTTCTATACACTTTCATTACCTTTCCCTTTTCTTCAACCTCTCATCTCTTTCTATACACTTTCATTACCTTTCCCTTTTCTTCAACCTCTCATCTCTTTCTATACACTTTCATTACCTTTCCCTTTTCTTCAACCTCTCATCTCTTTCTATACACTTTCATTACCTTTCCCTTTTCTTCAACCTATCATCTCTTTCTATACACTTTCATTACCTTTCCCTTTTCTTCAACCTCTCATCTCTTTCTATACACTTTCATTACCTTTCCCTTTTCTTCAACCTCTCATCTCTTTCTATACACTTTCATTACCTTTCCCTTTTCTTCAACCTCTCATCTCTTTCTATACACTTTCATTACCTTTCCCTTTTCTTCAACCTCTCATCTCTTTCTATACACTTTCATTACCTTTCCCTTTTATTCAACCTCTCATCTCTTTTGAATCAAGTCGATCTGTCTCTACTTTGTAGAGCTTTTTATTGTATTAAGTTATGATTTAATACTTGCTGTTTGCTCTATGCTTGGTGGAGACTTAAATGTCCTTGGCTACTTTTTCTCATCTTTAACCAGTCTTTTGTCATCGTCATATCAGTTTTATTGAAGTTCCCAGTCATAAACATTCACTTTCTCCCTTGCTGTAAATGATATGAGACATTCAGAAAATAATTGTCTGAGAGCTACATTTAATTTGACTTTAATATAGGGTTAAGACGCTCACCACACCTCCATTTTCACTCTTATCAATCACTCTCACATATATTTAACACTAATCCTCCTTAATTCAGAGCTCATTCAACCAAGCTGCCATTGTAATTTTGTTGTCTTAAAGAAAAGTTCATGCAAAAGTTTAAAGACAGTAAACGCACCATTTTGTAACATTACCTATCCACACCCCATTCCTTTTGTTTTTATACTAAACCTTATTCAAACCATACAAAACCAGACACACATGCTGCTCCCAACCTATCATGAGTCCCAGGAACAATCTTTCCATGGGAGATCTCAGGGGAAACTTTGTACAAAGCCTGGTCCAGCGGTTCTCAAATATCTCTGGTTAATATTTCTGGATTCAAACCAAGACACATGAAATGCATTTGTTTATTTTTTATTTCACCTTTATTTAACCAGGTAGTCCAGTTGAGAACATGTTCTCATTTACAAGTGTGACCAGGCCAAGATAAAGCAAAGCAGTGTGACAAAAACAACAACACAGAGTTACACATGTAATAAACAAACATACAGGCAATAACACAATAGAAAAGTCTATATACAGTGTGTGCAAAGCAGGTAAGAAGAGGAAAGTAAGGCAATAAATAGGCCATAAAGGCGAAATAAATACAATTTAGCAATTAAACGCTTGAGTGATAGATGTGCAGAAGAAGAATGTGCAAGTAGAGATACTGGGGTACAAAGGAGAAGAAAAAAATAACAGTATGGGGATGAGGTAGTTGGATGGGCAATTTACAGATGGGCTATGTACAGGTGAAGTGATCTGTGAACTGCTCTGATAGCTGGTGCCTAAAGTTAGAGAGGGAAATACGAGTCTTCAGCTTCAGCTATTCGTTCCAGTCATTGGCAGCAGAGAACTGGAAGGAGAGGCGGCCAAAGGAGGAATTGGCTTTGGGGGTGACTAGTGAAATATACCTGCTGGAGCGCGTGCTATGTGTGGGTGCTGCTATGGTGACCAGTGAGCTGAGATAAGGTGGGCCTTTACCTAGCAAAGACTTATATATGACCTGGAGCCAGTGGGTGTGGTGACGAATATGAAGCGAGGGCCAGCCAACGAGAGCATACAGGTTGCAGTGGTGAGTAGTACATGAGGCTTTGGTGACAAAATAGATGGCAATGTGATAGACTGCATCCAATTTGCTGAGTAGAGTGTTGGAGGTTATTTTGTAAATGACATCGGATAGTCAGTTTTACGAGGGTATGTTTGGCAGCATGAGTGAAGGATACTTTGTTGTGAAATAGGAAGCCGATTCTAGATTTAATTTTGGATTGGTGATGCTTAATGTGAGTCTGGAAGGAGAGTTTACAATCTAACCAGACACCTAGGTATTTGTAGTTGTCCACATATTCAAGAACCGTCCAGAGTAGTGATGCTGGAGGAGTGGGCAGGTGTGGGCAGTGATCGTTTGAAGAGCATGCTTTTAGTTTTACTTGCATTTAAGAGCAGTTGGGGGCCACGGAAGGAGAGTTATATGGCATTGAAGCTCGTCTGGAGGTTTGTTAACACAGTGTCCAAAGAAGGGCTAGAGGTATACAGAATGGTGTCGTCTGCGTAGAGGTGGATCAGAGAATCACCAGCAGCAAGAGAGACATCATTGATGTGTACAGAGAAAAGAGACGGCCCGAGAATTGAACCCTGTGGCACCCCCATAGAGACTGCCAGAGGTCCGGACAACAGGCCCTCCGATTTGTCACACTGAACTCTGTCTGAGAAGTAGTTGGTGAACCAGGCGAGGCCGTCATTTGAGAAACCAAGGTTGTTGAGCCTGCTGATAAGAATGTGGTGATTGACAGAGTCGAAAGCCTTGGCCAAGTCGATGAATATGGCTGTGGGATATTGTGGGATATTGAATGCACATTGATTCTAATAGAACTGTTAACAGGCATTACCCAGAGATTGTGGTGAATAACTCCCTGCTATCAACCAATCAGCATCCAGGATCCAAACAACCCGTTATATAATAAGAATCCAAAGTCCAACAATTTATGTAGCAATCCTGGACTTCCCAACAGCTGTTGGCATTAACTAGTGTTTATCTCCAGGTTTATTTGGTTTTCCTGTTCTCTGTGTAAGGCAAAGTAGAAGCAAAGAGCAGGCAATGATTATGGATTGCTTATGAAGAGAATACTTGTATTCAATCAACTATGGATATCAGTATTTCTGAACAGCACTTTCATAACTGAGTTTGATTGGTACAGCAGCTTGTCTTTAATAGAGGGAGTCGATATTTGATTTAGAAGTCTTACATCAGGTGGTGTGTTGGCCTTCACAGCTGAATGGATCACGAGTCACACCACAGAACTGTCACTTTATAAATGAACAGTCAACTCTCTCCATCCAACACAGTGCTGTCTGGATTGCCCAGTGGTGATTTTAGCATGTAAATCTTGGTGAGGCAAAAAAAAATATATGTGGGTTGCGTGCCAGCAAAGCCACAACACAACACTAAACAATACATTAATTCCACTATAACAAACTGTTAGGGCCTACATAAAGCTGTGCCAACATCAGAGTCCCAACAGCAGTCCCAACACCTTACCACTGCTACACCTGGCTATCAGCGGAGCCTTGTCTGGCAGCGAAACAGTTCATTATGCTTCATTTACTGCCTTTAAAAAAACATAGCTGATATGGATGACTTGCTTAAACAAGTGTGGTTTCTACTGACAATTGAGATGTACAAACTATGGCAAAAGGGGACGACAAGCGGATAATTGGCAATCTGTCATTTCGATTAAGACATTAATGAGCGAGATAGGACGGACGTAGTCAATATAACTATTTGTTCAGCACTTTTGAAATGTACAGCAACAGAATTCAGAACATTGGCCATTCTTACAGTGTTCTCCTTGTACACCAAGTCGGAACCATAGGATAAATAAAAGGGGCATATAAGCAGACAATGAAAGCTCTTACAATATTCAATGATTACATTTCTCAAAAACAGGTTATAGGCTACATGTGCACCACCAAGTCAGAACAGTAGGCGAAATTAAGAGGAGAAAATATACCAAATTATTAGGGTGAGGCACATGGGCTACTGACAGATGACAAGATACACTTGTATCTTGTATTACAGTATTACATTCTTAGCTACAGTATACATCTCTCCCTGGCATATTACATCCTTTATGCAGCAGCATACAGTACAATACATTTTTGGACTCACCTTGTTCTGGTGTGCTCACTTGAACAGGAAGGTGGTGCAGCGGTCCTTCGTGATCAAATTTTGTCATCAAAATCTGGCATTCTCTGGATTTATTGTGCTTCAAGACAACTGGGAACTCACAAAAAAAGTTGAATCATGATGATGTCAGTGATTTTCAAGTTGTAGCTCTACAAAGAGGCACGAGTTCCCGATTTACAATTACCAGTTGGATGAAAGTTCAAAACATATTTTCCATTGTCGTAGCTTGTTTTTCCCAAGTTCCTAGTTGTCTTGAGCTCACTAAAGTCAGATTTTGCAGTTCCCGAGTTAACAGTTGTTTTGAGCGCGGCACAAATCATCCTTCATTGACAGCATGGCCAATGTTGAATGTTTATAATTTTAAATTAGGAAAAGAAACCCTTAATCTTAGACTTGGGACCACACAGACACTCCACTGAATAGCAGGCTAATGATTGCTTTGCAAGGATTGCAGTTAGCCACTGATTCCTTCCAAGCCACTCATTGTTGAATTTGCAATTTCCAACTTGATTGGTAATGTTTATGTCCAATGGCCGATGAGCACCTATACATTTTATCTATAGTTTCTCTTAGTTATTTCTCTTCATAAAAAGGATTTGGCAGTAGACTGTCAACTTGATTCATGATGATGACTGCTAGCTAAGATTTTGAAAGTATGATGTCCAATCAAAGCTTCTGTAGATATAATGTGATTTGACAACATTTTATCTGTGGCCAATGACCTTGAGCCTTAACTCGGAACTGCAAAATCTGACTTTAGTGAGTTCAAGAAAACTTGGAACTCAGGAAAAATGAGCTACGACTGAACTTTCATCCAACTCGGAATTGTACATCGGGAACTTGTGCCTCTTCCTAGAGCTACGAACTGAAGATCACTGACGTCATCGTTATTCAACTTTTAATTTGTTTTGAGTTCCCAGTTGTCTTGAAAGGACCATAAATCCAGAGAATGCCAGACTTTGATGACAACATTTTCCCACAAATGACTGCCGCGATCACCTTCCAGTTCATTGAATATTGTAGGAGCTTTCATTGTCTGCTTATATGCCCCCTTTATTTATCCTACAGTTCTGACTTGGTGTGCAGGGAGAACACTGTCAGAACGGCTCATGTTCTGAATTCTGTCGCTGTACATTTCAAAAGTGCTGAACAAATAGTTACATTGACTACGTTCGCCCTAGTTTGCTCATTAATTTCTTAAGCGAAATTAAGGATTGCTTCTTACCCGCTTGTCTTGCCCTTATGTCGTAGTTTGTCAGTACAGAGGCTTGCGAAAGTATTCACCCCCTTGGCATTTTTCCTAATTTGTTACCTTACAACCTGGAATTAAAATGTATTTTGGGGGGGTTGTATCATTTGATTTACACAACATGCCTACAACTTTGAAGATGCTAAATATTTTTTTATTGTGAAACAAACAAGAGATAACACAAAAAAATAGAAAACTTGAGCGTGCATAACTATTCACCCCCCCAAAGTCAATACTTTGTAGAGCCACCTATGCAGCAATTACAGCTGCAAGTCTCTTGGGGTATGTCTCTATAAGCTTGGCACATCTAGCCACTGGGATTTTTGGAGATTCTTCAAGGCAGAACTGCTCCAGCTCCTTCAAGTTCGATGGGTTCCGCTTGTGTACAGCAATCTTTATGTCATACCACAGATTCTCAATTGGATTGAGGTCTGGGCTTTGACTAGGCCATTCCAAGGCATTTAAATGTTTCCCCTTAAACCACTCGAGTGTTGCTTTAGCAGTATGTTTAGGGTCATTGTCCTGCTGGGAAGTGAACCTCCGTCCCAGGCTCAAATCTCTGGAAGATTGAAACAGGTTTCCCTCAAGAATTTCCCTGCATTTAGCGCCATCATTCCTTCAATTCTGACCAGTTTCCCAGTCCCTGCCGATGAAAAACATCCCCACAGCAAGATGCTGCCACACCCATGCTTCACTGTGGGGAAGGGATTCTCGGGGTGATGAGAGGTGTTGGGTTTACGCCAGACATAGCGTTTTCCTTGATGGCCAAAAAGCTCAATTTTAATCTCATCTGACCAGAGTACCTTCTTCCATATGTTTGGGGAGTCCACATGCCTTTTGGCGAATGCCATATCAGCTATGTTTTTTTAACCTTTCTGATCTCCCCATCCCGGATCCGGGATCGTGAATACAGACTCAAGCTCATTCCCATAACGCAACGTTAACTATTCATGAAAATCGCAAATGAAATGAAATAAATATGCTAGCTCTCAAGCTTAGCCTTTTGTTAACAACACTGTCATCTCAGATTTTCAAAATATGCTTCTCAACCATTGCAAAACAAGCATTTGTGTAACAGTATTGATGGCTAACGTAGCATTTAGCATTAGCATTCAGCTGGCAACATTTACACAAAAAAACAGAAAAGCATTCAAATAAAATAATTTACCTTTGAAGAACTTCAGATGTTTTCAATGAGGAGACTCTCAGATAGCAAATGTTCAGTTTTTCCTGAAAGATTATTTGTTTAGGACAAATCGCTCCGTTTTCTGCGTCACGTTTAGCTATGAAAAAACCCCTGTATCCAGGATTGTGTAAATCTATCAGCAAGCTCATTAGCATAACACAACGTTAACTATTTATGAAAATCGCAAATGAAATGAAATAAATATGCCATCTCTCAAGCTTAGCCTTTTGTAAACAACACTGTCATCTCAGATTTTCAAAATATGCTTCTCAACCATAGGAAAACAATCATTTGTGTAAAAGTAGCTAGCTAGCGTTAGCATTTCGCGTTAGCATTTAGCGTTAGCATTAGCGTTAGCATCCAGCACGCAACATTAACAAAAACATAAAAGCCTTCAAATAAAATAATTTACCTTTGAAGAACTTCTGATGTTTTCAATGAGGATACTCTCAGTTAGATAGCAGATGCTCAGTTTTTCCAAAAAGATTCCTTGTGTATTAGAAATAGCTCAGTTTTATACATCACATTTGGCTACCAAAAAAAATCCGAAAATTCAGTCCTCAAAACGCGAACTTTTTTCCAAATTAACTCCATAATATCGACTGAAAACATGGCAAACGTTGTTTAGAATCAATCATCAAGGTGTTTTTCACATATCTCTTCATTGATACATCGTTCTTGGACACATGCTTTCTCCCCTGAATCAAATGGTAAAGTAGAAGCAGCTGGCAATTGCGCACCGAATTCGACGCAGGACACCAGGCGGACACTTGGAAAATGTAGTCTCTTATGGTCAATCTTCCAATGATATGCCTACAAATACGTCACAATGCTGCTAAGACCTTGGGCGAACGACAGAAAGTGTAGGCTCATTCGTTGCGCAATCACAGCCATATAAGGAGAGAATGGAAAACAGAGCTTCAGAAATTCTGCTAATTCCTGGGTGATGCATCATCTTGGTTTCGCCTGTAGAATGAGTTCTGGGGCACTTACAGACAAAATCTTTGCAGATTCTGAAACTTCAGAGTGTTTTCTTTCCAAAACTGTCAAGAATATGCATAGTCGAGCATCTTTTCGTGACAAAATATCGCGCTTAAAACGGGAACGTTTTTTATCCAAAAATGAAATAGCGCCCCTAGAGCTCTAACAGGTTAAAGGCAGTAAATGAGGCTGAATGAACTGTTTTGCTGCCAGACAAGGCTCCGCTGATAGCCAGGTGTAGCAGTGGTATAGTGCAATTAATGTATTGTTTAGTGTAGTCTTGTGTAGTGACTTTACTGGCTTGCATCCCTGTATTTGGCCGTTAAATGAACCTGAAATCAGTGTTTTATTCAGATTAATTTATTGTTTATATATTTGATAGCAATGGGATGCAATTCCATCATCTCAGTCACATACATTGGGTTCTGTAACTATTTGCATAACATTAATATAACTTGGCCTAGGACTGCTAAGGTTGGCATCACACATGATGTGAGATATATCTTGATTGATTGGGCCAGTTACTTTACATTACTTTATTAAATGAAGCTTTAAAAGCACTGTACACATTAATCAACATTACTGTAAGCATGTTAGTTTTAGCCAGCCAGCTAATTCTCAACTGTAGTTCCTGGGCAGATTATTAACATTAATTAAAATGACAATACAGACAGACAATGAGCACATGCAGAGCAGCACAGAATACAACAGGACAAGGAAACATATGACAACCAACCCTTAGCAGGCAGACAGACAAAAAGCAACCAAACAATACAAGAGAAACATAACAAGGTATACAAAGCTCTCAAGCCATTTGGAAAAAAGTTCAGTTAATAGTTAGCTAATTTAAACCCCTTTCTCCCTTACAATGTTGCAACACGGGTGCAGGGGCTCCCAAATCAAAGTTCATGAAAGTGTATATATAAGTCGAGATTCAGGTTAGAGTTACTCACTTCACAGTGGAGACACTCAAACAGGTAAGATGTAATTACCTCAGCATTACAGTACTAGAACATCAAATAATAACTCTGAATCTGAAGAGTGTTGTCTCTGGTTAACGCTGTATTGTATCTGTAGATATCTGAGGACAAAAAACACCTTATCAGTCACACTGAAGGCCATTGAACCCAGTTGCCAGAGGTAAGTGCTTTCTCTTTCAAGTAAAATCTAGCCATTTAAAAAAAGAAAAATTATTCCAATTATATAATATAATTTATATTTGCATAACTTATACAAAATGGCTTTGGAGTATGATGACTCTACTTACTCTATCTAACTTCATCAAATATTTGACAAGCGTTGACAATTTATTTTTCCTTGTTTGACATAAAATACTGTAAAATCACCAGGAAATCATCTAAAACTAATTTAAATATATGACACCTGTTCAAAAGTATTCCCACGCATTTAAAAAATGGCAAGTCAGTTAAGAACAAATTATTATTTTCAATGACGGCCTAGGAACAGTGGGTTACAGTAATTCATAGTAATAGTAATAAACTTGTGATAGTCTAACTTACCCCTCCTGTTTCTCCATTTAGTTGATGCCATGGGGTTCCAGAGGGCTTTCCTGTTCCTGGTGTTGATGTGTGCCACAGTGATGGTACACAGTCAACCGGCCGACATCAGCCGTCGTTATACACACTTCCTCCGACAGCACGTCAAGGGGGATATGACAATACAGAAGTGTCAGGGTGTGATGGGCTACTTGGAGTTGACTGAGCCTGATAGCGCAAATTGCAAAGTAAAAAACACATTCATTAAAGCCAATTCAAATCAGGTCAGGGCCATTTGTACTGGGGGTGGCACACCTATGGGCAACAGTCTGTTTGAAAGCAATAATCGCTTCCCTGTAGTCATATGTAAGCACAAGTGTAAAAAGAAAACGCTATGTCAACACACTCATCCCCGATGTGAATATGAGGGTTCTTTGTCCACCAGGAAAGTTGTCATTGCTTGTGATCGAGAATGGCCAGTGCACTATGGCGACGATATACTTATTGTCTAATTTAGCAGATTGCTATGAACTGGTTCTCTGAAATAAATAATAATATGCCTAATTTGACACCTGAATTACTGTATCCTGTTTTGTGTTTCACTATGATGACAACACATTACTGGGGATTTTGGACCAATCTTCCTAGTTGTATAAATTGATTAGTGTCCATTGATCTGGAAACAATGAATTATCTGAAAGAATGACCAAAATACGTCTCAGGGTTTGATTACATTTCAGTCAGTTTTAGTCTTTGAAGGGGGCATACATGATTGTTGGATATTTATGTCAAGGCTTGCTTAATTTATAGGCCATAGTCCCATATTACAGTAATGCTTAACTAGACAGTAAACAAATGAAGCTAATTTCCAAACAAAAGAACAGAAGTGTAACCATAACCTTTGAACTCTCTTGTTTTCTACCACGAACTGAAATAAAATTCCAGATTAGGTTTAAGTTTGTTTGATATAGATTTTTCACCAAATCTCCTAATACTTTTTAAATGTTTTATTATTAACCAAAAAACAGCTTGAAATACTGTATAGAGAATTGCTAACAAGATGTCTCACAATTTGGTTTCATAAAGTTAGAAAGTTACATGCATACCATAAAATATTGTTAAAATGTTTGAGCCAAACAGTATTTTCAACCAGAGGAAATCCCATTGTTTACATATAGATTTCACTAGGCTTTGTGTGTGGCGCTCCCACATAAAGCGGTTGCTTAATTTTCATGTGTATTTCTGCTGTCATTCCAGGTTCAAGTTTGACATGACTAAATTAGCTGAAGTTGGCTAGCTATAGCTATCAAGTTACAATAATGTTATCCAGACTCTATAGCAAGCATTTTATGTAGAAAGGACAACCAGTCCTTTCACAACTAAGGAAAAATAATATGACTGGAGGTGTGTTCGTAAATTCAATCAGGAGTGCGAGAGTGCACTCAGAGTGCGCTCTGTGCGTTCGGAAATTCAGAGTGTTGTCAGATTGTCCTTTCTTAAATTCAGAGCGGATCGCTCTCTGAGAGTTCAGAGCGCTCACTGACTCTCTGGCTGAGGAGTAGGGTTGATAGGAGCGTTCTGACAGTCAAGCACGCAAGCTAACTGGCTAAAGTTGGCTAGCTTGCTAGGTACTTCCAGACACAACTGGTTAGAACTGGTTAGGGTGTTTCCATGTTATCCAGAACATTAGTTTCCTGAGGGGGAATAGACTCTTCATGACTGTATTGGTGTGTTTGGACCATTATTGGTGTGTTTGGCTCACATCAACACCATTATCCCAGAAACCCTAGACCCACTCCAATTTGCATACCGCCCAAACAGATCCACAGATGATGCAATCTCTTTTGCACTCCACACTGCCCTTTTCCACCTGCAAAAAGGAACACTTATGTGAGAATGCTATTCATTGACTACAGCTCAGCATTCAACACCATAGTACCCTCAAAGCTCATCGCTAAGCTAAGGATCCTGGGGCTAAACACCTCCCTCCAACTGGATCCTGGACTTCCTGACGGGCCGCCCCCAGGTGATGAGGGTAGGTACAGTTGAAGTCGGAAGTTTATATACACCTTCGCCAAATACATTTAAACTTAGTTTTTCACAATTCCTGACATTTAATCCTAGTAAACAAATCCCTGTTTTAGGTCAGTTAGGATCACCACTTTATTTTAAGAATGTGAAATAATAATAGTAGAAAGAATTATTTATTTCAGCTTTTATTTCTTTCATCACATTCCCAGAAGGTAATTAGTATTTGGTAGGATTGCCTTTAAATTGTTTAACTTGGGTCAAATGTTTCAGGTAGACTTCCACAAGCTTCCCACAATCAGTTGGGTGAATTTTGGCCCATTCCTCCTGACAGAGCTGGTGTAACTGAGTCAGGTTTGTAGGCCTCCTTGCTCGCACACACTTTTTCAGTTCTGCCCACAAATTTTCTATAGGATTGAGGTCAGGGCTTTGTGATGGCCACTCCAATACCTTGACTTTGTTGTCCTTAAGCCATTTTGTCACAACTTTGGAAATATGCTTGGGGTCATTGTCCATTTGGAAGACCCATTTGCGACCAAGATTTAACTTCCTGACTGATGTCTTGAGATGTTGCTTCAATATATCCACATCATTTTCTATTCTCATGATGCCATATATTTTGTGAAATGCACCAGTCCCTCCTGCAGCAAAGCACCCCCACAACATGATGCTGCCACCCCTGTGCTTCACGGTTGGGATGGTGTACTTCGGCTTGCAAGCCTCCACCTTTTTCCTCCAAACATAACAATGGTCATTATGGCCAAACAGTTCTATTATTATTTCATCAGACCAGAGGACATTTCTCCAAAAAGTACAATAGTTGTCCCCATGTGCAGTTGCAAACCGTAGTCTGGCTTTTTTTATGGTGGTTTTGGAGCAGTGGCTTCTTCTTTGTTGAGTGGCCTTTTAGGTTATGTCGATGTAGGACTCATTTTACTGTGGATATAGATACTTTTCTACCTGTTTTCTCCAACATCTTCACAAGTACCTTTGCTGTTGTTCTGGGATTGATTTGCACTTTTCACACCAAAGTACGTTCATCTTTAGGAGACAGAACGTGTCTCCTTCCTGAGCGGAATGACGGCTGCGTGGTCCCATGGTGTTTATACTTGCGTACTATTGTTTGTACAGATGATCGTGGTACTTTCGGGCACTTGGAAATTGCTCCCAAGGATGAACCAGACTTGTGGAGGTCTACAATTTTTTTTCTGAGGTCTTGGCTGATTTCTTTGGATTTTCCCATGATGTCAAGCAAAGAGGCACTGAGTTTGAAGGTAGGCCTTGAAATACATCCACACGTACACCTCCAATTGACTCAAATGATGTCAATTAGCCTATCAGAAGCTTCTAAAGCCATTACATAATTTTCTGGAATTTTATAAGCTGTTTAAAGGCACAGTCAACTTAGTGTATGTAAACTTCTGACCCACTGGAATTGTGATACAGTTAAGTTAAATAATCTGTCTGTAAACATTACTTGTGTCATGCACAAAGTAGATGACCTAACTGACTTGCCAAAACTATAGTTATTTAATAAGAATATTGTGGCGTGGTTTAATTACCGTTTTAATGACTCCAACCTAAGTGCAAGTAAACTTCCAACTTCAACTGTAATTGAAGACATCGATGGAGTGGTTTGTGCAAGTCGATTGACCTGTATGGTGGACGGACAAAAGAAGTTCACGTCATCCATGCTACTGTTCTTTGATTTAGAGTCTCCTTCTCATATAAAGTTATGATTCATGAGATACCCTGTGAGCCTTTGTGTCAAGTGTGTGCAGAAGGGAAGAATATCGTATGCCAGACGAAGGGAAATGCTGCAAATGTGGAGGTGAACATGCGCTTGAATTCTTAGAGTGCCCTAGTGAAGGACAATGAGGTGGCAAGGGTGAGGAGTGTTTAGCGTGTCTCCTATCCGGAGGTGGTGAGAAAATTGGAAGGATCGAGTGGCGGCGAAGAAGCAATGGTAGTAGAGCCACCACGGCCAGTGAAAGTTTCTTATCAACGGAGGGATAGTAAAATGCTACATGTTAAAAAGGTGGACTTCGTATTATTTATTGCAATGGCCATAAACTGTACCGCAGTCAGAGAAGTCGAAGAAAATTGGAATCATTGTGTATGCTGCTGAACGTTTTTGGGTCTTCGTGATTACCAGTTATTAAAAAAAATAAAAAAAATAAGTTGATGTTTTATTTTGTATGATGTCGTTTTCCCCCTTTCCTGGAATGTTTTTGAAGTTTCTTATTGAATACCCCGACCAGCTGGTGGTGGTAATGCACCATTAACATTGGATGCCAACCGTTGTTAAACCCCATCGAAGAAGTGTTCTGGGCTTTGACTTGAGCAGAGAAAGTCTCTGTGGGAATCGGGCCCCTATGCAAGTGGCCATGTGTTATGTGATCGCACTAACCCAGTGTCTGCAGGACGAGAAGTCTTACTGGTGTAACAGTGTTGCTTCCATCCCTCTCCTCGCCCCTAACAGGGCTCGAACCAGGGACCCTCTGCACATCATCATTGGTACAACGCACATCTAGGAACTTTAGCTCCACCAAGTAATGGATGTGATTTTTCCTGTATTCCTTCAGTTTGATGGCGTTTGCTGTCTCAACTAAATACTGTAAAGTAACTTCAGTTTGATGGGTTGATAGTGTGTTTGCAGGTGAGGCTGACAGGGTCATATTCCTCTCAGTAATGGTAGGACTGCTCCTGCTGGCTCTATTAGGCTTTCTGCTGTGGATGGTAACACAATGTGGAATACATACTGTGGAAGCCAGAGGAGGTTGGTGGGAGGAGCTATAGGACTGACTCCTTGAATGTATTAATGGAGCACAAACGCTTCAAACATGGAAAACACGTTTGACTCCGTTCAATTGAGTCCATGCCATTATTCCATTACAATGAGCCCATCCTGCTATAGCTCCTCCCACCAGCCTCTGGTGGAAGCTGAATATTGAAATGTCTGATCTTTTGTTTTGCGTTTGCGTTTAAAGTTGTCTATTTTATCCTGTTGTAGTGCAGATGCATCAAGTACCCTGTGGCTAAGACGTACCACATCATGCATAAGAACACAGAGGAAAAGTCACCCCATTAGAGACTCCTCTTTGGTTCCGTCTGCATAGGCACAGGAACTTTTATACACTTCAATACAATTGATTGAACAAAATGGTGAAAAGCTCATTTTAAGATTGTGTACTGTGGGGGCTAAACTCATAACTATGATTACATTTCCATTATTAGCAGCATCTAGGCTGTCCACTTTGAAGAGCTGAGACAGAATGGCTATATAAGGAATGGAACATATATGACCAGGGCCTGCTACCATTATAACCTATACAGCTGTCAGATGTGGGCATTAACAAGCAGGAACTGAGATGGAAAGATAATGTTGGAGAAAGGTCAAGGGAAGCTATTTCATATAGTGTGGGGATTATACTCATTATGCAACGATGGAATACTATAAAGGCTCTGTGATATGAGAATGTAACTTTTTCCATGGAATTGCTCGGCTCTGTTACTCTGTAATAGAGTCTGAATCTACAAGTTCCGGTATCTGTGCAAATATTTGACTCAATATTTTTCCACAACAGTATGTACACCAATGTTTACAAGCTTAGCAACTATTTTGAGGAGCACCCCCCCCCCCCCCCAATATACATAATTTCATGGTTTTCCCCTTTTTAACTTGTTTGTTTTTTAATGGTTGTATTGATGTCATACTGTACCTGTGAATCTGTCTGACTGCCATGTGGATATTAATACAAATGTGAGCTTGAACATTAGATCCACTGGTAGCAATAATACAGTTACCAGAAGAGACTTGAATTCTGAAAACAGTAAAAATGAATTTACAGGCACAACATTTTCAACAGTTTAATGAAACGGAGTAGTCTATTTCCCAAAATTGTTACATCTTAAAGTTGTACTGACTATCCTTTTACAGAAATGGAATGTGGTATCTTATATGGGAGTGTTGATATGAGGTCATAGTGGTTCCATTAACAGACTAGAAACCAAACGTTTTTTGAATAAAAACAAATCACCATCCAGTGACCATCACTGCTTCATTAATAAACAGTCAAAATCCATATTTAGACCTGGCGTACATAACCACTCCCACATAGATTTACTATCCTAACACACAAGGTTAAGAACCTTGGTAAACATACAATCCCATCAAACAAGGGATCCTGCAATTTGTCATTAAAACAAGAAAAAAAAAAAGAAAAGTGTGCTTGAATGTTCCCTATACATTGTTATTCTATTAACCATCTTTACATTTCTATTACACTTCTCTTCTTACGCACTTTCATTTCCTTTTCAACCTCTCGTCTCTTGAATCAAGTCGATCTGTCTACTTTTGTAGAGCTTTTTCTATTACGTTATGATTTAATACTTGCTGTAAGTGTTTGCTCTATGCTTGGTGGAGACTTGAACGTCATTGGCTACTCTTTCTCATCTTTAACCAGTCTTGTGTCAAATCAGTTTTATTGACGTTCCCAGTGAAACATTCTCTCTCAACCCTCGCTGTTGTGTTAGTAAATGAGACATTTAGGAAAGAATTGTCTGAGGTACATTTAACGTGGATTTTCTTTAGGGTTAAGACACTCACCACACCTCCATTATACACTTTTATCAATCACACATTTCTTTAACCAAGCGGCCATTGGGATTTTGTTGATTTTTAGAAAAGTTCATACAAAGGTTTAAAGACTAAGAGCACCATTTTGTAACATCTGTCAACACCCCATTCCTTTTTTCTTTAACCTAAGCCTTACTCAAACAATACAAAACCACACACACACACACACACACGCTGCTCCAATCGATCATGAGTCTCAGATCTCTCCACAGAAGATCTCAAGGGAAAATTTGGACGAAGGCTAGTCCAGTGGTTCTCAAATATCCCTGGTTAATATCCCTGGTTAATATTCCTGGTTAATATCCCTGGTTAATATCCCACCTTCAAACAAAGACGCATGAAATGCTTGTCCAGTGGTGTGGTGAGGAGAAATGATTCTGTAAAAATGCTATTCTATTTTTCAATTGTTTCAAGGACATGTTATTGTAAGCTTTCTGACAGACAGTGCAACATAATCCTCTCCTTAATGCACTGCTCCCATAAAAAATAAAAAAACATTGACTTGCTTTTAGTGTTATTTACGCATCAGTTTGTCTGTTTTGAAGGAGTCCTAAGCTTGTGATAAGCAACCGATTCCACAATGAAGTGGCAATTGATGAACAATGAAATGGACATTAACTTCACAACATGCCAATGTTTACAAGGAGGTTGTCATCTGAGATGCACATTCCATAGAAACCAGCAGACATAGGGGACCTTCAGGACTTGGGGGAAATACTGCCCCTAACACTTCCAATCAATTCCTGCATCGACATAAAACAACACTTATATCAATAAATACAAAAATACAAATAAACTGAATAAATTAGAAATCACCGCAGGGCAGGCTCCACAAAATGGTGGCATGCTCTAAGCACATTCCTAATAAGACCCTGACCTTACCGTTTATCTTTTCTTTCACTACAAGTTATACCTTCCTCATCTGACTAAAGTATGTGGAGGCTTTAACATTTATTTGTAATTTTATTGCTGAGTGGACAGTGCTTGTGTCTATTTCTATGGGCACAAGCACTGTCCATGACACAAACTGTTCACACCCCTCTAGTTGCCAAATAACATTTTTGCTATTTTAAAGCTCATTTCCTGTTATTCTACACATTGTTCCACAGGTTGGAGAGAAAATGTTGCAGTTTTAAAGCTAATTACCTGCAATTCTACACATTTTGTTCATGTAATACCTGAGGGACTCAAACATTATGACAAATTCAATGGGCTAAAAAAACATTAGCTGACATGGGTTAGTTCAGGGCTGCTCAACCCTCTTCCTTGAGATCTACCCTCCTGTGGGTTTCCAGTCCAACCCTAATTTAACAAACCTGATTCTACTAATTAGCTGCTCAACAAGACCTTAACTAGCTTAATCAGATACGCAAAATTAGGGTTGGACTGGAAACCTACAGGACAATAGATCTCCAGGAAGAGGATTGGGCAGCCCTGGGTTAGTTGATCTGCAACTTGCACCCCACAGTTTGGGAACCATTGGGATAGCCAATCATAGGAAATGTAATTTCCCTTGTGCTTGAATACATTTTCCACAAGGAGATTATTTTGTGCTGGATTCATGCACATTTTAGATTCAACTTCACTCTTTCTCCTCTACAATAAGTAAACGTATTTACTGTCATTGTGCTGATGATTAAATAGGCACACTACTACATCCCTCCTCAACCCAACCTCAGCCGGGTCGTATTCAATAGGCACCAAACAGAAACAACTGCCTGAAACAAGGTGTGATTGCCTGGATTTATCCATTAAGAAATGCTTATTTTCATTTTGGGTTTCAAAAAGTTTTTTTCATTAGCTGCCATAATGAACACAACCCTGAGCTTCAGGCTGTAGTAACTGGTTATCTCCAAAAGGGGGCGACAGTGACCATAACTGATAACCAAAACAAAACCGCCAGTGAGAAGAAGGCTGGCCGGCTGACAGCTGAAATGGACTGTCCCTTGCTCCTGTTCCACTTTGATCCGGTTCGGTCTCTGACCCGAGGGGGCTTGATGGGTGTCTGGGGGTTAAGTGGGGGCTTACTGTAGGGAGGGGAGTAGGGCCTGTAGCCAGGCCAATCATCACTGTACCTCTCCCCTCCGCCGCCTGATCCACTGCCCTCTTCGACCTCACCTTCAGGGAGAGACATGATATCAGACAGGCAGACAAAGGGCAGTTAAAGAGTGCAAATGTTGGGGGGACAGTAGAAATAGGATTAGAAAGGGGATGATGAACCAGTCATAATATTTATGTTGGGTGGGTGGTGGGGGGGGACTTACTGTCCATGAAGTCAGTGTCCTGTCCAGCCTGTGCATGTTTCAGTCTGTTGGTGGCTACTCTGAGCTCCATGATGAGCTGTCTGGTCCTCACGTCTGGCCTGGCCATGTCCACCTCTACCTCTGGGTTATTGAGCTGACTCATCAGCCCATCGCCTGTCACGTCAGGGAGGTACCTGATACACACACACACATCAAAATGACATAGCAACAGCACTGAAACTAATATCAATACGATAACAAAAACACTAAATATCAGTATGATACATTCTTAGTTACCCGCTCGCATACACAAATCCCCATCTTCTCTCTCCCTTGGACTAACATCCTCCTCGACCTTTACATCTGTCTTTTATCAAACACCCACCTCCCCCTGGTCTGTCCATTCCACCCTCACACCCACCTCCCCCTGGTCTGTCCATTCCACCCTCACACCCACCTCCCCCTGGTCTGTCCATTCCACCCTCACACCCACCTCCCCCTGGTCTGTCCATTCCACCCTCACACCCACCTCCCCCTGGTCTGTACATTCCACCCTCACACCCACCTCCCCCTGGTCTGTCCATTCCACCCTCACACCCACCTCCCCCTGGTCTGTCCATTCCACCCTCACACCCACCTCCCCTTGGTCTGTCCATTCCACCCTCACACCCACCTCCCCCTGGTCTGTCCATTCCACCCTCACACCCACCTCCCCCTGGTCTGTCCATTCCACCCTCACACCCACCTCCCCCTGGTCTGTCCATTCCACCCTCACACCCACCTCCCCCTGGTCTGTCCATTCCACCCTCACACCCACCTCCCCCTGGTCTGTCCATTCCACCCTCACACCCACCTCCCCCTGGTCTGTCCATTCCACCCTCACACCCACCTCCCCCTGGTCTGTCCATTCCACCCTCACACCCACCTCCCCCTGGGTCTGTCCATTCCACCCTCACACCCACCTCCCCCTGGTCTGTCCATTCCACCCTCACACCCACCTCCCCCTGGTCTGTCCATTCCACCCTCACACCCACCTCCCCCTGGTCTGTCCATTCCACCCTCACACCCACCTCCCCCTGGTCTGTCCATTCCACCCTCACACCCACCTCCCCCTGGTCTGTCCATTCCACCCTCACACCCACCTCCCCCTGGTCTGTCCATTCCACCCTCACACCCACCTCCCCCTGGTCTGTCCATTCCACCCTCACACCCACCTCCCCCTGGTCTGTCCATTCCACCCTCACACCCACCTCCCCCTGGTCTGTCCATTCCACCCTCACACCCACCTCCCCCTGGTCTGTCCATTCCACCCTCACACCCACCTCCCCCTGGTCTGTCCATTCCACCCTCACACCCACCTCCCCCTGGGTCTGTCCATTCCACCCTCACACCCACCTCCCCCTGGTCTGTCCATTCCACCCTCACACCCACCTCCCCCTGGTCTGTCCATTCCACCCTCACACCCACCTCCCCCTGGTCTGTCCATTCCACCCTCACACCCACCTCCCCCTGGTCTGTCCATTCCACCCTCACACCCACCTCCCCCTGGTCTGTCCATTCCACCCTCACACCCACCTCCCCCTGGTCTGTCCATTCCACCCTCACACCCACCTCCCCCTGGTCTGTCCATTCCACCCTCACACCCACCTCCCCCTGGTCTGTCCATTCCACCCTCACACCCACCTCCCCCTGGTCTGTCCATTCCACCCTCACACCCACCTCCCCCTGGTCTGTCCATTCCACCCTCACACCCACCTCCCCCTGGTCTGTCCATTCCACCCTCACACCCACCTCCCCCTGGTCTGTCCATTCCACCCTCACACCCACCTCCCCCTGGTCTGTCCATTCCAGCAGCGGTCCTCGTTGGTGACGTCGGCGGCCACGTTCTTGTCGTTGCAGATGGTGTGTGGGAGGGACACCCAGAAGCCCCGCATGGGCCGCAGTCGCTCCTTCAGCTCTGACACCTGGAGGCAGGCGGACGGAAACTGGTTGATGCAGGCTGTAAAGTAAACCCTTATATAGCTGTTGAACATATGGAGGTGGGAAGCTCATTTTAGCCACGTCCTCGTCATCAAACAAACTAGAATGTACTGTATATAAATGGCTGTTGTTGAACACATGGACAGAGAGAGCTAACATGGGCATAAACTACAAAAATAATTGGCTTGAATATTAATTGCAGGTAAAAACTCATCTTTTCCTCTCCATCTCCTCTCCCCCCTCTCCTCTTTCCTCCCCCCTTCTCTTTCCTCTCACACCTCACTCCTTTTTCCTCCTCTCCTGATCTTCCCTCATCTCCTACCAGTCTGTCCAGGTTGGTGCCTGTAGCAGTGGTGGGCTTCTCCTCAGGGCTGAACGTACGGAAGGGTCTCCTGTTGCCCCCTGACTCCTTGGGGGAGCGCCGAGAACGGCCCGGGGCCAGTCTGGGACTCCCACAGCCCTGGAACACCTAGAGCCAAACCACAGAGATAAAGCTATACATCAATATCGATGCATCTCTGCAACAATAAGGGTGAAACATGGATTTAAGAAAAAATAGCATCCCAACATTATCACATACGTTAATAATGGTAGACAGTGGATACTTAAATTAAGAACAATATATGAAGAATAATATGATAACTAGTGAAATTGCACTATGCAGTTTTTACATGTGCTTACACAATTTGATCAAGCAAAACAAAAGGGGTTTTGGACCCAAAATGGTCTTCCATGGGCAGTAATACTGTTAAACATTAAGTCTTGTTTCAACCTAGGATGACAGCCGATGTGCATCTTATCAGCCATTCTATTATCTATATTCTATGTACATTCTATGATCTATATTCTATTGCACTGTGGATGTATAGCACATTCTTTTAATATCCCTCCATCCCCTCCTCCTCCCTCCATCCCTGCCTTAGTGGAGGTGGCGATGCTGTTCTCCTGCATGTGCATGATGGCCTCGGACACTTTAACAGAGATGGAGTCTGCAGCCAGCTCCATGTTAAAGGGCCCCTCCAGCTTCTCAGATACTTGATACAGAGCATCTGACAGAGTAGAGTGAGAGAGATGAAAGATGGAACATTGAATAAAAGTGTGAAAACAGAAGGATGAAGGTAGGAAAGGGAAGAGATATAATAAGAAAGATATACATTTTGTTTTTATGATGGGTGCAATGTTCAAAACTTTAGATAGAAATGCAATGTATAGAATAGACATGACTCATTTATTCTGTAGAATAGAAATGTGAGTAGGTTCTATACAGTACATTTCTACATGCATCATGTTTAACATCCCACTCTACCGAATCAGCCCAACAAAAGCCACCCACACCCTCCCTAATGCCCGCCTCCAATCTCCACTCACCAATGAAATTGTTCCACTCAGTGTCCAGATCGGCTGTATTGGCCAGGCAGCCCTTCATCACGTTGAGGCAGAGGGCGTGGCAGGGGCGCAGGGAGGGCATGCCTCGACACAATGGGCAGTACCACTGACGCATCAGGGCACGCACACACCCTGCACCAGCACTCAACTGGAGGAGGAGACGAAGAGCAGAAGGTGTAGGATGTTAGGGAGATCAACGGAACCACTAAAAGCAGACCAATAGAAGACAGATTATTATTCTTAATATAAGTGCACGGCCACATACACACAGTGTACCTTTGCTGCCTTGTTGACAATGTCACGGCCTGTGGCCAAGCCTTGAACCAGTGCTCTGGCTGCAATGAAAGCCCTGGACACCTGAATGAAAGAGAAGATCAGCTAATAACTTCTGACACAAATCTACTCTACGGTATATCAATGCACTCAGTTAATTGTTTTCAAATAGTTCTCTCTAATACGATCGCCTATGTGTTACTGTGACGTTATCGTTGAGTTTCAGTGGTGATTTGAATTACTTATCACACCGGCTTCTTTTGTTAATTATGGTGACAAACATTACAAATCAGACCAACTTAGAGGGACAATTCAATCAAATTACAAAATAACATATTGGTTTTCTTACCCTGTAAGCAGTCTATGGTCAAGGTAATACCAGTCTATGGTCAAGGTAATACCAGTCTATGGTCAAGGTAATACCAGTCTATGGTCAAGGTAATACCAGTCTATGGTCAAGGTAATACCAGTCTATGGTCAAGGTAATACCAGTCTATGGTCAAGGTAATACCAGTCTATGGTCAAGGTAATACCAGTCTATGGTCAAGGTAATACCAGTCTATGGTCAAGGTAATACCAGTCTATGGTCAAGGTAATACCAGTCTATGGTCAAGGTAATACCAGTCTATGGTCAAGGTAATACCAGTCTATGGTCAAGGTAATACCAGTCTATGGTCAAGGTAATACCAGTCTATGGTCAAGGTAATACCAGTCTATGGTCAAGGTAATACCAGTCTATGGTCAAGGTAATACCAGTCTATGGTCAAGGTAATACCAGTCTATGGTCAAGGTAATACCAGTCTATGGTCAAGGTAATACCAGTCTATGGTCAAGGTAATACCAGTCTATGCTTTGGTTTTGTTAACCCAAACTCCAAAATGACATATTGGTAAACTATGCCTTTAATATGATCAAATATGAATGATGTTAGTTTTCAGTTGATATACCAACCAAGTCTGCCTGACCTGTAAGCCTAGTTTCCGGGGCAGGTCCCCAAAGGGCTGCAGCTGCTCTGCATGTTTGTTGACACACTCCAGGTACTCGTCACTGAACTGGTACTGGGGGTTGACCAGAGAGAAGACCCGCTCTACCAGTCTGGACCAGAACTCTGACAGCACCTCCGTCAGGCTCACACTGCCCCCTGTAGACAAAAGAGGAAAAACATTTAGCAAAATAAATGGAAAATGTACATTTCTTGTTGGATAAGTCCAAGTACTCATTCCCTGTTTCAGTCAGTTTGGTGCCCCATGAAAATGTCCCTAGGTTAGGTCAGTCTGTTTCTACTTGTTCAGACATGTTGTTGTCATCTTGTCAAACAAGGCAAAGATCTAGTAGCATTGTCGAACTGATGAGATGGTGAGGGAAATGTACCATAGTGACACAAGTACACAAATGCAAAGTCCAACAAGAGAGGAGAGAACGCTGTCCCCACTAACCTGAGTAGTATCGACGGAGCTCCACAAACAGCTCCTGGAAGACATTGGCGTTCTGGGTGAAGAGGCGCCCGTAGGTCTTAGTAAACATCTGATTCATGGACTTTTCAGACAAGTCTATGAGCTCCCTGAAGAACTCTGAGAGAAAAGAGGAAGGAATGAGACGGTCAAAAGCACAAGTTGTTGTGATTCAGTGGTTGCACTGGCAGTTAGAATAAGAATAAGCTAGCTATGACTAGCTGATCCCCACTATAGGATATTAGTCTAGCAATAAAGGTACTTTTAGCCCTCTCAATAGAGAACATTTTACATACCACTCCTCAATGTTATTGTCATTTTACATCACATTATTTACAGTGTTTCCTTATGCATCCTTATTATGACTGGATTTGCATTCCAGCTCACCGTCAAACTTGCGGTGCCTCTGTGTGAAAGTGGTGTGAAGGAACTGGCTGGTGTCGTCGATGGCCGACAGGAAGTCCGTCTCACTCTGGTGGGCCAGCGTTTCCTCCATCTGACTGGAGCAGCAGGTGTAGTCCTGGGGACACAGACGCAGATGCTCGCCTGGACCAATAGAAAAACAGACAGGGTCAGATGCGAGCCAATCACAGACTTGGACAAGAGGTGTGTGGGCATATTGAGGTGTTCATCTGAACCAACGGTAAAACAAGACGGAATCAGATATGAACCAATCAGAGACTGGGACAAGAGGCTTGTGTGGGCATATTGAGGTGTTCACCAGAACCAACGGTAAAACAAGACGGGATCAGATATGAACCAATCAGAGACAAGAGGTGTGGGTAGATGCACTAATGGTGAAGACCAAAGGATACAGCAGCGCTTGCTTTGACATCATCAGCACTGTGAAGTCAACTTATGGTTATGGTTTAGGGGAGACATTTAGGCTACCTCAAATAAATCAGTATTTTTACCTCCTTTAGAGATAGTATGAAATGAGAGGGGGAGACGTAGAAAGAAGGGCTGATTCGCACCCACACTGACGGTGATGCATATGTGCTTGATGCGACCACGTTACCTGCTAGACCATCCTCAGAAACAGGTTTCTTCACAAAATGACTTACCACCACTGCATATAAATGAGCAATGTATTAGGGCTTTGGTGATGATAACAGTGTAGCAATATTTTTTTACATGGATTTGTTTTTCTTTAAATGAAGAAGACCAAACTCTTTGGTCCTTTAAAAACCTGCTCCATGTAAAATATTGTGTGCTATATCTTGGAAAGTAAATAAATGTGGATGACAACATTTTTGTTTTTGTTTCCATTTTTGTTTCCAACATTAGTTAGGGCTGTTTTCCTAAAGAAGTTAAGTCCACTTTGTGTTTTGTTTCCTTGCCACGATACTAACAAGTATCCCCCAGCCCTACAATGTTATCATATGAGAAATACCGCATTATCAACAACTGATTCTACCTTTATTGGAAAATGTCAATTACCCTTCATTGTGTCATGCTACCATGATTTTTCAAATCATTTCAATATAATAGCTCACAAAGTAGGCCTACCGTGTTCATTCATTGAACGTCTTATCAGTTTAGAACACCCACCAACTCTACCAATGTGGCAGTGGTTCTTCTGATCAGGCAGATATCCTTCTTCTTAATCCGTCTGTCATTAATAGAGCCTTATTAAACATAAAGTAGTAATTGAAAATGGGCATTTATAAAGATGAATTATTAAAACACAATCCAGTGTGAGCATCCCAAATGGCACACTATTCCCTATATAGTGCACTACTTTCGACCAGGACACATAGAGAAATAGTTTAAAGTAGTGCACTAGATATGGAATAGGGAGCCATTTGGGACGAAACCCATGTCTTTGTTCACCAATACCCAGGTTGGACTTAACATGACCGGCGGTAATGATATGCAAACATTAACGACCATTAACAAGTTGGCGATCTCCAATGTCTCAACGTGGGTGGAAAAAACATCTTATTGAGGCAAACATAATATTACTTCATGATACCGACACCTGATTCTTTTTCCTCTGAAAAACTTGGAGTGAGGATCCAAACTCCAACCTTTTATTTTTGGCTCTAGGTTTGATTTCTCCTCTGTCGCTCATTACCAGCCCTCTCTCATTCCTCCAATTCTACTCTCCCTCTCATCATCCCTCCTTCTCTCGGCCATCTGCTCCCCTGGCCCACGGGACAAGAAGAGCCAAGACCCAGACAGAGATAACCAGACACACAATCAATATTGCAGTTCCCACATTCAGCAATCACATATAGCCTACAGTCAAACAAACCCTCATACGTGCAAAGCAGTACAACAAAATCAACATTTGCAACCCAAATGACACTTTAAAAAGGGGCAATCAGCAGTTGCTACATACATTTTTGAACTTATAAATTAATTATATATACCCATTGAAGAAGAATATAACTTAGAAATGCCTCATGAGCTTTGTTCAACTGTCATACCCCATCAGAACCAAAAATACACTACATGAACAAAAGTATGTGGACACCGGCTGGTCGAACATCTAATTCCAAAATCATGGGCATTAATATGGAAGTGGTCCCCCTTTGCTGCTATAACAGCCCACTCTTCTGGGAAGGCTTTCCACTAGATGTTGGAACATTGCTGCAGGGACTTGCTTCCATTCAGCCACAAGGGCATTAGTGAGTTCGGGCACTGATGTTGGGCGATTAGGCCCGGCTGGCAGTCGGCATTTCAATTCATCCCAAAGGCATTTGATGGGGTTGAGGTCAGGGCTCTGTGCAGGCCTGTCAAGTTCTTCCACACTGATCTCGACAAACCATTTCTGTATGGACCTCGCTTTGTGCACGGGGGCATTGTCATGCTGAAACAGCAAAGGGTCTTACCCAAACTGTTGCCACAAAGTTGGAAGCACAGAATCGTCTAGAATGTCATTGTATGCTGTAGCGTTAAGATTTATCTTCACTAGAACTAAGCAGCCTATCCCGAACCATGAAAAACAGCCCCAGACCATTATTCATCATCCACCAAACTTTAGTTGGCACTACACATTCGGGCAGGTAATTTTCTCCTGGCATCCCGAATTTGTCAGTCGGACTGCCAGATGGTGAAGCGTGACTCATCACTCCAGAGAACGTGTTTCCACTGCTCCAGAGTCCAATGGCGGCAAGCTTTATACCAATCCAGGTGATGCTTGGCATTGCGCATGGTGATCTTAGGCTTAGGCTGCTAGGCCATGGAAACCCATTTCATGGATCTCCTGGCAAACAGTTATTGTGCTGACGTTGCTTCCAGAGGCAGTTTGGAACTCGGTGGTGAGAGTGTTGCAACCAAGGACTGACGATTTTTACGCGATCCAGCACTCGGCGGTCCTGTTCTGTGAGCTTGTGTGGCCTACTACTTCACTACTGAGCCGTTGTTGCTCCTAGACGTTTCTGCTTCACAATAACAGCACTTACAGTTGACCGCTGCAGCTCTAGCAGGGCAAAAATTTGACAAACTTACTGGTTGGAATTATATCCACTTTGATCGTCACTGAGCTCTTCAGGAAGGCCATTCTACTGCCAATGTCTGTTTATGGAGATTGCATGGCTGTGTGCTCATTTTTATACACCTGTCAGCAATGTGTGTGGCTGAAATAGCTGAATCCACTAATTAGAAGGGGTGTCCACATACTTTTGTGTGTGTGTAATTTTATATAAAAGCTTATTTTACTCCAACTTTTGTAAACAAATAAAATGTACACAAAGACTATACAGCCTCAAAACATGGTTAAAACTATAATTTAGATATCATTGATGGTCAGTCCTTGCATCCATAGCTCTGTGTATGAATTTGGGAGTGATTACATTTCTCCAGCTCCTTCCCTCAGATTTTTGCGGAAACAGGGGCGGGGGTTGGGAACCTTTTGTTATTGTTTCTACTGCGGATTGCCGCTTTAAAATATCCACAGCTCACTATCTTTGTCTGTCTGTTCTCTCACTTGAGCTCTCACACACACCCCTTGACAATGTCCCATGACAATGCAACAACTAACAGCAGTCCTCAAGTGTCACAAGCACAAAACACTAATTATAATAAAAGCAGTCTTCAAAAAAAGAAAAACGTTGATAATGATTATTTTCTTTCAGTCATTCCCAGATCAGTCTAAAACAGCCATACTAATTAGGGGCGAGGCTCTTTGTTACACACCGGTGTTAGCAATTTACTCATCCCATAAATAAGCCTTCCTGACAGACAAACCTGTTAATGCTCAATTTCGCTTTATTCAGCAGTTTCTATCACATGGCATATTATCCAAGCAGTCTCTCAAACCCTTCATGTTGTGTAAAATAACCTATAGCCTACGTTTGATGATTATTTTAAATCAATAACCACCAGTTTACCTTGAATAGCCCGTCTTACCGGAGATTTGAGTCAGCGGGGCAGTGTTCGTACTGTAGCCCTTCTCTGCGTACACATGCCGTGTCTCCGAGCAACTCCTACCCGCTGTTACCGGGCCCCAAGTCCATGACAGGGCAGCCAGCGTGCAGAGCAACACCAGGGGGTACTTCTGAACATATAACCGGGAAACCATCTTCCACTGTCACTCACGGTAAATAGGCGAATTAATGGTTGACAAAAGATTGGCGACCAGGCAGCTCAAAAATTACAAAAGAAACGAGAAACTAAGACAAATAATTCCATAGATTTTTCGAGGAATTTATCTCCAGTTCCCAATTTTGTCTGTGAAAAGAAACACAACTTCCAAAGATCAACTAGTCTATATTTTTCCAGAAGGAAAAAAAAATCTATCGACAATTGGTCTGGGTGCCGTGAATAAATGAGCGCCTGGTTTGTCGGATGCTCAGGTCCCACCCGGTGTCTTCTCCATCCCTTGTCTAGCTCTCTGCTTCAGAACAATGAGCCGTGCAGCACGAGGGTGGCCGCAAGGGGTGAGGTGCGGCCATAGGGGGGCTGTTATAGCAGAGCCACCGCAAGGTCCTAAATTCGCAACCGCCTGACTGAACTATTATTTGGAGCCACTACAACCCCATGCGAAAAATGAATCACCCTTTTCTACATAATAAAAATACCACACAATCTATTGCAGGCACACAATTTAAATAGACTAGAATCAAAATCTCGCTGTTTTGTGATTTTTATGAGTTCATTGACTTGCTTTCCTTGAAAAATAATTAATCCTGTATTTGCATTTCTGAAGGTCACATGCAAAATAATGTTGTCCAGCCACCAGAATGTTTTGCAAATTGGGTATGTCATACAAGATGCAACTGTTTCCATGGCCAGCAAGTAGGTCTATTTACAGAAAAATCAATTGGCTAATGCAAACAGGTTTTTCCATTGAATTGTTATTTTTTTATTATTATTAATTGCTTGATTAGAGTAACAAACCAACGCAAATGTGATCAGCAGTCCTGTACTAACACTGGCCCATTAAATGTCAATTGAGAGCTATATTACCTCTTTCATGATAATTTGAGCCCTATGGGCCCCCAGAATCCAGATGTAGCCTATTGTGAGAAAAACATAATACCCAAAGATGATTACATCTTCAACATGAACATTCGGCATTCATAGTGTTGTACATTAAATGTTATAATCAAAGTAGCTAACACGTGACCTGGTATGAGCCAGTGATCATAGGCCTACAATCCAGTCTACCACAGTGTTGACCTGGCCTGGGCCTTTTTTATTACACTTGATTGAATGGAGGAAAACATATTTTAGGTCTGGTAAAGACCTGCAAAAGGGGTACACTTGTGTGTGTTTTCATGCCAGCACTGCCTATGGAACAGATGTTACTTTTCAACCACCCCCAGGCATTCTTTGCCTTATTCTGTTATTGATCAGTATTGGTGAGGGTAAATAGGCTATATGGATGTAGGCAGTGGGTAATTTAGAGCAGTAATAATTTTAAGTAATTTAGCAGACACTCTTATTGAGAGCAACGTACAGTAGTGAGTGCATACATTGTTGTACTGGTCCCCCATTGGAATCAAACTCACAACCCTGTTGTTGCAAGCACCATGCTCTACCAACTGAGCTACACGAGACATAATATATGAGACTGTAATATACAGCATCAAAATATTGTTCTATCAGAATTACAATCATTTCTTTACCCTATTAAAAGATATGCAGACTCTAAAAGTATGTTGAAAATAGCACAACCCAACCAGTATATTCTTTCTTTTGTAGTTGTATGTGAGAGAGTTGTATTTGTGTTATAGACATAGCCTATGTTGAGAATTAATGGGGTCCTATGGTAATACAATCAATACCTATATAATTCCAAATCGACTTAAAAGTGTTAGGTTGTACTTTTTTTTATTTTTTTACCCCTTTTTCTCCCCAATTTCGTTGTATCCAATTGTTGTAGTAGCTACTATCTTGTCTCATCGCTACAACTCCCGTACGGGCTCCGGAGAGACGAAGGTTGAAAGTCATGCGTCCTCCGATACACAACCCAACCAAGCCGCACTGCTTCTTAACACAGCGCACATCCAACCCGGAAGCCAGCCGCACCAATGCGCCGGAGGAAACACCGTGCACCCGGCCACCTTGGTTAGCGTACACTGCGCCCAGCCCGCCACAGGAGTCGCTGGTGCGCGATGAGACAAGGACACCCCTACCGACCAAGCCCTCCCTAACCAGGGCGACGCTAGGCCAATTGTGCGTCGCCCCACGGACCTCCCGGTCGCGGCCGGTTACGACAGAGCCTGGGCGCGAACCCAGGGACTATGATGGCACAGCTGGCGCTGCAGTACAGCGAGGTTGTACTTTTTTAACGGAACGTCCCTTTTATATATCATTAGCGCTGACATGTGGTCAGTATTCCTTCTGTATCTTCCTATAAATACAATTGTTAAGGGTGTAAAGCCTGATCCTAGGTCGGTTGTCTTTAGGGCCAATCCGTTCACAATTTTTCGTTACCGTGCGGAAATATGTGCTAACAACCAATCATATGAACCACATCACAATTTGTCAGCCAATCGCTGAACTCCACTGAGAGTTGTGTGATTTTCGCGCCGGCGCGTAGTGTGTATTTTTTTTTCCAGTGATCGTCTGTCATCGGATCTGAGGGAAACCTGTTCTATCCACAATAGTTAGCTAGCTACCAAGTCATTACTTCAGATTAACACTACACTATTATCCAGGTAGGTAGCTAGAGACCATTTTGTATTATTTAACACATGTAGTTAAAAATGTTATCTTGCTAGTTTGAATTTCGCATTGTTGACTAACTTTTAAGGCTAACGTTAAACACCTAAGTTACCTGTAACAGTAGCTAGCTAGCTAGCATGTTAGTTCTTGTCGGTTTTGCTTTTGCCAAGGCAGAATTGTAATATCCCGAACTCAATATGCTTGATCATATCCTAAAACTGTTGTTTCTTCTAATCGCCAGCCAGTTTAGCCAAAGTTCCTGAATCCAACCGTCATCTACCTTTGTGAAGTGAACTCTACAATACCATTAACATTACTGCCTGACCAGAAATATGGAAGTGCAACACTCTGATGAATCAAGCCATGACAGGTAAGTTAGGCAAGCTAGCTAGCTAGCTAGCTAGCTAAACATGACAGTCATAGGTATCACAAATATAAAAAGAACCAGCTAGCTATATAATTATGCAGACTTATTGCATTAGCTAGATAGTGTGATTGTTTATGACTTGTGTTGGCTTTGTTCATTACTACTTTTATATGCAGTCTTGAGGAGATCGAGGACATCTCAGACTCTGGCAGTGACTTTGAAGTCCAGCTGAAGGCCATGAAGCGGAGAAAACAGACCACTGCACTACTAGGACCTCGGGTCTGTAATGTTTTTTTCTCACGCACACACACATACACACGCCACACCCCACCACAGGAGGTTGGTGGCATCTTAATTGGGATTTACAGGCTTGTGGTAATGGCTGTATGGGAATGAGTGGAATGGTATCAAATTAGGGATGGGTGTGGATAATCAAGTTCTGGAACTGACTTCAAAAATCGATCTTTAACCAGAGATCACATTTTGTTCAAATACTGTAAAGCTATTTGGTCGAAATGTTGTCTTCAAGACAAAGTTAATGTGCTTTGACTAGTGTTCTATTTGTACATGTGCATTTGCGGAACACAACAAAAAAGAAACCAAGCCAAGCATCACAATTCTGCTCCCTAAAGGTCCTTTCCCCTTCATGTCTAACTCACTCAATTGTGTTTCCACCGCTCCCTTTACACGTGAGTGCTGAGTGCACCTACATAAATAAATTACCATAAAAATGTATCTAACTGATGGGGAACACAAGCTACATTCCTTGCCAAATTACTTCAGTTTTATCACATTCAAAATGGACTGGTTAACTGAAGTGGGGAAAATGTGCTCCAACAAAGTTTTGGAATAATTGCGTTATTTTTGTTTAGGGTTGTTTCCGGATGACACTAGCTACACAGCCACAAAGTCAACATTGGGTATTAGCGGTCGACCGATTATGATTTTTCAACACCAATACCGATTATCAGAGGACCAAAAAAAGCCGATACTGATTAATCGGCCGATTTTATTTATTTATTTGTAATAATGCCATTTACAGCAATACTGAATGAACACTTTTATTTTAACTTAATATAATACATCAATTTATAATAATAAATAATGAAACATGTTCAATATGGTTTAAATAATGCAAAAACAAAGTGTTGGAGAAGAAAGTAAAAGTGCAATATGTGCCACGTAAGAAAGCTAACGTTTAAGTTCCTTGCTCAGAACATGAGAACATATGAAAGCTGGTGGTTCCTTTTAACATGAGTCTTCAATATTCCCAGGTAAGAAGTTTTAGGTTGTAGTTATTATAGGAATTATAGGGCTATTTATCTCTATACAATTTGTATTTCATATACCTTTGACTATTGGATGTTCTTATAGGCACTTTAGTATTGCCAGTGTAACAGTATAGCTTCCGTTCCTCTCCTCGCTCCTCCCTGGGCTCGAACCAGCAACACAACGACAATTAGCGCGCGCGAACTAGCTAGCCATTTCACTTCGGTTGCGCAAGCCTCATCTCGGGAGTTGATAGGCTTGAAGTCATAAACAGCGCAATGCTTGACACACAACGAAGAGCTGCTGGCAAAACACACAAAAGTGCTGTTTGAATGAATGTTTACGCGCCTGCTTCTGCCTACCACCGCTCAGTCAGATACTTGTATGCTCAGTCAGATTATATGCAGCGCAGGACACGCTAGATAATATCTAGTAATATCATCAACCATGTGTAGTTAACTAGTGATTATGATTGTTTTTTATAAGATAAGTTTCATGCTAGCTAGCAACTTACCTTGGTTTACTGCATTCACGTAACTCCTGGCGTAACTCCTTGTGGAGTGCAACGAGAGAGAGGCAGGTCGTTATTGTGTAGTTAAGGTTGCAAGATTGGATCCCCCGAGCTGACAAGGTGAAAATCTGTCGTTCTTCCCCTGAACAAGGCAGTTAACCCACTGTTCCTAGGACGTCATTGAAAATAAGAATGTGTTCTTAACTGACTTGCCTAGTTAATTAAAGATTAAATAAAGGTGAAAAAAAAAACGGCAAATCGGCGCCCAAAAATACAAATTTCCGATTGTTATGAAAACTTGAAATCGGCCCTAATTAATCGGCCATTCCGATTAATCGGTCGACCTCTAGTTATTATGTTATAATTAAATCTATGATTTAACATTTGATAGAGCAGTCTGACTGAGCGGTGGTAGGCAGCAGCAGGCTCGTAAGCATTCATTCAAACAGCACTTTCGTGCATTTGCCAGCAGCTCTTCGCTGTACTTCAAGCTGTTTATGACTTCAAGCCTATCAACTCCCGAGATTAGGCTGGTGTAACCGATGTGAAATGGCGAGCTAGTTAGCGTGGTGCGCGCTAATAGCGTTTCAATCGGTGACGTCACTCGCTCTGAGACCTTGAAGTAGTTGTTCCCCTTGCACTGCAAAGGCCGAGGCTTTTGTGGAGCGATGGGTAACGATGCTGTTCGCAACGAGCCAGGCGGCCCAAACTGCTGCATATACCTTGACTGCTTGCACGGAACGCAAGAGAAGTGACACAATTTCCCTAGTTAAAAAAAATGAATGTTAGCAGGCAATATTAACTAAATATGCAGGTTTAAAAATATATACTTGTGTATTGATTTTAAAGAAAGACATTGATGTTTATGGTTAGGTACACATTAGTGCAACGACACTGCTTTTTTCGCGAATGCGCTTGTTAACTTCTTGGTGACAGGGGACAGTATTTTCACGTCCGGATGAAATGCATGCCCAAATTCAATTGCCTGCTACTCATCCCCAGAAGATAAGATATGCATATTATTAGTATATTTGGATAGAAAACACTGACATTTCTAAAACGGTTTGAATCATGTCTGTGAGTATAACAAAACTTATGTAGCAGGCGAAACCCAGAGGAAAAACCATTCAGATTTAATTTATTTGAGGTCACTCTCTTTTTAAATGGGTTTTCATTGGGAATCCCGATTTCTAAGGGACCTTCTTGCAGTTCCTACTGCTTCCACTGGATGTCACCACTCTTTAAAAATTGGTTGAGGTTTTTCCTTTGTGTAATGAAGAAGTAGCCCTGTTCAAAACGAGAGTCACTTCAAGTGTACTGTTAGATAGAGGCGCGTGCCAGGAAAGGTAGCGTCAGTTTGTTTTCCTCCTGTATTGAACACAGATCCTCCCGTCTTCAATTTTATCGATTATTTACGTAAAAAAATACCTAAAGTTGTATTACCAAAGTAGTTTGAAATGTTTTGGCAAAGTTTACAAGTAACTTTTGAGATATTTTGTAGTCACGTTGCGCAAGTTGGAACCGGTGTTTTTCTGGATCAAATGCGCCAAATAAATTGACATTTTGGATATATATGGACAGAATTAATCAAACAAAAGGACCATTTGTGATGCTTATGGGACATTTTGGAGTGCCAACAAAAGAAGCTTGCCAAAGGTAAGGCATGATTTCTATTTTTATTTCTGCGTTTTGTGTCGCGCCTGCAGGGTTGAAATATCTTTTCTCACTTTGTTTACGGAGGTGCTACCCTCAGATAATAGCATCGTTTGCTTTCGCCGAAAAGCCTTTTTGAAATCTGACATGTTGGCTGAATTCACAACACGTATAGCTTTAATTCGGTATCTTACATGTGTGATTTCATGAAAGTTAGATTTTTATAGTAATTTATTTGAATTTGGCGCTCTGCATCACCCGTTTGGCGAAGTAGGCTGTTATTCGATGAGAAATTAACAGGCACCACATCGATTATATGCAACGCAGGACAAGCCAAATAAACTAGTAATATCATCAACCATGTGTAGTTTGATTGTTTTTTATAAGTTAAGTTTAATGCTAGCTTGCAATTTACCTTGGCTTCTTGCTGCACTTGCATAACAGGTAGTCAGCCTGCCGCGCATGCTCCTCGTGGAGTGCAATGTAATCAGCCACGATCAGTGTCCAAAAATACAGATTTCCGATTGTTATGAAAACTTGAAATCAGCCTTAATTAATCGGTCAACCTCTTGTACATACCCCAACCAGAATCCATGGATTACAGGCAACATTCGCACTGAGCTAAAGGGTAGAGCTGCCGCTTTCAAGTGCGGGACTCTAACCCGGAAGCTTACAAGAAATCCTGCTATGCCCTGCGACGAACCATCAAACAGGCAAAGATTGAATCATACTACACCGGCTCCGACGCTCGTCTTATGTGGCAGGGCTTGCAAATTATTACAGACTACAAAGGGAAGCAAAGCTGCAAGCTGCCCAGTGACACAAGCCTACCAGATGAGCTAAATCACTTCTATGCTCGCTTCGAGGAGAGCAACACTGAGGCATGCATGAGAACATCAGCTGTTCCAGACCACTGTGTGATTATGCTCTCCGTAGCCGACGTGAGTAAGACCTTTAAACAGGTCAACATTCACAAGGCTGCGGGGCCAGACGGATTACCAGGACGTGTGCTACGGGCATGTGCTGACCAACGGGCATGTCCTTGATTGAGTCTGTAATACCAACATGTTTCAAACAGACCACCATAGTCCCTGTGCCCAAGAACACAAAGGCAACCTGCCTAAATGACTACAGACCCGAAGCACTCACGCCCGTAGCCATGAAGTGCTTTGAAAGGTTGGTAATGGCTCACATCAACACCATAATCCCACCGATGATGCAATCTTTATTGTACTCCACACTGCCCTTTCCCACCTGGACAAAAAGGAACATTTCTGTGAGAATGCTATTCTTTGACTACAGCTCAGCGTTCAACACCATAGTGCCCTCAAAGCTCATCACTAATCAGGAGGATAGAGTTGTGGTTGGATTTACCAAATGGAGGGCGAGAGAGCTTTCTACGCGTCTCTGTGTGGAGTACAGGTGATCTAGATTTTTTTTCCCTCTGGTTGCACATTTAACATGTTGATCGAAATTTGGTGGAACTGATTTAAGCTTCCCTGCATTAAAGTCTCCGGCCACAAGGAGCGCCGCCTCTGGGTGAGTGGTTTCCTGTTTGCTTATTGCCTTATGCAGCTGACTGAGTGCGGTCTTAGTGCCAGCATCTGTCTGTGTTGGTAAATAAACAGCCACAAAAAGTATAGCTGAAAACTCTCTGTGCAGGTAGTGTGACCTGCAATTTATCACAATATACTCCTACTTCAGGCGAGCAAAATCTAGAGACTTCCTTAGATTTCGTGCACCAGCTGTTGTTTACAAATATGAACAGACCACTCTCGTCTGAGTGTGGTGTTCTATCTTTCCTGTGCAGCGTATATCCCGCTAGCTGAATATCCATGTCGTCATATTGACTATAAATACACTAGGATATCAGCTCCAAGTGATTTTAATTTATGAAATCTGTTTCCAAGTGTTCTCACACATAATAGAGAGACGTGTTTGTATAGAAATGTAAGCAAAGTTTGAAATGATTGTTTTAGTCACATATATGTTTGGGCTCCTTACGTCAATTTGTAGTCTACACATTTTCCGTTGTTATGTTACCCCCCCGACCAACTACAAAAAAAATCGTCCAGTGGCTGAATCTAGTTGATGATCCCTGGCCTGGGCTATTACCCCTAAACATAGACATTTTCTACACTGGAAATATGCAAAAACATTAGTTTGGTAAAGACAAAGAGTGTATTTTCATTAGAATCATTAAGCCTAGGCCTACTCACCAAACAGATTGTCTTGGCCATAATTCAACCCCATGCAGTGTTCAATTCAGAATTGTTAATCCATTTAGAAAATTCCAGGGAACAGGCATAATAAACTCAATCAAAACGTCTGTCTGTTGAAAATAAGGGGGGATCACTTCTGGCTGTAAGCGAACGAGTGATGCGCGTTTGGAGCATTTCGTCCCTTGAACGATAATGAAGAGGTAGGTGAGAAGCCTGACCACGGAGACGGGGGGGTGAGAAGGTGATGAAGTGTACTTCATGAACTGTAACTGAAAAACTGGCATTTGTAAAGTTTGAGGTGAGGGAGAAAGTGTGGTGGAACAAGTATTATTAGCATTGCTAAGTATCTTGCTAACTGGATCGAATTCTCCGTTAGCTAGCCAGAGAAATTTAGATAAATGTGCAAATATTTTTTCCAGTTATATAATTTTTTGCCCTTTTTCTCCCTAATTGGTAGTTACGGTCTTGTCCCATTGCTGCAATTACCGTATGGACTCGGGATAGGCGAAGGTAGAGAGCCATGCATCCTCAGAAACACGACCCTGCCAAGCTGCACTTTCTTGACACACTGCTCGCTTAACCCGGAAGCCATCCGCACCAATGTGTTGAAGGAAACACCGTACCACTGCCTACCGTGTCGGCGTCCATGCGCTCGGCTCACCACAGGAGTCGCTAGAGTGCGATGTGACAAGGACATCCCGGCCGGCCAAACCCTCCCCTAACACGAACAATGCTGGGCCAATTGTGCACCACCTCATGGGTCTCCCGGTCGCGGCCGGCTGCGACACATCCCTGGATCGAACACGGGTCTGTAGTGATGCTTCAAGCAGTGCCTTAGACCGCTGCCCCACTCGGGACACCCTTAAAAGTAGCTTTTCATAGCTTCCTTTTTTTTGACTGGAAGCTTTTTATAGCTTCCAGTCAAAAAAGGTCAAATGCCCATTCCTTTATAAAATACATCAAACACATGGGTTCCATTCCATTCACTCCTTTCCAGCCATTTTAATGAGCCGTCCTCCCCTCAGCAGCCTACACTGACACGCACAGATTCAGACATAGCCACCACTATGAAAGTTAAGCAGGTGCCATAATTTCTTCTCAACAAAGACATAGCTAACCCCTCACTGTAACATCTGTTTGTTTAGATGTTATAGAGCTACATAAACTGTTTTGGGGGGAGCACCAACACTAACTACACTATTTATAGAATTACATTAATTCACTCACAATAGCCTTTTGAACCCTTTGTTTTATCCCCAGCCACCCAAGAGACCTAGGCGTAAAGCTGCATCCCAGGCCAGCCCAAATCCCAGCACCACCTCCACCCAACAAGCCCGTTCCCCTCAGCCACCGCAGCCTTCCCTGGGGAGGACTAGGCAGCTCGGCTCCCCCAGGCGAGAGAGAGAGAGGAGGGGGAACCAGGGCATGAGCGCTGGGGATATGTATGAGGCTGTGAGGTCTGGAAAGAGTGCTATGGTGGTGAGAGAGGGAGTGAGGTATTGGTGTGGGGGGAGAAACAAAGAGAATAGGTAGTGGGAGGGATGACGGGGAAATGAAGCCTTTACAGCCCACAATGGGGATGATTATCATGCACTGTCAGTAGCTGACAGATCTGATCCTCTGAGCCCTTTGATGTAGAGAGGTAGGAGAGCTGCCATTGGGTCACATAGTCAATGATTGACAGCTCATGGTTGTCCCACCCACTGTTGGGCTCTGAAACTCCAGTTCCCCAGTCTCTCGAGGGTTAGGGAGTAAAAGTGTGTTGAAAACAGTTCCCTATTATATAGGAGCACAATACAGATTTTTTTTCAGCCTTCAGCACTCACATAGATGGATAAGTTTACTCAACTCAATGAGTACAAATTGCAGCCTAGTACTGTAGAATAGTAGCTCTGCTCTAGGGCTGACCCCAATAAGTCGACTAGTCGATTGTTTGGTCGTTAGACCGTTTTAGTCGAACAGTAACGTGTATATATATATATGGGGTGGCAGTTAGCCTAGTGGTTAGAGCGTTGGACTAGTAACCGAAAGGTTGCAAGATCGAATCAATGGACACTTAATGGACACATTTAATGGACAATTTTTTTTGCCTTCCTTTAAAAAACAAGGACATTTCTAAGCGACTCCAAACTTTTGAACGGTAGTATGTATATACAGTGCCTTGCGAAAGTATTCGGCCCCCTTGAACTTTGCGACCTTTTGCCACACAGGCTTCAAACATAAAGATATAAAACTGTATTTTTTTGTGAAGAATCAACAACAAGTGGGACACAATCATGAAGTGGAATGACATTTATTGGATATTTCAAACTTTTTTAACAAATCAAAAACTGAAAAATTGGGCGTGCAAAATTATTCAGCCCCCTTAAGTTAATACTTTGTAGCGCCACCTTTTGCTGCAATTACAGCTGTAAGTCGCTTGGGGTATGTCTCTATCAGTTTTGCACATCGAGAGACTGACATTTTTTCCCATTCCTCCTTGCAAAACAGCTCGAGCTCAGTGAGGTTGGATGGAGAGCATTTGTGAACAGCAGTTTTCAGTTCTTTCCACAGATTCTCGATTGGATTCAGGTCTGGACTTTGACTTGGCCATTCTAACACCTGGATATGTTTATTATTGAACCATTCCATTGTAGATGTTGCTTTATGTTTTGGATCATTGTCTTGTTGGAAGACAAATCTCCGTCCCAGTCTCAGGTCTTTTGCAGACTCCATCAGGTTTTCTTCCAAAATGGTCCTGTATTTGGCTCCATCCATCTTCCCATCAATTTTAACCATCTTCCCTGTCCCTGCTGAAGAAAAGCAGGCCCAAACCATGATGCTGCCACCACCATGTTTGACAGTGGGGATGGTGTGTTCAGCTGTGTTGCTTTTACGCCAAACATAACGTTTTGCATTGTTGCCAAAAAGTTCAATTTTGGTTTCATCTGACCAGAGCACCTTCTTCCACATGTTTGGTGTGTCTCCCAGGTGGCTTGTGGCAAACTTTAAACAACACTTTTTATGGATATCTTTAAGAAATGGCTTTCTTCTTGCCACTTCCATAAAGGCCAGATTTGTGCAATATACGACTGATTGTTGTCCTATGGACAGAGTCTCCCACCTCAGCTGTAGATCTCTGCAGTTCATCCAGAGTGATCATGGGCCTCTTGGCTGCATCTCTGATCAGTCTTCTCCTTGTATGAGCTGAAAGTTTAGAGGGACGGCCAGGTCTTGGTAGATTTGCAGTGGTCTGATACTCCTTCCATTTCAATATTATCGCTTGCACAGTGCTCCTTGGGATGTTTAAAGCTTGGGAAATCTTTTTGTATCCAAATCTGGCTTTAAACCTCTTCACAACAGTATCTCGGACCTGCCTGGTGTGTTCCTTGTTCTTCATGATGCTCTCTGCGCTTTTAACGGACCTCTGAGACTATCACAGTGCAGGTGCATTTATACGTAGACTTGATTACACACAGGTGGATTGTATTTATCATCATTAGTAATTTAGGTCAACATTGGATCATTCAGAATCCTCACTGAACTTCTGGAGAGAGTTTGCTGCACTGAAAGTAAAGTGGCTGAATAATTTTGCACGCCCAATTTTTCAGTTTTTGATTTGTTAAAAAAGTTTGAAATATCCAATAAATGTCGTTCCACTTCACTATTGTGTCCCACTTGTTGTTGATTCTTCACAAAAAAAATACAGTTTTATATCTTTATGTTTGAAGCCTGAAATGTGGCAAAAGGTCGCAAAGTTCAAGGGGGCCGAATACTTTCGCAAGGCACTGTATATACATACTACCGTTCAAAAGTTTGGAGTCGCTTAGAAATGTCCTTGTTTTTTAAAGGAAGGCAAAAAAATGTGTCCATTAACCTGTGTCCATTAAAATTAAATGTGTCCATTAAAATAACAATGTTTTTGCGAGCAGTGTGTCAAGCCTATTTTTACATAGTTGACCATGGCAATAGAAGTTACTTTTTAGGTTTGTATCATTTTAGATTTGGATATAATTTTTATTAACCACATGACAATGATTTTGAGACATGAAGACACTATTATAAGTTAAATGAAACTGTCACGAAAATGTGCATATGAAAAACATAACTTGCACACAGATCGGTAGAACTGGTAAGATAAATTGTCATTCAACATGAAAAAGGTTGCCGACTCCTCGTGTAGCCTATTACCGGCAACTTCAGGAGAGTAATGTCAGAATCTGCGAAAGCCAGCAGGAGAGAGAAGAGAATAGTTGGGTCAGGTTAAGGTTTTTTTCTTCTGGTTATCAAGATCTCTTGCGCCCTCTTGAGGCATTTGTCTTATTTCATTGAACCTTAAGCTCAATGCATAAAGTTGATTTTATTAAAACACATAGGGTGTGTCTGTGGAAAAATACACATTTAAAAGAACAGACTACTTTCGGTTGACTAAAAACATTTTTAAAAAACATTTGTCAGGTACAGCCCTACTCTGCTCATACTCTGCTGTCCTAGAGAGTTGGAGAGACTGGGCGGGAGAAGATGACAGACAGAAAATATGGTTAGATGTTATAGGGGAAAGGGATGACAGTGTATATACCCATTTCTGTTTAGTGAATGATAACTAGAAAGAAGGGAGGAGGGCGTTAACTGGTAAGGAGTAACTAATCGCCACATAATGATGACAGTTTTGACTTTGTATGCTGCTCTCCCCTCATTGGCTGTGGCCTCCCTGTCAATCTCCAGGCGGTAGTGGACGAGTGGCTAGACAGCTACAAGCAGGATCGGGAGGCGGGCCTACTAGAGCTCATCAACTTCGTCGTTCAGTGCTGTGGCTGCAAAGGTCAGGGGTGTCTGAGAGACAGAGAGGGCAGGGGGTGATTGGGGTCAGGGGTCACTGGAATTTCTTTTAACCTGATCCCCAAAACAGCCATTGATTAGCACTCCGTCTATTGATTTTTGGGCCGGCTAACAATGCAAGGACCAGCGTCAAGCGGCCTGTCATTCCAGTGTATACTTACACTGGTCTATGGATGGATGAAAGACTGATGAAGAAAGTTATGGGGGATGGAGGTTTAAAACACATCATGTATTTAGCACTGGGTTTCACATCCAGTTTTTTGTTCATTAACAAATATTAGTTTGTGTTAGCATTTCATGTTTAGAGAAAATGAACTGCTTGTATGCTAGGGCCAGGTGATGTCAGCTTTGATCCTCCTCAACAGGGTCGTGTTCATTAGGATGCAATGGAAAATGTGAAAATGTTTTGCAACACAAAATTAAAATGGGCTTTTCTTAACAGATAAGTCCAGGTAGTCGTTTTCCTCCGTTTCTTGTCTGATGAACACAACCCTTCTCCTTAGGTGTGGTGAGCAGAGAGATGTTTGATGGTATGCAGAACGCTGAGATCATCAGCACACTGACCAAAGAGTTCAATGAGGTGAGAGAGCGGGGATGCCTTTTGGGACCAAGTCAGAGTTGAACTTTGGAGTTTTTTTTATTGTGTTTTACACATCTCTTCGCGGCTCATGTAAAGTGCCCTGGGTTTGAGAAAAGCTTTATATGAATGATGATATCATAATTATTTCATTGGAACAATGTTGTTCAATTATATTTCCCACTGCTAATTTACACAACATTGAGCCCAAAACTAAGGAGATATTTTTATCTCTCATATCTCCTGTTCTCCCCAACACAGGACTCTGTGAACTACCCCCTGTGCTCCCCTGGCCCACAGTGGCGTAAGTTCCGGGCTAGTGTGTGTGAGTTTGTGCAGGTGCTGGTGCGCTCCTGCCAGAACAGCTTTCTGTACGACGAGTACCTCTTCTCCGCCCTGCTGGCACTGCTCACCGGCCTGTCTGACTCCCAGGTCAGGGCCTTCAGACACACCAGCACCCTCATCGGTGAGACACGGGACAGCCACCGCATATTGACCACAGTTGTGTTTTTGTTGAGTCCCAGCACACACTCATTGGTTCAATGTATTTACCAGCGAGGTGTGCTCTGTCTGTCTGTTTATGTCTGTCTGTGTGCATGTCAATCTGTGCATGACCATATTTTGGGGCATATGTCTGGCCTTGTGTGTCCATTCCTATATGTAACTGTCCCCCTCCCCCTAGCGATGAAGCTGATGACTGGTATTGTGGAGGTAGCAGTGATGGTGTTTGCCCAGATTAAGACCACCCAGAGACGGTACGACGCAGAGAGGAGCAAGAGTGCCGAACACAGAGCCTCAGAGAGGCTGGAGGAACTACAGGCCACCATCAGCGAGGTAACGCGCGCGCACACACACCCTGATACGGCTCATCTTCAGCACATCCCTACACGTTCTGTTCAGTCTCTCTTCTGTGTGTGTGTGTGTGTGTGTGTGTGTGTGTGTGTGTGTGTGTGTGTGTGTGTGTTAAGCTGCGGGAGCACCAGGAGGAGCTGTCCTCCATGATGAATGCTACGTTTCGGGGTGTGTTTGTGCACCGCTACCGGGACCGCGTAGCTGAGATCAGGGCCGTATGTATCGAGGAGATGGGCGTGTGGCTCCGAGAAAACCCCGGAGACTTCCTCAACGACGGATATCTCAAGTACCTGGGCTGGACCTTGCACGACAAGGTGGGCAGGCAGACAGACGCCCAACTAGTGTTGTCACATTTTACTAATGATACAATAACAGGCCAAGTATCACGATACCGAGGAGTACAACAAAAAAAAACACGTCCTGTTCACCCTGTGCCACACAAAAAACCTGCCACTGATATTCACACTTTACTCAATACAACACATTGAATTTGACTTCAAACTGTTCACTTTATAATAGAATACTGCATAGAATCGCTAATTCCCTGATATTTGCAAAGGCCTAGCTGTGATTTGGCTGGAGGAATGGGAGGAAGGAATATACATAATGATCTGCATGTCATTGTGTCAGTAAGGGGAAAACATTGCATGAAACCTCTACTCTCTCATAAAACACACTACCTCCCTCACACACTCCTGTCTCTCTCTCATAAAACACACCACTTTCTCCCAACAAACATAGACACTGCAAATAGAATGTAAGTAGCACCAGAAAGAGATATATTTTTGAAATAGTTAGCCTTATTTTTATTAATTTGTTTAACCTTTATTTAACTAGGCAAGTCAGTTAGGAACAAACTCATATTTACAATGACGGCCTAGACCGGCCAAACCCAGACGACGCTGGGTCAATTGTGCGCCGCCCTATGGGACTCCCAATCACAGCCGGTTGTGATACAGCCTGGAATCGAACCAGGGTGTCTGTAGTGATGCCTCAAGCACCGAGGTACAGTGCCTTAGACCACTGCGCCAGTCGGTAGCCCTTATCTGACTAGTGTGTTCTATATGAATATAGTTAGTCCTTATATGAATATAGTTAGCCCCTATATGACCGTAGTTAGTTCCTATATGACTAGTTAGTCCCTGTATGACTAGAGTTTTGGCCCTGTACGACTAGAGTTTTGGCCCTGTACGACTAGAGTTTTGGCCCTGTACGACTCTTACCTTTCTACAACATCTCATGAGTAGCAGGCCCTTCTCCTTTCTTCCTGTGCCAAGCTCTTTCTGGCACTGCTGCGTGACAGTGAACTTGCAACGCCTATCAGACTGGCCTGTGCTATTTGTTATGCCAGGGAATAAATTATATACAATGAATCAACTTTGCTAGCTCTGCTTGCTGCTCCAATGTATCAAATGTTACAACAGAAGACTGACCAGGGTCTACATCCCCCATCGCCATCACGGCTAAAATTATATTTTAAAAACTGATGGAAGAATAGATGCACAAGAAGAGTGGACAGAGAAAAGCAGGTCAGTGATAGCTGGAAGGGGAAGCAGGTCAGTGATAGCTGGAAGGGGAAGCAGGTGAGTGATAGCTGGAAGGGGAAGCAGGTGAGTGATGGCTGGAAGGGGAAGCAGGTGAGTGATGGCTGGAAGGGGAAGCAGGTGAGTGATGGCTGGAAGGGGAAGCAGGTGAGTGATGGCTGGAAGGGGAAGCAGGTGAGTGATGGCTGGAAGGGGAAGCAGGTGAGTGATGGCTGGAAGGGGAAGCAGGTGAGTGATGGCTGGAAGGGGAAGCAGGTGAGTGATGGCTGGAAGGGGAAGCAGGTGAGTGATGGCTGGAAGGGGAAGCAGGTGAGTGATGGCTGGAAGGGGAAGCAGGTCAGTGATGGCTGGAAGGGGAAGCAGGTCAGTGATGGCTGGAAGGGGAAGCAGGTGATAACAGCTGCCGCACGTGAGATGTGCATGAAAGTAAAGTGGACATTATTAGACAGGTGCATACAAGAGACTAGTTGCTCGTTGCATAAAATAATTTAAGCTGAATGTATAAACAATTGATTTTATAACGGGCGCCAGCGGGTTCTATAGATTGGGAGGACCAAAAAAGTTGGTAGTATCATATGAAACGGTACTACGGCATTCTAAAATGTTGGTACCATGAAGTTTTGGTATGCGATAATACCGCGGTACACTACACGCAACACAGGCACACAAGGGGTGCCACAAACATTCTATCTAGTTGAAATCTTAACTTTGCTTTGAAAGATGACAATGATATGGTGTCTATTTATCCAGATTGAAAGTAAACAGTGCAAGAATGTGTTGCATGTGGTGTGAGACTGCTCTTCCCCCACAGCAAGGCTCCGTGCGTCTGCAGTGTGTGCGGGCCCTGCAGGGCCTCTACAAGGAGAAGGACTTAATTGGACGCCTAGAGCTTTTCACCAGCAGGTTTAAGGTAGGTCTCCTTCTGCATCTCTTTATCTGGTCTCTCCATCTTGCTCTCGCTTTCTCTATCTCTGTTTCTTTCTCTATTTCTCTCTCGTTCTTTGTTTCTCTCGTTCTTTCTCTCTCTCTCTCCCTTTGTTTTTGTCAGTCTCCCACAGCTTTTTCTGTCCTTCAGTGTCATGTGTCCGTCCTTAGCTGGGCACCAATTAGGATGTAGCACAACTCGCATGTTAAAAAGCTCTCCACCATCACTAAGCGTGTGTGTGTGCCCTCGCATTTTGGACACTCACAATACAGGATGCAGGTTACGTCACCATATCAACTATACCACTAAACAATAGCCATTTTCAATGGTATTTTCACCCTCTCTGTCCCAGTTTGTGGTAACCATTTGTGGTAGGGTTTTCATGATTCCAGTATCGTGATGCTACGATACCAGATATCCCATGGCAAAAAAACAGTAAAAGATGGCGCCGGAGAACAAGGTTGACGTTTTACGTATTCCTAACCAATTGTGTTTTTCTTTTTTTTTTCTTTGCGTTGTTTGTAACTTGTAACTTATTTTTGTTACTTTTTTGTACATAATGTTTCTGCTACAGTCTCTTATGACCGAAAATAACTTCTGGGCATCAGAACTGGACTACTCACTACAGATTGGCAAAATCCTTTTTTTCCTTTAATGAGCCCGACGTGAATGATATACTGCTTCTCCGGGAACAGACCCAGATCCCCGTCATTTGCGTGAAGAGAAGGCGGAGAAAAAGGGGCCAGAGGGCGGGCTGCCTTCTGAGAATCCGTAGGCGATCTAAACCCCCACTTCCTTCCATTCTGCTAGCAAACGTGCAATCTTTGGAAAATTAAATCTATGACCTACGTGGAAAATTAAACTACCAACGGGACATTCAAAACTAATAACTTATGCTTCACGGAGTTGTGGCTGAACGGCGACATCATCAACATACAGCTGGTTCTACGCTGTATCGGCAGGACAGAACAGCGGCGTCTGGTAAAACAAGGGCGGCGGACTGTATTTTTGTAAATAATAGCTGATGCACGATATCTAAGGAAGTCTCAAGGTTTTGCTCGCCTGAGGTAGAGTATCTCATGATAAGCTGTAGACCACACTATCGACCTAGAGAGTTTTCATCTGTGTTTTTCGTAGCTTTCTACATACCACCACAGACTGATGCTGGCACTTAAGACCGCACTGAATTAGCTGTATTCCACCATAAGCAAACAGGAAAACACTCACCAAGAGGCGGCGCTCCTAGTGACTGAGGACTTTCATGCAGGGAACCTTAAATCTGTCTTACCCAATTTCTATCAGCATGTTAAATATGCAACCAGAGGGAAAAAACTTTTGACCACCTTTATTCCACACATAGAGACGCATACATTAGAATCCAAGATGGCGTAGCGTTTCTCTTTGTCTTAAACCGTGTCTTGTCCCGTGTAAATAGCCGGTCTTTTTCGTATATATCTTAATCTCACATTCTATCTACAAACAAAATATACTTTCCTGCAACCCGCCTCACCCAATGTGGTACGGGTCTGCTATTTTTATTCCTGATAGCTGGCTAGCTCCTGATGGAAGTTCCAGTTAACTAGCTACTAGTCTTTGTTAGCCACGGCTAGCGGGCTTCACCTTTTTCTCGGTCACCAGCCAGCCTTAGCTCGGACAATACCTGCCAGTCTGCACAGCGCAAAATCAAGCCAGAGCATATCGGACTGCTTCTCTCTACCACATCACCAGATTCGTGCCGCTCTGGATCATTACACCGGATCATTGCAGCTAGATAGCTGCAAACGAGTGGCTACTGTTAGCTAACGCCTCTGTTCCGAAGCAAGCACCAGCTAGCCTTGAGCTAGCCTCGAGCTAGGCTCATATACCAGCTAATTCTAGGGCTACAATACCTCCTTTGCCAACTGGCCTGGACCCTTTATTGTCGACACGGAGCCCTGCTGATCCATCACGACTGGACTGCTGACGTGATCGCCCGATGTGGTCTCAACAGGCTATTCTGTTACGATGTCGCTGAAGAACCGACTCTTTTCTCTGTACACATCAATGATGTCGCTCTTGCTGCTGGTGTTTCTCTGATCCACCTCTACGCATACGACACCATTGTGTATACTTCTGGCCCTTCTTTGGACACTGTGTTAACAAACCTCCAGGCGAGCTTCAATGCCATACAACACTCCTTCCGTGGCCTCCAACTGCTCTTAAATGCAAGTAAAACTAAATGCATGCTCTTCAACCGATCACTGCCCACACCTGCCTGCCCGTCCAGCATCACTACTCTGGACGGTTCTGACTCTCCTTCCAGACTCATATTAAGCATCTCCAATCCAAAATGAAATCAAGAGTTGGCTTCATATTTTGCAACAAAGCATCCTTCACTCATGCTGCCAAACATATTCTCGTAAAACTGACTATCCTACCGATCCTTGACTTCGGCAATGTCATTTACAAAATAGCCTCCAACACTATTCTCAGCAAATTGGATGCAGTCTATCACAGTGCCATCCGTTTTGTCACCAAAGCCCCATAAACTAAGCCCCATAAACTACCCATCAGTGTGACCTGTGTGCTCTCGTTTCCTGGCCCTCGCTTCCTATTCGTCGTCATACCCACTAGCTCCAGGTCACCTAGCATCTATTTGCTAGGTAAAGCCCCGCCTTATCTCAGCTCACTGGTCACCATAGCAGCACACACCCGCAGCACGTGTGCCTTACCTCCCTAATCTTACTACATTTGCACACACTGTAATAGATTTTTCTATTGTGTTATTGACTGTACGTTTGTTAATCCTATGTATAACACTGGTGTTTGTGTCGCACTGATTTGCTTTATCTTGGCCAGGTCGCTATTGTAAATGAGAACTTGTTCTCAACTGGCCTACCTGGTTAAATAAATAAAGGTGAAAAATACATTTCAATTTAAAAAAATACAACGCTCGCCCTCCATTTTGCAAATCTGACCTTAATTCTATTCTCCTGATTCCTGCTTACAAATAAAAATTAAAGCAGGAAGCACCAGTGACTCAAATCAATTAAAAAAGTGTTCAGATGAAGCAGATGCTAAGCTACAAGACTGTTTTGCAAGCACAGACTGGAATATGTTCTGTTGTTCCTCCGATGACATTGAGGAGTACACCACATCAGTCATTTGCTTCATCAATAAGTGCATCAATGACGTCCCCTCCCACAGTGACTGTACGTACGTACATATCCCAAACAGTAGCCATGGATTACAGGCAACATCCGTACTGAGCTAAAGGTTAGAGCTGCTGCTTTCAAGGAGTGGGACTCTAACCCAGAAGCTTATAAGAAATTCCGCTATGCCCTCCAACAAACCATCAAACAGGCAAATAGTCAATGCAGGACTAATATCGAATCGTACTACACCGGCTCTGACACTCGTCGGATGTGGCAGGGCTTGCAAACCATTACAGACTAGAAAGGGAAGACACAAGCCCACCGGACGAGCTAAACTACTTCAATGTTCGCTTCGAGGCAAGTAACACTGAAACATGCATAAGAGCACCAGCTGTACCGGATGACTGTGTGATCACGCTCTCCGCAGCCGATGTGTGTAAGACCTTTAAACCGTTCAACATTCACAATTTGCAAATAAATTAATTAAAAACCCTACAATGTGATTTTCTGGATTTTTTTTATTCTCATTTTGTCTGTCATAGTTGAAGTGTACCTATGATGAATATTACAGGCCTCTCTCATCTTTTTAAGTGGGAGAACTTGCACAATTGGTGGCTGACTAAATACTTTTTTGCCCCACTGTATATTGTGGGTGCTATAGCTTGCCAATTAAACTAATGTGACTCTAGGTGACAACATAATGCTGTTTGTTTCTAACATTAGGACTGTTTTCTTCAAGAAAATAAATCTGCTTCATGTTTTGTTTCCTTGTCACAATAATTCAGATTATCACGATACTGGTATCGTGACAACCCTAATTTGTGGTATTTTAACTCTGTACGTATTGCAGTTTGCAGGTTTTGTTTGTGTCTAGAACAGATGGCTAATAGTCAAGCCCCATGTGTTGCATGAGATAGTGGCTGTTTATTCCTTGGCTTAGTGAAATTGGACAGCTCCATCCTTTCTGTTGTCTTTGTGTGTGTGTGTTGTGTGATTCTGTTTAGGAGAGGATGCTCTGCATGGTGCTAGACAAGGACCCAGACGTGGCGGTGGAAGCTGTCCAGCTGCTGCTGCTCCTCCAACAGTGAGTGTGTCTGAGTGTGTGTGTGTGAACGTCTGCCAGCAAGTGCTTGCCGTTATGAAATTCTATAGTGTGTGTGAATGCGTGTAACTGTTGTGGCTATGTGAATTTCTTGTATGTTTATTTTTTGGTTCACACAGGTAGTAGATTGATGCGTATGCAGGAGTGTGTGGCATTTACTCTGTAAATAATGTGTGTGTGTGTGTGTGCAGAAGGACAGAGGAAGGCTTGTCCGAGGAGGAGTGTAGCCATGTCTATCCTTTGGTGTTTGCCTCCCGCAGAGGCCTGGCATCTGCTGCTGGTGCCTTCCTCTACCACAAGTCAGTCATCTCTCCATCCTTAAACCATCTCTAAAGCTCTCTATCCTCTCTGTCCCACATGATATCCCTTTATCCTCTAGCCATCCCTACCACTATCACTTAAAAATATCAATCTATCTTGTGTGTCAGACTGTGTAGTGCGATGAGCAGCGAGCCACAGGAGGCAGACATGGGCAGTCGCCGGGCCGCCTTCTTCAACCTACTGGTCTCCTTTTACATCCAGAGTGAGGTAAAGCGCACTACATTGCTGCTTGCCATAAGATGAGGGACAGAGTCTGACAGACCAACCAAGCTGCACACCCCTATGCTTATTTTTATTGTTCAATGTATGATTATTTTGACCCTTAATTATTGATGTTACTGTTGTCCCATTGACAATATTGATTATTATTATTTTAATTATGGTAATATTGTAAATCTCCAAAATAAGCTTTGGCAATATGTACACCACTGTTCAAAAGTTTGGGGTCACTTAGAAATGTCCTTGTTTTTGAAAGAAAAGCAGATTTCTTTGTCCATTAAAATAACATCAAATTGATCAGAAATACAGTGTAGACATTGTTAATGTTGTGAATGACTATTGTAGCTGGAAACGGCAGATTTTTTAATGGAATATCTACATAGGCGTACAGAGGCCCATTATCAGCAACCATCACTCTTGTGTTCCAAGATTATCATTTTAAAAGGCTAACTGATCATTAGAAAACCCTTTTGCAATCATGTTAGCACAGCTGAAAACTGTTGTGCTGATTAAAGAATCAGTAAAACTGGCATTCTTTAGACTAGTTGAGTATCTGGAGCATCAGCATTTGTGGGTTTGATTACAGCCTCAAAATGGCCAGAAACAAAGAACTTTCTTCTGAAACTCATCAGTCTATTCTTGTTCTGAGAAATGAAGGCTATTCCATGCGAGACATTGCCAAGAAACAGACGATCTCGTACAACGCTGTGTACTACTCCCTTCACAGAACAGCGCAAACTGTCTCTAACCAGAATAGAAAGAAGAGTGGGAGGCCCCGGTGCACAACTGAACAAGTACATTAGTGTCTAGTTTGAGAAACAGACGCCTCACAAGTCCTCAACTGGCAGCTTCATTAAATAGTACCCGCAAAACACCAGTCTCAACGTCAAGATTGAAGAGGCGACTCCGGAATTCTGGCCTTCTAGGCAGAGTTGCAAAGAAAAAGCCATATCTCAGACTGGCCAATAAAAATAAAAGATTAAGATGGGCAAAAGAACAGAGACACTGGACAGAGGAAGATTGGAAAAAAGTGTTTGAGGTGTTCGGATCACAAAGAAGAACATTCGTGAGACATAAAAATGAAAAGATGCAGGAGGAGTGCTTGACACCATCTGTCAAACATTGTGTGATGGTCTGGGGGTGCTTTGGTGGTGGTAAAGTGGGCAATTTGTACAGAGTAAAAGGGATCTTGAAGAAGGAAGGCTATCACTCCATTTGGCAACACCCTGTGGACAGCACTTAATTGGAGCCAATTCCTCCTAAAGCAGGACAATGACCAGCTCCAAACTATCCAATAACTATTTAGGGAAGAAGCAGTCAGCTGGTATTCTGTCTGTAATGGAGTGGCCAGCACAGTCAACACTATTATTATTTCAATTAAAAATCATTATTTATAACCTTGTCAACATCTTGACTATATTTCCTATTCATTTTGCAACTAATTTCATGGTTGTTTTCATGGAAAACAAGGAAATTTCTAAGTGACTTCAAACTTTTGAACCGTAGTGTACATTGTTACGTCACGCCAGTAAAGCAAATTGAATTGAAGAAATGTGCTGCACTCTCTCTCAATTAAATGTAAGGGCTTTATTGGCATGCTGTTAACATTGCCAAAGCATGTGAACAAGATAATTAACAAAAGTTAAATAAACAATAAAATTGAGAAGTGTTACGGTTTTCTTCCTCCTCTGAAGAGGTGGTGTAGCAAGGATCGGACCAAAATGCAGCGTGGTTATTTTGATTCATGGTTTTTTAATAAAGAAACTACACATGAACAAACTAACAAAACAATAAACGTGACATGAAAACCTAAACAGCCTTATCTGTTGCAAACAAACACAGAGACAGGAACAATCACCCACGAAACACTCAAAGAATATGGCTGCCTAAATATGGTTCCCAATCAGAGACAACGATAAACACCTGCCTCTGATTGAGAACCACTTCAGGCAACCATAGACTTTTCTAGACAACCCCCTCTATACCACAATCCCAATACGTACGAAAACATCAAGACAAAACACACCACATAATAAACCCATGTCACACCCTGGCCTGACCAAAATAATAAAGAAAACACAAAATACTAAGACCAGGGCGTGACAGAAGTAAGCATTACACTCACAAAAATTACAAAAGAATAAAGAAATGTCAAAGGTCATATTATGTGGAGATAGTTAAAGTACAAGGGAAATAAATAAACAAATATGGGTTGTATTTGCAGTGGTGTTTGTTCTTCACTGGTTGCCCTTTTCTTGTGGCAACAGGTCACACATTTTGCTGTGATTGCACACTGTGGTATTTCACCCAGATACTGGAACAAAACTGGGTTTGTTTTCAAATTCTTTGTGGATGTGTGAATTCTGAGGGAAATGTCTCTAATATGGTCATACATTTGCAGGAGGTTAGGAAGTGCAGCTCAGTTTCCACCTCATATTGTGGGTAGTGTCCACATCACCTGTCTTGTCTTGAGAGCCAGGTTGGCCTACAGCGACTTTTCTCAATAGCAAGGCTATGCTCACTGAGTCTGTTCATAGTCAGGGCTTTTCTTAAGTTTGGGTCAGTCACTGTTACGGGCAAATAGCATTCTAATTTGCTCAGTTTTTTTGTTAATTCTTTCCAATGTGTCAAGTAATTGTCTTTTTGCTTTCTCATGGTTTGGTTGGGTCTAATTGTGTTGCTGTCCTGGGGCTCTGGGGTCTTTTTGTGAGCAGATCCCCAGGACCAGCTTGCTTAGGGGACTCTTCTCCAGGTTCATCTCTGTAGGTGATAGCTTTGTTATGTAATGTTTGGGAGTCTCTTTTCTGGATTTTAATAATTCGCGGGGATCGGCCTAATTCTGCTCTGGATGCATTTGATGTTTTACATTGTACACAGAAGATATTTTTGCAGAATTCTGCATGCAGTCTCTCAATTTGGTGTTTGTCCCATTTTGTGAATTCTTGGTTGATGAGTGGACTCCAGACCTCATAACAATGCAAGGCAATGGGTTCTTAATCATTTTTGCTAGATCCTATTGGTCTGTCAAATTTTATGTTCCCTTTGATGGCATAGAAGGCTCTTTTTGCCTTGTTTCTCAGCTCGTTCACAGCTTTGTGGAAGATACCTGTGGCGCTGATGTTTAGAATCAGCAGAACATCTAGGTGCTGCTGTAGGCCTTCTCTCTCTTGTCTCTCTCTCTCTCCTGTCTCTCTCTCTCCTGTCTCTCTCTCTCCTGTCTCTCTCTCTCCTGTCTCTCTCACTCTCCTCTTGCTCTCTCTCGCTCTCTCCTGTATCTTCTCGCTCTCTCTTTCTCTCTCTGGTCTCATCTTTCTCTCTCTCTGGTCTCTCTCTGGTCTCTCTCTGGTCTCTCTCTGGTCTCTCTGTCTCTGGTCTCTCTCTCTCTGGTCTCTCTCTGGTCTCTCTCTCTCTCTGGTCTCTCTCTGGTCTCTCTCTCTCTCTGGTCTCTCTCTGGTCTCTCTCTCTCTGGTCTCTCTCTCTCTGGTCTCTCTCTCTCTCTGGTCTCTCTCTCTCTCTGGTCTCTCTCTCTCTCTCTGGTACCTCTCTCTCTCTGGTCTCTTTCGCTTTCTCTCATTCAATACAGTTTCTGGGTCAAACACTTTTTCCTGGCTTAATTAATAAAAACGTTTGAAATAGCTTTTCCTTTTCAGTTTATTAGGTCATTGAAAATGTCAGTTTAGTTCCGGAATTTACTGATCTAAATTCAAATTGATCCCAACCCTGGTATATACTGCAACACCACAACATACTGTCCCTTTCATTCCTCTCCCTCTTTTCTCCCTTTCGATGTCTCTGAATCTCCCACCCTCCCCCTGTCTGTGTCAGTTCCATGAGCACGGGGCCTACCTGGTGGACAGTCTATGGGGTGTAGCAGGCGCTGAGCTGAGGGACTGGGACACCATGACATCACTGCTGGTACAGGAGGCTGACCAGGGACGAGGTACAGAGTTTGTTTAATGTTTACCTGACAACGACATTGGACGTTGTTGTTGTAAACCACTGGTAATGGACGTTGTTGTTGTAAACCACTGGTAATGGACGTTGTTGTTGTAAACCACTGTTAATGGACATTGTTGTTGTAAACCACTGGTAATGGACGTTGTTGCTGTAAACCACTGGTAATGGACGTTGTTGTTGTAAACCACTAGTAATGGACGTTGTTGTTGTAAATCACTGGTAATGGACGTTGTTGTTGTAAATCACTGGTAATGGACGTTGTTGTTGTAAACCACTAGTAATGGACGTTGTTGCTGTAAACCACTGGTAATGGACGTTGTTGTTGTAAACCACTAGTAATGGACGTTGTTGTTGTAAATCACTGGTAATGGACGTTGTTGCTGTAAACCACTGGTAATGGACGTTGTTGTTGTAAACCACTAGTAATGGACATTGTTGTTGTAAACCACTAGTAATGGACGTTGTTGTTGTAAACCACTGGTAATGGACGTTGTTGTTGTAAACCACTGGTAATGGACGTTGTTGTTGTAAACCACTAGTAATGGACGTTGTTGTTGTAAATCACTGGTAATGGACGTTGTTGTTGTAAATCACTGGTAATGGACGTTGTTGCTGTAAACCACTAGTAATGGACGTTGTTGCTGTAAACCACTAGTAATGGACGTTGTTGCTGTAAACCACTAGTAATGGACGTTGTTGTTGTAAACCACTAGTAATGGACGTTGTTGTTGTAAATCACTGGTAATGGACGTTGTTGTTGTAAATCACTGGTAATGGACGTTGTTGCTGTAAACCACTAGTAATGGACGTTGTTGCTGTAAACCACTGGTAATGGACGTTGTTGTTGTAAACCACTAGTAATGGACGTTGTTGTTGTAAACCACTAGTAATGGACGTTGTTGCTGTAAACCACTGGTAAAAAAAAAATCTCTTTCACCCTTGTCCCCTCTTCTTCTTGCCTGCTTTTCTTTCCTCGAATGCCCTCATCTTTTTCCCTCCCTCCTTTATTTCTTCCCTCTCCCTCCTTCCCCGACTATCCCTCACCTCGTTCTCCTTCCCTCATTCTCTCCCCCCTCCATCCCTCCTTCCATCTTCCTCCCCATCCCTCCCCCTCGCTCTCTCTGTGTGTCAGGTCTGGTGGATGAGGAGGAGGGGGCGTTGATAGAGTTGATGATGTGTGCTGTCAGACAGGCAGCTGAAGGACACCCGCCTGTAGGAAGAGCTCAGGCAAAGAAGGTGACTACCACCCACACCACACCAACACTAAACCATCAGACAGGAAAGAGACTGCAGGGTCACTAAATTGCATTGACAAGAGAGGTGTGTGTGTGTGTGTTATTTTTATTTTTTAGATCCTGAGCATGAAGGATAAGAAGACCCAAGCCCAGGACAAGAGACGCATCACCACCCATTTTATCACCCTCCTGCCCCAGCTACTGGCCAAGGTAGTGACAAAGAGCATATTGATACCACTGCATGATAAACCAGAAATGGATCCTAACACACCTGTCACTCAAACCCATCAACACATGCTACTTTACTAGGGAAAGTATTCAGACCCCTTGACTTTTTCCACATTGTTTTAGGTTACAGCCTTATTCTAAAAAAATATAAATATATTGTTTAATCCTCATCAATCTACACACAATAACCCAGAATTACAAAGCAAAAACAGGTTTTTATAAATGTTTGCTTATTTAGTACAAATGTAAAATTACATTTACATAAGGTTTCAGACCCTTTACTCAGTACTTTGTTGAAGCACCTTTGGCAGCGATTACAGCCTCAAGTCTTGGGTATGACGCTACAAGCTTGACACACCTGTATTTGGGGAGTTCACATTCTTCTCTGCAGATCCTCTCAAGCTCAGTCAGGTTCGATGGCAAGCCTTGCTTTTCAGGTCTCTCCAGAGATGTTCGATAGTGTTCAAGTCCGGGCTTTGGCTGGGCCACTCAAGGATATTCAGAGACTTGTCCCGAAGCCACCCCTGCGTTCTCTTGGCTCTGTATTTTGGGTCATTATCCTGTTGGAAGGTGAACCTTCGCCCCAGCCTGTGGTCCTGAGTACTCTGGAGTAGAGGTCGACCGATAATGATTTTTCAACGCCGATGCCGATTATTGGAGGACCAAAAAAAGCTGATACTGATTAATCGGCCGATTTAAAAAATAAATTAAAACATGTTTTGCAAGAGAAGTTACACAATTTCACCTGGTTAATATTGCCTGCTAACCTGGATTTCTTTTAGCTAAATATGCAGGTTTAAAAAGATATACTTCTGTGTATTGATTTTAAGAAAGGCATTGGTGTTTATGGTTAGGTACACATTGGAGCAACGACAGTCCTTTTTGCAGGACACTCGAGATTAACTACACATGGTTGATGAGATTACTAGTTTATCATTGATTGATTGATTGTTTTTTATAAGATAAGTTTAATGCTAGCTAGCAACTTACCTTGGCTTCTTACTGCATTCGCGTAACAGGCAGGCTCCTCATGGAGTGCAATGAGAGGCAGGTGGTTAGAGCGTTGGACTAGTTAACTGTAAGGTTACAAGATTGAATCCCAAGCTGACAAGGTAAAATCTGTCGTTCTGTTAAATAAAGGTGTAACACTTTTTTAAATTTTTTTATTGATGTCCAAAAATACAGATTTCTGATTGTTATGAAAACTTGATATCGGCCCTAATTAATTGGCCATTCCGATTAATCGGTCGACCTCTACTCTGGAGCAGGTTTTCATCAAGGATCTCTCTGTGCTTTGCTCTGTTCATCTTTGCCTCGATCCTGACTAGTCTCCCAGTCCCTGCGGCTGAAAAACATCCCCACAGCATGATGCTGCCACCACCATGCTTCATCGTAGGGTGCCAGGTTTCCTACAGACATGCCGCTTGGCATTGAGGCCAAAGAGTTCAATCTTGGTTTCATCAGACCAGAGAACCTTGTTTCTCATGGTCTGAGAGTCTTTAGGTGCCTTTTGGCAAACTCCAAGCGGGCTGTCATGTGCCTTTTACTGAGGACTAGCTTCCGTCTGGTCACTTTACCATAAAGGCCTGATTGGTGGAGTGCTGCAGAAATGGTTGTCCTTCTAGAAGGTTCTCCCATTTCCGCAGAGGATCTCTGGAGCTCTGTCAGAGTGACCATCTTCTTGGTCACCTCCCTCACCAAGACCCTTCTCCCACGATTGCTCAGTTTGGCCGGGCGGCCAGCTCTAGGAAGAGTCTTGGTGGTTCCAAAATTTTTCCATTTAAGGGTGATGGAGGCCACTGTGTAACATAACAAAATGTGGAAAAAGTCAAGGGGTCTAAATACTTTCTGAAGGCCCTGAATAGTTCATATATTATGTTTTAGGACTGGTTTAACGGTTAGTTATTTTTTTATTGATAGGGTTTTTTATGGATGTGTAACTTGATCACCATGGCTATTTGATGTTACGAACATATTTCTGATTCTAAGCTTTTTTCAAATTGTTTTGTAATTTTGTCACACAGTACTCTGCGGACGTGGAGAAAGTGACTTGCCTTCTGAAGGCTCCGCTTCATTTTGACCTGGAGACCTACAGCAGCACTGGTAGACTGGAGAAGGTGAGAGAGAGAGACAGGAGAGAGAGAGAGTACGAGAGAGATTTTTTTACTTGGACACTACTCCTACATTCTCCCACTCAATACCTCCCTCGACCCAACAGGCCCACCAGTTGAGAATCGGTGGCAGAGAGAGCACCCTTTACACAGCTGCTCCCCCTGTAGGCTAAAATACAACATGACACAAGGGTTGTCAACTCAAGTCACATGACTTGGACTCAAGTGCACCTTCTCTCTTTATTCCCCCCCATCTCCCCCTTCAGTATCTGGATCTGCTGCTGGCCCAGGTGTGTGGCATCGTGGAGAAACACACGGAGTTGGGTGTTTTGGAGGCATGTGCTCGCGTGGCGTGTGCCCTCAGCCACGACAGGTACACCTTCTCCGGCCGTGCCGACCTGGTCGTCAGCCAGCTACTGGACAGTCTGACCGACCGCTTCAGCTCCCACCTCAACGAGCTGCTGCAGGTACACACACACACACACACACACACACTCTCTCTCTCTCGAAGCATGTTGATGATGTTCTATCCCTCCCTCTATCTCTGTGCTCAGGGCACTGCTGATGAAGATGAGGTGTACAGTGCTGCTACTGCCTTGACGAGAATTGCAGCCTTCAGCAGGTGTGTGTGTGTGTGTGTGTGTGTGTGTGTGTGTGTGTGTGTGTGTGTGTGTGTGTGACTGAAACTGAGGTGTGTGTTTTCAGTGCCAAGGACCTGACTTCATGGAAGCTGTTTGAACCCTGCTTTCAGCTGCTGAAGAGTGGAGTGGAGTCCAGAGACATCGACAAAGAGGTGTGTGTCTGTGTACACACACACTGACTGACACACATCTATTGAACATTGCAGGAAGAAATGTCATGTAAAATAACCAAACTCCATCAGTGTTGTCCCATGTCGTTTCAGCTGATGGTTCCTGCTCTGAAGTGTGCAGCGTTCCACGTGCTCTGGGAGAAAGTCAGGGTGGCCAACTCTACACCAACCAAGGTGCTCATAGCATGGCACTGCCTGCCCGTCTTGTTAAGATGGCCCTACTTCCCTACCTTATGTACCCACTGAGGTGCCCCCCTTAGAGCATGGCACTGCTAACCTGTCATATTTACCAGCTCACCAGCTGTGTGGACAGCAGGCAATTAACACAGCAATCTGTTGGAGTGCACCACAGCGACACAGGCTCAGTCTCACACACATGCAAACAGTTATGACTAGGCATTCACATGTGTTGTTTACCCAAGCTTGAGCCCTGGCATAAACACAGACAAATAATTTTCTTGGTACTGCTTAGTCACTGTCTGTCACCGTTGTTCTCAATCTGTTGCTCTGTCCCTCTCTCACTTTCCCTCTCTCTCCCTCACTCTCTCTCCCTCACCCTCCCTTTCTCACCCTCTCTCTCTCCCTCTCACACACACACACACACATCATGTACACACATATCTGCAAATTCATATGTACCCATGCACCATTCTTTCACACACCCCTCCAAGGCAGAGGTAAAGCGTCTGAAGAAGGAGGTGCGTTCGTTCTGCATCGTCTGTCAGAGCTGCCTGTCTGTGGGCCAGCCAGAGATCAGAGACCAGGTTAGTGTGTGTGTGTGTGGGGGGGGGGTTGAGGTCAATTCAACATGGTTGAGGTCAATTCAAGAAGTAAACTCACATTTCTAATTCAATAACTCAAAAGGGTCATCTATTTTCAAATGACTTCTGAGTAAACTGAACAGGAGAAGCGATTGATGGCATGTTTTTAACACATTTTAAAAAAGTATTATTTGACTTGAATGACATCAAATGGAATTAAGCACAAACCCTGGTGCTGGAGTGTGTGTTGATGTGTTGTGTCTCTCTCGGTAGGCATTTGAGCTGCTGTGTGACATGCTGCTGTTGTTTGGGGTGAGCTCAGTGAGGTCTCAGCCCACCTTGCAGCCCCTGGCCCACCCCCCCTCCGACTCCCTCCGCTTCGACATGGCTGCCTTCCTCCTTGACTATGTCTTCACTGAGCCTGACGACGACCAACTGTCCGGTAGGGCAACCATCATAACTACACTACCTACACCAAAATGGCACCCTACTCCCTATTTAGTATACTACTTCTGACCTGGGCCATCTCTTTCTCTCTTCTCACCCCCTGCTATCTCTCTCCCTCTCCCTCACTTCTTTCTCCAGGTGAGGCAGAGGGAGTTGAGGAGGTGAAGATGGCTACTCTTCAGCGGCGGCGCAACCAGCTGGCCGGCTACTGTAAATTGGTTATCTACGGCATCCTGGATCTCAGCACTGCCACTGATGTCTTCAAATACTACAGCAAGGTAGAGGAGACAGAGGGGAGTGGAGAGAGAGAGAGTGAGAGAGGGCGGAGAGAGATAAATAGGAGTGGGAGAACAGGGAAAGAAGGATAGGAGAGGAATGAGAGAGGGGTAGAAATGGGGAGGGAGTGAGAGAAAAGATGGAAGGATTAGTGAGAAATAGGATTAGTGAGAGAAAGGCATGAGAGGGGGGAATGTGCAGTGAGTGGGAGGAGTGCTTCAACACCTGCATTGCTTGCTGTTTGGGGTTTTAGGCTGGGTTTCTGTACAGCACTTTGAGATGTCAGCTGATGTACGAAGGGCTATATAAATACATTTGATTTGATTTGAGTGTGAGAAAAGGTTGAGGAGGAGGGATGAGAAGGTTGAGGAGGAGGGGTGCGAAGGTGGAGGGAGATGGGTGAGAAGGGAGGAGGGGTGAGAAGGTGGAGGAGGGTGTCATGACTTGGTCCTTTCTGGGTATAGATTGTGGCTTCCCCCTCCCTCTCACTCTCCTACACTCAGGTTCTGTTATCTCAGGTCGTCAATTCCTGGCAGAGACTTTCTCCCTGGCCATGCAGTATGGAGAGAGAGACACAGAGAGAACCAATAATTTCACGTGGCGAACTCCTAACTCCAAAATGGGAATATGAAACAAAATGTCCACTTGTGAGAAGGTGGGAATGGTCCGTGGACACTTAAGGGACGGGTATGACGAATGTGTTTCATTTGGTGACCTCCGAGACGACAGGAAACACACATAACTATAACTCTGAATGTGTACATTTCTTAATTATCTGGTTACCATCTAATTATTGTATAAAATGAATGAGTAAAGATGAAACTATTTGTGAAATGATGTACCGTGATGTTAAACCTTTAATGTGAGAGAATTGTATTCCCTTTAAAGTTTAACTAAGTCATTGGCCCGCCCCTGTTAGCACAGACACAATCAGGCGTCATAGAAGTGCCTTTTCTACTGTTACAAATAAAGCCCCCTCCTGAGGAAATACTCTTCAGACCACACGTACCTCGGTATAAACTGAGATGGTACAGGTTTGAGTACCAAGACTAAGTAAACCAACAGCGTGACCTGTGATTGTGAATAGTTATGGAATTCCTAACCACACCACGTGGAGCATTGACTACACAGCTGGAAATGGTTCAACTCTGAGACTATCGATCCCTACAGAAGAAGAGCAAATTTTAGATATGAATTACTAGTCTGCAGCTAGAAATTATGTCAACCTGGGATGTGAATACCAGCAACCACTGAGACATCTATTCTATGAGAACATTTCTGAATGGCACTCTGAATTATCCATTCTAACCTTGTAAGACTTGGGATCTTCAAGGAAACGGAGAGAGAGAGAAAGAGACACGGATGAACTGACTCCAACAGAAAATATCACGACACATGGGTGTAAATATATATTGATTGCAATTATTCCCGAATGAGTGAGCGTTCATGTGCAAAGGATTAGCATTTCAATTAATATAATTATCAACTGGTTGTAAATTCTATTGTGTGATTACTATGACGGTAAGAGAAGAGCAACGGTTGCTAAGTGGTTTGCTGGCTGTCTCCAGCAAAACCATTTGAAGTTTTAAATGTGTTTATTTCTTGATCCGTTTTTCCTTTCCGCTCTTTCTCAGTCCACACACACTTCCCATTGTCCACCAAGCTGTCATATCGGCTTTGCCCACTAGGGAATCTTCCCTATCATTTGTTAGTAACATATCTACTGTTTGTTTGTTTATGAATTTCTGTGATTATTTAGTTAGTTAGTAAATAAATGATTACGCCAATTGGCGTATGGATGATTTATAGTAAAGTCTGGGTTCGTGTAGATAATCAACAATTTACGACGTTTGGAATGAGACTGACGTGAGGTAAAGAATAGTTCATTAATTGAAGAATAATTGATGTAGTCTGAAGATTTTCTGTGGTGCCCCGACTTCCTCGTTAATTGCATTTACACGATTAGTTTAATCACGTAATAATAGTTACAGAAAATTGATTTGATAAAAATAAGTCTTCACTTTTAATCATGCCAAAGACATGACAAAGGGGTTAGAAAAGGATGACAGGATATCTAAAGAGGATTGAGTTAGGGAAAAGAGTGGGTGAGAGACTAACTGATGAAAGTGGTAGCTGTATTAGAGAAATGGTAACGGCGTATTTTTGTAGGCACTGCTTGAGTTTGGCTGGCGGCTCGCTGAAGTTGGCTAGGCTCAACCGAACGAGTGTGCTCGCATACTTCCTTAAAAGACCTTTGCTTGAAAAACGAGAAAAAAACGTAAATAGTACTTTGTCCATTTTGAGACACCGTAGCCAGTATACACTTACTCAAAATATTCTGAATTAATCCAAGATAACTCAAGAAATCTGTCATAAATGTTTACGTTTTTGCCGAGGAGATCTTAGTCTCACAATTTTACATCAAATATTTGGTGCAGTATTTCTTAATGAAAAAATGTGCATGAAACTGAGTCATCTCTCGACATCAAAGACTTTATTGAAGAATCCCTACTGTTAACCAATCACTGACGACGGCTTGCCTTAAGAAAAAATATGTGCCAGAAACAAACGGAGAAAAAAACCTTACCGAAGTCCAAAATGAACAAAAACGTCACAAAATGTCATCATAACATATGCAGGAACTCTTTCAAACTGATTCGGTTGGGAAGCATACCTTAGAGAGCCTTAACTCTGCCATAGTTCATTGGACAAAAGCCTTTCAGGAAAATAAATGTAGTTTTGGTAAGGTTTTTGGATAAATGCCGAAAATAGATCAGTGGTAAACACATGCTTAGGAGATATTGTATGTTTTGTTCTATGATATCAGCTTCATCAGCTAATGTCACTTTTAGTGAATTTAAGAATTTGTTATTAAAAAGCACAAAGGCTTCATGATTCATAAATGTTATGTAAACTGACTGAAATTATCTCATAGAACAATGCGTTTAAGATCTCTTGAGCCTGTGTTAACCTCAGACCTTATTATCAGCATTTATCCCAAAACACTATTTTTTTCTCTCTTCATTTTCCCCATAGGGATGGTTGAACCAACCAGAGGAAACTAATTTCCGTGTTTTAGGACTATTAGCTGTAGAAATGCAGAGATGGACAGGTAGAACCAAAAAGATATGGAGAGGTAGAACCGGAGAGGTAGAACCAGAGCGAAGGAGGGGTAGAACCAGAGAGATACAGAGAGAGAATGAATCATTGTAATTTTAGAGTTAGAACCATAGAAATAGGATGAGTCATTGTATTTATAGAGGTAGAACAATAGAAATTGGATTAATCATTGTATTTATAGAGGTAGAATCATAGAAATACATTATAATAGTAGAACCATAGAAATACATTGAATCATTGTAATTCTAGTGGTAGAACCATAGAGAGGGTGACAGTCTTGTCTACTTCCTCTAGTTCTACAAAGACTACGGTGACATCATCAAGGAGACTCTGAGCAAAACCAAGATGATCAGTCCAGTGCAGAGCGCCAAGACTGTCTGCCTGAGTCTGCAGCAGGTGTGTGCGTGCGTAAATTAAATAATGTTTATTACAGATGTACTATATATTCATATATTACTAATTGTGTGTGTGTCAGTTGTTCTCAGCACTGGCTCCAGAGTGCGTTGGTGGAGGCCAGGAGTTTGGGGAGATCAGAGAGCTAGCTAAAAGGCTGGCCATGAGCTTCGGCATAGACCTGCACCGCATCCGCAAACCATTGGTGTCCCTGCACATGTCAGTCACATATACACACTAAATGTCAATATACACTACCGTTCAAAAGTTTGGGGTCACTTAGAAATGTCCAGGAGTGATGGTTGCTGATAATGGGCCTCTGTACACCTATGTAGATATTCCATAAAAAATCTGCCGTTTCCAGCTACAATAGTCATTTACAACATTAACAATGTCTACACTGTATTTCTCATCAATTTTATGTTATTTTAATGGACCAAAAATGAGCTTTTCTTTCAAAAACAAGGGACATTTCTGAACCCAAACTTTTGAACAGTAGTGTATGTATTGTCCCAATTGAGAAATTATTTGTGCAGACAGTAATTTACAATTTACAAAAACATACGCACACTTGACAAAAAATCTGTTTAAGCTCAAACTTTATGATAAATAAAGTTATTTCTAGCTGGTATGTAGAACAAAGTGTTCTCTGTTGGTCAGGGATGGTATCCGGTTTGCGTTACGGGAGGCAGCAGAGGTGGAGCAACCCCCCAACCTGCCCTTCCTTGAGATACTCAGCGAGTTCAGTTTCAAACTCCTACGTCAGGACCGAGCCCAGCTGTGAGTCACACACATAACAACTAGACACATAAGGATATGCATGTCCTTTTTTTCACACTTGCACACAAGAAACACAAATAGAGCTGTCTGTTTGTTTCAGATCTACATGAAGTGCCTAAAGAATAGTCCTGACCTGAGTCTGTTTCTCCCTCCCTCCCAGGTCTGCTTTCCTGAGTGCTGAGTGTGGCTCTGCTGCCCCCTCTTGGCCATCTCTGAGGATGTACCAGCGCTCTCTGCAGTCTGGCTCCTCCAAGCCCCGAGAGGATGGGGAGAGGAGCGCAACGCTGTCCCCCCACAGCACCCCTGCAGCCAAACGCAGGAGGACTACCCCCCAGGGTCAGCAGCACACATACACACACATTACTAACAAAGAGATAAAGGTATAGAGAGGTGATTATTATTATGGATCCCCATTCGTTCCTGCCAAGGCAGCAGCAACACATCCTGGGGTCCAGCAAAATTAAGGCATTTTATAAAATGTTAAAGTGACCATACATTCACAGATTTCACAACATACTGTGCCCTCCGGGTCTTACTCCACCACTACCACATATCTACAGTACAGTATTGCCCTGGTGAACCATAATTCCTGATTTTTGTGACCCACCTTTCTACAACCCATGGCCTAATGTAATTGATCAAATGTGTTAAGAGGGGAGTAATGGCTTGGAACATTTGAGAAGGTGAATGGTTTTCTTTAAAAAGAGAAGGGTTGAATAGGTGGAGTTTTGCGAGCTGAACAGAGACCTTTGAGTTTTGACCCACAAAAATCCTATAAAACTCATGAGTTGTACTGTATATGTAATTCTATGGTTTCACCCCTGACCTCTCCTCCATGGTCAGTGTCCAGCGCTAACAGAGGTCCATGGCTGGACAGCAGCAGTATCCATAGCAACGTGGCCACCCCAGGTCTCACCTCCACCGTGCAGAGACAGCCGTCCAAACACCTGCCCGTCACACATAATACACAGGCCTCCACCCCAGGCTCCGACAAGGGCAGCATCATCTCCGAACCCGAGTCTGATGACGACTTTTCAGAGGGGTAACTTTCTCACCTTTTAACCTAATAGAGAGAACTAAATGTTTTACTTAGCTACACTCACCTACTTATTTATTTGCTTAGTAGAGCTAAATGTTTTATATGAGGCGACAATACAGAATGTCGCCTTTTATTTTAGGGTATTTTCAGATATATATTTTTTTACTGTTTAGAAATGAATGCTCTATGTATCTAGTCCCCCCATTTGAAGGTGTCATAAGTATTTGGACAAATTAATGTATAGTTTATTAAATTTAGTCAAACGTTTAGTATTTGGTCCCATGTTCATAACATGCAATGATTAAATCAAGCTTGCGACTCCAACTTTGTTGGCAGGATTTTCTGTTTTGGTTGTGTTTCAGATTATTTTGTGCCCAATAGAAATGAATGGTAAATAACCTATTGTGTCATATTGGAGTCACTTTTATTGTAAATAAGAATATAATATGTTTCTGAACACTTCTACATTAATGTGGATGCTACCATGATTACGGATAATCCTGAATGAATGAATTGTGATTAATGATGAGTGACAAATTTACAGACGTACAAATATCATAACCCCACATGCTAACCTCTCACCATTACAATAACAGGGGAGGTTAGCATTTTGGGGGGCGTATGATATATATGCCTCTAACTTTCTCACTCAACATCCACAGCGGCATCCACAACAACCTGGCCACCCCAGGCCTCACCTCCACCGTGCAGAGACAGCCGTCCAAGCACCTGCCCGTCACACATAATACACAGGCCTCCACCCCAGGCTCCGACAAGGGCAGCATCATTTCTGAACCCGAGTCTGTTGACGACTTTTCACAGGGGTAACTTTCTCACCTTTTAACCTAAAAGAGAAAACAAAATGTTTTACTTAGCTATATATGCACCTACATACACTACCGTTCAAAAGTTTGGGGTCACTTAGAAATGTCCTTGTTTTTTTAAAGAAAAGCAAATTTTTTGTCCATTAAAATAACATAAAATTGATCCGATATACAGTGTAGACATTGTTAATGTTGTAAATGACTATTGTACCTGGAAATGGCAGATTTGTTATGGAATATCTACATAGGTGTACAGAGGCCCATTATCAGCAACCATCACTCCTGTGTTCCAATGGCACATTGTGTTAGCTAATCCAAGTACATTTAAAAAAAATAAAAATTAAAAAAAGGCAAATTGATCATTAGAAAACCATTTTGCAATTATGTTAGGACAGCTGAAAACTGTTGTTCTTATTAAAGAAACATTGAGTATCTGGAGCATCAGCATTTGTGGGTTTGATTACAGGCTCAAAATGGCCAGAAACAAAGAACTTTCTTCTGAAACTTGTTAGTCTATTCTTGTTCTGAGAAATTAAGGCTATTCCATGGGAGAAATTGCCAAGAAACTGAAGATCTCGTACAATGCTGTGCACTACTCCCTTCACAGAACAGCGCAAACTGTGCAAGTACATTAGTGTCTAGTTTGAGAAACAGATGCCTCACAAGTCCTCAACTGGCAGCTTCATTAAATAGTACACGCAAAACACCAGTCTCAACGTCAACAGTGAAGAGGTGTCTCTGGGATGCTGGCCTTCTAGGCAGAGTAGCAAAGAAAAAGCCATATCTCAGACTGGCCAATAAAGAAAAGATTAAGAAATGAACACAGACACTGGACAGAGGCACTCTGTTACACTGTATTTCTGATCAATTTGATGTTATTTTAATGGACAAAAAAATGTGCTTTTCTTTCAAAAACAAGGACATTTCTATGTGACCCCAAACATTTGAACGGTAGTTTATATTCATTTACCTACTTTATCCATTTCTCTCTATTCTGGCAATTCCTGTCCCCTTTCTCTGTCTGAAAACATTTACATTAGCGTCATTTAGAAAGACGCTCTTATCCAGAGTGACTTACAATAAGTGCATTCAACTAAAGTAGCTAAACAATCACATATCACAATCACTGTGAGTAAAACCTTCTCCAAAAATAGCAGCAATCTGCTAAATTAGTGCTAGTAACAAAAGACAATTTTAAATGCAGGGAAACTCCACAAACCTTACCTTAGTTCCTACTGGTGTTTGCAGATGGGAAGAGACTGGATAGGTGTAGGCAATATGAAGGAAGCTCCCCATAAACCACTGGAAGGAAAGGTGGAGCCATCATATGCCTTACACCTATCCAATATCTTCCTATTTGCAAACACCAGGAGTATGTACCAGTATATAAAATCACTTTTTTAATTACTAGTTAATTATTTTCAGGGGGGGGGGCAGATTTGTCCTGTTACACACAAATATGTAGTGGAAATGTGTTGCATACCCCAACTCCCCCTGAAACTCCAGTAGGGAGTGGGGTCACCACTGTCCAGCACCCCTGGAGCAATTAGGCTTAAGTGCCTTGCTCAAGGCCACAGAGACAGATTTTTCACCTTGTAGGCTCCAGTATTCGAAAAAGCGACCTCTCTGTTACTGGCCTAACGCTATAATCTCGAGGCCACCTTTCTCCCCTTTGAGTTAATTGGTGTAATGAAAAGTGCATTAAAAATGTAATTTATTATTAAACCTGTCCAGTTTGTTCAGATCTACAATCACTGAAGAGGGAAGGGGCTAGGGGTTGTTCCTTTTTGAATATGTTTTGACTTTGTATCTTGTCCAGTTCACTGCAGCGCAAGGTGGAACCCAGGCGAAGGAGCAAGCTGCCTATTGCACAAGCCAGCCCCTCTGGGCACTGTGACCTCGAATCACATCTCACCATGTGTGTATGTCTGTGTGTTTTTACATGAGTGTGTGGGTTTAGGGAGAAAGAAAACATTATTTTATCTGATCATGTAATGTTCATATGATCTTGTTTCCAATTTCACATGACAAAGTTATATTAAAGTAAAAAGAGAATTGTGGTTGCATTTTTTAAAGATGTTACCTTTATTTAACTAGGCAAGTCAGTTAAGAACAAATTCTTATTTTCAATGACGGCCTATGGGTTAACTGCCTGTTCAGGGGCAGAACGACAGATTTGTACCTTGTCAGCTCTGGGGTTTGAACTTGCAACCTTTCGGTTACTAATCCAACGCTCTAACCATTGGGCTACCCTGCCGCCCATGGGTAGCATGGGGGGGTTTTCTGTTACATTTGAAAGAGTTTGTGGTTTGAAATACTCATACAATATGTGTTATTAGGCTGAGTCTGATTGAGGAAGATGAGGATGATGAAGTGGAGGAAGAAGAGCCTGAGATTGAGGACTTCGAGAGTGACGATTCTGACCACGACACAGACTTTACACTGGTAAAACACAAGCCCACTCAGATCTGACTTGTTGGTGCACTGACCCTATAATGTCTACCATGGTTGCTATTCCTTTGTTCCCTCACCTCTTTCTTCTCCTTTTCTCTCCAGCCGTCCACCCGTCGCTCCACCAGTTACTTAGAGGAGTTGTTTCAGTGAGGGAAAGGACCCCAACACAGTAACAAGAAGAACAACACTTATAGGAGAAGATAGTCTTACGTTGGTATCCCTCAGACAGGCATTTCAGGGTTAAGCAGTACAGTACATAACGTTGTTACACTTGTTGTAAGCTCTTATTAGAATTTTTTTGTTGAATGAATAAAATACAAGTGCCTTACATTATGAATGTTTCAAAGATGCAATGTGAAAAATATCTTCATGGCTCATATAGGAATTGTTAGACACATGGTGTTTTTCTTGTTTATGACTTTGTGGTTGTGTTTCCAACTGTTAAATGAGCACTGATTTAATATCTATCAATAAAGAACCAATTTCTGAGGATATTGTTCCGTGGTTTATTTAAACAGATGAAAGGTGAGCTTTTAATGCAAGATGGGGATATTGTATGTTAGTACATGTTTGTATACTTCAGTTCCATCATACCCATCGCAAGACCCACTGATTGATGCTTATTTATAAAACCCTCGTATCTCTCACTCCACCCTATCCCAAAGCACGACTGGAACAAGCAGCAAAAAACACTTAACTGGACCGTTTTATCTCCATCTCTTCATTCAAACTCAGTCATGGACACTTACTGACAGGTGTGGCTGCTTCATGTCATGTTTTGTTGTCTCTATCTTCTTGCCCTTTGGGCTGTTGTCTGTGCCCAATAATGTTTGTACCATGTTGTGCTGCTGTCATGTTGGGTTGCTACCATGCTGTGTTTTTATGTGTTGCTGCATTGATATGTTGTTGTCTTAGGTCTCTTTATGTAGTGTTGGTGGTGTCTCTTGTCATGTGTGTTTTGTCCTATATTTTTATTTTATTTTTAATCCCAGCCCAGCCCCCATCCCTGCAGGAGGCCTTTTGCCTTCTGGTAGGCTGTCATTGTAAATAAGAATTTGTTCTTAACTGACTTACCAAGTTAAATAAAGGTTAAATAAAAAATAGAAAAAATCTCAAATGATCCAGTTATTGATTAACCGTATATGGCTAGTTAGAATTATTGAAATACTGAAGAACTGCAATAATGCATTTTTCTTTCCTTTTAACTTTCACTGATCTGAGTTTCCAAGACTTCTTCAAAGATGCTTATTGACTTCAGCTATTTACTTTCCTGTCATTAAATGTTCAAATGTGTCATGAAATGAAGGACAATATGTTGGTGGTGTCATTGACATTTTTTATTAAATTAATTTATACTGAATAAAAATGTAAATGCAACATGTAAAGTCCCATGTTTCTTGAGCTGAAATAAAAGATCACAGAAATGTTCCATATGGACCAAAAGCTGATTTACATCCCTGTTAGTGAGCATTTCTCCTTTATCAAGATAATCCATCCACCTGACAGGTGTGACATGTCAAGAAGCTGATTACCCAGCATGATCATTACACAGGTGCACCTTGTGGTGGGGGCAATAAAAGGCCATTCTAAAATGTGCAGTTTTGTCACAACACAATGCCACAGATGTCGCAAGTTTTTGCAGAAATGTCCAACAGAGCTTCGGACAGAGAATGTAATGTTAATTTCTCTACCATAAGCCGCCTCCAACTTCGTTTGAATGAATTTGGCAGTGCATCCAACATGCCTCACAACCGCAGACCACTGTAACAAAGCCACCCCTGGACCTTCACATCCGGCTTCTTCGTCTGTTGGATTGTAGGTTGTCAGAGGAGGGGGTGTACTGAGGAGTATTTCTGGTAATAAAGCCCTTTTGTGGGGAAAAGTAATTCTGATTGGCTGGCCTGGCTCCCCAGTGGGGAGGTCCAGCAAGAGCTGCACAGTCATGTGAAATCCATAGATTAGGGCCATTGAATTTATTTTAATTGACTGATTTCCTTCTGTGAACTCTAACTCAGTAAAATATTTGAAATTGTTGCATGTTGCGTTTATATTTTTGTTCAGTATACCTTTTTATGTACAGAATTTTCGAGGTCATGAAACGCAATCTCAATTTTTCGCGCCACCGATGACGTAGTATACTATGTTTGTTGAATCATGTGACCACCGCATCGCTGCAATTTTCGCGCCACAGTGAAGCCACGCCTTTGGTAATAGAAATACGCGTTTTGATTGGAGCACGCAGACGACAGACTCGCGCCAGTTTTTGCAGTTGGACCTCCAATTTGTTGTCTCCCAGTGCAGAAAGAAAATACATTGTTAAAAATATATATAATAACTGATAAGTTACTTAACACAGTGGGTTTAAGTAAAACCACATTACTCAACAATCATGGCTCCTAAGGATTACTTGGCTGAGAAAGGTATGTTTTTTTAAACAAGCTTGCTGAAGTTAGCGCGCTAACTTTCATTTTGATAATGGAGGCTAGTAGCATGCTCACTCATAACTACGTCTGAGAAAAAATGTATGTCAGAAACCATGCAATTGGACTTTAGAATTACTTCAATAGCTTGCCAACAAATATTTTGGGGGTAAGTTGGGGTTGACTAGTTAACGTTAATCAGTTAACGTTACTTTGTGGTCTTTGTCTGCTCAGCCAAGAAGCCAACAATGAGTTAATATCTAGCAATTTACTAACATGTAAACTGTTCAGGCTTGGTCGCCCCTACCCCAATAAAGGAGTCTAACGTCTAAGGACCATCGCTACATGTTCTGTTTAGACTGGCTCTTGAAGCCAAAATAGACACCTACTCATTCTAAGCGGGAATCGATTCTCAATTGCGGTAATATTGCTGTTATAGAAACAAATCCACCTACTTTGATATCACAGTTTCACAAATGCAGCATATAATGTACAATGTTGACAGTATTTGTGACAACACGTTTGTGACGTCAGTCTTCCGTTTAAACTCGGGTGATCGGAGACGCAGATAGCAAACGTTTGCTAATTAGTACAGGTAGTCGACGTTTATATGCTTCCAAAACCGTACTGCAAAAGATGGGTGATAACTTCATCGGGGCTCTAGCCCAAAATCCCCCGTACAGAACTAGTGGTCGCGGCCTGTCTCCTCGTGCACAATACTATCTGGTTACTTGTGAAGTTGTTTTGGTAGTTAACATTTTGGACAATGATACCGGTTAGGGATTGCTACGGGGTGGCTTGCATGTTATCAAGCTAAACATATATATTTTTTAACTAGCTTCAATTCTCAGTAACCCGGATGGAACTCAAGAGGACAAAGAATTACGCGCGAGGAGCACATGGTCTATGGGCGGAGAAATCTAATGCTAGGGGTTGCACTGATAGTGAACGATAACTCACCAATACTACAAAAGTGACTCAATCAAAGAAGTGTTAACAATTTTTGTATATTTAATTTTCACAATTTGATAGTGAAGTGGAATAATTGGCTTGCTAGTTAGAAATCCACACGCATTTTCGCCAACGATACCCTTCTCATCCGCTGGAGTAGGCTGTTCTTTGTTACAGGCAGCGGCAAGTATGGGCGTTATGTTTTGTCGTTTGCTAGCCTGGACTTTAGACCAGCAGAAGCTAACGTACTGGTGAATTCGACCATGGCACGTCAATACACAGGTATTGAAACGAAGTTATGTTTTGAATCAATAACCAACTCAATCCATCAGTTACATTGGGACTATTTTGTGGGCAATGGTATAGCGGAGGATTCCCCTGAGTGACCAGGCTCAAAGCCATGTGCTGCTTTGTTTACAAAAAACATTCCAAATGCAGAATGTTTCATGTTGGGCTCTACTAAGAAAGTAAGTGAAATATGCATATTGTGTAGCTAGAGATTGGTTTTGTTTTGGGGTGTCTAAAATACAGAATGTTTCACATTTTGAGGTGGGGGTTATTTTCCCAAAAACGGACACGACGTTTTTGTTGTTGAAGTGCACTGCTAACCAAACCTTTAACGTTAAATCATTGGTTACATTGTTGTAAAGGTTTGAACTCATCCACTCATTTGGGAAAACATTTGACGTCTGAGTTAAAGGGACAGTACTTCAATGATTCATCTAGATTCTGTGGGATGCGATGTTAGTGGGTCGTCAGAGGTCAACACAGCTTGCAGTATGTAGGCCCTGGACTCCAATGATGGCAATTTTCAAACGTTAAACCCCACACAAATGTATACATCTCATTACCTGAATTGTATTGACACCGAAAACAATTGTGGACACAAGTTCCCCAGTTATACCCAGGCTATACTCTACCTGTAATATTCATAGCATTCAATGTACACTGTTAAATAGACTGTTCTCTCTTTCCCGCAGAGAAATGCAAGAAGTTCCTTCAAGAGTTTTACAGTGAGGATGACAATGGAAAGAAGGTCTTCAAATATGGAGCTCAACTTGTGAGTATGGCACTGACTTTCATGATCCTGTTCTTTCTGTAATGCGTCTTGCCAGTCCTTTGTCATGTGTAACTTAAAGTCCATGATCTAATATGATACATGGTTTTAAACCATGAAAAACAAATTGTCAAAGTATCTGTCGGGGTGAGCCTGAAGGCCAACATCTCTCTCCCCTGCCAACCCACTGAATAGTTGAGTCAAAAGGCACAGTAATACATGGCATTATTTTGAAGAAGAGAACCTGAAAGCTGAAACTTGTTGGTTCTACTCTGCAATAAATAAGTGAGGTGGTGGCAGTGACCCTTTAACCAATGACTGATGGGCTGGAACGGTTGTCGTTGTTTGCAGAAGGGCTGTGCAACATCTGTGCTAGGCCACAAATCAAAATATTCTACTGTCTGATAGCAGTCCTGTTTTCTGTAGGTTTCCCTGTCCCACAGGGAGCAGGTGGCTTTGCAAGTGGACCTGGACGATGTGGCCGAGGAGGACCCAGAGTTGGTGGAGAGCATCTGTGAAAATGCCAAACGCTACATGGGCCTGTTCGCTGATGCCGTCCACGAGCTGCTACCAGAGTACCGTGAGAGAGAGGTATTTTTTTTTAGCTGCATTAATACAAACGTGCTCATTTAAGACATCTGTCCTGCTTGACTTGGATATTGATTCTGATCAGGCAGTTGCTAATTGTTAGTTTTAGGGATGAAATAACCTGTAAAACATTGAGTCTGAGACTTAACTGCCCCGATACCCATCTCTTCTTTCACCCAGGTGGTGGCCAAGGATTCCCTGGATGTGTACATTGAGCATAGGCTGATGATGGAGCAGAGAGGTCACGACACCGCAGACACCAGGGATCCTCGCAACCAGTACCCAGCAGAGCTCATGAGGAGATTGTGAGTTCACTTAGCTAGCATGTTTGCCATTGTCTGGATGAATTACTTAGAAAAGTGAGAACTGGTATATAGTACCAGTCAAGTTTGGACACACCTACTCATTCAGGGTTTTTTCTTTATTTGTGCCATTTTTATGCGTTTTAGAATAATAGTGACGACATCAACGTGAAATAACACGTGGAATCATGTATTATCCAAAAGTGTTACACAAATAAAAATATTTGTAATTCTTCAAAGTAGCCACCCTTTGCTTTGCACACGCTTGGTATTCTCTCAACCAGATTCATGAGGTAGTCAGTCACCTGGAACGCATTTCAATTAACAGGTGTGCCTTGTTAAAAGTTAATTTGTGGAATTTCCTTCTTAAATCTCCTTTTTTTTGGTATGCAGAAAATGTTCCTTTACCAAATAGGGCAAAGTCCATATTATGTAAGAGAAAGAACAGTCCGTTACTTTAAGACATGATGGTCAGTCAATCTGGAAAATGTCAAGAACTTTGAAAGTTTCTTAAATTGCTGTCGCAAAATCCATCAAGCGCTATAATGAAATTGGTTCTCATGGGGACCGCCACAGGAAAGGAAGACCCACTGTTACCTCTGCTGCAGAGGATACGTTCATTGGAGTTACCAGCCTCAGAAATTGCAGCCCAAATAAATGCTTCACAGAGTTCAAGTAACAGATAAATCTCAACATCAACTTTTCAGAGGAGACTGCATGAATCAGGTCATCATGGTCGAATTGCTGCAATGAAACCATTACTAAAGGACACCAATAGGAAGACTTGCTTGGGCCAAGAAACACAAGCAATGGACATTAGACCTGTGGAAATTTGTCCATGTGAGATTTTTTGTGAGACTGAGAAGGTGAACAGATGATCTCTGCATGTGTGGTTCCCAGAGTTAAGTGTGGAGGTGCATTGCTGGTGACACTGTCTATAACCTATTTAGAATTCAAGGCACGCTTAACCAGCATGGCTACCACAGCACTCTGCAGCGACATGCCATCCCATCTGGTTTGCACTTAGTGGGACAGTCATTTTGTTTTTCAACGGGACAAAGACCCAATACACCTCCAGGCTGTGTAAAGACTATTTGACCCTTGAAGGAGAGTGATGGAGTGCTGCATCAGATGACCTGGCCTCCACAATCACTTGACCTCAACCCAATTGTGACGGTTTGGCATGAGTTGGACTGCAAAATGAAGGAAAAGCAGCCAACAAGTGCTCCGCATATTTGGGAACTCCTTCAAGACGGTTGGAAAAGGATTCCAAGTGAAGCTGGTTGAGAGAATGCTAAGTGTGCAAAGCTGTCATCAAGGCAAAGGGTGGCTACTTTAAAGAATCTCAAATATTACATATATACTTTTTTGGTTACTATGTGATTCCATATGTGGTGTTTCATAGTTTTGATGTCTTCACTATTCTACAACGTAGAAAATAGTAAAAATAAAGAAAGCCTTGCATGAGTAGGTATCAACTTTTGACTGGTTGTGTATATCAAAAAGTATCCCTATTTTGACTGGATGCATGTTCTACTAGACACATGCCATGCCTATTCATGTCATGATGGCTGATTTGTGTATTTAGGCAACAAGGAATAACAATTATTGCATCCCCTCTGGTCTCTCTCTCTCTCAGTGAGCTCTACTTCAAACCGCCCAGCACTGCCAAACCCAAAGTGGTCCGTGATGTCCGTGCAGACAGCATTGGCCAGTTGGTGACCGTTAGGGGCATCGTGACCCGTGCCACTGAGGTCAAGCCCATGATGGCAGTTGCCACCTACACCTGTGACCAGTGTGGGGCAGAGACATACCAGCCGGTAAGTGATTGGCGTCTGACTGCACCAACTTGTCAAGGAAAGTTGATAAATTATATAATCAATTGACTTGCTCTCATGGCTGGGTAAATGCATTAAACACTGTCTGGTACAGAAACATTTCAGTTCTCTCGGTTCCTTTCCTTGTGCTAACCCAGACACCTCCCTGTCTTATTAGATTCAATCCCCCACATTCATGCCCCTCATCATGTGTCCCAGTCAAGAGTGTGTCACCAACAAGTCAGGCGGCCGCCTCTACCTGCAGACCCGAGGCTCAAAGTTTGTCAAGTTCCAGGAACTGCGCATACAGGAACACGTAAGGACCTTTGACTAAGGCATCTGAAATGCAGCAACACATTCAAATCATTTAGCTGTCTGGCGTGAGAAGTTGAAGGCAAATAAACAAGCACAAGTCAGACTAAGTATGATGCGCTGATTTGAATCCCTAACTAACCTGTGCCTCCATCCATCTCCAGAGTGACCAGGTTCCTGTGGGAAACATCCCCCGGAGCATGACCATCTACACCCGCGGGGAGAACACACGCGTGGCCCAGCCCGGAGACCACGTGGCTATCTCCGGCGTCTTCCTCCCCCTGCTGCGTAATGGCTTCAGGCAGGCTGTCCAAGTGAGTGCACTCAAACACGTTACAAAGTTTCTTTAAACCTTTTTTGAGAATTATCCTCAAGTTTAACAACGTTACATACTGTCATTTGGAGGAAAAGTGGGATTTTACTCTACCTGTGACTTGGCTGAGATGTAAAGTAAGGCGTGTTGAAGTTAGAACGGCCCATAGGGCAGGAGGTTGTTTCTGTAACCTGAGGCTACAGATGTACAACTACATCCCCTGGACAGAAGGCTACTTGGCTGGCTTAGAGGTGCTGCTGCAGTTTCTATTTCCTTTTATTTAACTAGGTAGGTAAGTCAGTTAAGAAGAAATTCTCATTTACAATGATGGCCAAACCTGGACAACGTTGGGCCAATTCTGCACCGCCCTATGGGTCTCCCAATCATGGATGGATGTGATACAGCCTGGATTCGAACAAGGGACTGTAGTGACGCCTCTTGCACTAAGTTGCAGTGCCTTAGACTGCTGTGCCACTCTGGAGTTGTAATGTGTCTGACTGTTTCTCTCACTCTCAGGGTCTGCTTTCAGAGACGTACCTGGAGTCCCACGGCATCACTCTAATGAACAAGACTGAGGATGATGAGCTGGGCACAGCAGAGCTGAGTGAGGAAGAGCTGCGCCAGATCACAGGTATGTTCGCGTGTGCCCCCCCCCCCCCAGGTTCTTAATCCTTTCAGTGAAAACAGATCAATGTTGGCAGTATTATGAAGCTTCTCGTTGCTTAAATGTTTCCTGCCTTTTTGGATCTACCAACAGTGTTTTGGGACTGTGGGTTGTTTTCAGACCTTTCTCATGCTGTTTGTACAAGAGGATGTTCTGATGTGAATGGACTGAGTGTAACTGAATAGTTTGGTTCATGTGCTCCTCTTGCTTACAGAGGAAGATTTCTATGAGAAGCTTGCTGGCTCCATTGCCCCTGAGATTTTTGGTCATGAAGATGTGAAAAAGGCTCTGCTGCTGCTGCTGGTTGGAGGAGTGCAGCAGGCCCCCAAGGGTATGAAGATCAGAGGTGAGTGCAATAAAACCATTCCACTGCCCTGTAACATTGTCCATTTTTAAAATGGCTGCTTTGGCTTTCATTGGAGTTTTGGGATGTTTTATTAATGACCCGGTTTGGCGCCTTCCAGGCAACATAAACATCTGTCTGATGGGAGACCCAGGAGTAGCTAAGTCCCAACTGCTGTCTTACATTGACCGCCTGGCTCCTCGCAGTAAGTACAATCTTTTGGAACGATCTGAAACATTTCCTCTCCATTTTTCACTGGTCCCAGGTCACACAACTGGTGAAAGCAACATGCTAAATGGCCTACTGGATATTGACTAAAAGGTTTACACCCTTTTGCACAGTTGTTGGATTAATATGTAAGGAAAGGGAGGTCCTCAATCGTATTCAAGTAAATAAAGGATTTAAAGATGATTGTATTTGTGCTCCTGACATCATGGGCCTAGCCATGACCGTTCCCCCTGACCCCCTCCAGGCCAGTATACAACGGGCCGAGGTTCCTCTGGCGTGGGCCTGACGGCAGCGGTGATGCGTGACCCTCTCACCGGGGAGATGACCCTGGAGGGCGGCGCACTGGTGCTGGCCGACCAGGGTGTCTGCTGCATCGACGAATTTGACAAGATGGCAGATGCCGATCGCACAGCCATCCACGAGGTGATGGAGCAGCAGACCATCTCCATTGCCAAGGTGAGCTTTCTCCTTACCAAAGCCATATCTGTTTGGCAACTAACACTTAGTTGTGTAAGGCTATTTATGGGTGGTTTTAACAAAGGAGAACTGACAAGATTTTCTACCTGTACCCCTACAGCAGGTTTGTGTTTGTCTTCCATCTTGTCCTAGAGACAGTGCTGAGGGATATTTATTTTTTTCCCCTTAGATGTGCCAGCCACGAAGTTGAATTTGGCTATATTGTAAAATTTCATGAAAACCAAAATGCTAATTGAAGGTTCCGCGTTAGGGTTAGGTTTAACTTTGACTTTGTGGCTTTACCAGCTAGTGAACACTGCAGAGTTGCCACTGGAACCAGATTCGTGACAAATAACACTAACCTGCCCCGAGAAGACAACATAGAAAATGTCCGTCTCGACGCTGAGCTTTTCCCCTACTCAATGAGATTTGGGATTGACTATTATCCCGGTATTTTACAAATGTTCCATCTCGGGTACGCCGGTCTTTACCTCCAAAACCGGAAATGTCATTCAAAAGCATATAAATGTCTGGATTTGATTAGAACTTAGATCAGCATGAACATTCTAACCTGATGCTACCGAGCCTGATGAGTCGTATATTTTATGAGCCCTTCATTAAAAGATATTTTGAGCCTAAGCAAGCCCAAATGATTATGCAATTATCCAGACTTCAACTGTATGTATTAAGTTTACATACACCTTAGCCAAATGCATTTAAACTCAGTTTTTCACAATGCCTAACATTTAATTCTAGTAAAAATTCCCTGTCTTAGGTCAGTTAGGATCACCACTTTATTGTAAGAATGTGAAATGTCAGAATAATAGTAGAGAATGATTTATTTCAGCTTATTTCTTTCATCACATTCCCAGTGGGTCTGAAGTTTACATACACTCAGTTAGAATTGGGTAGCATTGTCTTAAAATTGTTCAACTTGGGTCAAATGTTTCAGGTAGCTTTCCACAATAAGTTGGGTGAATTTTGGCCCATTCATCCTGACAGAGCTGGTGTAATGGAGTCAGGTTTGTAGGCCTCCTTGCTCGCACACGCCTTTTCAGTTCTGCCAACAAATTTTCTATAGGATTTGGGTCCGCGCTTTGTGATGGCCACTCCAATACCTTGACTTTGTTGTCCTTAAGCCATTTTGCCACAACTTTGGAAGTATGCTTGGGGTCATTGTCCATTTGGAAGACCCATTTGCTACTAAGATTTAACTTCCTGACTGATGTCTTGATGTTGCTTCAATTTATCCACACAATTATCCTCATGATTCCGTCTATTTTGTGAATTGCACCAGACCCTCCTGCAGCAAAGCACCCCCACAACATGATGCTGCCACCCTGAATTTTCCAAGCTGTTTAAAGGTACAGTCAACTTGGTGTATGTAAACTTCTGACCCACTGGAATTGTGATGCAGTGAAATAATCTGTAAACAATTGCTGGAGAAATTACTTGTCATGCAAAAAGTGATGTTCTAACCGACTTGCCAAAACTATAGTTTGTTAACAAGAAATTTGTATGTAAACTTGCGACTTCAACTGTACTGTATATGATATAGGCTACTGCACATTACGCACGACAAACATAAAGCTCATAGCTGTAACTAGCTACAGTACGTTCTGAAAGTATTCAGACCCCTTTACGTTACAGCATTCTAAAATGTATTAAATGTGATTTCCCAACCCCCCTCGTCTACACATAATACCCCATAATAACAAAGTGAAAACAGGTTTATAGAAATGTCTGTTTTTTTTTATATATATATAAAATTTGGAAACATCACATTTACAGAAGTATTCAAATCCTTTACCCAGTGCTTTGTTGAAGCACCTTTTTGTCTTCTTGGGTATGACGCTACACGCTTGGCACACCTGTATTTGTGGAGTTTTCACTTTGTCATGAGATAGCTGAGGCATATTTTTAGATAGCAACAAAGCTCTCGTTGTAGTGAAGTCACCATTTGCTGTCCACCTGTGATTATGCAGCAACCGCTCCAGAGCTGACGTCTGCCTGCTTGCCTTTTTAGTAGACTTTCTCCCCCACTCTCTCCTTATTAATACGTTAATGGTTGAAAAGGTGTCTCGTGACATTGTAATACATTTGGTCTCCAGTCTGTGGGCTACTCATTCTACTGCAGGCTACGTCATTTATGTTAAATTATTTTGATGGAGCGCCATGTCTCCAACAGAACCCTGGAGAGGCGCGCTGGGCATGGACAAGCTAAATATTTTGCGCCCCTACCTGGGGCAGCATCAGCACGCACCTAAATAGCCCCCATGCCACTGGGCGAGTGAAGTTATTTTTTTGGTGGGCTGTAGGCTTTCCACCCATTTTAAGTCCATTCGCTCATTTTTCATGCCTCTGACATAGTAATGGTGTAACAGCCTAAAGTTTCCCATTTTGTTTTCATGATTGTGATAGGCTCATGTTTGCAACAAATGCACTTTCGCCCGTGTTGGGCTTGTGGTTGCTGTCCGCAGTCCTGAAACGCATCAGTGCACTGTTGAATTGGTGCCTTTTCCTAGACCATGTTGTTATAAGCATAATAGCAAAGTTAATCAGCATATTGGTGTTGAGAACAATAAGGCAGAGGAAGCAGGAAACAATAAAACAGTTCTTACCTTAATTGTTAAAGAAAAGTAAGGAGAGGAAACCATCTTAATTAGGTCTATAATAAATAGACCAACTTCAATGTGCCTGGCTTTATAAGTCATCCATATACAGTGCCTTAAGTATTCAGACCCCTTGACTTACCATTGTTTACAGCCCTATTCTAAAAAAGGTTGGCCTACCTGTTTGACAGATGGAATTATCCATAGATTAGGGCATAATGAATATATTTCAATTGACAAGTTTCCTTATGTAACTCAGTAAAATCGAACGTTTTAATGTTTTATTTTTCTCTGTGCCATCTAGAACAAGATTATCTATTTTGGATGCAGTTTGAGAGATTGCGAGTGCTTACGCGTGTACTTAAAAAAATAAGCAACAATATTTTAGTGATGGGTTGTTTTAAACTTTTGCAGCTGCAATTAAAATATATAGTCTTTAGAAAGCCAGGTGGAGATGGTTAATGAAACGTTAATTCTGTCTTTGTTACTGTAGCATGGGCTATGCTGCAGCAAATGTAGGCCTACCTGTTTACTGTGGTGAGATGCGCTCCATACTGAGCATTGATTTATCATGCAGAGGCTGTAGAAGCCAGATTTAGACATTTCATATAATTTCACCGTTTTCATTTCACACCATGCTGTTCAAATAAATAATTTCAGCTTATTTCTTTCATCACATTCCCAGTGGGTCTGAAGTTTACATACACTCAGTTAGAATTGGGTAGCATTGTCTTAAAATTGTTCAACTTGGGTCAAATGTTTCAGGTAGCTTTCCACAATAAGTTGGGTGAATTTTGGCCCATTCATCCTGACAGAGCTGGTGTAATGGAGTCAGGTTTGTAGGCCTCCTTGCTCGCACACGCCTTTTCAGTTCTGCCAACAAATTTTCTATAGGATTTGGGTCCGCGCTTTGTGATGGCCACTCCAATACCTTGACTTTGTTGTCCTTAAGCCATTTTGCCACAACTTTGGAAGTATGCTTGGGGTCATTGTCCATTTGGAAGACCCATTTGCTACTAAGATTTAACTTCCTGACTGATGTCTTGATGTTGCTTCAATTTATCCACACAATTATCCTCATGATTCCGTCTATTTTGTGAATTGCACCAGACCCTCCTGCAGCAAAGCACCCCCACAACATGATGCTGCCACCCTGAATTTTCCAAGCTGCAATTAAAATATATAGTCTTTAGAAAGCCAGGTGGAGATGGTTAATGAAACGTTAATTCTGTCTTTGTTACTGTAGCATGGGCTATGCTGCAGCAAATGTAGGCCTACCTGTTTACTGTGGTGAGATGCGCTCCATACTGAGCATTGATTTATCATGCAGAGGCTGTAGAAGCCAGATTTAGACATTTCATATAATTTCACCGTTTCATTTCACACCATGCTGTTCAAATAAATAATTTTATAATTATTTATTCTGGTAAAAGGCATTCGATTTGTGCTGTAAATCTCTGTAACCGGGTTCCTGCCATTCAACCCTAAAGAGAATATGGGTGACTGACTCGCTCTGTTCCCTTCCCTGGTCAGGCGGGCATCATGACCTCCCTCAACGCCCGCTGCTCCATCCTGGCGGCCGCCAACCCTGCCTATGGCCGCTACAACCCGCGAAAGACCATAGAGCAGAATATCCAGCTGCCAGCCGCCCTGCTCTCCCGTTTCGACCTGCTGTGGCTCATCCAGGACAAGCCTGACGCTGAGGCCGATCTCCGCCTGGCCCAGCACATCACCTATGTTCACCAGCACTGCCGCCAGCCACCCACTCACTTCACCCCCATCGATATGAAGCTCATGAGGTCAGTTGACGTATTGCTCTTTGTGGGGCTGGAGGTAAAATAACCAACTATTTAGAAATCTTTGACTAGAAATTCATCTCACGTGCATGTTTTAGCTTACGTGACTAATTGTATGCTCCCTCCAGACGTTACATCTCCCTGTGTAAGAGGCGACAGCCCGTCATACCTGAGTCGCTGGCTGATTACATCACGGCAGCCTACGTGGAGATGAGGAAGGAGGCGCGTGTCAGCAAGGACTGTACCTTCACCTCCGCCCGTACACTCCTGTCCATCCTCCGCCTCTCCACTGCCCTGGTGAGACTCTGACCCCATCCTGAGTACAGGCTCCTTCTGGGAGCATATTTAGGATGTGGACCGGAGTCAGACTGGATGGTTGGACCGTCTACTACAGCCCAGTTTGTGCTAAAGTGCTTACAGTGCAGGTAGTGGTGATGCCCAGCCTACCCGCAGTATGAGCACTTCTTTCACACGCTGGGCATTAGGCCTCGTGTGTACGCTCATGCCTGCACTGACTGCTCTTTTGAATGACTGCTTCCTGTCCACTAAGACTGGAGGAATGTGATGCTTCTCACTCTGGTCTCGTAGCTCCTGGGTGTCAAAAGTGCTGTTTGTGCAGGTAGCTGACTCACCGGCCCTACTGCAAAACCAGCACTTCCCGACACCCTGACTGCACTGTGCTACATCATCTGGGTGGCCACGAGGGCAAGCCTGCCACTCCATTGGCTGACCCTGTACTCATTGAAAAGGTGCAACCCTTGGTCACCATTAGAAATGCATTGTTTTATTTAAGCATGGTTAAAAGTTTCAGTTTCGGCCTTCATCTGAGTATCGCACAAAAAGGATGGACAATTTCATATAGAGCATGGGGAAGACTTATGGCGAACTCTCTCCAACTGGTGGTGCTAATGAGAGGTGTGGTAGACTATAGGTTGGTCTTCAGGGTGGTCTGTCTCCACCTAGTGATAAAATTCAGAAAAGGGTAAAACGATCGGGAAGACTGGGCAAGCATTGTTCCACTGCAGTCGGTATTGATGTAAAACCATTACTGTAAAATACGTCAACAGCATAGGCAAAAAGGACTAACACAACTGATTTAAAGTTGGTGAGCTCCAATAGCCAATTGGGGGGAGGGGGTGACCCTCACCCTAATTTTGTCAAATACTACTTCCATGCCCTTTATGGAGTGTTTGCTGAATTAATATTGTACTCAAGCCTGGGTATAGTTAATGTGTTTTAATCTGTCTGTTTTCCTGTCTGGTCCCCGGTCAGCTTTGCAGGGTGGGCAGTCAGCCTTTTTGTAGGAGCCGCTGTGCAAACCCAAGCAAAACTGACTGTGACCGGAACCAGTCGTCGCTTGTTACCTGAGAGCCTTCTACAATACAAACATGGCCTGTACAGCCACCATCACTGTTTTAACGAATCATATTGTGTTGATTGACTGTCAAGCCTCCATCCATCGGGAGAGACTAGCTGGTGTTGAGAGGCGGAGACTTGGGCAATTGCCAGCCATTCCAGAGGGCATTGCACTTGTCTCGGTCTGACAGTGCCGGCACAGCGCGACCTACGATGTCTGAAAGACACTAACAGTTGATTATTGCATTTCTTTTTGGTGTGTTCTGTGCTGTAGCCTATATAGCTAGCTACCTGACCTGTGGTCTCACGCCCCCCCCCCCCTCACAGGCCCGTTTGCGGCTGGTGGATGTGGTGGAGAAAGAGGATGTGAACGAGGCGATGAGGCTCATGGAAATGTCCAAGGACTCCCTGCAGGCCGACAAGTCCAGCACCACCAGGTCAGCTCCTCTCCTCCTGTTCTGTGTGAAACTGCCAACAAGACAGTTCCTGATGACACTGTTATGCATTAATAAGATCTCTTGAGTGGATGCCTTTTGGGTGAGGATTGGGTTATAGCAGAGTAGGGTATGACTTCAAATGTAATGAGTATTCAGGAGCTATACCAAGTGGTTAAATTCCAGGGTTTTTACTGCCTTTGGTTCACATGACCGTGTGTATACTGGAGAAGACCTTAAACCCTATAGAAATAAGCACTTCACCACACGTTCCTGTTGACTTCAAATGTTTTGTCACATACTACTGTGCTAGTCTACCTCGAGGGATTCAAAGGAGCTGATGTAAGTATGTGGCGCTGTATGTTTCAGAAGCAGCAGCGCTATATGGCCAATTTGAAGCACAGGTTGGGTCAATGCAATTTTCTGTCAGTTTATTTGGACATTGATTTGTTCCTGTCAAATAGGCATTCCGTTTCTGAACAGACCAGTCGGTAGGCCCTAATTTGTGGGTTTGACCCCAACCCTGATGAAGTTCCACAACTTTGGACCCTCAACCTTTTTTTGATCCCGTTGTTTTCCAGAGCCCATCGGCCAGCGGACGTGATCTTCTCCCTGCTGCGTGAGCTGGCCACGGAGGGTGTGAAGGGCCGGGGTGGGTCTGGGGGCCTGGTTCGCATGGCAGAGGCCGAACAGCGGTGTGTTTCCCGTGGCTTCACCCCTGCCCAGTTCCAGGAGGCCCTGGAGGAGTATGAGGAGCTCAACGTGTGGCAAGTCAACCAGGCCCGTACCCGCATCACCTTCGTCTAAAGCAGGGCTGTTTGATTCCAGTCCTAGAGGGCCTGAATACTTTCTGGTATTTAATTGTACTCAACTGGTGTCCCTGGTCTGAATTAGTCCCTGATTAGGAGGAGGGGATGAAAACCAGAAGTGTTTCGGCACTCCAGGACTGACCTTGCGCCCCCTTCACCAGCCACAGGCCTTTTTCACCCAAACCCGGTCAAGGGCTATGCCTGTGACGAGATGCTTAATGGGCTGCTGACTGCGATGGGACCCCTTAGTGTGTCCCCATCTACGCCGTTACAACAAATAATTAAATGTAAACATGCATGGTGGTTCTTGGCTTTGTTTTGGAATGGTTAAATGTTGCTAACTTTTCTTCCTTGGCTATTAAATGCTTTTAAAAAAAATGTTAGATGGCTGCTCTCAAATAAAACTCTGTAAATACAATTTTTTGTTATGCAATCTTTTTGACTCAACCTCTTTTGTATTACATATACAATGGTCATTGCAGTAGGCCTTTAGCTCTAGTTAAATCAATGCCTGGAGCTGACATTTTGAGCTTCTGTGTTACAACTTTAATATACTTTGGCTATAGGGGAATTAATGGACAATACTTTCAATGCGCTCTTAAATACTTGTACATTATGAATGTCAGTGTTCATAAATTCATGGCTTAACTTGACTTCGTGGCTTGTTACTCAATTTCTTAACTATTCCTATAGTTTTGAAAATCCTATCAAAAGCTTAATTTCCTAATACATCATGACTTGTGCCACAGGGTTATTTGATACAGCAGGCTACTTACTGTATGTAGGTCACTGTCCCTCTGACTAAAATAATTGTGTTTCTGTTCATGTGGAAAGAAGAGCTGTAAAGGCCCCTGACACCTGGTTTGTTTTAAGATCAGTCTTGCTGTGTAGACAGTATTTTATGCTTTCGGTAGCGCCTGTCCATGGTTGTCTCGCCTGTAACTACATTGAATACAATCATGCATGTTTTTGTCAAACTTCTGCAATATAGGCCTATTAAAATCCGCAATGCAGGGAAATGTAAAACTATTCCGTAAACCTGAGTTGATAGCCCAGGTGAGACTTGTCCATAACCGGAGGGTCATTTATGTATGGTCCACTGTTTGATTTTACCACAATAGGACAGCGTCGTCTCAACGTAAATTCTCCACCCAGCCAGGTGTTCGTTCAAATCCATCTCATCGAAATTATACACCTGTCGCAAGAAAGGTGCTTATTTCCTCAAATACAACATTCGGTTGCAGGGTCGTGCACATACATTTTTTGGGGGACGTGTTCAAACAAAGGGCACGCAATTATTTTTCTTCCCCACAGGCGCAGTCAGACTCGTTGAGCAGTTGCAGGAGGGGAAAGCCGCAAAATCTGACTAAACTATTTTGAACTTGAATAAATGCTGCACTGAATATTGACCAACACGATTCCAATCAAAATAGAAAATTAAAATAAAAAAAATACTGTAGCCTTACCAACCCAACTCAATTTGTTGCCAGTGATGTATCCTGTAGTTTTCAAACGTTTGGACCCCCAACCCCAAAAAAGCAGTGATAGAAAACGCGTGACCCCCGTGTGCACACGCAAATGTAGCTTGTCATTACAGCCATAAACGGGGATAGGCTACAGAAATAAACTGCGTTTTACACCTGCATTTGGAGCTGAAAGTAATTAATGTTAGCAGCCAATTTCAACTATGTATATGTCACTCATCTGGAGTCCAGAGCAAGCAAAATCATATGGCCTAAGTGTGTGGCGGTTGCAGGATCGGATGGAAAGCATGTTTTGTCTGTACCGCACCATCACTTTGAAGGAAAATATCGTAATAAATTCGCCAGAATGTTACATCTTCATCCCATACTATTGAAGGCAGTACGATGTTAAAGCTGCTTATCTTTAGACATATCGCCAGCAGCCACCCAAACTAGGCCTATCTGGAACAGGACAATTCTCAATCGCCAGGCAACCTATTGTTCTGGCAAAGATGCGTCCGTAGTAGATTGCTAAACTGCATTGTATATGGGTGATAAACGTAGACCTACTTTGTTTTTGCTAGGCAAAACAGGAGGAACTTTAACAAGTTCTTTCTGGTCACAAATCTGGATATAAGCGCCCATTTTTCGCGCCAATTGATGACTGGTCGGGTCAACAACCAACTTTTTGGTACTGAAGTATAGATGAGAATTTAAGGACGACTTGCGTGCAGTGGGTTCAGAACAACTACTAAAATATAGCATTATGGGGGAAATTATACCACCACCAAAAAGGGCATTTGGAGACGAAGGGGCGTGTTAAATATTGCCCCCATTGGTGTGAACTTTAGATGGAAAAATGAAATCTATCAACAAAAAAATTATGAAGTTTTATTGTGGACATTTATTGTGTCCCTCGAAACGAACGGTTTCATTTGCCATTTTTTATTAACGGCTTGGTCGGGGACAGTTCCTCTGATTTCAACACACTGCACACAGGCTTGTATATAATGTTCAGTTGCATACCACATGCTGTTCTATAGTAGTCTTATTTTCTACACATTCTTGGCTTCATGCTATTGTAGGCCTAGATTGCTTGGGTCCACTTTTGGAAATTCTAGTTTTGCTCTGATGAAAAGGCTGTAAGGTTTTTTCCTAACATGGCAATATTTTCCCCAGGGATACCCTGCTATTTCTACTCAGCAGGTAATGTTTCCTCCCAGACTTTACTGCGAGTTTCCATTTGAAGTCAGGACCTTTTATGACTTTGCTGCTCACGTCCAGGAGTTTTTATTCTTAAATGGCGCCAGAGGCTCTGTATTAAAATAGCGTTTTAAAGGAAGGAGGAGACAATATTATTGTTTCAATGGTTTTGTGATTCTATTGGACAGGCACTCACACGTCAGACTGATTGACATGGAGACCTGTATTTATCACACCTACCCTCACCGGTACAGGAAAGACAGCAGCCCATGCACAGGTCAGTACGGAGTTTCTTCTTTAGCACATATGATCTGATAATTTAAGTAATATTATTCACAATAATCAGTATATTTTCTAAACTGCAGGAGAAGCATAATTTTACACAGAAATTGTATCTCATCTCTCCTTTTATATATTTCCATGCTGTTAAATACCGAGGATAACCAAATATATGCTGATCGTTCACAGGACATGTTATAGCCTACTGCTGTTTGAATGTATTTATTTGCGTTGTCATCTGGTATTTGGCATGCATGGTTTAATTACATTTGGGGATTGGCTATTCTTAGAACAAACATAGAGGAAAGTATGTATATGTGAAGATCAGATCTTGAACAGTTCCCAAGTTTAAGTAAATATATAAAATGTCATAATGTTACTTTCCCACTCGGGAATTAAAACAATGTGATATTTAGATTTTTAGTTTGAAACTGTTACAGGTCACATGTAAATACATGCATCTCAGTATGTACATGTACATTTAATTCAATCATGTATGTCAATGCTCACTGAAAAACAAAACAATTGAGGCATGTACAATGTAAGTGATAAAATGCAGTGGCTGGTTTGCAGGTGGTCAAGATGATTTCTCCATTGTGGCTGGTGGGGGCAATATGCTGTCTAATGTTGCTACCAGGTGGGATAACGTTATTTTAGGCTACATGAGTTTGGTAAAATTAAAGTTATTGAAATTATTGTCCTAAGTAAATAGAAAATATTCAATGTGGAATTGGATGATAACTGATTGAGTCTGTGGCATGTGTATCCTCTGCAGTTTGGCTGGAAGCAAAGTCTCTTCTGAATACTATCAAGCAGGAAGGTAACTGAATGTTTAGGGGGGATGACATTTAAAGTTTTTGCTTTCGAGCTTCTTGATAAAATTATGTGTAGTACCATTGCTTTACTTTTGTTTGATACTGAAAGCAACATATCTATCTGTGGTAATTATAAATGGTAGTTGGCCTCATGTCTTTCTCCCTCTGTGGCTTTGCTCTCCCTCTCCACTGATCCACCTGTCCCCACAGAAATGAGCCCTGTTAGTGATGTGAGTATTGATTCGGACAAGGCTCATGGCTTCCTGACTCACTCACGACCAAAGCGCAATGTGGAACCCAGGTGGTACAGAGGCAACCCCGATTTCCAGGCTTACTACCGCTACTACAATAGCATTGGACACACAGAGGGGGTGAGAGAGGAAAGAAAAACAATCAATAACACTCACGCAATGCATTAACTAATGAAGCACTAACTACTAACTAATGAGGCACTGGCAACTAACTAATGAAGCACTAACCACCACTAAGAATAAATGAGGCATTTGTTTTCTCAAATTATTCCATCTCTCTCTCTGTATGATTGAAATAAAGACAAGATACATATTTTTTTTAATCTGTCTTGTACCTCTCAGCTGTATGAGATTGACCGGATCAGGCTGCTGTACCAGCAGATGAGGCAGCTGGAGCATGTATACGGCCCCAACGCCTCACACTTCCAGAACAAACTGGGAGTACCCACCATCAAGAAGTGCGACCCGGCCATGGACAAAAAATGCAAAGCCCTACCCCCTCCCCCTCCTGCCCCAATAAAAAGCACATCTCAACCCCCTCCTGCTCCTGCCATCTCCCAGGCTGACGTCATGTACCTGTGCAATGCCAAGGACCCCCTCTGCAAGCCCCATATTGTCTACCTCCCCACCGGGGCATTGCCCGTACTGTGCGACCCCCGCTACCACCCCTCCTGCAACCTCCACAAGCTCCCTCCTCCACCACCACCCCCAATGCTTAAAAAATCTGCCCCACAACTACCACCAACCGCCCCAAAAAAGTCATCTCCCCCTCCGGCCCCCATCCACACCTACAAGGGCATGGAGTATGACTGCAATCCCTACTGGGACCCAGACTGCCTGATAGACCACCCACCCAGACCATTCCATGGCAAAGCTGGCCCACCCCCTCCTCCCGTTGAGGTGGAACCAGTTGAGGCCTCGCCACCCCCTGCAGCCAGCAACAAGAAAGTGGCCCATCCCTATCCCTACTATGGCTACCCCTATAACTATAACTATGGGTATGAACTCTATGATCCAGTCCGCTTCCAGTACCCCTCACCACCTTCTGATTCCCCTGATGATAGTGGTAGTGACTAGCTCATCAAAGCTCTAAAGGCAGCTTTACTTACGCCTCAAGTGTTTTGGCAATAATGAAAGAAGAGTTGTTTTCCCCTGAAGATGTAGATTTAGAAGGACGAAGCAGCAGAGACCATAATTATAGGTATTTGAGCTATAAAGCATGTAATCGTCTTATCAATGTGCTGGTGATGCTGTTATGGGCAGGAGAGCAAACCTAATTGTACAGCAATGACCTGCAGGAGAGTGATGCTATATTACAATGATTGGAAATATTACAACGATAAGACTGATTTATTAGTCCAATGCGCCATTGTCTATTCAGCATCCAAAATCCTTATTCAATTACACAATTTTCATAGCAAAACAAATAAAGTAAATATTGACTCAAATTATGAAAAATAAACTTTTAAAAAACTGTCTCTGGCTTCTCTCTCTACTGAACTCTGTTTGCATGTATACCACATGCCAGTATTGCTTGTTCTGCTAGTTACTATAGGTTTTGTGTAATTAAAAGGCAAAAATGAAGATACGTGGCAACAGTGAGAGCTTGAAAGAGAGGAGGATAAAATCCAATAGAGGAGGAAAGCTGACTTCTGTCTTTGCCACATGGCTGGTAAACTCGGGCTACTAAAGAAAAAGTGCAGGCTGGCGGTCATTATGTTGACATCTGCTGCCTTTTAATATCCAAACAAATGCTGACCTGAAACTGTCCAAACTCTGTTTCCTCCACCCCTTTCCTGTCTAATGCACCTCACACAGTACCTCCCCAAGGCCATGCACAGCAGGAACAGACTACATAAAAAAAAAAGTTAACTGTTAACACATTGTCACCTCCGGCCAATAATCCTAAAAACCATGCTGACTCCACAGACCTGACTTTATACACTTTTTTTAACCTGTGGGTCTCTGTATTGTGTGTGTATCTACTTGAGTACAGGCTACCTTTAAGCCAGGAACGTGGGTTCGATTCCAGCTGGGGTCACCAACACATGTATGCATGTATTACTAAATTCTTAGTCCTGTTTATACCTGGTTCTAACATACGTCTTTTTCCCTGATCTTATCCACATCTTGATTGTGCCTTCATTTTTAAACAGGTTTACTGTAGATTTAGTGGAAATGCGTTCTCTAGAGTGATGAATTACGCTTCACCATCAGGCAGTCCAACAAATTAATCTAGGTTTGGCAGATGCAAGAACGCTACCTGCACCAATGCATAGTGCCAACTGTAAAGTTTGGTGGTCGAGGGATAATGTCTGGGGCTGTTTTACATGGTTCGGGCTAGGCCCCTTAGTGACGGGAAACCTTAATGCTACAGCATACGGTTTCCTGTTTCAGCATGAAAATGCCCCCATGCACAAAGCAATGTCCATACAGAAATGGTTTGTCAACTCTATCAAACATAATTGGAACGCTGACTGCGGGCCAGGCCTAATTGCTGAACATCAGTGCCCGACATCACTAATGCACTTGTGGCTGAATGGAAGCAAATGCCCTCAGCAATGTTCCAACATCTAGTGGAAAGCCCTCCCAGGAGAGTTGAGGCTGTTATAGCAGCAAATGGGGGACCAACTCCATATTAATTCCCATGATATTGGAATGAGATGTTCAACGAGCAGGTGTCCACATACTTTTGGTCATGTAGGGCCAGGATATCTGGTCACACTGCAGACACATTTTACTAATGCAATGGCTACAATGTGGACACAATCATAATGTGAATTAGATCAGGACAAAGGACGCATGTTAGCACCAAGTATAAACAAGGCTCGAGTAAAAGTGTCAGATACCTGTTGTGTTACGAGTATCTGTTCACTAGAGATGGACGGAAGCACTACTGTGTTATTATAAACCAGGTGGTTTGAGCCCTGAATGCTGATTGGCTGAGAGCCATGGTACATCAGACAGTATACCATGGGTATGACAAAACAACCAGTTTTATAATAGCAATTAGGCATCTCAGGGGTTTGCGGTATATGGCCAATATACCCCGCACCTGGCTGTATCCAGGTACTCCGCATTGTGCACAACTGCCATTAATTGGCAAGATACCACACATCCTCGGGCCTAACTGCTTAATTCTTTATTTGTTAATGAATCTGTTAGCTATAATTTAAATTGATAAATGGCCTTATTTGACTTTTTATTGGATAAACAAATCAAAGTCCCAAGAAAAATCAGCAGATTATTTATTACTTACAGAAACATGGAACAACAAAACAAAGAAAAAGGGAAATTGTATTTTCTGTTCACATGCATACTCACAAATGTTAAAGTGTGAGTGAAAATGTGAGTGATTTTGTACACGGTTTCCTTCTTCCTGTTTGTGTGTGTGATTTTCTGGTATAGACAGGAGGCCTTTGAGACACTTCTAGCATTTGCTACCTTTGAAAACAAACTGGTTTGATGAGAACAACATTCACTGGTATCTGAGTGTGTGTGTGTCACAAGTGTTACTTAACATAAAATACAGACAAACAAATGGAAAAGCAGTGCTTGTGACCTCTTCCTCCAATTACTCTTTCTCCGTGTCACTCAAAAGAACAGTCCTCTCATCCTCCGGCCGATGCCCTGTCTATCGTACAAGACGTTGAACTTGTTGATGAACTGATTCATGCTGTTGCAGGTCTTAGTGATGGTACCTAGGTAAGCCATGAGGCCCACGTCATTGCATTGCTGAAAAAAATGAATATGAGATTAATATGCTTTTACAGTACTGTGCCAATCCATCCTGTCTAAGCATTCTCAAATCATTACCCTTGAGTGATTTGAAGAAGGAATTTTGTTAAGGTTTTGTTAATTATCCTGATTATCACATCACCAAGACTATAATCTAAAAACAATGGTGCACACATGTTCACACCAAGAGCTGAGTTTTGCTAAGTGCCTAGGTGGGGATGACTTACATCATAGAAGTCAGTCTTGAATTTGATGGTGCTGAGAACAGGCAGTCTATGGCACAGGGCATTGGCTTCTCTGAGGATCTCGTGGTTAAATGGCACCTCTCCTGGATCGTACCAAATCAGAAGGGGAGAGTTAAGAGAGCACGAGGGAAAAATATACACACAACACAACAGGTGAGATAAGATACAGTTGGGATATACCAAGGAGAAGAGACAGGTTTGAAAGACCATGTTTTTTTGTTTTTTTTAAAGCAAGGGCTGGAAATTATATCGATGTTAGTATCAGCATCTTCTTTCCAGACTCACTTGAACATGCATTATTTTGGTCTTTCATCCCTCATCACACGACAGAGTAAGCAGTTCTCTCACCTGCTTCCACTGCTTTGACATATTCCAAGATGACTTTCACCCTGCTGTGGAGCATCTTAATTGCACTGTGTTGTGCTATGAGATGTTCGGCCACTGAACAGAAGAGACACATAATGGCGTGACGGTGTTTTAAAAAATGCCTGTCAGACAGTGGGGGGTAAATAGGCCACCTTAACTACAGTTACCTGTTGAATTCTCCCCTGTGCCTGTGGCTGTCATGCGAGCCACGTGATCCACTCCGATTCGCTCCGCTTCTTCTGTGGCCAGAGTGTACCCCAGCTCAGCAAACAACATGGTCGCCTGGGATTGGTCAAGTCAGAAGGACAGACAAGCTTACAAATCAGCCACTAGTACTAATCACGTTGGTGTGTTTCCATATATATATATATATATATATATATATATACATACACTAAGCCTATAAATAAAATTGTTGCTGGCCAAATTGACCAGGAGGGGGGAAAAACTACGGTAGGCAGACTATTAGCGCATCACCCACTTATGGGAGAGCAACAGCCTCTGCCATATGGACACATTGATACACCGTGATCATTGGTGGTTAAATGAGCGCATGGAACTCAGATGGCTAATAACTTCCATGGTCAACTAATTCAAAATACATTAAACAATTTGGGTTCATTCAATCACATTGATCTCTCTACTAAACCGGCCTGCCCCCTTTCTATCTGTCCTGACTTGAGCTCAATCAACTGTATGGAACTGAAGCTGTCTCTAGCGAAGTTGCAACATCGTATTAACTAGCCTATTCTGGACCCTCAGTTTCCTGCACACCAGTGAGCTCAGGTCAGACAGCTGTTCTTGCGCAATGGACTTACTGTGTGAGGTGAAGAAAAAAATGACTGAGAATCTCAGCTTATTAGTAGTAGCTGTGGTGAGTTAAGACAATCAGAAATCAAAATGGGCACATTCCTACATTTGAGCCAGGTAGGCTACTTCAAAGCATCCCTCAAGACAGAGAAACCAGACCCATGTTCATTGCTGCACTTCAAATAAAAGACATTGACAAAATGTACAAAACTCCTAAATGAGGGTTATGAAATAAACCATAACTTCTTTCTCACAAGTGTAGCAGGTTGTGAACTCTGGAAACAATGTTTCCACTCTGAGAATGAGAACATAAATGACTGTAGTAACAAAATGCATTAACAGAAATTAATGTAACCAAATGACAGGGATTAACGGTACATTTACTACTGGTGACATATGTAATGGGGAATGTATCAAAATAAACAAATCAAAGAGCAAACGATTCACACAATGGAACAACGAATGCACAATAATTGGCAGGAGATAGCGGAGTGCATTCTAGAAAGCAGAGCGCAGGCCTTCTGGAGAGACACAGCTATAGGCCATCTTCGCCACACACCCCTTCCCCTTGTCTCACCATTTAAAATTAAGACTAATTATCTTCACGCATATTTTAGATGCTTTTCACTGACAGCCGCCACTCAAATCAGCTAGACCTTTTGCTACGGCTGCAGTCTATAAAATACTTCCTCACATGCCATTTCTCTCCTGTTCTATTGGTTTTCATATCAACTTTCTTTCCTTGTCCAGAAGCAAAAGGCACAATCCTAGTCATATTAGCAACCCATTCTAGTTTTTGCATCATTAGATTCACCATCTTTCTAAGTTTCTAACAGAGATTTTAATCTGTCATATACCGCTGGCATCAGGTGAGGTGTTTAGAATGGCGTTTTTTAACCGCAAATTGCATTTTGGCAAATGTTTGAAAATTATTTTTTATTGGCTGCTTCATCACAGGAATTGCATATTTTGTTAAGATTAATTACCATCATCTAAATGTGAATTCTGTCATTCTGAGCACCATGGTCGGACGCCCTAATGGGTTACGCACCCAATGCATACGGGTCTGGGAAATTTCTCAAATGGGCGGTAAATTAAAATCTTCCCGGTTACGTTGTCCAGCGCCACATTTTCCTAACGGAAACCCTGGTGTGTGTGTGTGTGGTAGGAGAGCTTGAGTTACCTCTCCACTGATGATGTCGATGACAGACTCATACACACTGACAGGGAGCTGGGGGAGATGGGACATGAGCTTCAATTACCACAAGTAGAAAAGCTATCTCTACCGCGTCATAGCAATATAACTGAACGACATAAAAGTAACTAAAAATGTAATTTATGAATAATATTTGACACTAACATATACAGTACCAGTCAAAAGTTTATACACACCTACTCATTCAAGGATTATTTATTTATTTTTTACTATTTGCTACATTGTAGAATAATAGTGAAGAAAACAAAACTATGAAATAACATATATGGAATCACTTAGTAACCAAAAATGTGTTAAACAATTCCTAATTTATTTTAGATTCTTCAAAGTAGCCACCCTTTGCCTTGATGACAGCTTTGCACACTCTTAGCATTCTCTCAACCTGCTTTACCTGGAATAACTAACAGTCTTGAAGGAGTTCCCACATATGCTGAGCACTTGTTGGCTGCTTTTCCTTCACTCTGCCTTCCAAATCATCCCAAACCATCTCAATTTGGTTGAGGTCGGGTAATTGTGGAGGACAGGTAATCTAATGTAACACTCCATCACTCTCCTTCTTGGTCGAATAGCCCTTGTGTTGGGTCATTGTTCTGTTGAAAAACAAATGATAGTGGGACTAAGCGCATACCAGATGGCATGGCGTATAGCTGCAGAATGCCGTGGCAGCCATGCTGGTTAAGTGTGCCTTGAATTCTAAATAAATCACAGACAGTTTCACCAGCAAAGCAACCCCACACCATCACACCTCCATGCTTGGAACCACACATGGGGAGATCATCCATTCACTTACTCTGCGTCTCACAATGACACGGCGGTTGGAACCAAAAATCTCAAATTTGGACTAATCAGACCAAAGGACAGATTTCCACTAGTCTAATATCCATTGTTTGTGTTTCTTGGCCCAAGCAAGTCTCTTCGTCTTATTGGTGTCCTTTAGCAGAAGTTCCATTGCAGCAATTCAACCATGAAGGCCTGATTCATGCAGTCTCCTCTGAAAAGTTGATGTTGAGATGTGTCTGTTACTTGAACTCTGAAGCATTTATTTGGGATGCAATTTCTGTGTCTGGAAACTCTAATGAACTTATCCTCTGCAGCAGATGTAACTCTGGGTCTTCCTTTCCTGTGGAGGTCCTCTTGAGAGCCAGTTTCATCATAGTGCTTGATGGTTATTGCGACTGCACTTGAAGAAACGTTCAAGGATCTTCAAATTTTCCGGGTTTAACTGACCTTCATGTCTAAAAGTAATGATTGGCGGTCGTTTCTCTTTGCTTATTTGAGCGGTTCTTGCCATAATATGAACTTGGTCTATCTTCTGTATACCACCCCTACCTCGTCACAACACAACTGATTGGCTCAATAGGATAGGATAGAAAATCCACATATTAACTTAACAAGTCACACCTGTTAATTGAAATGCATTCCAGGTGACTCCCAGATGAAGCTGATTGAGAGAATGTCACGAGTGTGCAAAGCTGTCATCAAGGCAAAGGCTGGCTACTTTGAAGAATCTCAAATGTATTTAGATTTGTTTAACACTTTTTTGGTTACTACATGATTCCATGTGTTAATTGATAGTTTTGATGTCTTCACTATTATTCTAAAATGTAGAAAATAGTAAAAAGATAGAAAAACCCTGGAATGAGTAGGAATGTCCAAACTTTTGACTGGTACTGTACAGTTGAAGTCAGAAGTTTACATGCACTTAGGTTGGAGTCATTAAAAACTTGTTTTTCAACCACTACACACATTTCTTGTTAACAAACTATAGTTTTGGCAAGTCGGTTAGGACATCTACTTCATGCATGACACAAGTATTTTTTTCAACAATTATTTCACTGTATCACAATTCCAGTGGGTCAGAAGTTTACATACACTAAGTTGACTGTGCATTTAAACAGCTTGGAACATTCGTGAAAATGATGTCATGGCTTTAGAAGCTTCTGATAGGCTAAGTGACATAATTTGAGTCAATTGGAGGTGTACGTGTGGATGTTTTTCAAGGCCTACCTTCAAACTCTGTGCCTCTTTGCTTGACATCATAGGAAAATCAAAAGAAATCAGCCAAGACCTCAGAAAAAGAAGTGTAGTGTTTCCAAATGCCTGAAGGTACCACGTTCATCTGTACAAACAATAGTACGCAAGTATAAACACCATGCGACCCGTCATACCGCTCAGGAAGGAGACGCATTCTGTCTCCTAGAGATGAACGTACTTTGGTGCGTAATGGACAATGACCCCCAAGCATACTTCCAAAGTTGTGGCAAAATGGCTTAAGGACAACAAAGTCAAGGTATTGGAGTGGCCATCACAAAGCCCTGACCTCAATCCTATAGAAAATTTGTGGGCAGAACTGAAAAAGCATGTGCGAGCAAGGAGGCCTACAAACCTGACTCCGTTACACTAGCTCTGTCAGGAGGAATGGGCCAAAATTCACCCAACTTATTGTGGGAAGCTTGTGGAAGGCTACCCGAAACATTTGCCCAAGTTAAAACAATTTAAAGACAATGCTACCAAATACTAATTGAGTGTATGTAAACTTCTAACCCACTGGGAATGTGATGAAAGAAATAAAAGCTGAAATAAATGATTCTCTGCTATTATTCTGACATTTCACATTCTTAAAATAAAGTGGTGATCCTAACTGACCTAAGACAGGGAATTTTTACTAGGATTGAATGTCAGAAATTGTGAAAAAAAACCAGAGTTTAAATGCATTTGGCTAACGTGTATGTAAACTTCTGACTTCAAATGTATATCGTCCATTATATAAAAAAAAATCTAAATGAGAAACTCACATCTGTGTGTTTGGTCATCGGGTTGAGCTTGAGGAAGAGAGGACTCTCAATTATCTCACACACCTGAAGTGAAAAGAGAGGAAAAGCCATTAAGGAAACAGCACACAGTTGGCCAAATAACCTCAAATGACTGACATTTACATCTTTCAAATCACAACAATTCACTGACCAATTACAGTAATAGTTACTTTTATCATGCCTCTAATTTCTCCCCCATGGAAAATGCCCAACCACATGGAAAAGAAATGTATTCTCTTTTGCTCCACCTACCTGCTTGTGAATGTGGATGTCTGATTGGTCACAAGGACCCCCTGTTGTATACCAGCCCAGGAACTCCATGTCCTTGAAGACCTGTTTGACTGAAAGAAAGCAGAGGTCAGGTGCAGTAGGAATTCCATGTTTTTGAAGACCTGTTTGACTGAAAGAAAGCAGAGGTCAAGAAGTCAAGTAGGTCCCCCCACTAATGTAATCTTATTCACTGTGACCTAAAAGGCAAAACTCATCCTAGACCAGCACCTATACAGAGGTTCAGTTCAATTTATAACACCAAGGGCTTCAGGTACAAGCCTACTATGACATTTTTCCACTTCAGAGATGGTGGGAAACCATGACACAGCACATCAATCAATCACAACTTTTGATCTAGTACTTTCACCAATATCAGTAATCAATGGGGAGTGACATCTGACATTTTCTTTGTATGGTAGGTTAGTGAAATTAGACTCACACTGCTCCTCCTTGGTGTAGTAGTACTCCTTGTCAATGTGTGCTCGGTCATCTACCAATTGATGAAGCAGCTCAAAGGAGTTCATCACCTCAATGTTTCTACCCTCCTGCTTCCCGATTAACGCGCCGATCACTTGGTGAGAAGGAAAGGATGCAATGCAACATTAGGCAGATGGTTGGAATTGATATAGCAAAGCCCATTGAAATTGTGTCATTAACTGTAACCTCTCCCATGTATGATTCCCTTCCCACTGTTGAGGTATTGGTTCTCTTGTAGAGTCTTAACTATTTTAATTAATGTCTTAAAGTTGAAATACTTTGAAAGAAGTTTAGACATTTACAGAGCAATTTACTGAAAAAAATGTAAATATCTCTCATCCCCTTATTCCATGCCAAATGTAAGACTGTATACAACTATCGGTATTCTTGAAAACTGATCACCTCACATACCCTGCATGGGCCGCCCCTCCTGGGAGCGGATGCGAATCCAGTGATCTGAGATGTTGAGGATGACCAGAGGATGCAAGGCAACAGAGACACTGCCGGTGACCCCAGATACCATAACACTGGGGCTGGCTGTGGGACAGAGAGAGAGGGTGGGTTTCCTTTAAAGCCAAACGTAGCTAATATGGCTTTAACACGACCGCCTGCCTCAGAGCAAACAAAGCATTTGTGTTCTTGTCTTTAATAATGTATATTTTTTGACGATGGTTACAATATCCGTGTGCAGGTGAATTGGGTGGATTTGAGTAATCTAACTTTACAGGAAGAGTAACGTTACAGTGATGACTAGTTCAATTAAAAAATGGCATTGATTCTATTCCTCAAAGCTTTGATTTTCAATCCAATCCACATTTTAAAAGATGCCATCATGAAACTTACTAACAGCTTAGAAAAATATAGTTAACTACTCGCTAGGTATAGAGGACCTGTTACTGCGCTGTTATTAAAACTAGCTAAGAAGGCAAAATAGGTAACGTTTAAACATGTTAACTGTTACCTAGCCAGCAATCGATAAACTAACGCTAGTGGTTTACATTGTTTAGTTTAGTTAGGTAATACGGACGGACCAATCAATATGTGACGGCGGATGAATTAGTTCGTTAACTAGCAAACATTAACTGCACTTGTTTGGAAATTGCATATACCAGTAACGTTAATATACACACAAGTACTGGACAGTCACCTTATTTAAATTAACTAACGTTAGGTAGTCTCGCTGTAGTAACGTTAGAAAACGCATAAGCGAAATAATGGCAAGCTAAATGCGCTAACACCATCGACAAAGGAGTATAGTTGAAACCTACACAATATGTATACAACCTTATCATAATCAGATAAATCAATTGTGCTTTTAAAGGAAATTACCTGCCCCATCCACCTCCATTCCACCACCATTGCTCGTCGCCATCTTGTCCGACTTACAGCTGCGCAAGCCCAGTACAACGAGGCGTTTTTTCTCAAACGCCAACATGGAACCCAAACCGCGTGCGCTATCGTGCATACATTTATTTCCCCCCCTACACCAAATGTGATCACGACACTCAGGTTAAAATATCAAAACAAACTCTGAACCAATGACATTAATTTGGGGACAAGTCGAAAAGCATTAAACATGTATGGTAATTTAGCTAGTTAGCTTGCACTTGCTATATAATTTGTCCTATTTAGCTAGCTTGCTGTTGCTAGCTAATTTGTCCTGGGATATAAACATTGAGTTGTTATTTTACCTGAAATGCACAAGGTGTTCTACTCAGACAATTAATCCACACATTCAACCGAATCGTTTCTAGTCATCTCTCCCCCTACCCCGCTTTTTCATCTTTGAATTTATATGGTGATTGGCATCTACACTTTTACCAGGACAACCAGCAAAACATGTTGTCTTTCAATCACCCACGTGGGTATAACCGATATGAAGATGGCACGTAGGTACCAGCTTCTTTAAACAAACGAGCAGATGGGAGCGGCAGGACTTTCAGCGCGATCTGCGTCAGAAATAGGAATGACTTTTAGTTTAGCCCTTGGCAACGCAGACGCTCGTTAGCAGCTGGAGGAGTGTGGGTGCAATAATTGAATAACATGGATTTCTAAATTTATTTTGCGACGCTCGCGCACGCAACGTGTCCGGTCTGGTCAGCATGTAAGGGGCAGTTTTTGCTGCATTTACACAGGAGTTTTGAGGATATATGCTTCGGAAATTATGCCGTTGTTATGCTTATTTATTATTTAAAATGTTTAAGCCATTGTATATATTTGGTACGGTCCATAAAATGTGCTAATTTCGGAACGTTGTAGCTTTTAGCACCCGTTTCTGCGGGGTTTATTACTTGAATGCAACTTTGGTACGTCGGTGTATTTTGTCCGTGTACTCGACGGTACTTTTTGTTTACAAAATGGCAGACTTCAGAACTTCTACCCTCGATTACTTTCCAGAGAACATTTTAATTGATATTTTATCATATTTAGGTGTGCGAGAGCTCATCCGATCAGGAAGGTAAAACAAGTTAGCTGAAGTCGAAGTGCTCAATATCCATTTTCGTGATAACGTCAATGTTAGCTTGAAGAACACTTCTCTTTGTCATGTCATTCATGTGGTGTATTTGCAGGGTGTGTAAGAGATGGAGACGTCTTGTAAAAGACCAAAGATTATGGCGAGTTGTTGATCTAACTGCATGGAAAGGGGTAAGAATGGTGTCCGTTATTGCATGTTGATCTTACCATTTCAAGATTTGTCATGAAAAGATTTCTGAGGCTACCATGTCCGTCTAAAGACGTCAGCCATTTTGTGATATAGCCATGTTTATCAGGTTCTACATTCAATGATATTTCAGAAGACTTGATTTTATTATTGATAGCTACTTGTTTGAGACCTCTCACATTCTGCAACAAAATGCAATGTTGATACTTGCATTGCAGGCTTATTTCCAGTGTTGGGGGAAGTTACTCTGAAAATGTGTATAATTTACAAAATGACCAATTACTTAACACTAGAAGAAGTTAACCTACACTAAAGCTACCCTTATTAAGACAAATATGGTTTACTTAACTAAAGTTACTTTGAAAAAGTAGTTCACTACATCCAAACTATTTTGTGAAATTGTATCATTTTAAGTGTCAGGCTACAAATTGCAAGAACAATGACTTTGGGGTCATATGTTAACATAATGTGTAATGTAGCCTATTAAACACAAACTGTTTCAAGTGAGAATTAGGAAGGTTGAATCCTGAAAATGAAAGGAAATTATTGCCTACTTAAAACACTTAATTCTTTGCAAGAAACAGTGTAGTTCTAGTAGTTAGCGATATGGAAATGAACTACTGAAAACACTACCTGGTTTGAATTTAGTTCAACTACCACCAAGCTACTGCAAAATGTAGGTAAATTACTAGTTGAACTACATGTAGTTCACTACTCACCAGCACTGCCTATTTCCTACCTGTTGACTAGCTAACTCTACAGAACTTTCAAGTCATCGCTCAAACACTGATGCATTGTTTCTTCCCCATCTCTCCCTCATTGGATGTTTTCATTCTTCAACTGCTCATCCTGCCCTTGGTGTCCATTTTGGGTCAGGTGACATCGCGCATGCTGTGGGTTCTTCTACGCCAGTATCTGGGCACTGGGCTCCGATGCCTGCGGCTGCGTGGCTTGCTGCTCTCTGCTAGAGGTGGGGCCTTTCTCTCAGAGTCCTGGCTCAAGGCTTTGTCCTCCAGGTGTCCCCGTCTGCGTAGTCTTTCCCTGCTGCACGCAGACCTGAGAGGCTTGCACAGTTGCCAGCTCCTGCCCACAACACTGCAGGTCCTAGAGTTGCGTGGCTGCGAGCTACCACAGGGCTTTTTCACCCAGACCCCACTCAGTCCTGAGAAACAAGCTGGAATGGCATCAACCGCTGCTACTCAGCAACAGGGACGTGTTCAAACTGGGAAAGTGCCTGCCTCCACATCAGGGATTGCCATTGAGACGATGGTCCTTGACAACGTGCCCTCCTTCACAGACCAGCACCTGCAGAGTCTGGCGTCTTGGTTAAGGCTTAGCCGCCTAGAGCTCCGCAACGTCCTTCGTGTCACAGCGGAAGGCCTTAGGCGCAGTGCCGCCCAAGAAACCGACTCAGGCTTAAACGGGCTCTCCAGGCTCAAGTACCTGGAGATAGGGCACTTTGGGCGGCCGGGCGCCCAGCTGCAAATGGCCTCCCTGGGGCTCGGAGTGGGCTGGCTGGGCCTAGAGGAACTAAGCCTTGGCGGTAAGGAGGTGGGACCAGGCCTGCTGTCCGCCAGCCGTCTGAGGGACCTGAAGCGCCTGCGCCTGAGATGCTGCAAGCTGAGAGAGATGCAGGTGCTACGTAGCTGCAGGACACTGCGGGACCTGCGCAGGTTGGAGTTCTGTGAGGTGTTCTTCCAGGTTTGCCCAAAGACACCAGAGAGAGAGGGGGAGGTGGAGAGGCAGGGAGAGGGTGAGGAGGGGAGGGAGGGTGGCACAGATAGTGGTGATGATAAACTGGAGGAGAATGACCCCGTGCCAAGTCTGCGCCGCTCACTTGCTGCTCTGCTGCCACAATGTGCACTGGTGTTCACCAACTGCACCGTTACAATAACCTCAGACTAGATTACATACTGGATATGTTACACATTTGGTCCCTTATTCTACTGTTGTAAAACATTCCTCTCAATTCAGCCTGTTGCAAACTCATGCTTTACCTTCATTCACATATGTAAAAAAAAAAAATAATAATAATAATAATAGAAAGCTGCAACAATTTTAAACTCGCTTACAGCTATGCTATTGAACAAAGGGACAGTTCCTGTGACGCCCATTAAACCATTATGAGAGGAAGTGCCTGTTTGCCGTATTCCCATCCACAATGGATAAGTGGTGGTTCCTCTTTTAGTCTAAATGTGTGTAAGGAAGTGGTTAAACTTAAGCTTGTTTTAATTGTACACCAGAGAAGCATTGCAGTGACCAATAAATGATGACTTCAATCATGTACTGTAACGGACCTGCTACAGCCATCGGATGTCCAGCACTGCCATCAGCCATTGAGGGAATTCTTCCTTTGAAAACATTGAAAGCTGCTGTACTGCTTGCGTCTAATGGCAAGCTCAATAATTGCAGAGGTTCCGTTCTCGGCGGCTGATGTGTGCATTCATTCTATCTTGTGAATGGAAATATTGAGGGAAGTAGATTTTGGTTGGTTTCTGTGTAGCAGGTAGGACGTCACATTGACGGCAAAATATATTGGAACTCTGGGGGGGGGGGGGGTTTAAATAACAGCTTGGACAGTTATCAGTCCGTTGCTGGTATTATGCAATTTCCAAACCATTGCAGTTAAAATTTGCTGTAGCTCACTATGTTTTGCTAACTGGAAAAATACACTTATCCCCACTTGAGTTGTGTGATTCTCCAAAGAAGTATGTTATCTGTATTAATTACGAGAAAGTAGAAATGAAAACTGTTATAAGCTTTTTCCATCAAGAAACTGTGGTAAATAAAAATGGCACAATGTATTTTATGTGCGTGGGAAATGATTATCTATGAATAATGTTTCAGGGTTGAACTCCTATATATGCTTTGTAAATAATTCAGAACAAAGGAAAGGACATTGGGATGATATATCATTACCATGATATGTCGGGGAGGGGGGAGTCAATGTTCTATCATGATAAAATTATATACAGTGCCTTGCGAAAGTATTCGGCCCCCTTGAACTTTGCGACCTTTTGCCACATTTCAGGCTTCAAACATAAAGATATAAAACTGTATTTTTTTGTGAAGAATAAACAACAAGTGGGACACAATCATGAAGTGGAACGACATTTATTGGATATTTCAAACTTTTTTAACAAATCAAAAACTGAAAAATTGGGCGTGCAAAATTATTCAGCCCCTTTACTTTCAGTGCAGCAAACTCTCTCCAGAAGTTCAATGAGGATCTCTGAATGATCCAATGTTGACCTAAATGACTAATGATGAGAAATACAATCCACCTGTGTGTAATCAAGTCTCCGTATAAATGCACCTGCACTGTGATAGTCTCAGAGGTCCGTTAAAAGCGCAGAGAGCATCATGAAGAACAAGTAACACACCAGGCAGATCCGAGATACTGTTGTGAAGAAGTTTAAAGACGGATTTGGATACAAAAAGTTTTCCCAAGCTTTAAACATCCCAAGGAGCACTGTGCAAGCGATAATATTGAAATGGAAGGAGTATCAGACCACTGCAAATCTACCAAGACCTGGCCTTCCCTCTAAACTTTCAGCTCATACAAGGAGAAGACTGATCAGAGATGCAGCCAAGAGGCCCATGATCACTCTGGATGAACTGCAGAGATCTACAGCTGAGGTGAGAGACTCTGTCCATAGGACAACAATCAGTCGTATATTGCACAAATCTGGCCTTTATGGAAGAGTGGCAAGAAAGCCATTTCTTAAAGATATCCATAAAAAGTGTCGGTTAAAGTTTGCCACAAGCCACCTGGGAGACACACCAAACATGTGGAAGAAGGTGCTCTGGTCAGATGAAACCAAAATCGAACTTTTTGGCAACAATGCAAAACGTTATGTTTGGCGTAAAAGCAACACAGCTGAACACACCATCCCCACTGTCAAACATGGTGGTGGCAGCATCATGGTTTGGGCCTGCTTTTCTTCAGCAGGGACAGGGAAGATGGTTAAAATTGATGGGAAGATGGATGGAGCCAAATACAGGACCATTCTGGAAGAAAACCTGATGGAGTCTGCAAAAGACCTGAGACTGGGACGGAGATTTGTCTTCCAACAAGACAATGATCCAAAACATAAAGTAAAATCTACAATGGAATGGTTCAAAAATAAACATATCCAGATGTTAGAATGGCCAAGTCAAAGTCCAGACCTGAATCCAATCGAGAATCTGTGGAAAGAACTGAAAACTGCTGTTCACAAATGCTCTCCATCCAACCTCACTGAGCTCGAGCTGTTTTGCAAGGAGGAATGGGAAAAGATTTCAGTCTCTCGATGTGCAAAACTGATAGAGACATACCCCAAGCGACTTACAGCTGTAATCGCAGCAAAAGGTGGCGCTACAAAGTATTAACTTAAGGGGGCTAAATAATTTTGCACGCCCAATTTTTCAGTTTTTGATTTGTTAAAAAAGTTTGAAATATCAAATAAATGTCATTCCACTTCATGATTGTGTCCCACTTGTTGTTGATTCTTCACAAAAAAATACAGTTTTATATCTTTATGTTTGAAGCCTGAAATGTGGCAAAAGGTCGCAAAGTTCAAGGGGGCCGAATACTTTCGCAAGGCACTGTACTGTGCAAGTAGTTCAGCGTGCACAAGAGATGGAAGACCATTTAAAACAGTTTTAATCCTCAAATGTGACACACAGCCATAAGACAACAGCCTAACCTAATAATGCAACACAAAACTGTGCTTCTACACCTGCATTGCTTGGGGTTTTAGGCTGGGTTTCTGTACAGCACTTTGATATATCAGCTGATTTAAGAAGGGCTATATAAATACATTTGATTTGAAAACATTCTAGTATATTTCAGCCAATAACAGATCAGTAGGCCTGCAGTCATAGTGAATGGTAGTGAAATGCATTACTGAACGTGAGCGTAAGTGTCTAATGGACTATTCTCATTGTAAGCGGTAATTTTGCAGTAGCACGTTGACTTTGAGAAGGTGAAAGAGGAGACTTAAGTTCCAGGATTTGGTAAAAGTTTTAATACAGAGCTTTTGGGGTACATGTGAAAATGCAAATGCTGATAGTGACAGGCTGAAGGAGCCATGAGATATGGCCAATAGCATGGTGGTAGAGCATGGCTAAAAGGCTCATTGTTCTGAGAATAATAATTTACAGTTGGCTCAAAAGTATTGTGAGGGTGACACATTTTTTGGGTTGTTTTGGCTCGGTACTCTAGAACTTTGGATTTGAAATGATACAATGACTGAAGGTAAAGTGCAGGCTGTCCATTTTAATATGAGAGTATTTTCATGCATATCGGGTGAACTGTTTATAAGTTACAGCACTTTACATATTCCCCTCATTTTAAGGGACCAAAAGTATTGGGACACATTAACTTTGTATTAAAATAGTAAAAAGTTAAGTATTTGGTCCCATATTCCTAGCACACTGGCTACGTCAAGCCAAATGTTTGTTTTGGTTGTGTTTTAAATTACTTTGTGCCCAATAGAAAGGGTAAATAATATTGTCATTTTGGAGTCTCTTTTATTGTAAATAAGAATAGGATATGTTTCTAAACACTTCTACATTAATGTGGATGCTACCATGATTACGGATATTCCTGAATAAATCATGAATAATGATCAGTATGAAAGTGAGATGCACAAATATCCTACCCCCTCAAAAAAATGCTAAAGTCTCCTGTTATTGTAAGTGAGAGGTTAGCATGTGTTGGGGGTATGGTATTTGTGGGTCTAACTTTCTAACTCCATTATTCAGGATATGGATGAAAATACCCTAAATGTAAAGCTGATAGTCTGTACTTTAACCTCAGTCATTGTTTTATTTAAAATTCAAAGTGATGGAGTACAGAGCCAAAACAAAACAACTTTCACTCTCCCAATACTTTTGGAGCTGACTGTATATAGTCATTCTTAATGACATAAACATGCATCATTACAGACAGTGGTTGGTATGAAACTGCTACAACATTCAGTGAACAGAGAGACATTTGCTACTCTGTCATGGTTTCTGGTACAGAGTGTTTTATTCATTTTAATTTTATTTAACTTGGCATGTCGGTTAAGAATGAATTCTTATTTACAATGACGACATACCCACGACGCTGGGCCAATTGTGCGCCTCCCTATGGTACTCCCAATCACGGCCGCATGTGATTCAGCCTGGATTCGAACCAGGGACTGTAGTTTAGAAAAAAGAATTGCAATTATGTTAGCACAGCTGAAAACTGTTGTCCTGATTTAAGAAGCAATACAACTGGCCTTCTTTAGACTAGTTGAGCATCTGGGGCATCAGCATTTGTGGGTTCGATTACAGGCTCAAAATAGCCAGAAACAAATAACTTTCTTCTGAAACTCTTCTTGTTCTGAGAAATGAAGGCTATTCCATGCGAGAAATCGCCAAAACACTGAAGAGCTCGAACAACGCTGTGTACTACTCCCTTCACAGAACAGCGCAAACACGGACGGCTCTAACCAGAATAGAAACAGGAGTGGGAGGCCCTGGTGCACAAATGTGCGAGAGGACAAGTACATTTCAGTGTCTAGTTTGAGAAGCGGATGCCTCACAAGTCCTCACCTGGCAGTTTCATTAAATAGTACCTGCAAAACACCAGTCAAAACAGTTTTCAGCTGTGCTAACATAATTGCGAAAGGGTTAAACTTGGATTAGCTAACACAATGTGCCATTGGAACACAGTAGTGATGGTTGCTGATAAAAAAATCAGCATAAAAAATGTTTCCAGCTACAATAGTCATTTACAACATTAACAATGTCTACACTGTATTTCTGACCAATTTGATGTTATTTTAACAGACAAAAATTGAAATGCATTTAAAATAGCAACACACTTAAAACAATAAATTGAAAAAGAATCAGTCAATAAAAGAGATAAAATGTTATCAAACATAAACACAAAGGCATCATTGATTAAAACAGGATTTTAACACCTCAATCAGTTTCACAGTGCAATACAGAGTTATTTATATATATATATATAATAAAACCTATAAAAAGCATGATACACAAACAATGATGAATAATCTGTTTTTTTACCAATGCTAGGCTCCTTGATTTTTGTTTGGGGGCAGGCAAATGATTTTGCGCTCACTGCAAATTCAATCAAATCAAATAATCAATATCAGTAGTACTATAAAAAATGGGCTATTTTTTGTGGAGTAGCGCTTGTTTAGATTATTTCCTTTACTTCAGAAATTACAATATCTTTCCAAAATAATACCTGGTGAATAAACGAGACTTGAGAGTGTATGGAGAATATTATTTCATATCCGTTTTGTGGGGTAGGCTACTAGACTAAAGGAAAAAGGGTACCATTTAACATATGATCCTGGAGCGTTTTCCTAAGATTAGTTTGATTATTTACACTCTGCTTATCCATTGAAGAAGGTATTGTAAATGTTTCGGGCTTTTATTAACCACCCATATTAGTCAGTTATCAAAATACTCCATAGCCTAATTTTACATGGAATTATAGAAATCAGTAAGCCTACGTCAGTGAATATAGCCTACATTAGACATGTTTCCATTGTCGCAAAATGGAGGGGGAAAAAATGTTGCAAAAAAATTCATTACAACGTCTAATGGAAACTGCAGATATAGGAGAAAGTTTCTAAAGATAGACAACAACAAAAATGTATTCAGAAGTTATTACAATTGTAATCGATCAAGAGCGTTGAAATCTGTACTGATATCAGTGCTGTACAGAGCACATCAGTCAATCAACCACGAAAATAGCGCCGAGCTAACGTTTCAATTTATTTTCAATCACCATGTTTATCACTTTGGTACTACATAGAACTAACTATATGTTCACCTGGAATTTAATTGATGAATTAATTTTATTCTATGATAAAAGGCAGCTATTACCCCCCAAAACAATACATTTTTCGCGTCACATCATTCTGTTTTTATCGACACGAGATATTTCAATGGAAATGCACCATAGTTGGCTGGCAACTGTAGAATTTATTTTCATTATGCGACTTTCCTAACAGTGACTTTCCTTTCCTGAGTATGTGGACTACACAGTCCTTCACTTTTTTGTACAACTTTGTCAAGATATGTTCCCCTCATCTGGTTTCCCATGTACTAAATAATATTTTAGCATAATTTAAAGCACATTCTTGTAAAATAACAATTATGGTGGCTTACTCTTCACTAAAGCACTGTCATTATCAGGCCATATGAATATTAGGTTAATGCATCATTATGTTTTCATTATTATTATTATTGTTATTATTATTTCATTCAGTAGGCCTATATGAATTATCAAGCATGGTTGTTTAGCCCACATACAAAAGAGCATAAGAGCCTATAGGGACAGTTTTGAAGGTATTTCATACATTTAGGATTTTGTTGATGAATAAGGCAAAACATCACTCTGAGACCTGGCCATGTGGTGCCAGGACAACAACCTCTCCCTCAACTGATCAAGACAAAGTAGATGATTGTGGACTACAGAAAAAGGAGGATCGAGCGCTCCCCATTCTCATCGAAGGGGCTGCAGTGGAGCAGGTTGAGAGCTCAATCAAGTTCAACAACAAAAATTCTGAATTTCCATCCCCAACTACATTTTCCACCAAGATAGAACTGCTAAAGGGGGTGGAGTTGCAATCTACTGCAGAGATAGCCTGCAGAGTTCTGTCATGCTATCCAGGTCTGTGCCCAAACAGTTCGAGCTTCTACTTTTAAAAATCCACCTTTCCAGAAATAAGTCTCTCACTGTTGTTATAGACCCCCCTCAGCCCCCAGCTGTGCCCTGGACACCATATGTGAATTAATTGCCCCCCATTTATCTTCAGAATTTGTACTGTTAGGTGACCTAAACTGGGATATGTTTAACACCCTGGCCGTCCTACAATCTAAGCTAGATGCCCTCAATCTCACACAAATGATCAAGGATCCTACCAGGTACAACCCTAGAGAGAATACAGTAGATGGCACACATCAGACGTGTGATTTATGACCTTACTTTATGGGTCAGGTGTGTATGCCCATATATGGGCATCCTGCATTCTGTTCTCACGCCTTAGAGTGAGTTTTATTTATTTTATTTAACCTTTATTTAACTAGGAAGAGCTCATTGAGATTAAAATCTATTTTTCAAGAGTGCCCTGGCCAAGATAGGCAACACCAAGTCATTACAAAAAAATTATAGACATACAGTGGGGCAAAAAAGTATTTAGTCAGCCACCAATTGTGCAAGTTCTCCCACTTAAAAAGATGAGAGGCCTGTAATTTTCATCATAGGTACACTTCAACTATGACAGACAAAATGAGGAAGAAAAATCCATAAAATCACATTGTAGGATTTTTTATGAATTTATTTGCAAATTATGGTGGAAAATGGTTTAAAATATATATTTGATAATATATCAACCTGGTGTGTAGGTTTTTCAGTAACACCGGGAGAAACAATGGCCGCTTTACTTGCTCACAATTACATATTGAATGATTTATGATCTATTTCTGCTTAAAAACATGACATTCCTTATCTTTTCTTTCTTGTCTTACAGTGGCAAGAAATGGGACGATGACTGGATCAAGGCAGAGGACCGCATTTCTCCAGTTTAACCTACTTTATGCACAAATGTATTCCTCACTCTCCCTCACATGTATCACTGTCAATCATAAATGGTTGGCCAACTTCACCATGATTGAAGCATTCATGGAGCATCAGCATGCCAACCATTTGATCTCAATCAGTTTCATGACAATGTGCATTTAGATATTCTTCATATAACGTGAGCTACAAACGTATTGCAACTGTGACACATTTGTTGTTGTTTGGTTCTGTACTCCAGCACTTTGGATTTAAAATGATACACTTACTATGATGCTGAAGTGCAGACTATCAGTTTTAATTTGAGGGTATTTTCTTCCATATCTGGTGAACTTTAGCAATTACAGCACATTTTGTACACAACCCCCCCATTTTGGGGGACCAAATGTATTGTGATAAATTCACTTATGTGTATTAAAGTAGTCAGAAGTTGAGTATTTTTGTCTTTTATGTTTGTACCGATTCATTTTACTATGTTATTAAATATTTGCGTTTAATATTTGCGTTTACGAAGGCAGATAAAACACACATGCAAAACAAATGGAATCACTTTTTACCCAGTGCAAACTGCACCCACCCAAACGAACACCTTCAGTCTGTGATAGATTCCTCGTCATCAGAGCTGTAGTGGATGCTGTCATAGATGTCATCTAGGTCCTCTTCCAGGAGGTCATCTATGAAGTTATTTTCTACGAGGGAGGTGTCTTGGCCCATAGCTTTGCTGTATATCAGCTTGACAGAGTCCTGGTATCTTCTGAGGCTGCTGACTCTCCTCTGAAGCATGGAGAAGAGACCTCTGCTCCCAGCTTCTGACTGATTCAATTGCCAGCCTAACACCAACAATTGTAATGTGTAGGGTAAATACAATGAAGTATTCCTTAAATTCAATAGCAATTACAGGGTGCCAACATCAATTGTACATATTAATGAAAGTTCCCCTACTTTGCCTGCTTAGGTCAAGTGCCACATGTGAAGCAAGGTCTTGTACATTCTCCGATTCCCTCTTTAGGCTTTCCCAGTGCTGCTAGACTTCCTTTAAGGACAATTAACTCTTCCTCCTTCAGCCGTCTCCGGAGCATCACCTGGTCAAAGGCTATTTTCTTTGTGAGTAGGTCAGCTGTAAATTCATAAGAATGCAATGTGGATTTGTAACTTTGGCAGTGCTGTCTGTGTTTGCGCAACTGAACAAACAGATAGCAAACAGAAACATAGTTATTGTGACACACAAACATACTACTTACTTTGGCCATGCATGAAGGTCTGCAGAAAGGATCTCATCTGCAGATGGTATTGCTGAATCTGGTACAAGGGTGTTGTACTCGTCTATGGCAGCTGTCCATTTGTCCTTTTCTTCCAATATCTTTCTGCACAGAGGGTGTCTTTTCTTGTATCCTTCTGTCATCAAAACGAAAGGAGAATGGAATTATTTGTTAAATTGCATGGCTTTGAAATGAAAGAAATGAAATGTGTGTAATTCAATATTCTTGAAATATAACAAACCTGTCTGACAGTAGAGGTTCTGTTTCCTTTGTTTGATGCTAAGAAACAGGACTTCAATTGTTCTATGTAGTACCTGATGACCATCCATGTTCTCATTTGTTTCCTCTGAAATACAATAAATCTATAAATTAACAACGTATCTCCAACGGTGCGTAGTTGCACTCACTTCCTGGAGGAACATAGGGCCTGTGAAGGTTTCTGGAACAAATGACTGGTTATGTGGGCGGTGAGTGATCCCCAACCTGGATAACCAGGGAATGTTTTGTCTGCCTCCTACCCTTCCACCTGTCCGGCTTGATTGCACCTGCCGATGGAAAACACCCTCTAAAGGTTAGCTCTCAGGGTCATTGGAGTACGCAAGCCTCTCCACTACGTCGAGGAGACAGTCCAGGAGAGCTACATTTAGGATGATTTCTTTTTTAAATCAATTTACCTGTATTAGCCCATTGCTGAACTTCCGTTGTCCAGTTGTACAGAGTCTCATCGCCTACACCCAAATCACTCCTAAACTTTTCGAGTCTGGGTCTCCTGGATTTTTGCTGTTGTCTGAATATTATGACAAAAACAAAACAGAATAATTAATTTTTTTAAAATAAATTAAATGCATAGATATAATACTTCTGAAATAAATGTATTGATCCACACAATACACCTTCAAGTATCTTCTGGACAATACTCTGTGCATGTTGTTGTTCTTCCTTCTGTTCCACCCCATGGCCTGGATGGTTAGCATGTCTGTTCTTGCTAGAAAAGCCAAATAGAACTCCTTATTCCAGATAAGTACTAACATAACTGAATAGAACAACCTTAAACAAAATGTTTACCTCCTTTGGACATTTGCTTGGAACAGATTGCAGCCCTCGACAAGAAGCCTTGTTCCACTTCCTCCCCCAGAGTTGTGCCAGCTCCTTCCTGATTCCGTCCTCCCCACTTAATCTTAATTTACATTAAAAAAAATATTGACTTAATATTGCAATTATGTGAATAACAAACATCTAAATGGGAAGCCTTGTAAAGGACTGACGCTGGAAATTCTCTGACCAGTTTAATAAAGAAAAACTCACCTGGCATTTCAAACGATGTGCCTTTGTATGCATGACAGAAAGAAGGGGCTTCATGTCTAGAAGAGTGGCGAGCTCTGGACAATGAAGGGCAACTTTGGTCAGGTAGGGCCAAAATTTGCAGATCACATCCGTACACATGCATTGTATGTTCCTGCTGCCAGACAATTCCTTCTGCAAGAACAGTGGGTACGCAAGTATCTCTCCACGCATCATGTTGAGGCTCCTTAGAAGTATTCCGTGGAGGCAGACGGCAACTTCAAGTCCCTCTTCATCAAGTTTGTTGTTTGTTTTCCTTGACGACTCTTTAGCTGCTGACCACTGGGATGCTCCACATACCCCTTTTCCATAACCCTAGACAAGGGAAGTAGAAGAGTAGAGGTAGAAATAATGTTTTCGGGGGGGAAGTGTTAACGGGACAGTGGTTAGGTTTTTAAAATCTAGCTGGGGCACTGAGCTACCCCCTGTGTTCGCTACAATGGAGATCAGAAGTTGGAAATTGACTGTCAAAAAGAAGCCCTTGTAAAGTGTATTGCATTTCTGAACAGAGGGAGTGGTGTAACGACCCTGGACTTGAAGAGAGAGGATTACCATCTCTCCAAAATGATAGGTTTTTATTGGAAAGGGTATAACGAGTCTGCCTTTGAGTCAGATGGCCCGAGGCCAGTCCTATTTCAGTTGGAGGAAGGGGCGTGTAGAACCCCTCGATCATGAACTCTCTGTTGTGCAGGGGGAACTTTGCATGTGTAGAGACATCGCAGTCTTCGCAGTAAAGCTGTTTCGGCAGACAGTCTCTACATCGCAGAATAGCCCTTTTCACATTGCATGACTGACAGATCTTCTGAGAAGCATGCTCTGCAGCCAGCAGAGAATCTACAATCTCAGGCCTGGACTCCCTCCACCTATCCTATGAGAGTTCCTTCCTCACACTCCAACTGTGTGATGCACCAGGCACAGCAGGATTTGAACACTCAGGGTCTTCTAAGTCAGCTAGGAGGATGTTAATTTCTCTATGAAGTATTGCTTTTTTGAAAACAAAAATGGGAAAATGATTCAATTAAGACTATGATAAAAATGGGAAAATGATTCAATTAAGACTATGATATAATTAATCTGTTAAAACACACATAGGGCTGTAAGTAGGTGACAGCAAATATATCTCTGCCCAATCTATGGTGTGACAAGCCAAAAACATCAGCTTTGATTCTACAGTAAATTCAATTACATGGCAGACCAAAATGTTGAGTTAAGTCTAAATTGGAATATCAAACAATATAACTTGATCCCATCATCGAATAGAAATGCTGAATGTTCTTAAAACAGCAACAACACACTGAGTACAAAACATTATCTTTCCCTGACAGACTGACCAGGTGAAAGCCATGTTCCCTTATTGATGTCACCTGCTAAATCCACCAGTGTAGATAAAGGGGAGAAGACAGGTTTAAGAAGGATGTTTAAGCGTTGAGACAATTGAGACATGGATTGTGTATGTGTGCCATTCAGAGGGTGACTGGGCAAGACAAAATATTTAAGTGCCTTTGAAAGGGGTATGGTAGTAGGTGCCAGGTTCAACGGTTTGTGTCAAGAACTGCAACACTGCTGGGTTTTTCACGATCCACATTTACCCGTGTGTATCAAGAATGGTCCACCACCCAAAGGACATCCAGCCAAATTGACACAACTGTGGGAAGCATTTGAGTCAACATGGGCCAGCATCCCTGTGGAACGCTTTCGACACCTTGTAGAGGCCATGCCCTGACGAATTGAGGCTGTTCTGAGGGCAAAAGAAAGTACAACTCAATATTAGGAATATTTTGTACACTCAGTGTATTCTGACTACAGAGTAAACTCTCCTCAAAGGCACATTTTTCCAGATTCCACAATTACAGACAGTGGTTACAAAAGGAAAGACACTGTGTAAACATTCCAATAGTGGATTTGAATGAATTCCACTAAGACTAATTCCATAATGTGGAATGGGAGATTGCTTCATATTAAAGGAAATGTGGAAGAAAAAGCTCTGCCAGGATGTTGTTATTGCACTCCCCTACAGAAGTACCAGGATGTTGTTATTGCCCTCCCCTACAGAAGTAACAGGATGTTGTTATTGCACTCCCCTACAGAAGTACCAGGATGTTGTTATTGCCCTCCCCTACAGAAGTACCAGGATGTTGTTATTGCACTCCCCTACAAAAGTACCAGGATGTTGTTATTGTACTCCCCTACAGAAGTATTTGGACAGTGATCCTAAAATGTTGATTTTGTCTCTACACTCCAGCATTTTCATTTGCTTTGTCGAGAAGCTACCTGCAAGTAAACATTTTGTTGGATCGTGTTACCATCCGTATCCTGTACATACGACTAGTAAAACTTGCAACTAGACATATAAAGTGCCTTCATTTCGAAACGGTAAATCAGAAAAGTCTAAAAATACCTTGAAATAAAAGGTGACATTCTGTACTGTAACCTCATATCAAACATTTGATCTCAAATCCAAAATTCTGGAAACACATTTAAAAATGTTGCATCACTGTCAAAATAAAGATGTAATGCAGTATAATTCAGTAACACCAAGATGACCCCAATTTTGAAAGTAAAACAATATTAACATACCTATTTCTTCATCAATGTTTAAAACTGGAGTTGATTCCAATCCACTGGTCCTCCTCTCTAAAATAAGATGTGCAAAAAAGGAAAGGATTAGACTTAAAGGGACATTCAGAAGTTGATAAAGCCATTTTTGGATTTATATTAATGCTATATGGTTAAAACTATTATTTTAATAACATTGATGGTAAGTTATTGCAATAATAGCTCTGTCAATAAGTTGAAAGTGGTTACATTTCGCCAACCCCATCACTCAGCTTTTAACCAAAACAGGAGAAGGGAGTGTGCTTTGTTATTGTTTCAACTATCAATTACAGATTTTATAAAAATACAATCAATTAATTACAAGGCCACTGAATAACAAGGAATGGTATAGATTAATATATTCAATCTCTCATCAATACCTGATTCTTCCTCAGTGACTGGCCCAAAATGTTGCACTAGTCTGGCTCTTGATGTACTGGCCCTTGGAGCCACTCCTTTCGTTAAATATGTATTTTCATCAGAGACAGACAACAGTTAGAGACAGGGAAAGGTGGGATCAGACCTGCATGTAATATATTATGTGCTGTGGGTAGATGGTACTAGACTGGCCTATGGCACGGCAACAAATGTTTGATATGCTATGATACAGTATGATTGAAAGGAAAAAGTCAGATCAGGGATCAATAAAATTAAACACCTAGACAGGATTAAACTTACCAACAGAAGTGGATGTAGTTACCTTCCTGGTTTGAGAAACAATCTGTCCTCTCTCATCCCTTTGTCTCCATCTGAACCTAATCCCTGGAGCCTTGTTTGTCTTTTTCTTCTTATTTTCCTAAAAAGTGCATTTCAATTATCATGGCAGGCCCACTAATAAAAGTCTCCCACAAGCATGGCTTGTTTGTGCACATATGGAGCACAAGCAATAATTGTATTTTCACATAAGGTGAAGTGATTTGTCAGCTGAGGAAAGGCACCTGCAGTAGAACCATGTTCTGGCTCACTCACACTGCTAACATGTGTAGAAGTTCACAAGGATGCTAACAAGTGCACCCATGTGCCTCATGCTCAATGGGCAATATCATTGATGCCCATGTTCAGGTCATATCACGGAGTCTACGTTTATATTCACATTTGTGGCATGTGGGGTCTACTTTGACAAACAAAAAGCAATGATAAATCATAACGCTGTGGTGCTGGGGTTGTGTTGGGAATATTTATGCACGTATGGGAGCTGTAGGGGTTACATTACCGGTAATGTACGACTTGTTACATTACCCGTTCTGGGTTGAGCTCCTCAGCCAGTCTTTTTGCCTCGTTAATGGCCTCGTCCAGTTGGGCTTGTGGGTCCTTCTCTTGGTTGAGCTCCTCAGCAAGGCGTTCTGCCTTTTTAATAGCCTCATCCAGTTGGTCTTGGGGGTCCTCAGAGGCCATACCATCTCAAAATAAACATAAAGAGAAAACTTCCAATCCTAACACATTCCTTCACATAGTAACCTCCCCCGTCTATGAGAAAAGCTGCATGTCATTGATAGCTGTGTGTTTTACTATGTCCTGCACGTCACTAAAGGTCTTCATCCTCCTACACACACAGACTGACTGATCTACAAATCACTTTGCCTAACAAATACATATCTATTGTTACTTGCAGATCAGTCAGTCTGTCACCATTTACCAACAATGCACTATTAGTCTGTCACTTCCTTGTTCATGTTGTTCTATGGCATGTGTGCAACTCCAGTCCTTAAAGGCTACAGTGTCTACATGTTTTGATCAATGTAGATCATTGACTAGTTAGGACCTCCTCTCACCTGATTGTCTGTCTTAACAGGATTTCATCAACTCCTTTACGTACCTCCTTGGGTCCCTCTCTCCTTCTTCCAAGGAGAAGTCACAAGGTGAATACAGATTAAGTGGCAATGTCTTTGAAGATGCAAAGAGGAAAAAGGGGAATATATAGTCTACTGTATAGGTGGCTAAAATAATAAGTGAGAATGATATCCAAATATACGCAAGTAATGCAACAAAAATATCCACACATTCTATGTTGTGAATGCAACTTTCTTTATTCACCTTAGTTACGTAACCTTCCTTACTGATTTAACACGTTTTTTAAACCAAACACTTTAACAAACACAAAACAAATGTGTAACATGCTGTATTTCTGACAACAAGGGACGAACTGGCGACCTACCCGTTATCTGTCCAGGGTCCAGACATCCTGTATGAGCGAAAAATCCATAAACAACAAGTGTCACATGGCCGGATTCTTGTTCTTCTTGTAACTTTCCTGCAGGCTAGAAGCTTTCCGGTGTTTTGCTGCTCGACACAGGCCGACTCAGGTATTGCACTTGATTTATCGTTCTCGTAACCGTAGGTACGTACAGCCAAGTGGAAATACGAAAGCTTTCTAGCTATTTCGCACTGACGGTATTTTGAACACAAGAAAGTTTCTAGTGAAAAGGTGCTTACACTGTTAGAGTTGCGTAAATTCGAATCTGGTATCAGGATAAATATAACAATGAGTCACCGATTTTATACTATGTATTTTTTATTAGCTAAGTAATACATGACAAATGCAACTTTGTGAATGTGCCCCCCCCCCCCCAACTCATTGAACAGTTTCTGTCTTCATGCTACTCTGTATTTTTCCATCATGAGAAAGGACCATGGCCCTGAAACTGTTAACAATGTTTCAAGTCAGCTATGTTGCATAACACATACATACATCCACACAAGCCAACAGCAGATAATATTCAATCATATATATGGTAATGGCTATAATGTAAAACACAGAATCCAACAATCCCCCCTTTTCACACCTCCAAGGGTGTGAACAAAAATTCAGCAATGAATCATATAACAGTTACAAAGTTTAAAATACCTTCATGTCCTCCATTCGATCCCACTATGTACTAGATTGGCTACCAGCCACCTAGGAACTTAAAACCCTCATGTCAAAAGAGAACAACAGCTCATTTAAAAACAGAATAAAAGAAAATGGTGTTAAATTTAAGTCCCCCTTTTGACACCCGCTAGGGTGTCACTCATTATCCTTTATTTCAGCGGTCCCAACATGTTAATAGTATTTCATGAAAATAATAAAACGTTTATTATTAATAAAACGTAATTATTATTATTATTATTATTTTTTTTTTACAGAAAAACAGCAAAGAAAAATAATCCAAGAAAAAATACAAATCAACAAGTGATATATACTTTTGTCTCCCCCTTTAGACAAAAACAGGATAAGACTTTACTGTTTATTGACATGTAAGATAAAACTTTGGTAATGGAAAACAGAGTAAAAGAGAGCAAAGCATTATTATAAACCATCTGGTTCTCTCAGCACCTCCTATCCTGCACCAGGTGGGCACCATGCCACCCAGGGACTCCAAACCTTCACAACAGGAAGAACAAACATACTGGAAAGAAAACCTATCATAAAAGAATGTAAAACAAGGAACTGTGGTGGTGTAATATTTATTCTACTACCTCACCCACAGCATACCATGGGTCATCCTCAGTCAGTCTCATCCTCCCCTGAAAGCATGATTCAGTATCAGCATCTCCAACTGGAGCATCAAGCAAAGGCATCATGCCTGAAGCCTTCACCACATCTGTAACAGACTTCTTAAAACACGGTATGATGCAAGCAGCACAACACATCAATAATAAAAATACAAGAATTAGGGTCAGAAATCCAGTAACCACCATACCAGTGTACTTACCAAACCAGGCTCCCAACCAAGAGAACAGTCCAGACTCCTCCACCCCTGCCATGGTCCTCATCTCAGCAGATAGTGCATCAAGCCCACTAAGGGCCTTAGATAAACTACCATCTGGACTGGTGTTATTAGGAATATACGTGCAACATTGTTCACCGAACATCTTGCAGACACCCCCCTGACTGGCAAGAAGCATATCCAAAGCAAGTCTATTCTGTCTGGCAACCCTAGATGTGGCCTCAAGCTGTTCAGACAGACCAGTGAGTGCATCACGGGAGTAATTCACAAAACGCTGTTGATTATAGTAGATATAATTAATCCATGCAGTCTGTCTTACATCCACTATGGCTGGACCTATAATAGGTAGTAAGTGCCAGAGTCCATCATTCCTATCCAAGGCCTGAAACTCATGAGGAACCCACACTGGCACCCCCAACAGGTTAGTGTGTATGTCAACTACATCCTCTGTCCATGGAGCACTACATCTATGTCTCCCATGGGATGTAATGTTTTCAGGTCCCCTGGATACAGAGCCCAACAGCTGTTCAGCAGTAACATCAAAAATGGTCAGTGGAATTATCAAATTGGTCAGAGTACACATACCTTGCCAGTCTCCTCTAAGAATGGGTCTCGGCACTCTTTTGGGTCCACAGATCCACCACACATCAGCCAGACCACTAGTTTGGTTTAGGCCTGCAACTGGCCAAGTGGCATTGATGGTTATGTTACTACTGTAATCAGCTTCAGGCAATCTCCCATAATCAATGTCATTACCTGTACCTGTGATGCAACTGTAATTGCCCCCATATGCCTTAACACCCCAAGGGGCCCGATGAGGAGGTACTATAGGAAACACAAGGCTCAAAGAGGAACAGAGAGTTGAATTGGGCTGAACCTGGTAAAAACCTCTCAGAATACACAACCACCCCTCTCCTTCTCCTATAGCAAATGGGTGTGTAGCCAGAACAGGTCTAGCATTACCACAGATAATGCAGTCCTTTCTTTTCAGGGTCTTAGCTGTATACCTCATATAAGACAGCCACAAATTGTCCCTACCATCAAAACCAGTCTCAGTGCCTAATTGATCAATAGCTGAATAGTCTCTAACGTTAATTACCTGAATGAGATTTGACACAGTGGTGGTGGGTGGTAGGCTCGGTCCAGGGGTGGTAGAGGAGTGTGTCTGGCTCTGGTTCGTCTGGGACCTCTGTGGTTTTGGCAGCACCTTAATAGAAAACACACCCATCGTGTCTGTCCCGTCCTTTGTAGTCCGAGGGTGTAAGTGCCTGCATCAGAGAGCTTAATGGTTTTGATGGTTAGTAGGATTTCATTACCTTTACAGAGTTCAACAGTGCTCCCAGGTTTCCCCCATATCATGGAAAACCTATCCACCTTTGTGGGATCCCCTATGCTACAAGGATACCCTCTTCTCCAATCCCAGAACTGTCTCAAGTTGGCTATCATGCAATCCCCATACGGACACCCTCCCCCATTACACAGGTACACTGTCACTCCTGTACACAGGTGTTAAAACCAAACACAAATATCTTAATTTCTTCCATGCCCTGTTGGCTCAAAATATGTCCCAAATACTTAACATGAGTCTACCATAATTAAAACTTATCCTAGCTAATTTTCACACCACATTCATCAGAGAAAATATAATGACACTATAACTTAAATTTCACTGCCTTTTTGTATTAAATTACCTTAATATCAGTATTACAAATGACCCTAGATTCTCCATCCAAATGGCTTTCCAATGAGGCTGATCAGACCACAAAGGAAAGTTACAATGGAGGTCATAAGTCATACCACCCCTCCAAAGAAGTGTTCCTTACTATATTAAACAACATTCCTTTATCAAAAGATTTCACCTATTTAATTAAGACTCAGAAAATAAAAACTTAGAATATTTCATATGTGAGTGTACCCCTTTAAGATATCATGTCTCTGGGAACATGGAAATCCCCTTAAACCCAAAACATTTACTACAAAAACAAAACCTAATAATTATGATAATCCCCTCAAACTCAAATAATTTGTCTCGATGTTTCATGTCTTCGACATTCGTGTTTCCCCAAAATACTTATTAAATACCCTGCCAAAAGACACACACACAACTGTGATAAATGTACACTGTCCCTTTAACATAAAATAAAATCAGCCTGTGTGGATGTATGTGTTATGCAACAAAGCTGACTTGAGACATTGTTAACAGTTTCAGGGCCATGGGCCTTTCTCATGATGGAAAAAATACAGAATAACATGAAGATAGGAACTGTGCAATAAGTTGGGGGTGGCACATTCAGAACGTAGTGTTGCGAGAGCAAACTGTATTTTGTTAGATAAATGGAGCCAGGTGCCTGATAACTGCATATTCTGCACAGCTACAACACTGACCGCTGAAGCGCTTAGGGGGCTGGGACCAGCTCTGCGCCAACAATCAACGATAGGCTGGGTGAGTCTAAACCACGCCCAGTCTCTACTCTGACAGGCCGGCTCGGAAGCAGGAACTATTTCTGTCAGAGTATATTTATATTATCTTTGTCAAGAACAAGTCAGTTCTCTGTTTTGCCCTGCGAGGTGGGAGCCCGTATATACGAAAATTGCATTTACCACTTATTGCTTAGCTAATAAAAAATACATAGCATAAAATCGGTGACTCATTGTCATATTTATCCTGATACCAGAGGGACAAGAGCCGTGAGAAAACTGGTTTTGATCAGTATTGGAAATAAAAGTGCTGAAAACAAATTAGCTCCCTATTTAAAAAGAAGATGGAGAACAAACTATGAAGGCAAAATACTGGAGTTTTGGTGCAGGTACAGCCAACAGCGCAAAAATAATATTGCGATAGTCAAAACAATACGATATATCATCAAAAATAATATTCTGATACGTAACTGTATAGGTTATTTCCCCTATCACTATAATCTAATATGTTAAGACAAGCTAAGACCATGGTATTAATTTAAAGGCCCAGTGATTTACTGTGAAAATATGATAACACCCTTTTAGTGTAAGGGAAATGTAAGGGCTATTTGAAAGTCAGAGCAAAATTCTTGCTTGAAAAATTGCTCATTGTTCAGATAATTTTTTTAAAATCACAGTACGGTACCTAGTTGTTATCCAGAAATGATTTGATATTGAGATAAAAATGGCTGCATTGGTATTTTGTTAGGATCCCCATTAGTTGTTGCAAAAGCAGCAGCTACTCTTCCTGGGGTCCACACAAAACATGACACATGACATAATACAGAACATTAATAGACAAGAACAGAACTAGATCATTAACTTATACCAAAGGCACACGTAGCCTACATATCAATACATACACACAGACTATCTAGGTCAAATAGGGGGAGAGGCGTTGTGCCGCAAGGTATTGCTTTATCTGGTTGTTGAAACAAGGTTTGCTGTTCACTTGAGCAATATGAGATGGAAGGGAGTTCCATGCAATAGTGGCTCTATATAATACCCTACGCTTTGTTGAATTTGTTCTGGACCTGGGAACTGTAAAAAGACCCCTGGGGGCATGTCTGGTGGGTTAAGTGTGTGTGTCAGAGCTGTGTGTAAGTTGACTTTGCAAACAATTTGTGATTTTCAACACATGAATCTTTCTTATAAAAAGCAGAAGTGATGCAGTCAGTCTCTCAACCCTTAACCAAGAGAGACTGGAATGCATAGTATTTATATCAGCCCTCAGATTACAATGAAGAGCCAGATGTGCCGCTCTGTTCTGGGCCAGCTGCAGCTTTACTATGGCTTTCCTTGCAGCACTCAACCACAAGATGGGACAATAATCAAAATAAGACAAAAGAGAGAGCCTGCAGGACTTGCTATTCGGCAGTGTTGGAAAAAGTACCCAATTGTCATACTTGAGTATAGAAAATGACTCAAGTTAAAGTCACCCAATAAAAAACTACTTGAGTAAAAGTCTGAAAGTGTTTGTTTTTAAATATACTTAAGTATCAAAAGTAAATGTAAGAGTATAAATAATTTCAAAGGAAGGACAAACCTTACAGGTTTGGCATATATATATACAGTGCCTTGCGAAAGTATTCGGCCCCCTTGAACTTTGCGACCTTTTGCCACATTTCAGGCTTCAAACATAAAGATATAAAACTGTATTTTTTTGTGAAGAATCAACAACAAGTGGGACACAATCATGAAGTGGAACGACATTTATTGGATATTTCAAACTTTTTTAACAAATCAAAAACTGAAAAATTGGGCGTGCAAAATTATTCAGCCCCCTTAAGTTAATACTTTGTAGCGCCACCTTTTGCTGCGATTACAGCTGTAAGTCGCTTGGGGTATGTCTATCAGTTTTGCACATCGAGAGACTGACATTTTTTCCCATTCCTCCTTGCAAAACAGCTCGAGCTCAGTGAGGTTGGATGGAGAGCATTTGTGAACAGCAGTTTTCAGTTCTTTCCACAGATTCTCGATTGGATTCAGGTCTGGACTTTGACTTGGCCATTCTAACACCTGGATATGTTTATTTTTGAACCATTCCATTGTAGATTTTGCTTTATGTTTTGGATCATTGTCTTGTTGGAAGACAAATCTCCGTCCCAGTCTCTGGTCTTTTGCAGACTCCATCAGGTTTTCTTCCAGAATGGTCCTGTATTTGGCTCCATCCATCTTCCCATCAATTTTAACCATCTTCCCTGTCCCTGCTGAAGAAAAGCAGGCCCAAACCATGATGCTGCCACCACCATGTTTGACAGTGGGGATGGTGTATTCAGCTGTGTTGCTTTTACACCAAACATAACGTTTTGCATTGTTGCCAAAAAGTTCAATTTTGGTTTCATCTGACCAGAGCACCTTCTTCCACATGTTTGGTGTGTCTCCCAGGTGGCTTGTGGCAAACTTTAAACAACACTTTTTAAGGATATCTTTAAGAAATGGCTTTCTTCTTGCCACTCTTCCATAAAGGCCAGATTTGTGCAATATATGACTGATTGTTGTCCTATGGACAGAGTCTCCCACCTCAGCTGTAGATCTCTGCAGTTCATCCAGAGTGATCCTTGTATGAGCTGAAAGTTTAGAGGGACGGCCAGGTCTTGGTAGATTTGCAGTGGTCTGATACTCCTTCCATTTCAATATTATCACTTGCACAGTGCTCCTTGGGATGTTTAAAGCTTGGGAAATCTTTTTGTATCCAAATCCGGCTTTAAACTTCTTCACAACAGTATCTCGGAACTGCCTGGTGTGTTCCTTGTTCTTCGTGATGCTCTCTGCGCTTTTGACGGACCTCTGAGACTATCACAGTGCAGGTGCATTTATACGGAGACTTGATTGCACACAGGTGGATTGTATTTATCATCATTAGTCATTTAGGTCAACATTGGATCATTCAGAGATCCTCACTGAACTTCTGGAGAGAGTTTGCTGCACTGAAAGTAAAGGGGCTGAATAATTTTGCCCAATTTTTCAGTTTTTGATTTGTTAAAAAAGTTTGAAATATCCAATAAATGCCGTTCCACTTCATGATTGTGTCCCACTTGTTGATTCTTCACAAAAAAATACAGTTTTATATCTTTATGTTTGAAGCCTGAAATGTGGCAAAAGGTCGCAAAGTTCAAGGGGGCCGAATACTTTCGCAAGGCACTGTCTATATTTCGAAATAACTTTTATTAAAAACAAGAACAGTTTCTTGATAACTATAACTACAATAATACCATTGTTTTAGAAGAAAAACATGACTGAGAAAAACTAAGCTAAGGAACCATGCATGGACAACACAACATGGACTTGGTTGAGTTAAAATAAAGGAAGTTCCTTAGAAGTTTGGCTACAACTATTTTTGATGGTTTTCTTTCTCAGCAGACCACTTCCTCTGTAGGCCAAAGAGAAATTGTTTGTTTAAAGACCCAATATCTTTGGTACAAAAACTCCAAAAAACAGTGGTGTAAAGTACTTAAGGAGTAATGCTTTAAAGTACTACTTAATTCATTTTTTGGGGGTATCTGTACTTTACATTACAAGTAATATACTTGGCTACTTTTACTTCACTACATTTCTAAAGAAAATTATGTACTTTGTACTCCATACATTTTCCCTGACACCCAAAAGTACTTGTTACATTTTGAATGCTTAGCAGGACCGGAAAATTGTCTAATTCACACATTTATCAAGAGAACATCCCTGGTCATCCCTACTGCCTGAGAGTTGTTTGAGAGTTGGAGCGTACCCCTGGCTATCCGTAAATGAATAAAACACTACAAAATCGAAGAGTATAAATCATTTCAAAGCAAAGGAGACAGCCACATTTTCTAGTGTTTTATTTATTTTCGGATAGCCAGGGGTACGCTCCAACTCTCAATGTATGGAGTAAAAAGTACATCATTTTCTTTAGGATTGTAGTGAAGTAAAAGTAGCCAAGTATATTACTTGAAAAGTAAAGATACCCTACCCAAATGACTTAAGTAGTACTTTAAAGCATTACTCCTTAAGTACTTTACACCACTGTTTTTTAGAGTTTTTGTACCAAATATATTGAGCCTTTAAACAAACAATTTCTCTTTGGCCTACAGAGGAAGTGGTCTGCTGAGAAAGATAACGGTCAAAAATGGTTGCAGCCAAACTTTTAAGGAACTGCCTTTATTTGAACTCAAACAAGTCCATGTTGTGTTGTCCATGTGTGGTTGCTTAGAAGAAAAATTATTGACAAAGACAAGCTAAGACATAGAAACTGTTCTTGTTTTTAATAAAAGTTATTTCAAAATATATAAGCCAAACCTGTAATGTTTGTCCTTCCTGTTCAATGTTTAAGTTGAGGGACTCTTATTAGAGAATAAGAACTGGTCCCTATTCAACCTGACAAGAGCTTGAGAGGCTCTGCAGAGAAGAATGGGATAAAATCCCCAAATACAGGTGTGCCAAGCTTGTAGCGCCATACCCAAGAATATTTAAGACTAATCAGTGCCAAAGGTGCTTCAACAAATTACTGAGTAAACAACAAACAATAGATTGTGTCACTTTCTTTTCTATAATCTGTGGATAAAAATAAAAGGTATCCGTGACATCACTGGGTAAGATTAAAAGTAAAACACTGATTTTCAAAACCTGCAACGAGTTTCTTACTGCGAATCTCATGTGTCCTTCTCAATTGCACATAATGTATTTAAAAGTAAATTCACATAATCTGTATTAAGTGTCAATAATAATCTATCAAATAATATTTAAATGAAAATCTCATTAAGTGCTTAAAATACAACTAGGAGCACTGGGTATCAGCGCTTCTCTTGAATCGATTCTCTGTGGATATTAATAGTTATGCTATTCTCAGAAATGTGTGAGAAACAGAAATGATAAAGGTTGAGGGGATTTTGGTTGTAAAGAAAACATTGAGCTCTGTGGTTTGCCATAGTTTTGAAGAGTGTTCATAGTTAAAGTAGTTTTTATTTTTAAATAAGGCCAGTTAGAAAAGCTTTACATTCATTTTGAATCAGGCAAACAGTTTTTAAAGGAATTATCTTCCTAACATTACAATCCCTTTTCCAATATACTGTAGAATCCTTTCGGAGACAGCATTTTGTACACAGTAAGGCACAATGTTATTACAGGCATGACTACAACATTTTTCACTGTGGACAAACAAAGGACAGGAAGAGATCCACTTCATTTTGGATCACCACAGAGGGTGGGTGAATGTTGTCCGGAGAATAGTGGCAGGAGGTCATCTGCCAAACGTCAATGAGGACCAGAGGCAAGTCCTTGAATATTTCCCTGAGTGCCATGTCGAGCTGCCAGGAGAGCCAGTCGCTGCCGTACACATCCTTGTAGCCCGTGTTGGCTGACTTGATCACTACCAGGGTAGTGGGAGATCGGCTAAGGAGCGACACCACAGCCCTACGGATGACGACCAGACGGTGTGCGTACATAGCCAATGGGTATGTGGTGAAATGAGCCCAGATGGTGAAGACGACTACAGAGTGTGCACCCCCTGCCATATCCTCCACCTCCCTGGCGATGTAGTGAAGGTCAGCCCAAGGGGTCTTGCTTGTCCGTATAGGGATCCCATGGGCCCGCCAGATGATACGGGTGTTGGACTGGGTGTCGACTGCCTCAAAGGGGCCCGATTTGCTTGATGTGTGAAGGTTCAGGCGTATCAATGCTGCAGAAGGATCATAAGTTTTATGCAAATATCTGAATTCAGACAAACAATGTGCTGGGATATGCATTAAAGAAAGAAGTTCTAAAAGTTATTTGGGTGACTTACTTGGGTGTCTTTTCATTCAACAATACTAGTTACATAATTGCCTGGCCAAAGCTTTATTAACCCATGTAAACCCATTTGAACACATGGACTTGACTACAAACATATTGACAAAATAAACTGATTACAAACTATATCATACTTGGCACAGTTTCCTCCAGGTAATCAAACCACTGACGGAGAGTGGAGTCCCCCATCATAAGGATCTGTTTGTCCTTCAGGCATCCAGATATCAGTTTAGCTGAGGGAAAGGATTTTGAGTCACACACCAGGGACGTCCAGTGATCCTGGAAGTAGAATCCAGCTGGTACTGAGGTGTGCAAACCAGGACGACATTTTGTTTGTGATCCTAGAGAGAGAAAAAATACTTTCAGGCCTATGTTAGAACAACATGGGGTTAATAGATAACAGTGGGTTAATAATTAATCATATGCGTTAGGCTAAAGCATGTGATTAATTTGAAATGTTTTTATATATCCTCATTTTGACATTCATTGTGATAATCCCACAACTAATCATGTGATTAATTTAAATGTTTTTAATATCATCTATGAATATAAATTATTCAAATGAGATAGATTAAACAAGTAATGTAACGCCGTCAAAACAAATTGTACTGGCAAAGGACTTGCATCACCTTGAAGCAACCATTGTGGTTATGTTTTTATATATTTTTTTCTGAAAGTCAAAGCTGTGAGAAACACATACGGATGTCTCTGCAAAAGTCTTGTGAGTTGCAGTCAATTAGCTAGGCCTATGTCAGACTTGGCTGTTGGTTCATAAGTTTAGCAAAGGAGAAGTAGTTTGGAACAACTTACGGATTTCAGTGTCCTGTTGCTGGACATCGATAGCTGAATCGTCACCTGGTACAATAATGTTTGTGGAACTGCAGAGAAGAAGGAAGTTTACAATAATTTCAAACGTTGTTAACAAGTAACCAAAAGTGTTTTGCGTTTTTGTTCTTAGTACTGTTTACTACATGGCTGCTGTGCCAAATGTGTGCCATATGTTTCAACATCTTTGCTGCAAGAAACTTTTCATGTTTCACACCAGGGCCTCTTCCAAATAAAAGAGTTCCACATGCAATACTCAACCTGAGACAGCCATCAATACTACACACCGAATTACAGAACAATTCAATAGTTATGATGTTTAAGTTCAATGTACTCTCACCTAAAGTCCTCTCTATCATCAGTCATGGTTCAATTAATATATATATATATATAATAATGGTTTTAATCAGTAACGGTTGAATGTGGGCTGGTCTGACCTAATTCCCTTAAGATACATTTTCCCCAATATTTACATTTTGTGTTGTTCCTAAAAGTATTGAGATATTTCCTACACATTCCCAGACTCATTTTATGCCATGCTTATATGACTGTACAGCAGTGAGCAAAATGGGACGTGCAATTTAATGACGCCATCACATTGTATTCCTGAGATGATTAAAAGATAAATGACTCTATGTAGAATTTCGGCATCAAATGGGAAACCGTCCAAGTAAATCAGACTGTAATACATTACAAAATGATCATTAACCTCTACAGGATTGATGGTCCTGCTCGTGACGGTTGAGATAACGTAGGCTAATACGATTAGCATGAGATTGTAAGTAACAAGAATATTTCCCAGGACATAGACATTTCTGATATTGGCAGAAAGCTTAAATGATTGTTAATCTAACGGCACTGTCCAATTTATAGTAGCTATTACAGTGAAAGAATACCATGCTATTGTTTGCGGAGAGTGCAGTTAGGAACTTAAAAAGTTATTAATAAACCAATTAGGCACATCTGGGCAGTATTGACACCCCATTTTGAACACAAATGCAATGGTTCATTGGATCAGTCTAAAACTTTGCACATACACTGCTGCCATCTCCTCTTGCATTTCAAAGATGGTAAAACATTTTAAAAAGCGCATTGTCTTTTCTTTGTATTATCTTTTACCGAATCTAATGTGTTATATTCTCTTACATTCATTTCACATTTCCACAAATTTCAAAATGTTTCCTTTAAAATGGTGTCAATAATATGCATATCCTTGCTGCAGGTCCTGAGCTACAAGGCAGTTAGATTTGGGTATGTCATTTTAGCCGAAAATTGGGAAAAAAAGCGACCGATCCTTAAGAGGTTTTTAAGCAAAGGGCCTTGGTAACTACATTCCATTCACCTCATATCAGTCCACATACAGTAATACACTACCGTTCAAAAGTTAGGTGTCACTTAGAAATGTCTTTGTTTTTGAAAGAAAAGCACATTGTTTGTATATTAAAATAACATCAAATTGATCAGAAATACAGTGTAGACATTGTTAATGTTGTAAATGACTATTGTAGCTGGAAACAGCTGATTTTTTAATGGAATATCTACATAGGTGTACAGAGGCCCATTATCAGCAACCATCACTCCTGTGTTCCAATGGCACGCTGTGTTAGCTAATCCATGTTTATCATTTTAAAAGACTAATTGATCATTAGAAAACCTTTTGCAATTATGTTAGCACAGCTGAAAACTGTTGTGCTGATTAAATAAGTAATAAAACTGGCCTTCTTTAGAGAAGTTGAGTATCTGGAGCATCAGCATTTGTGTGTTTGATTACAGGCTCTAAATGGCCAGAAACAAAGAACTTTCTTCTGAAACTCGTCAGTCTATTCTTGTTCTGAGAAATGAAGGCAATTCCATGTGAAAAATTGCCAAGAAACTGAAGATCTCGTACAACGCTGTGTACTACTTCCTCACAGAACAGCGCAAACTGTCTCTAACCAGAATAGAAAGAGGAGTGGGAGGCCCCGGTGCGCAATTGAGCAAGAGGACAAGTACATTAGAGTGTCTAGTTTGAGAAACAGACGCCTCACAAGTCCTCAACTGGCAGCTTCATTAAATAGTACCCGCAAAACACCAGTCTCACGGTCAACAGTGAAGAGGCGACTCTGGGATGCTGGCCTTCTAGGCAGATTTGCAAAGGTTTTCGGATCACAAAGAAGAACATCCGTGAGACGCAGAACAAATGAAAAGATGCTGGAGGAGTGCTTGACGCCATCTGTCAAGCATGGTGGAGGCAATGTGATGGTCTGGGGGTGCTTTGGTGGTGGTAAAGTGGGAGATTTGTACAGGGTAAAAGGGATCTTGAAGGAAGGCTATCACTCCATTTTGCAATGCCATACCCTGTGGACTGCACTTAATTGGAGACAATTTCCTCCTACAACAGGACAATGACCCAAATCACAGCTCCAAACTACGCAATAACTATTTAGGGAAGAAGGAGTCAACTGGTATTCTGTCTATAATGGAGTAGCCAGCACAGTCCCCGGATCTCAATCCTATTGCACTGTTGTGGGAGCAGCTTGACCGTATGGTATGTAAGAAGTGGCATCAAGCCAATCCAATTTGTGAGAGGTGTCTCAGGAAGCATGGGGTGAAATCACTTCAGATTACCTCAACAAATTGACAACTAGAATGCCAAAGGTCTGCAAGGCTGTAATTGCTTCAAATGGAGGATTCATTGACATAAGCGCAGTTTGAAGGACACAATTATTTCAATTTGTAAAAAAAAAAATCATTATTTATAACCTTGTCAATGTCTTCACTATATTTTCTATTCATTTTGCAACTCATTTCATGTATGCTTTCATCGAAAACAAGGACATTTCTAAGTGACCCCAAACGTTTGAATGGTAGTGTACAACGAAGTATCCTAATGGCTACATTCAATGTCACTAAAGAATGAATTGAAATGATCTACATTTGTTCTTTATTAAAATAACTATAGAAGTTTAATGTATTATTAATAATAAATATAGACCTATGTATTGTAGTTCACAGCTCAATTGAAAATGACACACAAAGTAATACACAATAGTACTGTATACTGTTGTAATGGTTTTCCTCCTCTTCGTCTGAAGAGGAGAGGCGAGAAGGATCGGAGGACCAATATGCGGCGTGGTAAGTGTCCATGGTTGTTTATTTAAACACAAACTGAACACTCCATACAAAAACAATAAACGTAACGTGAATAACCAAAACCAAAAACAGTACCGTGTGGTGTAAAACACAGACACGGAAACAATCACCCACCAAACAGTGAAACCCAGGCTACCTAAGTATGATTCTCAATCAGAGACAACTAACGACACATGCCTCTGATTGAGAACCATACTAGGCCGAACACAGAAAAACAACCTAGACACACAAAACATAGAATGCCCACCCAACTCACATCCTGATCCACTAAAACAAACAATTAACACAATAACTAGGGTCAGAACGTGACAACTGTATCCTCGTTCCCACTGTGCTCCCTTCCTTAGTGGGACCACTCCTTAATACCAGAAGAAGGCCTCTTAAAATAATAATAATAAACGTCATTCGCTTTAAACAGGAAATCCCCTATTGTTGACTCTTTCCAGTTTGGCCTTGTACATGGGACCCTCACAGCCCAGCAAACCTTACTGCTTTACATCAGCTGATAATCCAATGTTGAATAAATAACAAGTGTTTTGTCTGTCACACCATACATGTTTCCACCCCGTATCTTCTAAATGAAAAACCAATAATGTTCTCTTTGTATACATAGTTTAGTTATTCTTCATCATGCAATACATTATTTTGTTTGTCATTTGGGGGAGGGATTTTGTTTGGGTTCATCATAAACCTCTGTCGTTTTGTCATACTGTTCTAATTTAGCGGGATTAATTTGTACATACATTGCCTTTAGAATTAATTCACACTCTGACCTTTCCACATTTGGTTTTACAGCTTGAATTTATAATGTATTAAATTCAGATTTTGTCGTCACTGGCCTACACACTATTCCCCGTAATATCAAAGTGAAATCATGTTTTTCAAATTAATTAAGTATTCAGCCCCTTTGTGTTGGCAAGTCTTAAGTTCAGGAGCCAAAATCCACTTAACAAGTCACATAATAAGTTGCATGGACTCACTCTGTATGCAATAGTGTTTAACATGATTTTTGAATGACTACCTCATCTCTGTACCCCACACACAAATATCTTTAAGGTTCCTCGGTCGAGCAGTGAATTTCAAACACAGATTCAACCACAAAGACCATGGAGGTTTTTCAATGCCTCTTAAAGTAGGGCACCTAATGGTAGATGGGTAATAAAAAAATGCATGGTCCATGGTGAAGTTAATAATTACACTTTGGATGGTGTATCAATACACCCAGTCATTACAAAGATACAGTTGTCCTTCATGCCAATGGTGACTTTAAAATAGTTAGAGTTTAATGGCTATGATAGGACAAAACTGAGGATGGATCAACAACATTGTAGTTGCTCCACAATACCAACCTAATTGACAGAGTGAAAATAAGGAAGCATGTACATTATTAAATATTCCCAAACATTCATCCTGTTTGCAACAAGGCACTAAAGTAATACTGCAAAGCAATTACATTTTTGTCCTGAATACAAAGTGTTATGTATAGGTAAAATCCAAAACATTACTGAGTACCACTCTCCATATTTTCAAACATAGCGGTGGCTGCATCATGTTATGGGTATGCTCGTAATCATTAAGCCCTGGGGAACAGTGGTGAAAACAGTACCTAAATGTCATACTTGAGTAAAAGTAAAGATACAGTGCCTTGCGAAAATATTCGGCCCCCTTGAACTTTGCGACCTTTTGCCACATTTCAGGTTTCAAACATAAATATATAAAACTGTATTTTTTTGTGAAGAATCAACAACAAGTGGGACACAATCATGAAGTGGATTGACATTTATTGGATATTTCAAACTTTTTTAACAAATCAAAAACTGAAAAATTGGGCGTGCAAAATTATTCAGCCCCTTTACTTTCAGTGCAGCAAACTCTCTCCAGAAGTTCAGTGAGGATCTCTGAATGATCCAATGTTGACCTAAATGACTAATGATGATAAATACAATCCACCTGTGTGTAATCAAGTCTCCGTATAAATGCACCTGCACTGTGATAGTCTCAGAGATCCGTTAAAAGCGCAGAGAGCATCATGAAGAACAAGGAACACACCAGGCAAGTCCGAGATACTGTTGTGAAGAAGTTTAAAGCCGGATTTGGATACAAAAAGATTTCCCAAGCTTTATACATCCCAAGGAGCACTGTGCAAGCGATAATATTGAAATGGAAGGAGTATCAGACCACTGCAAATCTACCAAGACCTGGCCGTCCCTCTAAACTTTCAGCTCATACAAGGAGAAGACTGATCAGAGATGCAGCCAAGAGGCCCATGATCACTCTGGATGAACTGCAGAGATCTACAGCTGAGGTGGGAGACTGTCTATAGGACAACAATCAGTCGTATATTGCACATATCTGGCCTTTATGGAAGAGTGGCAAGAAGAAAGCCATTTCTTAAAGATATCCATAAAAAGTGTTGTTTAAAGTTTGCCACAAGCCACCTGGGAGACACACCAAACATGTGGAAGAAGGTGCTCTGGTCAGATGAAACCAAAATTGAACTTTTTGGCAACAATGCAAAACGTTATGTTTGGCGTAAAGCAACACAGCTGAACACACCATCCCCACTGTCAAACATGGTGGTGGCAGCATCATGGTTTGGGCCTGCTTTTCTTCAGCAGGGACAGGGAAGATGGTTAAAATTGATGGGAAGATGGATGGAGCCAAATACAGGACCATTCTGGAAGAAAACCTGATGGAGTCTGCAAAAGACCTGAGACTGGGACGGAGATTTGTCTTCCAACAAGACAATGATCCAAAACATAAAGCAAAATCTACAATGGAATGGTTCAATAATAAACATATCCAGGTGTTAGAATGGCCAAGTCAAAGTCCAGACCTGAATCCAATCGAGAATCTGTGGAAAGAACTGAAAACTGCTGTTCACAAATGCTCTCCATCCAACCTCACTGAGCTCGAGCTGTTTTGCAAGGAGGAATGGGAAAAAATGTCAGTCTCTCGATGTGCAAAACTGATAGACATACCCCAAGCGACTTACAGCTGTAATCGCAGCAAAAGGTGGCGCTACAAAGTATTAACTTAAGGGGGCTGAATAATTTTGCACGCCCAATTTTTCAGTTTTTGATTTGTTAAAAAAGTTTGAAATATCCAATAAATGTCGTTCCACTTCATGATTGTGTCCCACTTGTTGTTGATTCTTCACAAAAAAATACAGTTTTATATCTTTGTTTGAAGCCTGAAATGTGGCAAAAGGTCGCAAAGTTCAAGGGGGCCGAATACTTTCGCAAGGCACTGTACCTTAATAGAAGTAAAAGTAAAATTAAATAAGTAAAACACTAATTGATTAAGAGTCTAAAAGTTTTGTTTTAAATATACTTAAATATCAAAAGTAAGTGTAATTGCTCAAATATATTTAAGTATCAAAAGGTAAAGTATAAATCATTTAAATTAACTTATATTAAGCAAACCAGACGACATCGTTTTCTTGTTTTTTTTTTAAATGTACGGATAGCCAGGGGCACACTCCAATACTCAGATATAATTTACAAATTAAGCATTTGTGTTTAGTGAGTCCACCAGATCAGTCAATAGGGATGACCAGGGATGTTCTCTTGAGAAGTGCATGAATTGGACCATTTTCCTGTCCTGCTAAGGAGTACTTTTGGGTGTCAGGGAAAATGTATGGAGTAAAAATAATATTATTTTCTTCAGGAATGTCAAAAACATATATCGTAAAAATAACTGCTGGAGAGTCCTTAACAAAACAGAATGGATCTGAGCACAAGAAAAATCCTAGAGGTAAACCTGGTTTAGTCTGCTTTCCAACAGACACTGGGAAAATTCACCTTTCAGCAGGACAATAACCTAAAAAACAAGGCCAAATATATACTGGAGTTGCTTACCAAGAAGACAGTGAATGTTCCTGAGTGGCCGAGTTGCAAGTTTGACTTAAATCTGCTTGAAAATCTATGGCAAGACTTTTAAAGGGTTATCTAGCAATGATAAACAACCAATTTGACAGAGCTTGAAGAATTCTGAAAAGAATAATATGAAAATGTTGCACAATTCAGGTGTGGAAAGCATACCCAGAACGGGTGTGAATCTTACATAAATTACATTTCATGTTTTCACTATGTCATTATGGGGCGTTGTGTGTAGACGGGTCAGAAAACAAATCCATTTCATCCATTTTGAATTTAGGCTGTAAAAAAAAATAAAAAATGGAATAAGTCAAGGGGTATGAATATTTTCTCTAGACACTGTATCTACCTCTTTAGAAGGGTCGTCTCCACCTTGGAGAGTACTGCCTGGTAACCGCCCATGCTGTGGTAGGTCAAAGCATGGCAAGGCAGGGAAGATGGCCGACGACAGAACCAGGTCTCCCCAGCGACTGGCTCTCTGTACTCACAGCAACACTGTGCATCATTCCCCACCAGCCTAGGACTTCTCTGGGCATTGCACATCACCGTTTCCTGCTTGCCACACTGTGCTCCCTTCCTTAGTGGGACCACTCCTTAATATCGGAAGAAGGCCTCTTAAAATAATAATAAACGTCATTCGCTTTAAACAGGAAATCCCCTATTGTTGACTCTTTCCAGTTTGGCCTTGTACATGGGACCCTCACAGCCCAGCAAACCTTACTGCTTTACATCAGCTGATAATCCAATGTTGAATAAATAACAAGTGTTTTGTCTGTCACACCATACATGTTTCCACCCCGTATCTTCTAAATGAAAAACCAATAATGTTCTCTTTGTATACATAGTTTAGTTATTCTTCATCATGCAATACATTATTTTGTTTGTCATTTGGGGGAGGGATTTTGTTTGGGTTTATCATAAACCTCTGTCGTTTTGTCATACTGTTCTAATTTAGCGGATTAATCCAAACTAGCTGCACCCTGCCCTTATGCGTGATAAATCATCTGACATAATATATTTGATTCAATGCAACTTCATCTTTGAGGACTGACAGTGAAGAACCCACCACAGAATCTTCACCTCAATAACCCCACTGCAAATATATATTTTAATGTTTATTCTCTTTCGCTTTTTGGTCTGCATGTGCCTCAACTCTGCATGGTCTCAACTCTGTCCCAAATTTCCTTTGGTATCATGGCTTGTGTTCCATGTTATCCAATAGGATATCTAAGGTCAGCTAATTGTTTTTGGTCCTGGATGTGCATTGCACAAAACTAAACTTGGAGTGAAGGCTATATTTTGCCCTCTATGTGTAGACCGACTAATCTACCAGCTCAGTTTGTGGTTAACATAATTATTATATGGATTGTATTGCGTATAATTGCATATAAACCCTGTGAGTTGTAGAAATTTGTACATACATTGCCTTTAGAATTAATTTACACTCTGACCTTTCCACATTTGGTTTTACAGCTTGAATTTATAATGTATTAAATTCAGATTTTGTCGTCACTGGCCTACACACTATTCCCCGTAATATCAAAGTGAAATCATGTTTTTCAAATTAATTAAGTATTCAGCCCCTTTGTGTTGGCAAGTCTTAAGTTCAGGAGCCAAAATCAACTTAACAAGTCACATAATAAGTTGCATGGACTCACTCTGTATGCAATAATAGTGTTTAACATGATTTTTGAATGACTACCTCATCTCTGTACCCCACACACAAATATCTTTAAGGTTCCTCGGTCGAGCAGTGAATTTCAAACACAGATTCAACCACAAAGACCATGGAGGTTTTTCAATGCCTCTTAAAGTAGGGCACCTAATGGTAGATGGGTAATAAAAAAATGCATGGTCCATGGTGAAGTTAATAATTACACTTTGGATGGTGTATCAATACACCCAGTCATTACAAAGATACAGTTGTCCTTCATGCCAATGGTGACTTTAAAATAGTTAGAGTTTAATGGCTATGATAGGACAAAACTGAGGATGGATCAACAACATTGTAGTTGCTCCACAATACCAACCTAATTGACAGAGTGAAAATAAGGAAGCATGTACATTATTAAATATTCCCAAACATTCATCCTGTTTGCAACAAGGCACTAAAGTAATACTACAAAGCAATTACATTTTTGTCCTGAATACAAAGTGTTATGTATAGGTAAAATCCAAAACATTACTGAGTACCACTCTCCATATTTTCAAACATAGCGGTGGCTGCATCATGTTATGGGTATGCTCGTAATCATTAAGCCCTGGGGAGCAGTGGTGAAAACAGTACCTAAATGTCATACTTGAGTAAAAGTACAGATGCCTTAATAGAAGTAAAAGTACAATTAAATAAGTAAAACACTAATTGATTAAGAGTCTAAAAGTTTTGTTTTAAATATACTTAAATATCAAAAGTGTAATTGCTCAAATATATTTAAGTATCAAAAGGTAAAGTATAAATCATTTAAATTAACTTATATTAAGAAAACCAGACGACATCGTTTTCTTGTTTTAAAAAAAATGTACGGACGGCCAGGGGCACACTCAGATATAATTTACAAATGAAGCATTTGTGTTTAGTGAGTCCACCAGATCAGAGGCAATAGGGATGACCAGGGATGTTCTCTTGAGAAGTGCATGAATTGGACCATTTTCCTGTCCTGCTAAGGAGTACTTTTGGGTGTCAGGGAAAATGTATGGAGTAAAAAGCACATTATTTTCTTCAGGAATGTCAAAAACATATATTGTAAAAATAACTGCTGGAGAGTCCTTAACAAAACAGAATGGATCTGAGCACAAGAAAAATCCTAGATGTAAACCTGGTTCAGTCTGCTTTCCAACAGACACTGGGAAATTCACCTTTCAGCAGGACAATAACCTAAAAAACAAGGCCAAATATATACTGGAGTTGCTTACCAAGAAGACAGTGAATGTTCCTGAGTGGTCGAGTTACAGTTTTGACTTAAATCTGCTTGAAAATCTATGGCAAGACTTTTAAAGGGTTATCTAGCAATGATAAACAACCAATTTGACAGAGCTTGAAGAATTCTGAAAAGAATAATGGGCAAATGTTGCACAATTCAGGTGTGGAAAGCATACCCAGAACGGGTGTGAATCTTACATAAATTACATTTAATGTTTTCACTTTGTCATTATGGGGTGTTGTGTGTAGACGGGTCAGAAAACAAATCCATTTCATCCATTTTGAATTTAGGCTGTAAAAAAAAAAAATTGAATAAGTCAAGGGGTATGAATATTTTCTGAAGACACTGTATCTACCTCTTTAGAAGGGTCGTCTCCACCTTGGAGAGTACTGCCTGGTAACCGCCCATGCTGTGGTAGGTCAAAGCATGGCAAGGCAGGGAAGATGGCCGACGACAGAACCAGGTCTCCCCAGTGACTGGCTCTCTGTACTCACAGCAACACTGTGCGTCATTCCCCACCAGCCTAGGACTTCTCTGGGCATTGCACATCACCGTTTCCTGCTTGCCACCCTCCTCAAAGTAGCCTTGGAAGTAGACCTTATCTGGGTCCTGTTCCCTTTGCCTACACAGTACCTGCACAGCCTCGCTGGAGTGCACTAGGCGGATGGACACCTTGGCAGGTCCGGGCCAAAGCAGGGCCAGACGGGCAGTGTAGGTGCCATTAAAGTGGTCTGTTACAGCTCCATAAGTACTGGCCTTAAGTTCTGAGTTAAACAACTTGGCCTGAAAAAAGTCCCCTCCATAGGTTTTGATCCTGTTTTTAGTATCTCTAGCTATCAAAATCACATCTATAAACCCTCCAACTGTGTGGTTTGAATTGGGGTTGACAACAGAGAATGAGCACTTAGTGGGGTTTGTGGCCTCATCTGTGGATAAGGGGACAACAGGCGGTAATGACCATTGTAGCTCTGTGAGCAGAGATTCCCATTCCTCTTTACTTATTGAGGAGTCATTGGTTGGTGTAAATGTCCTGTTGGTGATTCCACCACAACTTGTGAAGCTAGTGTGGTTGTATTTGAGATGATTGGATGGTGACACATTCAGCAGGCACTGGTTGAATTGACATACCTACAGTGAGACAAAGAAAGAATCTGTTTATCACCAGACAAACTATTGGCCTAATCATTATATTGACTAAAGCCTAGAGGCACATATAAAGTGTACCTTAATACCTCTTGAGCTTAGTATAGCTGTCTTACCCCATCAAAACCCCAAACACAGTGCATTCGGAAAGTATTCAGACGTCTGGACCTTTTCCACATTTTGACAAGTTATGACAGCCTTATTCTAAAATTGATTAAATTGTTATATTCCCTCAATCTACACACACAATACCCCATATTGACAAAGCAAAAACAGGTTTAGAGATTTTAGCAAATGTAATATAACATTTACATAAGTTTTCAGACACTTTATACTCAGTACTTTTGTTGGAGCACCTTTGGCAGGGATTACAGCCTCAAGTCTTCTTGGGTATGACGCTAGAAGCTTGGCACTCCTGTATTTGGGGAGTTTATCCCATTCTTCTCTGCAGATTCTCTCAAGCTCTGTCAGGTTGTATGTGGAGTGTTGCTGCACATATATTTTCAGGTCTCTCCAGAGATGTTCAATTGGGTTCAAGTCCGGGCTTTGGCTCCTCAAAGACACTCAGAGACTTGTCCCAAAGCCACTCATGTGTTGTCTTGGCTGTGTGCTTAGAGTCATTGTCCAGTTGGAAGGTGAACCTCCACCCCAGTCTGACGTCCTGAGTGCTCTAGAGCAGGTTTTCATCAAGGATCTCTTTACTTTGCTCCGTTCATCTTTCCCTCAATACTGGCAGGGACTAGTCTCCCAGTCCCTGCAGCTGAAAAACATCCCCACACCACGATGCTGCCACCACGCTTTAATTATTTTTTACAATGATGGCCTACCGGGGAACAGTGGGTTAACTGCCTTGTTGAGGGGCAGAATGACATATTTTCACCTTGTCAGCTCGGGGATTCAATCCAGAAACCTTTCGGTTACTGGCCCAGCACTCTAACCACTAGGCTATCCGCCACCTTAGGGATGGTGCCAAGTTTCCTCCAGATTTGGCATTGCTTGGCATTCAGGCCAAAGAGTTCAAAGAGTTCAATCTTGATTTCATCAGACGAGAGAATCTGTTTCTCCTGGTCTGAGAGTCTTTAGGTGCCTTATGGTCAACTCCAAACGGGCTGTCATGCCTTTTATTGAGGAGTGGCTTCCATCTGGCCAATTTATCATAAGGGCCCGAATGTTGGTGTGCTGCAAAACTGGAGCTCTGTCAGAGTGACCATCGGGTTCTTGGTCACCTCCCTGACCAAGGCTCTTCTCCCCCGATTGCTCAGTTTGGCCGGGCTGACAGCTCTAGGAAGAGTCTTGATGGTTCCAAACTTCTTCCATTTAAGAATGAAGAAGGCCACTGTGTTCTTGAGGACATTCAATGCTGCAGATATTTTTTTGTAAGCTTCCCCAGATCTTTGCCTCAATACAATCCTGTCTCGGAGCTCTACGGACAATTCCTTCGACCTCATGGCTGGGTTTTTGCTCTGACAGACTGTCAACTGTGGGACCTTATAAAGACAGTGTGCCTTTCTAAATCATGTCCAATCAATTGAATTTACCACAGGTGGACTCCAATCAGGTTGTAGAAACATCTCAAGGATGATCGACGGAAAGAGGATACACCCGAGCTCAATTTCGAGTCTCATAGCAAAGGGTCTGAATACTTAAGGTGTTTCTGTGATTTGTTTTTTATCAATTTTCTAAAATGTTACGAGGCATTATGTGTAGATTGATGAGGATTTTCTTTATTTAATCAATTTTAGAATAAGGCTGTAACATAAAATGTGAAAAAAGGGGACGGATATGAATGCACTGTATAATCTTGTATCAATAATGCTGTCGTAAACAATGTATAGCTTCAAAATGACTAAAACAAAATAAATGTTTAAAATGTTAGAACTTACAAATAATACATAAATGCAGATCAGTAGTATCAAAGCCAATATCAGTAGCTGAAGCAGTCTTCCCATCCTCCATATATCTGCTGGTAAATTAAAGAGAACATCAAAGTGAACTTGAGTACAGTAATAATAAACAGTCACAATTATACAAATATGAATGAAAATGTGTAAATTAATAGAATGACCTATAATGTAGGTCTGGTTTATTCTCAGAGGGGAAGCTGAATTTATCAAGTTCTCAGCAGGATTGATTGGGCAAATCAACAATCTGCTTTGCTTTGTACTTGGCCTCTGGAGAGAACTTCACTGCTAGAGAAACACATGAGGATGGTGGACGCTAAAGTTAGCCATCTAGCTGACTGCATGCATTGTTTTGTCAATTGCTGCTTGTCTGGTCACATTTTCAGTTCTGTTTGGTAAAGTCTACCACGAAATATTCTTGATGAAAATAGAGAGCTGCTAATTCAACGGTTGTTGCTAGTGCATGAAGCTATACACTGCAGCTCGTGCTCGCACTGGAGGAGACGCAGATGGGCACCGTTTAGAGAGCAATAGTAATGGCATCTTTTTGTTGGCACTAACTCCGCCTTAGCTCGTTGGCCAAAGCCAATTGGGAAATTAATTGTTTGGATGGTAAACACCGATTTAGGAGATCATCAGCTAACGTAAGTTTTTGTAAATCTTGATGCATTTATGTAATCCAAAAATCACTTAAAGCAGAAATTCATAATTCATAAAGGTCATGTTAACTGACTGATATTATTGTTGTTCATTTTCTTGAAATATAAAGGCAAAACCTAGATTTGAGCCAATGTCATAATAGCTGAAACTTTAATTACTACAATTGACAAAGTGACAAAGTGACAAAGTGGGCCTCCCGAGTGGGGCAGCGGTACTTAGTCACTGCATCGCAGTGCTCGAGGCATCACTACATACTCGGGTTCGATTCCAGGCTGTGTCACAGCCAGCAGTGACCGTGAGACGGCATACAATTGGCCCAGCGTCATCCGGGTTAGGGGAAGGTTTGGCTCACTGTATTTCCTTGTCCTAGCGACTCCTTGTGGTGGGTCAGGTGCCTGCAAGAAGACTTCAGTCGCCAGGTGTACGGTGTTTCCTCCGACACATTGGTGCGGCTGGATTCTGGGTTAAGCGAGCAGTGTGTCAAGAAGCAGTGTTGCTTGGAAGGGTCGTGTTTCGGCGGATGCATGGCTCTCGACCTTTGCCTCTTCTGAGTCCGTACGGGAGATGCAGCGATGGGACTAGACTGAAACTATCAATTGGATATCGCGAAAAATGTGTAAAAGCACAAAAGTGACAGGTTTTTATTTGATCAAAAACAACTTTATATTGAAGGCTACTATTTGTTTTGTAACAGAGGAGGTTAATATAAGCATTGCTGCCTGGCTGTCAGACCTCATCAACATCATTATGGATATAGCCAAGTAAATACCAATATAACAAAGGCTCAAACAAACAGAAATGCAGCTAGTGTTTCATTCTAGGTGCAATGTTTGACATGACTGTGGTAGCTGAAATTTTCTAGCTAGCTTGTTAGCAAGTGACAAGAACATGAGCAAAGATACTGGTAACTAAGCCAAGATATCTCAACAGTGTCATATCCAATGGGAGCAAAATAAGCATTGTGTGCAGAACAAGTAAGGAGGTGGGCAAAGCCAAGCAAGAGAGTGAGATCCTATTGTCACGTTTTAGCATGTATTTGCAAATTTCCATCAGGGAACGCCTTCTCTGTGAAGTGCACGAGTGCAATAAATACATTCCCCATGTACTCCTTTTAAACAACAAAAAAAGTCCACAAAACTTAGTTCACACTGTTCGTAACAGAAAAGAAAACTAAATTGAGATATAATGTTCCATTGACAAAAAAAATGTGTAGAACGTTGGCCAAGTTTCATCTACCTCCACCTTCTCCTTCTTCCCGCCGCTGGACTTCCTCTTATTACCCCATTTGGTGGTGAGTTCTAAAGGGACATTTCTGATTTATACATCCTGTGAGATATCGGGCTCCTAGCAAAGACTTATAGATGACCTGTTGCCAGTGGGTTTAACGACGAATATGAAGCGAGGGTCAGCCAACGAGAGCATACAGGTCGCAGTGGTGGGTAGTATATGGGGATTTGGTGACAAAACGGATGGCACTGGGATAGACTGCATCCAATTTGCTGAGTAGAGTGTTGGAGGCTATTTTGTAAATGACGTCGCCAAAGTCAAGGATCGGTAGGATAGTCAGTTTCACGAGGGTATGTTTGGCAGCATGAGTGAAGGTTGCTTTGTTGCGAAATAGGAAACCGATTCTAGATTTCATTTTGGAATGGAGATGTTTAATGTGAGGCTGTAAGAGTTTACAGTCTAACCAGACACCTAGGTACTTGTATTTGTCCACATATTCTAAGTCAGAACCACCAGTAATGATGCTGGACGGGCGGGTGGGCAGCGATTGGTTTAGGTGCATGCATTTAGTTGTACTTGCATTTAAGAGCAGTTGGAGGCCACAGGAGAGTCGCATGGCATTGAAGCTTGTCTCGAGGATAGTTAAGAGTGTCCAAGGAATGGCCAGAAGTATACAGAATGGTGTTGTCTGCTTAAAGGTGGATCAGAGAATCACCAGGAGCAAGAGCGACATCATTGATGTGTACAAAGAAAAGAGTCGGCCCGAGGATTGAACCCTGTGGCACCCCCATAGAGACTGCCAGAGGTCCGGACAAGAGGCCCTCCGATTTGACACACTGAACTCTGCCTGAGAAGTAGCTGGTGAACCAGGCGAGGCAGTCATTTGAGAAACCAAGGCTGTTGAGTCTGCCGATAAGAATGTGGTGATTGACAGAGTCGAAAGCCTTGGCCAGGTCGATGAATACAGCTGAACAGTATTGCCTCTTATCGATGATGGTTATGATACCGTTTAGGAACTTGAGCGTGGCTGAGGTGCACCCATGACCAGCTCGGAAACCAGATTGCATTGCGGAGAAGGTGTGGCTGGATTCAAAATAGTCGGTGATCTGTTTGTTAACTTGGCTTTCGAAGACCTTAGAAAGGCAGGGTAGGATAGATATAGGTCTGCACCAGTTTGGGTCTAGATTGTCTCCCCCTTTGAAGAGGGGGATGACCGCGGCAGCTTTCCAATCTTTGGGGATCTCAGACGATACGAAAGAGGTTGAACAGGCTAGTAATAGGGGTTGCAACAATTTAGGCAGATAATTGTAGGGTCCAGATTGTCTAGCCCGACTGATTTGTAGGGGTCCAGATTTTGCAGCTCTTTCAGAACATCAGCTATCTGGATTTGGGTGAAGGAGAAATGGATGAGGCTTGGGCAAGTTGCTGTGGGGGGTGCAGGGCTGTTGACCGAGGTAGGGGTAGCCAGGTGGAAAGCATGGCCAGCCGTAGAAAAATGCTTATTGAAATTCTCAATTATTGTGAATGTATCGGTGGTGACAGTTTTTCCTAGCCTCAGTGCAGTGGGCAGCTGGGAGGGGGTACTCTTATTCTCCATAGACGTTACAGTGTCCCAGAACCTTTTTGAGTTTGTGCTACAGGATGCAAATTTCTGTTTGAAAAAGCTAGCCTTTGCTTTCCGGACTGCCTGTGTATATTGGTTCCTAACTTCCCTGATAAGTTGCATATCGTGGGGGCTATTCGATGCAATTGCAATACGCCACAATATGTTTTTGTGCTGGTCAAGGGCAGTCAGGGCTGGAGTAAACCAAGGGCTATATCTGTTCCTGGTTCAATTTTTTTTTAATGGGGCATGCTTATTTAAGATGGTGAGGAAAGCACTTTTAAAGAATAACCAGGCATCCTCTGATGGAATGAGGTCCATATCCTTCCAGGATACCCGGGCCAGGTCGATTAGAAATGCCTGCTCGCTGAAGTGTTTTAGGGAGTCTTTGACAGTGATGAGGGGTGGTCGTTTGACCGCAGGCCCATTACGGACACAGGCAATGAGGCAATGATCGCTGAGATCCTGGTTGAAGACAGCAGAGGTGTATTTGGAGGGCAGGTTGGTTAGGAGGATATCCATGAGGGTGCCCGTGTTTATGGATTTGGGGTTGTACCTGGTAGGTTCATTGATATTTGTGTGAGATTGAGGGCATCAAACTTAGATTGTAGGATGGCCGGGGTGTTAAACATTTCCCAGTTTAGGTCACCTAACAGCACAAGCTCTGAAGATAGATGGGGGGCAATCAATTCACATATGGTGTCCAAGGCACAGCTGGGGGCAGAAGGTGGTCTATAGCAAGCGGCAACAGTGAGAGACTTGTTTCTGGAAAGGTGAATTCTGGAAAGGTGAATTTTTAAAAGTAGAATCTCGTAAGACAGAACCTTGCAGGCTTTGTCTGCAGTAGATTGCAACTCCGCCCCCTTTGGCAGTTCTATCTTGTCGGAAATTGTTATAGTTAGGGATGGAAATTTCAGGGTTTTTTGTGGTCTTCCTAAGCCAGGATTCAGACACAGCTAGGACATCCGGATTGGCAGTGTGCTAAGGCAGTGAATAAACAAATTTAGGGAGGAGGCTTCTAATGTTAACATGCATTAACCAAGGCTTTTATGGTTACAGAAATCAACAGATGAGAGCGCCTGGGGAATGGGAGTGGAGCTCGGCACTGCAGGGTCTAGATTAACCTCTACATCACCAAAGGAACAGAGGAGGAGTAGGATAAGGGTACGGCTAAAGGCTATAAGAATTGGTCATCTAGTACGTTCGGAACAGAGAGTAAAAGGAGCAGGTTTCTGGGCATGGTAGAATAGATTCAAGGCATAATGTACAGACAAAGGTATGGTAGGATTTGAATACAGTGGAGGTAAACCTATGCATTGAGTGACGATGAGAGAGATATTGTCTGTAGAAACATCATTTAAACCAGGTGAGGTCACCGCATGTGTGGGAGGTGGAACTAAAGGGTTAACTAAGGTGTATTGAGCAGGGCTAGGGGCTCTACAGTGAAATAAGGCAATAATTACTAACCAAAACAGTAATGGACAAGGCATATTGACATTAGGGATAGGCATGCATAGTCGAGTGATCATAGGGGTCCAGTGAGTGGCTCGGCGGGCCGGAGCTAGCAAGCTAGCAAAAGGGACATCTCAAAATTAAGATATATGCAAGTCATAATTATGAGACACTAAATAATCATATCATGATACTCTAGTGGCCGTTCTAACAAGGAAAATAAATGTCTTCAAAAATAGAAGGCAGTCAGGAGGAGCCAAGATCAGGTGGGACAATTCTAGCCAATGAGAGGACAGATACGCATGTGAACAACAGGCACAACCATTTCCACTAGTTACCACAGACAAAGTCAAAATTGGCTATATAATAAAAATTCTGGATAGAAATTATATCCAGGTGGAGCAGTCGGCAGTGCTCGTGCCAATGGAAGCTGCTCAGCTGGGGCAGAGAAAATAGGATTCTGCTCTATTTTTGAAGTGATGATGTTGTTGTGGACCAATCACAGGTGACAGTAGGCGTGAAGTTTTTGGAAAAAGTGGACCCTTGTCTCTTCTTTTTTAGTTTTGATGTTGAGTCTTTGCCGGACAAAGTTGTGTTCCAGTCTTATAGGTGGCGGTAATGCAACATTTATTGGATGCCAACCACGTTAAACCTCACCGAAGAAGACTAATCACAGTCGAAAACTTTGCATGGGTGGTGATACGTCAGCACCTATGTCCATCAGCAGGACCAGCTAACTTGCCCACTCTAGCTAGCTGGCTAACACTATCAGTGTACATTGTCACGTTTAACAATAAAAATCTATGTTTTGGAATGGTCATTTTGTTGCAGTTAAATACCTTTTTATGCATGCTTATGTTGTTGAAGTAATACTTTTTTGCATGTTGATTTGTTTGTTAATTTCGTGGATTTGGTCACCTAGACCTGGGAACTCGGTGATATTCCGCTAACTGTCTGAAAAGGATTACATAAGTGCATTATCATCATTTTGACAATTTCACAGTAGGCTATTATTCCAAACACAAAGTGTGGAAATACAGTTTGCTTCAACACACAATCTAAGATGGCGTAGCAGTCGGATGTGTGTTTGTCTTATCCCGTGTAAATAGTCTGTTTTTCGTTTTTTTCGTACAATTGAAGTCAGAAGTTTACGTACTTAGGTTGGAGTCATTAAAACTCGTTTTTCAACCACTCCACAAATTTCTTGTTAACAAACTATAGTTTTGGCAAGTCGGTTAGGACATCTACTTTGTGCATGACACAAGTACATTTTCCAACAATTGTTTACAGACAGATTATTTCACTGTATCACATGTCGTAGCTGAATCAGAATTAGTTAGGTAACATTGATAAATAATATATTTTATCTACTTTCATAATATGCTTCTCTAGGGAAAAGTGACTTGGGGCCCAGAGAGGGGATAGGTCAGGCTTGTCTTTTACATGTCTGGTAATAGGCAGAATATCAGAAAGGGAGAAGTCAGGTTTGAACATTGTCTTCATAATGAATATATCTGTTAAACCATATGAAGGGCTCCACTATGTCTGTACTCCAGTCACTCCCTCCTTTTCCCATTGGGGGGAGGAGTATGGCAGTGTCTAGAACCATTGTATGTCCCCTCTGATGTTGAAACTTGTCTTTCATAGTATATGACCTAGAGGCTCACTCCTCTCAGGGAGCTTGTCCATGTGGAGTTGTATTTGAGATGGGAGTATCTAGAATTGACAATTGATATATGCCATTGGATGAGGTAATGTTTTGGTAATAGGAAGTACCAAGAACGAGAAGTAGAACCTCGTCTTAGAGAGCAAACTGAACGATAATTTATAGCTAATGCTATCTGGCTATGGGATACTCCTCTCTCAAGTATAAGGCCTTTGTGCAGTTTTCCTATTATCTGTGGTTTGTCATGTCAACTGGGGGGTGGATCTTTGTTATAAAAGATCTCAGTTGCCATTATGTTGACACTCAGAATTAATTTATAGACACTGAATTGATCTGAGAGACAAAGGGCTATGTTGAAGCTCATATTATGAAAATATGAAGTTTAAAGTAGAACTCTGACTTGTGTGTGGTTTGTAAACTCTCCTTTCACTTAGTACTACAGGAAATTACCACGACACACAATTCCAGTGGGTCAGAAGTTTACATACACTAAGTTGACTGTGCTTTTAAACAGCTTGGAAAATTCCAGAAAATTATGTCATGGCTTTAGAAGAGTCTGATAGGCTAATTGACCTCATTTGAGTCAATTGGAGGTGTACCTGTGGATGTATTTCAAGGCCTACCTTCAAACTCAGTGCCTCTTTGCTTGACATCATGGGAAAATCAAAAGATATCAGCCAAGATCTCAGAAGAAAAAGTGTAGACCTCCACAAGCCTGGTTCATCCTTGGGAGAAATTTCCAAATGCCTGAAGGTACCACGTTCATCTGTACAAACAATAGTACGCAAGAATAGACACCATTGAACCACACAGCCGTCATACCGCTCAGGAAGGAGACGCGTTCTGTCTCCTAGAGATTAACGTAATTTGGTGTGAAAAGTGCAACTTAATCCCAGAACAACAGCAAAGGACCTTGTGAAGATGCTGGAGGAAACAGGTACAAAAGTGCAACTCAATCCCAGAACAACAGCAAAGGACCTTGTGAAGATGCTGGAGGAAACAGGTACAAAAGTATCTGTATCCACAGTAAAACGAGTCCAATATCTACATAATCTGAAAGGTCGTTCAGCAAGGAAGAAGCCACTGCTCCAAAACCACCATACGGTTTGCTGCACATGGCAACAAAGATCATACTTTTGGAGAAATGTCCTCTGGTCTGTTGAAACACAAATAGAACTGTTTGGCCATAATGACCATTATGACCGTTATGTTTGGAGGAAAAAGGGGGAGGCTTGCAGACCAAAGAACACCATCCCAAACGTGAAGCACAGGGATGGCAGTATCATGTTGTGGGGGTGCTTTTGCTGCAATAGGTACTGGTGCACTTCACAAAATAGATGGCATCATGAGGTAGGAAATGTATGTGTATATATTGAAGCAACATCTCAAGACATCAGTCAGGAAGTTAAAGCTTGGTCGCAAATGGGTCTTCCAAATGGACAATGACCCCAAGCATACTTCCAAAGTTGAGGCAAAATGGCTTAAGGACAACAAAGTCAAGGTATTGGCCATCACAAAGCCCTGACCTCAAACCTATAGAAAATGTGTGGGCAGAACTGAAAAAGCATGTGCGAGCAAGGAGGCCTACAAACCTGACTCTGTTACATCAGCTCTGTCAGGAGGAAATGGCCAAAATTCACTCAACTGATTGTGGGAGGCTGGTGGAAGGCTACCTGAAACGTTTGACCCAAGTTAAACTATTTAAATGCAATGCTACCAAATACTAATTGAGTGTATGCAAACTTCTGACCCACTGGGAATGTGATGAAAGAAGTAAGAGCTGAAATAAATCATTCTCTCCGCTATTATTCTGACATTTCACATTCTTAAAATAAAGGAGTGATCCTAACTGACCTAAGACAGGGAATTTTTGCTAGGATTAAATGTCAGGAATGGTGAAAAACTGAGTTTAAATGCATTTGGCTAGGTGTATGTAAAATTCTGACTTCAAACTGTATACACTACCTTTCAAAAGTTTGGGATCACTTAGAAATGTCCTTGATTTTGAAAGAAAAGCACATTTTTTGTCCATTTAAAATAACATTGAATTGATCAGAAATACAGTGTAGACATTGTTAATGTTGTAAATGACTATTGTAGGGGGAAACTGCTGATTTCCTTTGGAATATCTACATAGGCGTACAGAGGCCCATTACAAGCAACACACACTCCTGTGTTCCACGTTGTGTTAGCTAATCCAAGTTCATCATTTTAAAAGGATAATTGATCATTAGAAAACCATTTTGCAATTATGTTAGCACAGCTGAAAACTGTTGTCCAGTTTAAAGAAACAATATAACAGGCCTTCTTTAGACTAGTTGAGTATCTAGAGCATCAGCATTTGTGGGTGCGATTACAGGCTCAAAATAGCCAGAAACATTAACAGTGAAGAGGCGACTCCAGGATGCTGGCCTTCTAGGCAGCATAAAACACAGAAAAATCTAGTTTGACTGCACTGGTTCTTTAAAGTAATCCCAAAAAAAATCATCTATTTTTTTCAAAAGTATCTGTCACCTGATGACAATCTTTTTGCTGGTTAAGTAATTGATTTGTTTTAGGATTTTTGCAATCAAATTATACATGTGTGTAATCAGTTACTCCCCAACCCTGTTGACAGGAATAAATACTCAGTCACGTCTACCTGAAGCAAGGAATGAGGTCTCTGTAAATGTAGCCTATTGGGCAGGCTGTGCTGCAGCTGGTGCATGTTGGGATATGTCCTTTCCACTCCAGCATAGCTGTAATGTATTTGCACTTCAAAAAGACTCGTTCAAACTTGCTTTCTAGTAGGCAACCACCATGTCATAATGAAAGATGATGTTCAAACACTTTATGCTGGATTTGTTTGAATACAGGCTATATGGATTATATCTAAACATAACTAAACTTTCCTGTAAAATACAGTAAACAGAGCAGTAAATCCCTCTGAAGAATGCAATCTTGCACCACTATGGGGCTTAAACAAAGTTTGCTACAGCCAATGCTTCATACTTCTGACAGTCCAAAGCAGTCCTTAGATCAAACTAGAGTATCATCAATAGTCAACAATTAATCAAAAGGCGTTTATAGGCTATCCGAGAGTTTGTTCTTATTGGCCTTATTGGACAACAAAATACAAAGTGTACGAAATACCTTCAAAACTGTCACTGTTGGCTCTTATGCATATGAACTGAACAACCATGATAGGCCTACTGAAGTAAATAATAATAAGGAAAACATAATGATGCATTAGATACATTAACCTAATATTCATATAGTTCTGATAATGACACTTCTTTTGTGAAGACTAAACCACCATAATTGTTATTTTACAATCATGTACTTAAATTACTCAAAATATACTATTTCCTGCATGGGAAACAAGATTAATTTAACACATCTCGACAATCTGGTACAAAAAAAGTAGAGTACTGAGTAGTCTACAAACTCGGAAAGGTTAAGTCACTAGCTAAGTTTCCATGAACTTGTCCAGTGATTTTCTTTGTTGACCTATAGAAAAGTCGCATATAGAAAATAAACTCGACAGTTGTACATTTCCATTTAACCATCAGTTTATCGGTGCAATAAAATACAATTCATTCATCAATTAAATTGTAGGACCAAAGTGACAAATATGATGATTGAAAATAATTGAAATGTTAGCTAGGCGGCTATTTCAGTGGCTGATTGACTGATGTGCTCTGTACAGCTCTGACATCATTACAGGCGAGACAGTTATTTCAAGGTAGGATTTCAACACTCTTGAATGATTACAAATGTAACACTTTCAGAGCCTTTATATTAGCAAAAACTATAGTGTCGAATAATAATGAGGTGATCGAAGTGTTCCCATTACCCATTTAGGCCAATTGCGCAGTTTCATGTCTACGGTAGCCCGTAAAAGCCCGAACAGATATAATGCAAGAATTCAGTAATGTTTGCAATATTCTCATAGTTATAATGTGCAAACGTATCGCCACGGTCCGTGCCCTGGTGAAACGTGCACTCCTGTAGATCGGAAACAATTGGATGGTTAAACTTGCCAGCCAACCACAAAAGTAAGGCGAAGCAATTCAGGCATTATTGAAGGTCTGTACAATCCTTGTCCTGCAAATAAACATTATTTGCATAGTTGAATGTTTATTTTGCAAGCAGTAGGCATTTAAAATTAAATGTGAAGTGGAACGTTAAAGTTACGGTGACATAACGTGCCCTACGTAGCTACCTTCAAAAGATTCGGCAATCACCATTTACTCGAAAAACACCGTTTCCACCATCATTTGTCACAATAAAGAAAGTTCTACAAAACAAATATTCACCCCTGTGGAACGAATAAAAATGTTGTCTATCTTTAGAAGGTTTCTCCTATATCTGCCGCTTCAATTAGACTTTTGTCGGATTAACCTGTGTCAATGAAAACATGTATAATGTAGGCTACATTCACTTTAGGTTAACAAGAACAACAAATAATGAAAATTGTAGGTATCAAAAATATGAGGTAGGCCTACTGATTTCTATAATTCCATGCAAAATTAGGCTATGGCGTATTTTGATACTTGATTAATCTGGGTGGTTAATAACAAGCCGAAACATTTACAAGACCTTCTTCAATGGTTAAGCAGAGTGTAATTAATCAAACTAATCTTAGGAAAACGCTCCAGATCATACGTTAAATGTTACCATTATTCATGGAGTCTAGTAGCCTACCCCACAAAACGGATATGAAATAGTATTCTCCATACACTCTCTAAAGTCTTATTTACTCACCAGGTATTATTTTGAAAATATATTGTACTTACTGACGTAAAGGTCATTACAACAAGCGCATCTCCACAGAAATACCCTCTTGACGGACTCGTAGACGGTGCTGAATGGTTAGTAATTTATGATTATCTCCTATAATGGCTTTCGACCATCTCTCCCCACCTAAAAAGAGTGTACCAACCTACAGCTATCCACCCTACGACTGTAGCTGAATTTAAAAAGGTCCAATGAAGCCGTTTTAATCTCATTATCTAATCATTTCTGGGTAACAATTAAGTACCTTACTGTGATTGTTTTAAATTAAAATCGTTAAAAAATATATATACAAAAATTGATTGTTATCAAAGAGCAATTTCTCAAGTTTAAATTTTCTAGGACTGTCTGTCTGGGCAGTATGCCAAAGAGAGAGTACGTTTTTTTTTTTTACTGGTCACGGCCACCAACTGCAAAATTATTTTTTTTTTTTTTAAACAGACACATTCAATAACGATGGAAGTCACCAAAAATTAAATGAGCCTTGATTTTATGAGTAATATAGATCGACATATCATTGGATATATTCCTCTGTATGCTTAAAGGAAAGGTTCACCCATTTTGCCCATTTTGAATGTTATATTGTTTTTGTGCATTTCTGAGTGAAGGTCTATCGATTCCCTGGATCATTTTAGGTTTTCATGTGTATCTGAGTTATTGGCATTCAATCAGGCAGAAAACTGTCCGGTGTGATGTAGCACCGTGATAAAGTTGCTCTCACTACCCTGGAAGTTAATAGGAATACGACTTTTAGATCGCAAAAAATTCTATCATACATGTCAGATTTTAGTACTGGCTGATGTCATATTTTGGGAGGATTTCTTCTCTCAAACGAGCCATTGATCATATTTTGAGGAAATTCCTACCTCTAAAAATGTGTAATTTAACTGAGGGTCTTGCACATTTTTTCTATTTGTCTGCCTCTTTAGTCCAGGGTGCATTGCATTGTGCCGTTGCCAGAGATATTATAGAAAGGGGATAGGAATCCAATGAAAGACCGTATAACGCCCCACCCAGTAGACTGTCGATCAATCGCGTTCACGTTGTCAAAACACCTTTCTAGCTACGTTACAAGTTATGTTGCACTTGGTGACGTCTGACTGTTTAATCCTAACATTGTTGGTGCCGACGTGGATAACAATATCAAATCTAATCAAATTGTGTTAGTCACATGCGCTGAATACAACAACAACAATACCTTACAGTGAAATGCTTTTTCATTTTTAAATTGATTTATTATTTATTACAAAAAACACAAGGAAGGGGTAACATTAAATTATTAGAACATGAAGGACAAACAATACAGCATCAAGACACTATCAAACATGTTCCAGTCTTTCCGCAACAGAGACATATCCTTATGTGTGAGGGTGATAGTGGGCGATAGTGCATGATAGTGATATAAAATATGTCGTAGTTTCCTTTCTCATGATCACAAACTTGTGAAACCCGAACCCTCCAAGTAAAAGACAGAAGAAAACAGCAAACAACAATGTAAAACAAAATAAAAAAAAATAATACATTTAAAACAAAGGACATCAAGGACAACTGAAATCATAACAGCAATGCCAACTGTATATGTTTGTGTGCATGTCTGGCGCTTCTACATGTATGTGTGTGTTCTTGTATGTGTTTATTTGAATGAGAGTGTGTGTATATGAATGTGTATAAACACATGCACGGCATCAGCCTCAGGCAAACCGGCATTAGTTGTAAAAACACTGCCACTTAGTGTCATTCAAATGTACTTTTATTATGTTTTATTTAGACTTTTTTCCCCTTTATCTTTTGACCATCATTCTCTCTCTCACACAGCAACTCCACTTCCACTTGTCTCCAATTCCACATCCCAACCCTCAGCTTCCCTCAGCCCATCCCATCTATCTCTGCTGGCCACCCACTTCGTGTTTCTACGCAACTATGCTATGATGTTTAACGTACAATTTCAATCTATCTAATCGAATACAATCTACAGATTACGTGTTGAAGATAAATACACTTACTATATTAGTATATTAACAATTGACTGACCCGGTCTCTCCAGATCTCCTAACAGTACTATTTCTAGGGTCAATTTTAGATCAATGCTATGCATTTTCAGCCATTCCTGAACCTGAGACCAGAAACAGGCTACCTGAGGGCAATACCAAAATAAATGGTCTATTGATTATGTATCCTCACAACAAAATCTGCAGAGCTTCGATGATTTCATGCCCCAAATATACAACATTTTGTTGGTGGATAGAATTCTATATAATAATTTTAGCTGAAAAGCACGAAGTCTTGAATCTTGCGTTGTTTTATATATCAACTCATACACCCTGTACCATGGAATCGGTACATCAAAACCTCTTCAGAACTATTTTGCAATCTGTATGGCACAGTTGTCAACATCCTGGTCCTCAAATGAAACTGGTATACTTTCCTATTTATGCTATTTTTATTCCTCTGCCAGTTTTGATCCTTTATATTGGGCAGACAGACCAGATCCCTACCTCCTCCCGCTGCCACCCGCCTCTTCCATTTTTGGGGCAATGCTGTAATCAATTGGTTGTACTCTTGGATTGAGCAGACCTTCCCGTACAATTCTGATAACTCCACGAAGAACAAAACTCTACCAAAAACAATTTACAATATAATTTAAGAACACAATATCCATTTCAAACATATTTCCCATAAATACAGGTATTTTATCAACCAGCACATTTGATTTCAGCCATAATATTTGCTCTATCTTTTCAGGGGGATGAAATTGAAATTGTAGCCAGCTCTGCAAAAAGACAGATACTTTGATAAAAGTTTAATTTTCAATTAATCGAAAATGAGACATGGCAATCTGTACAATGGCAAAAAGGCTATTTTTAAACATTGGATGAGATTTTCTTATTAATCTACTTGAGAACCTTTTAGGGTTCAAATAAAACTTTTGAATGAGTGAAGCTTTAAGAGAGAGGTTTAGTGCTTTTATATAATCTAAACCCACCCAATTCATATTCATTATATAGATAGGCTCGTTTTATTTTGTTTGGTTTACTCTCCCAGATAAAGCAAAATATTTTTGCTCATATGATTTGAAAAACGATTCATCAGGAGTCGGCAGCGCCATAAGTGAGTAAACTGATATATGACTAAGGAGTTAATCAGGGCGATTTTTCCATAAATAGACAGGTATTTACCTCTCCATGGTTGCAGGATCTTGTCTATTTTTACAAGTTTTCTATTGAAATTCATTGTGGAGAGCTAATTTATATCTTTTATGATATGAATACCGAATCTGTCTATTTCACCGTCAGCCCATTTTATAGGTAAGCTGCAGGGTAATGTAAAAGTTGTATTTTTTAAGGATCCAATAAGTAATATTGTACACTTATAATAATTAGGTTTTAGTCCAGAGAGTACAGAAAAGTTATCTAGATCTTTAATGAGACATTGCAGGGATCTAACTTGTGGACTTAACTTAAAACTTGAGTCATCGACATAAATGGACACCTTTGTTTTTAAGCCTTGGATTTCTAATCCTCTAATGTTGTTATTGGATCTGATTTTAATAGCAAAGCATTTCGATGGCCATAACGAATAGATATGGTGACAGAGGAGACCCTTGTTTAACTCCTCTTGACAATTCAAAACTCTCTGAGAAGTAGCCGCTGTTGACTATTTTACACCTGGGGTTGCTATACATTATTTTGACCCATTTTATAAGACAAAATCCAGGCATTTATAAATAAAATCCAGTCTTACTTTATCAAATGCCTTTTCAAAATCTGCTATGAATACCATTCCTGGATTCTTATATGTTTCATGATGTTCTATTATTTCTAGTAGTTGTCGTATATTATCTCCAATGTATCGTCCATGTAAAAACCTGTCTGATCAGGATGAACAATACCTGGTAAAACCCATTTAATTCTGAGTGCTATGCATTTTGCTAGTATTTTTGCATCACAACATTGAAGTGTAAGGGGCCTCCAGTTTTTTAGATAGGGTCTTTATATTTACCATCTGGGTCTTGTTTTAATAATAGAGAAATCAGACCTTCCTGCTGAGTACCTGACAGACTACCGTTTCTATATGAGTAGTTAAAACAATCTAACAATGGAGCTTTTAGTATTTAAAAAAAAAAACTTGATATACCTCTACCGGTATGCCGTCAAGCCCTGGGGTTTTTCCAGACTGAAAGGATTTAATAGTCTCAAAAAGTTATTCCTCTGTAATTTGGCCTTCGCACTGATCTTTCTGTACATTTGTTAATTTTCAATTTTTTATATTATTTCAAAAGAATTCCTTACCGTAATCTTCATTCAGTGGGAGAGGATAAGACGGAAAAGAGAACATCTGCCTAAAATAATTAGCTTCCTCTTTAAAAATACAATTTTAAAAGAATCATAGATGACTCCATCTTCAGTAATGAGTTTCTGCAAATTCTTTTTTTTAACGTTCCTGTATTGGAGATTCAGGAATAATTTTGTGCATTTTTCTCCATATTCCATCCAGTTTGCTTTATTTTTGTAATAGATTACATTAGATTGTTCTTGAATAAATTTGTCAAGTTCTTTTTAGTTTTCCTGTAATTAATTTTGTATCTCTGTATTATCGTTTTTATTGCTATCTACCTGTACTGTACAGTGAAATGCTTACTTACGAGCCCCTAACCGACAGTGCAGTTTCAAAAAATGTGGATAAGAATATGCGATAAAAGTAACAAGTAACTAAAGAGGAGCAGTAAAAAAAATAACAATATATACAGGGTCAATGTGCGGGGGTTAGTTGAGGTATTATGTACATGTACTGTAGGTAGAGTTAATTAAAGTGACTAGGCATAGATGACAACAGAGAGTGGCGGTGGTGTGTGTGTGTGTGTGTGTGTGTGGGGGGGGGGGGGGCAATGTAAATAATCTGGGTAGCCATTTGCAGAGGGAGGTGTTTAGTCCCAGGGTCCTTTAGCTTATTGATGAGCTTTGAGGGCACTATGGTGTTGAATGCTGAGCTCTAGTCAATGAATAGCATTCTCACATAGGTGTCCATTCTGTCCAGGTGGGAAAGGGCAGTGTGGAGTGCAATAGAGACTGCATCATCTGTGGATCTGTTGGGGCGGTGTGCAAATTGGAGTGGGTCTAGGTTTTCTGGGATGATGGTGTCGATGTGAGCCATAACCAGCCTTTCAAAGCACTTCATGGTTTCAGACATGAGTGCTACGGGTCTGTAGTCATTTAGGCAGGTTACCTAGGTGTTCTTGGGCACAGGCACTATGGTGGTCTGCTAAAAACATGTTGGTATTACAGACTCGGACAGGGAGAGAGTGAAGACTCTTGCTAGTTGGTCAGCGCATACTCGCAGTACACTTCCTGGCAATCCGTCTGGCCCTGCGGCCTTGTGAATGTTGACCTGTCTAAAGGTCTTACTCACATCGGCTGCGGAGAGCGTGATCACGCAGTCTTCCGGTACAGCTGGTGCTCTCATGCATATTTCAGTGTTATTTGCCTTGAAGCGAGCAAAGAAGTAATTTAGCTCGTCCGGTAGGCTCGTGTCACTGGGCAGCTCTCGGCTGTGCTTCCTTTTGTAGTCTGTGATCCCAATCAAAGGTGTTATCACGTGTTACGGGGTCTGAGACCCCGAAGCCTCCCACCATGAGCTCTGACAAATATTAGACTTCAAAAGAATCACCCAGCAACCATACATTGTTTACCAGTGGGCAGGGCTAATGACATAAAGGTGAATTTTAAGGTAGTGCTGAAATGGCTCATTTTATAGTGATATTGTTATCCACGTCGGCACCAACAATGTTCGGATGAGACAGTCAGACGTCACTAAGCGCAACATAACTTCAGCGTGTAACTTAGCTAGAAAGGTGTGTTGGCATCAAGTAATTGTCTCTGTCCCCCTCCCGACATATCAACCGTGAGACTCAGCAATCCATTCATTGGATTCCTATCTCCTTTTTATAATATCTCTGGCAATGGCACAATGCAATGCAATGCACCCTGGACTAAAGAGGCAGACAAATAGAAAAAAAATGTGCTAGACCCTCAGTTAAATTTTTTAAAAATCGATTTAGGAATATCCCAGAAATATGATCAATGGCTTATTCAATAGAAGACATCCTCCCAAAATATGACATCAGCCTGTATTGAAATCTGACATGGATGAAAGAAATCTTCCAATCTAAAAGTCGTATTCCAATTAACTTCCAGGGTTGTCACGTTCTGACCTTTATTTCTTTTGTTTTGTCTTTATTTAGTATGCTCAGGGTGTGAGTTGGGGTGGGCAGTCTATGTGTGTTGTTCTATGTTGGAGTTTTGAGTTCAGCCTAGTATGGTTCTCAATCAGAGGCAGGTGTCGTTGGTTGTCTCTGATTGAGAATCATACTTAGGTAGCCTGGATTTCACTTTTGAGTTGTGGGTGGGGTTTTTTGCCCCACGTTACTGTTTCCGTTCATGGTCGCATTTATTGTTTTGTATTTCATAGTGTTCAGTTTGTCTTAAAATAAACGTTATGGACACGTGCTGCGCATTGGTCCTCCGATCCTTCTCGCTACTCCTCCTCAGAAGAGGAGGAAGAATGCCTTTACAAGGGTAGTGAGAGCAACTTTATCACGGTGCTACATTATACCGGACAGATTTCTGCCTGATTGAATGCCAATAACTCAGATACACATGAAAACATCAAATGACCCAGGGAATCGATAGACCAACTCTCAGATACACAAAACAATATAACATTCAAAATGGATGAACCTTTCCTTTAAGCATACAGAGGAAGATATTCAATGATATGTCGATCTATATTACTCAAAACAAAACGGCTCATTTTATTTTTTGGGACTGCCATCGCTATTGAATGTGTCTGTTTTAAAAAGGTTGAAATTAGCAGTTGGTGACTGTGGCTAGTTAAAAAAACGCAATCTCTCTTTGACGTACAGAGGAAAGAGTCTGCTGAGAAAGATAACCAAAAAAATGGTTGTAGCTGAACTTCTAAGTAACTGCCTCTATTCTAACTCAATGAATAGGGCTGGGAATTTCTGGAGACCTCAAAATACAATATTATTACCATAATTAGGTGCTGTTATATTTATTTGCGATTCGATAGTGATTTTATTGAGATTCAATGTTCAAAACATATTGCTCACCATACGTCTTCTGCAGAGGGACAAGAGCCATGAGAAAACTGGTTTTGATCAGTAATGGAAATAAAAGTGCTGAAAACAAATTGGCTCCCTATTTAAAAAGAAGATGGAGAACAAACTATGAAGGCAAAATACTGGAGTTTTGATACAGGTACAGTCAAAGAACGCAAAAATAGTATTGCGATAGTCAAAATGATACAATATAATATTATGAAATGTAACTGTATAGGTTTTTCCCCCTATCTGTAAAGTCTGTTTCCAACTCACACCCTCAAACACGTAGATCCCCTGAACGCAGCTCACTCTCCAGATCCCAATCACCTGAATTCTAATTATCTGTTCACACACCTGTATGTCATTATCACACACTATTTATTGCAGTTCTTTGCACCCCGTCACTTTGAGGTATTGTTTGTTCTATGACCCACAGTTTTCAGAGCGCTGGGTTTCCCGAAATGTACTCCTCCCGTGTATGATCGTTTTTGCCTGCCTCACTAACGATGCATTTTTCCATATTCCCTGCCTGTACTTTAGCCTATCGGATTTCCTGTTATCAACATATTGCCTGATCTCCCAGACTATGTTACTAGCCTTTTCCCTGCCTGTACTGTTGCCCTTTTGGACTCCCTGTGTATGACTTTCCGCCTGCCCCTGGACCCAGATACCTGCCTCCTCCTGCAGTCCTTTGCAATAAACACCTGCTGCGCCCTGCGCTTAAAACCAGTCTCCCCTCGTGTTCATTACACTATCACTGTAATGAAATATATTAATAAGACAAGCTACAACCATGGTATTTGGTGCGGCAGGGTAGCCTAGTGATTAGAGCGTTGGACTAGTAACCGGAAGGTTCCAAATTCAAACCCCCAAGCTGACAAGGTACAAATCTGTTGTTCTGCCCCTGAACAGGCGGTTATAACCCACTGTTCTTAGGCCGTCATTGAAAATAAGAATTTGTTCTTAACTGACTTGCCTGGTAAAAAAAATAAAAGTCAGAGCAAAATTCTTGCTTTAAAAATGGATCTTTGCTAAGTTTTTTCTTTTTTAAATCACAGTACGGTACCTAGTTGTTATCCAGAAATGATTTGATATTGAGATAAAAATGGCTGCATTGGTATTTTGGTATTTTGTTAGGATCCCCATTAGTTGTTGCTAAAGCAGCAGCTACTCTTCCTGGGGTCCACACAAAACATGACATAATACAGAACATTAATAGACAAGAACAGCTCAAGGACAGAACTACATGATTAATTTATACCAAAGGCACACGTAGCCTACATATCAATACATACACACAGACTATCTAGGTCAAATAGGGGGAGAGGCGTTGTGCCGTGAGGTGTTGCTTTACTGTTTTTTGAAGCCAGGTTTGATCTTCACTTGAGCAATATGAGATGGAAGGGAGTTCCATGCAATAGTGGCTCTATATAATACTCTACGCTTTGTTGAATTTGTTCTGGACCTGGGAACTGTAAAAAGACCCCTGGTGGCATGACTGGTGGGTTAAGTGTGTGTGTCAGAGCTGTGTGTAAGTTGGCTATGCAAACAATTTGTGATTTTCAACACATTAATTTTCTTATAAAAAGAAGAAGTGATGCAGTCAGTCTCCTCTAAACTCTTACCAAAGGAAGACTGGCATGCATAGTATTCATATCAGCCCTCAGATTACAATGAAGAGCAAGACATGCCACTCGGTTCTGGGCCAGCTGCAGCTTTACTATGTCTTTCCTTATTTATTTTATTTAACTAAGCAAGTCAGTGAAGAACAAATTCTTATTTACAATGATAGCTTAGGAACAGTACGTGAATGACCTTGTTCAGGTAATTTTACCTTGTCAACTCAGGGATTCGATCTAGCAACTTTGCGGTTACTATTCCAGCACTCTAACCACTAGGCTACCTATATTTTACAATTCGTTTGCATGACGCAAGAGCAAAGTAATACAGCTAACGACATACATGAAAGGCATTGTAATTTGTGTGAGTAAATGCAACCAACCAACATTGATATGTACGCAACTCTATCAATAACAAGATTATCATCATTAGCTAAATGCTTGAATCGAACTTACAAACAAATATTTTCCAAGGCTGAAGCGTGACAAGAAATAACTACATTGAAAGACCTGCATCGTAGCGTTGTTTGTAGCTGCTTTTATGCGTGCAAATTCTCTACTTCCTGTTTGCGTAGTCTTTCTAAATACCAGAAAGCTCCACTAGGGGGCAAATAACAACATTGAACACAATGAAAATCCAATTTAACCATTGTAATAAAATAATCTGTTACCTTCTAACAGGATGGCAGCACACTCCCCGCCTAGCATAATGAAATTGTGCCACTATGAAATAAAACATATCAAGAAACAAATTATGTCCTTTCTATTTTTATCTTTTGTCTCTAGGATGCTTCAGAAAGAAGAACAACAACCTCTGAGATTGGTCTCAGAAACATCTTAGCAGCTCCTTGCGTGACAATTTTTAGTTCTACTTTCCTAACCTTTTTGTCAGTACTGGGAAAGGTTTTCACCAAAAGCCCGACTGGCCAGTCATTTCTGTGCGCCTGACTGTCTTTTCAATAAGACAACATCTCCCACTTTAACATTTTGCTTTTCTGCTGTCCATTTTCTGCGTCTCTGCAGCGTTGTCAGGTACTCCTGTCTCCACCTTTTCCAAAAGGTGTCAGCGAGACACTGGACTTGCTTCCACTGTTTTCCACGAAGGTCGTTCATGCTGAAGTATCCAGAAGGGGCTGAGGTAGCGCTGGTCTTTTGTGTCAGTAACATTGATGGTGTGAGAATGGTAGGCATGCCAGGGTCGTTTGACACTGACACTAGGGGTCTCGCATTGATTATTGCCATAACTTCAGACATAAGAGTGCTCAAGACCTCATGTGTGAGACGAGTGGAGCCCGTCTGAAACAGCATAGCATCAAGAATACGTCTGGCAACCCCAATGAGTCTCTCCCAAGAACCACCCATATGAGACGAGTGTGGAGGATTAAATATCCAAGTACATCCCTTATCTGGGAGGTATTTAGTCAGTACTGAGTCATTTGTGTTGATACCCAGTTCCCTGCAGGCACCTATAAAGTATGTACCTCGATCAGAGCGTAGCACCTTTGCTGGACCACGGATAGAGAAAAAATGCTTCAGCACGTTGATGAAGCTGGATGTGGACATGGATTCGATAAGCTCGATATGGACTGCTCTAGTAGACATACATGTAAAGAGCACCGCCCAGCGCTTGGAGTCTGCACTACCACCTCTAGTGCGACGAGTTATGACATTCCATGGTCCAAACACATCAAGTCCAACGCTGGTGAATGGTGGTTCAGATGTGAGTCTGTCTGCAGGCAAGTCAGACATTTTTTGGTCAACTAACCTCCCTCTAACCTTGCGGCAGGTGACACACTTGTGAATGATACCAGAGACCAGACGTTTGCTCCCAATAATCCAGAAGCCTGCTGCTCGAATAGCTCCATCTGAAAAATGACGGCCTTGGTGAGCCACTTGCTCGTGATAATGTCTTACCAGCAGAGTGGCAACATGATGTGTCTGTGGGATGATGAGAGGATGTTTTTCGTCTTGTAATATGTCGGTGGAGGATAAGCGGCCTCCCAGCCTCAGCAACCCATCCTCATCAATCACTGGGTTCAGATTTTTCAGTGTACTTTGCTTTGGGAACTCTTTTCCTTTTTCAATGCATTTGAATTCCTCTCTGAAGGCTTCATGTTGCACACAGTGAATGATTGCTGTTTTGGCTTGTGACAACTCACTTGTACCGCATGGTTTATTACAGTCATGCCAGCCTCTGCAGCTGGTGTTGTCCGCACCTTCATGGAAGGATCTGGCAACATGAATGAGTTGTGCTGTGGCTCGATTGAGAGCTTTCCAGCTTGAGAACCTCTCAAAGCGATGAGAGCCAAGTTGAGCTCCAGAAACTTTAGAGGCAAGGACAGTGACGTCTGGTCGAATCTCTGCGTCTGTGTGAGGCTCTACAAGGTCAAAATTGATGTTCTCAGGCTTACTCGAGTTTGTTTGGGTCAGGAACGGTGGACCTGAGAACCAACTGGTGTGTTTTAAGAGCGCAGCAATTATGGGCCTGGTTGCATGGTCTGCTGGATTGCTGTCAGTGTTTACATAGCACCACTGATCTGGATGGGTAGACTTCCTGATGCGAGTTACCCTATTGGCAACATAAACATAGAATATTTTGGTGACATTGTGGATGTAACCGAGAACTATCTTACTGTCTGTGTAGAACTTGGCTGCATGTCCATCAATGTCAATTTCGTCTCTGATCAGTTCATACATCTCAACAGCTAGCAAAGCCGCACACAGTTCTAGGGGTGGCATAGTGTGGGCCGGACGAGGGGCCAATTTTGATTTCCCCATGACAAATCCAACATGGCATTGACCTTCCGAGTCAATAACTCTCAAGTAGGCTACCGCTCCTATGGGTACTGTAGAGGCATCCGAGAAGATGTGTAGCTCTCTTCTTTGAGTGGTAGACAAGGAGACTGGGATGTAGGTCCACTGAATATACATATGTTCCAACTCCATCAAAGATTCCTTCCACATTTTCCATTCCTCTTCTTTTTCGGTGGGAAGAGGGGCATCCCACTCACTCTGATCAGAAGAGAGTTCTCTGATTAAGGCTTTACCTTGCATTGTTATTGGAGCCACAAACCCAAGGGGGTCATAAAGTCTATTCACTGTGGACAGGATGCCTCTCCGCGTAAAAGGCTTCTCATTGTGGGACACCTGGAATGAGAAGCTGTCTGTTTCCAGGTTCCAGGAAAGTCCCAGACTCTGTTGAAAGGGGAGAGGATCCACTCCTAGGTTCAGATCTTTTAAGTCCTTCGCACAGTCCTCCATAGGGAAGGCTTCCATAACTGTTTTGCTATTGGATGCAATCTTGTGTAGTTTCATGTTGGACTCCGCCAACATTGCTTGTGTTTTTCTTAGAATGTTGATAGCTTCTTCTGTAGTAGCTGCTGATGTCAGACCATCATCGACGTAGAAGTTCCTCACTACATATTGCTTGGGTTCTGACCCGTGTTACATTGACTTTCATCCTGTACTCAGTTATGTTTCTATCTGGGTTGTTATCTTCATACCAGAGAAACCTTAAGTAATCTCTGTGATCCTCACGCACACCAAAACAGTAAAACATTTGTTGCACATCTGCTGTTAGTGCAATGCAATCCTTGCGGAAACGCATTAGGACACCCAAGAGTGTGTTGTTTAAGTCTGGACCACTGAGCAGAACATCGTTAAGTGACACGCCTTGACACTTAGCACTGGAGTCAAATACTACTCTTATTTGTTCAGGCTTTTGTGGATGGTAAACACCAAATATGGGCAGATACCAACGTTCTTTGTCTCCCTCTAGTGGCTGTGAAGGTTCGGCTTGGTCGTTATCCAGCATTTTTTGCATGAAGTCAATAAAATGACGCTTCATGTCAGGCTTTTTGTCTAAAGTCCTGCGAGGTTATGTGAGACGGTTCATGGCCTGCTCCCTGTTATTAGGAAGGCGACGTCTAGCGGGGCGAAAGGGTAGTGGAGCCACCCAGTTGTTTCCATCATCCTGGAAAACCTGTTTGTCCATAATGTCCAAGAAGGCTTTGTCCTCCACTGATGGTGCTGGTTTATCATCGTCTTGTGTTTTGTCAAACACGGAACATCCCAGGCTGTCTGTGTTCACAGTTGTGCTTGAATCTCTCGAGTGCACATGATTTGCGCTCATCTAGAGTTTTGTATCTAAACCCACAACACTTTTTTAAGAGGATGAGGCTTGTGATGTATTGGGCAGTGATGGTCAGGGTTTTCAACCTTTGTCTTACTGCATTTTGTTTGGTGGTCTGAGGCCTCAGATGACACATCTGTTTTGTATACAGTCACAGGTGTCTTGCTGCTGTACCTGGCAGGTTTCTCACTTTTCATAGACACCTGGTTATTTGAGGTGTAGAGGGTAAAGCTGGGGTCATTTATAATTTTCGCCTGGTTCCTGATGAATCTCAAGAAGAACGAGAATGGTGGGAATGGTACCCGATAGTCCTCCTTATATTTGGATCCCTGTGCTATCCATTTTTTGTAAACTGAATGAAAGTTTCTCTACAATAGGGTTTACCCCCCGAGATGTGTCCAGATAAGCGAGGCCTGGAAGGTACCCTTCTACTTTAGCACTCTCCAGTTCGAGAAGAATGTCACCTAGTTCTCTTAGTTTGTGATTGTCTTTGTTAGCCAGTTTTGGAAAATCATCAATTTTCTTCAACAGTGCATTCTCGATCACTTCGGGTGTACCATAGCACTCTTCTAGTCGTTGTCAGACCATGTTAAGTCCTGCTGTTGCGTTGAAAATATGGACAGATCTAATTATGTTTGCTTGCTCAGACGACTCTGCCTCTAGCCACTTGGTAATTAGATCTAACTCTTCCCTGGCTGATAAATTCAAGTCTCTGGTCGCATTGAGAAAGGATGCTTTCCATGCCCAATAATTTTCAGGGCGATCATCAAACTTCAGTAGTCCGGAACTCACCATTTCACAGCGTAGGAGGTACTTGATGAGGTCTGGTGCCACTTGTGACTCAGGGAAGTTTTGTGTGTGTGACTGGAAGTGGGCTTGCTTTCCATTTCCACCATGCTGCTGTTCATTCCTTTTGAACGGAGAGTCTCTGCTCATGTTCTGTTGTTTGCTACTTACTGGATTATGGCATGTAGCTGGGTCAACACTAAGCTCTTGTTTCTCCACTTCAAATGGAAGTTCAGCAAAGTAGGGCCTAGCATGTTGTTGCACATACTCACATGTACGTTGGACTGGACTTAAGGGCTGTGTCCCTGTGTCTAGTTCTTTGCGAAGCTCTCTGCGTTCTGATCCTACAGCTTCTTCAAAGGCTGCAGCGTCAGCCAACACAGCAGCAGCTGCTCTCTCAACTTGGAGAACATATAAACTTGCCTCGAGGTCAGCTTTTTGATTCAACAAGCTGGCCTCTATTTCTGCCTTTTGTTTCATCACAGAAGCTTCCTTCTCAGAGCAGCATAGGAGACTTGTGCGCGTGCTGCGTCCGCCTTGGCGCATGCTTTGATGGCTGCAGAACTCGCCGTTGAGGATCTGCTTGACTGTTTTAATGACCTTGATCTTGTAGATTGAGACTTGGTCCCAATGTGCTGAAGAGGATCTTCCATCTCTCTCTGTTGAACACCTGGCTCTGGTTGTTGCATCGTAGACTGCTGGTCTTCCCTAGGATAAGAGGCTTTGTTGGCTGATGAACGTAGAAACAAAACCACCGTGTGTGGTTATTCTTGAGCTTGAGCCCACTGTGATTATGTTTTTTCACTATTCTGCCCTTGAGTTGTGTTCCCATGCAAAACTAGACAGATAGCTAACAACTAAGTCTTCAATAAAACTCCCAAGGCGTGACTTTTCTTGAATGAATATATTGAAAACGTTTATGTTGTGAAACTGCAAAATACAGAAAATAATATACTTTAGTATTCAATTCACACCGACATACTGTAGCTGTACATTAAACATTTGAAGTTGCATAAATACAAAGCACGTGCTAAGGTACCATGCATCTGGCATGATGCCAAACCATATAGCTAATTGTTACTCATATGGTAATTGGCTAACTCCTCATTACTCTAATAATGTACAACCATCTATGTAGAATAACAAAGCATATTACACTCGAAACAGTAACAGAACTACAGTATTATATATTTTACAATTTGTTTGCATGACGCAAGAGCAAAGTAATACAGCCAACGACATACATGAAAGGTATTGCAATTTGTGTGAGTAAATGCAACCAACCAACATTGATATGTAAGCAACTCTATCAATAACAAGATTATCATCATTAGCTAAATGCTTGAATCGAATTTACAAACAAATATTTTCCAAGGCTGAAGCGTGACAAGAAATAACTACATTGAAAGACCTGCACCGTAGCGTTGTTTGTAGCTGCTACTATGCGTGCAGAACAAATTCTCTACTTCCTGTTTGTGTTATCTTTCTAAGTACCAGAAAGCTCCACTAGGGGGCAAATAACACCATTGAACACAATTAAAATCCAATTTAACCATTGTAATAAAATAATCTATTACCTTCTAACAGGATGGCAGCACAGAAATTATTAAAGTTGAGGGGATTTTGGTTGTAAAGGAAACATTGAGCTCTGTGGTTTGCCATAGTTTTGACAAGTGTTCATAGTTAAAGTAGTTTTTGTTTTAAAATAAGGCCAGTTAGAAAAGCTTTACAAGCATTTTGAATAAGGCAAACAGTTTTTAAAGGAATTATCTTCCTGATATTACAATCCCTTTTCCAATATACTATAGATTCCTTTCGGAGACAGCATTTTGTATACAGTAAGGCACAATGTTTTTACAGGCATAACTTTAAAAAAAATTCACAGCTGACAAACAAAGGACAGGAAGAGATACACTTAATTTTGGATCACCACAAAGGGCGGGTTAATGTTGTCCGGAGAATAGTGGCAGGAGGTCATCTGCCAAACGTCAATGAAGTTGGAGACTTTTATCTCCCTCACCAACTTTAAACATCTGCTATCTGAGCAGCTAACCGATCGCTGCAGCTGTACATAGTCCATCGGTAAATAGCCCACCCAATTTACCTACCTCATCCCCATACTGTTTTTATTTATTTACTTTTCTGCTCTTTTGCACACCAATATCTCTACTTGCACATGACCATCTGATCATTTTTCACTCCGGTGTTAATCTGCTAAATTGTAATTATTTGCTTATTACTCTTTTATTCTACTGAGTTATTGACTTGTTTATTGTTTACTCCATGTGTAACTCTGTGTTGTTGTCTGTTCACACTGCTATGCTTTATCTTCACAGTTGTTCTCAACTAGCCTACCTGGTTAAATAAAGGTGAAATAAAAATATTTAAAAAATGAGGACCAGAGGTCCCTGAGTGCCATGTCGAGCTGCCAGGAGAGCCAGTCGCTGCCGTACACATCCTTGTAGCCCGTGTTGGCTGACTTGATCACTACCAGAGTAGTGGGAGATCGGCTAAGGAGCGACGCCACAGCCCTACGGATGACGACCAGACGGTGTGCGTACATAGCCAGTGGGTACGTGGTGAAATGAGCCCAGATGGTGAAGACGACTACAGAGTGTGCACTCCCTGCCATACCCTCCACCTCCCTGGCGATGTAGTGAAGTTCAGCCCAGGGGGTCTTGCTTGTCCGTATAGGTATCCCATGGGCCCGCCAGATGATACGGGTGTTGGACTGGGTGTCGACTGCCTCAAAGGGGTCGATTTGCTTGATGTGTGAAGGTTCAGGCGATCAATGCTGCAGAAGGATCATAAGTTTAATGCAAATATATGAATTCAGACCAAGAATGTGCTGGGATATGCATTAAAGAAAGAAGTTCTAAAAGTTATTTTTACTGTTTTGCCGTATACCATGACTTACTTGGGTGTCTTTTCATTCAACAATTCTAGTTACATAATTGCCTGGCCACAGCTTTATTAACCCATTTGAACGCATGGACTTGACTACAAACATATTGACAAAATAAACTGATTACAAACTATATCATACTTGGCACAGATTCCTCCAGGTAGTCGAACCACTGACGGAGAGTGGAGTCACCCATCATAAGGATCTGTTTGTCCTTCAGGCATCCAGATATCAGTTTAGCTGAGGGAAAGGATTTTGAGTCACACACCAGGGATGTCCAGTGATCCTGGAGGTAGAATCCAGCCAGTACTGGGGTGTGCAAACTTTTTTTTATCAGAGTCTATCGACAAAGCCTGTGGGCTTGTGTCTTGATCGACCTGGCCCTGGATAGGGTCTCGAGTGAGTAATTTGATTGTTAACATCCGTGTTAAGGGTCTTAAGTTTGGCGGACCTGTTGTCCTAGGGTTCCAGTCCTAGTGACTTATCTTTTTCCCTTTTCTCAAATTTTTGTCATTTTAGTTTTCCACGTAGTAGAACTTCTAGAGAACATTGGTCTACATGTAGATCATCCTTGAACTGTTTGTTACCCTTGTGCTCAGCTTTTGAGGCATCAAAAGCACGCAACGGTAAGAGCCCTGACATCTCGGTTTTGAAGTTTGACAAGGAGCACTCACTCCAGTTAGAGGGTGCATTATCAGGTATTGGAGTATTGAGAGATGACGCACAGCAATGGTTCCTACAACAAAACCACGATAGCAATACCCACCACTGTCAAAATAACTATAAATTACGTCGCCATCGAAGAAACTACCACTACAATCGACCTGATCGCTCCATTCCTGCACCCAACCCACACAAAGTGTCATAGCACAAAGGTGACAAAGAGTTCAAGGACGATCTTGGGTCCGGAAATTGGGTTTGATAAGGCCAAGAGGAGAAGCAAAGATTGGCTTTGTTGGGGAAAGGCACCATATTACTCTGTGCCTAATGGCCAAGGTGAGAAGACTGAGGGACACATGAGGGAGGCAAAGTCTGAAACCTTCTTTCGTCTTCACTCCTTTGAGTACCGAGCTCCGATTGCTTGGTTGGGTAGACACACTGTAGCGAGTGACAATTCTGGAATTCCTCCAGATGGTATCTAATGGTGGTATTCTGCTGCATAGAGGAGTCCACTTGGGTGCTTAGAGTGCTGATTTTAGACACGTTAGTGTCGCACCTGCTCCATTCGGACTCATACTTATCTGTCATGGTTTGCAGATAAAGGTCTTGAGTATAGAGCGAGAGATTCAGTCATGAGATTTTCTCCACTTGCTTAAAAATCAATATTTCCATCTTCATCACCTGAGTTCTCTCATCATTCATTTGGTCAGCTACTTCAATGAGTTCTGCTGATTTGTCATCCAACTTAGTCATTGTGTTCAATAACTGATGGTCTTTGGTTTGCAGCATTTGGACTAGAACATTATTGCTTTGAGTAATGTTCATCCAAACTGCATACATGTTATCAAATTGTGTGTCCTGTTTGTAGATAACTCGAAAGATTTATCTAGTTTGGAGTGGACTACATCGTATTTAGTCTTGTTCCTGGAGACAACGATTTTGTTGAAGAGTTTGTGCTCGTTCATCGTCATAAGGACCCTCTCTTTCTAAAATGATCTGCCGGAATTGTTGCAACCCCTATTACTAGCCTATTCAACCTCTCTTTCGTATCGTCTGAGATCCACAAAGATTGGAAAGCTGCTGTGGTCATCCCCCTCTTCAAAGGGGGAGACACTCTAGACCCAAATTTTATAGACCTATATCCATCCAGCCCTGCCTTTCTAAAATCTTCAAAAGCCAAGTTAATAAACAGATCACCGACTATTTTGAATACCACCGTAGCTTCTCCACTATGCAATCTGGTTTCTGCGCTGGTCATGGTTGCACCTCAGCCATGTTCAAGGTCCTAAATTATATCATAACTGACATTGATAAAAGACAGTACTGTGCAGCCGTCTTCATCAACCTGGCCAAGGCTTTCGACTCTGTCAATCACCACATTCTTATCGGCAGACTCTATAGCCTTGGCTTCTCAAATGACTGCCTCGCCTGGTTCACCAACTACTTCTCAGATAGAGTTCAGTGTGTCAAATCGGAGGGCCTGTTGTCCGGACCTCTGGCAGTCTCTATGGGGGTGCCTCACGGTTCAATTCTCGGGCCGACTCTTTATTCTGTATATATCAATGATGTCACTCTTGCTGCTGGTGATTCTCTGATCCACCTTTACGCAGACGACACCATTCTGTATACCTCTGGCCCTTATTTGGACACTGTGCTAACAAACTTCCAAACGAGCTTCAACGCCATACAACACTCCTTCCGTGGCCTTCAACAGCTTTTAAATGCTAGTAAAACTAAGCTACTATCGGCTCTTCAACCGATTTCTGCCCGCACCCTCCCGCCCGACTGGCATCACTACTGGACATTTCTGACACGTTAGTGTCGCACCTGCTCCATTCGGACTCATACTTATCTGTCATGGTTTGCAGATAAAGGTCTTGAGTATAGAGCGAGAGATTCAGTCATGAGATTTTCTCCACTTGCTTAAAAATCAATATTTCCATCTTCATCACCTGAGTTCTCTCATCATTCATTTGGTCAGCTACTTCAATGAGTTCTGCTGATTTGTCATCCAACTTAGTCATTGTGTTCAATAACTGATGGTCTTTGGTTTGCAGCATTTGGACTAGAACATTATTGCTTTGAGTAATGTTCATCCAAACTGCATACATGTTATCAAATTGTGTGTCCTGTTTGTAGATAACTCGAAAGATTTATCTAGTTTGGAGTGGACTACATCGTATTTAGTCTTGTTCCTGGAGACAACGATTTTGTTGAAGAGTTTGTGCTCGTTCATCGTCATAAGGACCCTCTCTTTCTAAAATGATCTGCCGGAATTGTTGCAACCCCTATTACTAGCCTATTCAACCTCTCTTTCGTATCGTCTGAGATCCACAAAGATTGGAAAGCTGCTGTGGTCATCCCCCTCTTCAAAGGGGGAGACACTCTAGACCCACATTTTATAGACCTATATCCATCCAGCCCTGCCTTTCTAAAATCTTCAAAAGCCAAGTTAATAAACAGATCACCGACTATTTTGAATACCACCGTAGCTTCTCCACTATGCAATCTGGTTTCTGCGCTGGTCATGGTTGCACCTCAGCCATGTTCAAGGTCCTAAATTATATCATAACTGACATTGATAAAAGACAGTACTGTGCAGCCGTCTTCATCAACCTGGCCAAGGCTTTCGACTCTGTCAATCACCACATTCTTATCGGCAGACTCTATAGCCTTGGCTTCTCAAATGACTGCCTCGCCTGGTTCACCAACTACTTCTCAGATAGAGTTCAGTGTGTCAAATCGGAGGGCCTGTTGTCCGGACCTCTGGCAGTCTCTATGGGGGTGCCTCACGGTTCAATTCTCGGGCCGACTCTTTATTCTGTATATATCAATGATGTCACTCTTGCTGCTGGTGATTCTCTGATCCACCTTTACGCAGACGACACCATTCTGTATACCTCTGGCCCTTATTTGGACACTGTGCTAACAAACTTCCAAACGAGCTTCAACGCCATACAACACTCCTTCCGTGGCCTTCAACAGCTTTTAAATGCTAGTAAAACTAAGCTACTATCGGCTCTTCAACCGATTTCTGCCCGCACCCTCCCGCCCGACTGGCATCACTACTGGACATTTCTGACCTAGAATATGTGGACAACTACAAATACCTATGTGTCTGGTACGACTGTAAACTCTCCTTACAGCCTCACATTAAGCATCTCCAATCCAAAATTAAATCTAGAATCGGCTTCCTATTTCGCAACATAGCCTCATTCACTCATACCGCCAAACATACCCTCGTAAAACTGACTATCCTACCGATCCTTGACTTCGGCGATGTATCTCTACTTGCACATCACCATCTGCACATCTATCACATCTATATGCTAAATTGTAATACTTTTTGCCTCTATGGCCTATTTATTGCCTTTCCTCCCTACTCTTTTACATTTGCACACACTGTACATAGATTTTTCTAGTTTTCTTTTTCTTTTGTGTTATTGACTGTACGTTTGTTTATGTGTAACTCTGTGTTGTTGTTTTTGTCGCACTGTTTTGCTTTATCTTGGCAGGTCACAGTTGTAAATGAGAACTTGTTCTCAGCTGGCCTACATGGTTAAATAAAGGTGAAATAAATCAAATTAAAATACGTTTTTGCAATTACGTTTAATTGTTCAGTTTCCAAAAGCAGTTCCTCAGAATGTTTTCACTTCCTGCTTTTGTCATTAGTTGCTCAGTTCTTGGCACCTATCCCTTCATATCAGCCATGTCTTCCACATCATAGGGACAGCAGTGGAGAAGGTGGAAAGTTTTAAGTTCTACACAGACAGTGTGGTGAAGAAGGCGCAACAGCACCTCTTCAACATCAGGAGGCTGAAGAAATTTGTCTTGTCACCCAAAACACTGTCAAATTTTTAAAGATGCACAATCGAGAGCATCCTGTCGGGCTGTATCAGAGCCTGGTATGGCAACCGGACCTCCCTCAACCGCTAGGCTCTCCAGAGGGTGGTGCGGTCTGCATAATGCATCACCGGGGACAAACTACCTGCAATCCATGACACCTACAGCACCCGATGTCACAGGAAGGCCTAAAAGATCATCAACGACATCAACCACCCGAGCCACTGCCTGTTCACCCCACTACCATCCAGAAGGCGAGGTCAGTACAGGTGCATCAAAGCTGGGACCGAGAGACTGAAATACAGCTTCTATCTCAAGGCCATCAGACTGCTAAACAGCAATCCCTAACTCAGAGAGGCTGCTGCCAACATTGAGACACAATCACTGGACACTTTAATAAATGGATCACCAGTCACTTTACACAATCCCATTCTAAATAATGCCACTTTAATAATGTTTACATATCTTACATTACTCAAATCACATTCGTCATGACGCTGGCCTGGGGGTAGGTTTATGACAGTCATAAATACCTCTCTCCCCTTTTTTCCTCTCAATACCCTACTGATGTGACTATTGAAAATCCCTTGGTTAACATAGAGATTCTGGGAACATCAGAAGGTGGGTGGGAAAGGAACCATATTTCGGTAATAGAACCAGATGAAAATATGCATTGGTACTTAATGAATATGATGTCAGTTTGGTTGTCATCTGAGACATTATGACTGATGACAGGACAACCTAATCTGTATCTGGGAAAGTCTAGACATTATATTTATCAGATTCACATGGAATTGTTGTGCAATTCAAATGTTTAAATATAAAATTATTGGTGAAGAGATTAAATGTAATTTTAGCTTCCCAAATGAGACATTTGGGTTTTCATAAGGTTAGGGCTCTGCTCAATCAGTGGCCCGCCCCTGTGAAGAGACGTGGGCTGTAGACTGTGAAACACACCCTTCTCCCTCCACTATATAAGCCCTTGACGAAAATGTAACCTCCTGTTCCGAGGACGTGAGGACGACGGTCCATACATTAAAAAGGACTAACATGTCAACTACAGAACTAAGCCAACCTCAGCGTGAGCTTTGGTTGTGAATGGTATGAACTTTGAACTCATATTCACTAAAAAATTGAGACATCCTAGCCGTTGAGTTAGCAACAGCAGCTAAAAACGTGGGCTAGGAAAGGACAGACAGAGTATCCTGTCTACCACCCAACAAAGACACAACAATGTTTCCCATTCACCACCAGAGACACTCTTCAAAGGACAAAGGACTCTGTTGGGCAACATGGCCATCCATCTACCACCAACCTATTGAAGCGCAGCTCAGAGTACATTTTTATTGAAATTTCCTTTTCCAAATGGGAGGTAATTTAGAATGCATATGATATCGTATTTACGATAGCACAGCTTCTCCCTTTGTTCTTCAGTCTTCCCGCTCTTTCACTCAAACCCAGTCCACTTTCCTTTGTGTAACCAGCTGTCATATCTGTTCCGTCCGCTAGGGATGTTTTCCTTTATGACATAATTTGTAATCAAGGTATGATTCATTCTGTGTATATGTAATTCTGTGTGATTAGTTAAGTATTTAGTAAATAAATAATTAAACCCAATTTTGTATTGCTGATTCAACTTGTTAGCCAGGGTTCGTGAAGATAACCAATAATTTACAACTTTCAGATGAGACTGAAATAAGGTGGCAGTTAAAAACCTCTTAGAGCTACCCCCTTCTTTTTTTACATTTCCACCTGAAGACATACCCATTTCTAACTGCCTGTAGCTCAGGCCCAGAACCAAGGATATGCATATTCTTGGTACCATTTGAAAGAAAACACTCTCAAGTTTGTGTAAATGTGAATTGAATGTAGGAGAATATAACACAATAGATCTGGTTTAGATAATACAATGAAAAGAAACATACGTTTTAAATTTTTATTGTTGTATCATCATCTTTAAAATGAACAAGATAAAACAAACATTCAGATAGGATGATGGGGACAATTTCAGTGAAAAACATAAGAGGGCAACAGTACTTGTGCAAAGTTTCAGAATGATAACTTCCAAAATGAGTGTGCTACATGACATTTATCATAAAGTCACCCAGGTAAGTAGCCCAAATGTACCCAAGTGGCCAAATTGGTGAAGGTATACATTTTGAAACAAATAACCATATACAAAATACCAAAATGGTATTCTAACACACCCCCCCAAAAATTGAGAAAAAAATATGAAGAAAAAAATATATACATTTACAAAATAACATGGGTAACTATTTACACACTTTAAATATTTGGAAGACCCTCAGTCCTCTATCAAATGTATTTATATAGCCCTTCATACATCAGCTAATATCTCAAAGTGCTGTACAGAAACCCAGCCTAAAACCCCAAACAGCAAGCAATGCAGGTGTATAAGGACGGTGGCTAGGGAAAACTCCCTAGAAAGGCCAAAACCTAGGAAGAAACCTAGAGAGGAACCAGGCTATGAGGGGTGGCCAGTCCTCTTCTGGCTGTGCCGGGTGGAGATTATAACAGAACATGGCTGACCAGCAGGGTAGATGACCAGCAGGGTCAAATAATAATAATCACAGTAGTTGTAGAGGATGCAACAGGACAGCACCTCAAGAGTAAATATGAACAGTTTAGGGTTCCATAGCAGGCAGAACAGTTGAAACTGGAACAGCAGCAAGGCCAGGTGGACTGGGGACAGCAAGGAGTCATCATGACAGGCAGTCCTGACGCATGGTCCTAGGACTCAGGTCCTCCGAGAGAGAGAAAGAGAGAATTAGAGAGAGCATACTTAAATTCACACAGGACACCGGATAAGACAGAAGAAGTACTCCAGAAATAACAAACTGACCCTAGCCCCCCAACACATAAACTACTGCAGCATAAATACTGGAGGCTGAGACAGGAGGGGTCAGGAGACACTGTGGCCCCATCCGATGAGACCCCCGGACAGGGCCAAACAGGAAGGATATAACCCCACCCACTTTGCTAAAGCTCTACACAATATTGTGCTGCTGATGCCAGGTGCCATAGCAGTCTCTTTCTGCTGTAAAGCAGAGGGTCACCAAGCATGTGGTGCAGGTGATCGGGGACTTCATCTTGCAAACAAATCAAATCAAATCAAATCAAATTTATTTTATATAGCCCTTCGTACATCAGCTGATATCTCAAAGTGCTGTACAGAAACCCAGCCTAAAACCCCAAACAGCAAGCAATGCAGGTGAAGAAGCACGGTGGCTAGGAAAAACTCCCTAGAAAGGCCAAAACCTAGGAAGAAACCTAGAGAGGAACCAGGCTATGTGGGGTGGCCAGTCCTCTTCTGGCTGTGCCGGGTGGAGATTATAACAAAACATGGTCAAGATGTTCAAATGTTCATAAATGACCAGCATGGTCGAATAATAATAAGGCAGAATAGTTGAAACTGGAGCAGCAGCACAGTCAGGTGGACTGGGGACAGCAAGGAGTCATCATGTCAGGTAGTCCTGGGGCATGGTCCTAGGGCTCAGGTCCTCCGAGAGAGAGAAAGAAAGAGAGAATTAGAGAGAGCATATGTGGGATGGCCAGTCCTCTTCTGGCTGTGCCGGGTGGAGATTATAACAGAACATGGCCAAGATGTTCAAATGTTCATAAATGATCAGCATGGTCGAATAATAATAAGGCAGAACAGTTGAAACTGGAGCAGCAGCACAGCCAGGTGGACTGGGGACAGCAAGGAGTCATCATGTCAGGTAGTCCTGGGGCATGGTCCTAGGGCTCAGGTCCTCCGAGAGAGAGAAAGAGAGAAGGAGAGAATTAGAGAACGCACACTTAGATTCACACAGGACACCGAATAGGACAGGAGAAGTACTCCAGATATAACAAACTGACCCTAGCCCCCCGACACATAAACTACTGCAGCATAAATACTGGAGGCTGAGACAGGAGGGGTCAGGAGACACTGTGGCCCACTCCGAGGACACCCCCGGACAGGGCCAAACAGGAAGGATATAACCCCACCCACTTTGCCAAAGCACAGCCCCCACACCACTAGAGGGATATCTTCAACCACCAACTTACCATCCTGAGACAAGGCTGAGTATAGCCCACAAAGACCTCCGCCACGGCACAACTTAAGGGGGGGGGGGAGCGCCAACCCAGACAGGATGACCACATCAGTGACTCAACCCACTCAGGTGACGCACCTCCTCCAGGGACGGCATGAGAGAGCCCCAGTAAAGCCAGTGACTCAGCCCCTGTAATAGGGTTAGAGGCAGAGAATCCCAGTGGAAAGAGGGGAACCGGCCAGGCAGAGACAGCAAGGGTGGTTCGTTGCTCCAGAGCCTTTCCGTTCAACCTCCCACTCCTGGGCCAGACTACACTCAATCATATGACCCACTGAAGAGATGAGTCTTCAGTAGAGACTTAAAGGTTGAGACCGAGTTTGCGTCTCTGACATGGGTAGGCAGACCGTTCCATAAAAATGGAGCTCTATAGGAGAAAGCCCTGCCTCCAGCTGTTTGCTTAAAAATTCTAGGGACAATTAGGAGGCCTGCGTCTTGTGACCGTAGCGTACGTGTAGGTATGTACGGCAGGACCAAATCAGAGAGATAGATAGGAGCAAGCCCATGTAATGCTTTGTAGGTTAGCAGTAAAACCTTGAAATCAGCCCTTGCTTTGACAGGAAGCCAGTGTAGAGAGGCTAGCACTGGAGTAATATGATCAAATTTTTTGGTTCTAGTCAGGATTCTAGCAGCCGTATTTAGCACTAACTGAAGTTTATTTAGTGCTTTATCCGGGTAGCCGGAAAGTAGAGCATTGCAGTAGTCTAACCTGGAAGTGACAAAAGCATGGATTAATTTTTCTGCATCATTTTTGGACAGAAAGTTCCTGATTTTTGCAATGTTTCGTAGATGGAAAAAAGCTGTCCTTGAAATGGTCTTGATATGTTCTTCAAAAGAGAGATCAGGGTCCAGAGTAACGCCGAGGTCCTTCACAGTTTTATTTGAGACGACTGTACAACCATTAAGATTAATTGTCAGATTCAACAGAAGATCTCTTTGTTTCTTGGGACCTAGAACAAGCATCTCTGTTTTGTCCGAGTTTAAAAGTAGAAAGTTTGCAGCCATCCACTTCCTTATGTCTGAAACACATTCTTCTAGCAAGGGCAATTTTGGGGCTTCACCATGTTTAATTGAAATGTACAGCTGTGTGTCATCTGCATAGCAGTGAAAGTTAACATTATGTTTTCGAATAACATCCCCAAGAGGTAAAATATATAGTGAAAACAAAAGTGGTCCTAAAACGGAACCTTGAGGAACACCGAAATTTACAGTTGATTTGTCAGAGGACAGACCATTGACAGAGACAAACTGATATCTTTCCGACAGATAAGATCTAAACCAGGCCAGAACTTGTCCGTGTAGACCAATTTGGGTTTCCAATCTCTCCAAAAGAATGTGGTGATCGATGGTATCAAAAGCAGCACTAAGGTCTAGGAGCACGAGGACAGATGCAGAGCCTCGGTCCGATGCCATTAAAATGTCATTTACCACCTTCACAAGTGCCGTCTCAGTGCTATGATGGGGTCTAAAACCAGACTGAAGCATTTCGTATACATTGTTTGTCTTCAGGAAGGCAGTGAGTTGTTGCGCAACAGCCTTTTCTAAAATTTTTGAGAGGAATGGAAGATTCGATATAGGCCGATAGTTTTTTATATTTTCTGGGTCAAGGTTTGGCTTTTTCAAGAGAGGCTTTATTACTGCCACTTTTAATGAGTTTGGTACACATCCGGTGGATAGAGAGCCGTTTATTATGTTCAACATAGTAGGGCCAAGCACAGGAAGCAGCTCTTTCAGTAGTTTAGTTGGAATAGGGTCCAGTATGCAGCTTGAAGGTTTAGAGGCCATGATTATTTTCATCATTGTGTCAAGAGATATAGTACTAAAACACTTGAGTGTCTCTCTTGATCCTAGGTCCTGGCAGAGTTGTGCAGACTCAGGACAACTGAGCTTTGAAGGAATACGCAGATTTAAGGAAGAGTCCGTAATTTGCTTTCTAATAATCATAATCTTTTCCTCAAAGAAGTTCATGAATTTATCACTGCTAAAGTGAAAGTCATCCTCTCTTGGGGAATGCTGCTTTTTAGTTAGCTTTGCGACAGTATCAAAAAGGAATTTCGGATTGTTCTTATTTTCCTCAATTAAGTTAGAAAAATAGGATGATCGAGCAGCAGTAAGGGCTCTTCGGTACTGCACAGTACTGTCTTTCCAAGCTAGTCGGAAGACTTCCAGTTTGGTGTGGCGCCATTTCCGTTCCAATTTTCTGGAAGCTTGCTTCAGAGCTCGGGTATTTTCTGTGTACCAGGGAGCTAGTTTCTTATGAGAAATGTTTTTAGTTTTTAGGGGTGCAACTGCATCTAGGGTATTGCGCAAGGTTAAGTTGAGTTCCTCAGTTAGGTGGTTAACTGATTTTTGTCCTCTGGCGTCCTTGGGTAGGCAGAAGGAGTCTGGAAGGACATCAAGGAATCTTTGTGTTGCCTGTGAATTTATAGCACGACTTTTGATGATCCTTGGTTGGGGTCTGAGCAGATTATTTGTTGCAATTGCAAACGTAATAAAATGGTGGTCCGATAGTCCAGGATTATGAGGAAAAACATTAAGATCCACAAACAACACAGCGAAGCCTCCATGCTGTGCCCTTTTGGCCCTTAGGCACATCCATACCTGCAGAAATAAATTTGGGCAGTTGAACACTTGTGGCAGGAGCAGAAGGGACAGAGGTAGAGTAGGTAGAACGTGGTGCAGTGGTGCTGCAGCCAGCAAGCTCCTTGATGAGCAGCTCTCTGAAGGCTTTCTGTGAGAGGAAGGGCTTTTCACAGCTCTTAGCCATTTCCTTGTGTAGGATGAATGCATTCACCACAGCAATGTCGATGAAATGATAGAAGAATGTCTTGTACCATTTAATTGTCTTATGGATAACATTGTAATAGCCTATCTGCACATCTGATAGGTCCACACCTCCCATGCTCTTGTTGTAGTCCTTTACTGCAGTTGGAATGGGGACATTTTTGGTGGTCCATGCCCCGGCACCGTCCTTCACACGTCTGACGACATGATCCCCACTGAAGGACTTGTGGATAATGGAATAATTTTGCACGCCCAATTTTTCAGTTTTTGATTTGTTAAAAAAGTTTGAAATATCCAATAAATGTCGTTCCACTTCATGATTGTGTCCCACTTGTTGTTGATTCTTCACAAAAAAATACAGTTTTATATCTTTATGTTTGAAGCCTGAAATGTGGCAAAAGGTCGCAAAGTTCAAGGGGGCCGAATACTTTCGCACGGCATTGTATATACACACAAACATAGGCTATGGGTCATTCACATACATACAAACATACCCCCACCCACAACGCATAGCCAATGTGTACTTTACACATTTCATTACATTTTTATATATTGCAAATAAAATATTTAAACACATTTTAAAAAAAAAAATTATATTATTAATTTCAAACAACGGCATTAGCATGAGAAGAACTTACCAGTCCAAAACTGAATCTTCGTCCAAAAGAAGATCTGTTTCACTGTCACGATCAATTTCCTGTATAATTTTGTCTACATTCGTATATCTAGTCTTAGATTTAGCTTTCCCTGACTTATTCGCCATGATGTTCGATATATAAACAGCTGAAGATGCGCGTTACCGAAAAAGGGCTGTGAGTCACAAGCTTGGCTCCTTCCAGTATGACTGTTCAATGGCGAATGACTGTCTTTACGCAGGAGTTTACTACATGAGTTGGTCTTCCAACACATAAACATTACATATTGCCGTTTACCTCAGCTCATTGGCTATCTACCCAGCTAGATTTCAAGACGATCAGTGGTCATTGGGTTAAAATACAGTCAATCAACGAAACAGCTGTCAAATCATTGGTGCACAATGATGTCATTACTTGTTGTCTTCAAATCGGTTTCTTTCAGTCAATACGTCCCGCGAAGTGACCCATCAGGTTTGGTTGTGTTACAAACAAACCAGTTGATTGCAATGAAACCAAACATGCCTGGAAAAGCCACGTTTACTGTGTGTGTATTTACATTGAATGTGTCGTCGAAAATGGAATGAGACGGAATTCACAACACAAGCGGTTCACAAAATGTTTTGTGTTAGGCTATAAAAACAGATTTTATCAAACAAAATATCATTCATTGTGTAACAATGAGCATTGGGATTGCAAACAGACAAAGATCGTCAAAGGTAAACGATTTCCTTTAATGCCGTTTGTGATTTTGTTACGCCTGTGCTGGTTGAAATAGCTGTTTCTTATCCTATCCTCAGATAATCACATCATATTCTTTCGCAGTAAATCCTTTTTTAAATCTGACAACGTAGTTGGATTAGCAAGATTCTAGGCTTTCATATTTATGTAGCGATCACCGTATCTTGTCAAATTTAATCCCGCTACGGGTTCGGTGCTTAGAGAGGTTAATAATAAAAATCACTGTGAACAAAACCAATAAATAAATACAATGGAACGAAACCCTTCGCACGCCAGGCATAATGTGCACAAACTCTTACAATCAACAATACCGGACAAGGACATGTGGGGAACAGAGGGTTAAATACACAACATGTAATTGATGGGATTGAAACCAGGTGTGTGGGAGGACAAGACAAAACAAATGGAAAATGAAAGGTGGATCGGCGATGGCTAGAAGACCGGTGACGTCGACCGCCGAACGTCGCCCGAACAAGGAGAGGGACCGACTTCGGAGGAAGTTGTGATAAGACCCCCCCTTGACGCGCGGCTCCAGCAGCGCGCCGACACCGGCCTCGGGGACAACCTGGAGGTTGAGGCGCAGGGCGATCCGGCCGAAGACGGTGGAACTCCTGCAGCATTGAACGGTCCAGCACGTCAACGACCGGAACCCAGCACCTCTCCTCTGGACCGTACGCCTCCCACTCCACGAGATACTGAAGGCTCCTCAGCCGGCACCTCGAATCCAGTATGGAGCGAACGGAGTACACCGGGGCCCCCCGATGTCCAGAGGGGGCGAAGGAACCTCCCGCACCTCAGACTCCTGGAGCGGACTAGCCACCACCGGCCTGAGGAGAGACACATGGAATGAGGGGTTAATACAGTAATCGGGTGGAAGTTGTAACCTATAACAAACCTTGTTCACTCTCCTCAGGACATTAAATGGCCCCACAAACCACGGACCCAGCTTCCGGCAGGGCAGGTGGAGGGGAAGGTTTCGGGTCGAGAGTCAGACCCAGTCCCCCGGTGCAAACACAGAACGCCGCCCACTCCCCCGGCCGGTCCCGGCAATAGGACCACAGAAACCTGCCCACATCTTGGTTTGCTCTCTCCACCTGCCCATTACTCTCGGGGTGAAACCCTGAAGTAAGGCTGGTCGAGACCCCCAGATGTTTCATGATTGCCTTCCAGACCCTAGACGTGAACTGTGGACCTCTATCAGATACTATATCCTCAGGCACCCCGTAGTGCTGTAAGACGTGCGTAAACAAGGCCTTCTGTAGGGCCGTAGGGAGACCGGGCAGAGGGAGGAGATGACAGGACTTAGAGAAACGATCCACAACGACCAGGATCACGGTGTTACCCTGTGAGAGTGGAATATCGGTCAGAAAATCCACCGACAGGTACGACCAAGGCCGTTGTGGAACGGGTAAGGGGTGTAGCTTACTTCTGGGCAGGTAAATAGGGGCCTTACACTGGGCGCACACCGAGCAGGAGGAAACATAAACCATCACGTCCTTAGCCAGGGTAGGCCACCAGTATCTCCCGCTCAAACAACACACTGTCTGACCGATCCCAGGATGACCAGAGGAGGGTGACGTGTGGGCCCAATAGATCAAGCGGTCACGAACAGCAGACGGGATGTACAGACGCCCAGCGGGACACTGGACGGGAGCGGGCTCTGCACGTAACGCCTGCTCAATGTATGCATCCAGCTCCCACACTACCGGCGCCACCAGGCAGGAGGCGGGGAGTATGGGATTGGGATCCATGTGCCGCTCCTCTGTGTCATACAGCCAAGACAATGCATCTGCCTTCACGTTCGGTGAGCCTGGTCTGTAGGAAAGGGTAAACACAAAACGGGTGAAAAACATGGCCCAACTTGCCTGGCGAGTCTTCAGTCTACTCGCCGCCCAGATATACTCCAGATTACGGTGGTCAGTCCAGATGAGAAAAGGGTGTCTAGCCACCTCAAGCCAGTGTCTCCATGCCTTCAAGGCCTTGACGACAGCCAACAGTTCCCGGTCCCCCACGTCATAGTTTCGCTCCGCCGGGCAGAGCTTCTTCGAGAAGAAGGCACAGGGGCGCACCTGAGTGCTGAGAGAGCACAGCTCCTATCCCAGCCTCGGATGCGTACACCTCCACTATGAATGCCAAAGAGGGATCCGGATGGGCCAGCACGGGAGCCGAGTTAAACAGAGCCCTCAGGTGACTGAAAGCCCTCTCCGCCTCAGCTGACTACTGCAAGTGTACCGGCCCCCCTTCAGCAGTGAGGTAATGGGAGCCGCTACCTGACCAAAACCCCAGATAAAACTCTGGTAGTAGTTGGCAAACCCTAAGAATCGCTGCACCTCATTTACCGTGGTGGGAGTCGGCCAATTACGCACGGCTTAAATGCGGTCACTCTCCATCTCCAACCCTGAGGTGGAAATGCGATACCCTAGGAAAGAGGCGGACAGCTGGAAGAACAGACATTACTCAGCCTTGACGTACAGGTCATGCTCCAACAGGCGACCAAGCATGCTCGGCACGTGTAGCGAAGTATATCAAAATGTCATCAATATACACCACTACACACTGCCCGTGCAGGTCCCTGAAAATCTCGTCTACAAAGGCTTGGAAGACTGATGACACATTCATCAACCCATACGGCATGACGAGGTACTCATAGTGCCCTGAGGTGGTACTGAAAGCCGTCTTCCACTCGTCTCCCTCCCAGATACGCACCAGGTTGTAAGCGCTCCTGAGAACTAGTTTTGTGAAGAAGCGCGCCCTGTATATTGACTCAATGCTGTGGCTATGAGCGGTAGCGGGTAACTATACCTCACAGTGATCTGGTTCAGACCCCAATAGTCAATACACGGACGCATACCTCCCCCCTTCTTCTTCACAAAAAAGAAACTCGAGGAGGCGGGTGAAGTGGAGGACCGAATGTACCCATGACACAGGGACTCGGAGACATATGTTTTCGTAGCCTCCATCTCCGCCTGTAAAAGGGGATACACGTGACTCCTGGGAAGTGCAGCATCTACCAGGAGATTTATCGCACAATCGCCCTGTCAATGGGGTGGTAATTGAGTCGCCTTCTTTACAGAGAAGGCGAGAGCCAAATCGGCATATTCAGGGGGAATGCGCACGGTGGAGACCTGGTCTAGACTCTCCACCATAGTAGCACCAACGGAAACCCCTAAACACCTCCCCGAGCCCTCTCGCGACCACCCCGTGAGAGCCCTCTGTGGCCAAGAAACAGTGGGGTTATGACAAGCTAACCAGGGTAGGCCCAACACCATGGGAAACGCAAGAGAGTTAATAAGGAAGAGACTAATTCTCTCCATGTGACCCCCCTGCGTCACCATACCCAGAGGAGCGGTGACCTCCCTAATCAACCCAGACCCTAATGGTCGACTATCTAATGCGTGAACGGGGAAGGGCACAGTGACATACACAAACGTGTGCAACAGAGGGCTCTGGGTGAGAATGGTGCCGGCTCACCTGGGGTGACGCCAGAGCGCACTGCCTGTTGCCTCGATACCTAGAGGAACCAACCCGGCACCGACCGGCAGTGTGACCTCTGCGGCCACAGATGGTGCACGAGCTGGAACCCCCTCCGGTCTCCCTGCGCACCGCCCCTCCCAGCTCCATGGGTATCGGAGCTGAGGTGCGTGGGGATGGAACTAACAGACACCCATCTGAACGTCCGCGGGTAGCCAGCAGGTTGTCCAGCCGGATGGACAGGTCCACCAGCTGGACGAACGTGAGGGCGGTGTCTCTGCAGGCCAACTCCCGACGGACGTCCCCGCGCAGACTGCAATGAGAATGGTCGATGAGGGCCCTGTCGCTCCATCCCGCGCCGGAAGCCAGGGTCCGAAACTCCAGGGCGAACTCCTGGGCGCTCCTCCTTAGATAGAAGAGGCGCTCACCCGCCGCTCTACCCTCGGGCGGGTGGTCGAAGACCTCACCACTTTCCCGGTGAGGCACAAGACGAGGGTGGACACCCCCTCACGGCCCGAAGGAGCCGGATGGACGGTTGCCAGGTATAGGTCCAGTTTTAATAGGAACCCCTGGCAGTTCGCAGCCGTCCCATCATATTCCTGGGGAAGGGAGAGACGAATCTCACTGGGACCAGGAGAAGAAGGGGCGCATAATGGAGACCCCGGTTGTGCTGGTGGAGGTGCTGGGAGAACTCCCTGTCTCTCCCAGCGGCCCATTGTCTGGACAACGCGGTCCTTGGCGGTGCCAAGATGGTGGAACATTGCTGCGTGCTCCCGGACACGCTCCTCCGCCTCTATACCCTGGGTACCTGCTCCTGCTGACTCCATAATTTTGGTCCGGTATTCTGTAATGCGTGCGTACTGGCGGCAGAGAAGTCAGGCGCAGGGGAGCAAAGACTGTGTTACAATGGTGCAGTTTAATATAAAAAATCACAGGGAACAATAACAATAAATAAATACAATGGAACGAAACCCTTCGCACGCCAGACATAACATGCACAAACTCTTACAATCAACAATACAGGACAAGGACATGTGGGGAACAGAGGGTTAAATACACAACATGTAATTGATGGGATTGAAACCAGGTGTGTGGGAAGACAAGACAAAACAAATGGAAAATGAAAGGTGGATCGGCGATGGCTAGAAGACCGGTGACGTCGACCGCCGAACGTCGCCCGAACAAGGAGAGGGACCGACTTCGGAGGAAGTCGTGACACAAATAACAACACAGAGTTACACATGGAATAAACAAAAGTACAGTCAATAACACAATATAAATAATCTATATACAGTGTGTGCAAATTAAGTAAGATTAGTGAGGTAGGGTAATAAATAGGCCGTAGTGACGAAATAATGACAATTTAGCAAATAAACACTGGAGTGATAGATGTGCAGAAGATGAATGCAAGTAAAGAAACTGGGGTGCAAAAGAGCAAAAAAAATTATAAAAACAAGGATGAGGTAGTTGGATGGGCTATTTACAGATGGGCTATGTACAGGTGCAATGATTTGTAAACTGCTCTGATAGCTAATGCTTAAATTTAGTGAGGGAGATATGAGTCTCCAGCTTCAGTAATTTTTGCAGTTCATTCCAGTCATTGGCAGCAGAGAACTGGAAGGAAAGGCGGCCAAAGGAGGAATTGGCTTTGGGGGTGACCAGTGAAATATACCTGCTGGAGCGCGTGCTACGGGTGGGTGCTGCTATGGTGACCAGTGAGCTGAGATAAGGCAGGGCTTTACCTAGCAGAGACTTATAGATGACCTGGAGAAAGTGGGTTTGGCGACGTATATGAAGTGTGGGGCAGCCAACGAGAGCATACAGGTTGCAGTGGTGGGTAGTATATGGGGCTTTGGTAACAAAACGGATGGCACTGTGATAGACTGCATCCAATTTGCTGAGTAGAGTGTTGGAGGCTATTTTGTAAATGACATCACCGTAGTCAAGGATCGGTAGGATATTCAGTTTTACGAGGGTATGTTTGACAGCATGAGTGAAGTATGCCTTGTTGCGAAATAAGAAGCCAATTGTAGATTTAATTTTGGATTGGAGATGCTTAATATGAGTCTGAAAGGACAGTTCACAGTCTAAATTGACACCTAGGTATTTGTAGTTGTCCACGTAAGTCAGAACCGTCCAGAGTAGTGATGCTAGGCGGGCAGCGATCGGTTGAAGAGCATGCATTTAGTTGTACTTGCATTTAAGAGCAGTTGGAGGCCACGGAAGGAGAGTTGTATGGAATTGAAGCTCGTCTTACTGTATTACTGTGGCTCCTTCCACCTTCAAAGAATAGGCAAGAGCACCAACCATGGAGAATAGTAAGACACTTCATTATTTTTATAACTACACTATATTGTTTGTCCTTGTGTGTCTGTGCATGTTTTTCAGTATAAAGTACTCTGCAGCCACTTAGTGTGGACATCAGGTGAGACCACACGCACAGAGTAGCAAGACATGTATAAAAGCAACAGATACCATTAATAAGAAGGTGCTAGAAGTGTCTTATATGGTGAGCTACCGAGTGGCTAGGACAGGAAAGCAAGCCCCTTACTATTGTGGAGGACTTAATTATTCCTGCTGCCGCGGATATGGCTGGGACAATGCTTGGGGAAAAGGCCCAAAAAACTATACACACAATGTCTTCATCAAATAACACTGTTTCACAACGCATCAGTGACATGGCAGGAGATGTTTTGAAACAATTACTGCATATCATACAAGCCAGTGAATTATATGAGTTACAGCTGGATGAGTCAACAGATGTGGCGGGCCTGGCACAGCTCCTGGTGTATTTCCGTTTTGTTTATGGGGGGTCAATTAAGGAAGACATCCGCGTCTGCAAACCACTGGAAACCAGGACAGCAGGAGAGGATATTTTTAAGTACTGGACAGCTTGGTGACATTAAATGGACGTTGGTGGTCAAGATGTGTTGGTATCTGTACTGATGGCGCAAAAGCCATGACAGGGAGACATAATGGAGTGGTAAAGCACGTGCAAGCAGTTGCTCCCGATGCCACTTGGGTACACTGCAGCATCCACTGAAATGCTCTTTCTGCCAAGGGAATACTTGACAGATGTTTTGGACACTACAGTGAAAATGGTTAACCGTGTTAAAGTAAGGCCCCTGAACTCTTGTGTATTTTCTGCACAATGCAATGATATGGGCAGCGGCCAAGTAAAGCTTTTACGACATACAGAAGTGCGCTGGTTACCAAGGGATCAAAGTATTGGGGTGGCAGGTAGCCTAGTGGTTAGAGTGTTGGACCATTACCCAAAAGATTCCTAGATCAAATCCCCAAACTGACATAGTACAAATCTGTCATTCTGCCCCTGAACAAGGCAGTTAACCCACTGTTCCTATGCTGTCACTGTAAATAGGAATTTGTTCTTAACTGACATGCCCAGTTAGATAAATAAAATTGACATTTTTTTTAATTGAGAGATGAGCTTAAAGTTTTCTTTACTGACCATAATTTTCACTTGTCTGACCGCTTGCATGATGATGGGTTTCTCACACGACTGGCCTATCTGGGTGATGCTTTTTCTCACCTGAATGATCTGAATCTAGGATTACAGGGACTCTCCGCAACTATATTCAACGTGCGGGACAAAATTGAGGCTATGATTAAGAAGTTGGAGCTCTTTTCTGTCTACATTACACACAGGTCTTTCCATCATTGTATGATTTTTTGTGTGCAAATGAACTCAAGCTTACGGACAATGTCAAATGTGATATAGCGAAGCACCTGAGTGAGTTGGGTGCGCACTTACGCAGGTACTTTCCCGAAACAGATGACACAAACAACTGGATTTGTTATCCCTTTCATGCCCTGCCTCCAGTCCACTTACTGATATCTCAATAAGACAGCTTCATTGAAATTGCAACAAGCAGTTCTGTGAAAATGTAATTTAATCAGAAGCCACTGCCAGATTTCTGGATAGGGCTGTGCTCAGAGTTTCTTGCCTTGGCAAATCGCACTGTTAAGACATTGAAGCCCTTTGCAACCACGTACCTATGTGAGAGTGGAGTCTCTGCCCTCATTAGCATGACAACTAAATACAGGCACAGACTGTGTGGAAAATAATTTAAGACAGACTCTTTCCAATACAACCCAACATTGCAGAGTTATGTGCATCCTTTCAAGCACAACCTTCTCAATAACATGTGTTGAGTTATTCACCATTTTTGATGAACAAATAAGGTTTATTATGTAAGATGGTTAAATAAAGAGCAGAATTATTGATTATTATTATATTATTATTTGTGCCCTGGTTCCATAAGAGCTCTTTGTCACTTCGCACGATCCGGGTTGTGACAAAAACTCACACTCATTCTTATGTTTAATACATTTATTGTATAGTGTGTGTGTGTGGCAGGCTTACAATGATGGCAAAAAACAACGTTCGAGAATGCGCTGACCCTGGTGCAGAAGGGGTACGCAGCTGGAGGTTGAATGTTTGAAGTGGTACGGGACTATAAAAAGTTTGGGAACCACTGCTCTAGGTTATATCAGCTGTTTTTGTGAACCCCTCCCGCATCTGAACTGGCTACATAGAGGGAACAGCAAGATAAGAGGTCACTTGGTCGGGTTAGACAGGAAGTATTATTAACCTTCTTGAGATAGGGGGCAGCATTTTCACTTTTGGATGAATAGCGTGCCCAGAGTGAACTGCCTCCTACCCTGTCCCAGATGCTAATATATGCATATTATTATTAGTATTGGATAGAAAACACTCTGAAGTTTCTAAAACTGTTTGAATGATGTCTGTGAGTATAACAGAATTCATATGGCAGGCGAAAACCTGAGAAAAATCCAACCAGGAAGTGGGACATCTGAGGTTTCTAGTTTTTCAAAGCTTGGCCTACCGAATACCACATTGAGATATGGATAAAGTTGCACTTCCTACGGCTTCCACTGGATGTCAACCGTCTTTAGAAACTTGAATGAGGATTCTACTTCGACTAAGGAGGGGCTCATGAGACCTCTCTGAGTCAGTGGTCTGGCAGAGTGCCTTGGTCTCATGACGCGTGCTCCCGACAGAGTTACCTCTCGTTCCAGTGCTTTTCTGAAGACAAAGGAATTCTCCAGTTGGAATATTATTGATGTTTTATGTTAAAAACATCCTAAAGATTGATTCCATACATCATTTGACATGTTTCTAAAGGACTGTAATGGAACATTTTGAGTTTTTGTCTGGATGAAGTGCCTGCGCCTCATGAAGATGGATTACTGGGCTGAACACGCTAACAACAAGTGGCTATTTGGACATAAATGATGGAACTTTATGGAACAAATCAGTAATTTATTGTCGAACTGGGTTCCCTGGGAGTGCCTTCGATGAAGATCATCAGGTAAGGTAAGTGAATATGTATGTTGTTGTTTCTAACTTTGTTGATTCCAAAATGGCGGATATTCCTCTGGCTGTTTTGGGTTCTGAGCGCCGTTCTCAGATTAGGCTTTTTCCGTAAAGTTTTTAAAAAGTCTGACACAGCGGTTGCATTAAGGAGAAGTCTATCTTAAATTCTGTGAATAACACTTGTATCTTTTATCAATGTTTATGATGATTATTTCTGCAAAATCACTGGATGTTTTGGAATCAAAACATTACTGCACGTAAGGCGCCAATGTAAACTGAGATTTTTGGATATAAATATGCACATTATTGAACAAAACACACATGTATTGTGCAACATGATGTCCTATGAGTGTCATCTGATGAAGATCATCAAAGGTTAGTGATACATTTTATCTATATTTCTGCTTTTTGTGACTCCTATCTTTGGCTGGAAAAATGGCTGCATGTTTTTTCGACATGGCTATGACCTAACATAATTATATGTTGTGCTTTAGCTGTAAAGCCTTTTTGAAATCGGACACGATGGGTAGATTAACAAGATGTTTATCTTTCATTTTCTGTATTGGACAAATCTCATCTGCAGGTATGTTTTGATGTGAGAGAGGATGCCAACCCACAGTCCCGTCATCGCCACCTCACCCGCTCTTAAGATAAACTTAGTTTTAGAAATATTTAGGGCTAACTTATTCCTTGCCACCCACTCCGAAACTAACTGCAGCTCTATGTTGAGTATTGCAGTCATTTCAGTCGTTGTAGTAGCTGACGTGTGTACTGTTGAGTCATCCACATACATAGACACTCTGGCTTTACTCAAAGTCAGTTATAAAGCAAGCGGCCTAAACAGCTACCCTGGGGAATTCCTGATTCTAACTGGATTATATTTGAGATTCTTCCACTAAAGAACGCCCTCTGTGTTCTGTTAGACAAGTAACTCTATCCATATTATAGTAAGGGGTGTAAAGCCAAAACACATACATTTTTTTCCAGCAGCAGACTATGATCGAGAACGTCAAAAGCTGCACTGAAGTCTAACAAGACAGCCCCCACAATAGTTTTATCATCAATTTCTCTCAGCCAATCATCAGTCATTTGTGTAAGAGCTGTGCCTGTTGAGTGTCCTTCCCTATAACCATGCAGAAATTCTGTTGTCAATTTGTTTACTGTAAAATAGCATTGCATCTGGTCAAACACAATCTTTTCCAGAAGTTTCTAAGGGTTGGTAACAGGCTGATTGGTGGGGTATTTGAGCCAGCAAAGAGGGATTTACTATTCTTGGGTAGCGGAATGACTTTAGCTTCCCTCCAGGCTTGAGGGCAACACTCTCTAGTAGGCTTAAATTGAAGATGTGGCAAATAGGAGTGGCAATACTGTACAGTTACAATGTTTTCATATTTCCCCTCCCTTCCTGTGCAGTGTCTGAGATGGTGGCAGACACTTCATTAATGGTAGAGTAAGCCGAGCTGCTGGAGGGCCACCACAAGCTGATGGACCTGGAGTGCTCATGGAAAAACCTCATATGTATGATCAGTACTGCATGGGCAGCAGTAAACACGCACAACATGAACCTCATTCTATACTACTCTGGCAAGGTGCAGGGCCTGTCGGACAACCTGGACAAGAAATTGTGGATAGTGCTGCATCATGCCCTGGTCAAGGCTGGAGGCCATAGTGAGCAGTGACACTGGTGCAGTGCTTCCCAACACATTAACTCCTTGACAGGTTCTTCAAGGTCTACCACAACACAGTATCCGTGAGGGTGCGGGAACTAGCTGCAGAGGACCTGACGGCCAACAAGATTGTGTGTCCCCTCACCTGGGTCCTCAATTAATACTTACAAAAGTAAGTCTGTCCTACCCTCTCTGCGACTCATGTATCGGGCCATGTGTTTTGATTTATCATGTCACATGACCTAGATTTTAACCTTTATTTAAATGTATACTCAGCGAAGTGACATTGAACGAGCAGCACCACAGATATTGCGATGAGTGAGATGCAAGACTTCGCTCTCACACAGAGTATCTGTGCATGAGCAACAGGTTCGCCTCACACAGTTACATGGTAGATAAGGGACCAAAAGAGCTGAGAAGTTGAGCCTCGCACTTCAAAGCCCTTAGTGGTTGTGGAAATTGACCCACTCAACTGTTTACTTTCTGCATCTACATCATATTGCTGAGTCTACCTTCTAAACCTTTTTCATCAAACCTTCCTCTTTTCTTTTTATGTCAGATGGTCCACACCATCCTCATACAATTGCTTTCATTTTTGGTCTAATTCTCAGTTCTGGAAAATACTTCAAATAAAGGTTAACATCCAGGTCAAGTGAAATGATTAACCACAACACAAGGCCCTATAAATTAGTTACAGCTCCCGAGTGGCGCAGTAGTCTAAGGCACTGCATCTCAGTTCTAGAGACAGACCCTGGTTTGATTCCAGGCTATATCACAGCCGGCTGTGATTGGGAATCCCATAGGGTGGCACACAATTGGCCCAGCGTCTTCCTGGTTAGGATTTGGCCGCGGTAAGCCGTCATTATAAATAAGAATTTGTTCTTAACTGACTTGCCTAGTTAAATAAAAAAAGAGAGGGCAGTACAGACTGACTTTTGTAAGGACCCAGGTAAAGGGGGGAAACTATCTTGTTGGCTGTCAGGTCATGAAGTATCAGTATCTATCACATTTCAGGAGAAGACCCAGATGCAGACAGTGTCAAAGTAATACAAGTTTATTACTAGAACAGGGGGCAGGCAAATTAACAGGTCAAGGGCAGGCAGAGGTCAGTAATCCAGGTTGGTGTGACAAGGTACAAAACGGCAGGCAGGCTCATGGTCAGGGCAGGCAGAATGGTCAAAACCGGGAAAACTAGAAAACTGGAACTAGAAAAAGACAGGAGCAACGGAAAACCGCTGGTAGGCTTGACAAACAAAACAAACTGGCAACAGACAAACAGAGAACACAGGTATAAATACACTGAGGATAATGTTGAAGATGGGCGACATCTGGAGGGGGGTGGGTACAAGCTCTGTCTTTCGCTGCATACTTTAGTCGGAGACTGCCGTCGTTTGTTTGTAGTGACGAAGGGCCAGCGAAATTGCCAGGGATTGGATCTTCTAACCATTAAGAGTATCAAAGTCAATTAATTTTCCAACCGCTGCTTTACCCACGTGTGTTCTAGCTCTGACTCAACCCATTGGTTTCTGGACCAGTCAGACAGCCCCGAATGTGTTTGCATCTGGATTTAATGACTATGGTTTGCATTTGGTAAAGGGTTGGGAAGGTACTCCGAACCAAACTCATTGCGGAGAAGAAACTAACGTAGCTTTTAGCCAGAGCAAGGAATGTGGGTAGCCAGGCAAAGTACTTTATGCCAGTGCTTATACAATTCTGTATATATAACTGGGGCAGCAGCACACACTGGTAGTGTCAGGTGCGTGAATGAGGACCCAAAAGCGAATTAACAAAACAGAGTTTCTTTAATGACGAAACACACGTAGGCTCAGATGGACAGGCAGATTCCGACAGGACAGGACAAGGTTAGATGAACTGGCAGATTCCGACAGGACAGGACAAGGTTGCAGCAAACACGACGATAGTCTGGTTCAGGCATGAGAAACACAAACGAGAATCCGACAAAGACAGAAGCAGGAACAGAGAGAGATATAGAGACCTAATCAGAGGGAAAAAGGGAACAGGTGGGAAAAGGGGTGAACGAGGTAGTTAGAGGAGACAAGGAACAGCTGGGGGAAGGAGGGTAAGAAAAGGTAACCTAATACGACCAGCAGAGGGAGACAGGGTGAAGAGAAAGAACAGGAACAAGACACAACATGACAATACATGACAGTACCCCCCCACTCACCGAGCGCCTCCTGGCGCACTCGAGGAGGAAACCTGGCGGCAACGGAGGAAATCATCGATCAGCGAACGGTCCAGCACGTCCCGAGAGGGAACCCAACTCCTTTCCTCAGGACCGTACCCCTCCCAATCCTCGGGGCCGTGGTACTGATGACCACGGCCCCGAGGACGCATGTCCAAAATCTTACGGACCCTGTAGATAGGTGCGCCCTCGACAAGGATGGGGGGGGGGGGGGGGGAGACGAGCGGGGGCGCGAAGAACGGGCTTAACACAGGAGACATGGAAGACCGGGTGGACGCGACGAAGATATCGCGGAAGAAGAAGTCGCACTGCGACAGGATTAATGATCTGAGAAATACGGAACGGACCAATGAACCGCGGGGTCAACTTGCGAGAAGCTGTCTTAAGGGGAAGGTTCTGAGTGGAGAGCCAAACTCTCTGACCGCGACAATATCTAGGACTCTTAGTTCTACGCTTATTAGCAGCTCTCATAACGCCCTATAACGGCAAAGTGCAGACCTGACCCTCTTCCAGGTGCGCTCGCAACGTTGGACAAAAGCCTGAGCGGAGGGGACGCTGGACTCGGCGAACTGAGATGAGAACAGCGGAGGCTGGTACCCGAGGCTACTCTGAAAAGGAGATTTGTGGCGAGTTGTGGGCGTATTCTGCCCAGGGGAGCTGTTCTGACCAAGACGCAGGGTTACGAAAAGAAAGACTGCGTAAGATGCGACCAATAGTCTGATTGGCCCGTTCTGCTTGACCGTTAGACTGGGGGTGAAAGCCGGAAGAGAGACTGACGGAAGCCCCAATCAAACGGCAAAACTCCCTCCAAAATTGAGACGTGAATTGCGGACCCCTGTCCGAAACGACGTCTGACGGAAGGCCATGAATTCTGAAAACATTCTCGATGATGATTTGTGCCGTCTCTTTAGCAGAAGGAAGCTTAGCAAGGGGAATAAAATGAGCCGCCTTAGAGAACCTATCGACAACCGTAAGAATAACAGTCTTCCCCGCTGACGAAGGCAGTCCGGTGATAAAATCTAAGGCGATGTGAGACCACGGTCGAGAGGGAATGGGAAGCGGCCTGAGACGGCCGGCAGGAGGGGAGTTACCGGACTTAGTCTGCGCGCAGACCGAACAAGCAGCCACGAAACGACGCGTGTCATGCTCCCGGGTGGGCCACCAAAAACGCTGGCGAATGGAAGCAAGCGTACCCCGAACGCCAGGGTGGCCGGCTAACTTGGCAGAGTGAGCCCACTGAAGAACGGCCAGACGAGTAGGAACGGGAACGAAAAGAAGGTTCCTAGGACAAGCGCGCGGCGACGGAGTGTGAGTGAGTGCTTGCTTTACCTGCCTCTCAATTCCCCAGACAGTCAACCCGACAACACGCCCCTCAGGGAGAATCCCCTCGGGGTCAGTGGAGGCTACTGAAGAACTGAAGAGACGAGATAAAGCATCAGGCTTGGTGTTCTTAGAGCCCGGACGATAAGAAATCACGAACTCGAAACGAGCGAAAAACAGCGCCCAACGAGCCTGACGCGCATTAAGTCGTTTGGCAGAACGGATGTACTCAAGGTTCCTATGGTCAGTCCAAACGACAAAAGGAACGGTCGCCCCCTCCAACCACTGTCGCCATTCGCCTAGGGCTAAGCGGATGGCGAGCAGTTCGCGGTTTCCCACATCATAGTTACGTTCCGACGGCGACAGGCGATGAGAAAAATACGCGCAAGGGTGGACCTTGTCGTCAGAGAGGGAGGGCTGAGAAAGAATGGCTCCCACGCCCACCTCTGACGCGTCAACCTCGACAACGAACTGTCTAGAGACGTCAGGTGTAACAAGGATAGGTGCGGAAGTAAAACGATTCTTGAGGAGATCGAAAGCTCCCTGGGCGGAAACGGACCACTTAAAGCACGTCTTGACAGAAGTAAGGGCTGTGAGAGGAGCTGCCACCTGACCGAAATTACGGATGAAACGACGATAGAAGTTCGCGAAGCCGAGAAAGCGCTGCAGCTCGACGCGTGACTTAGGGACGGGCCAATCAATGACAGCTTGGACCTTAGCGGGATCCATCTTAATGCCTTCAGCGGAAATAACAGAACCGAGAAATGTGACGGAGGAGGCATGAAAAGTGCACTTCTCAGCCTTCACAAAAAGACAATTCTCTAAAAGGCGCTGGAGGACACGTCGAACGTGCTGAACATGAATCTGGAGTGACGGTGAAAAAATCAGGATATCGTCAAGGTAAACGAAAACAAAGATGTTCAGCATGTCTCTCAGGACGTCATTGACTAATGCCTGAAAGACAGCTGGAGCGTTAGCGAGGCCGAAAGGAAGAACCCGGTATTCAAAGTGCCCTAACGGAGTGTTAAACGCCGTCTTCCACTCGTCCCCCTCCCTGATGCGCACGAGATGGTAAGCGTTACGAAGGTCCAACTTAGTGAAAAACCTGGCTCCCTGCAGGATCTCGAAGGCTGAAGACATAAGAGGAAGCGGATAACGATTCTTCACTGTTATGTCATTCAGCCCTCGATAATCTATGCAGGGGCGCAGAGACCCGTCCTTCTTCTTGACAAAAAAAACCCCCGCTCCGGCGGGAGAGGAGGAGGGGACTATGGTACCGGCGTCAAGAGCTACAGACAAATAATCTTCGAGAGCCTTACGTTCGGGAGCCGACAGAGAGTATAGTCTACCCCGGGGGGGAGTGGTTCCCGGAAGGAGATCAATACTACAATCATACGACCGGTGTGGAGGAAGAGAGGTGGCCCTGGACCGACTGAACACCGTGCGCAGATCGTGATATTCCTCCGGCACCCCTGTCAAATCACCAGGCTCCTCCTGTGAAGAAGAGACAGAGGAAACAGGAGGGATAGCAGACATTAAACATTTCACATGACAAGAGACGTTCTGTCATGTAATGTCATGTTGTGTCTTGTCTCTGTCCTTTCCCTTCACCCTGTCTCCCTCTGCTGGTCGTTGTTAGGTTACCTTTTCTCCCCCGCTTTCCCCCAGCTCTTCCTTGTCTCCTCTAACTACCCATTCACCCCGTTTCCCACCTGTTCCCTTTTTTCCCTCTGATTAGGTCCCTATATCTCTCTCTGTTTCTGTTCCTGTCCTTGTCGGATTCTTGTTTGTTGTGTTTCATGCCTGAGCCAGACTATCGTCATGTTTGCTGTAACCTTGTCCTGTCCTGTCGGAATCTGCTGGTCTATCTGAGCCTACCTATGTTTGGTTATTAAAGAAGCTCTGTTTAAGTTAGTTCGCTTTTGGGTCCTCATTCACTCACCATAACAGAAGAATCCGACCAAGAATGGACCCAGCGACTTCGGATCCTCTCCACTCAGCCGTCGGGATCCAGGGAGCGATGCTAGGCAGACACGAGCAGGAAGTGTCTGCTGCTCGACATGCCGTTGAGACCCTGGCCACCCAAGTCTCCAACCTCACAGAACAGGTTCACCATCTCCGCCTCGATCCACCGGCCACTTCCAGGGCTTTCGAATCTCCGGAGCCCAGAATCAATAACCCGCCGTGTTACTCTGGGGAGCCCACTGAATGCCGCTCGTTCCTCACCCAGTGTGATATTGTGTTTTCTCTCCAGCCCAACACTTACTCCAGGAGCACTGCTCGTGTCGCCTACGTCATATCTCTCCTTATTGGACGGGCTCGTGAGTGGGGCACGGCAATCTGGGAGGCAAGGGCTGAGTGTACTAACCAGTATCAAGACTTTAAGGAGGAGATGATACGGGTTTTTGATCGATCTGTTTTTGGGGAGGAGGCTTCCAGGGCCCTGTCTTCCCTATGTCAAGGCAATCGATCCATAACAGACTACTCTATTGAGTTTCGCACTCTTGCTGTCTCCAGTGGCTGGAACGAGCCGGCCTTGCTCGCTCGTCTTCTGGAGGGTTTCCGCGCAGAGGTAAAGGATGAGATTCTCTCCCGGGAGGTTCCTTCCAGCGTGGATTCCTTGATTGAACTCGCTATTCGCATTGAGCGACGGGTTGATCTTCGTCACCGAGCTCGTGGAAAGGAGCTCGCGCTCTCCGTCGCCTCCCTCTCCGCATCACTACCATCTTCCTCTGCCGGCTCGGGTGCTGAGCCCATGCAGCTGGGAGGTATCCGCATCTCGACTAAGGAGAGGGAACGGAGAATCACCAACCGCCTCTGTCTCTATTGCGGTTCCGCTGGTCATTTTGTCACTTCATGTCCAGTAAAAGGCCAGAGCTCGTCAGTAAGCGGAGGGCTACTGGTGAGCGCTACTACTCCTGTCTCTCCTTCAAGATCCTGCACTACCTTGTCGGTCCATCTACGCTGGACCGGTTCGTCAGCTTCCTGCAGTGCCTTAATAGACTCTGGGGCGGAGGGCTGTTTTATGGACGAGACCTGGGCTCGGGAACATGACATTCCTCTCAGACAGTTAAAGGAGCCCACGGCCTTGTTCGCCCTGGATGGTAGTCCTCTCCCCAGGATTCAGCGTGAGACGCTACCTTTAACCCTCACTGTTTCTGGTAATCATAGTGAAACCATTTCTTTTTTAATTTTTCGTTCACCTTTTACACCTGTTGTTTTGGGCCATCCCTGGCTAGTTTGTCATAATCCTTCCATTAATTGGTCTAGTAATTCTATCCTCTCCTGGAACGTCTCTTGTCATGTGAAATGTTTAATGTCTGCTATCCCTCCTGTTTCCTCTGTCTCTTCTTCACAGGAGGAGCCTGGTGATTTGACAGGGGTGCCGGAGGAATATCACGATCTGCGCACGGTGTTCAGTCGGTCCAGGGCCACCTCTCTTCCTCCACACCGGTCGTATGATTGTAGTATTGATCTCCTTCCGGGAACCACCCCCCCCCGGGGTAGACTATACTCTCTGTCGGCTCCCGAACGTAAGGCTCTCGAAGATTATTTGTCTGTAGCTCTTGACGCCGGTACCATAGTCCCCTCCTCCTCTCCCGCCGGAGCGGGGTTTTTTTTTGTCAAGAAGAAGGACGGGTCTCTGCGCCCCTGCATAGATTATCGAGGGCTGAATGACATAACAGTGAAGAATCGTTATCCGCTTCCTCTTATGTCTTCAGCCTTCGAGATCCTGCAGGGAGCCAGGTTTTTCACTAAGTTGGACCTTCGTAACGCTTACCATCTCGTGCGCATCAGGGAGGGGGACGAGTGGAAGACGGCGTTTAACACTCCGTTAGGGCACTTTGAATACCGGGTTCTTCCTTTCGGCCTCGCTAACGCTCCAGCTGTCTTTCAGGCATTAGTCAATGATGTCCTGAGAGACATGCTGAACATCTTTGTTTTCGTTTACCTTGACGATATCCTGATTTTTTCACCGTCACTCCAGATTCATGTTCAGCACGTTCGACGTGTCCTCCAGCGCCTTTTAGAGAATTGTCTTTTTGTGAAGGCTGAGAAGTGCACTTTTCATGCCTCCTCCGTCACATTTCTCGGTTCTGTTATTTCCGCTGAAGGCATTAAGATGGATCCCGCTAAGGTCCAAGCTGTCATTGATTGGCCCGTCCCTAAGTCACGCGTCGAGCTGCAGCGCTTTCTCGGCTTCGCGAACTTCTATCGTCGTTTCATCCGTAATTTCGGTCAGGTGGCAGCTCCTCTCACAGCCCTTACTTCTGTCAAGACGTGCTTTAAGTGGTCCGTTTCCGCCCAGGGAGCTTTTGATCTCCTCAAGAATCGTTTTACATCCGCTCCTATCCTTGTTACACCTGACGTCTCTAGACAGTTCGTTGTCGAGGTTGACGCGTCAGAGGTGGGCGTGGGAGCCATCCTTTCTCAGCGCTCCCTCTCTGACGACAAGGTCCACCCATGCGCGTATTTTTCTCATCGCCTGTCGCCGTCGGAACGTAACTATGATGTGGGTAACCGCGAACTGCTCGCCATCCGGTTAGCCCTAGGCGAATGGCGACAGTGGTTGGAGGGGGCGACCGTTCCTTTTGTCGTTTGGACTGACCATAGGAACCTTGAGTACATCCGTTCTGCCAAACGACTTAATGCGCGTCAGGCGCGTTGGGCGCTGTTTTTCGCTCGTTTCGAGTTCGTGATTTCTTATCGTCCGGGCTCTAAGAACACCAAGCCTGATGCTTTGTCTCGTCTCTTCAGTTCTTCAGTAGCCTCCACTGACCCCGAGGGGATTCTCCCTGAGGGGCGTGTTGTCGGGTTGACTGTCTGGGGAATTGAGAGGCAGGTAAAACAAGCGCTCACTCACACTCCGTCGCCGCGCGCTTGTCCTAGGAACCTTCTTTTCGTTCCCGTTCCTACTCGTCTGGCCGTTCTTCAGTGGGCTCACTCTGCCAAGTTAGCCGGCCACCCTGGCGTTCGGGGTACGCTTGCTTCCATTCGCCAGCGTTTTTGGTGGCCCACCCGGGAGCATGACACGCGTCGTTTCGTGGCTGCTTGTTCGGTCTGCGCGCAGACTAAGTCCGGTAACTCTCCTCCTGCCGGCCGTCTCAGGCCGCTTCCTATTCCCTCTCGACCGTGGTCTCACATCGCCTTAGATTTTGTCACCGGACTGCCTTCGTCAGCGGGGAAGACTGTTATTCTTACGGTTGTCGATAGGTTCTCTAAGGCGGCTCATTTCATTCCCCTTGCTAAGCTTCCTTCTGCTAAAGAGACGGCACAAATCATCATCGAGAATGTTTTCAGAATTCATGGCCTTCCGTCAGACGTCGTTTCGGACAGAGGTCCGCAATTCACGTCTCAATTTTGGAGGGAGTTTTGCCGTTTGATTGGGGCTTCCGTCAGTCTCTCTTCCGGCTTTCACCCCCAGTCTAACGGTCAAGCAGAACGGGCCAATCAGACTATTGGTCGCATCTTACGCAGTCTTTCTTTTCGTAACCCTGCGTCTTGGTCAGAACAGCTCCCCTGGGCAGAATACGCCCACAACTCGCTTCCTTCGTCTGCGACCGGGCTATCTCCTTTTCAGAGTAGCCTCGGGTACCAGCCTCCGCTGTTCTCATCTCAGTTCGCCGAGTCCAGCGTCCCCTCCGCTCAGGCTTTTGTCCAACGTTGCGAGCGCACCTGGAAGAGGGTCAGGTCTGCACTTTGCCGTTATAGGACGCAGACCGTGAGGGCTGCTAATAAGCGTAGAACTAAGAGTCCTAGATATTGTCGCGGTCAGAGAGTTTGGCTCTCCACTCAGAACCTTCCCCTTAAGACGGCTTCTCGCAAGTTGACCCCGCGGTTCATTGGTCCGTTCCGTATTTCTCGGGTCATTAATCCTGTCGCAGTTCGACTTCTTCTTCCGCGATACCTTCGTCGCGTCCATCCGGTCTTCCATGTCTCCTGCATCAAGCCCGTCCTTCGCGCCCCCGCTCGTCTCCCCCCCCCCCCCCCCATCCTTGTCGAGGGCGCACCCATCTACAGGGTCCGTAGAATTTTGGACATGCGTCCTCGGGGCCGTGGTCACCAGTACCTCGTAGATTGGGAGGGGTACGGTCCTGAGGAGAGGAGTTGGGTTCCCTCTCGGGACGTGCTGGACCGTGCGCTGATCGAGGATTTCCTCCGTTGCCGCCAGGTTTCCTCCTCGAGTGCGCCAGGAGGCGCTCGGTGAGTGGGGGGGTACTGTCATGTAATGTCATGTTGTGTCTTGTCTCTGTCCTTTCCCTTCACCCTGTCTCCCTCTGCTGGTCGTTGTTAGGTTACCTTTTCTCCCCCGCTTTCCCCCAGCTGTTCCTTGTCTCCTCTAACTACCCATTCACCCCGTTTCCCACCTGTTCCCTTTTTTCCCTCTGATTAGGTCCCTATATCTCTCTCTGTTTCTGTTCCTGTCCTTGTCGGATTCTTGTTTGTTGTGTTTCATGCCTGAGCCAGACTATCGTCATGTTTGCTGTAACCTTGTCCTGTCCTGTCGGAATCTGCCGGTCTATCTGAGCCTACCTATGTTTGGTTATTAAAGAAGCTCTGTTTAAGTTAGTTCGCTTTTGGGTCCTCATTCACTCACCATAACACGTTCCAGGAGAGGATAGAATTACTAGACCAATTAATAGAAGGATTATGACAAACTAGCCAGGGATGGCCCAAAACAACAGGTGTAAAAGGTGAACGAAAAATCAAAAAAGAAATGGTTTCGCTATGATTACCAGAGACAGTGAGGGTTAAAGGTAGTGTTAGTGTTCAAATACTGGAGAGTTGAGACCAAATCACGGACGCTGGACAGAGTGGATTTCAGTTGTAACAAAAGACAGTTTTAATGAGTCAGAGATATCTTGTCCCGCAGTTTTACGTGCACGGACCTAGTTCACATAACTCGGCAAGGAGCCAGGTGAAAAAGAGACCTATACAATGGTTACATACATTTTTATACATAGAATAAAGTAGGTGGAGTCTTGTCGTTTCGGTCTTCTTGACTGGTCGGAGGGTTGGAGGCGGGCCTTGCTCTAGCCAGAGCGGGCCCCATTGGTGCACAGCAAAAGTGCTTTGCTCTTGGGACCGGCCAGTTAGAGGGAGATGAGATGTGTGTTTATATAAGGAAGAGGGGGTCAGTCTTATGGCTGGGTGTATGTGTTCTTACGACGGAATGTCTTTGTTTATATGAGCTATGTGTATGAATATTTATATAACAAATCCCCCTCTTCACGTCTATTAGACGTGAAAACTATAGCAGAAAGGTGGCGGTTGCAATCGTGGGTATACATAAGGTGGTGCTCCTAACCTTGTCTGGTTTGCATGGTGGGTCTGTAGGTGTAGTGCTACGTTTGGGACGGGAGTGATTGGAGGGAGTGATATCAGGAAAGGAGTTTGGGACATGTGTAGGGGTTGGTGTATGCGATGTGGCAGGGTGAAATAGTTGTTCAATTAACCATGTGAAAGTCCTAGGGTTACTCCAAATATCAGTAGGAATATCACAAATAAGGGACCAGATATCCCCAGCCTCACCCAGAGAGGGAGAAATTTCCCTCTAACTGGGCGAGGTTCCCTTCTCAAGGGAGGCGGAGTTTGATGCCGCATCACCTGAGGAAGGAGTGTCTTCATTTGGAATCGAATTTAGGCCGCTCAAATCAGCTCTGACTTCAGTCAGTGTTCTAGAAGGAATTGGGGCTGGGGTGCAATGTGTAAGGCGGTGCCAAGGTGTGCCTGATTTACCTTTGACCTGGACTGAGTGTGAAGTAACCTCCTTCACTTCGTACGGTCCAGTCCACCTGGGTTCCAGCCACTTTCTCTTGTGGACTGTAACCCTCACCCCGTCACCAACCTTTACCTTCAGTAGTGGCGTGTCCCCCGGCAGCTCCCCCTCCTGGACCTTGTGAACCTGGGTAGAGAGTGCTGCAGAGAGAACCGTCAGTTTTTTCACATAATTAGACATTACAATTTGTTGTACATCAAGGGCGGGCATATGACCTCCCTCCCTTGGTGGACCATGCATGACTCTACCAGTCATTATCCCATGAGGCACATACTTTAGCTATCTTAGCTTTTGCTTTTGGTTTGACGTTCCACCAGATTTTGGGATTGGGGCCTGTACACAGATCCAAATCTGTGGGTTATGCCAAATCTTTCTTCCACCTGTCTCAGGTGTTTGTTAAATGTAAGCCATTTGTCAAAATTGATTTGTCTTGGGATGCCATACCTGGGTATTAGATTGGTTTGTAGCCACTTAAAGACTGACCTAGCATCCTCCCCTTTTGTTATTATTGCCTCTACCAATTTGGAGAACCTATCTACTATGACTAGGAGATAGTTTGCCTTTAGATAAATTTTCGGGGCCCATGTCGGTGTAGTCTATACTAATATCCTGAAAACATGCATTAGGTATTACGTATGAGCCCATTGGTGTTTGATATGGTTTCTTTGGGTTGTGTCTGTCACAACCATTGCATTCGTCACAAAATAAATCATCGTCATAAAATAAGTCAGTCATATTTTTTATGTGAGGGTGCCACCAGATGTGCGAGGCCTTTTTGGAGGGTCTTTAGTTTGCCTTTGTGTGTGGGGCCATGTGTTTCTCATAAAAGTTCTGGGTCCATCAGTGTGGCCTGCTTCATGGGCATGGGCTGAGTCTGTATAGATATTCAGTCTTTCCTTTTCCTCTGATGAGGACCTGCGTCAATCCGATGATTTCAGCTAATTTGGCCGATGCTGGTTGAGGGATGATGGCTGATTGAAGGGTGACATCACGAGGTGAGCTGTTTTTTCAATAGCTTTTGCTACTGCAGCAACGTATCTGGAGCATGTTGACTGTCCTACCTCAATGTGGTCAAGTTTGAAGAGTAGTACATCAAGACCCTTCTCTCCCCCTCTTGTTTCTGGAATAGGACGGATGAGGTGAATCCTTCCCTTCCAGAAACATCCAAATGGAACTTGTTCTTGTAGTCAGGTGCCGTCAGAGCTGCTGCCGCTGATAGATCTGTTTTCAGGAGTGCTATGGCTGTTGATGCTTCAGCCGTCCAGGCCAGGGGTGCATGGAGGTTCCTTGATCGTAGGATGACCGGTGCTGCCACCCCCTCTGGGCCACACCCAATGGTACAACACCTGATAGGTGGGGTCAGGTGCATCATGTCTTCGTCCCAGTCTGCAGTGTAGAGGCAGTCATCAGTTTCTGTTGCATTGAGTGTGCAATGGATCTCAGCTTGGGGAGTCTTATATGGGTGCAGAGTGTAGATTTGAGCTTTCAGTTGGTTGAACTTAAACTGGATGTGAGGGGTGGCAGGCCCTGTGGGTAGGCATTTTAGCCAGTACACTTCTTGGGCTTCAGACAGTGTGGTCATCGGCAGGAGTGGCATCCTCATCATTCTTACTGGGTGATCAGGTGTTGAAGTGGGAGGGTTGGTTGTAATCTTGCTGCTCCTGCTGCATGTGTCTAGGAGAGGGTCCTCTTCCTCTTCCTGGTGCCCCTCCACGTCCTCTTCCTCTTTCTCTCCATTGCTGTTGCTGCGGGGAGAGTGGTTTCGTGCAATATCTGGCATAGTGACCGGGAATTCCTCAGTTATACCACTGGTAGTTTCCCCCTCTGTATGGTCCAGTGTAGGGGCCTCGTTGAGCCCGTTGCCTGCAGGATATACCGCTGTGGGGGAGGGTAATGGGGTGGTGGGGCTGCCTGCTGTTGGATCATCTGAGAGACAGTCTGTGCCACGATCTGAGTGTTATCTGGCTGCTCCCCTTGGTCTTGAGTTTCTACTGCAATCATTTGTTTGGGCGTGATGGCTGCAGACATTTTATCTAAGTCGTCTGATAATGTGTATAATGCGTTATTTAGGTATATTCAATCCTTACTATGTGGTGTTTATTTCTATCGTTGTATGCTTAGCCTGTCCCTGGTCGAGACAAAGGGGGTTATCAGTATGTGACGCCCGCCACGTGTGTATTTCACCGGTATTTTATTTGAATTTGTTCAGCGATTCGTTTAGGTATTTTCTATAAATGATTCTGCGATTTCCTTTTGGAACAATATATCAGTGAATATATGCGGTTCTATAACAATTTTCAGAGTAATTCTAGCTCTTTAGGAAATATAGATAGAATAGAAAAACCCAAAAATCAGTGTGTAGCTTTTAGCGTCTGTCAAACAAAGTCTGTACTAAGCTCGGCGGCTTATTTAAATACTTTCTAGAAACAATTCAGTAAGTTCCTTTATGAACTTATATCAGTAAATTCCAGCGATTCTATAGCAATTGTCAGAATAATTTTAAACTTTAGGCAATATCAACAGGAATGAAAAAAAACGAAAATCAGTATTCCATTCGATACTAAGGTGGCTTTGTCTACCAGCACGTGTGCATAATAGCCCAGTTACGTATCCCAACCTACTCCGCGACAAACGTTTCTTTCAATTTAATTTCCCCCATCTCCAAATCATGGAATGTCAACTCTGGTTCATCTTATGTTTATTGTTTGATGTGCAATAGCCACATCATTCCCGATCTCTGTCTAGTGGAAGGCCAAACTTACATATCCTATATCTATTCGACTACACCTCTAACATAACCAATTAAACAGTTTACAACTCATTCAATAGGATCTTTTACATGCAGATTCAGTCGATCTATTAATTAACTAAATCTCTAAACACAACCTATTAAACAGTTTAGAACTTATTCAATAGGAACTTTTACGTGCATACTACACTTCTAAACAAAACCAATTAAACAGTAAGCACTTATTTAATAGGAACTTTTACATGCATACTACACTTCTAATCATAGGCCAATTGATAAAAAATAAAAATACAAATAAAAAATAAAAACGAGCAAAACAAGATCTCCCCGATCAATGTCTTAGGTTCTTATGTAAAAAATTTGGGCACCGATTCATACTCACGCCCAGTACTTTCTGATCAAAATTTGGTTTAGGCTATAATACAATATGCAGATTTCGATATAACGGGCTCTGCTCACCTTTATATAGAGCGCTCCGATCAGATTTCCTGAGGCAAGATGAATGGCTGGGGAAGTCACTCTTCCGTCTGATTTTTTAGCCGTGATCAGTCTCGTCCTCTCACACTAACTTATAATAGATCGAATTCGAGAACAACCATCCTCTGCTACCAATTCTGTTAGTGTTCAAATACTGGAGAGTTGAGACCAAATCACGGACGCTGGACAGAGTGGATTTCAGTTGTAACAAAAGACAGTTTTAATGAGTCAGAGATATCTTGTCCCGCAGTTTTACGTGCACGGACCTAGTTCACATAACTCGGCAAGGAGCCAGGTGAAAAAGAGACCTATACAATGGTTACATACATTTTTATACATAGAATAAAGTAGGTGGAGTCTTGTCGTTTCGGTCTTCTTGACTGGTCGGAGGGTTGGAGGCGGGCCTTGCTCTAGCCAGAGCGGGCCCCATTGGTGCACAGCAAAAGTGCTTTGCTCTTGGGACCGGCCAGTTAGAGGGAGATGAGATGTGTGTTTATATAAGGAAGAGGGGGTCAGTCTTATGGCTGGGTGTATGTGTTCTTACGACGGAATGTCTTTGTTTATATGAGCTATGTGTATGAATATTTATATAACAGTAGCGTCTCACGCTGAATCCTGGGGAGAGGACTACCATCCAAAGCGAACAAGGCCGTGGGCTCCCTTAACTGTCTGAGAGGAATGTCATGTTCCCGAGCCCAGGTCTCGTCCATAAAACAGCCCTCCGCCCCAGAGTCTATCAAGGCACTGCAGGAAGCTGACGAACCGGTCCAGCGTAGATGGACCGACAAGGTAGTGCAGGATCTTGAAGGAGAGACAGGAGTAGTAGCGCTCACCAGTAGCCCTCCGCTTACTGATGAGCTCTGGCTTTTACTGGACATGAAGTGACAAAATGACCAGCGGAACCGCAATAGAGACAGAGGCGGTTGGTGATTCTCCGTTCCCTCTCTTTAGTCGAGATGCGGATACCTCCCAGCTGCATAGGCTCAGCACCCGAGCCGGCAGAGGAAGATGGTAGTGATGCGGAGAGGGGGGCAACGGAGAACGCGAGCTCCTTTCCACGAGCTCGGTGACGAAGATCAACCCGTCGCTCTATGCGAATAGCGAGTTCAATCAAAGAATCCACGCTGGAAGGAACCTCCCGGGAGAGAATCTCATCCTTTACCTCCGCGCGGAGACCCTCCAGAAAACGAGCGAGCAAAGCCGGCTCGTTCCAGTCACTGGAGGCAGCAAGAGTGCGAAACTCAATAGAGTAGTCTGTTATGGATCGATTACCTTGACATAGGGAAGACAGGACCCTGGAAGCTTCCTCCCCAAAAACAGATCGATCAAAAACCTGTATCATCTCCTCCTTAAAGTCCTGATACTGGTTAGTACACTCAGCCCTTGCCTCCCAGATTGCCGTGCCCCACTCACGAGCCCGTCCAGTAAGGAGAGATATGACGTAGGCGATACGAGCAGTGCTCCTGGAGTAAGTGTTGGGCTGGAGAGAAAACACAATATCACACTGGGTGAGGAACGAGCGGCATTCAGTGGGCTCCCCAGAGTAACACGGCGGGTTATTGATTCTGGGCTCCGGAGATTCAAAAGCCCTGGAAGTGGCCGGTGGATCGAGGCGGAGATGGTGAACCTGTTCTGTGAGGTTGGAGACTTGGGCGGCCAGGGTCTCAACGGCATGTCGAGCAGCAGACAATTCCTGCTCGTGTCTGCCTAGCATCGCTCCCTGGATCTCGACGGCTGAGCGGAGAGGATCCGAAGTCGCTGGGTCCATTCTTGGTCGGATTCTTCTGTCAGGTGCGTGAATGAGGACCCAAAAGCGAATTAACAAAACAGAGTTTCTTTAATGACGAAACACACGTAGGCTCAGATGGACAGGCAGATTCCGACAGGACAGGACAAGGTTAGATGAACTGGCAGATTCCGACAGGACAGGACAAGGTTGCAGCAAACACGACGATAGTCTGGTTCAGGCATGAGAAACACAAACGAGAATCCGACAAAGACAGAAGCAGGAACAGAGAGAGATATAGAGACCTAATCAGAGGGAAAAAGGGAACAGGTGGGAAAAGGGGTGAACGAGGTAGTTAGAGGAGACAAGGAACAGCTGGGGGAAGGAGGGTAAGAAAAGGTAACCTAATACGACCAGCAGAGGGAGACAGGGTGAAGAGAAAGAACAGGAACAAGACACAACATGACAATACATGACAGGTAGCCCACTCTAATGTTTAATTTATTTAGGTAACAACATTACTATGTATTACTACACTGACATTTGTCAGTATGATGTAACAACACTTCAATACAGTGAGTCAGTCATGTCGCAAAGGATTAAATGACAGTCTTTATCACTGTTTCATAAACTTACATTCATATGAGATGGAATGGAAAGACTTAGCCATAGACAACTCGTCAAATAAACAATTTTCATACTTATTCATGGTATAGGAACTCCTACATTATTTTTGATCTCAGCATCATCATCATCATCAAGCAGTAGCGATGAGAGGGTAAAATCACTGAGTCAAGCCAGTAGAAAATCTATATTACAACCTATGTTGTAATAATTGCATTGTTTGCTCTATTACCCATTTGTTCATATGCCAGCGTAATATACAACAAGGCAGTGACAACAACAATTCAAGTCACACAGTGGCGGAATAAATTCAACTGCACATATGTCACAAAACCGGAGAGCAACATCTGTCTGGTGAAGTCCACAAAGCAAATATTGCATGCATCAAACAGTTATATGACATGCAGCATGGTCAAGCAAGTTCATGTTTTTGACAGTTTACTAAACAACTACTGATTTACAACTACAGAGTTACCGCAAGTCAGCACAAAGACAACAGGTGCACTGCCTCCCCTATTTCAGCACCATTTCAACATAAACATTTCAACATCATCAAATCAACAAGACTATATATCCTTAGTGTATTACACTGAAAACAAACTTAAAGATAACAAAAACAATTGTCCAATCAATGTTGCTAAATATTATGTGGCTGTCCATGGTACTGATTTCTGTCTGTCTGTGTGTGGGTGCGTTTGCCTGCAAGTAAAAAAACAACAAATTGGATTCACACTGGATGTAGACTAGTTGAACACCAATGCCATCCTACTCTCTTTCATGTTGGCAAAACGCTCTATAGTTCTGTCATACAGTACGCTTGTAGTTTTTGTTGTCATAGGCTAGCAAGCATTTTAGCTAGGTAGCCTAACTTCCTTGCATGGGCAACAATGAACCAGCTAAGTTAGCTAGCTAGTTAATGTGAGCCTAAAAGGGATAAGCTACATCTAGCAACATATTGAACTTCAATTGTCTCAGGCCAGTGGCACAACATATTCATTTATGGTTAGATCAGAATCGCTGTCATAATCATTGGCCTGAACAGAGAATTAAGTCAAAACCATAAAACCAAATCCCCATCTCCATCCATGGCTTAGGAAAAGGCTAACTTAAGCAAGCTAGCTACTGCAGGACACAAGTAGACCAGAAACTAAAATTACATTTAGCTTAGGATGTGATTTGATTGTTGTGAAGCCAAATCCAAACTGGCCTCCCTAGGAGGGCGTTTTTCTGCACCAGGATAACCCACAGTGGAGGTCAGCTCAACTCCTCTTCAGACGAAGAGGAGTAAGGATCGGACCAAGATGCAGCGTGGTAAGTGTCCATTATGTTTTTAATAAAGACAAATGAACACTCGAACAAAAACAATAACGTGAAATCTACAAAAACCGAAACAGTACCGTTTGGCGACAAACACACACATGGAAACAAACACCCACAACTCAAAAGTGAAACCCAGGCTACCTAAGTATGATTCTCAATCAGAGACAACTAACGACACCTGCCTCTGATTGAGAACCATACTAGGCTGAACTCAAAACCCCAACATAGAAAAACACACATTGACTGCCCACCCCAACTCACGCCCTGACCATACTAAATAAAGACAAAACAAAGGAAATAAAGGTCAGAACGTGACAGATTGGCTAATTATTTTATACTTGTTGTATCAACAAATGCTTGCTGGCATCACTCAATCAAATGCTACAGCCGCATCATATCACACTATTTTGTCCAGACAGCATCAGATACATGGGCTACACATACTGAGACAGAGGAGCGCTGTTTCGCTCGCTCTGATGATTTCTCTGGTGAAATTCAGCCACTTGCGAATTCACGGAAAATTATGAAAACCCAGAGACGAAAGAGGAAATATTTAAGAATTTGTATTTTATTTATTGGTCAAATATTTTGGGAAGCCTGGCTTCTATTGGCATCCATGAATGCACACCACTGTCATCAATACAGACTAAATTCCAGACAGCTGTAATGAGTTTCTGGCCACAGTGGGGGTTTGGACGAACCCATTCATAGATGTTAACTACCTTTAGCGCCTATTGACGATAGTATCTTCTGGTCGGGGGAGTTTTGTTAAAACGCAACCCTTGCGGTACGGTTTAGGAAACATAAGGAAGACATCTTTCATATCAGCGAGAAATAATAATAAAAATATAACATTTAAAAATGACAACACCTTTATAGGGCTAGGGTTAGTGTTCCCACACGGCCATATCTCCATGTTACATCGCTTGTTTATGGAAGACATAGGCGGCCACCTGTGCTAATTAGCTATCTAGCGTGCCCTGAACACCTTTATGTAAGCATAACTGGGGAAGAAGTGTAGTTTCGTCTGATGGTGGAACACATAGCTTGTGGATCTTGTTAGAGTTGCGTCAATTTGAATCTGGTATCAGGATAAATATGACAATGAGTCACCGATTGTATACTATGTATTTTTTATTAGCTAAGCAATAAGTGGTAAATGCAATTTTCGTATATACGGGCTCTCTGTCCCACCTCACAGGGCAAAACAGAGAACTAACTTGTTCTTGACAAAGATATTATAAATATACTCTGACAGAAAAAGTTCCTGCTTCCGAGCCGGCCTGTCAGAGTAGAGACTGGGCGTGGTTTAGACTCACCCAGCCTATCGTTGATTGTTGTCGTACGAGCTGGTACCAGCCCCCGGGCGCTCCAGTTGATAGATGTAACTGTTGCTGTGTGGTGTATCTATGCGCTTATTCCCTAGATACTGTTATCACATATCTGGTTTCTGTTATTGTTAAGTTTGAGTTGTAACAAAAACAGTCTGTGGTTTGCTACACTACGTTCTGTATGTGTCCGTTTTTATGTTATTCTATATTTTTCCATCATGAGAAAGGCCCATGGCCCTGAAACTGTTAACAATGTTTCAAGTCAGCTATGTTGCATAACACCTACATACATCCACACAAGCCAACAGCAGATAATATTCAATCACATATATGGTAACGGGCTATAGTGCATAAACACAGAAACCTCATAATCTGCACAAAACTGCTACAGTAAATGTATATTTTTTATTTGAAGGATTCTTTCTCCACTGGTGAAAGATAAGGGCCATATATTTCGAAAGCCAATTTGCAAGCAGTGATTATTGGTGTTTCTAAGGGCTCCCAAGTGGTGCAGCAGTCTAAGGCACTGTATCTTAGTGGTTGAGGCATCACTACAGACACCCTGGTTCGACTCTAGGCTGTATCGCAACCGGCCGTGATTGGGAGTCGCATAGGGCGGCACACAATTGGCCCTGCGTCATCCTGGTTTGGCCGGTGTAGGCCGCGTCATTGTAAATAATAATTTGTTCTTAACTGACTTGCCTAGGTTAAGGTTAAAGGTTAAATTAAATGGAAAAAAAATACATTAAAACATAGCACCAGGATTATAGTTCACATAAGGCAGCTGTGGGTGAACCTGAGAACTGTAGAAAGAAGGCAGAATGCTGTCTAGAGTTTGAGAGCTAGGTTTTGACTCAATCTATGGTTCACAGCTACGGACGTAACTAACTTTTCGTGACAGGTTTAGAGAATTTACGCAGCAGGTGAGAGTAATTAACATAGCAGGTTAGGAGAATTCAGTTAAGGTTAGGAAAACGTTTCGCTAAAATTCTCCCTGACTAGACTTGAACTTGCAGCTTTTTTTAAACCATTGCTGTTTAACTGAATATTTTTTTATTATATCGCCAAGACTGTCGATTGATCATTCTAATGATGGAAATTCATGTCCTCAAAGATGGAAGGCAGGCGGGAGCAGACAAGATCAGGTGAGATGGGACCATTCTAGCACAGTGAATAATAAACATTCTGCTCATTTTCTCATAGATTAAAAACATTTTAGTTTTCTGTTCCCAAAACTAGAACCTGTTACGAACAGAGTGGACTTTACCCTTTGCCAAAGTTTTTTTAAAATTGTATTGTTTGAGTGCAAGGGTGAATTTAGTTATTACACAGGTGCACTACACAGGTGCACTTCACATTGTGTGCAAAATATGCAAATACATGCTAGAACGGACCAATAGGATCCCACTAGCTCGTGCTTGGCTCTGCCCACCTCCTTGCTTGTTCTGCCCACTATGATGAATTTGCTCACATTGGAAACGACAGGCTGTGGTCTGTCTTGGGTTAGTTATAAAAGCTAATGATAGGTCAGATAAGGTGAACAACAGGCACAACTCCGATATAATATATATATATTTTTTTCAAAGTTGCCACGTGCGTCCACTTACGGTCAGTGCATTCAAAAACCTACCCATTTGATCAAGTAAGAATCAAGTTGAAAATTAGCAATTACATCTTTGTTGACTTTCATACAAGATTCCTCACTTTGTGCTTTATTTTCGTGAACAGATTTTTGGGTAGAGTTAAATCTCGCTCCGCATCTTCCTCTGGTATGACATTAGCCGCAACCTTGTTCTTCGATGAGGTTTAAGGGTGGTTGACATCCAATATCTAGCCGCAACCGACAGGGGGCGCCAATTATAATTGGCAACAGTAATTTTGCTGTTTTTCTTCCGGTTGCATATCGTTCAACTTCCGAGTCAAATGCGTTAGTTCTAAATCAAAATACAGAGAATCTAAGGAGTTAGCAAGCGACTTTGTGGTGTTTTAATGACATTTATTATTTGGGATTTTAAATCCAGAAGCGTATAGTAACAGATGGCAGGTTTACCCCCCGGAGACCCGCAGTTGGTCTCTATGATCGTCAATCATTTGAAAACGCAAGGTCTTTTCGATCAGTTTAGAAGGGACTGCTTGGCAGACGTGGATACAAAGGTAACGACAGTTGTGAATGGTGAATAGTAACAGGTAGCTAGCCAGCAAGTAATCTACAATTTGCCATTGTACAGTAGCTAAGCATTAGTCTAAGCATTAATAATATTGTCCAAAAGCTGTTGCCTTCGCGAGTTGCTACAATAGTACCTATGTTCAGGTCGCGAGACGCTGCCCTGGATCAGACCTACCACAATCTGTTTTTTTCAGACAGGATTTAGTGCACGCATAACCAATAAATTGCAAACATGGCTGTGATAAAAATGTTGTTAAACTAGCTAACGTTATTCACTATTTTTAGCCTGCATACCTGAATTTAAGACAACGAGTGGACAACTTTGTGTCCAATCACCTCTCTAACCACACATGGAGTCCTCACTTGAACAAGAATCAGTTGAGAAACAACATCCGACAGTTGGTGCTGCAGTAAGTAATTCGTGAGAGTTCACATATGACCCTATTCAGAAAGTTTTAGTTATTCATGGGGATCTTAGTAAAAATGTAAATCAATTGCAATCTGGTTTCAGAGCTTTTCGTATTATTCTGAACGAAATCCAATTTAGTATAATAAGTTAATTTTGGTATGGTTACATAAGACAGATGGTTACTTAAGGTAAAATCAAAAGTAGGGTGGATTGATGAGCTTATAACATCTAGCAAACATCTAGTAACCCAAAGATTCCAAGTTCGAATCTCATTGCAAGTTCAAACTTTCGAATTTGAGCTAATTAGAAACTTTTAAACTATTTTTTAAACTACTTAGCATGTTCGCTAACACTTCCCCTAACCTGAACCCTTCACCTAACCCTTACCAGAATAGCCCTTTTAGCTAACTCCTAAACTTAACTCTAACCTTAACCCAACTAACGTTAGCGAGCTAGCTAACGTTAGGCACCTAGTTAGAATTCGTAACATATCATATATTTTGCAAATATGTAAGTGTATGTTTTGCTTTAAAAAAAAAAAAACTACAATCTTAATTGTAATTCGTAGCATTTCATACGAAATGGGTGATGAACAGCCACAAATGAATACATACCATACTAAATGTAGTGTCTCAGATTTACATACAGAGTAGTACAAAACGGTCTGTGACCAGGTTGCTTATTTCCACAGGGGCTGTGAATGTGCAACCCTGTATCTCTCTCTATTCAGTCACTTACTATAACTTTTTAAATCATATGTCATGTTAGAACATCAAGAGACAGTGCATCCGCTTTTGTGTATATGAACTGAATCCTCTTCTGATCTCGTGGCAGGTCTGGGATGCTGGAGCAGGGAGTTGACAGGATAGTTGCTCAGGTGGTGGATCCCAAAATCCATCACACCTTCAGGCCCCAGGTGGAGAGGGTGGTCCGTGAATTCATGTCCCCTGGCAGCTATGTTGATGAACCCCCAGTCCCGCCTGCTCCTGTAGAGGAGAAACAAGACTTTGACCTGCCAGTGCAAGGTGAAATACAGTTGAATGCTTCTAGTAGGTCTTTAATCTGTCTATTATCGTCTTGTCTAATTCCAGGAAGAATATCTTTCATATTTGCAGAGCACAACAATTTATGTGTTTTGTTTGTAAATGTAAATGGGATTGTGTTTGAAAATGGTGTGCTTTTGGATTATTGTCTGACTTAACATTTGTCTGTATGACTCAATGATAAAGTTGGATTCCCAGCTCCTTCATCTGCCCCTGCTACTTCAATGGCCAGAGATGCCATGTCCATCCTGGATACCATCACCACTCTGAACCAGGAGGCCAGCTCCCGGGCCAGCTCCAGTGGAGAGAAGGGCCCGAAGGGGGGCTCTGAGAGGGACCAAGACCCAGAGGAGTCGATGCAGGAGTCTGAAGGAGGAGAGCAGGACATGAGTCTGGTGGAGGAGGGAGAAGAGGACCAGGACAGGAAGACACCAGAGAAAGAAGAGGAAGCGAAGCTTGTGTCAGAGGCCCAGACTATGGAGGTCAAAACAGAGGACGTACAGGAGCAGGTGGACTCTGAGAGAGAGGGGATGAAGGGTGAGGGGGAAGAGGTTGGGACTCAAGAGGAGGCAGAAGAGAGAAAGGAGGGGAAGACCATAGGAAAGCTAAAAGATGAGGTACTGAACAAGGATGTTGATCCACTTCAGTCCCCCAATGAGAAACACCATATCAATCAGAAGGCCAGAGAGAGGTTAAAAGAAGGTGAGATCTAAGTCTTGAATGTTTAGGTTCATGAATTTGATGAGAATTATCACTACACTATGACATTGTCGAATCACTAAGTAGGATTTGAAAGACTCATAGTTTCAGATACCATTAACCATTTGTTTCGTGTGTAATTTTTCATCAGAATATTCTCTGGAAGACTCCGACCTTGATGGCCTCAGTGACATCACTGTGAGCTCTGTCCACACCAGCGACCTGTCGTCCTTTGAGGAGGACAGCGATGATGAGCAGCCACCGTCAGATTCTACAGAGGATGGCGAGGTCTCATCTGAGGGTCTGTTTGTGTACATGTATTATTTGTCAGTAAGAAGCATTTATTTAGAGATACGAATAACTGAAACCGTTTCAGATATCAAGTGAAAACAGAAGCTATTAGAGGGCAATATTGAAGCCAATATTTCCTTGTAAGTAATTGGTTTTTATTCTGTGTGATCTCAAGATGAAAAGTCTGAGAAAAAGAAGACCAATAGAGAGGAAGACAATGAGGAGAGCCCAGAGCGCAAGCCTCGTCGACAGGCCTACGTCCACAAGCCCTTCCTCTATTCCCGTTACTATAGTGACTCTGACGATGAGGTTACTGTGGAGCAGCGTCGGCGGTCAGCGGTAAGTGACAGGCTGATATTTATGGTAAAGACATGCCTGCAAACTGAAAATACAAAAGTTGTGGGCAAAGTGTTTTTTGTGGCTGGGTTTAATCAAACTTGTTCTATCTATCTCCTTACCTCTATTCTCTCAGGCCAAGGACAAGGAAGAGAGGCTTTTCAAGAGACAGCAGAACAGGGAACGCATGGAGGAGAAGCGTAGACAGAAGTCAGCTCAACTAGAAGACCAGGGTACTTGTAACATCAATATATTCCACAATGTGCTTTTCCCTGGCAGACTAATTAGTGTGTCAACCTTTTATACCTGAGTCATTTGACTTTTGTTCTTGTAAAAGCTGAGGGTGTGGTAAATTGTCCATTCACTGTGATGTTAACTCCCTGTACAGAGAGCAGGCAGCAGACCTCTTCCCCCAGCCTGGAAGTTCAGGATCCGAGGGCCAAAGAGGCTCTCAAGGAAAAGAAGGTTCTAGAGAAGAAGATGGCCCTCAGTAGGAAGAGGAAATGGGACTCACGGTGTGTGTGTGTTTTATAATTGTGTGGACCTGTGGATGCTTGAGTTTGAGTTACTAGATACATAGCCATGTCACTAAAGTCATTTACATTTTTCAGGAAAGAGGGAGATGTTACAGGCAAGAGAAAGGGAGATGCAGCAGGAGAGTTCAACAAAAAGGAAGTAAGTGTTGAATGAATATCCTAACTTGTGACTGTATGCTCATCTTGGCCATTGGTTTAATGAATTAAATGTTGTTTATTGAGTTAAATAACTTATTTTAGAATTGTGTGCTGATGTATTTCTTTGCTACCTCACAAACAGGAAGCAAAGGGTATTTCCTCAAAGAGCTTGCAGCACAAGTCAATCAGAAAAGTCTCTGAGTCTGCAGCATCAGAAGAGAGGCACAGGAGGAAGAGTGTCAGCACTTCTGAGGAATCTGGAGAACCTAGAAAGCTGGCAGACAAAAGCCGTACACATTCCTTTATCCTGGACTTGGAGCAGGGATCTGAGTCACCACTCAAACAGCGAGCTGCTGGAAAGTTTGACCGGCTTTCCCGCAAAGAGTTAAACCCTAAAGAGCGCAAGGAGAAAGAGTGTAGCCTGTCGGACGAACGCTCCAAGCTTAAGCAAAAGTTGGAGAAGAGAGTAGTAAGTGAATCCCACACAGATGAACCTGAGCAGAATGAAGGGGCCCACATTGAAGTATCCTCTGATGACAAAGGGGAGAGAAAGTCCAAGGTGAAAGGTGACAAGAAAGTGTCAGTGAATGCCAGGGAAGGTAGGGCATCTGTGTCAGAAGGAGGTGTCTCTGACGAGGGGGCTAGCAAGGAAGCCACAACCAAGAAGGGGAAGGCTCCATCAGTTGAAGCTGCCAAAGTTGAGAAGGACAGAGAGAAGGAAAAGAACAGGGAAAATGAGAAGGAAAGGGAGAGAACCAAAGCAGAGAAGATTCCATTAAAAACTGACCCTAGGCAGTTACTCCGTCCGGATTCCACCGGCTCTTCTGAGGAAAGGTCTGATATGGAGCCTGGATCAGAAAGCATCAAGAAAAAGGACAAACACCCTAAAGAAGTCCTCAAGAGGTCAAAGAGCCACACAGAGGACAAATATGTAGAAAAACCCAAGTCTAAGCCAGACATTGAGAAGGAGAAACCCAGAACAGAACATGTTACTCAGGAAAACCAGAAACCAAGTAAGTCTAGCTCTGAAACTGACAAAGACTCCAGAAAGTCCAGGGAGACAGAGCCTGGAATGAAGGTAAAGGTCATGGAAAAGTCCAGATCCAAGTCAAGGGAGGATAAGAAAGCTCAAGGTTTGGAGGTCAAAAACAAAGGTAGCACATCAGGCAGTAGACCTGACGCATCAAAGGAAAGAAAAAGAGAGGGAAGCATGAAGGAGCAAAGGAAAGACACCCAGGAAAACCCACCAGAGAAAATGGAAGGCAGGAGTGGGAAGAAAATGCTTGATAAAAAGGCCCAAAGCACAGAGAAGAAAGAGACCCAGGATGAGAGAAAAGGACGTAAAGCAGATGAAAAGTCGGATAAGTCCTCAATCTCCTCACCTGCTATTACGGAACCTCCTCTGAAGAAAGGCCCTCAATCCAAAGACGCAAGCACAGACTGGGATCCCACTGATGCCACCATTACCACCTCTGCCTCTGTTACCTATGATGCTTTGAGTGACGTCACCCCTGAACTGGAGGAGGATGACAGTGAAATGCCACTCGGTGAGGTGGAACCACGTCCTTTGACAACTGGGGCAGATGCTCTTCTGACTTTGATGGACATCTGTACCTCAGCAGATGCAAGACTAGGCCAAGGAAGTGACATCACAGGGGCCATGCAGCGAGAGGCCTGCCCAGAGCTCTCCTTCCAAGAAGCAGACATAAAAATGAAAGAGGCAGCTCTGACCCTGCTCTCCATGGACCCTGAGAGTATACTATCTCCTACCTTAGTCACTCCAGCTACACAGGAAGTCACAGAGGCAACCATACCTGCTCTGCAGCGAAAGGAAACTGCTAAACGTGTTGCAAAAGATCAGGAAGATTCTGAGCATGTTCTAGAAATGGACGAAAGTGATCTAACAGCTACTGCCTCATCAGAGAAAATGGATGAACAGTCAAGGAGCCAAGGTAATGTGTCTTGTGAGTTGTCAGTTCTTCTTTTCTTAAAGTATCACAAGGCAATGGAGAGTATTTGGATGACTTATTGTTAGTTACATTACAGTCGATGTTCTGGCCACAGATATTCTCGACACAGGGGGGAAAGATACGGTGGTGTCAACATGGACATTAGTTGAAGGGATGTCTCAGGTGAGAATGGCTTATGGTGTTTCTATTTCATTCTAGTTCTATAATATATATATCAGTTAAATGTTACTCAGACTTTGATAGTATCTTTGTTCCAACTCTTTCAAAGGAAAATAAATCTACTGTTGACAGAGATGAGGAAAAACCAGGCCATGCTGATGTTGTTCCTGAGCAAGAGCCCGTATTGGGACCATCAGTCGACAAACAATGTATAAGATTCATACCTTTATCTTAACCTTGTACATTCACACTCCTCACCAACGGGTTTTACACAAACTCCCAAGTTTCCAGATTTTCCTGCATTCCTCCATTCTTTTGTGGGGTTTTTTCAGTTCTCCCCCAAATAAAGTTTGTGTGCTCTCTGTTAGTTTTTTTGAGTGTAAATTTGCTCATCTTTGTTTTTGCTTAGATGAGACTCAGACTGAGAAGACAAAATTGCTGGCCATGGAACATGAGTGTCAGGTTAAGATGGACATTGATAACATTAGTAAGTCATACACAACCTCAATAATATTCAAATACCAATCCTTAATATTATTTGACATACATTGAGTGTACAAAACATTAGGAACACCTGCGCTTTCCATGACAGACTGACCAGGTGAATCCAGATGTAAGCTATGATCCCTTATTGTCACTTGTTAAATCCACTTTAATCAGTGTAGATGAAGGGAGGAGACCGGTTAAAGAAGGATTTTTAAGCCTTGAGACAATTGAGACATGGATTGTGTATGTGTGCCATTCAGAGGGTGAATGGGCAAGACAAAATATTTAAGTGCCTTTGAACAGGGTATGGTAGTAGGTGCCAGGTGCACCGGTTTGAGTGCGTCAAGAACCGCAACGCTGCTGGGGTTTTCATGCTCAACAGTTTCCTATGTATTTCAAGAGTGGTCTACCACCCAAAGGACATCCAGTCAACTTGACACAACTGTGGGAAGCATTGGAGTCAACATAGGCCAGCATCCAGGATGAAACACTTGTAACACCTTGTAGGTGTTAATTCATGCCCTGATGAATTGAGGCTGTCCCGATGGCAAAACGGGGTGCAACTCAATATTAGGAAGGTGTTCATAATGTTTTGTATGCTCAGTGTTCTGATAGAAATACGATTATAAAAAATAACTGATTGGATTTATATGGCGCCTTTCTATCAACTGAGATGCTCAAAGCGCTTTACATAGTAGGGGGAAACTCGCCTCATCGACCACCAATGTGTAGCACCCACAGTGACCATTTTTGTGTCAGAACGCTCAACATACATCAGCTATCAGGTTGAGAGTGATATATGCCAGTGAGGGCGCTGATAGAATGGGACCAGGTTGGGAATTTGACATTGGGGTCTTACAATAAGTGCCATCGGATTTTTAAATGACCACAGAGAGTCAGGACACCTGTTTAACATCGCCTACGCAGGGAAATGTCCCATTGGGATATCCTTAGACTAGAGGTAAGCGTGCCCCCTACTGGCCCTCCAACACTACTTCCAGCAGCATCTGGTCTCCCTTCAAGGGACCGAGCAGGGCTGACCCTGCTTAGCTTCAGAAGCAAGCCAGCGGTGGGATACATGGTTTAACGTCATTTGGTATATATTTATTTAACCAGGCAAGTCAGTTAAGAACAAATGCTTATTTACAATGACGGCCTACCGGGGAACAGTGGGTTAACTGCCTTGTTCAAGGGCAGAATGAGTTTTTTTTTACCTTGTCAGCTTGGGGAATCAATCTAGCAACCTTTCAGTTACTGGCCCAACCACTAGGCTCCCTGCCACCCCTAGAACTGAAGGGGGACTGACTGTAGTTTGCTAAAAGTTCCAAACCCCACAACCAAACCAACTGTAAAAAATAATACATTTAAAAGCGTTTTGAAATGCTGTTAATATCCAAGCATAGACTTTAGACCTGAATGCCAATGCATGTTGCATGTAGTTTTGACTTTGTGTAACTCCAGTCCTCAACATACTGTTTTAAAAGGTGATCTCTCCTCCTTCCATCTCAGATAAAGACCAGACTGAAGCACAAGAGGAAAATGGAGTCACTGAGTCTGTAAGTACTCATTCTTGGCAGTTTAGCACTCATGATTTACAAGAGCACCACAGTCTTTTCTGGGTACATTTTTGTGAAGGCTAAAGTGACTGTTACTGCTTTCCGCTGTTAAAACTTCTTAGGGCTGCAATCCCGTTAACGGGATCAATATGACAACAGCCAGTGAAAGTGCAGGGTGCCAAATTCAAAACAATAGAAATCTCATAATTCAAATTCCTCAAACATACATGTATCTTATACCATTTTAAATGTAATCTTGTTGTTAATCCCACCATAGTGTCCGATTTTCAAATAGGCTTTACAGCGAAGCACCACAAACGATTATGTTAGGTCACCACCAACTCACAGAAAAACACAGCCATTTTTCCAGCCTAAGAGAGGAGTCACAAAAAGCACAAATATCCCACTGTGTATTCAATAGGGACTGGGTTGAATATCGACCAACCCCAGATTTCCCACTTCCTGTTTGGATTTCTTCTCAGGTTTTTGCCTGCCATATGAGTTCTGTTATACTCAGATATCATTCAAACATTTTTGGAAACTTCAGTGTTTTCTATCCAATACTAATAATAATATGCATATATTAGCAACTGGGACTGAGGAGCAGGCCGTTTACTCTGGGTACCTCTGGGCACCTTTCATCCAAGCTACTCAATACTGCCTCTGCAGCCATAAGAAGTTAAACTTTATATGTGTATTTCAGGGGAAGTGTGACACACCTGAAAAACCAAGGGAGACTCGACGTGGTCGGCCATCAAAGCTGGTCAAACAAGCCAGTGAGTCTCTGATGAGCTTTATGCAATCCACAGGTGTTTGTGTCACGCTGTTCTTCTTTGGTCTTTACTTGTTGTGTTGTCTCTCTTTCTGTTATGTGTCTAAGGAACGATTTTGATTATTTTGTTGCAGGCAATGCATCCAAGTCAGACGGACAAGAGGACGAGAAAGGATCTGACCTGTCTGAAATGGTAGTTATCTGCCCTCTATGACTGCGTGTAACATTTTATCTTATGGAAGCACGCAATCTTTAATTCAGAAAAATACATGCACTAAATTTGTTTGGTTCCTTGTTCAGGAGGACAAAATGGAGGGAAGAGTAACCCGCAAAGGAAGGCTATCCGGTCAGAAAGTTACCACGGCCAAAGACTCCGGTACATTCATTTAGACAAATCTGTGTTAATGAGTAAAAACGGAATGTTTTGGTATTCTTTTATTACACGTTCACGTGACATTTGGCCAGCTTCACATCTCAAATTGGGAAGACCATCTGAGTTTGTAAATCTTGTGCCCTTTCTGCAATTCATCAGCTATGGAGAAAAATGAGAAGGACAGTCAAGAGCAGCAGTCCAAGCTGGCTGTGGAAGTGAGTAAAGTAAGTATAGTCCCTACCTATCAGTACTTGCATTAGGTAGTAAAAATGTCACTACTTATGGGTAACTGCCAAAATAATGGAAACACTTGAGTAAATTAGGGATATAAAGTGTATTGAAGCAGGTGCTTCCACACAGGTGTGGTTCCTGAGTTAATTAAGCAAATAACACTACATCATGCTTAGGGTCATGTATAAAAAATGCTGGGCAGGCCATTATTTTGACTACCATGGCTATGCCACCGTAGGATGACACTAGAGGTCACTGAATGGTTTGATGAGCATGAAAACAATGTAAACCATATGCCATGGCCGTCTCAGTCACCAGATCTCAACCCAATTGAACACTTATGGGAGATCCTGGAGCAGAGCCTGAGACGGTGTTTTTACTCTCACCATTAACAAAACACCAAATTATGGAATTTATCGTGGAAGAATGGTGTCGCATCCCTCCAATAGAGTTCCAGCCACTTGTTGAATCTATGCCAAGGAGCATTGAAGCTGTTCTGGCTCGTGGTGGCCCAACGCCCTATTAAGACATTTTATGTTGGTGTTTATTGAAGAATGGCGCCGTAGAAGATGGCTGCTGTTTTACGGGCTCCTAACCAATTGTGCTATTGTGTGTGTTTTTTTGCGTTATTTGTAACTTTTTTTGTATGTAATGTTTCTGCCACGTCTCTTATGACTGAAGAGCTGCTGGATATCAGGACAACGATTACTCGCCTCATACTGGACAAATATTTTTTTCTTTAACAAGTCAGATGCAAAGGATTTACTTCAGACACTCGACAAGTCCCAAATCCCCGTCATTCGCATGAGAAAGAGACAGAGATGTCGTGTCGGGGTGCCTTATAAGGATCCGATGGCGAGTGGGTAATCTGCATCTACCATCAGTCCTATTAGCCAACGTACAATCATTGGATAACAAAATAGATGAGCTACAATCACATTAAAATCTGTAATATCTTATGTTTCACCAAGTCCTGGCTGAATGATGACATGGATAACATACAACTGGAGGGGATTTACGCTGCATCGGCAAGACGGGGTGGCGGTCTGTGTATATTTGTGAACAGCTGGTGCACAAAATCTAATATTAAGGAAGTCTCAATGTATTGCTCGCCTGAGATAGTGTGGTCTGCAGCTTATCATGAGATACTCTATCTACCAAGAGATTTTATCTATATTTTTCGGAGCTGTCTATTTACCACCGCAAACCGATGCTGACACTAAGACCACACTCAATGAGCTGTATAAGGCAATTAGCAAACAGGAAAATGCTCATCCAGAGGCAGCACTCCTAGTGGCCTGGGACTTTAATGCAGGGAAACTTGAATCCATTTGACCTAATATCTACCAACATATTAAATGTGCCAACAGACAAAAAAAATTGACCATGATTCTATCCTCCCGATTCCTGCTTACAAGTTAAAACAAAAGCAGGAAGCACCAGTGACTCAGTCAATAAAGAAGTGGTCAGATGATGCTGATGCTAAGCTACAGGATTGTTTTGCTAGCACAGACTGGAATATGTTCCGGGATTCTTCCGATGGCATTGAGGAGTACACCACATCGGTCACTGGCTTCATCAATAAGTGAACGTACGTACAGTGGGGCAAAAAAAGTATTTAGTCAGCCACCAATTGTGCAAGTTCTCCCACTTAAAAAGATGAGAGGCCTGTAATTTTCATCATAGGTACACTTCCAGAAAATCACATTGTAGGATTTTTAATGAATTTATTTGGAAAATAAGTATTTGGTCACCTACAAACAAGCAAGATTTCTGGCTCTCACAGACCTGTAACTTCTTATTTAAGAGGCTCCTCTGTCCTCCACTTGTTACCTGTATTAATGGCACCTGTTTGAACTTGTTATCAGTATAAAATACACCTGTCCACAACCTGAAACAGTCACACTCCAAACTCCACTATGGCCAAGACCAAAGAGCTGTCAAAGGACACCAGAAACAAAATTGTAGACCTGTACCAGGCTGGGAAGACTGAATCTGCAATAGGTAAGCAGCTTGGTTTGAAGAAATCAACTGTGGAAGCAATTATTAGGAAATGGAAGACATACAAGACCACTGATAATCTCCCTTGATCTGGGATTCCACGCAAGATCTCACCCTGAGGGGTCAAAATGATCACAAGAACGGTGAGCAAAAATCCCAGAACCACACGGGGGGACCTAGTGAATGACCTGCAGAGAGCTGGGACCAACGTAACATAGCCTACCATCAGTAACACACTACGCCGCCAGGGACTCAAATCCTGCAGTGTCAGACGTGTCCCCCTGCTTAAGCCAGTACATGCCCAGGCCCGTCTGAAGTTTGCTAGAGAGCATTTGGATGATCCAGAAGAAGATTGGGAGAATGTCATATGGTCAGATGAAACCAAAATATAACTTTTTGGTAAAAACTCAACTCGTCGTGTTTGGAGGACAAAGAATGCTGAGTTGCATCCAAAGAACACCATACCTACTGTGAAGCATGGGGGTGGAAACATCATGCTTTGGGGCTGTTTTTCTGCAAAGGGACCAGGATGACCGTGTAAAGGAAAAAATGAATGGGGCCATATATCGTGAGATTTTGAGTGAAAACCTCCCATCCGAAGGGCATTGAAGATGAAACATGGCTGAGTCTTTCAGCATGACAATGATCCCAAACACACTGCCCGGGCAATGAAAGAGTGGCTTCGTAAGAAGCATCTCAAGGTCCTGGAGTGGCCTAGCCAGTCTCCAGATCTCAACCCCATAGATCTCAACCCCATCTTTAGAGGGAGTTGAAAGTCTGTGTTGCCCAGCAACAGCCCCAAAACATCACTGCTCTAGAGGAGATCTGCATGGAGGAATGGGCCAAAATACCAGCAACAGTGTGTGAGAACCTTGTGAAGACTTCCAGAAAATGTTTGACCTCTGTCATTGCCAACAAAGGGTATATAACAAAGTATTGAGAAATTTTTGTTATTGACCAAATACTTTTTTTCCACCATAATTTGGAAATAAATTCATTAAAAATGATTTTCTGGATTTTTTTTCTCATTTTGTCTGTCATAGTTGAAGTGTACCTATGAAATAAATTACAGGCCTCTCATCTTTTTAAGTGGGAGAACTTGCACAATTGGTGGCTGACTGACTAAATACTTTTTTGCCCCACTGTACATACCCCAAAGAGAAGCCATGGAATACAGGCAACATCCGCACTGAGCTAAAGGCTAGAGTTGCCGCTTTCAAGGAGCGGGACTCTAACCCGGACGCGAAGAAAAACTCCTGCTATGCCCTGAGACAAACCATCAAACAGGAAAAGCGTCAATACAGGACTAAGATTGAATTGTACTACACCGGCTCCGACACTCGTCGAATGTGGCAGGGCTTGCAAACTATTACAGACTACAAAGGGATGAACAGCCGTGAGTTGCCCATTTGATACAAGCCTACCAGACAAGCAAATTACTTCTATACTTGCTTCGAGGCAAGCAACACTGAAGCATGCATGAGAGCATCAGCTGTTCTGGAAGACTGTGAGATCACGCTCTCCGTAGCCAATGTGAGTAAGAGGAACAAGGCTATGTGGGGTGGCCAGTCCTCTTCTGGCTGTGCCGGGTGGAGATTATAACAGAACATGGCCAAGATGTTTACATGTTCATAAATGACCAGCATGGTCAAATAATAATAATCACAGGCAGAACAGTTGAAACTGGAGCAGCAGCACGGCCAGGTGGACTGGGGACAGCAAGGAGTCATCATGCCAGGTAGTCCTGAGGCATGGTCCTAGGGCTCAGGTCCTCCGAGAGAGAGAAAGAAAGAGAGAATTAGAGAGGGCATACTTAAATTCACACAGGACACGGGATAGGACAGGAGAAGTACTCCAGATATAACAAACTGACCCTAGCCCTCCGACACATAAACTACTGTAGCATAAATACTGGAGGCTGAGACAGGAGGGGTCAGGAGACACTGTGGCCCCATCCGATGACACCCCCGGACAGGGCCAAACAGGAAGGATATAACCCCACCCACTTTAACAATGCACAGCCCCCACACCACTAGAGGGATATCTTCAACCACCAACTTACCATCCTGAGACGAGGCCGGGTATAGCCCACAAAGATCTCCGCTACGGCACAACCCAAGGGGGGGCGCCAACCCAGACAGGAAGATGACATCAGTGACTCAACCCACTCAAGTGACGCACCCCTCCTAGGGACGGTATGAAAGAGCCCTAGTAAGCCAGTGACTCAGCCCCTGTAATAGGGTTAGAGGCAGAGAATCCCAGTGGAAAGAGGGGAACCGGCCAGGCAGAGACAGCAAGGGCGGTTCGTTGCTCCAGAGCCTTTCCGTTCACCTTCACACTCCTGGGCCAGACTACACTCAATCATATGACCCACTGAAGAGATGAGTCTTCAGTAAAGACTTAAAGGTTGAGACCGAGTTTGCGTCTCTCACATGGGTAGGTAGACCATTCCATAAAAATGGAGCTCAATAGGAGAAAGCCCTGCCTCCAGCTGTTTGCTTAGAAATTCTAGGGACAATTAGGAGGCCTGCGTCTTGTGACCGTAGCGTACGTGTAGGTATGTACGGCAGGACCAAATCAGAGAGATGGGTAGGAGCAAGCCCATGTAATGCTTTGTAGGTTAGCAGTAATACCTTGAAATCAGCCCTTGCCTTGACAGGAAGCCAGTGTAGGGAGGCTAGCACTGGAGTATATAATACAATTTTTTGGTTCTAGTCAGGATTCTAGCAGCCGTATTTAGCACTAACTGAAGTTTATTTAGTGCTTTATCCGGGTAGCCGGAAAGAAGAGCATTGCAGTAGTCTAACCTAGAAGTGACAAAAGCATGGATTAATTGTTCTGCATCATTTTTGGACAGAAAATGTATGTTTTTTTAAATTTTTTTAACAATGTTACGTAGATGGAAAAAAGCTGTCCTTGAAACAGTCTTGATATGTTCGTCAAAAGAGAGATCAGGGTCCAGAGTAACGCCGAGGTCCTTCACAGTTTTATTTGAGACGACTGTACAACCATTAAGATTAATTGTCAGATTCAACAGAAGATCTCTTTGTTTCTTGGGACCTAGAACAAGCATCTCTGTTTTGTCCGAGTTTAAAAGTAGAAAGTTTGCAGCCTTCCTTATGTCTGAAACACATGCTTCTAGCGAGTGATGACTACTGACCCGTAGCACTCACGTCTGTGGCCATGAAGTTCTTTGAAAGGCTGGTCATGGCTCACATCAACACCATCATCCCAGAAACCCTAGACCCACTCCAATTTGCATACCGCCCCAACAGATCCACAGAGGATGCAGTCGCTATTGCACTCCACACTGCCCTTTCCCACCTGGACTGAAAGAACATCTACGTGAGAATGCTATTCACTGACTACAGCTCAGCGTTCAACACCATAGTGCCCTCAATGCTCATCACTAAGCTAAGAACCCTGGGACTAAACACCTCCCTCTGCAACTGGATCCTGGACTTCCTGATGGGCCTCCCCCAGGTGGTAAGGGTAGGTAACAACACATCTACCACGCTCATCCTAAACACGGGGGCCCCTCAGGAGTGCGTGCTCAGTCCCCTCCAGTTTTACCCATGGCTGCATGGCCAGGTACAACTTCAACACCATCATTAAGTTTGCCGACGACACAACAGTGGTAGGCCTGATCACCGACAATGACGAGACAGCCTATAGGTAGGAGGTCATAGACCTTGCCGTGTGGTGCCAGGATACCAACCTCTCCCTCAACGTAATCAAGACCAAGGAGATAATTGTGGACTACAGGAAAAGGAGGACCGAGCACGCCCCCATTCTCATCGACGGGGCTGCAGTGGAGCAGGTTGAGAGCCACATCACCAACAACAAGCTTTCATGGTCCAAACACACCATGACAGTCATGAAGAGGGCACGACAAAGCCTACTCCCCTGCAGGAAACTGAAAAGATTTGGCATGGGTCCTCAGATCCTCAAAAAGGTATACAGCTGCACCATCGAGAGCATCTTGACTGGTTGCATCACTGCCTGGTATGGCAACTGCTTGGCATCCGAACGCACTACAGAGGGTACATCACTGGGGCCAAGCTTCCTGCCATCCAGGACCTCTATACCAGGTTGTGTCAGAGGAAGGCCCTAAAAATGTTCAGACTCCAGCCACCCTAGTCATAGACTGTTCTCTCTGCTACCGCATGGCAAGTCTAGGTCCAAAAGCCTACTTGACAGCTTATACCCCCAAGCCATAAGACTCCTGAACAGCTTATCAAATGGCTACCCAGACTATTTGCATTACCCCCCCCCCCCCCCTTTACGCTGCTGCTACTGTTTATTATCTATGCATAGCCACTTTAACTCTACCTACATGTAAATATTACATCGACTAGCCTGTGCCCTTGTATATTTTTTACTGATCTATTTTATACTTAACCAATAATGCAGTTTTAAGAAAAATAAGTGTTAATGGCTTATAAGTAAGCATTTCACTGTAAGGTCTACATATTCCTGTTGTATTTGGCGCATGTGACAAATGATATGAGTACATGTATGAGTACTGTATGAGTACATGCATTATGTAATGTTATATTGCCCTTATACCCTTGCTCACATGGTTTGCTATTGTAGGACAATGCGGGTGATAGGGCCACAGATTCCAGAACGCCACGCAGAGGACGCTCGTCTAAAACCTTTGCGGATGAGGAGGAACTTAAAGAGGTTATATCATCCTTCACTGCTCACTCCCCTTCTGCCTGTGTGGATTGTATGTTGATGAGGTATGTGAGTCGAGTCTGTGAGGTAACCATGTTAGATGTTCTCTGTACAGCCTGAGAAAGTGGAGGAGACCCCGCCTCGCAGAGGCAGACGGTCAGGTGCCCAGGCCAAAGACTCCACCACAGGTAAGAGGTTCCACCACAGCCATTTGGAAATTCAAGATCTAAATGCTTCCATAGCTCTACTCTGTGCTAGGCCTATTTAGTACTTTCAATCTCACGTTTCTGATATGTAGATGGGTGATAGCTAAGGTGCATGCCAACTTCATCATATTTTTCCTGTGTGCCCCTCAACAATTAAATTTTTTGTCATTATCAACACATTTCACACAAAATAAACATATTACTTTCCTACACAGGAAACCAGGAGAAAGAGGAGGAAGAGAAAACAGGAGAGACATCATCGGAAAAGCCAAAGGAGAAACAGGAGGTAAGTTCAGTCGACATGATCAGTTTGGCATAGACCTTCATTCATTCAGCGTAGGGGGGTCTCATTCAGCTGGGGGGCGGCGGTCTCATTCAGCTGGGGGGCGGCGGTCTCATTCAGCACAGGGGCGGTGGTCTCATTCAGCACGGGGGCGGCGGTTCCCCATTCAGGGGCGTGGCGGTCTCATTCAGCACGGGGGCAGCGATTTCCCCATTCAGCAGGGGGTGGCAGTCTCATTCAGCAGGGGGGCGGTGATAAAACATGAGGGGAGCAGGCCAACATCAACTATTTATATGGCCACACAGATCACTTGTTAACAGCTGATTGACTCAGTATTTCAGGTCAGGGCTCTCTGTTTTGTTGTTGTATTAGATTCATCCCCCTCTTCAAAAAGATGAGGAGGAGGAGGAGGAGGAGGAGGAGAAGAAGAAGAGTGAGCAGAAGAGAGGCAGTAGACGGGGAAGACCAGCTAAACCTCCAATCTCCAAGAAAAAGACAAATGAAGATGCAGAAAGCTCTCCTTCCAAGGAGCCCACTGATACTCGTGAGTTTCTTTTTTGAAACTTTATTTCAATCCACAATATAATCTTACTGCAAGATCCAAATACTTTCATAATGCATGATTGGGTATTAAAAGTGATTGTCAACAACTATGAAAACTATCATTGTCGATGCACTTTCTAAGTGCATGGAAGGGAGTTAATACAGAACTCAGAAAAGCTTGGTCTGGCATTTGTTACAGTAACAGTCTCTTTCTCTTAGGCAAACCTGCAGTGAAGAGGAAGAGGTCTGAGGAATCTGGGGAGGTGTGTCCTTTTCACTTCTCTGACCACAAGGTTTACTGAGCCATGCCTGGTTCCTCTTTGACCCCCAGTCTTTACTCCTGCAGACTTCATAGATCTGAAAGGACTGGATACATTAGTTATATGGGAAATTATAGGGCTAGGTGCAGCCATCACCTTATTGCTTACACTTATCCAGTCCATTTTAGATCTATGAATGCCGAGGAGCTGGTTAGAGGAAGGCCCCTGAGATAAAATGGAACCGTAGCAATTAGTCCTTCCATTGACAGAGAGGTGTGTGTTTTAAAGTGAGCTTTGATTCTGTTGAAGGGGACCCAGCCTGAGGAGGAGGGGACCCAGCCTGAGGAGGAGGGGACCCAGCCTGAGGAGGAGGGGACGCAGCCTGAGGAGGAGGGGACGCAGCCTGAGGAGGAGGGGACGCAGCCTGAGGAGGAGGGGACGCAGCCTGAGGAGGAGGGGACGCAGCCTGAGGAGGAGGGGACGCAGCCTGAGGAGGAGGGGACGCAGCCTGAGGAGGAGGGGACCCAGCCTGAGGAGGAGGGGACCCAGCCTGAGGAGGAGGGGACCCAGCCTGAGGAGGAGGGGACCCAGCCTGAGGAGGAGGGGACCCAGCCTGAGGAGGAGGGGACCCAGCCTGAGGAGGAGGGGACCCAGCCTGAGGAGGAGGGGACCCAGCCTGAGGAGGAGGGGACCCAGCCTGAGGAGGGGGGGACCCAGCCTGAGGAGGGGGGGACCCAGCCTGAGGAGGGGGGGACCCAGCCTGAGGAGGAGGGGACCCAGCCTGAGGAGGAGGGGACCCAGGAAAGTGACCTGAAGGAACAAGAGGAGAAACAACATGGAGAGGATAGCGGTGAGAATAGATGCAATACTTCCGCACACTGTGGTCCAAATGACACTCGATTAACCCATGCCATGTCATTAAAAAAAAACTTGTTCTGTCCCTCCCTTTCTTTTTCAGTGAGCCAGTCTGACGACCCGGAGAAGGGGACAGAAGAGGGCTCCAGTGATAACAAAACAGATGAGGTACGTAGAGAACATACAGTCAAGCTGATTTTAGATATTGCATATTATTATTATTCTATCTTTGAATGGTTTTGATCAGTCTCAAACCAACCAAAATGGTGTTTGAATGGATTCCCCCCTCCCCCATGGAACTCTACCAGGGTGAGGAGGACAAAGACACGCCTCAGAAGAAACCTGCTCGTAGGGGAAGGCCCTCGAAGGGAGCAACATTGACGTCAGAGGAACCGGGTATGGCTCAGGGGGTCTAGGTAGTTAGGAGGATATGATTTCCATGGAAATTAATTTTGTAACTTGGCAAAACATTTATCGATGGCTGTTGGAGAACTCTGATCTCATACATGTATGTATTCATTACAGTTTACTCTCATAGGAGCAGGTTAAACTGGGTGAGAAATGAGGGGTTGAAACGTTGTTGCATCTATTAACACCACCATGCTTTTGACTACTGTGTGACTATGCACACTTTTTCATTGTAAACAGAAAATACCGTATCTGAGAAGACCGACAAAAAGCCAGACAAGAAAGAGAGCGAACAAAAAGAGGATGAAGAGGAGGAAGAGACGCCTAAATCCAGAACTGCGACTCGAGCTGCTGTTCGCCTTGAAGCTGAGAGGTAAACGATGTGTCACATGACATGCAGTGCGTGATATACACTACATGGCCAAAATTTGTGGATTCGGCTATTTCAGCCACACCCATTGCTGACGGGTGCATAAAATCGAGCACACAGCCATGCAATCTCCATAGACAACCATTGGCAGTAGAATGGCCTTACTGAAGAGCTCAGTGACTTTCAGTGTGGCATCGTCATAGGATGCCACCTTTCCTACAAGTCAGTTCGTCAAATTTCTGCCCTGCTAGAGCTGCCCCAGTCAACTATAAGTGCTGTTATTGTGAAGTAGAAACGTCTAGGAGCAACAACGGCTCAGCCACGAAGTGGTAGGCCACACAAGCTCACAGAACGGGACCACTGAGTGCTGAAGCTCGTTAAAATAGTTTGTCCTCGGTTGCAACATTCACTACCGAGTTCCAAACTGCCTTTGGAAGCAACGTCAGCACAATAATTGTTTGTCTGGAGATTCATGAAATGGGTTTCCACGGCCGAGCAGCTGCACACAAGCCTAAGATCACCATGCGCAATGCCAAGCGTCGGCTGGAGTGGTGTAAAGCTTGACGCCATTAGATTCTGGAGTAGTGGAAACACGTTCTCTGGAGTGATGAACTACACTTCACCATCTGACAGTCCTACGGACAAATCTGGGTTTGGCGGAGGAGGAATAATAATAGTCTGGGCTGTTTTTCATGGTTTGGGCGAGGCCACTTAATTCCAGTGAAGGGACATCTAGACGCTACAGCATACAATGACATTCTAATCTAGACGATTCTGTGCTTCCCACTTTGTGGCAACAGTTTGGGGAAGGCCCTTTCCTGTTTCAGCATGACAATGCCCATATGCACAAAGTGAGGTCCATACAGAAATTGTTTGTCGATCGGAGTAGAAGAACTTGACTGGCTTACACAGAGCCCTGACCTCAACCCCATCGAACACCTTTGGGATGAATTGGAATGTCGACTGGGAGCCAGACCTAATCGCCCAACATCAGTGCCCGACCTCATTAATGCTCTTGTGGCTGAATGGAAGCATGTCCCTGCAGCAATGTTCCAACATCTAGTAGGGAGGCTAGGGGGGGGGGGGGGGGGGGGGGGGGGCAATTCCATATCAAAGCCCATGATTTTAGAATTAGATGATCGATGAGCAGTTTTGTCCATGTTGTGTAGATTCTAGAACATGGCTGACTTAAAGGGATAGTTCAGAAAAATTACAAATGTATGTATTCGTTTCCTTACCTTGAAAGTGGTCTATGGACAAGGAGAGACTGCAATCCACACTTGGGTTTTGTTAAACTAAATACTGCCACCAACCACTCATATTAGCGTCTTTTAGTATTTTTCCACAACAAGGAAGTCAATGTCCCCCAGTTAGCATGTTTTAAATGTCATGTCAAAATCAATCAAATTTCAATCACATTTATTTGTAAAGCCCTTTTTACATCAGCCGATGTCACAAAAGGCTATACAGAAACCCAGCCTAAAACCCCAAACAGCAAACAATGCAGGTGTAGAAGCACTGCTTTGTTTTCTGCTTCTTTTTTTATCTCAAAGTAAATAGTCATTGAGCTGCAGTTGAAGTCGGAAGTTTGCATACACCTTAGCCAAATGCATTTAAACTCAGTTTTTCAAAATTCCTAACGTTTAATCCTAGTAAAAATTCCCTGTCTTAAATCAGTTAGGATCACCACTTTTTTATTTTAAGAATGTGAAATGTCAGAATAATAGTAGAGAGAGTGATTTATTTCATATTTTATTTCTTTCATTACATTCCCAGTGGGTCAGAAGTTTACATACACTCAATTAGTATTTGGTAGCATTGCCTTTAAATTGTTTAACTTGGGTCAAATGTTTCGGGTAGCCTTCTGCTAGCTTCCCATAATAAGTTGGGTGAATTTTGGCCCATTCCTCCTGACAGAGCTGGTGTAACTGAGTCAGGTTTGTAGGCCTCCTTGCTTGCACATGTTTTTTAAGTTCTGCCCACAAATTCTTTATATGACTGAGGTCAGGGCTTTGTGATGGCCACTCCAATACCTTGACTTTGTTGTCCTTAAGCCATTTTCCCACAACTTTGGAAGTATGCTTGGGGTCATTGTCCATTTGGAAGACCCATTTGCGACCAAGCTTTAACTTCCTGACTGATGTCTTGAGATGTTGCTTCAATATATCCACATAATTTTCTTTCCTCAGGATGCCATCTATTTTGTGAAGTGCACCAGTTTCTCCTGCAGCAAAGCACCCCCACGACATGATGCTGCCACCCCCGTGCTTCACGTTTGGGATGGTGTTCTTCGGCTTGCAAGCCTCCCCCTTTTTCCTCCAAACATAACGATGGTCATTATGTCCACACAGTTCTATTTTTGTTTCATCAGACCAGAGGACATTTCTCCAAAAAGTATGATCTTTGTCCCCATGTGCAGTTGCAACCCGTAGTCTGTCTTTAAGGCGATTTTGGAGCAGTGGCTTCTTCCTTGCTGAGTGACCTTTCAGATTATGTAGATATAGGACTCATTTTACTGTGGATACAGATACTTTTGTACCTGTTTCCTCCAGCATCTTCACAGGGTCCTTTGCTGTTGTTCTGGGATTGATTTGCACTTTTCGCACCAAAGTACGTTCTTATGTAGGAGACAGAACGTGACTCTTTCCTGAGCGGTATGCCGGCTGCGTGGTCCCATGGTGTTTATACTTGCGTACTATTGTTTGTACAGATGAACGTGGTAACCTTCAGGCATTTGGAAATTGCTTCCAAGGATAATCCAGACTTGTGGCGGTCTAAAAAAATATTGGGTGCTGATTTCTTGGCTAATTTCTTTTGATTTTCCCATGATGTCAAGCAAAGAGGCACTGAGTTTCAAGGTAGGCCTTGAAATACATCCACAGGTACACCTCCAATTGACTCAAATGATGTCAATTAGCCTATCAGAAGCTTCTAAAGCCATGCTATCATTTTCTGGAATTTTCCAAGCTGTTTTAAAGGCACAGTCAACTGAGTGTATGTAAACTTCTGACCCACTAGAATTGTGATACCGTTAAATAATCTGTCTGTAAACAATTGTTGGAAACTTTCCTTGTGTCATGCACAAAGTAGATGTCCTAACCGACTTGCCTAAACTATAATTTAACAAGAAATTTGTGGAGTGGTTGAAAAATGAATGACGCCAACCTACGTATGTAAACTTCCGACTTCAACTGTACATAATGCCTTTCATACACGATATGTGCAAACAGTATTGACAACAGTAGGAGTGTATCATTTTCATCTAACCACCACACAGAAAACGGCAACTAGTGTAACATTGCCCTTAACCATCTTCAGATAATTAGAAACATTCATAATTAACTATAAGGGAGAAGGGAACAAAGTCTGTCCAACAATATCTTGTTGGGGTGTCTGGCACGGAGGTTGCAAGAAGGCAGTTCTCTCAAGTTGCTTTCCATTTGTATTTTCTCCAGGAACAAACCAAGGAAACCTTCCACCCGAGCTCGAGGTGAAGAGGAGAACCCAGCAAACACACGGTAGGTTGATGTGTGTGTGTATGCTTGCGTCCGTGTGTGTGACATGATGTGCTCATCTCTTGTTATTGTGTGAATCCTTGTTTATTTGTATAAACGTTATGATTATTTTCTGAAATGCTATATAGTATCTAGCAAATTTGTTTTATAAGGGACCTCTTTACAATTGTTTTGACATGACCCTCTAATATATTGTCAATAGGGCATTATATTTGTTACTGCATACTCTTGCTTACCTGTTATTACCCTTCAGTGGGATGAGAGGACAGGCCTCGACATCAGCTAAGGCAGGGGGGCGTAAACGTGAAGCCAGCCCCCCAGCAGTGCGCACCAGAGGTGGACAAAAATCTGAGGAGCCCTCTTCCAAAAAGACCAAGCGATGAACAAATACCTGCTTTCCCCAAGCCCAGGTATTAGAATATTCACAGCGCTGTTGACATGAGTTTTTTTGAGTTTTAAATGCTTCTTTGTTTTTAGAAACACTTCACATAAAACATACCGGTATTAATTTTAACAGATCTGAACCTCTCCCCTCTATTCAAGCCTGTGGATGTGTTGGATAGGAACATTTGGGGATGGCATGACAGAATGGTCTAGCAGTAGTGGTTCTCCAAACAGTCACCTGACCTGGATTTAGCTCATGGTGCTTTCCATTTCTATACAGTATTATAGACCCTTCACCATAGGCCCATATGTTTTAGATTGCACTGGTCATTTTAAAGATGTTAGCTAATAATATCTCATGAAACGGAGCATTAGAGACCAATCAAAGGTCTTATGTGGAGAGCCTCATTGACTTTAATCCTAGGACAAAACACTGGAAATTCTTTGTCACTGACAAATCGACTTCTGTCTGTGTTGGTCACTCCAAGGATTTGCTGTCGTGCAGGCATATGTTCTTTGGTTCCTGCGTCACGTTCAAGGGTTTTATATTTCTTTGACCTATAGATACATTTAGATATCATTCATATAGAGTTGTATAGAAGTTATTAACCTGGGTATAGTCTCACAAGTACTTTTACAATTTGTGTTATGTTTTTGCTCATTGTTTCCGTACCCAGAAGCCTCTTCCTGTTACTGGACTTGAACATGGAAGTATCCATTCTATGAATGTAAAGGAGGTGTTTGTCTTCTCCCTGTGTTTTTATTTTCTTCTGTTATTTTGTTTTTTACTACACAGATTTGTCTGTGCTCCTAACTACTTTCCCCATTAAGTGATTTCTATTTTTGGTTATTTTTGTAACGTGTGCTCACAGAGCTTATGCCCTGTTGTCAGTATTGGAAGAGATTAAATCCCTTTCAAATGGTGAACAAGTGGCGTGTGTGGGACTCTTTCCTCACTTATTGACTGAACATTTTGTTTTTGATTATACTGGAAGGTATGTTTCAGGACATTATTAAATGTGAAATTAATTCAAAACTGTGTTACACTTCACACTTTGCGTATGCATAATTATAGTACTTATCATAGTTTCACACATTTAAACTACAACTCCACAAATCTTCCACATCTGGTAACACTCATGAAGTGCCGTCTAATCCATTTTGCATGTTAAACAACTAAGTTAAGCTTTGTTATTGTTTCAACTGCAGATTGCCCCTTTAAGGTGAGGTAGTGCTACTGTGTGTATCACACATGTTTTAACTGCTGTGCAGTTAAGTCTCAACTGTTATTTTTCAGTGGAGGTGTTGTTTGAATGGATGTGCTATCTGTAAAGTGTACATAGCTGAAGTCAACCAATCAGCTGAGGGGAGAGGACATTCCTGGTTACAAATGGGGAATAAACTAACACGCTAAGAATGAAATATGCCACAATCGTTAACACATTACAAGGATTTAAATAATGACTACACCTGAGCCCATGAATTCCAAAGGCATCAATAAGGGCCATGAAATGCTGGAGGTTTTTTAAGACGCTGGATGGAGTTTTCCGACCGTTCCTGCGGAATGCTTAATCCGATTCTTTAAGGAGTTCTGCTTCAGGTATTTCCTGGTACAGGAATCCAGTCCCTAAATATTATCTTAACACCTCTTTTTAACGATTTGGATCCATTTTCATTTAGTCACTGGTCCTGGCAATGATTGATACCATTGGAGTAACCAGGTACCTTTTTGTTTTCTAATGACTGGCTGTGGACTGACAATGGGGACTATAATGTAAGGTCATAGATCATATTAAATGATGTTCTGTATGTAATTCTATGTGTTAGGTACTATTGTACCTAATTGTGTAGAGACAGCTAGGTTGGTATAGTACAGTCATGATCTAACAGACATTATAAACCAGGTGATTTGAGCCCTGAATGCTGATTGGTTGAAAGTTCTGGTATAACAGGCCGTATACATAGGAAATGACCAAAAATGACTTTTTCACTGTTCTAATTACGTTGGTAACCAGTTTATAATAGCAATAAGGCACTTTGTTGGTTTGTGGTATATGGTCAATATACCACGACTAAGGGATGTGTCCACGCACTCCATATCACTTATCCTTATCGCATCCTCCAGATGGGAGAGCTTCTCCTGTTGTGACTTGATATGAGTGTCATCAAGGTTAGGCTAGTCTCTTCGTTAGCCATGTGGTTTATACTGGAGAGCACTATGGAAAGCATGTGGTTTCATCTTAGCTGTCAAGTGAAATAGAAGGCATGTTAGATTTGAACAGAGGTGAGATCCTCCCAGACTGCCTAGCTCAGCTGTTTGGGATAAGGGGGCTCACTCTCATAGCCCCTCAATATTGGGAGTGGTCTTTCCTCTACTAGGATTTTGCCAAGGCGACTGGCACTGAATATAATGGCCTCCCATTCAGCCTCTCCGCTCACAAGACATAAAAGTTAACAGGTGTTTAATGTCAGAAGTGTTTCATATGAGAGTCACAGAAATAGAGACAGGCAGCCAAGAAGGGTAGAGGCTTAAAAAAAAAAAATCTATATACGCATTATTTAAAAAATACCATGGTTAAGGCAGAGATGGAGGTTAACTTGACTGGGTTTTTGAGCCATGTCACCACAGCACTCCATCGCTGGCAGCTTTTTAGAGAGACAATGGCAAAATAAAATGTCATGTGAAACACAACACAGAAGAAACAGATCAAAGATTAGGTTTGTGGTAACCATAATAATATGCTGCTGGCCACTACTGACCTAACCCAGGGAGTGCGAGAGGATACAAGATTCAGTCATTTAAAAAAAAAAGTCAACTTTCTTCACTGACCAACATAGGAGCTGCAAAGACATGGTGGCATAGGGGCATGGACAATCTGGGACCTCTAGAAGCTTCCAAAGACTAGAACACCATAAAATTATTCATTATTCGGCAACGTATTCAGACCTTTACTTTTTCCACATTTTGACAAGTTACAGCCTTTTCTAAAAATAGTTGGGGGGGGAAATCCTCATCAGTCTACACACAATACCCCATAATGACAAACCACAAACAGGTTTTAAGAAATGTTTGAAAAGTTATTTGAAAAAAAAAAATAATGGAATATTACATTTACATAAGTATTCAGACCCTTTACTCAGTACTTTGTTGAAGCACCTTTGGCAGCGATTACAGCTTGGAGTCTTCTTTGGTATGACGCTAAAAGCTTGGCACTCCTGTATTTGGGGAGTTTCTACCATTCTTCCCTGCAGATCCTCTCAAGCTCTGTCAGGTTGGATGGGGAGCATTGCTGCACAGCTATTTTTCAGTCTCTCCAGAGATGTTCGATTGGGTTCAAGTCCGGCCTCTGGCTGGGCCACTCGAGGACATTCCGAAGCCACTCCTTTGTTGTCTGTGTGCTTAGGGACGTTGTACTGTTGGAAGGTGAATCTTCGCCCCAGTCTGAGGATCTGAGCACTCTGAAGCAGGTTTCCATGAAGGATCTCTCTGTACTTTGCTCCGTTCATCTTTCCCTCGATCCTGACCAGTCTCCCAGTCCATGCCGCTGAAAGAAATCCCCACAGCATGATGCTGCCACCACCATGCTTCACCGTAGAGATGGTGCAAGGTTTCCTCCAGACGTGATGCTTGGCATTCAGGCCAAAGAGTTCAATCTTGGTTTCATCAGACCAGTGAATCTTGTTTCTCATGGTCTGAGAGTCTTTGGGTGCCTTTTGGAAAACTCCTAGCGGGCTGTCATGTGCCTTTTACTGAGGAATGGCTTCCGTCTGGCCACTCTACCATAATGGCCTGATTGTTCTCCCCCGATTGCTTAATTTGGCCGGGCGGACAGCTCCAGGAAGAGTCTTGGTGTTTCCAAACTTCTTCCATTTAAGAATGATGGAGGCCACTGTGTTCTTGGGGACCTTCAATGCTGCAGAAATGTTTTGGTACCCTTCCCCAGATCTGTACCTCGACACAATCCTGTCTGGGAGCTCTACGGACAATTCCTTCAACCTCTTGGCTTGGTTTTTGCTCTGACATGCACTGTCAACTGTGGGACCTTTATATAGACAGGTGTGTGCCCTTCCAAATCATGTCCAATCAATAGAATTTACCACTGGTGGGCTCCAATCAAGATGTAGAAACATCTCAAGAATGATCAATGGAAACAGGATGCGCCTGAGCTCAACTTCCAGTCTAATAGCAAAGGGCCTGAATACTTATGTAAAGAAGGTATTTCTGCTTTTTATTTTGAATAAATTTGCAAACATTTCTAAAAATCTGTTTTCACTTTGTCATTATTGGGTATTGTGTGTAGATTGATGAGCAAAAAAATGTATTTAATCCATTTTAGAATAAGGCTGTAAAGTAACAAAATGTGGAAAAAGTCAAGGGGTCTGAATACTTTTCAAGGCACTGTGTATATAATAATATAATAAGTCCTCCATATGAGCAGTATTGAGCTCAAAGTGGTAATATACAGTCAGACACCTCAGTCCAACTATCCTCAGTTAGTTCTAGAACATCTAAATTATCCTTGAAGCCTTGATTACCTGATAAACCCCTGTGTATATTCAAAAGAAGTACATCTGACATAACATTCATGAAAGGCTTGTTTTCTATGAAGGACATTTTTATTGAAGTGTGAGCGCAGGAGAAAGAGAATAGTCGCAGAGGCATTTAGGCAACGAGGCCCTTGACTAAAGAGAAGTCTCGCATGAATGTGCTTGAGTTGCATGTATTGTCTATTGCGTGCCGGAGGCAGATGGGAGCTCGTTTGTCAGTAGAACACACTTGAAAATCCACTATAAATCATGTCTGCGCTATCTACACAAATGAATTGGACTGTAACAGTGGGCTATCCCCCCACTAAAAAGTGCTCCTGTGCTTTGAGTGTGAGCCCAGTAATGTAGCCAATGCTGAGTTGTTTTGAATAACTTCCAAGAGGAGGAGGGCACAGCTAGGCCTGCTCTTCCCTTGTCTCTTGGTAACATTTTCAGTATAAGGTGTGTGCCGTCCAAAGGGTTCTTCCATTTAGTGGTTCATCGCATGCAAGGATAATGTTTCTTGAGAAAAAAAAGATTAGGGGCATTTGAATCATTACTTAGGTGACTAAAAGCATACTTATAGTCAGTCGGTGGCGCTCTTCCTCCACTTCTCAATGTCGAAGTTGATTAAGGGTGGATCTGATATTTGGTGAGAAAGGCAGAGGACCTTTTGGGAGCAGGTATTGCAAATGACTCTTGGCAGTGCCCTCTCATGTATTGCTCCATCTGAACGCAATTTGGCAGCGGTTCTTGTAAGAGAGGGGGAGAATGGCGTGCTGCAAGCCTCCTTCCTCATACCAGCACGCAAAGGTTCAGGACCTGTCATAAACACACCCTGGAGAGGATGGGAAACAGAGATGTTACCATGGTTCTGTCATGCGGCTCGATTAACCAGGATTTCTGTTAAAAACATACGGTTAAAGTTATATGCTGTGTAGAAATAATGAGACACAATCACTCACGCCAGGTTAACCCAGTATACATGCATGTCTTGGTTTTTGTTGTAGTTTTCTCCCTTACATCACACAGAGGAGGAATTCAGGGAGTGGTAGTTTTCTCCCTTACATCACACAGAGGAGGTATTCAGGGAGTGTGGTAGTTTTCTCCCTTACATCACACCACGGAGGTATTCAGGAAGTGAAAATGAAATTTGTGGACAAATAAATACATTATGTCAACTCTCCATAACACCAACATTACAGAATGATCTGCCATCATTGTAATTGAATATAACGATGATAATTACAATTATTACATATAATCACCTTGAAAGGTTCAATCTGCAATATTTAAAGGAGATGTTCACTTTATTTGAACTAAATCTGTATTTTGGATGAAAATGGGAGGTTATAGAATAGTCCAGACTCTTTTTTTTATTTTTGTTATTTTTTTACATTTCAATTGGTTTTGAGAAACTTACCCCAACCAGCGATAAACTTCCTTATGATCGTTCTGCAGTGCTTAGATAAGACATTAACAAAAGCTAAAAAAACATCAAATAAACTACAAGTTTTATCTCCTGCATCAGGATGCTCAAATTAAGATCCTACATCTGAATGTCACAAAGCCCATATTTACCTGTGGGCCCCAGACACCACCTCCATGTCAGTGTCTTTCCCAGCCAGCAGAGGGACCCATCTTATCTAATCTACCTTGGCTGTCCCTGAGTATCCCTCTATATACAGGCTAGAGAGCATGATGTGGACCTTACAAACAGGCATTTACTCAAACACTATGGGGTTTCTATATAGTTTTCCAAACCCGGTCCTAGAGAGCCTATGTGTCTGGGCAGTTTTGAATCTCTTCACAAGTATATTTCTAACTAATTGCACATAAGTCCCACACCCACAAATGAAATGGCAGAGGAGAAGATACATTCTGAAAAGGGACAAAAGTATGCTTTTGTTGATGGTCTGGAAGAATATGTGAAATTGATGGGGACATTGGATTTATTTCCAATTAGTTCTTTCACCACTTCTGCCAATTCTTTAAAAATTTGAACCACAAGTTGGTACGCCGATTTGGGATGAATTCATTAAAGGTAGATTTTCTCCTTGAGTGCCATGAATGACTTTCCTTTGCAAAGAAATGCTTTTATACATCTGTGACATCAATCTTGCTTTACTCTATGCATACACACGCTGAAGCTTTTATTGCATATCACTTACTTTGCATCACTTATTGTCTTGCTGTACACTGTTTAGTTTTCTTGCCACTTATAGCTACTTACTTTCTATGATTCATCCCAGTTTGGTTATCTAAACACGCTGGAGCCCAGGGAGTCCTGGTTGACATTGTATTGATAACCAGGGTGACTTCCTCTTTTGTGGACCTCTGGCACGTGAACAAACTCTCAATTTGACCCATTTTCCATCTTATTCTCTCTTACCTTCTCTTTACCCTCCTTCTGTGGCTAAAGCAGGGAAGACTCATTACAAAAACCTTTTCAAATTCTCTTCAAGACTAAGTCAAACTTGAAGTCTTAAGTCAGCTGGGGTTATTCCTGTAAGGAAGGAGTTGTTGAGATCAGCAGTCAACTTTTTGCAAGGATCATATGTCATGATATCGTCATAAAAAATGCAAAAGTAGCACGAACAATCAATTGTCTGTACACAAAAGCAGTCTTTTAAGATGTTGTGAAAAATGAAAATGAGGTCCCCTTCTAATCCAGGTGCAGGGTCCATGCAGTTGCACAGCAGGGAAAGGTCCTATATGTACTTCAGGCTGCTAGTGTTTTCACTAATATATCTTTAACTGCAGGGACAGTAGTAAGTAACAGTCTTTTTATATGGATTTCTTGAGTATAAATTCATTACCTCAGAAAACGTTATTAAGATAAGAATTATATTTACATCCCTGATTTATCAACCTCCCAACAACATCTACTATCATCATATTGGAATGGGAAAAGTCAAGGATGCCACATATGCAAATTGCAAAGTAGTATACTCAGTGACCACTAGGTGGTAGGACATATACATGCAAAAGGTCTGCCAATGACATCATTGATCCAGGTATGATAGGATTACACACTCATAACATATGCTTGTCATATGCTTGTCATCAATTGCCCTATACATTTTCTAGGCATATGACCTCACGTTATATTCAGTGGGTTCGTGCTGATATTTATAATCACTGCAAACTGTTGCAATCATCAAACTGTTATCAAGATGAGGAAGCTATTTAGAATGGAAATAATAACACTGCAAATATCTGAAATTATAGCATCAGATTCAATGCCAATGACCCTATTATGGTTCTGTTAAACGGTTGAAATTCAAAATAAATCTAAAAATCCCTGCTTATTCAACATTATGCTCTACATTGTGCCCATAAAATATATTATTAATCAAGGCCTAACTATATAATAAATGACATAGGCCTACGCATAAACCGCGCATAACTCGATAGCTTTTCTGCGCAAGTAGACATTCACAAATACCAGTTATGCCTTTTGTGTGTTTTAATTGGTAGCCTATTGTATTGATTTACTTGTTTTATATATAAAGCGTTTATCCACTATCTTCTTTTACATTGACTCATATTTGTGTTGATTGAAATTTGGTGATATCAGTAGGCCAAGACCTGAGGCACCATTAACACTAGATACAGGTAAATCATCAGCTGATCTTTTGTGTGTATATATATATATATATATATATATATATATATATATATATATATATATATATATATATATATATATATATTGTATATTTAATTTTATATATATATATATATATACAAAAGATCAGCTGATGCATTACCTGTATCTAGTGTTAATGGTGCCTCAGGTCTTGGCCTACTGATATCACCAACTTTCAATCAACACAAATATGAGTCAATGTAAAAGAAGATAGTGGATAAACGCTAGTGGACGATAGTGGATAAAGTGACATGGTTAGAAGCCTATATTATGGGAACTGCTGAAGCGTTCGAATATTCACGCTTGCATTGTGCGCTGAATGAATGTTGTTGATGTTTATTCATGTCTTACTAACATCACGATAAAAAAGTATATGATGTACACCAATAACAATAACAACTATACAAATAAAAATAATACTATGACATGTATTATTATTATTAGTGGTAGCCCTTGGCGTAGACTATAAAGGAGGCTACACCTGGTATTATCAGATAACACAACACAATCTGACCAATTGGGACGCAGGCTATTACATGAATGATATGCCTACACTATGATCCTACAAAACCTACAGAGAGGCCTAAAGCTACAAGACAAACACATATTGCTCGACTTAATTTAGTATTTATTTATATCCTAAACCAAATGCACGATACCATGGTGATAATATAACATCTGAAATAATAGGCTAAAGATTAGCCTATATGTTGCCTACTGTTGAGGTATCATTGCGAGAGGAAACACACAAGCATGGCTCCTGAATGACATTTTAGTCATTTAGCAGACGCTCTTATCCAGAATGACTTACAGGAGCATTTAGGGTTAAGTGCCTTGCTCAAGAGCACATGGAAAGATTTTTCACCTAGTTGACTCGAGGATTCGAACCAACGACCTTTCATTTACTGGCCCAACGCTCCCGCTAGGTTACCTACAGCTAAATTAAACAAGATCAATGATAAATCTTGGACGAATTTATTAAGACCTCAATTCGATCAATTGCCAATGAGAAAATAATTATTCCTCCTACCTCAATGTGCTGCCTGCGGGCCCACAGATCATGTCACCGACACCCGAGGTCTGTGTTAATTTATAGGCCTGCATGTGGCAAACCATGAAAAACATAATGTGCATGCATTGAAATTAAATGGGGTTTAGGCATTTGCTTTATAACATACAGAAGGAGAAGCATAAAGCCTACATCATTATTTCAGGGGAAGATGCTCCTCAGAAAGAACTCCAGACATTACGCAAATAGTCCCTACCATATAACTATTCTTTGTTTTACATTTATGATGAGTTATCAACCTTAATTGAATACATTTGACACCGAGTGAATCTTACCTGTGGTTCAGGTGGTTGGTATTTACAGTATAGATTCATGGCCAAGGTCGTCGTCAATAACGGCATCTATTGAGCAAACGGTAGGCCTATGTATGGATAGGGAGAAGGCGCACAACAACAGCCACCCAGGTAGACTGACAGCTGTATTACTATCAACCTCGAAGTTCTTATTATTCTGAGTGACATTGGCTACAGTTGTGTATGCGTATATATTGGTGTCCGTTGGCTAAAGACAAACATATGCTAGCTAGGCTACTCTCATTCCAATGGGTCATTTTATTTTCATGGTTTGATATACAACAGCCCTTTTGACCGGTGAGGGGTTAACCTTTAAAAAACATATTTATTGCCAGACAGGACGTGAGTGTGTCGTAATTTACAGTGGCCAATCATCACGCGATTTTTCTCTCCTCTCGTCCAATAGGAAATGGAGAGGGATCGCTGTCTGTCACAGGTGAGGTTGGATAGTGGATCTGTGTGAAAAAGGCAGGAAAAGAGAGAAAGCTTAGGCTAATGCGAGAGCTGACGGAGGAGAAGCATCGAGCCTCGGGATATAGGCTGAACGCAGTATTTCCATCGCTTTTTCAGTGGAAATGCAATGAGATACCAAATCTGGGAGGTACAAAAAAGCAGTAATAGCGCTTCAAGGGGAATACAATGCGGATGATTTGACGTTGGTCCATATCTACGATTTTTACAAGACAGAAACTTGCTCTTTGAAATGGCCGTTCGTAGCAACTCCTTGATGCCTTTCTCTATCCAAGCCATTTTGAACAAAAAAGAGGACAGTCGACACTTGCCAGATTTGGACATCTGCTTCTCGAAGACTGCGTGTTGGAAAATATTTGGAGAAATGGATACTGGTTCGGAGGACTTTCCCGCGGCGTGTAGAAGTGACGAGGGAGCTTGCATGGCCAGCGACCAGAAAAGTTACGACTCGGATTCAGGTCTCAGTGATGACAATGACAGCAAGAGGCTGGCCGTTTGCAAGTCCGAGAAAAACAGGGATCCTGCTTCAGACGTACTGGAAGAAAGTTTGCAGGACGAAACGGACCATGAATCCACTGCTGTCGATAACGCAAAAGGTCTTAGTGACTGTGAACCTAATATTTCGGGTAAGTTACACATTTTTTATTGGGACATATCGGGTAAAAGTCTGTAAACACATCAATTGAAACCATAATTTAAAGTAATATTCTAAAAATACTTTATGGAGAACATCCCAGTCTAATCCCTTCAAATCATTTTACCAATGTGGTGTAAACATTAGGCTATTTTACTCGCAGGAGGCACCGCCTTTGCGCATGAGGCAGCGGGATGTTATGTCATGGCATACACACGTTTTTAGGCCTAATTTCAATTTATATATTCCATTAACATGTGTATATGGCCATGATGATTTATGAAATTGTGAGGTTAGTTTTTAGACAGCATTGGATGCATTTTAAGAGCTAGGGCCTATTTGACTATTCCATCTTGTGTGGTCTAAGAAAAGCGATTATTTTTATTGTTCATAGTACATAAAATGCACAATTTATTCTTTCAGATTCCAACAACCTAGACGAGGCCAGTTGTGATAAAAGTTCGGATCAGCCCAAACAGAGGAAAAAACGTTCAAGGGCTGCGTTCTCCCACGCGCAAGTGTTCGAGCTCGAGCGTAGGTTCAATCACCAAAGATACCTATCCGGACCAGAGAGAGCAGACCTGGCGGCCTCCCTGAAGCTGACAGAGACGCAGGTCAAAATATGGTTCCAGAACCGCAGATATAAAACAAAACGCCGTCAAATGGCTGCCGACTTGATGGCATCGGCCCCTGCAGCAAAGAAAGTGGCTGTGAAAGTGTTGGTTCGGGACGACCAGAGACAGTACAACCCCGGAGAACTACTGCGGCCTCCGCTCCTCGCTCTCCAGCCGTCGTATTACTACCCCTACGCCTATTGCCTCCCGGCATGGACACTCTCTACTTGTGCTGGGAATCAATGAGAATTGAATAGCCTACTTTGTATTTATTTTCCTCCATCAGGAAATCGAGGCATTTTCTTTATTGACTTTTTATGAAGAAATCAGGAGAGATTAAATGAACTCAGAACTACTTATGTGAGTTATGTCAATCATTTGAACTGCCTCATGGTGTCTAGACTGAACATGTCACTTTTCTTGGTATAGTGATGACACTAGGCCATTGTTTCAGATTGTATGGAGTGTAAACCTTCCAGAGGGGGCCTACAACATCTATGTTCCTATGTATACTACGAGCCTTGGAGATATCAGACCCCCAAGCAACATTTCGAATATCTCCCTTACTGCTTTTCTTTTCATGCTGCGGTTGTAGGGTAACGGTAAGATTTTCAGCACTTTTCGAAACATAGAGATAGAGTGTGGACATATATCTGACTGAAATATGGATTTGAAGGTTTCTTTTGTACTTATGACCTTAACGTGAACTGTGGCAGAGACAGTAACAATTGAACTCTTGTTAAAAATGTACCTATTTTCTAATTGTTCTAAATCTGATTGTTTATTAAGAGAGAAATCAAACATTAAAAACATATCAGGCATATTATATTTTGAAGCAAGTCGTGTTTGATTCGAGCCTTAATATGTATGTCCTTTTTTCCTTAGACTTTCCCTTACGAAAAAAGATTGCAGTTGTAGTGCAGTATTATTGCATGCTGCAACTAATGCATCCAAAATACCACAGTCAGCTGCTGACTGCAGTTACTGACTGCACTTTTACTGCAATTTCAAAACAGCAATCTTTTTTGTAAGGACTGAATTTCAGTTAATATGACAGGGGTTTTATTGACCATGATCAGTGGGCCTAAATTAATTATAATTGTGTCATTAACCATTCTTGTTGTCATAATGATAACAACATTATAATAATAACTTAATTAACGTAATAATAATAATAAGCTATGAAATACCCATGATGCATTGATGAACGAAATTGCATCGCAACAACAAATGTAGGGTTTTATTTTCTTGACCTAAATTACTAAATTGGTGGTCATATATTACATCATATACAACGTTTATGTGCACAGATACCATGTAGTACCTGTATCCGGTAGCATACATTTTCTTTGTTTGTGTAGCCTAATTTAAGTAGTAACTACTTTCTAACATGGTTTTGGTCAGTTTACTTTCATCATCCTCATAGCTCCAGGCAGGCCCACCATATTCTGCAGCTACAGTATATACCATATAAGCCTACAGTTGAGGAATTAAACTCAAACCAGTTATATAATAACTGTTTGGGGATTATTTATTTAGCCTACCAATGTATTTCAAAATATTTAAAAGAAAAATCATGAATTGAGCATTGTCCTTTTTTTAAATTCCAGTTGCTCATCATGAATTACTGTACTCTTTATCAGCAGGTTAAAACTAACATGTCTCACTGCGGTCTAATTAGAATGGGAGAGAAATATTCTGCACACCAAAACTGCAGGGTTCAAGAGCATGTGACGGTTTTAATCCCACACTATTTTAATTTACATAATTACATTTCACATTTTGGTAATTTATCTGAAGCTCTTATCCAAAGCGACTTACAGTAAGTAGTGTATTCATCTTAATATAGGTGAGAAAACCACATCAAAGTCGCAGTAAGTACATTTTTCCATAATAAAAAAGTTATCAGCAAAGTCAGTGCTAGTAGGAAAAGACATGTGCAATTATTGAAGATACTCTTTGAAGAGGTAGGGTTTCATACGTTAATTTAATCTTATTCCTGAGAAACGGAATAATTGATTGAATGAACTTGTTAGTTCAATGACAGAAAGTTGAATTGTGCTGATTCATATAATTTAATTTGGCTGAACAAAGTTAATAGATATACAAATAAAGAACCATAAAACTAACAAGTAAATGATTATTCTTATAATTATTTTGTATTATTATTAAAAGTAAAGGTAGCCAAGTAGTCGTTTCTATTCTGTATGTGATGACTGCATCATAATCATAGCCTATAAATCTTATAGGCTATCCTAGTTTAAACCACACACACCTCAGTGCTACCACCCTTACTGCACAACTTCCTGACAGGTTGGCCATACACTAATCCTCATTTGCCTCCTCACTAATACACCTGCCAGACAATGATTTATGGGTCCCCGATTCCTGAACTATGTAAACTGACAGGAACCTTCGAGGTGTGTCAACATGAAGATATCTATATCCATGAGTGTTTGGGTGTTAAGGAGGTAAAGGGAGAGAAAAACGTAAGCCTATGGACTGACTTTTATAACCACAACTAATTTCAAACTCGATACTATTTCGGGTAGATAGGTTACTTTTTCCGTGCGGCAAGAAATAAACAGCAAACGATAGGCTAATTTTTAATCAATCAGAGGAACTTTTATAGTATTTTTCAACATATCATCTCACTGACAAAACCAACAGAAATGGTCCCATTTTCCATTTTAGTCATTTAGCAGACGTTCTTATACAGAGCGACTTACAAGAGCAATTAGGGTAAAAATAAATAAATATTTTATTGTTACACCACTCACGAAAAAATATTGCAGTATAACTGCAGCATACTGTAGTATAACTGAAGTTAGAGTGTAGTACAACTGCAGTATGCTGCAAATACTGCAGTAATTTTCCATTGTGACTGCAGTTACAGTGCAGTATAACTGCAGTTCAACTACATACAGTACGCTGCAATTATTCTGCAATAACTGTGTCCAAAATTCCACAGTCGACTGCAGTTTAAAAAGTGCTATCTGTATTTGTAAGGGACACATCGGATAGGTGCAGTGAAATGTGTTGTTTTACAGGGTCACCCATTGTAGTACCCGGACCCTGGAGCAAATTAGGGTTAAGTGCCTTGCGCAAGGGCATATCGATAGATTTTTAACAATCTAGTCAGCTCAGGGATTCAAACCAGAGACCTTTCCGTTACTAGATCGACGCTCTTAACTGCTAGGCTATCTACCTGACACCCTGGTTCCAAGCACAAAGGGCATTTCAATCTTCGTATTCGTATTCTGGATAATTCTTGCACAAACTATTATCGAGTACTTTGCGGGCTATAGCCTATATCTGATACCACGCCCGGCTATACAGCCAACACAATCGTATAGCCCAAAGGACAACTCCAATGATTCTGTTAATTGCTTGTTTCTCTACGAACACCGTTTGTCTTAAAAAGAGAATTGCTAAAAATTAAATACAAATCGGCGTTGTTGGAAGGGCTGTTATTCTACATGACATATCCCAAATCCCATTGACATGGCATTCCGTCTCATGCCTGCATACGAAGACATCTCATTAAGAGTGAAATATTTTGTCAGTTGAAATTCTTCTTTTCAACTTTTGATTGGTGAAATGCAAACACCCACATAGGTATGCATTAACTCCATTTCATTGTCTACCCATTCGACTTGTTTTTATACATGAGAGCGTTTGCATGACATTTGGAGGGAATGCGTGTAGGCCTATGCGCAAAGCATGAAGATGGTTAAAAGTATGTTTTGAAATGTCAATCATGAGTTCCGATTTTTTGTCATGTACTAAGCCTGTTCCATGGTAGGTCAAATGTAGAACACATGCCATGTAGCACGTTGGTAGGCCACATCCGTAGGCCTATATAAGTCCGTGGCAACGCATGCAGTTTGTTTAATGAAAATAATCGTACAGCATATCTCCTACAGCACAAATTATTTTTAACAGCTAGATTGAAATAATTGAAAACGTAGTCTGCGTCGTGATTTTACATATTTTGTGAGTGGAATCGTTTCCCGTTACTTTATGCGAAACACATCTCCTTAACCAAGGCTGTATGCCCATCTGTGCCAAGCTGGCTTGCAACGCAGGGGTGGGCGCCGCTGGCTGAGGTGAGCCCAGCAGAGCCGAGATGCAACACACAGCAAAGGAAAGGGTGAAATTAATGATTTACATGGAAGAGACAATACCTTTTTAGGACATGTGTAAATCGTGCATCATTGTTTTGTTACGCATATATCTTATCAAATGGATTACGCGAATGAACCATGGCTTGCTCATGAATCAGACAAGCTCTAACAAATGAAATATTCTTCGCTTATTTTCAAATAACAAAGAAATTAAACTGAACTGGTTTCAGGAGCTAGGCTATAGGGCTATCTATGTGGCGTGCAGGCCCATCACTTCGTGTTATCGTTTGTCACTTTTGAAATCGCAAGATCGCAATAGGCCCATGTGGAATTGTCTTTAAGACACTAATACATGCCAATCTAATAAATCTCAAAAGAATTACTAGAATTGAAAATGATCTGATCAACCAACAGTAGAGGCCTTTGGTTCCAAAACAACTACAAAAAAATATGTCATCCAACAGACGGCTCCGCATTCCAATCAAGGCCTAGTCGTTTTGACAAATTGTTTGGCATTTTTCTTCCTATTTTATTTAGACATCATATGTATCACTTTGAATGATACAGACCTAGGCCAATTCATGAAAGTTCTTCCAAAAAATGTTTTGTTTAATCCGAAATATGTCACCAAGCGGGCTCAGCCCTTAATAATAGTGTTAACATAGGTCAATAGTTGGTTGCATCAAAATATAGAGTAGATCACAGGATGGTTATTTGCAACAGCAAACAAAACGTTATGATCATATGCGTGTCCATATTGCTCAATATGCTCAAATTTTCAAACTCCTCAATTCATGTGTATGGAACGCTAATATCTATAGGCATACATTGGTGCACTTTTTCGGAATGTGACTCGTGCGTGTTGTTGTGCAGGCCTAAATCAGAGCAAGAGCCCAATGTTTGAGGCTGGTAGACATAGATGAATAAATAATGTATATTTATTTACCATATAGATAAGTTTCTCGACTCGCACACAAACACCTTCAAACTCCCCCTCTCCCTCCCCCTCCCTGTCTCGTTCTCTCCCTCACTCACTCTCTGTTCACACACACACACACACACACACACACACACACTCTTAGTCACTGCTCCTTTGTTTGCCAGTACAAGAAACATCATACATGATTTACTCAACATGGAATAGTAATTTACCAGTATATTAGTATTTTTTCCTTTTTCTTACAATCATCGGAATGCCTGTATATATATATATATAGATATTGCATGATGTCAAGGACAATTCCATACATGTTCGCTTGACACGTATAATGAGACTTAATCAGTGAAATTATTTTCTCTCGCAGAGACATGTTCCAGTTGTTGTTCTAGATCAAGTTGCAGATCTAATGATAGAAAATTGGTATTTAATATGACGTTCTTTGAGACTTAAATCCGTAGGCCATATGTTTCCATATGCATGGCAAAATCTATCGCTGTATATAGGCTATATACTTAATTAAATGATATGTGGACATGTCAGGTTACAATAGCACAATTACAGAACCTCGATATTTAGTAATGTAGAGAGGCTATTGCGCTGCGGGTGGGACACGTTTTTTTTCATTTTTTTTTCTCCATAGTGCGTTCACACGAAGTGTATATACCATCCGCAGCCTATTTGTGTGTACCTTGTCAAAAGGAAAATAACCGAAGTGACATCATTATTAGGGCGGCAGGTAGCATAGCGGCCAGTAGGCGAAAGATCGCTGGTTCGAATACCCGAGCTGACAAGGTGTAAAATCTGTCGATGTGCCCTTGAACAAGGCACTCAACCATCATTTGCTCCAGGGGCGTCGTACTACTATGGCTGACCTTGTAAAACAACACATTTCACATTTCAAAATAAAATCATTTATTGAGTAGTCACATCCGGAGACGGCATTTGGATGAATTTGTGGAGAAAGGCAAAAATGAACTTTGTAGACATAGTGCAATTATGGATTTTAATATGCAGAATTATTTCTCTGCTTCAAACACCGAGAGAAAAGTACAGCTATGATGATTTATTTATTAGCATCCACAATAGCTGTTGCTCATACAGCAGCTCTCTTCCTGGGGTCCACACAAAACATAAAACATGACATACAGAACATTGATGGACAAGAACAGCTCAAGGACAAAACTGCATACATTTCAAATAAGAGAATGTGGGCTGTCAAACGATAAAAACAAACTCATATCGAGTTGATTTTAGAATTTGCTGTGGTTACACGATTAATCTTAAATTCAGAATTTGCTCAAATTGAGCTTTAAGATTTGATATATACAAAAAGCCTTACAAGAATTCTGACGTTTTGATTTTGTCCAAGATAATGGTTAGCAAAATCAAGTCAATTGATAAAGCACACTTTCTGTAACCTTAACGTCAACTTGTTTTGACACGGATTTGTTGTTTTTAGCTGTATACATTGTGTATTTTGGATGCTTTCAGTATATTTTGAACGCTTTCAGACAATGCAATTAATCCCGATAAATATAGAATGCACAAAAATGACAAAAAGTTCAATCGAAATAATAACAACCCTCAAGAAAATATGTAATGAAAATGTAAAATACCCAGCAGGTGTCCTTGCTCCATTTCATACTAAATGGTACATTTTGACCTCCACCATTTAAACCATCAAGGTCATCGCGGTGATGTATATAAGTTGCCACACATGGTAGGTAGCCTATATATATATATATATATATATATATATATCTCATAAAATGTTAATTACATTTTGATCGATTTTCAGATCTCGTGGAGTAGTCTATCTCGGGTAATACTTCCATACATTAAACCCAAACAAAGGTCCTACGATAAATAAACAAGTAAATCATGGAGAAGGATCAAAGTAAATAGTATACTAATATATAATTTAAGAACATTTATAATTGTAAAAGTGACTATCCAGCCTATACATTAGTTTAAATATTTCGTTTGTCAAATGTAGCCTAATATCAAACGAGTAGGCCTATTTCCAGACGGCTTGACTAGTGTTGAAGGCCACGCAAGCGCTTACACTCTAGTCTATTTCAATAATGGTTAAGTAACATTAAACCATACCGATCGAGAAAATGCAAGATACATTTTCTATTGTTAGTGATAATCTGAAAAATGAAATGACAAAAAACAGAAGCAACTAGGTTTGACAACTTAGATAGGGCGCAGGTAAACTGCACGATAAAGAATTTCACACAACTTCTGAACTGTGATAACCTATACAATGACCCTACATCAGCCTTTAGCTACTGATCCAATGTGTACCTCCCAGTCTCGAAAGAAACTGTAGGTTATAAACGATGACCTGAGGGGCACAACAAGGTCTGGAGAGGGCATACGACAGAATGTCACGCGTCCATATCGACTTGGGGATGTATAGATTAGAGCTCGTGGACATGGCGGTTGAAAAATGATGTGGCAATATTAGTTGCGAGACAAAACTGAATCTATACGTGAATTGGTCTTGTGCACCAAAAATTCTTATAATAAGTAAAAAGGTACTAAGCATTGTCTCGTCTGACTACTCTTGGTTATTAGAATAGAACGGTCTTTGAACGGTCTAAAACCTATAGCGTTCGATGTCTGTCTATATATTTTCAGAGATTCGATTCCGAATGGATACAAATGTAACGTTCAAGAAAGATATAATTTAAAATATCAAAAGTTATAGCCTAGCCTATAACATGTATGTTATTGTTTAGCCTACTGCATAAACAAGCTAAATATTGTACACTTTTATTTGGCATAAAATGACGCAGCATAATTTGGAAATGTATACTATTGTATAGTACTGAGCTGGCCTATAGCCTACATAAAACAAAGGAAATATGTATTTGATAGTTGGCTATTGTAAAATAGCACATCAAATATTTTCCCGCTAGCCTGACCCATGCTGCAATTCCCGATAGAGGCTATTATGCTGATTAAATTTAAAGATTAGGCTACCAAATGATTATCATTATAGGGTGTTTGACATTTTATGTGAGAAATGTATCAAAATAAACTTTACCAACCTACCTAAACATTTACTAGTGTAGGCTGTAGGTTGTACCACACAATGCGAAAATATATTCACACGTATTAACAAATCATGCATTAAATAGGACCTATGTGGTCTAACATTATGCATAGCCTGAAGATTGATTCTCACATTTGTTTTTGTTCATACATATTTCAAATAGTTATTGCTTTATTGATTAATATATGTACTCACCTAAGAGAAGGAAAACCTAATCATAACCCATACACATACTGTATTATGCATTATTATGTTATTAAGGATCTTTAATAATGATTAGGGATGAATTCTAGTGACTAGTCCTTCCAACAAGCAGATGTAGCTATTCTATATTAACATTAATATTGTAACAAATGTCAATACTATACCACATGACTATATCTATTTGCCCATGTGTCCTCAAATGAATCTCTACTTTTCCTCTGCATTTCCAAACAACCAACGTGAGACGGGAGAAAATGAAAACGTGTTATTGTTGTTTTTGGATGAATCTGGGCCATACCTGTTTAGTGAATCGGTGTCCCCTCTCGACTGAATATGTGCCCTTTTCCGTGCCATTACACCACTGCCTTGGATTTTCACTGAAGATTCATATTTAAGGCTTTATGTTGCTGAAAAATAGTATTTTTTGTATTATGAAAATTAATTTTCCATTCTTACAGATATTTACGAGGGTTCTGATGGTACCCATAATTGAAGAAAATGTGCAAGATATTGGCAATAATATTTTCTTAGATTTCATAACTGCCCGCTATCATGTAGCCCAACAATTTCATTTGAAATCAATCAAACAATTTACGTAGCATCTGTACTGGAGTCTATTTTGTTTCACTACACAGTAACAACAATAACAAAGTTACTTCCGCATAACACATAATTATGTTCAATAACCTATACATTGCATGCTTTGTGTGTGCATACCTGTGCCTATTTTTTGGTCCAGTTTAGGGTCTTTCACGCATATACCTTCACAATACTCTTATAACTATCTTGGCACCCTCACTTACCACGTTGATGGGCCAATATTGACCTGACAGTCACTGCCACCGGGCTCAAACCGCTCCAGGTGCAAATTCCTCTGTATTACCTGCTGGTCGGCCCCGGTGACCACATAACATCTCCTATAACAGACTGAATTAAACTGACGCCATCTTGAAAACGGTGAAATTTGAAATGAATACATTTATAACTATTTTTAATGAACCATTAACCTAAATGTAACATACATTAAAACCAACATATTACTTTGAAGATATAGGCTATCTAGGCCGAATACAATATGCTTTTGCAAAGTAACAGCTACATGCATTTTCTCACGTTCATTCCTAAACTAAAATGAAAAGGATATTCTATTCCATACTCCTCTGCAAACGACAATGATGAATGTGCTCCCAACATGGAGACAGCGACAGCATTAATTGGTGTAACATTTTAGTCACTTAGTAGATGCTCATCAAGAGTCATTTACAGTAGCCAAGTACGTCCATACTTGTTTCTTATTGGTCACCCGTGGGAATCGAACCCACAACCCTGGCGTTGCAAGCACCATGCTCCAGCAATTGAGCCACATGGGATTAGTAAAATTATAATTTAAACCACGTCTGAATGGATCACTATGATTGAGTAGTCGCAATCCCATATGAACACAATTCAAGTCTACTGAATTTAAAATCCATTAGGGCCTCGGGCTACCTGGGAATTTGAATATTTTTTTTATGGACCATCATGATGAATAGGCTAGGCTAGGAGATGTGGAACGTTTTTGAAGGTGTACAGCTACATAGTTCATACAGTTATTGTATGCAATTTATGCTACATCATGTGGGGGAGAAAAGTATTATTTATGGAATGGTCAATAGTTTTAAATTCTACATTTCTTTATCTGGAAAGAATGCCTCTCAGTCTTTGACCTTGATTACCATAGCAACAAGGACGCGTAGTCTATGGTCACTGTTGAGCGTTCAGGTCCTTGGACTGGTCCATTGTAAAGCAGTTTTATTCAATGAACATTTTAACCTTCTTTATTTGCTATTCTTGGATGATATTTTTTTTACATAAAAGTTGTAACATCAAATGTGTCCTTAATGTACAAGTATTTCAGTTGGCCGATAAAGGGTTTGTAAATAACAGGCTTACAAAACATAAATGGAACATGCCTGGCATGAGTGGCTGGTGAAACATGGCGTCTGCTGCTGGGTCTATTTTAGCTAACTGAATTAGCAAGCTAGCTATATTCAAAGGTTTTGACGATATTACTGTGAATAGCAGTAGCTACATTTTCAGTACAATAATATCTTCATTGCAATATATTTCAATATGTCGGACTCAGAAGAAGACAGTCAAGATAAGCAACTTAAAATTGTAGTCATCGGAGACGGCGCATCGGGGAAGGTGAGGGATTTTTAGATTAGTTAATAGTTAGCTAGCAGCTAGATTTATTATTTTGAGTTACGTTAGCTGGCTAGCTAGCAACATAGCTATGTCACTTGGGCAAATGACTGAAGTGTATAACTTTAGCTCAGAAGTATCTTACAGAATTGTCCTGCGTAGCTGCGTGTGCTAGACCAACGTTTTGCCTATGCTTGTTAGCTGCTAGCTAACGTTAGCTCTTCAGACAGGTAGAACCGTGAACCAAACCACCGAGGTTTGTCACACAGGCAGTGTTTTAGCATAGCTAACTATAGCAAATGCTGCTAATTTAGTTGGTTAGTTACCGTTTTAGTTTTTCACAACAGGGGCCAGAGTGATGTTAATAGCATTAGTTCGCGTTCATGTGGAGCTAACTAACGACATGGAACAAAGTCTAGTCATTGTCTATGATGAGAGCTAGCTACTGTCTTCTGAATTATCTTCCCAACAGTCAGTGTCAACAGAAAGGACAATTACGCCTGTGGTGCATAACATGTTTCCCGGCCACACAACCTGGTCTCATAGACCAGACGCAACATAGTAAATGTAAATCCGGGACTCTTGTTGCTTTTGGGATGGTTACATAAGACTTGGCTTGGACACTTGACATTTTTAACAATGCTTTTTTCAGATAAAAACTAGTTCATTGCACCCAGCCTTATTTTAGGGTATTTTTCACCTTGCCAGCTTCTATTAGTTCTATTGAGTACCGTGGCACCAACTCGCCTTCCAAACGTTCTATTCCCAGCCTATTGCTCTTGTTGGCAATGAGAGCTGCCCACGTTGCTGGTAGTTAAAATGTAAACAACAACAAAAAATTACTAACGGAACTCTGAGGTCGTCCCATTGTTTCCTATAGGGAAATATAGGTATGTCTGTGTTGCCAAATATCTCGCAATGTGTATATTTACATTTTTGCAAATTGGACACCACTTTAATCATGATAATCTCCTCTTTCTAATTATGCAAGGCTGGGCAGTGTACTCGGTTGTCATCAAACGCCAGCCCCGAAATACCTTTTTCCCTTGGAACGCTGAGCTCCCCTCATTTGTTTTCCTATGGAGAGGCATGCTGGTATATTTTGCCAAATATCTCGCAATGCGTATATTTAGATTTTTTTTCAAGTCGGACACCATTTGAATCAGCATATTCTCCTCTTTCTAATTACATACTTCCTCGTTATGAAAACATAAGCACACTTGGCACCATCGAGATGTGGATGTTTACTATCTATCTACACAAGTTATTTTTCAATTTCATCCTAAGAACAGATTGTAGTGGTAAAATAAAAAAGATACATTTTTTGGTGCCATTTAGGCGAAATTGAATTCTAAGTGTTACTCCAAACGTTTGTTTCTATTCATTTGCTATGGGCTCGTGCTAGTGTTCTAGCTTAGCCAACATTCTTTTGCCATTTTTCAGCCTAATAAGACAGAAGGTTACTTAAGGCTAAACGTGTTGGGTGGGCGTAGGTGTATAACGCAAATGTCTAGTAACCCAAACATTGCCTGTTCAAATCCCATCACAGACAATTTTAGCTAATTAGTAACTCAACTACTTTTGAGCTACTTTGCAACTACTTAGCATGTTAGCCAACCTTAACCGTTATCCCCCCTAACCATCCCCCTAACATTAACCCTTAACCTAACTCCTAACCTTAACCCCTAGCTTATCTAACGTTAGCCATCTAGCTAATGTTAGCCACATCAATTTTGAATTCATAACATATACATTTAGCAAATTTGTAACATATTGTATGTTTTGCAAATTCGTAACATATGTTGTGAATTACAATTTGTACAATATATAATATATTAAATGGATGATGGGCATCCACAGTTTAAAAATACCATACGAAACCTAACATATTATACTCAATGGAGTGTCTCAGATTTACTAATCCGAAATGCTCTGAGACCAGGTTGGGCCACAGTGACCCGGTCAATGTTTGAAGAACATCAGGAAAGAAACAGAAGTAGCACCCTAGTCACATTTAGGGCGGATGAGTTCAGGATATTATTTTTTTATGTCATTGTGGAATTATGTTTTTCGATTAAAAAAAAACAAATTGATAAAAAATGAAATGCTGAAATGTCTTAAGTCAATAAGCCTAAATAAATTCAGGAGTAAAAATGTGCTTAACAAGTCACACAACAAGTTGTATGGACTCACTTCTCCATCTGTTTGCAATAGTGTTTAATATAATTTTTGAATGACTACCTCATCTCTGTATCCCACACATACAATAAGGTACCACATTGGTTGGTAGACTTTCCAATTGTTGACAAAACAAAATACGCTAGCCAGGTTGGGATCTTTTATTGTCGGTCAATTTAATTATGCGAGAAATGGTGGTGGAAACCCCATTATGCGCAAATATTAATATAATAACCATCGTACATGGCGCACATGGACATTAGAGTAAAACTGACAACCTTTTAGGAACATGAAATCTTATTCAAATGTTCATTAACACCCCCATGAAAAATATGACACTTTTACAAATATTTTATGACCAGTGAGCACTTAGATATGGTCATTTTCACGTTTTCATAAATTCTTAGAATGTTTGGGAATTAACTTTTTAACTAAGGTATTTGTGGAAATTCTATAGCAATGTAGAGTGGGAAAGCGGCCATGCGTTTGGACAATTAATAGACGCTGCAGTAAATAAAACCTAATTTAAAAACATATTTCTTGTCCGAGACCGGAGTCTACACAGACCGTTGTGCCATTGCCAATCAGAGCTACAGTAGGTTTTTATGCAAATAAGCCATTTGCCACACAGGCCTGCCATCATTCACTTTGAACTGAACTGTGTGTTTACAGGAAGTTGCAACAGCACAACTTTATATCATTAGAACGCATTCTACAAAAGCCACAAAATACACCTGAATGGATTTCTGCAAATATGTAAATACCACGGGAGACCTCTTACATTTTGGAACTTTACAGACCTGTTGATCAAACAACCTTAAATGGTAGGCTCTCTCTTCCTCAGTTATTGAACAAGATCAACAACTAATGCTAGCCAGAGCAAGATTAACTAAAATCTAACAAAGAACATTTAGGTAAACACATTCAAACTTCTTCAGCTAGTTGCCCATCAAATTGCACTGTTAAACAATGGGGAATGTAGCTTACTCGTCCATCTGCAGCTTGCCTACCAATGTATTCATATTTGTCCTAACCAAGCACCCAAGCTAACTGACTAAATTTAGCTAGCTTGCTAGCTAGCTACTTCCGGCCCCAATGAGAGCACTCCTCACTCTTACAATTTTACTCGCCGTAACAGAACTGGTTAGGCTGTTTACACGTTATCTAAAGTGTTTGCTACTATTACTTTTTTTTGCCTACATTTACTAACACCGGTCATATCTGGTGTGTGTTGCGCATTCGTAAAAATCATCAGTTTTTCAGCATTATGGCACCCAGTCGAGAGTGCTCTAAAATCGTGAATTTGCAAACACAAGAGATATGCTAACTGGATAACAGTAGTTCAAGTTATTGCAAGCTAACTAAGTAACACCTGCGTCTTTAGCTGTGTATAGCCACCGAAAAACGATATGAGGGGAAAAAGTCAGTCACCCACTCCTCCAATAACATTACATGAAATCCTCCTAGCAGCTAGCTAAGTAGCTAACGTTAGACTCCGTGTTTTTAGACTCCGTGTTTTTCATTGGAACTGAAACAGTACATCCTAAATGGAGGCGGCAAACAATGTACCAGTCCAGCTGTGATTTACAAACTGATAGCAATAGTTTTTGGACTACCAAGAAATATATTGGTGAATTATATTAATCATGCTGTGAACTGCATCCATCTATTCTGCCAACAATACCTTAGTGTATGTCATGGAATGTTGAGTCATCAAGGCAAAGGTTGGCTACTTTGAAGAATCTAAATATATTTTGATTTGTTTAACTTTTTTTGGTTTTATTTCATAGTTTTGATATCTTCACTATTATTCTACAATGCAGAAATTAGTAAAAATAAAGAAAAACCCTTCAATGAGTAGGTGTGTCCAAACTTTTGACTGGTACTGTAAAGTATACACTTTTTGCATTTGTCTTCTCTAACATTTTTGACATCTATCCAACATATTAGCCCATCGCATGATACATTGTTATTATGCAGATTTTAGAATATTCGTATGAAAACCTAGCTACCGTCAAATAATTTGTTCACTGCAAATTCACCGCAAGAATCCCAAACATATATACTATTTGGCAAAAACAGGATCATTTCAAACCTTGATTACATTGGGATACGATCACGTACAGTGCATTCGTAAAGTATTCAGATCCCTTGACTTTTTCAACATTTTTGTTGCATTAGAGCATTATTCTAAAATTGATTAAATTGTTTTTTTCTCCTCATCAATCTACACACAACCCATAATGACAAAGCAAAAACTGTTTTAATTTTTTTTTTTTTATTTAGCAAATTTATTACAAATACAAAAAACGGAAATATCACATTTACATTTGAAGTCGGAAGTTTAAATACGCTAAGGTAGGAGTAATTAAAACTAATTTTTCAACCACTCCAGAAATTTCTTTTTAACAAACTAACGTTTTGGCTAGTCAGTTAGGACATCTACATTGTGCATGACACTTTTCCAAAAATTATTTCACTTATTCACTGTATCACAATTCCAGTGGGTCAGAAGTTTACATGCACTAAGTTGACTATTTTTAAACAGCTTGGAAAATTCCAGAAAATTATGTCATAGGCTAATTTACATCATTTGAGTCAATTGGAGGTGTACCTCTGGATGTATTTCAAGGCCTACCTTCAAACTCAGTGCCTCTTTGCTTGACATCATTGGAAAATCAAAAGAAATCAGCCAAGACTTCAGGGAAAAAAAATGTAGACCTCCACAAGTCTGGTTCATCCTTGGGAGCAATTTCCAAACGCCTGAAGGTACCACTTTCATCTGTACAAACAATAGTACGCAAGTATAAACACAATGGGACCATGCAGCCGTCATACCACTCAGGAAGGAGATGCGTTCTGTCTCCTAGAGATGAACGTACTTTGTTGCGAAAAGTGCAAATCAATCCCAGAACAACAGCAAAGGACCCTGTGAAGATGCTGGAGGAAACGGGTATGAAAGTATCTATATCCACAGAAAAACGAGTCCTATATCGACATAACCTGAAAGGCCGCTTAGCAAGGAAGAAGCTACTGTGCCAAAACCGCCATAAAAAAGCCAGACTACGGTTTGCAACCACACATGGGGACAAAAATCGCACTTTTTTGAGAAATGTCCTCTGGTCTGATGAAACAAAAATAGAACTGTTTTACCATCATTATGTTTGGAGGAAAATGGGGGGGCTTAAAGCCGAAAAACACCATCCCAACCGTGAAGCACGGGGGTGGTAGTATCATGTTGCGTGGCTGCTTTGCTGCAGGAGGGACTGGTGCACTTCACAAAATAGATGGCATCCTGAGGAAGGAAAATTGTGGATATATTGAAGCAACATCTCAAGACATCAGTCAGGAAGTTAAAGCTTGGTCGCAAATGGGTCTTCCAAATGGACAATGACCCCAAGCATACTTCCAAAGTTGTGGCGAAATGGCTCAAAGACAACAAAGTCAAGTTATTGGAGTGGCCATCACAAAGCCCTGACCTCAGTCCTATAGAAAATGTGTGGGCAGAACTGAAAAAGCGTGTGCGAGCAAGGAGGCCTACAAACCTGACTCCGTTACACCAGCTCTGTCAGGAGGAATGGGCCAAAATTAACCCAATTCATTGTGTGAAGCTTGTGGAAGTCTACCCGAAACGTTTGACCCAAGTTAAACAATTTAAAGGCAATGCTACCAAATACTAATTGATTGTATGTAAACTTCTGACCCACTGGGAATGTAATGAAATAAATAAAAGCTGAAATAAATAATTCTCTCTACTATTATTCTAACATTTCACATTCTTAAAATAAAGTGGTGATCCTAACTGACCTAAGACAGGGAATTTTTACTAGGATTAAATGTCAGGAATTGTGAAAAACGAAGGTGCATGTAATCTTCCGACTTCAACTGTATTTTTACCCTTTACTCAGTACTTTGTTGAAGCACCTTTTGCAGTGATTACAGCCTCGAGTCTTCTTTGGTATGACACAACAACCTTAGCACACCTGTATTTTGGGAGTTTCTCCCATTCTTCTCTGCAGATCCTCTCAAGATCTGTCAGGTTGGATGGGGAATGTTGCTGCACAGCTATTTTTGATGTTTAGATGTTTGATAGCGTTCAAGTCTGGGCTCTGGCTGGGCATTTCAAGGACATTCAGAGACTTGTCCCAAGGCCACACCTGCATTGTCTTGTCTGTGTGCTTAGGGTCATTGTCCTGTTGGAAGGTGAACCTTCGCCCCAGTCTGAGGTCCTGACCACTCTGGAGCAGGTTGTCATCAAGGATCTCTCTGTAATTTGCTCCGTTCATCTTTCCCTCGTTCCTGACTAGTCTCCCAGTCCCTGCCGCTGAATAAAATCCCCACAGCATAATGCTGCCACCACCACGCTTTACCGTTGGGGATGATCCCAGGTTTCCTCCTGACGTGACACTTAGCATTCAGGCCAAAGATTTCAATCTTGGTTTCATCAGACCAGAGAATTTTGTTTCTCATGGTCGCAGTGTCTTTGGGTGCCTTTTGGCAAACTCCAAGCTGGCTGTCATGTGCCTTTTACTGAGGAGTGGCTTCCGTCTGGCCACTCTACCATAAAGGGCTGATTGGTCGAGTGCTGTAGAGATGGTTGACCTTCTTGAAGGTTCTCCCATCTCCACATAGGAACTCTGTCAGTGACCATCAGGATCTTGGTCACCTCCCTGACCAAGACCCTTCTCCCCTGATTGCTCAGTTTGGCTGTGCGGCCAGCTCTAGGAAGAGTCTTGGTGGTTCCAAACTTCCTCCATTTAAGATTTATGGAGGCCATTGTGTCCTTGGGGACCTTCAATGCTGCAGAAATGTTTTGGTACCCTTCCCCAGATCTGTACCTCGACACAATCCTGTCTGGGAGCTCTACGGACAATTCCTTCGACCTTATGGCTTGGTTTTTGCTCTGCCATGCACTGTCAACTGTGGGACCTTTGTATAGACAGGTGGGTTCCTTTCCAAATCATGTCCAATCAATAGAATTTACCACAGGCGGACTCCAATCAATTTCGAGTCTCATAGCAAAGGGTCTGAAGACTTAAATAAGTTATTTCTGTTATTTTTCATTAATTTGCCACAATTTATAAAAACCTGTTTTCACTTTGTCAGTATGGGGTATTGTGTGTAGATTGAGGAATAAAAAAACAAACATTTTTTTTAATAACATAGCTTTATCCACATTTTGGATTTTTTTTAATGCTTTCCTGAATGCACTGTATGTCTCTCTATATAAGTGTGGGAATACGTGGGAACAGATTTCCTAAATTTATAATCACTGAGCTGATTTCCTGGGTATGTCCAATAATGAAAAAAGCTATGAAAAAAAACTGTTGTTCGTAATGGTTTGTACACTATATGCTCCAGTCTTCATTTGTTCCAAGGGAGATTGCCAAGATGATCAAAGTACTATTACTGTGTGACAGCTGTTTCATCAATAGCATAGTGGATTTATATCTGGCATGAATCCAGTCTTGTAAACCTATTAATCGTACCTGACCCTTAATCCAGGTTGCATGTGTTGTTGGAGGGATTTATTTGTCAACTTTTGGACCATGGTACTCTGGTTGTCTGATTTTACAATGTTAGCCAGTGATTACAGGTAAGCCGCAGTTGCTGCATTGCCTAGTACGTGGTAGCATAGCAGCCTAGATACAGTGCATTCGGAAAGTATTCAGACCTCTTCACTTTTTCCACATTTTGTTATGTTACAGCCTTGTTCTAAAATCGATTAAATCTACACACAATAACCCATAATGACAAAGGGAAAACTGTTTTTTTGACATTTTTGCAAATGTATGTGAGTGATGTATAAAAAGATGCCTTATTGACATAATTATTCAGACCCTTTGCTATGGGACTCGAAATTGAGCTCAGGTGCATCCTGTTTCCATTGATCATCCTTGATGTTTCTACAACTTCATTGGAGTCCATCTGTGGTAAATCTATTCAAGAGGGGCTATATTCAAGAGTTAAAGTTGTTTTCTCAGTTGACTCCCTGCTGCAGAAGCAGCGCATTAACATGAACCGTTGTTGCTTTGCAGTCATGACCGATTCATTCATATGAACCAACAGGGGGGCAAGTCTCAGTCCTCAGAAATAGTATTGACCTCGCTCCAGATTGCACACATCTTTAAGACTCATATGCTGTTATTCTTGTTAAAATCCCTCTACATGCGTTTAGTTTTCTTAATGAGAAGCTTTCAGTTCACGCCTACGCTCTTCTATTACGTTTAGAGTAGAACCAACTGTGGTAGAAGTTTAGTGGGAAGAGGCTGGAGAGTTCTGCAGTGATTAAATGTTCAGGCGGTGTCTGGGTCATTGTTAATTTATTTGCTTTCTGTCATCACGGAGGCCAGTAATAAAACCAGTCACCATTCTGGACACACACAAAAAAAGTAGAAACTTGTATTAACCTCACCTAAAACTATTTTAGTATTTTGTTCATTCTCTTCCTGGTAGATATAGGCTAGGCCTATATTTTCCAGACCTAGGCGCTATAGCCTACTTTGCAGAAAAGCCTACATGCAAATGTTCAGTTTTATTATTTATTATGGACAAATATTTTGTATGAGACTGCTTTGCCTGCATGATCATAATGCAGGTAAATGTTCCAACATTTTATTTTATCTTTATTTAACTAGGCAAGTCAGTTAAGAACAAATTCTTATTTTCAATGATGGCCTATGAACAGTGGGTTAATGACATATTTTTACCTTGTCAGCTCAGGGATTCGATCTTGCAACCTTTCGGTTACAAGTCCAACGCTCTAACCACGAGGCTACCTGCTGCCCCCCACAAAAATGATATTTTCTACAGCACAGACAGCTGGCAGCAAGGCAAAGAGGTTGTCATGACAATGCTGCAATGTTTCTTCTTCAGTGCATCTCTGAATCCTCAAATTATTGTGTGAATGTGTTGCAGTGATTTGAAGGGTTTTTCGGCCTCACTAGTCTCTTGAAAGTCATTTCTCCCCCTCTGGGAGAAAGAAAACAAATGGAGCAGTTACCCTATGTAGGCTCAACTATAAAAATGAATGTTCCCAGTCTGAGAAGTCCTTCAGGCAGACAGAGAACACACACAGCTTAGTTTTCAGTAGAAACGCTACATTAATAACCCCCCCTCACACTGCTGCCAGGTGTCAGTTCATCACTGTCTCCATGACTTACCTGTTTGTCTGTTTTGGGCAGAAAACAGGACCCATACCCCCATTTTGAATAGGCACCAGTGACTGACATCTTGAATGCCGTTTCCCCCCTTATTAATGTCAATTTGCTCAGCAAATTGCAATCGGATCAGTTTTTCTTGGACGGCATCTTGAGGGGTATTTTCACATGCGGTTGTCCATTCAGAAAAATGTAGGGGAGATGTGTGAAGGCTTGTCCACCACCTGAGGTAGGAGCTGTCAAAAATATGGATACTCAGTTTCATCAGGCGTCACGTGACATTACAGAAGCTTAAGGACTTTTAACTCGACATATTTGTGTTGTTGAAATAGCATAGCATACATGTAGAGTAGGAATTGATAAACTATCCTAAATCTAAGATATGTAGGCTACTTGTCAGCATATGGTAGAAATGGAAGGATCCTTTGTCGACAGGAAAGCACCCTAACTAAGCTCACATTAAATATTAGTGACGTCACATCATGGACATACTGTAGCTTGCTATCTCTTTCTCCTCTCTCTCTCTCTCTCATCTCTCTCTCTCATCTCTCTCTCTCATCTCTCTCTCCTACCTCTCTCCCCTACCTCTCTCTCTCCTCTCTCTCTCTCCTACCAATTCAAGGGCTTTATTGGCATGGGAAACATGTGTTAACATTGCCAAAGCAAGTGAGGTAGACAACATACAAAGTGAATATATAAAGGCGCTGATGTTTAGGCCAAGGTATGTATAGTTTTTTGTGTGCTCTAGTGCAACAGTGTCTAGATGGAATTTGTATTTGTGGTCCTGGTGACTGGACCTTTTTTGGAACACCATTAGTTTGGTCTTACTGAGATTTACTGTCAGGGCCCAGGTCTGACAGAATCTGTGCATAAGATCTAGGTGCTGCTGTAGGCCCTCCTTGGTTGGTGACAGAAGCACCAGATCATCGGCAAACAGCAGACATTTGACTTCGGATTCTAGCAGGGGGAGGCCGGGTGCTGCAGACTTTTCTAGTGCCCGCGCCAATTCGTTGATATATATGTTGAAGAGGGTGGGGCTTAAGCTGCATCCCTGTCTAACCCCACGACCCTGTGTGAAGAAATGTGTGTTTTTTGCCAATTTTAACCGCACACTTGTTGTTTGTGTACATGGATTTTATAATGTCGTATGTTTTACCCCCAACACCACTTTCCATCAGTTTGTATAGCAGACCCTCATGCCAGATTGAGTCGAAGGCTTTTTTGAAATCAACAAAGCATGAGAAGACTTTGCCTTTGTTTTGGTTTGTTTGGTTGTCAATTAGGGTGTGCAGGGTGAATACATGGTCTGTTGTACGGTAATTTGGTAAAAAGCCAATTTGATATTTGCTCAGTACATTGTTTTCATTGAGGAAATGTACGAGTCTGCTGTTTAATAATAATGCAGAGGATTTTCCCAAGGTTATTGTTGACACATATTCCACGGTAGTTATTGGGGTCAAATTTGTCTCCACTTTTGTGTATTGGGGTGATCAGTCCTTGCTTCCAAATATTGGGGAAGATGCCAGAGCTAAGTATGATGTTAAAGAGTTTTAGTATAGCCAATTGGAATTTGTTGTCTGTATATTTGATCATTTCATTGAGGATACCATCAACACCACAGGCCTTTTTGGGTTGGAGGGTTTTTATTTTGTCCTGTAACTCATTCAATGTAATTGGAGAATCCAGTGGGTTCTGGTAGTCTTTAATAGTTGATTCTAAGATCTGTATTTGATCATGTATATGTTTTTGCTCTTTATTCTTTGTTATAGAGCCAAAAAGATTGGAGAAGTGGTTTACCCATACATCTCCATTTTGGATAGATAATTCTTCGTGTTGTTGTTTGTTTAGTGTTTTCCAATTTTCCCAGAAGTGGTTAGAGTCTATGGATTCTTCAATTGCATTGAGCTGATTTCTGACATGCTGTTCCTTCTTTTTCCGTAGTGTATTTCTGTATTGTTTTAGTGATTCACCATACTGAAGGCGTAGACTCAGGTTTTCCGGGTCTCTATGTTTTTGGTTGGACAGGTTTCTCAATTTCTTTCTTAGATTTTTGCATTCTTCATCAAACCATTTGTCATTATTGTTAATTTTCTTCGGTTTTCTATTTGAGATTTTTAGATTTGATAGGGAAGCTGAGAGGTCAAATATACTGTTAAGATTTTCTACTGCCAAGTTTACACCTTCACTATTACAGTGGAACGTTTTACCCAGGAAATTGTCTAAAAGGGATTGAATTTGTTGTTGCCTAATTGTTTTTTGGTACGTTTCCAAACTGCATTCCTTCCATCTATAGCATTTCTTAATGTTACTCAGTTCCTTTGGCTTTGATGCCTCATGATTGAGTATTGCTCTGTTTAAGTAGACTGTGATTTTTCTGTGGTCTGATAGGGGTGTCAGTGGGCTGACTGTGAACGCTCTGAGAGACTCTGGGTTGAGGTCAGTGATAAAGTAGTCTACAGTACTACTGCCAAGAGATGAGCTATAGGTGTACCTACCATAGGAGTCCCCTCGAAGCCTACCGTTGACTATGTACATACCCAGCGTGCGACAGAGCTGCAGGAGTTGTGACCCGTTTTTGTTGGTTATGTTGTCATAGTTGTGCCTAGGGGGGCATATGTGGGAGGGAATGCTGTCACCTCCAGGCAGGTGTTTGTCCCCCTGTGTGCTGAGGGTGTCAGGTTCTTGTCCGGTTCTGGCATTTAGGTCGCCACAGACTAGTACATGTCCCTGGGCCCCTGGGCCTGGAAACATGTCCCTGGGCCTCTCTCTCCTACCTCTCTCTCTCTCTCCTACCTCTCTCTCTCTCTCCTACCCCTCTCTCTCTCTTTCTCCTACCCCTCTCTCTCTCTCTCTCCTACCCCTCTCTCTCTCTCTCCTACCTCTCTCTCTCTCTCTCTCCTACCCCTCTCTCTCTCCTACCCCTCTCTCTCTCTCTCTCTCTCCTACCCCTCTCTCTCTCTCTCCTACCCCTCTCTCTCTCTCTCTCTCTCTCCTACCTCTCTCTCTCTCCTACCCCTCTCTCTCTCTCTCTCCTAACCCTCTCTCTCTCTCTCCTACCCCTCTCTCTCTCTCTCCTAGCCCTCTCTCTCTCTCTCCTAGCCCTCTCTCTCTCTCTCCTACCTCTCTCTCTCTCTCCTACCTCTCTCTCTCTCTCCTACCTCTCTCTCTCTCTCCTACCTCTCTCTCTCTCTCCTACCTCTCCTACCTCTCTCTCTCTCTCTCTCCTACCTCTCTCTCTCTCTCTCCTACCTCTCTCTCTCTCCTACCTCTCTCTCCTACCTCTCTCTCTCTCTCCCCTCTCTCTCCTACCTCTCTCTCTCTCTCCCCTCTCTCTCTCCTACCTCTCTCTTCTCTCTCACCTCTCTCTCTCTCACCTCTCTCTCTCTCTCTCTCACCTCTCTCTCTCTCACCTCTCTCTCTCTCTCACCTCTCTCTCTCTCACCTCTCTCTCTCTCCCCTCTCTCTCTCCCCTCTCTCTCTCCTACCTCTCTCTCTCCTACCTCTCTCTCTCCTACCTCTCTCTCTCCTACCTCTCTCTCCTACCTCTCTCTCTCCCCTACCTCTCTCTCTCTTCTCTCTCTTCTCTCTCTTCTCTCTCTCCTCTCTCTCTCTCTCTCTCTCTCCTCTCTCTCTTCTCTCTCTCTCTTCTCTCTCTCTCCACTCTCTCTCTCCTACCTCTCTCTCTCCTACCTCTCTCTCCCCTCTCTCTCTCCTACCTCTCTCTCTCCCCTCCCTCTCTCTCCTACCTCTCTCTCCTACCTCTCTCTCTCCTCTCTCTCTCTCCTACCTCTCTTCTCTCTCTCCTCTCCTCTCTCTCTCTCCTCTCTCTCCTCTCTCTCTATCCTCACTCTCTCTCTCACCTCTCTCTTCTCTCTCACCTCTCTCTCTCTCACCTCTCTCTCTCTCTCTCTCTCACCTCTCTCTCTCTCTCACCTCTCTCTCTCTCACCTCTCTCTCTCTCACCTCTCTCTCTCTCACCTCTCTCTCTCTCCTACCTCTCTCCCTCTCTCTCCTACCTCTCCCTCCCTGTCTCTCCTCTCTCTCTCTCTCTCTCTCTCCTACCTCTCTCTCCCCTCTCTCTCTCTCTCCTACCTCTCTCTCCTCTCTCTCCTACCTCTCTCTCCTCTCTCTCCTACCTCTCTCTCCTCTCTCTCCTACCTCTCTCTCCTCTCTCTCCTACCTCTCTCTCCTCTCTCTCCTACCTCTCTCTCCTCTCTCTCTCTCTCCTACCTCTCTCTCTTTCTCTCCTACCTCTCTCTCTTTCTCTCCTACCTCTCTCTCTCTCTCTCCCCTCTCTCTCCCCTACCTCTCTCTCTCCCCTACCTCTCTCTCTCCTCTCTCTCCTCTCTTCTCTCCTCTCTCTCCTCTCTCCTCTCTCTCTCTCCTCTCTCTCTTCTCTCTCTCTCTTCTCTCTCTCTCTCTTCTCTCTCTCTCCCCTCTCTCTCTCTCCTACCTCTCTCTCTCCCCTCCCTCTCTCTCCTACCTCTCTCTCCTACCTCTCTCTCCTCTCTCTCTCTCCTACCTCTCTTCTCTCTCTCCTCTCCTCTCTCTCTCTATCCTCTCTCTCTCTCTCACCTCTCTCTCTCTCACCTCTCTCTCACCTCTCTCTCTCTCTCTCTCACCTCTCTCTCTCTCCTACCTCTCTCCCTCTCTCTCTCTCCTACCTCTCTCTCTCCCCTTTCTCTCTCTCCTACCTCTCTCTCTCTCTCTCCTATCTCCCCTGTCTCTCCTACCTCTCTCTCTCCTCTCTCTCTTCTCTCTCTCATACCTCTCTCTCTCTCTCACCTCTCTCTCTCCCCTCTCTCTCTCTCCTACCTCTCTCTCTCTCTCTCTCTCCCCTCTCTCTCTCTCCCCTCTCTCTCTCACCTCTCTCTCTCACCTCTCTCTCCTACCTCTCTCCCTCTCTCTCTCTCCCACCTCTCTCTCTCCCCTTTCTCTCTCTCCTACCTCTCTCTTCTCTCTCTCTCCTATCTCTTCTCTCTCTCTCCTATCTCTCCTCTCTCTCCTACCTCTCTCTCTCCTCTCTCTCTCCTCTCTCTCTCCTCTCTCTCTCCTCTCTCTCCTACCTCTCAAATTCAAATTCAAGCTGCTTTATTGGCATGAAAAACATTGTGTCAATATTGCCAAAGCAACAATGTATACAATATACATTGTAACAAAATTATAAATGATAGCAAATAATAATATAAAATGGTAGTAAATAATAATACAAAAATAATAACAATAAAATGGTAACAGTCTACAGTAAACATTAATAATTATAGTAATAACAATAATAGTAATAATAAGTAAGTTACTGTTTACTATGCAGATGTTATTATTCAGTGTCCCTCAGGCTATGGCAGGAAAATACATATTTGGCTGCAAGAGGAGCCATTGCTCCTTCGCCCATGAGTATTCTTAGTTTTTCCTCTGGGTTCAATTTGTAAAAATGTGGAATATATGTAGTCATTTCTGTGAATGATGAATCTCTTTGTGAGGAATATTTATCACAGTAAAGGAGAAAGTGCATCTCTGTCTCTACCTCCCCTGTCATGCAGTGACCACATACACGCTCCTCTTTGGGTAGCCATGTCTTTTTATGTCTGCCGGTTTCTATTGCCAATCGGTGGTCACTCAGCCTGTACTTGGTAAGGATCTGTCTCTGCTTCGTATCTCTGACAGAGTAGAGATAATCAGCCAATTCATATTCTCTGTTTAGGGTCAGTCCTACCTCTCTCTCTCTCTCCTACCTCTCTCTCTCTCTCCTACCTCTCTCTCTCTCCTACCTGTCTCTCTCTCTCTCCTACCTCTCTCTCTCTCCTCTCTCTCTTCTCTCTCTCCTACCTCTCTCTCTCTCTCCTACCTCTCTCTCTCTCCTACCCCTCTCTCTCTCTCCTACCCCTCTCTCTCTCTCCTACCCCTCTCTCTCTCTCCTACCTCTCTCTCTCTCTCTCTCCTACCTCTCTCTCTCTCACCTCTCTCTCTCTCTCTCACCTCTCTCTCTCTCCTACCTCTCTCTCTCTCCTACCTCTCTCTCTCCTCTTTCTCCTCTCTCTCTCCTACCTCTCTCTCTCCTACCTCTCTCCTACCTCTCTCTCCTACCTCTCCTACCTCTCTCTCCTCTCTCTCTCTTCTCTCTCTCCTACCTCTCTCTCTTCTCTCTCCTCTCTCTCCTACCTCTCTCTCCTAGCACTCTCTCTCCTACCTCTCTCTCCTACCTCTCTCTCTCCTCTCTCTCTTCTCTCTCTCTCTCCTACCTCTCCCTCCCTCTCCTACCTCTCTCTCTCTCCTACCTCTCCCTCCCCCTCTCTCTCCTACCTCTCCCTCTCTCTCTCCTACCTCTCTCTCCTACCTCTCCCTCTCTCTCTCTCCTACCTCTCATACCTCTCTCTCTCTCTCTCTCCTACCTCTCTCTCTCCCTCTCTCTCTCTCCTACCTCTCTCTCTCCTCTCTCTCTCTCTCCTACCTCTCTCTCCCCTCTCTCTCTCCTACCTCTCTCTCTCCTACCTCTCTCTCTCCTCTCTCTGTCTCTCCTACCTCTCTCTTCTCTCTCTCCTACCTCTCTCTCCTCTCTCTCCTACCTCTCTCTCTCTCTCTCTCCTCTCTCTCCTACCTCTCTCTCCTACCTCTCTCTCTCCTCTCTCTCTCTCTTTCTCTCCCCTCTCTCTCTCTCCTACCTCTCCCTCTCCCCTCTCTCTCTCCTACCTCTCTCCCCTCTCTCTCTCTCCTACCTCTCTCTCCTCTCTCTCCTACCTCTCTCTCCTCTCTCTCCTACCTCTCTCTCCTCTCTCTCCTCTCTCTCTCTCCTACCTCTCTCTCTCCCCTACCTCTCTCTCTCCTCTCTCTGTCTCTCCTACCTCTCTCTTCTCTCTCTCCTCTCTCTCTCTCCTCTCTCTCCTACCTCTCTCTCTCTCTCTCCTACCTCTCTCTCTCTCCTACCTCTCTCTATCCTACCTCTCTCTCTCTCTCCCCTCTCTCTCTCCCCTCTCTCTCTCCCCTCTCTCTCTCCCCTCTCTCTCTCCCCTCTCTCTCCCCTTTCTATCTCCTACCTCTCTCTCTCCCCTCTCTCTCCTACCTCTCTCCCCTACCTCTCTCTCTCTTCTCTCTCTCTCCTCTCTCTCTATCCTACCTCTCTCTTCTCTCTCTCTCTTCTCTCTCCTCTCTCTCTATCCTTCTTCTCTCTCCTCTCTCTCTATCCTACCTCTCTCTCCTACCTCTCTCTCTCTCTCTACCTCTCTCTCTCTCCTACCTCTCTCTCTCTCTCCCCTCTCTCTCTCCTACCTCTCTCTCTCCTTCCCCTCTCTCTCTCCTACCTCTCTCTCTCCCCTCTCTCTCTCTCCCCTCTCTCTCTCCTACCTCTCTCTCTCCTACCTCTCTCTCTCCTACCTCTCTCTCTCCTACCTCTCTCTCTCCTACCTCTCTCAAATTCAAATTCAAATTCAAGCTGCTTTATTGGCATGAAAAACATTGTGTCAATATTGCCAAAGCAACAATGTATACAATATACATTGTAACAAAATTGTAAATGATAGCAAATAATAATATAAAATGGTAGTAAATAATAATACAAAAATAAATACAATAAAATGGTAACAGTCTACAGTAAACATTAATAATTATAGTAATAACAATAATAGTAATAATAAGTAAGTTACTGTTTACTATGCAGATGTTATTATTCAGTGTCCCTCAGGCTATGGCAGGAAAATACATATTTGGCTGCAAGAGGAGCCATTGCTCCTTCGCCCATGAGTATTCTTAGTTTTTCCTCTGGGTTCTATTTGTAAAAATGTGGAATATATGTAGTCATTTCTGTGAATAATGAATCTCTTTGTGAGGAATATTTATCACAGTAAAGGAGAAAGTGCATCTCTGTCTCTACCTCCCCTGTCATGCAGTGACCACATACACGCTCCTCTTTGGGTAGCCATGTCTTTTTATGTCTGCCGGTTTCTATTGCCAATGGGTGGTCACTCAGCCTGTACTTGGTAAGGATCTGTCTCTGCTTCGTATCTCTGACAGAGTAGAGATAATCAGCCAATTCATATTCTCTGTTTAGGGTCAGATAGCAATTTTAGTCGGCTTTGGGATTTTGTTTCGTTTTTCCAGTATTGTAAGTATGATTCCTTTGATTGGTTCATGATTTTGTTTATTGGAATTCTTTCTTTTGAAGCAGTGCTGGTGTCAGCTTGATTGGTGAGGTCCAACACCAGCTGACTGAGAGGGCTCGTTTCTGGGCTCAGCTCTTGGGCTTGAAGTGCTTTAAATTGCAGACTCGAATTTGGACTTGAATTTAGATGTAGCCAAAATTTTAATGATCTTTTCTGTATTTTCATTATTACTGGAAAACGGCCCAATTCTGCCCTACATGCATTAGTTGGTGTATTTCTCTGGACTTGTAGAATTTTCCGACAGAATTCTGCATGTAGGGTTTCAATTGGATGTTTGTCCCACATTTTAAAATCCAGTTTATTGAGTGGCCCCCAAACCTCACTTCCATAAAGTGCTATTGGTAGGATTACACTGTCAAATATTTTAGTCCAAATTCTAATTGGGATGTTGATTTTGAATAATTTCATTTTTATTGCATACATTGCTCTGCGGGCTTTTTCTTTGAGTGCATTCACTGCCATATTAAAGTTTCCCGATGCAGATATGGTCAGACCAAGGTAGGTGTAATTTTTTGTGTGTTCAATTAAGGTGTTGTTCAGGGTGAATTTACATTTTTGTTTCTGACATCTGTTTTTTTTTTGGAAAATCATGATTTTAGTTTTTTGGAAATTTACTGCCAGGGCCCAATTATGGCAATATTGCTCCAGAATATTAATGTTTTGTTGAAGACCTTCTTTGGTTGGTGATAGAAGTACCAAGTCATCAGCATATAGCAGGTATTTCACCTCTGTGTCAAATAGTGTGAGTCCTGGGGCTGGAGATTGGTCCAACATGTCTGCTAATTCATTGATATAAATGTTGAAAAGATTTGGACTCAAATTGCAGCCTTGTCTCACACCTCGACATTGTGAAAAAAATTCTGTTCTTTGGTTTTTGATTTTTATTGCACACTTATTTTCTGTGTACATACATTTTATTAAGTCATACACCTTACCACCAAGCCCACTTTGTAGAATTTTGTAGAATAGCCCTTCGTGCCAAATCGAATCAAATGCTTTTTTAAAGTCAATAAAGCAAGCAAAGATTTTGCCCTCTTTTTTTTGGTGGACGTGTTTATTAATTAGTGTGTGTAAGGTGTATATATGGTCAGTAGTGCGATGGTTAGGGAGAAAGCCAATTTGACATTTACTTATTACATTTTTTTCTTGAAGAAAGGTTTGAATTCTTGAATTCAAAATGCTACAGAAAATCTTTCCCAAGTTACTGTTGACGCAAATTCCCCTGTAATTATTGGGGTCTGATTTGTCTCCACTTTTGTGGATAGGGGAGATGAGCCCCTGGTTCCAGACATCAGGGAAGCAGCCAGAAGTTAAAACCATGTTGAACAATTTAAGCACTCTCTCTCCTACCTCTCTCTCTCTCTCTCTCCTAACTCTCTCTCTCCTACCTCTCTCTCTCTCTCCCCTCTCTCTCTCTCACCTCTCTCTCTCCTACCTCTCTCTCTCCCCTCTCTCTCCCCTCTCTCTCCTACCTCTCTCCCCTACCTCTCTCTTCTCTCTCTCCTCTCTCTCTTCTCTCTCTCCTCTCTCTCCTCTCTACCTCCTCCTTCCTTCTATCCTACCTCTCTCTCTCTCTCTCTCTCTCTATCCTTCTTTCTCTCCTCTCTCATCCTACCTCTCTCCTACCTCTCTCTCTCTTACCTCTCTCTCTCTTACCTCTCTCTCTCTCCTACCTCTCTCTCTCCTACCTCTCTCTCTTCCCTCTCTCTCCTACCTCTCTCTCTTCCTTCCCCTCTCTCTCCTACCTCTCTCTCTCCCCTCTCTCTCTCCTACCTCTCTCTCTCTCCTACCTCTCTCTCTCCTACCCTCCTACCTCCCTCTCACTCTCTCACTCCCTCCCTCTCTCCTACCTCTCTCTCTCCTCTCTCTCTCTCTCCTACCTCTCTCTCTCTCTCTCCTCTCTCTCTCTCCTCTCTCTCTCTCCTCTCTCTCTCTCTCCTACCTCTCTCTCTCTCCTACCTCTCTCTCTCTCCTACCTCTCTCTCTCTCTCTCTCCTACCTCTCTCTCTCTCCTACCTCTCTCTCTCTCCTACCCCTCTCTCTCTCTCCTACCTCTCTCTCTCTCCTCTCTCCTACCTCTCTCTCTCCTACCTCTCTCTCTCCTCTCTCTTCTCTCTCTCTCTTCTCTCTCTCCTCTCTCTCTTCTCTCTCTCCTCTCTCTCCTACGTCTCTCTCCTACGTCTCTCTCTCCTACGTCTCTCTCCTACCTCCTCTCTCTCCTACCTCTCTCTCTCTCCTACCTCTCTCTTCTCTCTCTCCTACCTCCTCTCTCTCTCTCCTACCTCTCTCTCCTCTCTCTCCTACCTCTCTCTCCTCTCTCTCTCCTCTCTCTCTCTCCTACCTCTCTCTCCTCTCTCCTACCTCTCTCTCTCTCTCCTACCTCTCTCTCTCTCTCTCCTACCTCTCTCTCTCTCTCCTACCTCTCTCTCTCTCTCTACCCCTCTCTCTCTCTCCTACCTCTCTCTCTCTCCTCTCTCTCCTACCTCTCTCCTACCTCTCTCTCTCTCCTACCTCTCTCTTCTCTCTCCTACCTCTCTCTCCTCTCTCTCCTACCTCTCTCTCCTCTCTCTCTCCTACCTCTCTCTCTCTCCTCTCTCTCTCCTCTCTCTCCCCTCTCTCTCTCTCCTACCTCTCTTCTCTCTCTCCTACCTCTCTCTCTCCCCTCTCTCTCTCCTACCTCTCTTCTCTCTCCTCTCTCTCTTTCCTCTCTCTCTCCTACCTCTCTCTCCTACCTCTCTCTCCTACCCCTCTCTCCTACCTCTCTCTCTTCTCTCTCCTCTCTCCTCTCTCTCCTACCTCTCTCTCTCCCTCTCTCTCCTACCTCTCTCCCACCCCTCTCTCCTACCTCCTACCTCTCTGACCTCTCTCTCTCTCCCTCTCTCTTCTCTCTCTCTCTCCTACCCCTCCCTCCCTCTCCTACCTCTCTCTCTCCTACCTCTCCCTCCTCTCTCTCTCTCCTACCTCTCCCTCTCTCTCTCCTACCTCTCCCTCCTTCTCTCTCTCTCTCCTACCTCTCCCTCTCTCTCTCCTACCTCTCTCTCCTACCTCTCCCTCTCTCTCTCTCCTACCTCTCCCTCTCTCTCTCTCCTACCTCTCATATACCTCTCTCTCTCTCTCTACCCCTCTCTCTCTCTCTCTCTCTCTCTCCCCCTCTCTCTCTCCTACCCCCTCCCCTCTCTCCCTCTCTCTCTCCTACCTCTCTCTCTCGCCCCTCTCTGTCTCTCCTACCTCTCTCTTCTCTCTCCTACCTCTCTCTCCTCTCTCTCCTACCTCTCTCTCTCTCTCCTACCTCTCTCTCTCCTCTCTCTCCTACCTCTCTCTCTCCTCTCTCCTACCTCTCTCTCTCTCTCTCCTACCTCTCCTCTCTCTCCTACCTCTCTCTCCTACCTCTCCCTCTCCCCTCTCCCTCTCTCCTACCTCTCTCCCCTCTCCCTCTCTCCTACCTCTCTCTCTCCTCTCTCTCCTACCTCTCTCTCTCTCCCTCTCTCTCTCCCTCTCTCTCCTACCTCTCTCCTACCTCTCTCTCTCCTTCCTCTCTCTCTCCTCTCTCTCTCTCTCCTCTCTCTCCTACCTCTCTCCTACCTCTCTCTCTCTCCTACCTCTCTCTCCTACCTCTCTCTCTCCCCTACCTCTCTCTCTCCTCTCTCTCTTCTCTCTCTCCTCTCTCTCCTACCTCTCTCTCTCTCTCTCTCTCCTACCTCTCTCTCTCCCCTACCTCTCTCTCTCCTCTCTGTCTCTCCTACCTCTCTCTCCTCTCTCTCCTACCTCTCTCTCTCTCTCTCTCTCTCTCTCTCTCCTACCTCTCTCTCTCCTACCTCTCCCTCCCTCTCTCTCTCTCCTACCTCTCCCTCTCTCTCTCCTATCTCTCTCCTACCTCTCCCTCTCTCTCTCCCACCCCTCTCTCATACCTCTCTCTCTCCTACCTCTCTCTCTCCCTCTCTCTCTCTCTCTCTCTCCTACCTCTCTCTCTCTCCTACCTCTCTCTCTCTCCTACCTCTCTCTCGCCCCTCTCTGTCTCTCCTACCTCTCTCTTCTCTCTCTCCTACCTCTCTCTCCTCTCTCTCCTACCTCTCTCTCTCCTCTCTCTCCTACCTCTCTCTCTCTCCCTCTCTCTCCTACCTCTCTCTCTCCTCTCTACCTCTCTCTCCCTCTCTCTCCTACCTCTCTTCTCCTACCTCTCTCTCTCCTCTCTCTCCTACCTCTCTCTCTCTCTCTCTCTCTACCTCTCTCTCCTCTCTCTCCTACCCCTCTCTCCTCTCTCTCCTACCTCTCTCTCTCTTCTCTCTCTCTCTCCTACCTCTCTCTTCTCCTACCTCTCTCTCTCCCACCTCTCTCTCTCTCCCACCCCTCCCTCTCTCCTCTCTCCTACCTCTCTCCTCTCTCTCTCTCTCCTACCTCTCTCTCTCCTCTCTCTCCTACCTCTCTCTCTCCCTCTCTCTCCTACCTCTCTCTCTCCTACCTCTCTCTCTCTCCTCTCTCTCCTACTTCTCTCTCTCCTCTCTCTCCTACCTCTCTCTCTCTCCTACCTCTCTCTCTGCTACCTCTCTCTCTCTCCTCTCTCTTACCTCTCTCCTTCCTCCTACCTCTCTCTCTCTCTCCCTCTCTCTCCTACCCCTCTCTCTCTCCTCTCTCCTACCTCTCTCTCTCCTCTCTCTCTCCTACCTCTCTCTCCTCTCTCTCTTCTCTCTCTCTCTCCCCTCTCTCTCTCTCCTACCTCTCTCTCTCTCCTCTCTCTCCTACCTCTCTCTCTCTCTCCTCTCTCTCCTACCTCTCTCTCTCCTACCTCTCTCTCTCTCTCCTACCTCTCTCTCCCTCCTACCCCTCTCTCTCTCTCCTCTCTCTCTCCTACCTCTCTCTCCCTCTCTCCTACCTCTCTCTCTCCTCTCTCTCCTACCTCTCTCTCTCTCCTCTCTCTCCTACCTCTCTCTCTCCTCTCTCTCTCTCTCCCACCCCTCTCTCTCCTACCTCTCTTTCCCTCTCTCTCTCCTACCTCCTACCTCTCTCTCCTACCTCTCTCTCTTTCTCTCTCTCTCTCCTACCTCTCTCTCCTCTCTCTCCTACCTCTCTCTCCTACCTCTCTCTCTACCTCTCTTCCTACCTCTCTCTCCTACCCCTCCTACCTCTCTCTCCTCTCTCTTCTCTCTCTCTCTCCTACCTCTCCCTCCCTCTCCTACCTCTCTCTCTCTCCTACCTCTCCCTCCTCTCTCTCTCTCTCCTACCTCTCCCTCTCTCTCCTACCTCTCTCTCTCTCCTACCTCTCTCTCTCCTCTCTCTTCTCTCTCTCTCCTACCTCTCCCTCCCTCTCCTACCTCTCTCTCTCTCTCCTACCTCTCCCTCCTCTCTCTCTCCTACCTCTCCCTCTCTCTCTCCTGCCTCTCCCTCCTCTTTCTCCCACCTCTCCCCTCTCCTACCTCTCTCTCCTACCTCTCCCTCTCTCCTACCTCTCCCTCTCTCTCTCTCCTACCTCTCATATACCTCTCTCCTACCTCTCTCTCTCTCTCTCCCTCTCTCTCTCTCCTACCTATCTCTCTCCCCTCTCTCTCCTACCTCTCTCTCTCCTCTCTCTCTCCTACCTCTCTCTCGCCCCTCTCTGTCTCTCCTACCTCTCTCTCTCTCTCCTACCTCTCTCTCTCTCCTACCTCTCTCTCTCTCTCTCCCACCCCTCCCTCCTTCCCTCCCTCCCTCTCTCTCTCTCCTACCTCCTACCTCTCCCTCTCCCCTCTCTCTCTCCTACCTCTCTCCCCCTCTCTCTCCTACCTCTCTCTCTCTCCTACCTCTCTCTCCTCTCTACCTCTCTCCTACCTCTCTCTCTCCTACCTCTCTCTCTCTCTCCTACCTCTCTCTCTCTCTCTCTCTTCTCTCTCTCCCTCTCTCTCATCCTCTCTCTCTCTCTCTCCTACCTCTCCTCTCTCTCTCTCCTACCTCTCTCTCCTACCTCTCCCCTCTCCCCTCTCCCTCTCCCACCCTCTCTCCCCTCTCCCTCTCTCCTACCTCTCTCTCCTCTCTCCTACCTCCTCCTCTCTCTCTCTCTCCTACCTCTCCCTACCTCTCTCTCTCTCCTTCCTCTCTCTCTCCTACCTCTCTCTCTCCCCTACCTCTCTCTCTCTCCTCTCTCTCTCTCTCTCTCCTCTCTCTCCTACCTCTCTCTCTCCTCTCTCTCTCTCTCCTGCTACCTCTCTCTCTCCCCTACCTCTCTCTCTCCTCTCTCTGTCTCTCCTACCTCTCTCTCCTCTCTCTCCTACCTCTCTCTCTCTCTCCTCTCTCTCCCTCTCTCCTACCTCTCTCTCTCTCCTACCTCTCCCTCCCTCTCTCTCTCCTACCTCTCCCTCCCTCTCTCTCTCCTACCTCTCCCTCTCTCTCTCCTATCTCTCTCCTACCTCTCCCTCTCTCTCTCCTACCCCTCTCTCATACCTCTCTCTCTCTCCTACCTCTCTCTCTCCCCTCTCTCTCTCTCTTCTCTCTCTCTCCTACCTCTCTCTCCTACCTCTCTCTCTCTCACCCCCTTCCCTCCTACCTCTCTCTCTCCTACCTCTCTCTCGCCCCTCTCTCTGTCTCCCACCCCTCCCTTCTCACCCCTCTCTCTCTCTCTCCTACCTCTCTCTCTCCTCTCTCTCCTACCTCTCTCTCTCCTCTCTCTCCTACCTCTCTCTCTCCTCTCTCTCCTACCTCTCTCTCTCTCCTCTCTCCTACCTCTCTCTCCTCTCTCTCCTACCTCTCTCTCCCTCTCTCCTACCTCTCTCTCTCTCTCTCTCTCCTACCCCTCCCTCCCTCCTACCTCTCTCTCTCTCCTCTCTCTCTTACCTCTCTCTCTCCTCTCTCTCCTACCTCTCTCTCTCCTCTCTCTCCTACCTCTCTCTCCTACCTCTCTCTCTCCTCTCTCTCCTACCTCTCTCTCTCTCCTCTCTCCTACCTCTCTCTCTCTCCATCCTTCCTTCTCTCTCTCCTACCTCTCTCCTACCTCTCTCTCTCTGCTACCTCTCTCTCTCTCCTCTCTCTTACCTCTCTCTCTCCCCCTCCTACCTCTCTCTCTCTCTCCTCTCTCTCCTACCTCTCTCTCTCTCCTCTCTCTCCTACCTCTCTCTCTCCCTCCTACCTCTCTCTCCTCTCTCTCTTCTCTCTCTCTCCCCTCTCTCTCTCCTACCTCTCTCTCTCTCTCCTACCTCTCTCTCTCCTCTCTCTCCTACCTCTCTCTCTCCTCTCTCCTACCTCTCTCTCTCTCCTCTCTCTCCTACCTCTCTCTCTCTCCTACCTCTCTCTCCTCTCTCTCCTACCCCTCTCTCTCTCCTACCTCTCTCCTACCTCTCTCTCTCCTCTCTCTCCTACCTCTCTCTCTCCTCTCTCTCCTACCTCTCTCTCTCCTCTCTCTCTCCTACCTCTCTTTCCTCTCTCTCTCCTACCTCTCTCCTACCTCTCTCCTACCTCTCTCTCTCTCTCTCTTCTCTCTCCTCTCTCTCCTACCTCTCTCTCTCCTCTCTCTCCTACCTCTCTCTCCTACCTCTCTCTCCTACCTCTCCTACCTCTCTCTCTCTGCTACCTCTCTCTCTCTCCTCTCTCTCTTACCTCTCTCTCTCTCCTCTCTCCTACCTCTCTCTCTCTCCTCTCTCTCCTACCTCTCTCTCTCTCTCCTCTCTCTCCTACTTCTCTCTCTCTCCTCTCTCTCCTACCTCTCTCTCTCCTACCTCTCTCTCTCTGCTACCTCTCTCTCTCTCCTCTCTCTCTTACCTCTCTCTCTCTCTCTCTCTCTCTCTCTCTCTCTCTCTCTCTCTCTCCTCTCTCTTACCTCTCTCTCTCTCTCTCCTACCTCTCTCTCTCTCTCTCCTACTTCTCTCTCTCTCCTCTCTACCTCTCTCCTACCTCTCTCTCCTACCTCTCTCTCTGCTACCTCTCTCTCTCTCCTCTCTCTTACCTCTCTCTCTCTCTCCTCTCTCCTACCTCTCTCTCTCTCTCTCTCTCTTCTCTCTCTCTCCCCTCTCTCTCCTACCTCTCTCTCTCCTACCTCTCTCTCTCTCCTCTCTCTCCTACCTCTCTCTCTCCTCTCTCTCTCTCTCTCTCTCCTACCTCTCTCTCTCCTACCCCTCTCTCTCTCTCTCTACCTCTCTCTCCCCTCTCTCCTCCTACCTCTCTCTCTCCTCTCTCTCCTACCTCTCTCTCTCTCCTACCTCTCTCTCTCCTCTCTCTCCTACCTCTCTCTCCTACCTCTCTTTCCTCTTCTCTCTCCTACCTCTCTCTTCTCTCTCTCTCTCCCCTCTCTCTCCTACCTCTCTCTCCTACCTCTCTCTCTCTCTCCTCTCTCTCCTACCTCTCTCTCTCTCTCTCTCCTACCTCTCTCTCTTCTCTCTCTCCCTCTCTCTCTCCTACCTCTCTCTCTCTCCCTCTCTCTCTCTCCTACCTCTCTCTCCTCTCTCTCTCTTCTCTCTCTCTCCCCTCTCTCTCTCTCTCACCCCCTCCCCTCCTCTCTCCTACCTCTCTCTCTCTCCCTCTCTCCTACCTCTCTCTCTCTCTCCTACCTCTCTCTCTCTCTCCTACCTCTCTCTCTCTCCTACCCCTCTCTCTCTCCTCTCTCCTACCCCTCTCTCTCCCCTCTCTCTCCTACCTCTCTCTCTCTCCCTCTCTCTCCTACCTCTCTCTCTCCTCTCTCTCCTACCTCTCTCTCCTCTCTCTCTCTCCTCTCTCTCTCTCCTACCTCTCTCTCCTACCTCTCTTTCCTCTCTCTCTCCTACCTCTCTCTTCTACCTCTCTCTCCTACCTCTCTCTCTTCTCTCTCTCTTCTCTCTCCTCTCTCTCCTACCTCTCTCTCTCCTCTCTCCTACCTCTCTCTCTCTCCTCTCTCTTCTCTCTCTCTCCTACCTCTCCCTCCCTCTCCTACCTCTCTCTCTCTCCTACCTCTCCCTCCTACCTCTCCCTCTCTCTCTCCTACCTCTCCCTCCTTCTCTCTCTCCCACCCCTCCCTCTCTCTCTCTCCCACCCCTCCCTCTCTCTCTCTCCTACCTCTCATATACCTCTCTCTCCTACCTCTCTCTCTCTCTCTTCTCTCTCTCTCCCCTCTCTCTCTCCTACCTCTCTCTCTCCCTCTCTCTCTCCTACCTCTCTCTCTCTCTCTCCTACCTCTCTCTCGCCCCTCTCTCTCCTACCTCTCTCTCTCTCTCCTACCTCTCTCTCCCTCTCTCTCCTACCTCTCTCTCTCCTCTCTCTCCTACCTCTCTCTCCTCTCTCTCCTACCTCTCTCTCTCCTCTCTCTCCTACCTCTCTCTCTCCTCTCTCTACCTCTCTCTCTCCTCTCTCTCCTACCTCTCTTTCCTCTCTCTCTCTCCTACCTCTCTCTCCTACCTCTCTCTCCTACCTCTCTCTCTTCTCTCTCTCTCTCTCCTCCTACCTCTCTCTCTCCTCTCTCCTACCTCTCTCTCCTACCTCTCTCTGACCTCTTCCTACCTCTCTCTCCTACCTCTCTCTCCTACCTCTCTCTCCTACCTCTCTCTCTCCTCTCTCTTCTCTCTCTCTCTCCTACCTCTCCCTCCCTCTCCTACCTCTCTCTCTCTCTCCTACCTCTCCCTCCTCTCTCTCTCTCCTACCTCTCCCTCTCTCTCTCCTACCTCCCTCCTTCCTCTCTCTCCTACCTCTCCCTCTCTCCTACCTCTCTCTCCTACCTCTCCCTCTCTCTCTTCCTACCCCTCCCTCTCTCTCTCTCTCCTACCTCTCATATACCTCTCTCTCCTACCTCTCTCGCTCTCTCTCTCTCTCTCTCCCTCTCTCTCTCTCTCACTCTCTCCTTCCCCTCCTCTCTCTCACCCCTCTCTCTCTCTCCTCTCTCTCTCCTACCTCTCTCTCGCCCCTCTCTGTCTCTCCTACCTCTCTCTTCTCTCTCCTACCTCTCTCTCCTCTCTCTCCTACCTCTCTCTCTCCTCTCTCTCCTACCTCTCTCTCCTCTCTCCTACCTCTCTCTCTCTCTCCTACCTCTCTCTCTCCTTCTCTCTCCCTCTCTCTCTCTCCTACCTCTCTCCTACCTCTCCCTCTCCCCTCTCTCTCTCCTACCTCTCCCTCTCCCCTCTCTCTCTCTCCTACCTCTTTCCCTCTCTCTCTCCTACCTCTCTCTCTCTCTCTCCTACCTCTCTCTCCTACCTCTCTCTCCTCTCTCCTACCTCTCTCTCTCTCTCCTACCTCTCTCCTACCTCTCTCTCTCTCCTACCTCTCTCTCTCTCCTACCTCTCTCTCTCTCCTACCTCTCTCTCTCCTCTCTCTCTTCTCTCTCTCTCTCTCTCCTACCTCTCTCTCTCTCCTCGCTCTCTCTCCTACCTCTCTCTCTCCCCTACCTCTCTCTCTCCTCTCTCTGTCTCCCCTACCTCTCTCTCTCCCCTACCTCTCTCTCTCTCCCCTACCTCTCTCTCTCCCCCTACCTCTCTCTCTCCCTACCTCTCTCTCTCTCCCCTACCTCTCTCTCTCCTCTCTCTCTCCTACCTCTCCCTCCCGCTCTCTCTCTCCTACCTCTCCCTCTCTCCTCCCTATCTCTCTCTACCTCTCCCTCTCTCTCCTATCTCTCTCTCCTACCTCTCATACCTCTCTCTCTCTCTCCTACCTCTCTCTCTCTCTCTTCTCTCTCTCTCACCTCTCTCTCTCTCCTCTTATCCTCTCTCTCTCTCTCATCCTCCTCCTACCTCTCTCTCTTTCCTACCTCCCTCTTCTCTCTCTCCTACCTCTCTCTCCTCTCTCTCCTACCTCTCTCTCTCCTCTCTCCTACCTCTCTCTCTCCTACCTCTCTCTCTCCTCTCTCCTACCTCTCTCTCTCTTTCTCCTACCTCCTTCCTCTCTTTCTCCTACCTCTCTCTCCTCTCTCTCCTACCTCTCTCTCCTCTCTCTCCCACCCCTCTCTCTCCTACCCCTCCTTCCTCTCTCTCCTCTCTCTCCTCTCTCTCCTACCTCTCTCTCTCTCTCTCCTACCTCTCTCTCTCCCTCCTACCCCTCCTTCCTCCCTACCTCTCTCTCCTCTCTCCTACCTCTCTCTCTCTCTCCTACCTCTCTCTCTCTTCTCTCTCTCCTCTCTCTCCTACCTCTCTCTCCTCTCTCTCCTACCTCTCTCTCTCCTCTCTCTCTTACCCCTCTCTCTCCTCTCTCCTACCTCTCTCTCTCTCTCTCCTACCTCTCTCTCTCCTCTCTACCTCTCTCTCTCCCTCTCTCTCCTACCTCTCTCTCTCTCCTCTCTCTCCTACCTCTCTCTCTCTCCTCTCTCTCCTACCTCTCTCTCTCTCCTCTCTCTCCTACCTCTCTCTCTCCTACCTCTCTCTCCTACCTCTCTCTCTGCTACCTCTCTCTCTCCTCTCTCTCTCTTACCTCTCTCTCTCTCCTCTCTCTCCTACCTCTCTCTCTCTCCTCTCTCTCCTACCTCTCTCTCTCTCCTCTCTCCTACCTCTCTCTCTCTCCTCTCTCTCCTACTTCTCTCTCTCTCTCCTCTCTCTCCTACCTCCTCCTACCTCTCTCTCTGCTACCTCTCTCTCTCCTCTCTCTCTTACCTCTCTCTCTCTCTCTCCCTCTCTCCTACCTCTCTCTCCTCTCTCTCTTCTCTCTCTCTCCCCTCTCTCTCCTACCTCTCTCTCTCCTACCTCTCTCTCTCTCCTCTCTCTCCTATCCCTCTCTCTCTCTCTCCTACCTCTCTCTCCCTCTCTCTCCCACCCCTCTCTCTCCTACCCCTCTCTCTCTCCTCTCTCTCCTACCTCTCCCTCCCTCTCTCTCCTACCTCTCTCTCTCCTACCTCTCTCTCTCCCTCTCTCCCACCCTCTCTCCTTCCTCCTCTCTCTCTCCTACCTCTCTCTCCTACCTCTCTTTCCTCTCTCTCTCCTACCTCTCTCTTCTCTCTCTCTCCCCTCTCTCTCTCCTACCTCTCTCTCTCCCCTCTCTCTCTCCTACCTCTCTCTCCTCTCTCTCTCTTCTCTCTCTCTCTCCTACCTCTCTCTCTCCTACCTCTCTCTCTCCTACCTCTCTCTCTCTCCTCTCTCTCCTACCTCTCTCTCCTCTCTCTCCTACCTCTCTCTCTCCTACCCCTCTCTCTCTCCTCTCTCTCCTACCTCTCTCTCCCCTCTTCTCTCCTACCTCTCTCTCTCTCTCTCTCCTACCCCTCCCTCCTCTCTCTCCTACCTCTCTCTCTCCTCTCTCTCTCCTACCTCTCTCTCCTACCTCTCTTTCCTCTCTCTCTCTCCTACCTCTCTCTTCTACCTCTCTCTCCTACCTCTCTCTCTCTCTCTCTCTCTCTCTCTCTCTCTCCTACCTCTCTCTCTCTCCTCTCTCTCCTACCTCTCTCTCCTACCTCTCTCTCCTACCTCTCTCTCTCTCTCTCTCTCTCTCTCTCCTACCTCTCCCTCCCTCTCCTACCTCTCTCTCTCTCTCCTACCTCTCCCTCCTCTCTCCTACCTCTCCCTCTCTCTCTCTCCTACCTCTCCCTCCTTCTCTCTCTCCTACCTCTCCCTCTCTCTCTCTCCTACCTCTCCCTCTCTCTCTCCTACCTCTCATATACCTCTCTCTCCTACCTCTCTCTCTCTCTTCTCTCTCTCTCTCCCTCTCTCTCTCTCCACCCCCTCCCTCTCCCCTCTCTCTCTCCTACCTCTCTCTCTCTCCCTCTCTCTCTCCTACCCCTCCCTCCGCCCCTCTCTCTCTCTCCTACCTCTCTCTCTCTCTCCTACCCCTCCCTCTTTCTTCCCACCCCTCCCTCCCTCCTACCTCTCTCTCTCCTCTCTCTCCTACCTCTCTCTCCCTCCTACCTCTCTCTCTCCTACCTCTCTCTCTCCCTCCTACCTCTCTCTCTCCTCTCTCCTACCTCTCTCTCCTCTCTCTCTCTCCCCCTCTCTCTCTCTCTCTCCTACCTCTCTCTCCTACCTCTCCCTCTCCCTCTCTCTCTCTCCTACCTCTCTCCCCCTCTCTCTCTCTCTCCTACCTCTCTCTCTTCTCTCTCACCTCTCTCCTACCTCTCTCTCTCTCTCTCTCTCTCCTACCTCTCTCTTCTCTCTCTCCTCTCTCTCCTACCTCTCTCTCTCCTCTACCTCTCTCTCCCTCTACCTCTCTCTCTCCTCTCTGTCTCCCCTACCTCTCTCTCTCCCTACCTCTCTCTCTCTCCCCTACCTCTCTCTCTCTCCCCTACCTATTCTCTCCCTCTCTCTCTCTACCTCTCCCTCCCTCTCTCTTCCTACCTCTCCCTCTCTCTCTCCTATCTCTCTCTCTACCTCTCCCTCTCTCTCTCCTATCTCTCTCTCCTACCTCTCCCTCTCTCTCTCCTATCTCTCTCCTACCTCTCCCTCTCTCTCTCATCCTCTCAACACCCTCTCTCTCTCTCATCCTCTCTCTCCTACCGCTCTCTCTCTCCTACCTCCCTCTCTTCTCTCTCCTACCTCCCTCTCTTCTACCTCTCTCTCCTCTCTCTCCTACCTCTCTCTCTCTCCTCTCTCTCCTACCTCTCTCTCTCCTACCTCTCTCTCCTCTCTTTCTCCTACCTCTCTCTCTCTCTTTCTCTCTACCTCTCTCTCTCTCTTTCTCCTACCTCTCTCTCCTCTCTCTCCTACCTCTCTCTCTCTCTCTCTCTCTCTCCTACCTCTCTCTCCTACCTCTCTCTCTCCTCTCTCTCTCCTCTCTCTCTCTCCTCTCTCTCTCTCCTCTCTCTCCTCTCTCTCCTCTCTCTCCTCTCTCTCCTACCTCTCTCTCTCTCCTCTCTCTCTATCCTCTCTCTCTCTCTCCTACCTCTCTCTCTCTCCCTCTCTCCTACCTCTCTCTCCTCTCTCTCCTACCTCTCTCTCTCCCTCTCTCCTACCTCTCTCTCTCTCCTACCTCGCTCTCTCCTCTCTCTCCTACTTCTCTCTCTCTCCTCTCTCCTACCTCTCTCTCTCCTACCTCTCTCTCTCCTACCTCTCTCTGCTACCTCTCTCTCTCTCCTCTCTCCTACCTCTCTCTCTCTCTCCTCTCTCTCCTACCTCTCTCTCTCTCCTCTCTCTCCTACCTCTCTCTCTCCTCTCTCTCCTACCTCTCTCTCTCTCTCCTACCTCTCTCTCTCTCTCCTACTTCTCTCTCTCCTCTCTCTCCTACCTCTCTCTCTTTCTTTGCATCCTTTCTCTCTCTCTCGCCCCTCTCTGTCTCTCACTCTCTCTCTCTCTCTCTCTCTCTCTCTCTCTCTCTCTCTCCTACCTCTCTCCTACCTCTCTCTCTCCTACCTCTCTCCTACCTCTCTCTCTCCCCTACCTCTCTTCTCTCCCTCTCTCTCTCCCTCTCTCTACCTCTCTCTCTCCTCTCTCTCTCCTACCAAATTCAAATTCAAATTCAAGCTGCTTTATTGGCATGAAAAACATTGTGTCAATATTGCCAAAGCAACAATGTATACAATATACATTGTAACAAAATTGTAAATGATAGCAAATAATAATATAAAATGGTAGTAAATAATAATACAAAAATAAATACAATAAAATGGTAACAGTCTACAGTAAACATTAATAATTATAGTAAATAACAATAATAGTAATAATAAGTAAGTTACTGTTTACTATGCAGATGTTATTATTCAGTGTCCCTCAGGCTATGGCAGGAAAATACATATTTGGCTGCAAGAGGAGCCATTGCTCCTTCGCCCATGAGTATTCTTAGTTTTTCCTCTGGGTTCAATTTGTAAAAATGTGGAATATATGTAGTCATTTCTGTGAATAATGAATCTCTTTGCTAAGGAGATATTTATCACAGTAAGGTAGAAAGTGCATCTCTGTCTCTACCTCCCCTGTCATGCAGTGACCACATACACGCTCCTCTTTGGGTAGCCATGTCTTTTTATGTCTGCCGGTTTCTATTGCCAATCGGTGGTCACTCAGCCTGTACTTGGTAAGGATCTGTCTCTGCTTCGTATCTCTGACAGAGTAGAGATACTCAGCCCAATTCATATTCTCTGTTTAGGGTCAGATAGCAATTTAGTCGGCTTTGGGATTTTGTTTCGTTTTTCCAGTATTGTAAGTATGATTCCTTTGATTGGTTCATGATTTTGTTTATTGGAATTCTTTCTTTTGAAGCAGTGCTGGTGTCAGCTTGATTGGTGAGGTCCAACACCAGCTGACTGAGAGGGCTCGTTTCTGGGCTCAGCTCTTGGGCTTGAAGTGCTTTAAATTGCAGACTCGAATTTGGACTTGAATTTAGATGTAGCCAAAATTTTAATGATCTTTTCTGTATTTTCATTATTACTGGAAAAATCGCTCAATTCTGCCCTACATGCATTAGTTGGTGTATTTCTCTGGACTTGTAGAATTTTCCAGATTCTTGCATGTAGGGTTTCAATTGGATGTTTGTCCCACATTTTAAAATCCAGTTTATTGAGTGGCCCCCAAACCTCACTTCCATAAAGTGCTATTGGTAGGATTACACTGTCAAATATTTTAGTCCAAATTCTAATTGGGATGTTGATTTTGAATAATTTCATTTTTATTGCATACATTGCTCTGCGGGCTTTTTCTTTGAGTGCATTCACACCCATATTAAAGTTTCCCGATGCAGATATGGTCATACTAGGTAGGTGTAATGTTTTGTGTGTTCAATTAAGGTGTTGTTCAGGGTGAATTTACATTTTTGTTTCTGACATCTGGGTTTTTTTTTGGAAAATCATGATTTTAGTTTTTGTACTGATGGCCAGGGCCCAATTATGGCAATATTGCTCCAGACAATTACGTTTTGTTGAAGACCTTCTTTGGTCTGGTGATAGAAGTACCAAGTCATCAGCATATAGCAGGTATTTCACCTCTGTGTCAAATAGTGTGAGTCCTGGGGCTGGAGATTGGTCCAACATGTCTGCTAATTCATTGATATAAATGTTGAAAAGATTTGGACTCAAATTGCAGCCTTGTCTACACCTCGACATTGTGGAAAAAAATTCTGTTCTTTGGTTTTTGATTTTTATTGCACAATTGTTTTCTGTGGACATACATTTTATTAAGTCATACACCTTACCACCAAGCCCACTTTGTAGAATTTTGTAGAATAGCCCTTCGTGCCAAATCGAATCAAATGCTTTTTTAAAGTCAATAAAGCAAGCAAAGATTTTGCCCTCTTTTTTTTGGTGGACGTGTTTATTAATTAGTGTGTGTAAGGTGTATATATGGTCAGTAGTGCGATGGTTAGGGAGAAAGCCAATTTGACATTTACTTATTACATTTTTTTCTTGAAGAAAGGTTTGAATTCTTGAATTCAAAATGCTACAGAAAATCTTTCCCAAGTTACTGTTGACGCAAATTCCCCTGTAATTATTGGGGTCTGATTTGTCTCCACTTTTGTGGATAGGGGAGATGAGCCCCTGGTTCCAGACATCAGGGAAGCAGCCAGAAGTTAAAACCATGTTGAACAATTTAAGCACAGCATTTTGCAACTCAGGTGTGCTGTTTTTCAGCATTTCATTTCTGATGTTGTCTACACCACAAGCCTTTTTTGATTTAATAGATTTTAGCTTTTCATTTAGTTCTTGTTGGGTTATTGGGTAATCTAATGGATTTTGGTTGTTTTTAATGATGCTTGATTCCAGGATGTTCAATTTTTCTTTAATTTCTAATTGGTTCTGGTTTAAGTCTTTTTGTGGGATGTTTTTGTATAGATTATCAAAGTAAGTTTTCCAAATTCCTACATCTTGTATGGCTAATTCTTGTGGCTTTGTTGTGCTTAAATTGTTCCACATGTCCCAGAACTGATTTTGGTCAATTGCGTTTTCAATTTCATCAAGTGTCTTGTTGGTATAATTTTATTTCTTGCATTTCAGTGTTTGTTTATGGGTTTTAGAGTTTCAAAGTATTCATATCGTAGCTCTGGGTTGTTTTGCTGCTTATGTTTTTTGTTTGACATTTGTCTTAGGTGTTTTCTAATTGTTTTACATTCATTATCAAACCATTTGTCAGTAACATTTTGATTTTGCTTCTGATGTTGCATTGCTTTGGTTTCTCAAATTTGCTTTCGATGCTGCTTTTTGGAATATGCAGTTGATGTTTTGGGTAGCTGAATTGACACCATCTTTATTGTTTTGGTACTGTGAGTTATTGAAAAACTGTATAGAGTTCATCATTTCATTTGAGTTCAATGTTTCAATGAATGCCTCTGCACTGTTTGGAGCCCATCTGAACGATTGGTTTATGTTGTAAAGTTTATTGGGCTGTTTTTTTGAATGAATATTGCCGGTTAATTTCTTCAGAAACACGTTGATCTGACTGTGATCTGACAATGGTGTCTGTGGTCTGACAGTGAATGCACTAATGGAGGAGGGGTCAATGTCAGTGATGGCATAATCGACTACACTTGTCCCAAGAGCTGAGCAGTAAGTAAACTGACCTAAAGAGTCCCCTCTGATTCTACCATTAAGCATGTACAGGCCTAAGGCTCGACAGAGATGTACTAACTCTTTTCCATTTTTGTTCAGTATTTGGTCAGGACTGTTTCTATTATTTATAATAGGGCTACTGTACAAGGAGGGGTGTCCAAATATGTGGTGGTTACCTCCCGCATCAGTGTAGTCAGGCTCAGAACCTGTTCTTGCATTGAAATCTCCACAAAGAAGCACTTTACCCTGCGCCTGAAATGTAATGATTTCTGTTGGAGATTGTCAAAAAACTGATCATCATAATATGATGAATTGAAGGAGGAGCATAAGTGGTATACATATATGTGCATACATCATTGTCACAATAGATTGTACCTTTGTTAAGTTTTAGCCAAATGTGAGTGGTACCTTTTTTCATTTCATTCAGTGCTAAGTCCTGCTTATGCCAAATGATGATTCCACCTGAGTCTCGGCCCCGTTTAACATTTTTATGTTTGATTGATGGTAGTAAACTTTCTCTATAGCCTGAGGGACACTGAGTATCTATGTCTCCATCAGACTATGTTTCCAGTAGGATTCAACTATGTCCTGTCCCTTGATGTTTTTAATCAATTCTGGATTAGTTGTTTTATAACCAAAATGTGAAGAGTATAGGCCCTGGATATTCCAAGAGCTGATAGTTAATGATCTCATTTATAATAAGGTGATATTCACTGGTTTGAGTAAAGTACATCGAAAAAACAAAAAAAATAAAATATGTATATATATATATATATATACATACATACACATATACATATATATACATACATACATACACATATACATACATATATACATACACATACATATATATATATACATATATATATATACATACACATACACATACATACACATATATACATACACATACATATACACACATACATACATACATACATACACACACACACACACACATACATACACACACACACACACATACATACATACATATATATATACATATATATACACATACACATACATATATATATATATATACACACATACATGCACATACACATACATACATACACACACACACGCGCACACACACACACACACACACACACACCATTACATATAATAATTATTATAATACCGGTGTCAATACATTTAAAATAAATATTTGTAAACAAATGAATAAGAATGGGAATAAGATTGCATTGTACTTATGTTATGTGCAATCTGCAACCCTGTGTGTTTGTGTGTGTGTGTGTGCGCGTGCGTGCCCGTGTGTAAATTAAAGGGACTGTCTAGCTCAGTAGCTTGCATATTAGTTGCAGTAGTTGGCGCACCTCTCCTATCTCTGATTGTTCTAGGGGTCTTCTGCCAGAGGTTACCTCAGCATATGTAGGCTGACGATCTAATTGATACATGGTGTGGACTGCATCATGTGGTCTACTTCCCTGAGGCAGGGTTCCTGACCGACCCTGGAGTAGTGGTCAGAGCTGTGTTGTGATGGGCTGGGTCTAGTAGAGCTGTGTTGTGATGGGACAGGTCTAGTAGAGCTGTGTTGTGATGGGCCGGGTCTAGAGAGCTGCGTTGTGATGGGCCGGGTCTAGTAGAGCTGTGTTGTGATGGGCCGGGTCTAGTAGAGCTGTGTTGTGATGGGCCGGGTCTAGTAGAGCTGTGTTGTGATGGGCCAGGTCTAGTAGAGCTGTGTTGTGATGGGCCAGGTCTAGTAGAGCTTTGTTGTGGATGGCAGGTTGAGTAGAGCTGTGTTGTGATGGGCCGGGTCTAGTAGAGCTGTGCTGTGTTGGGCCTGGTCTAGTAGAGCTGTGCTGTGTTGGGCCTGGTCAGAGAGTGAGGTAGGAGCTGAGAAATGTCTGGCTTTTCTCCTCGGGATGGTGGAGGTACTGTTGTTTCAGAAGGTGGGGCGTGGGACCTTTGTTGCTGGGGTGATGGGTGTGTGGGTCCCTGCCAAGTGTTGCATCTTTTAGGTCCTTGGCAAGGTTTGATACTGTCCTGATCAAGATGTATATTATCATATAAGTGTTGACATGTTAGAGTGGGGTGGTGAGCCGTTCTGACGTTGAGCAGTGAGGCACAGTCCACAGTGATCTGTTGATTTATTTTGTCGATCAACTTTTCTGGAAAAGTTTTTTCTTGGTAGGAGGGTGGACACAACTATATTGGTTGTTGGGAACATAGCCTGTGCCCGTTCTGCCACTCTTCTCACTGCCCCAGATACATTTTCACCTTTGGCATGAAGGTCGTTTGTGCCAGTGTGGATGATGATGTTGTCAGGGGTGTCAATCCTGGTCTGACTGAGTAGCTGCATTGCACTCTCAGTTGTAGGACACCAGAACTTATACACCTGGTGTCTAGGGAGTAATCTTTCCTGGACTAAGAACTTCCCATTTGAATCAATTAGAATTGCAGTTGTGGGTGATTGTCTGGGTGGAGCAGACTGGGAGGCTGGTATTCTGACCTGGGCTGGAGCAGACTGGGAGGCTGGAGGTTAACCTGGGCTGGAGCACTGGAGGCTGACTTGGATGGCTGCAGCAGCATGGCAGGCTGTGGGAAGGTCGACCGGGGGCTGGAGCAGACTGGGGAGGCTGGTAGGTTAACCTGGGCTGGAGCAGACTGGGAGGCTGGTATTCTGACCTGGGCTGGAGCAGACTGGGAGGCTGGTAGGTTGACCTGGGCTGGAGCAGACTGAAGAGAGGTGGTAGGTTGACCTGGCTGCAGCAGACTGGTAGGCTGGTGCAGTGTCATCCGGCTGTGTAGTGGAGGCCATGCTGGTCTCAGGTTCTGCTTGTGTTGTACCAAGCTGGTGGACATGTTTTCTAGATGCAGAGGACACAATGACTCTCTGCCGGTTGAGGGTGTCAATGTACCTCTCTTTTTGTTCGAGCTCCTTTCTAGTTGTGTCTATATGGTCTCTGAGGTCATCATTTGTCTGACTCAGCTTGTCCATTCTGCTTTCTAATTTAGCTATGGATGCTCTGCTCTCCTCCCTGAACTGTTTCATCTCTTCTTTGAGTTTCTGGACAGTGTCCTCCTCTTGAAGCTTCTTCTCTCTGAGTTCTATGACCTCTGCTTCGACTAGAGAGAGGGTGTTGTGCAAACGTTGCATAGCAGGTGTTCTTATTGAAATTGTCATGTCCTTGACTCTGTCTGCTGCAGGTGAGGTAGGTAAAGGGACGTTGAGGGCTTCCTGCTGGGTCACAGAGACCATTGGGCTCTGCTTTTCTCCATCTCCCTCCTTGACTTTTTCCTCATTTTCTGAGATGATGTCAGCGTCTTCTTTTAGGGTAGCAAACCTATTCTCAAAAGCCTGGAGGCTTGAATCATTGCCTTGTATCAATACAGTTCCATTATTATATAAGTTTACTGTTTGATATGTGTTGCTCTGGTCAGCTTCTTCAAAAATGCTGATTCTACATCCTTGGCTGATGCCCCTCTTTTTTGAGAAGGGGGAGATGGTTGCAAATAACCTTTTTCCATATGTTCCCTCTATTTGCACCAAAAATTAAATTTGCTCTTGTTTTGTAACTGGTAAGATCTGCAAACAGGCATTCATGGTTCTGTCCCATCAACAAACCTTTGAAACTTTTCTTAGCTTTCTCTGTTTGGATGTCTGGTGGGTAAACAATTTCCATAGCAACGCTGGTGATGTTGGCTACAATGTTGCAATAGAAGTGCTGTTTCTTGTATAATGCTCTCTTGTTTCTTCAGAGGACTGTTTCACTTTGTTGTCCTTTTTTTCTTTTCCTTTCTCTTCTGTCCTTATTTTGTCCTTATTTTGTCTTCCTTTCTTCTGTTAACTAGATCTTTTTTTTGTTATTCTTTGTAAGCTAGCTAGCTTCTTCCAGGAGAGTCCCTAGCAACTGCTTAGCAACATGTAGACAATTCAGCTAACAATTCAGCTAGCTAAGATAACTGTATAATTTTATGAAAAATAGTTACTTTTTCAAAATCCTGTCTTTTGGTTTGTCTTGCTTTGCATTGCTTCTAATTGCTCTGCTTCCTTTTCTATTTTTTGCTGCACACTTCACTCTAAGCCTCATCAGAATCACACACACAGTATGTTTTCAGTAGTCCATTGTATTAACTCTCCTGGCTCTCCCACCTCTCTCTCTCTCCTACCTCTCTCTCTCCCCTACCTCTCTCTCTCCTCTCTCTGTCTCTCCTACCTCTCTCTCCTCTCTCTCCTACCTCTCTCTCTCTCTCTCCTCTCTCTCTCTCCTACCTCTCTCTCTCTCACCTCTCCCTCCCTCTCTCTCTCTCTCCTACCTCTCCCTCCCTCTCTCTCTCCTACCTCTCTCTCCTACCTCTCCCTCTCTCTCTCTCCTATCTCTCTCCTACCTCTCCCTCTCTCTCTCTCCTACCTCTCATACCTCTCTCTCTCTCCTACCTCTCTCTCTCCCCTCTCTCTCTCTCTCTCTCTCTCCTACCTCTCTCTCTCCTACCTCTCTCTCTCCTACCTCTCTCTCTCTCCTACCTCTCTCTCTCCGCTCTCTCTGTCTCTCCTACCTCTCTCTTCTCTCTCTCCTACCTCTCTCTCTCTCTCCTACCTCTCTCTCTCCTCTCTCTCCTACCTCTCTCTCTCCTCTCTCTCCTACCTCTCTCTCTCCTCTCTCTCCTACCTCTCTCTCTCCTCTCTCTCCTACCTCTCTCTCTCTCCTCTCTCCTACCTCTCGCTCCTCTCTCTCCTACCTCTCTCTCTCTCTCTCCTACCTCTCTCTCTTCTCTCTCTCCCTCTCTACCCCTCCCTCCCTATCTCTCCTACCTCTCTCTCTCTCCTCTCTCTCTTACCTCTCTCTCTCTCCTCTCTCCTACCTCTCTCTCTCTCCTCTCTCTCCTACCTCTCTCTCTCCCTCTCTCTCCTACCTCTCTCTCTCTCCCTCTCTCTCCTACCTCTCTCTCGCCCCTCTCTGTCTCTCCTACCTCTCTCTTTCTCTCTCTCCTACCTCTCTCTCTCTCTCTCTCCTACCTCTCTCTCTCTCTCTCTCCTACCTCTCTCTCTCCCTCCTACCTCTCTCTCTCCTCTCTCTCCTACCTCTCTCTCTCCTCTCTCTCCTACCTCTCTCTCTCCTCTCTCCTACCTCTCTCTCCTCTCTCTCCTACCTCTCTCTTCTCTCTCTCCTCTCTCTCCTACCTCTCTCTCCTCTCTCCTACCTCTCTCTCTCTCCTCTCTCTCTTACCTCTCTCTCTCTCCTCTCTCTCCTACCTCTCTCTCTCTCTCTCCTACCTCTCTCTCTCTCTCTCCCCTACCTCTCTCTCTCCTCTCTCTGTCTCCCCATCCTCTCTCTGTCTCCCCTACCTCTCTCTCTCCCCTACCTCTCTCTCTCTCTCCCCTACCTCTCTCTCTCTCCCCTACCTCTCTCTCTCTCCCCTACCTCTCTCTCTCCTCTCTCTCTCTCCTACCTCTCCCTCCCTCTCTCTCTCCTACCTCTCCCTCTCTCTCTCCTATCTCTCTCTCCTACCTCTCCCTCTCTCTCTCCTATCTCTCTCTCCTACCTCTCCCTCTCTCTCTCCATCCCTCCTACCTCTCCCTCTCTCTCTCCTACCTCTCATACCTCTCTCTCTCCTACCTCTCTCTCTCTCCTACCTCTCTCTCTCTCTCTCTCTCCCCTCTCTCTCTCTCCTACCTCTCTCTCCTACCTCTCTCTCTCTCCTACCTCCCTCTTCTCTCTCTCTACCTCCCTCTTTCTCTCTCCCACCCCTCTCTCTCTCTCCTACCTCTCTCTCTCTCTCTCCTACCTCTCTCTCTCCTACCTCTCTCTCTCTTTCCTACCCCTCCCTCCCTCCTTTCTCTGTCCCCTCCCTCCTACCTCTCTCTCCTCTCTCTCCTACCTCTCTCTCTCTCCTCTCTCTCTCTCCCTCTCTCTCTCTCCCTCTCTACCCCTCCTCTCTCTCTCTCTCTCTCTCTCTCTCTCTCTCTCTCTCACTCTCCCTCCCCCCCCCCCACCCCCCCCCCCCCCCCCCACCCTCCCTCTCTCTCCCCACTTCTCTCTCTCTCTCCTCTCTCTCCTACCTCTCTCTCTCTCCCACCCCTCTCCTCCTACCTCTCTCTGCTACCTCTCTCTCTCTCCTCTCTCTCTCTCTCTCTCTCTCTCCTACCTCTCTCTCTCTCCTCTCTCTCCTACCTCTCTCTCTCTCCTACCTCTCTCTCTCCTCTCTCTCCTACCTCTCTCTCTCTCCTCTCTCTCCTACCTCTCTCTCTCCTCTCTCTCCTACCTCTCTCTCTCTCCTCTCCCACCCCTCTCTCTCTCTCTCTCTCATCCCTCCCTCTCTCTCTCCTACCTCTCTCTCTCTCCTCTCTCTCCTACCTCTCTCTCTCTCCTCTCTCTCCTACCTCTCTCTCCTCTCTCTTGCTACCTCTCTCTCTCTCTCTCTCCTACCTCTCTCTCTCTCCTCTCTCTCTCCTACCTCTCTCTCTCCTCTCTCTCTCCTCTCTCTCCTACCTCTCTCGCTCTCCTCTCATCCTCTCTCTCTCTCCCTCCTCTCTCTCCTACCTCTCTCTCTTCTCTCTCCTACCTCTCTCTCTCCTCTCTCTCCTACCTCTCTCTCTCTCCTCTCTCTCCTACCTCTCTCTCTCTACCTCTCTCCCTCTCTCTCTCTCCTACCTCTCTCTCCTCTCTCTCTTCTCTCTCTCTCCCCTCTCTCCTACCTCTCTCTCTCCTCTCTCTTTCTCTCTCCCCTCTCCTACCTCTCTCCTACCTCTCCCTCCCCCTCCTACCTCTCTCTCCTACCTCTCCCTCCATCTCTCTCTCTACCTCTCCCTCTCTCTCTCCTACCTCTCTCTCCTACCTCTCCTAACTCTCTCTCTCTCTCTCTCCTACCTCTCTATCTCCTACCTCTCTCCTACCTCTCCCTCCCTGTCTCTCCTACCTCTCCCTCCCTGTCTCTCCTACCTCTCTCTCTCCTACCTCTCTCCTACCTCTCTCTCTCACCTACCTCTCTCTCTCTCCTACCTCTCTCTCTCCTACCTCTCTCTCTCCTACCTCTCTCTAATTCAAATTCAAATTCAAGCTGCTTTATTGGCATGAAAAACATTGTGTCAATATTGCCAAAGCAACAATGTATACAATATACATTGTAACAAAATTGTAAATGATAGCAAATAATAATATAAAATGGTAGTAAATAATAATACAAAAATAAATACAATAAAATGGTAACAGTCACAGTAAACATTAATAATTATAGTAATAACAATAATAGTAATAATAAGTAAGTTACTGTTTACTATGCAGATGTTATTATTCAGTGTCCCTCAGGCTATGGCAGGAAAATACATATTTGGCTGCAAGAGGAGCCACTGCCTCGTCATGGAGTATTCTTAGTTTTTCCTCTGGGTTCAATTTGTAAAATGTGGAATATATGTAGTCATTTCTGTGAATAATGAATCTCTTTGTGAGGAATATTTATCACAGTAAAGGAGAAGTGCATCTCTGTCTCTACCTCCCCTGTCATGCAGTGACCACATACACGCTCTTCTTTGGGTAGCCATGTCTTTTTATGTCTGCCGGTTTCTATTGCCAATCGGTGGTCACTCAGCCTGTACTTGGTAAGGATCTGTCTCTGCTTCGTATCTCTGACAGAGTAGAGATAATCAGCCAATTCATATTCTCTGTTTAGGGTCAGATAGCAATTTAGTCGGCTTTGGGATTTTGTTTCGTTTTTCCAGTATTGTAAGTATGATTCCTTCTCATTGGTCTACTATTTTGTTTATTGGAATTTCTTCCTTCAAACATGCTGGTGTCAGCTTGATTGGTGAGGTCCAACACCAGCTGACTGAGAGGGCTCGTTTCTGGGGCTCAGCTCTTGGGCTTGAAATGCTTTAATTGTAGATCCGAATTTGGACTTGAATTTAGATGTAGCCAAAATTTTAATGATCTTTTCTGTATTTTCATTATTACTGGAAAACGGCCCAATTCTGCCCTACATGCATTAGTTGGTGTATTTCTCTGGACTTGTAGAATTTTCCGACAGAATTCTGCATGTAGGGTTTCAATTGGATGTTTGTCCCACATTTCTAAAATCCAGTTTATTGAGTGGCCCCCAAACCTCACTTCCATAAAGTGCTATTGGTAGGATTACACTGTCAAATATTTTAGTCCAAATTCTAATTGGGATGTTGATTTTGAATAATTTCATTTTTATTGCATACATTGCTCTGCGGGCTTTTTCTTTGAGTGCCTTCACTGCCATATTAAAGTTTCCCGATGCAGATATGGTCAGACCAAGGTAGGTGTAATTTTTTGTGTGTTCAATTAAGGTGTTGTTCAGGGTGAATTTACATTTTTGTTTCTGACATCTGGGTTTTTTTTGGAAAATCATGATTTTAGTTTTTTGGAAATTTACTGCCAGGGCCCAATTATGGCAATATTGCTCCAGAATATTAATGTTTTGTTGAAGACCTTCTTTGGTTGGTGATAGAAGTACCAAGTCATCAGCATATAGCAGGTATTTCACCTCTGTGTCAAATAGTGTGAGTCCTGGGCTGGAGATTGGTCCAACATGTCTGCTAATTCATTGATATAAATGTTGAAAAGATTTGGACTCAAATTGCAGCCTTGTCTCACACCTCGACATTGTGAAAAAAATTCTGTTCTTTGGTTTTTGATTTTTATTGCACACTTATTTTCTGTGTACATACATTTTATTAAGTCATACACCTTACCACCAAGCCCACTTTGTAGAATTTTGTATAATAGCCCTTCGTGCCAAATCGAATCAAATGCTTTTTTAAAGTCAATAAAGCAAGCAAACAATCTTGCCCTCTTTTTTTTGGTGGACGTGTTTATTAATTAGTGTGTGTAAGGTGTATATATGGTCAGTAGTGCGATGGTTAGGGAGAAAGCCAATTTGACATTTACTTATTACATTTTTTTCTTAGAAAGGTTTGAATTCTTGAATTCAAAATGCTACAGAAAATCTTTCCCAAGTTACTGTTGACGCAAATTCCCCTGTAATTATTGGGGTCTGATTTGTCTCCACTTTTGTGGATAGGGGAGATGAGCCCCTGGTTCCAGACATCAGGGAAGTAGCCAGAAGTTAAAACCAGTGTCTTAAGAATTCTAGCACAGCATTTTGCAACTCAGGTGTGCTGTTTTTCAGCATTTCATTTCTGATGTTGTCTACACCACAAGCCTTTTTTGATTTAATAGATTTTAGCTTTTCATTTAGTTCTTGTTGGGTTATTGGGTAATCTAATTAATTTGCTGTTTTTAATGACTGATTCCAGGATGTTCAATTTTTCTTTAATTTCTAATTGGTTCTGGTTTAAGTCTTTTTGTGGGGATGTTTTTGTATAGATTATCAAAGTAAGTTTTCCAAATTCCTACATCTTGTATGGCTAATTCTTGTGGCTTTGTTGTGCTTAAATTGTTCCACATGTCCCAGAACTGATTTTGGTCAATTGCGTTTTCAATTTCATCAAGTGTCTTGTTGGTATAATTCAATTTCTTGCATTTCAGTGTTTGTTTATGTGTTTTAGAGTTTCAAAGTATTCATATCGTAGCTCTGGGTTGTTTTGCTGCTTATGTTTTTTGTTTGACATTTGTCTTAGGTGTTTTCTAATTGTTTTACATTCATTATCAAACCATTTGTCAGAAACATTTTGATTTTTGCTTCTGATGTTGCATTGCTTTGGTTTTCTGAAATTTGCTTTCGATGCCTGCTTTTTGGAATATGCAGTTGATGTTTTGGGTAGCTGAATTGACACCATCTTTATTGTTTTGGTACTGTGAGTTATTGAACAACTGTATAGAGTTCATCATTTCATTTGAGTTCAATGTTTCAATGAATGCCTCTGCACTGTTTGGAGCCCATCTGAACGATTGGTTTATGTTGTAAAGTTTATTGGGCTGTTTTTTTGAATGAATATTGCCAGTTAATTTCTTCAGAAACACATTGATCTGACTGTGATCTGACAATGGTGTCTGTGGTCTGACAGTGAATGCACTAATGGAGGAGGGGTCAATGTCAGTGATGGGCAATAGTCGACTACACTTGTCCCAAGAGCTGAGCAGTAAGTAAACTGACCTAGAGAGTCCCCTTCCTTGCACTTAACTATTAGCATAGGTGGAAGTCCTATAGATGTACTAACTCTTTTCCATTTTTGTTCAGTATTTGGTCAGGACTGTTTCTATTATTTATAATAGGGCTACTGTACAAGGAGGGGTGTCCAAATATGTGGTGGTTACCTCCCGCATCAGTGTAGTCAGGCTCAGAACCTGTTCTTGCATTGAAATCTCCACAAAGAAGCACTTTACCCTGCGCCTGAAATGTAATGATTTCTGTCTGGAGATTGTCAAAAAACTCATATCATCATAATATGATGAATCTGAAGGAGGAGCATAAGCTGCACATATGTATACATCATTGTCACAATAGATTGTACCTTTGTTAAGTTTTAGCCAAATGTGAGTGGTACCTTTTTTCATTTCATTCAGTGCTAAGTCCTGCTTATGCCAAATGATGATTCCACCTGAGTCTCGGCCCCGTTTAACATTTTTATGTTTGATTGATGGTAGTAAACTTTCTCTATAGCCTGATACACTGAGTATCTATGTCTCCACGACACCATGTTTCCAGTAGGATTATGATGTCCTGTCCCTTGATGTTTTTAATCAATTCTGGATTAGTTGTTTTATAACCAAAATGTGAAGAGTATAGGCCCTGGCATTTGCAAGAGCTGATAGTTAATGATCTCATTTATAATAAGTGATATTCACTGGTTTGAGTAAAGTACATCGAAAAAAACAAAAAAAATAAAGAACTACATATAATATATATATACATACACATATACACACATACATATATATACATACATATATACACATATACATACATATATACATACACATACATATATATATACATATATACATACATACACACACATATATACATACACATACATATACACACATACATACATACATACATACACACACACACACACATACATACACACACACACACATACATACATACATATATATATACATATATATACACATACACATACATATATATATATATATATATACACACATACATGCACATACACATATACACACATACATACATACATACACACACACGCGCACACACACACACACACACACACACTATTACATATAAATATGATTTATAATACCGGTGTCAATACATTTAGGAATATTTGTAAACAAATGAATAAGAATGGAATAAGATTGCATTGTACTTATGTTATGTGCAATTCTGACCTGTGTGTTTGTGTGTGTGTGTGTGCGCGTGCGTGCCCGTGTGTGAATTAAGGGACTGTCTAGCTCAGTAGTCTGCATATTAGTTGCAGTAGTTGGCGCACCTCTCCTATCTCTGATTGTTCTAGGGGTCTTCTGCCAGAGGTTACCTCAGCATATGTAGGCTGACGATCTAATTGATACATGGTGTGGACTGCATCATGTGGTCTACTTCCCTGAAGGGCAGTGTCTCTGACTGACCTGGAGTAGTGGTCAGAGCTGTGTTGTGATGGGCTGGGTCTAGTAGAGCTGTGTTGTGATGGACAGGTCTAGTAGAGCTGTGTTGTGATGGGCCGGGTCTAGTAGAGCTGCGTTGTGATGGGCCGGGTCTAGTAGAGCTGTGTTGTGATGGGCCGGGGTCTAGTAGAGCTGTGTTGTGATGGGCCGGGTCTAGTAGAGCTTTGTTGTGATGGGCCAGGTCTAGTAGAGCTGTGTTGTGATGGGCCAGGTCTAGTAGAGCTGTGTTGTGATGGGCCAGGTCTAGTAGAGCTTTGTTTGTGATGGGCCAGGTCTAGTAGAGCTGTGTTGTGATGGGCCGGGCTTGAGAGAGAGCTGTGCTGTGTTGGGCCTGGTCTAGTAGAGCTGTGCTGTGTTGGGCCTGGTCTAGTAGAGCTGTGCTGTAATAAGCCATGTCTGGCTCTTTTCTCCTCGGGATGGTGGAGGTACTGTTGTTTCAGAAGGTGGGGCGTGGGACCTTTGTTGCTGGGGTGATGGGTGTGTGGGTCCCTGCCAAGTGTTGCATCTTTTAGGTCCTTGTGAGGTTTCTGATACTGTCCTGATCAAGATGTATATTATCATATAAGTGTTGACATGTCAGAGTGGGGTGGTGAGCCGTTCTGACGTTGAGCAGTGAGGCACAGTCCACAGTGATCTGTTGATTTATTTTGTCGATCAACTTTTCTGGGAAGTCTTTTCTTGGTAGGAGGGTGGACACAACTATATTGGTTGTTGGGAACATAGCCTGTGCCCGTTCTGCCACTCTTCTCACTGCCCCAGATACATTTTCACCTTTGGCATGAAGGTCGTTTGTGCCAGTGTGGATGATGATGTTGTCAGGGGTGTCAATCCTGGTTGACTGAGTAGCTGGATTGCACTCTCAGTTGTAGGACACCAGAACTTATACACCTGGTGTCTAGGGAATAATCTTTCCTGGACTAAGAACTTCCCATTTGAATCAATTAGAATTGCAGTTGTGGGTGATTGTCTGGGTGGAGCAGACTGGGAGGCTGGTATTCTGACCTGGGCTGGAGCAGACTGGGAGGCTGGTAGGTTAACCTGGGCTGGAGCAGACTGGGAGGCTGGTATTCTGACCTGGGCTGGAGCAGACTGGGAGGCTGGTAGGTTGACCTGGGCTGGAGCAGACTGGGAGGTGGGAGGCTTAACCTGGGCTGGAGCAGACTGGGAGGCTGTATTCTGACTGGGCTGTAAGCAGACTGGGAGGCTGGTAGGTTCACCTGGGCTGGAGCAGACTGAGAGGCTGGTAGGTTGACCTGGGCTGGAGCAGACTGGTAGGCTGGTGCAGTGTCATCCGGCTGTGTAGTGGAGGCCATGCTGGTCTCAGGTTCTGCTTGTGTTGTACCAAGCTGGTGGACATGTTTTCTAGATGCAGGACACAATGACTCTCTGCCGGTTGAGGGTGTCAATGTACCTCTCTTTTTGTTCGAGCTCCTTTCTAGTTGTGTGCTCTGATGGTCTCTGAGGTCATCATTTGTCTGACTCAGCTTGTCCATCTGCTTTCTAATTTAGCTATGGATGCTCTGGCTCTCTCCCTGAACTGTTTCATCTCTTCTTTGAGTTTCTGGACAGTGTCCTCCTCTGAAGCCTTCCTTTTCTCCTAGTTTGATGACCTCTGCTTCGACTAGAGAGAGGGTGTTGTGGGAACGTTGCATAGCAGGTGTTCTTATTGAAATTGTCATGTCCTTGACTCTGTCTGCTGCAGGTGAGGTAGGTAAAGGGACGTTGAGGGCTTCCTGCTGGGTCACAGAGACCATTGGGGTCTGCTTTTCTCCTATCTCCCTCCTTGACTTTTTCCTCATTTTCTGAGATGATGTCGGCGTCTTCTTTTAGGGTAGCAAACCTATTCTCAAAAGCCTGGAGGCTTGAATCATTGCCTTGTATCAATACAGTTCCATTATTATATAAGTTTACTGTTTGATATGTGTTGCTCTGGTCAGCTTCTTCAAAAATGCTGATCTGACATCCTTGGCTGATGCCCCTCTTTTTTGAGAAGGGAAATGGTTGCAAATAACCTTTTTGATATGTTCCCTCGATTGGTATTAAAAATTAAATTTGCTCTTGTTTTGTAACTGGTAAGATCTGCAAACAGGCATTCATGGTTCTGTCCCATCAACAAACCTTTGAAACTTTTCTTAGCTTTCTCTGTTTGCATGTCTGTGGGTAAACAATTTCCATAGCAACGCTGGTGATGTTGGCTACAATGTTGAGATAAGTGCTGTTTCTTGTATAATGCTCTCTTGTTTCTTCAGAGGACTGTTTCACTTTGTTGTCCTTTTTTCTTTTCCTTTTTTCTTCTGTCCTTATTTTGTCCTTATTTTGTCTTCCTTTCTTCTGTTAACTAGATATTTTTTTTGTTATTCTTTGTAAGCTAGCTAGCTTCTTCCAGGAGAGTCCCTAAGCAACTGCTTAGCAACATGTAAACAATTCAGCTAACAATTCAGCTAGCTAAGATAACTGTATAATTTTATGAAAAATAGTTACTTTTTCAAAATCCTGTCTTTTTGGTTTGTTGCTTGTATTGTCTTCTATTGAGTCTTGCAGTTTTCTTTTGATTTTTTCGATGTACTTCACTCTAAAAAACCATTTAAATCTCAATATATACAGGAGCTCATTTTTCAGCAGCTGCTCAATTTGGAACTCCGGAACTCTCTCTCTCTACCTCTCTCTCTCCTACCTCTCTCTCCTACCTCTCCCCTCCCTCCCGCCACCCCTCCCCTCCTCTCTCTCCCACCCCTCCCTCCCTCCCTACCTTCCCTCCCTCCTACCCTTCCTCCCTCCCTTCTCTCTCTCCCCTCTCTCTCTCTCTCCTCCCTCTCCCTCCCTCTCCTACCTCTCTACCTCTCCCTCCCTCTCTCTCTACCTCTCCTACCTCTCTCTCCTACCTCTCTCTCCTACCTCTCTCTCCCTCTCTCTCCTCTCTTCTCTCTCCTACCTCTCTCTCTCTCCTCTCTCTCCTCTCTCTCTCCCCTCTCTCTCTCTCTCTCCTACCTCTCTCTCCTACCTCTCCCTCTCCCCTCTCTCTCTCTCCTACCTCTCTCCCCCTCTCTCTCTCTCCTACCTCTCTCTCTCTTCTCTCTACCTCTCTCTCCTACCTCTCTCTCCTCTCTCTCCTACCTCTCTCTCTCCTCTCTCTCCTACCTCTCTCCTACCTCTCTCTCTCCTACCTCTCTCTCTCTACCTCTCTCTCTCCTCTCTCTTCTCTCTCTCTCTCCTACCTCTCTCTCCACTCTCTCTCCTACCTCTCCTCTCTCTCTCTCTCCTACCTCTCTCTCCTACCTCTCCCTCTCCCCTCTCCCTCTCTCCTACCTCTCTCCCTCTCCCTCTCCCGCCACCCCTCTCCTCCCTCTCTCTCCTACCTCTCCTCTCTCTCTCCTCTCTCTCCTACCTCTCTCCTACCTCTCTCTCTCTCCTTCCTCTCTCTCTCCTACCTCTCTCTCTCTCCTTCCTTTTTCCCTCCCTTCCTCCTCTCTCTCTCCTCTCTCTCCTACCTCTCTCCTACCTCTCTCTCTCCTACCTCTCTCTCCTACCTCTCTCTCTCCCCTACCTCTCTCTCTCCTCTCTCTTCTCTCTCCTCTCTCTCCTACCTCTCTCTCTCCTCTCTCTCTCCTACCTCTCTCTCTCCCCTACCTCTCTCTCTCCTCTCTCTGTCTCTCCTACCCTCCTACCTCTCTCTCTCTCTCTCTCCCTCTCTCTCTCCTCTCTCTCCTACCTCTCTCTCTCTCCTACCTCTCCCTCCCTCTCTCTCTCTCCTACCTCTCCCTCCCTCTCTCTCTCTCCTACCTCTCCCTCTCTCTCTCTCCTATCTCTCTCCTACCTCTCCCTCTCTCTCTCCTACCTCTCATACCTCTCTCTCTCTCCTACCTCTCTCTCTCCCTCTCTCTCTCTCTTCTCTCTCTCCTACCCCTCCCTCCTACCTCTCTCTCTCCTACCTCTCTCTCGCCCCTCTCTGTCTCTCCTACCTCTCTCTTCTCTCTCTCCTACCTCTCTCTCCTCTCTCTCCTACCTCTCTCTCTCTCCTCTCTCTCCTACCTCTCTCTCTCCTCTCTCTCCTACCTCTCTCTCTCCTCTCTCTCCTACCTCTCTCTCTCCTCTCTCTCCTACCTCTCTCTCTCCTCTCTCCTACCTCTCTCTCCTCTCTCTCCTACCTCTCTCTCCTCTCTCTCCTACCTCTCTCTCTTCTCTCTCTCCTCTCTCTCCTACCTCTCTCTCCTCTCTCTCCTACCTCTCTCTCTCTCTCCTCTCTCTCTTACCTCTCTCTCTCCTCTCTCTCCTACCTCTCTCTCTCTCTCTCTCCTACCTCTCTCTCTCCTCTCTCCTACCTCTCTCTCTCCTCTCTCTACCTCTCTCTCTCTCTCTCTCCTACCTCTCTCTCTCTCCTCTCTCTCCTACTTCTCTCTCTCTCCTCTCTCTCTCTGCTACCTCTCTCTCTCTCCTCTCTCTTACCTCTCTCTCTCTCCTACCTCTCTCTCTCTCCTCTCTCTCCTACCTCTCTCTCTCTCCTCTCTCCTACCTCTCTCTCTCTCCTCTCTCTCTCCTACCTCTCTCTCCCTCTCTCTCTCTCTCTTTCCCTCCTCCTACCTCTCTCTCTCCTCTCTCTCCTACCTCTCTCTCTCCTCTCTGACCTCTCTCTCTCCCTCCTACCTCTCTCTCCTACCTCTCTCTCCTCTCTCTCCTACCCCTCTCTCTCTCTCCACCCTCTCACCTCTCTCTCTCCTCTCTCTCCTACCTCTCTCTCTCCCTCCTACCTCTCTCTCTCTCTCCTACCTCTCTCTACCTCTCTCTCCCACCCTCTCTCTCCTACCTCTCTTTCCTCTCTCTCTCTCCTACCTCTTCTCCTACCTCTCTCTCCTACCTCTCTCTCTTCTCTCTCTTCTCTCTCTCTCTCCTACCTCTCTCTCTCCTCTCTCTCCTACCTCTCTACCCCTCTCTCCTACCTCCTACCTCTCTCTCCTACCTCTCTCTCCCTACCTCTCTCTCTCCTCTCTCTTCTCTCTCTCTCTCCTACCTCTCCCCCCTCTCCTACCTCTCTCGCTCTCCTACCTCTCCCTCCTCTCTCTCTCCTACCTCTCCCTCTCTCTCACCTCTCCCTCCTTCTCTCCTACCTCTCCCTCTCTCCTACCTCTCTCCTACCTCTCCCTCTCTCTCTCCTACCTCTCCCTCTCTCTCTCTCCTACCTCTCATATACCTCTCTCTCCTACCTCTCTCTTCTCTCTCTCTCCCTCTCTCTCTCTCTCCTACCTCTCTCTCTCCCTTCTCTCTCTCTCCTACCTCTCTCTCTCCTCTCTCTCTCCTACCTCTCTCTCGCCCCTCTCTGTCTCTCCTACCTCTCTCTTCTCTCTCTCTCCTACCTCTCTCTCCTCTCTCTCCTACCTCTCTCTCTCCTACCTCTCTCTCTCCTACCTCTCTCTCTCTCCTCTCTCTCCTACCTCTCTCTCTCCTCTCTCTCTCCTCTCTCTCTATCCTCTCTCTCCTCTCTCTCTCCCTCTCTCTCTCTCCTACCTCTCTCTACCTCTCCCTCTCCCCTCTCTCTCTCCTACCTCTCTCTCCTACCTCTCCCTCTCTCTCTCTCCTACCTCTCCCTCTCTCTCTCTCCCACCCCTCCATACACCCTCTCTCCTACCTCTCTCTCTCTCTCTTCTCTCTCTCTCCCCTCTCTCTCTCCTACCTCTCTCTCTCCCTCTCTCTCCCACCCCTCTCTCTCGCCCTCTCTGTCTCTCCTACCTCTCTCTCTCTCTCTCTCTCTCTCTCTCTCCTACCTCTCTCTCTCCTCTCTCCTACCTCTCTCTCCTCTCTCTCCTACCTCTCTCTCTCCTCTCTCTCCTACCTCTCTCTCTCCTCTCTCTCTCCTCTCTCCTACCTCTCTCTCCTCTCTCTTCCCCTCTCTCTCTCTACCTCTCTCCTACCTCTCTCTCCTACCTCTCCCTCTCCCCTCTCTCTCTCCTACCTCTCTCCCCTCTCTCTCTCTCCTACCTCTCTCTCTTCTCTCTCCTACCTCTCTCTCCTACCTCTCTCTCCTCTCTCTCCTACCTCTCTCTCTCCTCTCTCTCCTACCTCTCTCCTACCTCTCTCTCTTCCTACCTCTCTCTCTTCCTACCTCTCTCTCTCCTACCTCTCTCTCTCCTCTCTCTCTTCTCTCTCTCCTCTCTCTCCTACCTCTCTCTCTCCTCGCTCTCCTACCTCTCTCTCTCCCCTACCTCTCTCTCTCCTCTCTCTGTCTCCCCAACCCCTCCGTCTCCCCTACCTCTCTCTCTCTCCCCTACCTCTCTCTCTCTCCCCTACCTCTCTCTCTCCCCTACCTCTCTCTCTCTCCTCTCTCTCTCTCCTACCTCTCCCTCCCTCTCTCTCTCTCCTACCTCTCCCTCTCTCTCTCCTATCTCTCTCTACCTCTCCCTCTCTCTCCTATCTCTCTCTACCTCTCCCTCTCTCTCTCTCCTACCTCTCATACCTCTCTCTCTCCTACCTCTCTCTCTTCTCTCTCTCTCCCTCCTACCTCTCTCTCTCCTACCTCTCTCTCTCTCCTACCTCTCTCTCTTTCCTACCTCCCTCTTCTCTCTCCTACCTCTCTCTCCCTCTTTCTCCTACCTCTCTCTCTCCCTCTCTCCTACCTCTCTCTCCTACCTCTCTCTCTCCTTCTACCTCTCTCTCTCTTTCTCCCACCCTCTCTCTCTCTCTTTCTCCTACCTCTCTCTCCTCTCTTTCTACCTCTCTCTCTCTCCTACCTCTCTCTCTCTCCTACCTCTCTCTCCTCTCTCCTCCCTCCCTCCCTCCTTCCTCCCTCCTCTCTCTCTCTATCTCTCTCTCTCTCCTACCTCTCTCTCTCCTCTCTCTCCTACCTCTCTCTCTCCTCTCTCTCCTACTTCTCTCTCTCTCCTCTCTCCTACCTCTCTCTCTCCTACCTCTCTCTCTCTGCTACCTCTCTCTCTCTCCTCTCTCTCTTACCTCTCTCTCTCTCTCCTCTCTCTCCTACCTCTCTCTCTCTCTCTCTCCTACCTCTCTCTCTCTCCTCTCTCTCCTACCTCTCTCTCTCCTCTCTCTCTCCTACCTCTCTCTCCTCTCTCTCTTCTCTCTCTCTCCCCTCTCTCTCTCTCCTACCTCTCTCTCTCTCCTCTCTCTCCTACCTCTCTCTCTCTCCCTCTCTCTCCTACCTCTCTCTCTCCTCTCTCCTACCTCTCTCTCTCCTACCCCTCCCTCCCTCCTACCCCTCCTCCCTACCTCTCTCCTACCTCTCTCTCTCCTCTCTCCTACCCCTTCTTTCCTCCTCTCCTACCTCTCTCTCTCCTCTCTCGACCTCTCTCTCCTACCTCTCTCCCACCCCTCCTACCTCTCTTTCCTCTCTCTCTCCTACCTCTCTCTCCTACCTCTCTCCTACCTCTCTCTCTCTCTCTCTCTCTCCTACCTCTCTCTCCTTCTTCCTACCTCTCTCACTCTCTCTCCTACCTCTCTCTACCTCTCTCTCCTACCTCTCTCCTACCTCTCTCTCTCTCTCTCTCTCTCTCTCTCCTACCCCCCACCTTCGCTCTCCTACCTCTCCCTCCTCTCTCTCTCACCTCTCCCTCTCTCACTCCCTCCTTCTCTCTCTCCTACCTCTCCCTCTCTCTCTCCTACCTCTCTCTCCTACCTCTCCCTCTCTCTCTCTCCTACCTCTCCCTCTCTCCTCTCCTACCTCTCATATACCTCTCTCTCCTACCTCTCTCTTCTCTCTCTCTCCCTCTCTCTCTCCTACCTCTCTCTCCCTTCTCTCTCTCCTACCTCTCTCTCTCCTCTCTCTCTCCTACCTCTCTCTCGCCCCTCTCTGTCTCTCACTCCCTCCTACCCTCCCTCCTACCTCTCTCTCTCCCACCCCTCTCTCTCTCTCCTACCTCTCTCTCCTCTCTCTCCTACCTCTCTCTCCTCTCTCTCTCCTCTCTCCTACCTCTCTCTCCTCTCTCTCTCCCTCTCTCTCTCTCCTACCTCTCTCTCCTACCTCTCCCTCTCCCCTCTCTCTCTCTCTCCTACCTCTCTCACACGTCCTCTCCCCTCTCCACCTGCCCTCTCTCTCTCTACCTCTCATATACCTCTCTCTCTCTCTCTCTCTCTCTCTCCCCTCTCTCTCTCTCCTACCTCTCTCTCTCCTCTCTCTCTCTCTCCTACCTCTCTCTCTCGCCCCTCTCTGTCTCCTCCCACCCTCTCTACCTCTCTCTCCTCTCTCCTACCTCTCTCTCTCTCTCTCCTACCCCTCTCTCTCTCACCCTCTCCTTCCTCCTACCTCTCTCTCTCCTCTCTCTCTCCTCTCTCCTACCTCTCTCTCCTCTCTCTCTCCCTCTCTCTCTCCTACCTCTCTCCCTACCTCTCCCTCTCCCCTCTCTCCTACCTTCTCTCCCTCCTACCTCTCTCTCTCTCTCTCCTACCTCTCTCTCCTACCTCTCTCTCTCTCTCCTACCTCTCTCTCTCCTCTCTCTCCTACCTCTCTCCTACCTCTCTCTCTCTCCTACCTCTCTCTCTCTCCTACCTCTCTCTCTCCTACCTCTCTCTCTCCTCTCTCTCTCTCTCCTCTCTACCTCTCTCTCTCCCTCGCTCTCTCACCCTCCCTCCCTCTCTCTCCCCTACCTCTCTCTCTCTCTGTCTCCCCTACCTCTCTCTGTCTCCCTACCTCTCTCTCTCTCCCCTACCTCTCTCTCTCTCCCCTACCTCTCTCTCTCTCCCCTACCTCTCTCTCTCTCCTCTCTCTCTCTCCTACCTCTCCCTCCCTTTCTCCCTCCCACCTCTCCCTCTCTCTCTCCTATCTCTCTGACCTCTCTCTCCCTCCTCTCTTTCTCTCCCTCCCTCTCTCTCTCTCTCCTACCTCTCTCTCTCTCCTACCTCTCTCTCTCCTCCTACCCTCTCTCTCTTTCTCCTACCTCCCTCTCTCTCTCTCCCACCCCTCTCTCTCCTCTTTCTCCTACCTCTCTCTCTCTCCTCTCTCCTACCTCTCTCTCCTACCTCTCTCTCTCCTTCCTCCCACCCCTCTCTCTCTCTCTTTCTCCCACCCTCTCTCTCCTCTCTTTCTCCTACCTCTCTCTCCTCTCTCTCCTACCTCTCTCTCTCTCCCTACCTCTCTCTCCTCTCTCTCTCTCCTCTCTCTCTCTCTCTCTCTCCTCTCTCTCCTACCTCTCTCTCCCTCTCTATCTCTCCCTCCCTCCTACCTCTCTCTCTCCTCTCTCTCCTACCTCTCTCTCTCCTCTCTCTCCTACCTCTCTCTCTCCTCTCTCTCCTACCTCTCTCTCTCTCCTCTCTCCTACCTCTCTCTCCTCTCTCTCCTACCTCTCTCTCTCTCTCCTACCTCTCTCTCTTTCTCTCTCTCCTCTCTCTCCTACCTCTCTCTCTCTCTCTCCCACCCTCTCTCTCTCTCTCCTCTCTCTCTTACCCCTCTCTCTCCTCTCTCCTACCTCTCTCTCTCTCTCTCCTACCTCTCTTCCTCCTACCTCTCTCTCTCCTCTCTCTCCTACCTCTCTCTCTCCTCTCTCTCCTACCTCTCTCTCTCTCCTCTCTCCTACCTCTCTCTCTCTCCTCTCTCTCCTACTTCTCTCTCTCTCCTCTCTCTCCTACCTCTCTCTCTCTACCTCTCTCTCTCCTACCTCTCTCTCTCTCTGCTACCTCTCTCTCTCTCCTCTCTCTCTTACCTCTCTCTCTCTCTCCTCTCTCCTACCTCTCTCTCTCTCCCTCTCTCTCCTACCTCTCTCTCTCCTCTCTCCCACCCCTCTCTCTCCTCTCTCCTACTTCTCTCTCTCCTCTCTCACTCCTCCTACCTCTCTCTGCTACCTCTCTCTCTCCTCTCTCTCTTCCTCTCTCTCTCTCTCCTCTCTCTCCTACCTCTCTCTCCTCTCTCTCTCTCTCTTCTCTCTCTTTTTCCCCCCATCCTCTCCCTCCTACCCCGCTCTCTCTCCTCCTACCTCTCTCTCTCTCTCTCACTCCTTCTCTCTCTCCTACCTCTCTCTCCTCTCTCTCCTACCCCTCTCTCTCTCCCTCCTACTCCCCTCTCTCTCCTACCTCTCTCTCTCTCTCTCTGACCTCTCTCTCTCTCCTCTCTCTCCTACCTCTCTCTCTCTCTCTCTCCTACCTCTCTCTCCTACCTCTCTTTCCTCTCTCTCTCCTACCTCTCTCTCCTACCTCTCTCTCCTACCTCTCTCTCTCTCTCTCTCTCTCTCTCTCTCTACCTCTCTCTCCTCTCTCTCCTACCTCTCTCTCCTACCTCTCTCTCCTACCTCTCTCTCTCCTCTCTCTTCTCTCTCTCTCTCCTACCTCTCCCTCCCTCTCCTACCTCTCTCTCTCTCCTACCTCTCCCTCCTCTCTCTCTCTCCCTCCCTCTCTCTCTCCTACCTCTCCCTCTCTCTCTCCTACCTCTCCCTCCTTCTCTCTCTCCTACCTCTCCCTCTCTCTCTCCTACCTCTCCCTCTCTCTCTCCTACCTCTCATATACCTCTCTACCCTCTCTCTCTACCTCTCCTCTCTCCCTCTCTCTCTCTCCTACCTCTCTCTCTCCTCTCTCTCTCCTACCTCTCTCTCGCCCCTCTCTCTCTCCTACCTCTCTCTTCTCTCTCCTACCTCTCTCTCCCTCTCCTACCTCTCTCTCTCTCCTCTCTCTCCTACCTCTCTCTCCTCTCTCTCCTACCTCTCTCTCTCCCTCCTACCTCTCTCTCTCCTCTCTCTCCTCTCTCCTACCTCTCTCTCCTCTCTCTCTTCCCTCTCTCTCTCTCCTACCTCTCTCTCCTACCTCTCCCTCTCCCCTCTCTCTCTCCTACCCTCTCTCCCCCCTCTCTCTCTCTCCTACCTCTCTCTCTTCTCTCTCCTACCTCTCTCCTACCTCTCTCTCTTCTCTCTCCTACCTCTCTACCTCTCTCTCTCTCCTCTCTCTCCTACCTCTCTCTCTTCTCTCTCTCCTCCTCTCTCCTACCTCTCTCTCTCCTCTCTCTCTCTCCTACCTCTCTCTCTCCCCTACCTCTCTCTCTCCTCTCTCTGTCTCCCCTACCTCTCTCTGTCTCCCCTACCTCTCTCTCTCCCCTACCTCTCTCTCTCCCCTACCTCTCTCTCTCCCCTACCTCTCTCTCTCTCCCCTACCTCTCTCTCTCTCCTCTCTCTCTCCTACCTCTCCCTCCCTCTCTCTCTCCTACCTCTCCCTCTCTCTCTCCTATCTCTCTCTCCTACCTCTCCCTCTCTCTCTCCTATCTCTCTCTCCTACCTCTCCCTCTCTCTCTCCTATCTCTCTCTCCTACCTCTCCCTCTCTCTCTCTCCTACCTCTCATACCTCTCTCTCTCTCCTACCTCTCTCTCTCCTACCTCTCTCTCTCTCTTCTCTCTCTCTCTCCCCTCTCTCTCTCCTACCTCTCTCTCTCTCCTACCTCCCTCTTCTCTCTCCTACCTCCCTCTTCTCTCTCTCCTACCTCTCTCTCTCTCTCCTACCTCTCTCTCTCTCTCTCTCCTACCTCTCTCTCTCCTACCTCTCTCTCCTCTTTCTCCTACCTCTCTCTCCTCTCTTTCTCCTACCTCTCTCTCTCTCCTACCTCTCTCTCTCCTCTCTCTCTCTCCCTCTCTCTCTCCTACCTCTCTCTCCTCTCTCTCCTACCTCTCTCTCTCTCCTACCTCTCTCTCTCCTCTCTCTCCTACCTCTCTCTCTCCTCTCTCTCCTACCTCTCTCTCTCTCCTCTCTCCTACCTCTCTCTCTCTCTCCTACCTCTCTCTCTCCTCTCTCTCCTACTTCTCTCTCTCTCCTCTCTCTCCTACCTCTCTCTCTCTCCTACCTCTCTCTCTCTCTCCTACCTCTCTCTCTCTCTGCTACCTCTCTCTCTCTCCTCTCTCTCTCCTCTCTCTCCTACCTCTCTCTCTCTCTCCTCTCTCTCCTACCTCTCTCTCTCCTCTCTCTCCTACCTCTCTCTCTCTCCTACCTCTCTCTCTCTCCTCTCTCTCCTACCTCTCTCTCTCTCCTCTCTCTCCTACCTCTCTCTCTCCTCTCTCTCCTACCTCTCTCTCTCCTCTCTCTCCTACCTCTCTCTCTCCTCTCTCTCCTACCTCTCTCTCTCTCCTCTCTCTCTCCTACCTCTCTCTCCCCTCTCTCTCCTACCTCTCTCTCTCCTCTCTCTTCTCTCTCCCTCTCCTCTCTCTCCTACCTCTCTCTCTCCCTCTCTCCTCTCTACCTCTCTCTCCTACCTCTCTCTCTCTCCTCTCTCTCCTACCTCTCTCTCTCCTCCTACTCCTCTCCTCTCCTCTCTCCTACCTCTCTCTCTCTCCTCTCTCACTCTCTCTCTCTCTCTGCTACCTCTCTCTCTCTCCTCTCTCTCCTACCTCTCTCTCTCTCTCTCTCTCTCCTACCTCTCTCTCTCTCCCTCGCTTTCCCTCCTCTTCTACCTCTCTGCTCTCCCTCTCTCTCCTACCTCTCTCTTCTCTCTCCTACCTCTCTCTCTCTCTCCTCTCTACCTCTCTCTCTCTCTCTCTCTACCTCTCTCTCTTCTCTCTCTCTCTCTCTCTCTCTCCCCTCTCTCTCTCTCTCTCTCTCTCTCTCTCTCTCTTCCCTCCATCCTCTCTCCTACCTCTCCCTCCCCCCTCCTACCTCTCTCCTACCTCTCCCTCCATCTCTCTCTCCTACCTCTCCCTCTCTCTCCTACCTCTCTCTCTCCTACCTCTCCTAACTCTCTCTCTCTCTGACCTCTCTATCTCTCTCCTACCTCTCTCTCTCTCCTACCTCTCCCTCCCTGTCTCTCCTACCTCTCCCTCCCTGTCTCTCCTACCTCTCTCTCTCTCTCTCCTACCTCTCTCTCTCCTACCTCTCTCCTACCTCTCTCTCTGACCTCTCTCACCCCTCTCTCTTTCCCTCTCTCTCTCCTACCTCTCTCTCTCCCCTCTCTTCCTACCTCTCTCTCTCTTCTCTCTCTCCCTCTCTCTCTCTCCTCACCTCCCTCTCTCCCCTCTCTCTCTCCTACCTCTCTCTCTCTCTCCTACCTCTCTCCTACCTCTCTCTTCTCTCTCTCCTACCTCCCTCCCTCTCTCTCCTACCTCTCTCTCTCCTCTCTCTCCTACCTCTCTCGCTCCTCTCTCCTACCTCTCTCGCTCCTCTCTCCTACCTCTCTCTCTCCTCTCTCTACCTCTCTCTCCTCTCTCTCTCCTACCTCTCTTCCCTCTCTCTCACCTCTCTCTCCTCTCTCTCTCACCCCTCCCTCTCTCTCTTCTCTCTCTCTCCCCCCTCTCTCTCTCCTACCTCTCTCTCTCTCTCCTACCTCTCCCTCTCCCTCTCTCTCCTACCTCTTCCCTCTCTCTCTCCTACCTCTCTACCTCTCTCTCTCCCCCTTCTCTCTCTCCTACCTCCTCTCTCCCCTCTCTCCTACCTCTCTCTCTCTTCTCTCTCTCTCCCCTCTCTCTCTCTCTCTCTACCTCTCTCTCCCCTCTCTCTCTCCTACCTCTCTCTCTCCTCTCCTACCTCTCTCCTACCTCTCTCTTCTCTCTCTCCTACCTCTCTCTCCCTCCTACCCCTCCTACCTCTCCCACCCCTCTCTCTCCTCTCTCTCCTACCTCTCTCTCTCTCCTCTCTCTCGCTCTCCTACCTCTCTCTCCTCTCTCTCTCCTACCTCTCTCTCCTCTCTCTCTCTCCTACCTCTCTCTCCTCTCTCCTACCCCTCTCTCTCTCTCCTACCTCTCTCTCTCCTCTCTCTCTTCTCTCTCTCTCTCTATCCTCTCCCCACCTTCTCTCTCCTGCTACCTCTCTCTCTCCCCTACCTCTCTCTCTCCGTCTCTCATCCTCCCTCCCTCTCTCTCTCTCCTACCTCTCTCTCTCTCTCCTACCTCTCCCTCCCTCTCTCTCCTACCTCTCCCTCTCTCTTTCCTATCTCTCTCACCTCTCCCTCTCTCTCTACCTCTCATACCTCTCTCTTCTACCTCTCATACCTCTCTCTCTCCTCTCTCTCCTACCTCTCTCTCTCCTCTCTCTCCTACCTCTCTCTCTCTCTCTCTCTCCTACCTCCTACCTCCTACCTCTCTCTCTTCTCTCTCTCTTCTCTCTCTCTCTCCCCTCTCTCTCTCCTACCTCTCTCTCTCCTCTCTCTTCTCTCTCCCTCTCTCCTACCCTCTCTCCTACCTCTCCCTCCCCCTCCTACCTCTCTCTCCTACCTCTCCCTCCATCTCTCTCCTACCTCTCCCTCTCTCTCTCCTACCTCTCTCTCTCCTACCTCTCCTAACTCTCTCTCTCTCCTACCTCTCTCTATCTCTCCTACCTCTCTCTCTCCTACCTCTCCCTCCCTGTCTCTCCTACCTCTCCCTCCCTGTCTCTCCTACCTCTCTCTCTCCTACCTCTCTCCTACCTCTCTCTCTCTCTCCTACCTCTCTCTCTCTCCTACCTCTCTCTCTCTCCTACCTCTCTCTCTCCTACCTCTCCCTCTCTCTCCTACCTCTCCCTCTCTCTCTCCCACCTCTCTCCCTCTCTCTCCTACTTCTCCCTCTCTCTCTCCTACCTCTCTCCCTCTCTCTCTCCTCCCTCTCTCTCCCTCTCTCTCTCCTCCCTCTCCCTCCCTCTCCTACCTCTCTCTCCTACCTCTCCCTCCCTCTCTCTCTCCTACCTCTCCTACCTCTCTCTCCTACCTCTCTCTCCTACCTCTCTCTCCCTCTCTCTCCTCTCTTCTCTCTCCTACCTCTCTCTCTCCTACCTCTCTCTCCTACCTCTCTCTCATACTTCTCGCTCTCTTACCTCTCTCTCTCTCTTACCTCTCTCTCTCTCTCTGACCTCTCCCTCCCTCCCTACCTCTCTCCCACCTCTCCCTCCCTCTCTCTCCTACCTCCTACCTCTCTCTCCTACCTCTCTCCTACCTCTCTCTCCCTCTCTCTCCTCTCTTCTCTCTCCTACCTCTCTCTCCTACCTCTCTCTCTCCTACCTCCTACCTCTCTCTCTCACCCCTCTCTCTCCTACCTCTCTCTCTCTCCCCCTCTCTCTCTCCTACCTCTCTCTCCTTCCCTCTCTCTCTCTCTCCTACCTCTCTCTCTCTTCTCTCTCTCTCCCTCTCTCTCTCCTACCTCCCTCTCCCTCTCTCTCTCTCCTACCTCTCTCTCCTCTCCTACCTCTCTCCTACCTCTCTCTTCTCTCTCTCCTACCTCTCTCTCTCTCATCCCTCTCCCTCTCTCTCTCCTACCTCTCTCTCTCCTCCTACCTCTCTCGCTCCTCTCTCCATCCTTCCTCCCTCTCTCCTACCTCTCTCCCTCCCTCCTCTCTCTCTCCTACCTCTCTCTCCTCTCTCTCTCTCCTACCTCTCTCTCCTCTCTCTCCTACCTCTCCTCTCTCTTCTCTCTCTTCCCTCTCTCTCTCCTACCTCTCTCTCCCTCCTACCTCTCCCTCTCCCCTCTCTCTCACCTCTCTCCCCTTCTCTCCTACCTCTCTCCTACCTCTCTCTCTCCCCTCTCTCTCTCCTACCTCTCTCTCTCCCCTCTCTCTCTCCTACCTCTCTCTCTCTCTCTCTCTCTCTCCCCTCTCTCTCTCTCTCCTACCTCTCTCTCGCCCCTCTCTCTTCCTACCTCTCTCTCTCCCTCTCCTACCTCTCTCCTACCTCTCTCTTCTCTCTCCTACCTCTCTCTCCTCTCTCTCCTACCTCTCTCTCTCTCTCCTACCTCTCTCTCTCTCCTCTCTCTCCTACCTCTCTCTCTCCTCTCTCTCCTACCTCTCTCTCGCTCCTCTCTCCTACCTCTCTCTCCTCTCTCTCTCCTACCTCTCTCTCTCTCTCTCCTACCTCTCTCTCTCCTCTCTCTCTTCTCTCTCCTCTCTCTCCTACCTCTCTCCTACCTCTCTCTCTCTCCTACCTTCCCTCCCTACCTCTCTCTCTCCTCTCTGTCTCTCCTACCTCCCTCCCCTCCCTACCTCTCTCTCTCTCTCTCTCTCTCTCTCCTACCTCTCTCTCTCTCTCCTACCTCTCCCTCCCTCCCTCTCTCTCCTACCTCTCCCTCTCTCTTTCCTATCTCTCTCTCCTACCTCTCCCTCTCTCTCTTCTACCTCTCATACCTCTCTCTTCTACCTCTCATACCTCTCTCTCTCTCTCTCCTACCTCTCTCTCTCCTCTCTCTCCTACCTCTCTCTCTCCTCTCTCTCCTACCTCTCTCTCTCCTCTCTCACCCCTCTCTCCTACCTCTCTCTCCTACCTCTCTCCTACCTCTCTCTCCTACCTCTCTCTCTCTCTCTCTCCTACCTCTCTCTCTCCCCTCTCTCTCTCCTCTCTCTCTCCTCTCTCTCTCCTCTCTCTCTCCTCTCTCTCTCTCCTCTCTCTCTCCCTCCTACCTCTCTCTCTCTCTCTCCTACCTCTCTCTCTCTCTCTCTCTACCTCTCTCTCTCTCTCCTACCTCTCTCCTTCCTCTCTCCCTCATCCTTCCACCCCTCCTCCCACCCCTCCTACCCCTCCCTACCTCTCCCACCCCTCCTACCTCTCTCTCTCCCTCTCTCCTACCTCTCTCTCTCTCTCTCTCTCCCTCTCTCTCTCTCTCTCTCTCTCTCTCCTACCTCTCTCTCCTCTCTCTCCTCCCTCTCTCTCCCTCTCTCTCTCTCTCTCCTCCCTCTCTCTCCTACCTCTCTCTCCTCCCTCTTCTTCTCCCTCCCCCTCTATCCTCTCTCCTACCTCTCCCTCTCTCTCTCCTACCTCTCTCTCTCTCCTACCTCTCCTACTTTCTCAAATTCAAATTCAAATTCAGCTGCTTTATTGGCATGAAAAACATTGTGCTACATTGCCAAGACAATGTATACAATATACATTGTAACAAAATTGTAAATGATAGCAAATAATAATATAAAATGGTAGTAAATAATAATACAAAAATAAATACAATAAAATGGTAACAGTTAACAGTAAACATTAATAATTATAGTAATAACAATAATAGTAATAATAAGTAAGTTACTGTTTACTATGCAGATGTTATTATTGAGTGTCCCTCAGGCTATGGCAGGAAAATACATATTTGGCTGCAAGAGGAGCCATTGCTCCTTCGCCCATGAGTATTCTTAGTTTTTCCTCTGGGTTCTATTTGTAAAAATGTGGAATATATGTAGCTATTTCTGTGAATAATGAATCTCTTTGTGAGGAATATTTATCACAGTAAAGGAGAAAGTGCATCTCTGTCTCTACCTCCCCTGTCATGCAGTGACCACATACACGCTCCTCTTTGGGTAGCCATGTCTTTTTATGTCTGCGGGTTTTATTGCCAATCGGTGGTCACTCAGCCTGTACTTGGTAAGGATCTGTCTCTGCTTCGTATCTCTGACAGAGTAGAGATAATCAGCCAATTCATATTCTCTGTTTAGGGTCAGATAGCAATTTAGTCGGCTTTGGGATTTTTGTTTCCTTTTCCAGTATTGTAAATATGATTCCTTTGATTGGTTCATGATTTTGTTTATTGGAATTCTTTCTTTTGAAGCAGTGCTGGTGTCAGCTTGGTTGGTGAGGTCCAACACCAGCTGACTGAGAGGGCTCGTTTCCTGGGTACCTAGCTCTTGGGCTTGAAGTGCTTTAAATTGCAGACTCGAATTTGGACTTGAATTTAGATGTAGCCAAAATTTTAATGATCTTTTCTGTATTTTCATTATTACTGGAAAAATCTACTCCTGCCCTACATGCATTAGTTGGTGTATTTCTCTGGACTTGTAGAATTTTCCGACAGAATTCTGCATGTAGGGTTTCAATTGGATGTTTGTCCCACTCAAATTGATTATTTGAGTGGCCCCCAAACCTCACTTCCATAAAGTGCTATTGGTAGGATTACACTGTCAAATATTTTAGTCCAAATTCTAATTGGCATGTTGATTTTGAATAATTTCATTTTATTGCATACATTGCTCTGCGGGCTTTTTCTTTGAGTGCCTTCACTGCCATATTAAAGTTTCCCGATGCAGATATGGTCATACTAGGTAGGTGTTTGTGTGTTCAATTAAGGTGTTGTTCAGGGTGAATTTACATTTTTGTTTCTGACATCTGGGTTTTTTTTGGAAAATCATGATTTTAGTTTTTTGGAAATTTACTGCCAGGGCCCAATTATGGCAATATTGCTCCAGAATATTAATGTTTTGTTGAAAGACCTTCTTTGGTTGGTGATAGAAGTACCAGTCATCAGCATATAGCAGGTATTTCACCTCTGTGTCAAATAGTGTGAGTCCTGGGGCTGGAGATTGGTCCAACATGTCTGCTATTCATTGATATAAATGTTGAAAAGATTTGGACTCAAATTGCAGCCTTGTCTCACACCTCGACATTGTGAAAAAAATTCTGTTCTTTGGTTTTTGATTTTTATTGCACACTTATTTTCTGTGTACATACATTTTATTAAGTCATACACCTTACCACCAAGCCCACTTTGTAGAATTTTGTAGAATAGCCCTTCGTGCCAAATCGAATCAAATGCTTTTTTAAAGTCAATAAAGCAAGCAAAGATTTTGCCCTCTTTTTTTTGGTGGACGTGTTTATTAATTAGTGTGTGTAAGGTGTATATATGGTCAGTAGTGCGATGGTTAGGGAGAAAGCCAATTTGACATTTACTTATTACATTTTTTTCTTGAAGAAAGGTTTGAATTCTTGAATTCAAAATGCTACAGAAAATCTTTCCCAAGTTACTGTTGACGCAAATTCCCCTGTAATTATTGGGGTCTGATTTGTCTCCACTTTTGTGGATAGGGGAGATGAGCCCCTGGTTCCATACATCAGGGAAGCAGCCAGAAGTTAAAACCATGTTGAACAATTTAAGCACAGCATTTTGCAACTCAGGTGTGCTGTTTTTCAGCATTTCATTTCTGATGTTGTCTACACCACAAGCCTTTTTTGATTTAATAGATTTTAGCTTTTCATTTAGTTCTTGTTGGGTTATTGGGTAATCTAATGGATTTTGGTTGTTTTTAATGACTGATTCCAGGATGTTCAATTTTTCTTTAATTTCTAATTGGTTCTGGTTTAAGTCTTTTTGTGGGATGTTTTTGTATAGATTATCAAAGTAAGTTTTCCAAATTCCTACATCTTGTATGGCTAATTCTTGTGGCTTTGTTGTGCTTAAATTGTTCCACATGTCCCAGAACTGATTTTGGTCAATTGCGTTTTCAATTTCATCAAGTGTCTTGTTGGTATAATTCAATTTCTTGCATTTCAGTGTTTGTTTATACTGTTTCAGAGTTTCAAAGTATTCATATCGTAGCTCTGGGTTGTTTTGCTGCTTATGTTTTTTGTTTGACATTTGTCTTAGGTGTTTTCTAATTGTTTTACATTCATTATCAAACCATTTGTCAGAAACATTTTGATTTTTGCTTCTGATGTTGCATTGCTTTGGTTTTCTCAAATTTGCTTTCAATGCTGCTTTTTGGAATATGCAGTTGATGTTTTGGGTAGCTGAATTGACACCATCTTTATTGTTTTGGTACTGTGAGTTATTGAAAAACTGTATAGAGTTCATCATTTCATTTGAGTTCAATGTTTCAATGAATGCCTCTGCACTGTTTGGAGCCCATCTGAACGATTGGTTTATGTTGTAAAGTTTATTGGGCTGTTTTTTTGAATGAATATTGCCAGTTAATTTCTTCAGAAACACGTTGATCTGACTGTGATCTGACAATGGTGTCTGTGGTCTGACAGTGAATGCACTAATGGAGGAGGGGTCAATGTCAGTGATGGCATAATCGACTACACTTGTCCCAAGAGCTGAGCAGTAAGTAAACTGACCTAAAGAGTCCCCTCTGATTCTACCATTAAGCATGTACAGACCTAAGGCTCGACAGAGATGTACTAACTCTTTTCCATTTTTGTTCAGTATTTGGTCAGGACTGTTTCTATTATTTATAATAGGGCTACTGTACAAGGAGGGGTGTCCAAATATGTGGTGGTTACCTCCCGCATCAGTGTAGTCAGGCTCAGAACCTGTTCTTGCATTGAAATCTCCACAAAGAAGCACTTTACCCTGCGCCTGAAATGTAATGATTTCTGTCTGGAGATTGTCAAAAAACTGATCATCATAATATGATGAATCTGAAGGAGGAGCATAAGCTGCACATATGTAGACATCATTGTCACAATAGATTGTACCTTTGTTAAGTTTTAGCCAAATGTGAGTGGTACCTTCTCTCTCTCCTACCTCTCTCTCCTACCTCTCCCTCCCTGTCTCTCCTACCCCTCTTTCTCTCTCTCTCCTACCTCTCTCCCCTCTCTCTCTCTCCTACCTCTCTCTCCTCTCTCCCCTACCTCTCTCTCTTCTCTCTCTCTTCTCTCTCTCCTCTCTCTCTCTTCTCTCTCTCTCTTCTCTCTCTCCTCTCTCTCTCCTACCTCTCTCTCTCTCTTTCTCCTACCTCTCTCTCTCCTACCTCTCTCTCTCCTACCTCTCTCTCTCTCCTACCTCTCTCTCTCTCCTACCTCTCTCTCCTACCTCTCTCTCTCCTACCTCTCTCTCTCTCTCCTACCTCTCTCTCTCTCTCCTACCCTCTCTCTCTCTCTCTCCTACCTCTCTCTCCTACCTCTCTCTCCGACCTCTCTCTCCTACCTCTCCCTCTCTCTCTCCCTACCTCTCTCTCCCCTCTCTCACCCTCTCTCTCCTCCCTCTCTCTCTCTCTCCTCTCTCCTACCTCTCCCTCCCTCTCCTACCTCTCTCTCCTCCCTCTCCTACCTCTCTCTCCTACCTCTCCCTCCCTCTCTCTCTCTCCTACCTCTCTCTCCTACCTCTCTCTCCTACCTCTCTCTTCTCTCTCTCCTCTCTTCTCCCTCTACTCTCTCTCTCTCTCTCTCTCTTACCTCTCTCTCTCTCCTACCTCTCTCTCCTACCTCTCTCTCCTACCTCTCTCTCCTACCTCTCTCTCTCTCCTACCTCTCTTCTCTCCTACCCCTCTCTCCTACCTCTCTCTCCTACCTCTCTCTCCTACCTCTCTCTCCTACCTCTCTCTCTCTCCTACCTCTCTCTCTCCTACCTCTCTCTCTCTCCTACCTCTCTCTCTCTCTCACACCTCTCCTACCTCTCTCCTACCTCTCCCTCCCTGTCTCTCCTACCTCTCTCTCTCTCCTACCTCTCTCTCTCTCCTACTCTCTCTCTCTCCTACCTCTCTCTCTCTCCCTCTCTCTCCTACCTCTCTCTCTCTCCTACCTCTCTCTCTCTCCCTCTCTCTCCTACCTCTCTCTCTCTCCTACCTCTCTCTCTCCTACCTCTCCTACCTCTCTCTCTCTCTCACCTCTCCTACCTCTCTCCTACCTCTCCCTCCCTGTCTCTCCTACCTCTCTCTCTCTCCTACCTCTCTCTCTCTCCTACCTCTCTCTCTCTCCTACCTCTCTCTCTCTCCCTCTCTCTCCTACCTCTCTCTCTCTCCTACCTCTCTCTCTCTCCCTCTCTCTCCTACCTCTCTCTCCTACCTCTCTCTCTCCTACCTCTCCCTCTCTCTCTCCTACCTCTCTCCCTCTCTCTCTCCTACCTCTCTCCCTCTCTCTCTCCCACCTCTCCCTCTCTCTCTCCTACCTCTCTCTCCTACCTCTCTCCCTCTCTCTCCTACCTCTCTCTCTCCTCCCTCTCTCTCTCTCCCCTCTCTCTCTCTCCTACCTCTCCCTCCCTCTCCTACCTCTCTCTCCTACCTCTCCCTCCCTCTCTCTCTCCTACCTCTCCCTCTCTCTCTCCTACCTCTCTCTCCTTCCTCTCTCTCCTTCCTCTCTCTCCTACCTCTCTCTCCCTCTCTCTCCTCTCTTCTCTCTCTCCTACCTCTCTCTCTCCTACCTCTCTCTCCTACCACTCTCTCTCATACCTCTCGCTCTCTTACCTCTCTCTCTCTTACCTCTCTCTCTTGACCTCTCTCTCTCTCTCCTACCTCTCTCTCCTACCTCTCTCTCCTACCTCTCTCTCTCTCCTACCTCTCTCTCCTACCTCTCTTTCTCTCCTACCCCTCTCTCTCTCTCCTACCTCTCCTACCTCTCTCTCTCTCTCTCTCTCTCACCTCTCCTACCTCTCTCTCTCTCCCCTCTCTCTCTCTCTCCCCCCTCTCTCTCTCTCCCCTCTCTCTCTCTCTCCCTTCTCTCTCTCTCTCCCCTCTCTCTCTCTCTCCCCTCTCTCTCTCTCTCCCCTCTCTCTCTCTCCCCTCTCTCTCTCTCTCCCCTCTCTCTCCCCTCTCCCTCTCTCTCCTACCTCTCCCTCCCTGTCTCTCCTACCCCTCTCTCTCTCTCTCTCCTACCTCTCTCTCTCCCCTACCTCTCTCTCTCTCCCCTACCTCTCTCTCTCTCCCCTACCTCTCTCTACCTCTCTCTCCCTCTCTCTCCTACCTCCCTCTCTCTCCTACCTCTCTCTCTCTCCTACCTCTCTCTCTCTCTCCTACCTCTCTCTCTCCCCTACCTCTCTCTCTCCTACCTCTCTCTCTCCTACCTCTCTCTCTCCTAGCGCTCTCTCTCCTAGCGCTCTCTCTCCTAGCGCTCTCTCTCTCTCCTAGCTCTCTCTTTCCTACCTCTACCTCTCTCTCTCCTCTCTCTCTCCCCTCTCTCTCCCCTCTCTCTTCTCTCTCTCTTCTTCTCTCTCTCCTACCCCTCTCTCCTACCTCTCTCTCTCTCCTACCTCTCTCTCTCTCCTAGCGCTCCTAGCGCTCTCTCTCTCTCCTAGCTCTCTCTCTCCTAGCTCTCTCTCTCCTAGCTCTCTCTCTCCTAGCTCTCTCTCTCCTAGCTCTCTCTCTCCTAGCTCTCTCTCTCCTAGCTCTCGCTCTCCTAGCTCTCGCTCTCCTAGCTCTCGCTCTCCTAGCTCTCGCTCTCCTAGCTCTCTCTCTCTCTCCTAGCTCTCTCTCTCTCTCTCCTAGCTCTCTCTCTCTCTCTCCTAGCTCTCTCTCTCTCTCTCCTAGCTCTCTCTCTCTCTCTCCTAGCTCTCTCTCTCTCTCCTAGCTCTCTCTCTCTCCTAGCTCTCTTACCTCTCTCCCTCTTTCTCTCTCCTACCTTTCTCCCTCCATCTCGCACTCTCCTACCTCTCTCTCTCTCTCTCTCTCTCTCCTAGCGCTCTCTCTCTCCTAGCGCTCTCTCTCTCTCTCTCCTAGCGCTCTCTCTCTCCTAGCGCTCTCTCTCTCCTAGCGCTCTCTCTCTCCTAGCGCTCTCTCTCTCCTAGCTCTCTCTCTCAGCTCTCTCTCTCTCTCCTAGCTCTCTCTCTCTCTCCTAGCTCTCTCTCTCTCTCCTAGCTCTCTCTCTCTCTCCTAGCTCTCTCTCTCTCTCCTAGCTCTCTCTCTCTCTCCTAGCTCTCTCTCTCTCTCCTAGCTCTCTCTCTCCTAGCTCTCTCTCTCCTACCCCTCTCTCTCTCCTACCCCCCTCTCGCCTACCTCTCTCCCTCTTTCTCTCTCCTACCTCTCTCTCTCTCTCCCCTACCTCTCTCTCTCTCTCCCCTACCCCCTCTCTCTCTCTCTCTCTCTCTCCCCTACCTCTCTCTCTCTCTCTCCCCTACCTCTCTCTCTCTCTCTCTCTCTCCCCTACCTCTCTCTCTCTCTCTCCCCTACCTCTCTCTCTCTCTCCCCTACTCTCTCTCTCTCTCCCCTACCTCTCTCTTTCTCTCCCCTACCTCTCTCTTTCTCTCCCCTACCTCTCTCTCCCTCTCTCCCCTCTCTCTCTCCTACCTCTCTCTCTCTTGCCAAAGCAATATTGCCTCTCTCTCCTACCTCTCTCTCCTACCTCTCCCTCTCTCCCTCTTTCTCTCTCCTACCTCTCTCTCTCTCTCCCCTACCTCTCTCTCTCTCTCCCCTACCTCTCTCTCTCTCTCCCCTACCCCTCTCTCTCTCTCTCTCTCTCCCCTACCTCTCTCTCTCTCTCTCCCCTACCTCTCTCTCTCTCTCTCTCTCTCTCCCCTACCTCTCTCTCTCTCTCTCTCTCTCTCTCTCTCTCTCTCTCCCCTACCTCTCTCTCTCTCTCTCCCCTACCTCTCTCTCTCTCTCTCCCTACCTCTCTCTCTCTCTCCCCTACCTCTCTCTTTCTCTCCCCTACCTCTCTCTTTCTCTCCCCTACCTCTCTCTCCCTCTCTCCCCTCTCTCTCTCCTACCTCTCTCTCTCTTGCCAAAGCAATATTGCCTCTCTCTCCTACCTCTCTCTCCTACCTCTCCCTCTCTCTCTCCTACCTCTCCCTCTCTCTCTCCTACCTCTCCCTCTCTCTCTCTCTCCTACCTCTCTCTCCTACCTCTCCCTCCCTCTCCTACCTCTCCCTCCCTCTCCTACCTCTCCCTCCCTCTCTCTCTCTCCTACCTCTCCCTCTCTCTCCTACCTCTCCCTCTCTCTCTCCTACCTCTCTCTCCTACCTCTCCCTCTCCCTCTCCTACCTCTCCCTCTCCCTCTCCTACCTCTCTCCATCTCGCTCCCTCCTACCTCTTTCTCCCTCTCCTACCTCTCTCCATCTCCTACCTCTCTCCTACCTTTCTCTCTCCTACCTCTCCTACCTCGCTCCTACCTTTCTCCTTCTCTCTCTCCTACCTCTCCCTCTCGCTCTCTTACCTCTCGCTCTCTTACCTCTCCCTCTCGCTCTCTTACCTCTCCCTCTCGCTCTCTTACCTCTCTCTCTCCTAGCTCTCCTACCCCTCTCTTTCTCCTACCCCTCTCTTGCTCCTACCCCTCTCTTGCTGCTACCCCTCTCTTGCTGCTACCCCTCTCTTGCTCCTACCCCTCTCTTGCTCCTACCCCTCTCTTGCTCCTACCCCTCTCTTGCTCCTACCCCTCTCTTGCTCCTACCCCTCTCTTGCTCCTACCCCTCTCTTTCTCTCCTACCCCTCTCTTTCTCTCCTACCCCTCTCTTTCTCTCCTACCCCTCTCTTTCTCTCCTACCCCTCTCTCTCTCTCCTACCCCTCTCTCTCTCTCCTACCCCTCTCTCTCCTACCCCTCGCTTTCTCCTACCCCTCGCTTTCTCCTACCCCTCGCTTTCTCCTACCCCTCGCTTTCTCCTACCCCTCGCTTTCTCCTACCCCTCGCTTTCTCCTACCCCTCGCTTTCTCCTACCCCTCTCTCTCTCCTTCCCCCTCTCTCTCCTACCCCTCTTGCCTACCTCTCTCCCTCTTTCTCTCTCCTACCTCTCTTTCTCTCTCCTACCTCTCTCCTACGTCTTTCTCCTACCTCTCTCTCTCGCTCCTACCTCTTTCTCTCTCCTACCTCTCTCTTGTACGTCTCTCTCCTACCTCTCTCTCTCCTACCTCTCTCTCTCTCCTACCTCTCTCTCCTACCTCTCCCTCTCTCTCTCCTACCTCTCTCCCTCTCTCTCTCCCACCTCTCTCCCTCTCTCTCCTACCTCTCCCTCTCTCTCTCCTACCTCTCTCTCCTACCTCTCTCCCTCTCTCTCCTACCTCTCTCCCTCTCTCTCCTACCTCTCTCTCTCCTCCCTCTCTCTCTCTCCCCTCTCTCTCTCTCCTACCTCTCCCTCCCTCTCCTACCTCTCTCTCCTACCTCTCCCTCCCTCTCTCTCTCCTACCTCTCCCTCTATCTCTCCTACCTCTCTCTCCTACCTCTCTCTCCCCTCTCTTCTCTCTCTCCTACCTCTCTCTCTCCTACCTCTCTCTCCTACCACTCTCTCTCATACCTCTCGCTCTCTTACCTCTCTCTCTCTTACCTCTCTCTCTCTGACCTCTCTCTCTCTCTCCTACCTCTCTCTCCTACCTCTCTCTCCTACCTCTTTTTCTCTCCTACCCCTCTCTCTCTCTCCTACCTCTCCTACCTCTCTCTCTCTCTCTCTCACCTCTCCTACCTCTCCCTCTCTCTCTCTCTCCCCTCTCTCTCTCTCTCCCCTCTCTCTCTCCCCTCTCTCTCTCTCTCTCTCTCCCCTCTCTCTCTCCCCTCTCTCTCTCTCTCCCCTCTCCCTCTCTCTCCTACCTCTCCCTCCCTGTCTCTCCTACCTCTCCCTCCCTGTCTCTCCTACCTCTCCCTCCCTGTCTCTCCTACCCCTCTCTCTCTCTCTCTCCTACCCCTCTCTCTCTCTCTCTCCTACCTCTCTCTCTCCCCTACCTCTCTCTCTCTCCCCTACCTCTCTCTCTCTCCCCTACCTCTCTCTCTCCCTCTCTCCCCTACCTCTCTCTCCCTCTCTCTCCTACCTCTCTCGCTCTCTCCTACCTCTCTCTCTCCCCTACCTCTCTCTCTCCTAGCGCTCTCTCTCCTAGCGCTCTCTCTCTCTCCTAGCTCTCTCTTTCCTACCTCTACCTCTCTCTCTCCTCTCTCTCTCCCCTCTCTCTCCCCTCTCTCTTCTCTCTCTCTTCTTCTCTCTCTCCTACCCCTCTCTCCTACCTCTCTCTCTCTACTACCTCTCTCTCTCTCCTAGCGCTCCTAGCGCTCTCTCTCTCTCTCCTAGCTCTCTCTCTCCTAGCTCTCTCTCTCCTAGCTCTCTCTCTCCTAGCTCTCTCTCTCCTAGCTCTCGCTCTCCTAGCTCTCGCTCTCCTAGCTCTCTCTCTCTCTCCTAGCTCTCTCTCTCTCTCCTAGCTCTCTCTCTCTCTCCTAGCTCTCTCTCTCTCTCCTAGCTCTCTCTCTCTCTCCTAGCTCTCTCTCTCTCTCTCTCCTAGCTCTCTCTCTCTCTCTCTCCTAGCTCTCTCTCTCTCTCTCCTAGCTCTCTCTCTCTCTCCTAGCTCTCTCTCTCTCCTAGCTCTCTTACCTCTCTCCCTCTTTCTCTCTCCTACCTTTCTCCCTCCATCTCGCACTCTCCTACCTCTCTCTCTCTCTCTCTCTCTCTCTCTCTCTCCTAGCGCTCTCTCTCTCCTAGCGCTCTCTCTCTCCTAGCGCTCTCTCTCTCCTAGCGCTCTCTCTCTCCTAGCGCTCTCTCTCTCCTAGCGCTCTCTCTCTCCTAGCTCTCTCTCTCTCCTAGCTCTCTCTCTCAGCTCTCTCTCTCTCTCCTAGCTCTCTCTCTCTCTCCTAGCTCTCTCTCTCTCTCCTAGCTCTCTCTCTCTCTCCTAGCTCTCTCTCTCTCCTAGCTCTCTCTCTCTCTCCTAGCTCTCTCTCTCTCTCCTAGCGCTCTCTCTCTCCTAGCTCTCTCTCTCTCCTAGCTCTCTCTCTCAGCTCTCTCTCTCTCTCCTAGCTCTCTCTCTCTCTCCTAGCTCTCTCTCTCCTAGCTCTCTCTCTCTCTCCTAGCTCTCTCTCTCTCTCCTAGCTCTCTCTCTCTCTCCTACCTCTCTCTCTCTCCCCTACCTCTCTCTCTCTCTCCCCTACCTCTCTCTCTCTCTCTCCCCTACCTCTCTCTCTCTCTCTCTCCCCTACCTCTCTCTCTCTCTCTCTCCCCTACCTCTCTCTCTCTCTCCCCTACCTCTCTCTTTCTCTCCCCTACCTCTCTCTTTCTCTCCCCTACCTCTCTCTTTCTCTCCCCTACCTCTCTCTCCCTCTCTCCTACCTCTCTCTCTCCTACCTCTCTCTCTCCTACTCTCTCATACCTCTCTCTCTCTCCTACCTCTCTCTCTCTCTCCCCTACCTCTCTCTCCCCTACCTCTCTCTCCCCTACCTCTCTCTCCCCTACCTCTCTCTCCCCTCTCTCTCCCCCCTCTCTCTCATACCTCTCTCAAATTCAAATTCAAGCTGCTTTATTGGCATGAAAAACATTGTGTCAATATTGCCAAAGCAATATTGCCTCTCTCTCCTACCTCTCCCTCTCTCTCTCCTACCTCTCTCTCCTACCTCTCCCTCTCTCTCTCCTACCTCTCCCTCTCTCTCCTACCTCTCTCCCTCTCTCCTACCTCTCCCTCTCTCTCTCCCTCTCTCTCTCTCTCCTACCTCTCTCTCCTACCTCTCCCTCCCTCTCCTACCTCTCCCTCCCTCCCTCTCTCTCCTACCTCTCCCTCTCTCTCCTACCTCTCCCTCTCTCTCTCCTACCTCTCTCTCCTACCTCTCCCTCTCCCTCTCCTACCTCTCCCTCTCCCTCTCCCTCTCCTACCTCTCCCTCTCCCTCTCCTACCTCTCTCCATCTCGCTCCCTCCTACCTCTTTCTCCCTCTCCTACCTCTCTCCTACCTTTCTCTCTCCTACCTCTCCCTCCTCCCTCTCTCCTAGCTCTCTCTCTCTCTTACCTCTCGCTTACCTCTCCTACCTCGCTCCTACCTTTCTCCTTCTCTCTCTCCTACCTCTCCCTCTCGCTCTCTTACCTCTCCCTCTCGCTCTCTTACCTCTCCCTCTCGCTCTCTTACCTCTCTCTCTCCTAGCTCTCCTACCCCTCTCTTTCTCCTACCCCTCTCTTTCTCCTACCCCTCTCTTTCTCCTACCCCTCTCTTTCTCCTACCCCTCTCTTGCTCCTACCCCTCTCTTGCTGCTACCCCTCTCTTGCTCCTACTCCTCTCTTTCTCCTCCCCCTCTCTTTCTCCTACCCCTCTCTTTCTCTCCTACCCCTCTCTTTCTCTCCTACCCCTCTCTTTCTCTCCTACCCCTCTCTCTCTCTCCTACCCCTCTCTCTCCTACCCCTCTCTCTCTCTCCTACCCCTCTCTCTCTCTCCTACCCCTCTCTCTCTCCTACCCCTCGCTTTCTCCTACCCCTCGCTTTCTCCTACCCCTCGCTTTCTCCTACCCCTCGCTTTCTCCTACCCCTCGCTTTCTCCTACCCCTCGCTTTCTCCTACCCCTCGCTTTCTCCTACCCCTCGCTTTCTCCTACCCCTCGCTTTCTCCTACCCCTCGCTTTCTCCTACCCCTCGCTTTCTCCTACCCCTCTCTCTCTCTCCTACCCCTCTCTCTCTCCTACCCCTCTCTTTCTCCTACCCCTCTCTCTCTCTCCTTCCCCCTCTCTCTCCTACCCCTCTTGCCTACCTCTCTCCCTCTTTCTCTCTCCTACCTCTCTTTCTCTCTCCTACCTCTCTCCTACGTCTTTCTCCTACCTCTCTCTCTCGCTCCTACCTCTTTCTCTCTCCTACCTCTCTCTTGTACGTCTCTCTCCTACCTCTCTCTCTCCTACCTCTCTCGCTCTCCTACGTCTCTCTCCTACCTCGCTCTCTCCCTCTCTTCTACGTCTCTCTCCTACCTCTCTCGCTCTCCTACCTCTCTCTCGCTCTCCTACCTCTCTCTCGCTCTCCTACCTCTCTCCTACCTCTCTCTCACCTCTCTTTCTCTCTCCTACCTCTCTTTCTCTCTCCTACGTCTCTCTCCTACCTCTCTCCTACGTCTCTCTCCTACCTCGCTCTCTCCCTCTCTCTCCCTCTTTCTCTCTTTGTCTCTCTTTGTCTCTCCTACCTCTCTCTCTCCTTCTCTCTCTCCTACCTCTCTCTCTCGCCTACCCCTCTCTCCCTCTCTTTCCCTCTCTCTCTCAATGGAACTTCCCTCATTTCCCGGCAGTGGTATCATTGGTGACCCTGTGCCGTCTCCTTATTGAAGAGAAGTCTGGATTACGCCAGCTTTTACATGCCCTGGTTAGTTCCAATTGTATGGTGGAAAAAAGGGTCCTATGAAGAGGGAGTAGAGCCAAGCTACTGGAATGCCAAGACCAATGGCTCCCTAAGCCAACGCCAGCATGTGGAATAGATTGTTGCTGTCCGGGATAGTTATTCCTGTGTTGTCAGTGATTGTGTGGGCTACTTAAATGGCCAATTTTCTCCTTGTTGTGTCAGTCACCTCCAGTAAGTTGTCACTCAGCATTGAGCTTGTGAAATGCTCAACAAGTCGACTTTTTCAGACCTTTTGGTCAACGCACGATTTCAGAGTCGCAGGCTTAAGTTTAATGAAAGTATAAGGACACTGCAACCTATGTAGAAAGCGTTGGCCTCCAAGGTATTTGGGGTATTTCAGTCTAATGAAGATCTGTCCTATTCAGCCACTTGAGAAACAGCTGCCAAGATGACTCCTCACTGCTGCCTACATACAGACTCCAAATCATTGGCCACTTTAATAAATGGATCACTAGTCACTTTAATAATTCCACTTTAATAATGTTTACATATCTTGCTCTACTAATCTCATATGTATATACTGTATTCAATACCATCTATTGCATCTTGCCTATGCCGCTCGGTCATCGCTCATCCATATTTATATGTACATATGCTTATTCCATCCCTTTACTTAGATTTGTGTGTATTGGGTAGTTGTTGTGGAATTGTTAGATTACTTGTTAGATATTACTGCACTGTCGGAACTAGAAGCACAAGCATTTAGCCATACTTGCATTAACATCTGCTAACCATGTGTATGTGACCAATACAATTTGATTTGATGATCTGTCCTATTCAGCCACTTGAGAAACAGCTGCCTAGATGATGACTCTTCAATCTAATGAAGATCTGTCCTATTCAGCCACATGAGAAACAGCTGCCAAGATGACTCCTCTTCAGCTATTGTATTTGGGATAGACCTTACAATACTCTACAATGGAGTTGCAACATAATGATTGACTGAAATTGGGCATATTTTGATGCCGCAAAAAGTTGAAATAGCCTATGCTTGACTGTTTTGACTAATGTAGATAACAGGTTTAATTGTAGTCCCCTGTGTGTTCCATATGACTTTTCTGCCCTTTATTTTTGACGTATTGTTGGCAACTTGAAATATATCAGAAAATACATGGCAGTAGATTATATGAATGCTCTGTGGACGTAAAGAAACAATTTATTTCAAATTCTATAACCTTCAGTGATAGTCAAGTAGTACATAAAATGAATTCACCACAGGAAGACTTAGGAAGCCCCACTGTTCCATTATCCCTCCATGTTTATGTAAGCACACTGCTCTAAAGATAGCTAATAGACATCCAGCACTTTTTTTCTTGTCCTCATCCATCAAAATGAATTAAACTTGGCATGTCAAGTCTGTGATGTAAATTCCCATGGTTTTAAGAGTAGCCTAGTGACATGGAGAGATGGAGTTTTCTTATTTTGTGCAGTGGCAATTAGAAGCTGTAGTTAGGATGTATGACTCGTCTACCCAGACACCTGTTTTCTTAATTCACTTGGATTTTTACAGTCAGGCAGGCCTTGATAGCTTTGCGAGACAGCAGAGGTAATTGCTTTAGCTTACCTCAAATGAATTACAATTGCTAGGGTAAACGTCTTCCCAAGCAGTGTGCTCTTTAAAAAAAAATATATATATATATTTTTTTAAATAGAAAAGTCATGGGCCCAGTTCATTTGGAGTTATGAATAGGCATAGTTGTTATACAGAACACCACTCCAACTCCAACACTCAGACTTGTTCATAAGGCTTGAATTCAACTTATTTAGTCGTTTTAATGGCAGGAAAAGGGTCTTAGCATGATCTCTCTCTGTTTCAGACATCACTCGCCACCCGGTTTGCGCAAGAGGCCTTTGGGAAACAGTACAAACAGACCATTGGCCTGGATTTCTTTCTGAAGAGAATAACTTTGCCAGGTAAGACACCTTCATCCTTTGGTTCTTTCTGAAGAGAATAACTGCCAGGTAAGACACCTTCATCCTTTGGTTATTTCCTAAGAGAATAACTGCCAGGTAAGACACCTTCATCCTTTGGTTATTTCCTAAGAGAATAACTCTGCCAGGTAAGACACCTTCATCCTTTGGTTCTTTCTGAAGAGAATAACTGCCAGGTAAGACACCTTCATCCTTTGGTTATTTCCTAAGAGAATAACTGCCAGGTAAGACACCTTCATCCTTTGGTTATTTCTGAAGAGAATAACTGCCAGGTAAAACACCTTCATCCTTTGGTTATTTCCTAAGGGAATAACTTTGCCAGGTAAGACACCGTCATCCTTTGGTTATTTCCTGAGCGAATAACTGCCAGGTAAGACACCTTTCTGAAGAGAATAACTGCCAGGTAAAACACCTTCATCCTTTGGTTATTTCCTAAGAGAATAACTCTGCCAGGTAAGACACCTTCATCCTTTGGTTATTTATGAAGAGAATAACTACCAGGTAAGACACCTTCATCCTTTGGTTCTTTCTGAAGAGAATAACTGCCAGGTAAGACACCTTCATCCTTTGGTTCTTTCTGAGGAGAATAACTGCCAGGTAAAACACCTTCATCCTTTGGTTATTTCCTAAGAGAATAACTACCAGGTAAGACACCTTCATCCTTTGAGCGTGCCGGCCTGCTCTGTACCATACCACAGATACAGACACACATTCACGCAGGCACTCACATTCTCAGTTTTGTGTTTACCTTAGCACTACACAGTGGATTAAAATTATCAAAGCTTGATGATTAGTTGATTATTTGTATCAGCTGTTTAGTGCTGGGCAAAAACCCAAACGTCCTGAGGACCGAGTTTGGGAAACCCTGCATTAGAGGCACCTTGATGTAAGATGCTGCAGTGTCTGACTTTAATTTTCTTGAATTCTGCTTATGAAACGTGCATATCTAAAAGTATTCCGACGTTATTAAAGTAGCCTACTTGGAATTTATTACTTTTCTTTTTACAAAAGCGGTATGTGAATTTGAGTTTGTGCACAATTTAACTTTAAAAAAAATAATAATAATTTTACACAAAGCTTTAGAATTTCTGAATTTATTGTCAAATTGATACAAAATGTGTTGTTGCATTTTGTATTTTCCTTCCCCAGTGTTTCATGGTAAAACCGAACAATTTTGTTCCTCAGGTTATCTCAGGACTTTCAATGTGTCTTTCTTGGTAGCACCACATTGTGGAGAGTCTGCCACTTCTCATCCTTATTCATTCTGAAAGCTGTTCTCTCTAGGGCAAACACCAGGATTTTTTCCCCTCCATGAAGCCAATGGACAGCTTATGTCCAGAGAGGCGAGCCTTACACATAATTCTGTGGGCACAGTACAGAGTAAATACATTTAGCATTTTTATATTCATATCCCGGGGTTCAACTGATCTTTGTTCTGAACCACATAAAACATTCATGTTCTTATTTGTTTACTTTCAAACCCACGGAAATAAAGCCTCGCTCTGTATCCTCTTAGATGTGTAAAATAAATGTTTATTGACTAATGTTATATTTAGACTAAAGCCCCCCATTTTCACTTCCTACCATATGGCATGGGGATTTTCAGCATTTTAAATTGCATATTTAAAATGGTGCCAAGGCATAAAGCTGCAAAAGTCTGCAAAGTAGCTCCATTCTTTTATGACTAATAAAATAACATTTAAGCAAGGGTGGATTAAGTACTAAAATAAATATATGATAACTTGAAACTATTACATTTAGTCCTATATTCAGTTACAGTTGGTAATAGTAGGAGAAAGAAAACATGAATGTTTTAGTAGAGATAATTAGGCAGACCTTAGTGAAATAGGGAAAGGCAAGGCTTCAATGAGACATCGCACAAATAATTCCAATCTTAGTTGTGATTCTGGTAAAAATAGTTGAGAACCATTACTTATCTGCAACACGGCAAGACACGTGTGTGTGTGTGTGTGTGTGTTTTATTTATATATATATATAAAATAGTAGACGTTGGTTCAACACGAGTTGTAAAATGGCACATTTTCTGGGGGATTGGGTTCTCTTGACCTGATGAAGAGGATGGCTGTGTTTGCCATTTGGGTGGTCCTGAGCTTCGTTAGGACCTACGCCCGCCTTCGACTGGATGTGTTGTGTGGCTCTCTGGGGCTCTATGGGGATCTCCAAGATGGGGGGAGAGTATAGCCGGCGCTGGCCCCTCTCACCGTGAAGGCCCAGCTTGTCAAACTTAATGTACATTTTCCAACGCGTGGAGAGGTGAGGTGAGGCCGATTGGCACACAAACTTCTCTTTGTGTGCTTTTAACAATACCTCTTCCAGATGTCTCATGTTTGGTCTGTGAATTAATACTTATCAAAATGGTGATGTTTTGATAGTGTTTTTATTGGGTTCCACTGAACAGTGCTAATAGCTAATGAAGACTACTAAAAACACAAAAACAGCCACTAACTCACCACGTAAGCAGGGAAACTTTGGGTCTGTTGAGTCTTTTAAACAGAAATAAAGTTTGTGTCTGACTGCAGGGGATGGGTGGGGATAGCTCGTATGCTGTAACACCAAGGGCAATTATTCATTGCACTCTTCAATTTAGCTTTACATTGACACTGTATAGTCTAGATGTAGTCACTGTGAACACTCGCGCTTCCTTCCTCAGAGAAACAGGGACTTGTGTGGTGGGGGTCAGCTCGTCCAGCCGTATCCACACTGTACGCTCGGCTCGCCATAAGCGCACTAGGCCAATGAAGGGCCCTCATCACACCGACAAACTACTCACTGTCTGGTCTTCTTTTCTTTTCTCAACCACCCCTTTCATTTTCCAGAGGAGGAAAATATTTATTTAGATTTGGTTTTGTACCCCTTAGCTCTCTCTCCCTCTCCCCACCTCCCTCTTATATAAATTGGGATAGTAGTCTTCTTTTGCTTATAATTTTGTGTTTAATTATCTGTATTTTTCTTAACACCACATATTTCTCCTTACTCTCCTCGACTTGGCAGAGAACGACACAATGCAAACAGCTATTCCCAGGCTAATAAGTGCTCGTTTTTTTCCGGCCAGGGGTATTGAGAATGTTTAAATTACAGGGTAAGCATACCTATTCATCCCCCTGAATCTCTCCTCTGGATATTCTTGGATTTGGAGTGTGTGTGTGACCTGCCAGAGGCGAGCGGTTAAAAATTAAAGATTAATCTATGATTTATTGTTTCCAATATGTACATGAACAAAGTCAACGTTTTATTACAGAAATCCCTCTCCCAAAATATAGGCTCCAGTTACGACTGACTCGTGAGCTTTGTTAAAACAAACGCCTATAAAAGGAACCCAAACAACCGAGATGGAAAGCTCACAAATTACAGTACAATTGCATTTGTCTTCTCTTGTCACGTTGTTTTCCAGTTGATCGACTTACGTTCACTTTTTAGTCAGAAGTTGATGATATGAAAAAGAAGCTAACATGGCAAGCCAAATGTTGATAGTTTTGTAATATGTGGGCTGCATTGCAGCAGCTTTTGTTTGAGACATTGAAGTCCTTTAATAGTTTCTTAAGATTTTAAGTTTCTCCATTTCCTCTTCCCTCAGGCAACTTGAATGTTACCCTGCAAGTGTGGGATATTGGAGGTCAAACGATTGGAGGGAAAATGCTGGATAAATATGTCTATGGTGCTCAGGTACTGTAACACACACACACAATAAACACTGAGGTGGTCTGTCGTAGTTCACGTTAGAGCTCTGAACTTTTTAACTGTACAAATGTACAATGTAATAGTGTTTCCCTATTAGGCTTGGGTAGTTAATAAGCCTTTATGATAATATTAGTGCCACAGGACCAAGTTTTGCTACTTAGCTGGTCATATGGACTAGACTATGTACAGTATGAGGGGGAGTAAGAAACACCTTTCTCTCTTTCTCCCTTCCCCCGCTCTAACGTCATTATTTATTAACAAAATAAGCATATTTACAACTGATTGTGAATAGAGCGAGGTTTGTGTTGACACTGCAATAACACGTGTGTGGGAGTGTTATGTTTGTGCTTTTGCCTCATTCCGCTAAGCAACATCCCTAACTTGTTGTTGCTATATAGGCTACCATTATCTGTCACCCAAAGCCACAGTCTACGCTCTCAAAGCTGCACTTGTTTGATGAGGTATAGATATAGCTATAGATCTGGTTTACCTGAAGAGCATGGGGCCTGTGTGGGATGTAGAGACCGAGACAACACTTGAGGCTGTTGGTGGGTGTGTAGGTCAGTCATGTCTGTACTGTAATACCACCTCAGACGCCCTGCCCGCTCACTCACACACAACAACAATGTGTCGTCCATCAATGCCACATTGGAATACTTTGCTCTGCGGGTTTCTCACCAGAGCTTTATGGGGCTTTCACGACCATTGTTCGACGCGCCACGGGCGACAATCAATCATAGTCATTGGTAGCGACGCGCTGTAATTGTAACTGACACAAACTGTCGTCACCGGCCTTGTGTTGTGACATTGCGTGTCCCGGACCAGACGCTTCCTGAAGAAAAAGGAGCTGCAATTCTGTTTCATGATGATGCAATCAAAGGCGAAGTAGTCTATTTATTTTGGCTCCTTTTCATATTCTATAGTCTTTTGGAATGGTAAAGAGAGAAATGGACACAATGTTGGCACTTGAGGCTTTTGTTTTTAACATGTACACTGAAGTGTTTCATCTTTGTTTACATATCAACTCGTACAGACGCCAGCTTTAACGGTCTGGTTACTCCGATGGGCACCTTTTGTGCTTTGCTATAGGACTACTTCCGTTTTTGTACCTATGCTGACAATACTTACAAATTATTTTGACGAAGAGAGGGGGATGAGACCTCCTTCATAACCACACGTATATTACCCTCTTTTATTTGTAAGCACAGACAACAGAGCCAATTTTGTGGCCAGGGAACCTAACCTAACCCCCCTTACCTCCTATGCTTGTTTGACTGGATGGACAAAACTCTGCGGTTCCCCTCGCCCCGATGTCCACAAACAGACAAATTAGAGCGTAGGCATAGTGGTTCGGCTGTATGTTCTTAACATGTCTCTCTGCATCTGTAACAGCGATCTAGATCTTTAATGCCATGACTAACTTAGAGAGAGCTGAGGAGGTGCGAACTCCTTGGGGAGTGTGTGTTTTGAGATGGATGGGGGTAGGAAGAGGACTGTCTTTTCTCAGACACTAGTGCCACCTGCTGTTCACACTCAACCTCTCTGTCATGTTTGTTCTCATCTTATGTCAAATTGAATTTGTTTTCGGATGTTGTGATGACATAATTTCAGATTTTCCATGGTATTGTTTTTCAGGGTGTTCTTCTAGTGTACGACATTACAAACTTCCAGAGCTTTAAGAATCTGGAGGACTGGTACGGCATGGTCAAGAAGGCCAATGAAGAGTGTGACGTACAGCCTGTGGTCTCCCTGGTGGGAAACAAAAGTGAGTATCGCTGATGCACCTGCACGCACACATGCAGGTGCAGGTAGCCTAGTGGTTATGAGCGTTGGGCCAGTAACTGAAGGTCACTGGTTTGAATCCCCGAGCCAGCAATGTGGAAAAATCGGTTAACCCCCAACAACAACTGCTCCCCGGGTGATGACGTGGACTTTGATTAAGGCAGCCCCTGCGCCGATCTGATTTAGAGGGGTTGGATTAAATGCGGAAGACACGTTTCGGTTGAATGCATTCAGTTGTGCAACTGACTAGGTATCCACTTTCCCCCTTTCTTTTCTTCTGTTCATAGACCATGCTGTTACACATCATAAATGTATTTTTCAGTGCAGTAAAGAAAAATCACTTTTTCTCTGCCGGACCATTTTGTTAATATTTTTTTTCACTTTTCTTGACACTGCATAATTTAGCAGTACAGCAGCAACCATATTACTGCACCCAGCTCTATTCTGCAGTACAGCAGCAACCATATTACTGCACCCAGCTCTATTCTGCAGTACAACAGCAACCATATTACTGCACCCAGCTCTATTCTGCAGTACAGCAGCAACCATATTACTGCACCCAGCTCTATTCTGCAGTACAGCAGCAACCATATTACTGCACCCAGCTCTATTCTGCAGTACAGCAGCAACCATATTACTGCACCCAGCTCTATTCTGCAGTACAGCAGCAACCATATTACTGTACCCAGCTCTATTCTGCATTACAGCAGCAACCATATTACTGCACCCAGCTCTATTCTGCAGTACAGCAGCAACCATATTACTGTACCCAGCTCTATTCTGCATTACAGCAGGTACCATATTACTGCACCCAGCTCTATTCTGCAGTACAGCAGGTACCATATTACTGTACCCAGCTCTATTCTGCAGTACAGCAGGTACCATATTACTGCACCCAGCTCTATTCTGCATTACAGCAGCAACCATATTACTGTACCCAGCTCTATTCTGCAGTACAGCAGGTACCATATTACTGTACCCAGCTCTATTCTGCATTACAGCAGCAACCATATTACTGTACCCAGCTCTATTCTGCAGTACAGCAGCAACCATATTACTGTACCCAGCTCTATTCTGCAGTACAGCAGCGACCATATTACTGTACCCAGCTCTATTCTGCAGTACAGCAGCAACCATATTACTGTACCCAGCTCTATTTTGCAGTACAGCAGCAACTATATTACTGCACCCAGCTCTATTTTGCAGTACAGCAGCAACTATATTACTGCACCCAGCTCTATTCTGCAGTACAGCAGCAACCATATTACTGTACCCAGCTCTATTTTGCAGTACAGCAGCAACCATATTACTGTACCCAGCTCTATTTTTGCAGTACAGCAGCAACCATATTACTGTACCCAGCTCTATTCTGCAGTACAGCAGCGACCATATTACTGTACCCAGCTCTATTCTGCAGTACAGCAGCAACCATATTACTGTACCCAGCTCTATTTTGCAGTACAACAGCGACCATATTACTGTACCCAGTACGATATACTGCATTCTCGGGAACAGGCCCAGATCCCTGTGATTTGTGTGAAGAGGAGGCGGAGAAAAAGGGTCCGGAGGGCGGGCTGCCTTCTGAGAATTCGTAGGTGATCGTAAAAACACCCACTTCCTTCCATTCTTCTAGCAAATGTACAATCTTTGGACAATAAAATAGATGACAGTCGCGGAAGATTAAGCTACCAACGGGACATTCAAAACTGGAATATCTTATGCTTCACGGAGTCGTGGCTGAATGATGACACTATCAACATACAGCTGGCAGGTTATACGCTGCACCGGCAGGATAAAACAGCGGTGTCTGGTAAGACAAGGGACTATGTATTTTTGTAAATAACAGCTGGTGCACGATATCAAAGGAAGTCTTGAGCTATTGCTCGCCTGAGGTAGTGTGGTCTACAGCTTATCATGAGATTCTTGATCTACCTAGAGAGTTTATCTGTATTTTTCGTAGCTGTTTACATACAACTACAGTCAGAGGCTGGCGCTGAGACCGCATTGAATGAGCTGTATTCCGCCATAAGCAAACAAGAAAACGGTCAACCAGAGGCGGAGCTCCTAGTAGCCGGGGACTTTAATGCAGGGAAACTTAAATCAATTTTACCAAATTTCTGTCAGCATGTTAAATGTGCAACCAGAGGGGGAAAAAAACTCTGGACCACCTTTGCTCCACACACAGAGATTCATACAAAGCTCTCCCTCGCCTTCCATTTGGCAAGTCTGACCATAATTGTATCCTCCTGATTCCTGCTAAACAAGCAAAAATTAAAGCAGGAAGCCCCAGTGACTAGATCAATAAAAAGTGGTCAGATGAAGCACATGCTTAAGCTACAGGACTGTTTTGCTAGCACAGACTGGAATATGTTTCGGGATTCCTCCAATGGCATTGAGGAGTACACCACATCAGTCACTTCGTCAATAAGTGTATCGATAAAGTCGTCCCCACAGTGACCGTACGTACATACCGGAAGCCATGGATTACAGGCAACATCCAAACTGAGCTAAAGGTTAGACCTTCCGCTTTCAAGGAGCGGGACTCTAACCCGGAAGCTTATAAGAAATCCTGCTATGCTTTCCGATGGACCATCAAACAGGCAAAGCGTCAATACAGGACTAAGATCGAATCATACTACACCGGCTCTGATGCTCGTCGGATGTGGCAGGGCTTGCAAACCATTACAGACTACAAAGGGAAGCACAGCCGAGAGCTGCCCAGCTACATGAGCCTACCAGACGAGCTAAACTACTTCTATGCTCGCTTCAAGGCCAATAACGCTAAAACATGCATGAGAGCACCTGCTGTTCCGGAAGACTGTGTTATCACACTCTCCGCAGCCAATGTGAGTAAGACCTTTAAACAGGTTAACGTTCAAGGTCGCAGGGCCAGACGGATAACCAGGACTTGAACTGTGAGCATGCGCTGACCAACTGGCAAGTGTCTTCACAGAAATTTTCGACCTCTCCCTGTCTGAGTCTGTAATACCAACATGTTTTCAGCAGACCACCATAGTCCCTGTGCCCAAGAACACCAAGGTAACATGCCTAAATGACTACCGACCCGTGGCACTCACGTCTGTAGCCATGAAGTGCTTTGAAAGGCTGGCCATGGCTCACATCAACACCATTATCCCAGAAACCCTAGACCCACTCCAATTTGCATACCGCCCCAACAGATCCACAGATGATGCAATCTCTGTTGCACTCCACACTGCCCTTTCCCACCTGGAGTAAAGGAACACCTATATGAGAATGCTCTTCATTGACTACAGCTCAGCATTCAACACCATAGTGAAACTCAAAGCTCATCAATAAGCTAAGGACCCTGGGACTAAACACGTCCCTCTGCCACTGGATCCTGGACTTCCTGACAGGCTGCTCCCAGGTGGTAAGGGTAGGTAACAACACATCCATCCGCAACTCTGATCCTCAACACAGGGGCCCCTCAGGGATGCATGCTCATTCCCCTCCTGTACTCCCTGTTCACTCATGACTGCACGGCCAGGTACGACTCCAACACCATCATTAAGTTTGCTGATGACATAACAGTGGTAGGCCTGATCACCGACAACGATGAAACAGCCTATAGAGAGGAAGTCAGATACCTGGCCGTGTTGTGCCAGGACAACAACCTCTCCCTCAACGTGATCAAGACAAAGGAGATGATTGTGGACTACAGGAAAAGGAGGACCGAGCACGCCCCCATTCTCATCGACAGGGCTGCAGTGGAGCAGGTTGAGAGCTTCAAGTTCCTTGGTGTCCACATCACCAACAAACTAACATGGTCCAAGCACACTAAGACAGTTGTGAAGAGGGCACAACAAAACCTATTCCCCCTCGGGAGACTGAAAAGATTTGGCATGGGTCCTCAGATACTCAAAAGGTTCTACATTTGCACCATCGAGAGCATCCTGACTGGTTGCATCACTGCCCGGTATGGTAACTGCTTGGCCTCCAAACGCAAGGCACTACAGAGGGTAGTGCGAACGGCCCAGTCCATCACTGGGGCCAAGCTTCCTGCCATCCAGGACCTCTACACCAGTCGGTGTCAGAGGAAGGCCCTAAAGAGTATCAAAGACTCCAGCCACCCTAGTCATATACTGTTCTCTGCTACCGCACGGCAAGCGGTACCGGAGCGCCAAGTCTAGGCCCAAAAGGCTTCTAAACAGCTTCTACCCCAAGTCATAAGACTCCTGAACACCTAATAAAATGCCTACCTGGACTATTTGCATTGCCTCCCCCTCTTACACCGCTGCTGGCCTCTGTTGTTATCATCTATGCATAGTCACTTTAATAACTCTACCTACATGTACATATTACCTCGACTAACCGGTGCCTCCACACATTGACTCTGTACCAGTACCCCCCCCCCGCACATTGACTCTGTACCAGTACCCCCTGTATATAGTCTCGCTATTGTTATTTTACTGCTGGTCTTTAGTTACTTTTATTTCTTATTCTTATCCATATATTTTTTAACTGCATTGTTGGTTTGGGGCTCGTAAGTAAGCCTTTCACTGTTGTATTCAGCACATTTGATTTTGATTTATTTTGTGGGACAGCAGCGACCATATTACTGTACCCAGCTCTATTTTGTGGTACGGCGGCGAGCGTATTACTGTACCCAGCTCTATTTTGGAGTACGGCGGCGAGCGTATTACTGTACCCAGCTCTATTTTGTGGTACGGCGGCGAGCGTATTACTGTACCCAGCTCTGTTTTGGAGTACGGCGGCGAGCGTATTACTGTATCCGGCTCTATTTTGGAGTATGGCGGCGAGCGTATTACTGTACCCCGCTCTATTTTGGAGTACGGCGGCGAGCGTATTACTGTACCCAGCTCTATTTTGGAGTACGGCGGCGAGCGTATTACTGTATCCGGCTCTATTTAGCGGGAGGGTAGCGAACGTATTATTGTATCCGGTTCTATTTAGAGGGACGGTGGTGAACGTGTTACTGTATCTGGCTCTATTTAGAGGTACGGTGGCGAACGTGTTACTGTATCCGGTTCTATTTAGAGGTACGGTGGCGAACGTGTTACTGTATCTGGCTCTATTTTGTGGTACGGCGGCGAGCGTATTACTGTACCCAGCTCTATTTTGGAGTACGGCGGCGAGCGTATTACTGTACCCAGCTCTATTTTGTGGTACGGCGGCGAGTGTATTACTGTATCCGGCTCTATTTAGCGGGAGGGTAGCGAACGTATTATTGTATCCGGTTCTATTTAGAGGGACGGTGGTGAACGTGTTACTGTATCTGGCTCTATTTAGAGGTACGGTGGCGAACGTGTTACTGTATCCGGTTCTATTTAGAGGTACGGTGGCGAACGTGTTACTGTATCTGGCTCTATTTAGAGGTACGGTGGCGAACGTGTTACTGTATCTGGCTCTATTTAGCTAGAAACAGGAGGTTGATTTTTCTATTGGGGCTGTTGATTATTCGCTTCCCCTTCTGTCTCCACCCCTCTGATCCTGTTTGTGTGTGCATGTGTGTAGGAGTGTGTTGCAGTCGATAATACCAGATAGGCCTTTGTGTGTAACGGCTCAAGCTAATTGATGTGTTTCGATTAGCTAATTGATAGAGAGGAGCAGGGTCTCCTGGGGCGATGGGAACGGTGATGTTTGCGTGCTCTGGGGAGTGACCCTCAGTGATTTAAGACCCTAATGTGGTGGCTACAGGGCACCCTCCCACTACTCTAACTCCCGCCTGGACACCACTTTGGATGAGGAGAGGATCTTAGATGATAACCAGACAACCTTTTCCAAACCCCCCCTCTCCCCACCCGCATCTCTCCAAAATAAAGACTAATAATGATGACTGTGTTTTTTTAAACATCCCCTCTGACAGATGGGGAGACATTGCTGCCGCCGTGTTATTGTAAAGCACCCAGTCACAGCCCCGTGTGTAATGATGGCTGTCGACTGTCCAGCCTCGAACCCCTCCGCCCCACTCCTCCTCCACCCCAGTGATGAATGGCCCACAGAGTGGTATCTACACAGGAAGCCTCTCTAATGTTACTCAACGGGGCCTTTAGGTCAGGGCTTAATACGCCTGTCTAGAGTAGGGATTCTCTTGTCTTCGCATTAGGGCGCATCTCTTAATGCCCGGGCCTAACGACAGGCGCCTCCGTATTTAGGCTACATTTTGTATACTGTCGGTGAGTGTGTCTGTGTATACTTGTGTGTAAGTGCGTTTGTTATAGTGTGTGTCAGTGTGTATACTGTAATATGTATTTAAGAAGTGTATAGCCCTCTGTCAGGGTCCCCCCTTCGCCCGCTCAGTCAGTCTGCTCTTAATGGCCATATTGCTAAGAATCGCCCATGTGTGTTTTTTTGGCTCCTACAGTTCGCAAAGAAGAAAAACAAAATCCCACACAGATTGCCCTACCCGGAGCAATCAATTACCTAGCGAGACTTTATGAATCCCTGAACCCTCTCACGGACTCAGTTTCTTCAGAGGGCATGAAGAGAGAGTTAGTCTAGCTATCTTGTGGGAATTGCCCACACAGACATTTCTGTTTTGCTTTCTTTTTTCCCCCTCCCCTGCTCCGTCGTCTTTCTCTCTTTTGCCGAGGAGCCCCTCTAACAATTTTACGTATCATAGTTCTTTTTATTTTTATTTTTACCAAGTGCCCGGCCGTCACCCTGTTATAATGAATAGAACAAAAAATATTCAGCATTCTTGGGGGGAATGTTGAGATTTTGTTTTGTAGGTTCCCATGAAATCCAAATGAGTGAAGTAGCCACCAGCCCTCAGACCATGTCAACTGAAATAGAAGGACCCAACCAGGAGCTTATAAGAGCATGATTTGCACTATACAGATTTATGAGAGGGCATGTCCTCTGGGAGATGCCTTCTCTCTCTTAACCACTGACATGTTTTACTGTTGTTTCCCTTCATTCACTCTCACTTATCATATATGCAGTACTAGTGTGTTATCGACTTGCTTTTGGATGTCTACAGTATTGTGTATAAACAGAGAGGGTAAGGCTTCAAAGAGGACAGTCTGACCCCCACCACTTATTTGTACCTGTGCAATGCTTTTGAGACAAACTCAAATACCCCCCCCCCCCTTATCTTTGCCAAACCTCAGTATACTTAGCCTAATTGGGCTTAAACGGATATCTTATTTGGGATGCTGTTGTTCCCTCCTCTCCTTACCCTGGCCTGCCTGACCGTCCTCCACTGCCATTTGGCTAGTGGGGAACAGCCTCCCCATTCTCTGTTTAACACGGCCGTGTAGGGTTAAGGTGCCGTGTTAAGTCGGCGTTGTGCACCTCCTTGCCCTCCACATGCTGTCCAGACCCTTGTGTTAAATAATGGCACCACTTGTAACAATTCAGGGAGGAAGCCAATTAAATGTTTTATTGAGGACACACGTGTATACAAACGCACGCACACAGAAACGCGCGCACGCACACAGAAACGCGCGCACGCACACAGAAACGTGCGCACGCACACAGAAACGCGCGCACGCACACAGAAACGCGCGCACGCACACAGAAACGCGCGCACGCACACAGAAACGCACGCACGCACGCGCACACAGAAACACACAAACGCACGCGCACACAGAAACACACAAACGCACGCGCACACAGAAACACACAAACGCACGCGCACACAGAAACACACAAACGCACGCGCACACAGAAACACACAAACGCACGCGCACACAGAAACACACAAACGCACGCGCACACAGAAACACACAAACGCACGCGCACACAGAAACACACAAACGCACGCGCACACAGAAACACAACTATGCACACACAGACGGACACACACACAGAGAAACATAGAGACACTCAAACACTTGCAGAAGGTGGGTTTTTCTAGGAACACATGGGTAATGGAAGAATGCTCAGCTCTTGGTCTGTCTAAACATACTATAACTGTTTATTACAGCACAGCCCAGTGTTACACCGTATGGTACACAGTATCCTCTCAGGAAAATGTAGACTTCATATGCATGCAGTCTCCCTCACTTATCCAGATATTGTTTTCCTTTATTATTCAATGTATGTTTCAAAATATTTATATTTTTTGTTTTACTGTCATACAACTTCTGAATTACTGATTGATAGTCTTAAAGGTGGTATTTGGGCTAGTTTGAGACCTGTGGTTCGTGTAGGTAAAGGTGTCGCACTGCACGCTCTGTGAATTCATGATATATTATGTCTTCACTTATAGGTGAACGATGGCACCATTAATTGTTAGAATTGGTCTTTCTAGTGTAGCTGCAGCTTCCTAAAGGGCTTTGAACTTGCAGATTTAATCATCTGTTATGTTGAATATAGTGAATAAGGATGTATAGTGGGGTCTGAAATTATAGACCCCCTTGATTTAAAAATGTGCAATATTGACTGTATTAAATAAATAATACAAATACTGAGCTTTTATTGTATTCTCCCAAAAATTGGGAAATTATATAATTTCTAGTAATACATTTGCTTAGGGAAAGATTTTGTTTCACATCTAATACTTTTTTCTTCTTCTCAAAGGTAGATCCAAATTGACACTGGTAAAAGTTATTATAAATAAAGTAGTCAAAAGTTTAGTATTTGGTCCCATATTCCTAGCACGTAATGACTACATCAAGCTTGTGATTTTACAAACTTGTTGGATGCATTTGCTGTTTGTTTTGGTTGTGTTTCAGATTACTTGGTGCCCAATAGAAATTGTTTACCATTAATGTATTGTGTCATTTTGGAGTCACTTTTATTGTAAATAAGAATAGAATATGTTTCTATGCACCTCTACATTAATGTCACGGATAATCCTGAATTAATTGTGAATAATGAGTGACAAAGTTACAGAGAGTCAAAGACCACCCCCCCTCCCCCCAAGACATGCTAACCTCCCATGTTATTGGTAATGGTGAGAGGTTAGCGTGTCTTGGGGGTATGAACTTTGACCCCCTGTAACTTTCTCACTCATTATTATTTCCGATTCATTCAGGATTATCTGTAATCATGGTAGCCTCCACATTAATGTAGGACTGTTCAGAATCATACTATATTCTTATTTATAATAAAAGTGACTCCAAAATGACCATTTAATTTGTGTTGGTCACAGCATAATCTGAAACGCAACCAAAACAAACAGCAAACATCCAACAAGTTTGATGTAGTCATTGTGTGCTTTGGAATATGGGACCAAATACTCAACTGTAGACTATTTTATTTATAAGAATCTTGGCATGTCAATCATTTTGACCCATAACTTCTGGATATTTTTTTTAGTATTACTTGCTAAACAAAATGTTTTTCTCTGAGCAATTGTATTAGTATAAAATAATTTCCCTTTTTTTTGAGCATACAATATAGCTCAGTGTTTGTATTTATTTTACACAGCCATTGTGTCAAATGTCATACCCTACTCTATAGTTTATCTATGCAATGAATGACGTGCTAGCTAAGTCAATGTATCGTAAATAGTTGATCAAGTACAACTTTTTTTTCATTTGATATTTTGTGATGTTTCATGATCCTCTTAAAGGGATAGTTCACTGATTTTATATATTTATTTCCTTACGTTGAATGCAGTCTATGAACAAGGAGTGACTACAATACACTCATTTGTTTCGTTAATTAAACTAGCTACTGCAAACAATATGCATCATTAACATTTTTTGATCAAAATCCATGTTCCCGTGTAGTATGTTTTTAAATGTAATGTCCAAAATAAATAATCTACAAATAATTTAAACCAATTAATTGAGGAACCCAATCCATTTAAGAGGTGATTATGGTATGACATTTGATACATGCTAAACATTGCAGATTGATTTACATGAGGAATTTATCCCGACATGCTATTGTTGCTAATTGTTTGCATTGGCCAGTTGAACAAAACCAAGTGTGGATTGCAATCACTCCTTGTCCAAAGACTGCTTTAATGTAAGGAAACAAATTATTTTAAAATGCTAAATCACCGAACTCTCCCTTTTTAAAACCTTGAAATACTGTGTTTTGGTCATTACCTGAATAATTTATCGAATGTATTTAACAAGTGGCATGTTTATGCTGACATTGGAACTGTGCACCCTCTTTTCATTCTGCAGTTTATCAAGCCAATTTGTTTTTATTAAGAGGGGACCACTGGACCCCTGCCCCTTCCCACCCACCCATTCCCCTTCGATATCACTATCCCTTAGGAGCTCTGGGGGCATCCATCATGGGCTCCCACAGCCCTTATTTGGGTGACTTAAATGGGTTCAGTTCTCTTAACCCCTCCTCATCACTCATGCCTTTTAGCACGGAGGTTCTGACACTTTTTTTTTTGCCTCATCCACACTGGCTCGCCATGGGAAATGTTCCAGATCCATGCTTTTTTGCCATGGGACATGTTCCAGATCCACGCTGGCTCTCCATGGGACATGATCCCTCGTCTGGCTGGGAGATAAGACTCCTGCACCGAGAGACTGTTCCTCTCTTTTTTCCCTCTCTCTCTCTCGCTCTCACACACGTTGCTCTATCTTTCTTTCAGTCACACGCTCAGCCCTGTACTTACACACTATCTTTCTTTCAGTCACACGCTCAGCCCTGTACTTACACACTATCTTTCTTTCAGTCACACGCTTAGCCCTGTACTTACACACTATCTTTCTTTCAGTCACACGCTTAGCCCTGTACTTACACACTATCTTTCTTTCAGTCACACGCTTAGCCCTGTACTTACACACTATCTTTCTTTCAGTCACACGCTCAGCCCTGTACTTACACACTATCTTTCTTTCAGTCACACGCTTAGCCCTGTACTTACACACTATCTTTCTTTCAGTCACACGCTCAGCCCTGTACTTAGTGTGTAAGTACAGGGCTGAGCGTGTGACTGAAAGAAAGATAGTGTGTATCTTTCTTTCAGTCACACGCTCAGCCCTGTACTTACACACTATCTTTCGGGAAATTTGAATTAACATGTTCTCTTTCCCTGCCTTTTACAGTAATGTCTTTGTTGGCTATGTGTCTCAAACAACATGCGTGTTTACCTTCTAAATGGTACGACAAACCTTTCCACATACCGTTACCCATCCCACTCTTCTTCACTGCCACCTATTCGGCCATGTGAAAACTCAAATGCCTATTTATCAAAACTCGGTTCTCGTACAGATGTAGGATCTTAATTTCATCACCTTGTTGCAGGATAACCTTCCTGCAATGCAAGAAATGTAAAACTTGTAGTGTATATGAGGTTTATAAAAGCTTCTGAAGTTTGTAATTTCCATTTTGAGATTTGAGTTATTCCCTTGTGAAAAATGTATAAAACCCTACAAAAAAATAAATCCACATATTTATATTTCCTATTGCTGCAGGATTATTTTCCTGCTGTAGCAAACTGGCTCAAATTAAGATCCTACATCTGTATAACATCTCTAAACTCGGTTGTCGTTATAAAATGTCTCTCCTTCACCAACATTGTCCGGACGGAGTTGTTTGCCCTCTTGGCAAGGCCCAGGGTGGAGGCCTCCCCCTCCTCCTCTCCACTCCCCTCAACCCCCTGCCCCAGTAAAGCTGCCACAGTTCCTGTCTGTTCTGTGTAGGCCTGCAAATTTCTTAATAGAGATGCTCAGAAGTCCAGGAGCCCGGAGGAGCTCAATGCGCTTCTGTTTTTGGTTTAGCTCAGAAATGTTTTTCCTGGCTTGGCCCGCTCGTACTTAGGTCCTCTTACAACAAACTAAAAGGCCCTAATTGCCCCCGAGGGGACGGTTTAGCCACAATAGACATGTGGTGGGACAAAAGCCCAGTCCTTCGCCCCCCCCCCCCCCCCCCCTCCCCCAGATATAGGAGATGTACACGTCAGCAGTGTCTGTGTAGCGCTGCAGGGAGGTTGACCGCCGGTTCGACACTGTAAAACATTATATATACAGTCTATAGATCCCAGTAAGGGATGGTGCATGCTTGGGTAAAGATTAGGAATGTTTACAGTATACACCAAGTTCAGCGTTTCCTGTTATTTTTTTTTTTTTTTTTTTTTTTTTTCATTTTATTAAAGGGAAACACTGGCCAGATTGGATGTTTATTGTATCGAATCCGAAGTACGACTGCATTAGCTAAAGCAGCAGGCCCTTTTGGCTCAAAATAATTCTGTGATAATTAGAGATTCAGGTTACTATGACGCAGTGGGAGGCTGAGGATGAATGGGAAGGTTTAGCACTTTGTTGCAGATAAGCCAGCCAGTCACCCAATGGAAATATGGCGGCCATTTGAAAATATACCTGTACACGCATCTCTCCTACTCTGTCCCGAGCCTGAAGTAAAATGAAAAGTCCTCATTCATTTTAGCCATCCATAAAGCAAATATTGTTGCACGTGCAGTAGATGATCAGTCTTCGGATGCCTTCTTGTGTGGTAAGTCACGGGCCATTTAAGTTGCACAACGCAGCACAGCTTAGCCACCTGACCCAACGGCAGCCTGGAACCATCATCACGGTCAAACTGCGCTTTATTTCTTTGGTTTCTCCACAACATTGATATGGAGGAATGCCTGGACTAAGCTTACACAGCATAGGATACTTGCCGATGCTGCTTTGGATTCGCTAGCATCACGTTAATAGAGCCTTTAGCTTCATATTATGCTTTTGACTGTTATTTGAGAGTGGGATGGAAAGCACCTCCTTCGTTCTTATTTTGCAGTGTTGCATTTCAATCTTTAAAGTGGAACTGAGCACTGTAGCAACATGAAATCTTATTAATGTACATGTTCATGTACACCCCCAGGAAGAATATGATGCCTTTTTTTACATGAGCACTTAGTAGACATGGTCATTTTCACGTGTTCATACTTTCATGTTTCATAGAATGTTTGGGAATGACTAACATGCTGTCCAAACCAGACGTGCGCGTTGATTTTGTTCACCCACACCAGAAGCGATCAGGACACGCAGGTTGAAATATCAAAACAAACTCTGAACCAATTATAATAATTTGGGGACAGGTCAAAAAGCATTAAACATTTATGGCAATTAAGCTAGCTAGCTTGCTGTTGCTAGCTAATTTGTCCTGTTATATACACATTAGGTTGTTATTTTGCCTGAAATGCACAAGGCCCACTACTCTGACAATTAATCTACAGATAAAACGGTAAAGCAAATTCATTTCTCATCATCTCTCCTCCCTTCACACTTCTTTTTCTTCTTTGGACTTTATATGGCGGTTGGCAACCAACTTTACGGTGCATCACTACAACCGACTGGAGTGCGGACCTCAGTTAGTCTTTCAATCACCCACGAGGGTATATGCTCCTAAAAACCAATGAGGTGATGGCATGTGGGTATATGCGCCTAAAAAAAAACAACGAGGAGATGGGAAAGCCTGGACTTGCAGCGCGTTGAGCGTCACAAATAGATAAAAATTATATTTTAGCGCCTGGCCACAAAGATGCTTGCGAGCAGTGTGGGTGCAATGATTGAATAACATGTATGGGTACATTTTATTTTGCAACTCGCGCACTTGATACGATTGCTGTGGTCCGCATGTAGGGAAAATTCTATAGCAATATAGAGTGGGAAAGCGCCCGTGTATTTGGACAATTTAATAGACACGGCAGTAAATAAAACCTAATAAAAACATCTGTCTTGTCCAGGATCGGACTCAACACAGACTGGTGCGTCATAGCCAATCAGAGCTCTAGTAGGCCCTAATGCAAATAATCCATTTGTCACATGCGGCCTGCCATCATTCACTTTTTGAACTAGACTCTGTGTTTACAGGCAGTAGCAACAGAGCGACTTCAGATCATGAGAAAGCATTCGCCAAAAGCCACAAAATACACCTGCTCTGGCTTAAGGGAGGTTATGACAGCTAAAATGAATGATGCCTCATGGGTAAAACTATGGGTAAAACTATGATTATGACTTGGCTTATGGCAAGTTGAATCAGGTTTTTTGTCCAGAGCTACAACAAAAATGTCTGCTGTTAGGTGTACTGGGAAGCACTGGCTTATGGGAATGGGTTGTGTGTTATTATGAAGGCTCCTAGTGGCCTGTATGATTATTATGGCTCATAGTGCGGAGTATTACAGCTCGCCCATAAAAGCACACTTAGTTTAACTGCGACAGGAGAGCTCCGAGGACCTGGCCAGTGAAACCCTGGGCAGCGTCTTGTGCGGTTGGCTCAGAACTGGGCCTTTTGTTCACTTTCACGAGTCCTCAGAGCCCGGTAACCCAGCTGGTGAGGCCCACTGCCCCCGTGTTTTACTGTGGCAGTGACAACCTCACACTCCCCAGTCCGCCCCCACCTCCACTGTCCTGGCTACTGCTGGACACTTTACTGTTTTTACACCCACTCACAGGGGAGGAAGACCACGCTCAATGTTGTTTTACGGGTCACTATAGAGAAGCTGATTATGTTTGAAAGTGTGAGACGGGTGTGTACAAGCGGGACGTGGGCGTGTGTGTCCACACATGTGTTTTGGGAGGAATGGTCGGGTGACAAGATGAGCTGTGATCAATGAGCTGTCGACAGAACACTTCGGACCCGGAGGAAAGCTGGTCCCCTGACGGTCCTGGACCGTTTCAGGCCACCGGGGCAGGGGCGCCGGAGCACAAAGAGCGCTCTGTCTCTGTCAGGACCCCTCCTCCCTTCCCAAGGGTTCCACCAATGCCCCACTCCCCCTGACACTCACCATGACGCTCACCCTGACGACATCAGGCTGCAACGCCTCATTGGCCTGCACTCTCTTGATACCTCCATCATAATAATAGTGCTGAGTCACTCAAGTCTTACTGTAATTTGACACAAATTACTGTTCACCATTTGAGGTTACTGACTTTTGATATGAAACACTTATTTTACTTCAGATTCAGTCCTTTGGCCCCTCAATGCATGTAAGATTTTGAGAACTATGAAATCACCATTGAAAATGAGACATTATACATGGAGGTAATATTGAATATCTGAGATTTTGTTCTTGCTTTTGATGAGCAAGCTAATCAAACACGTGGCTTCACAAAATGGCAATATAGTGCACTAAAATGTGTAGGCCTGTCCACATTACCTTAGATGTACTTCCTTAGCAAAAAGAAAATCATTATTTTCCAAAAACAGTAATTCATTGACATACTAACGTTTTGTAACATCAATCTAGTATTTTTTCCCCCATTCCTCCAGAAATAAACAGTTCTTGCTTTAAACAATACCCAGACTGTGTAGGCCCAATAAAAATGCACTAGAGTAGCATTTTGGACTCCCAAGCCCTGGTTACTGCATGGCTTCTGAATGAATGCATGGTGTTCCAGAGGCAAGACTGACTTAAAGCAAATGCCTAAAACGGGCCTTAACACTTCACTCTGCTCAAAAGATGAAAATCGTAGAATGATTAGCAGGAGTTTGCTGACGATGGATAAAGCATAGCTGTTTGTTGGTGGAGCCAAACAGTGGCCGTGTTATCCTGTTTTGATTGGTGAAATATGGCATGACATTTATGGTAAGTTCATGTTGTTCTTCGTGCAAATTTCAAAGCACCAAAGCTCTTTGCGTTTCCCAACTCTGCGCTTTTTATGAGCTGTGCTCATGTCACGTAAACCAGTAGGGTATTAGTCGGTTAACTGTGCTGCATGAATTCGTGTTACAGTTTAATTTTACAGGCCACTTCATGCACAAAAAGCACTATCGATGCCGAAAGCCATTAAACATTACACTGAGAAGGCTTTCTGTAATACGTTTGTGAGATTGTAGAAGTTTTCCACGTCTAGTAACAGTAAGTTTAACAGTAAATAAAATGTCACTTGCTATTAACCTGGGTTCTATATCACATTTGGAGAGAAAATAAATCCCACAAAAGTGCAGCTGCAGCAGAATCCTTTCATGATGTCATGAGCCTGTCTCAGACACACTATTAGAGGATGGTGTTGGTGTCTACTCAGCTGAACACCTCTCACTCTTATTTTGGCATCAGTCCAGTACACATCCATAATCCATTGATTGTGTTCAGTAGGAAGGAAATGTTTTGCAACAGGGAGGCATTTGAACTTGTCCAATACGAACCGTGACCCCTACTGAACATGACTCAAGAGGTCAAAACCCAGCAGTTGGCCATGCTGTGGACTGTTGAGTTGAGCTGTTTTATTGAGCTGCACATCTACCATAATGGGTGTGCCGGTGGTCCGTATTCCAGGATACCTCCTTCATTCCCTATGCCAACAAAAGGGAGGATGAATAAAGCTGCCTAGTGCTTTGATATCAGGCCTCTGTCACCCGTCATAGTAATGGCACCTTAGACACAATAATAGAGCATAAGTTATTATAATAGTACAGGTGTGAAGGGAGGACAGTACAGATTTGTGAGAAGATAGATTGAAAATTCATCCTGTTCTTGTCTTCTTCCAGTGGATACAGAGTAGGCCTGAAGAGGAAAGTTTGTCTGAGACCACCAAGTACTGTGAGAGATTGTGGTCTGGGTGTGGCTACGGTTTAGTTCGATACACTCCTGGAGTAGAGACAACTCTCAAAATCCAGCAGCAAGGGTAGTAGCTCAATGTGAATTTGTGGATGATATTGAAGGGAAAGGAAACCCCCTACTGATGGGTCTGCAAGGCACAGTGAGGTAATGTTGGAAGTGAGAGGTATTCCCTCGGGTTTTATTAAACCCTGCAACTTTCACTAGGGGGGTATGACCCCCGGACCCCCCTCAAGTCATTTTCGCAACTCTCCCCAATGCTCCAACAGTTGTTTGTTTTAAATGAGGCTGGCGGCGATTAACTGTGTTATGTCAAGTTTATTCGCTGGCAGTTACTCGCTCGATTAAATGTTCCACTTGGTCCCCAGCAGTCGACGCAGTGGAACAGTGCAACAAGTCCCTGTGCTATCACTGTGTGTTTTTAAAAAGCCATGACGCTGGGGACCACACAGCACTTCACTCACTGTCTCCTGTGAAGTGATACACCTTTGTTAGTGGGAATGTGTGAAATCTATAGGCCTATTACAAATCTGAATGGTATTGTTTATCAGAGGAAAACAGTGTAATTAGCATGGACACTCATTGTGTTTCCCCAAATCTACTAATGAGGAAGGCAGTTTACATTTCTTTAATGTTTAGCCTATAGGCTGCTAACTAACTTGACTTTCTAAAGTCCCTTCATTGTATTACTTTGACACAGCTGACTCCAGAGGTTAAAACCAGTCTGAGCATATATCTTTATCATTTATATATCTCCCTTTGGCTCTGACCTAACATATGATTTCTTCCAATGTATTTGTCTCTCTAAATGTTTTGAGATTCACCACAATGATAACTGGCTTTTAAAGTAAACACTCATGGTGACTGGGGTGAGATGGAGTCATCGGTCTTGACGAGTGATGATCCATTCTGCTATCTCTATGTGCTAGGAGGCCTAAACAGTTGATTTCGTGTTTGCAGTCACTTCCTGGGGGTAGTTAACGTGACGTACAGTTTGTCAGGAAAGGAGAGAAACCAGATCAGCGGAGGAAGATCGTTTCAAACTGATAAGTGGAAATGGCTACATTAACACGGGTTATAAAAAGAAACGCCGTAACTGTAGGCTTTTCGTGAGCTCAGTGTCCACAGACCGACACATGAAGCTAGAATCTGTTTGGGAGAGAAACTGTGGTTTTTGGCAATTTTAAACAGTATTTGCTGTTCTACATTTTTACTTGTTGTCATTGGCAGTCCTCCTCGCAAGATTGAAAACATTTCTTATTTCTGGCAATTTGATTTCGAACAAAAAATACATGAATTTATGCCTTAACATATCAATCATTGCATTCCTATATTATTAAATACAGTATTGTTTTATACTTTATGTGTAGTCATTTACTGCACTTTATTAAGTATTTTCTTGGCATGCATGAAAATATAATCAATTGTCCAATTTGTTAATCCAAATGTATACATAGCCCATGTTTTATTTTCATTAGGGAGGCACTTTGAGTCTCTGGGTCAGGATTGTTCTCTGGTATTCCTGTGAGGGAATGTGATAACCTAACTTTCCCTGCGACCGCCAGAGCAAAATAACACATGCCTACTCTCCCATGTCTTAGAATTGGGTCACAAATTCTATACGTTAGTCTTTAGTAACTATGGAGCAGGTTTTTTTAAATAAACATTTTGTCTATTGCTTTGTGTAATAAGTGACATTTTGTTAGGCCATTCTGTCTGACAGAATTGGGCCTGATCCAGTGTCTCCCAAAGGATTTTGTATTTTTTTGCAGTGGGGGCAAGTGTGAGGGGGGAAGGTTCAATGCTACTAGCGGGCGGGGGGGTGAACAAGTCTATGGGAACATGCTAGCTGTTTCCATAAACTTCCAGTCATTGAGCAACGACTTTCCGTTTAAAATCGTGTTCAAAAGTTGTTGTTTTTTGTCCATTTAAAATAACATAAAATTGATCAGAAATACAGCGTAGACATTGTTAATGTTGTAAATGACTATTGTAGCTGGAAACGGCTGATTTTATATGGAATATCTACATAGGCGAACAGAGGCCCATTATCAGCAACCATCACTCCTGTGTTCCAGTGGCACGTTGCGTTAACTAATCCAAGTTTATAATTTTAAAAGGCTAATTGATCATTAGAAAACCATTTTGCAATTATGTTAGTACAGCTGAAGACTTGTACTGATTTAAAGAAGCAATAAAACTGGCCTTCTTTAGACTAGATGAGTATGTGGAGCATCAGCATCCTGGAGTCTCTCTTCTTCACTGTTGACGTTGAGCCTGGTGTTTTGCGGGTACTATTTAATGAAGCTGCCATTTGAGGACTTGTGAGGTGTTTGTTTCTCAAACTAGACACTCTAATGTACTTGTCCTCTTGCTCAGTTGTGCATCAGGGCCTCCCACTCCTCTTTCTATTCTGGTTAGCGTCAGTTTGCGTTGTTCTGTTAAGGGAATAGTACACAGCGTTGTACGAGATCTTCAGTTTCTTGGCAAGTTATCACGTGGAATTGCCTTCATTTCTCAGAACAAGAATGGACTGAGTTTCAGAAGAAGGTTCTTTGTTTCTGGCCATTTTGAGCTTGTAATCGAACCCACAAATGCTCATGCTCCACATACTCAACTTGTCTAAAGAAGGCCAGTTTTATTGCTTCCTTAATCAGAACAACAGTTTTCAGCTGTGCTAACATAACTGCAAAATGGATTTCTATTTACCAATTAGCCTTTGAAATGATAAACTTGGATTAGCTAACACAACGTGCCATAGGAATGCAGGAGTGATGGTTGCTGATAATGGGCCTATGTAGGTAATCCATTTTTTTAATCTGCTGTTTCCATCTACAATAGTCATTTACAACATTAACAATGTCTGCACTGTATTTCTGATCAATTTGATATTATTTTAAATGGACAAAAGATGTGCTTTTCTTTCAAAACAAGGACCCCAAACCTTTGAACGGTAGTGTATATAAAAATGCATCTGTGGCCACAATTTAGCAGCAGTGGGCCACCACTGCGAAATGAATATAGGGGAAACACTGTTGTCCTTACATACACAATGGCTTACCAAAAGCATCACTGGTTAACCTAGCCAGCCTTTTTTTATTGTTTCTGCAAATCATCAAATCTTGTATTCTAGTATTTCTAAGGATATACTGTATGTTAATTATTTGAACACATATTTTTATTTTCATCCATGACAGGTCGAAGAGCGTTAGCTGTCACATGTATGACTATACAACAATAGAAGACAAGGATTGTTTTTCCTTGTATTCCCTGTCAGTCATGACAGCACAGAGAAACCTTAGTCACTGGGTTTAATTACTTCATCTTCACTTCTCCCCATGGTCCGGTTTACTTAGTGTCCTGCCACTCCCCGGACCCAGTCTGTTAATGTTGGCTAATCTGACTCTGACAGATGATTGATAACCCCTCCCAAGTGTTCAGGATCCAAAGGATTAGCATCGTTTACTTCTGGTAGCATGCGGGTACCTCCGCTCTTAGTGACGGGAATTAATAACTTGCTGACCTCTCCAAGATAGCCATGTTTATGCATGCGGAGAGACGAGACGACCTGCTTTGGTCTGTAGCATAATTGATGTCTGTATGTGTGTGTCCAAGGGGACTAGAAAGGTTTGTCTAAGTTCCGGACTCATACCTCATGACATATACAATGACCTTTTCCATGTTATGTGGTGTCAACATTCTTAGAAGGATTCACATGACATAAAAATGACAAAACAATGTCAAAAATGTGCCTTTCTCTCGGAAATAGCTATGGATGGCTGTGTGTTGCTATAGATGGTGACTGGCCATTTATATTTGGGTCACTATGACCTACTATGTTATTAATGATACTGGAGGACACTTTACATTGCTCTTTAGAACACACACACAAAGGGTTTGGTAGGTTACATTCTAAATGTAATATGTGTAAGTTACCAACTAGTTACCTGTACAAAATTGTAACATAACTTTTGGATTACCCAAACTCAGTAACATAATCTGATGTACTTGTTGTTACTTTTGGATTACTTACCCCTTAAGAGGCATTAGAAGAAGACAAAAAGGATCCATCAAAAGTATCATAGTGGTCTCTGACTTGTGGTCAGACCCTCAGGTGGAACAAACTTAAACTTGTGAGTTTTTTCAATGCTGAATTGAATGTCATTGAGAAAATACAAAGGTGTTAATGTACTGTATTTTTTTTTGCCAACATCCATTCAGAATTTAAAAGTAATCTTAGAAGTAATTTTCGCGTTTTTCAAAAGTGTCTGTAATCTGATTAAAATAATTTAGCTGGTAACGTAACTGATTACAGTTTGTTTTTTTGTAATCAGATTACGACCCTGCGCGCACACACACACCTAACCCAAGGGGCATGAGAACGGCAGAAAACATTGACAGCTTGAATGAAGCTTCACACAAAGAGCTAAACTTGGGGGGGCGAGAGAAATGCAACACCATACAGTAGCCTACTACCTCCTCCAGCTCCCATAGACACGTATGCACCAGATACCGGGCGTGGCCGCCTTGTCAGACAAAGCCAGAAATAAAGAGGGAAGCTATTGCTTTCAGCAGCGAGACCCCCAGGTGACCTTCCCTTGTGACCTTGGTGTGACCCCGTATTGAGGAAGGGGAGAAGTGAAACTCCTGCACCAGGGTTAAATGCACGGAGACGCAGGCACAGTGGCTAGAAAGATAGTCTCTGTCCGCATGCCGTAATCAGCCACACCTAGGTTTTAGGCCCATGTGTGCACCTTAAAGGCCTGATTTAATTCAATATGTCATTACGTGATATGTCATGGCTTTCTCTCAGCAGACAGCCATAATTCGGGGTAGCCTGAAGTCTTTGGTCATCCATGTATTGTGTTTGAAGAGCCACAGCCTGGCTCTTTTGACTTGGGTCATGTGGAGGTAGATATAAAGGTGCAAGGCTTCAGGGTGTAACTGTACCAGGACTGAGTTATGGAATGTGTGACAGTGAGCTGTAGGCTAATCACACCTGGAAATGGAGGCCAGGGGTCTCTGAATTCATCACTTCCTCCTCTGAAAGGACCTTCTCAAAAGATATTTCTGAAAAACTGAATGTGACACACAATAATTCAAGTATGTTTCTAGTTATCTATAGCAGGCAAATCCTGAGTCTATCTTGAGCTGGTGTAAACCTTATCTTTTCTGTGCAAGTCCAGATATGAGGTTCGCCCTGTCTCTGTACAGTATAACCTTGTGTCAAGTCGATCTTGCTATCTGTGTAATTTGCTGACATTATGTCCACAGTCGACCTTGAGCATATGAGGACAGTGAAGGCTGACAAACACCAGCGCTTCTGCCAAGAGAACAGCCTCATCAGTCAGTTCGTATCTGCCAAGTCTGGAGACTCGGTGAGTTGGTTTACCTAGTAAATCACATCAAAAGTGGCACACACGCACCATATATATATATATATATATATATATATATATATATATATATATATATATATATATAAATAATAATGGCTACTGATGTTTTGCCAATAAGAAGATGTATTCCTGCTCATCTCTCCTCCTTTCATGCCCTGCCTTCCCTTCAGGTGTTCCTGGCATTTCAGAGAGTGGCTGCAGAGATTCTGGGGGTAAAGCTCAATAAAGCGGAGATGGAGCAGTCCCAGGTGAGCCCTAGCCTTCATTAGGCCTTTTATCTCACATTTCCCAGAGAGAATTGACCCTTCGCTAAGCCCTTCCCGCCCTTGGTTACTGTTGCAACCTCAGACAACATTCCCCCCTCTAACCACTGGTGAAATCCCCTCACAATGATCTCAAACTGTGTTTTTAATACACAATTAAATTAAACCCCTTTACGTTGTGGTGGACTTTCATTACGATCATTTCAATCACAGGAACCTGGTAAAATGAAGGTTGTAGTGTGGCGAGCCACCTGATGGCTCTGGATGCACTGTTAGCATGCAGCCAAAGTTACTAACCACGTTTGGAGCTAACTAGTGCTCTCAAATCGTATCCTGATGTTGACAGCAGATGAGTTCTATTCATAACATGGCTGATTTACAGTGAGCTCCAAAAGTATTGGAACAGTGTTTTTTGTTTGTTTTAGCTCTGTACTCCAGCACTTTGGATTTGAAAGTATACGATGACTATGAGGTTAAAACAGCTTCTATCTCAAGGCCATCAGACTGTTAAACAGCCATCACTAACACAGAGAGGCCGCTGCCTACATACAGAGAAGTCATTGGCCACCTTACTAAATTAATCATTAGTCACTTTAATACTGCCACTTTAATAATGTTGAAATATCTTGCTTACTCATCTCATATGTATATACTGTATTTTATACCATCTATTGCATTTTGCCTATGCCGCTCGGTCATCGCTCATCCATATATTTATATGTATATATTCTCATTCCATCCCTTTACTTACACTACCGTTCTAAAGTTTGGGGTCACTTAGAAATGTCCTTGTTTTTGAAATAAAAGCACTTTTTTGTCCATTTAAAATAACATCAAATTGATCAACACTGGAAACGGCAGATTTTTTTTATTTTTATGGAATATCTGCATAGGCATACAGAGGCCCATTATCAACAACCATCACTCCTGTGTTCCAATGGCATGTTGTGTTAGCTAATCCAAGTTTATAATTTTAAAAGACTAATTGATCATTAGAAAACCGTTTTGCAATTATGTTAGCACAGCTGAAAACTGTTGTGCTGATTTAAAGACGCAATAAAACTGGCCTTCTTTAGACTAGTTGAGTATGTGGAGCATTAGCATTTGTGGGTTCGATTACAGGCTCAAATGTCCAGAAACAAATAACTTTTTTCTGAAACTCGTCAGTACGTTCTTGTTCTGAGAAATGAAGGCTATTCCATTCGAGAAATTGTCAAGAAACGTAAGATCTCGTAAAACTCTGTGTAATTCTCCCTTCAAAGAACAGCGCAAACTGGCTCTAACCAGAATATAAAGAGGAATGGGAGGCCACGGTGCACAACTGAGCAAGAGGACAAGTACATTAGTGTCTTTTTTGAGAAACGGAAGCCTCACATGTCCTCAACTAGCAGCTTCATTAAATAGTACCCACAAAACACCGGTCTCAACGTCAACAGTGAACAGGCGACTCCGGGATGCTGGCCTTCTAGGCAGAGTTTCTCTGTCCAGTGTCTTTGTTCTTTTGCCCATCTTAATCTTTCTTTTTACTGGCCAGTCTGAGATATGGCTTTTTCTTTGCAACTCTGCCTAGGAAGGCCATTATCCCGGAGTCGCCTCTTCACTGTTAACGTTGAGATCAGTTGGATGTTACTTTAATGGACAAAAAAAGTGTCCATTAAAATGTGTCCATTTTTCTTTCAAAAACAAGGACGTTTCTAAGTGACCCCAAACGTTTGAAAGGTAGTGTAGATGTTTGTGTAGGTAGTTGTTGTGGAATTGTTAGGTTACTGTTAAATATTACTGCACTGTCGGAACTTAAAGCACAAGCATTTCGCTACACTCGCAATAACATCTGCTAATCATGTGTATGTAACCAATAACATTTGATTTGACCTCTCATCATTTACAATAACAGGGGAGGTTAGCATTTGTGGGGGAGGGTATGATATTTGTGCGTCTAACTTTCTCACTCATCATTATTCATGATTCATTCAGGATTATTGGTTACCATGGTAGCACCCACATTAATGTACAAGTGTTTAGACTATTCTTTTTTATAATACAAGTGATTCCAAAATGACATAATTCATTATTTAACATTCATTTCTATTGGGCACAAAATAATCTGAAACACAACCAAAACAAACAGCAAATGCGTCCAAGTTTGTAGAGTCACAATAATCATTGTGTTTTAGGAATATGGTCCAAAATATTAAACTTTTGACTACTTTAATACACATAAGTGAATTTTTCCCAATACGATATGATTGAAAATACCCTCCAAATTAAAGCTTTTTAACCTCATAGTCATTGTGTCATTTCAAATACAAAGTACTGGAGTGCAAAGCCCCCCAAAATGTCACTGTTCCAATACTTTTGGAGCTCACTGCAGCAAGGTAATATTCATTTTGAAAAAATAAGTTCTATTAACTGGCTGGCTGGCAGCTATACAGTGACTAGCTAGGGTTAACATTGGCTGGTCAATGAGACTGAGAGCTAGCTAACCAGCTGAGCTAGCAAACAATATAACAAAAGTATAATTTCAGATTAGAAAAATAACCCAACAGGCTCTGCATTTCAGACCACAGTACCAGTACCCCGGTGCACTGTCAAATTATTTAGCTATTTTAAAGTATTTGTTTTTGAATGAAAACTCAGTTTTTGTAATACTCCAATGGTTTTCATGTTTCAAACGTGAGCTTGTCCAAGGTGTCGGTCTCGATGACCGTTCCTATCAATTGGAGCGATGCTATTGGTTGCCCAAAATTCTGGATCGGGGCTTAGCGAAGGGTAAATTATGTAGCAAGTCATGTTGCCATTGTTTGGATGGTTTCTTATAACCACACGCATGTACACAAGGTCAACCAGTGTGTGCCAGGTCACGGGACCCTTGTTACTCAAGTTATACTGTACCTGCGACTGTCCATCTGTAAATACTGCCACATTGACGACGTTAGAGCCCAATCGTGCGTGAGGTGAGAGGTGAAGAGGTTGGCAGTGTAGGGTGGGAAGGTTAGGATGCGTCCTCTGATTTATTGAGCTTATCTCCCTCCGAGCTCGGCCTCTGTGAACCAGCCAGACCAGGTGGCCCCGTCACTGGTGACAGAGGTGGGATTACTCAGGGCACCTCCCCCAGAGGCATTCATCCTCCTTGTGATATGACTGGTCGGTGCCACGCTGGCTAGAGAGTGGCTGATGAGGCTGGGGCTATGGGGAGGTCAGTACCCCAAGAGAAGGGAGAGGACTAAGGGAGCGAAGGCTAGGAGACAATTCTCAAACACACTTCCACCCCCACCCTGCCTCTTTTGCTGTCAACAGACAGGCTAATGAAGGTGTCCATCTCCGCTCCCCTCCGTCACCTCCCATGATAGTTACCTCAATAAACCCAAGTGCTTTAATCCAAGCTAAACAAGCTGGATGAGTGGTCTGATCTAGGGCTTTTGAGGTGACTGTATTACCGCCACACCAGCAGTCATGAGTCATGACCGTAGTAAAATTCGACGTGACCATAGAGTCATGGTAATCTCCTCTTATGCACTCTGGACATTCTGACATCAATACAAATGCAATGGAAAATCACATCAAACACTTATCATCAAAACAGTATCGTGCTTTTAAAACTCGCCTCATTGTGATCGATCAATTTGAAGAAAGAAGTTAAATAACAGGTTGAAACTGAGTGGGAAACATGGTTATTGTGGATGTTGTTTCAAAGCCTAACACAACAAAATGGACAACACCCATACACATACTGTATTAGAGCTTATACATACTCATAGGCTTATGAGCCTGAAAAAAAAACTATATTAAAATGATTGTGCCATAATACAATACACAGCCTATTGTGTATTACGCACAGCAGAATTTTATTTTATTTTTTTAACTGGTTTTAAGATGTCTTTGGTACATAATTGGTCTAGCCTATGCTCCAAAATTAAACAAATTCTATTAAATTATGAGTTTGGACTTTAATATTATGCATACTGGATGGATTGGTTATCTTATGCTACGCTACAAACTGTCTATCCATGAGTCTGGGAGAGAACTTATAGGCCTAGGCGATGCTGTTGGTTCATTGATTGTGCAGGGTGGTTTACGGCGTTAGCCTACACTTATAGTGAATTTGTATTTGATTTTGAATAGCCTAGTAATGGGGCATTTTTTTATATTTTGATAATGAATAGGCTGACACATTACGTTTAACTACAGAATATCTCACCACTGTGCATTTCCATCTCTTCCTCTCTCTCCTTCATTCCTTTCTCAAGTGCTCTGTCGCACAGTGTGCTCCTCAAACAGTGGTTGATATGTGGAGTGAAATAGGTGTTCTTATAAGCCCAGACATGTCTTTATGTAATCCCGTGTGAAAGCAGGGTTTTGATTGTTGCTCATATTAAGCACATGCTCTGCTATAAAACGAGAGTAGCCCACCTGGCATGATTTGAAAAATGAACAGACTTTCTCAAATCATCAGTAGCCTATAGTTGCATCATGTAGCCCATATATGTTTGACATTCTAAGGTTTGTATCATTCACAACTAAAGTTGCCATATAACTCTAAATCTTGCATATAGGACCTGTTTCAAATGATTACTTCAACACTTCATATGCACACTCGCCCCGGAATGGAAAAAATATCCTTTCTATTTTATTCAGCTAAGTTCAATTATATTATTTCTACTATAAAAACATATAAAAAATAATGGCCTGGGACTTATAAGCATATCTTGTTAGCTAAATGAATAAGCCTACAGCCTATGGCATGGAGCATAGTCGGGGAATGTAACATACAGTAGACCAACTCGTATTTTGTTCTCCTGAAATACATTTCTTACCATGAGATTTCTTTAGATCTGCCTAAAATAAATTGATTTATTGTGATGGTGTATAATAAATTGATTTATTCAACTTTTTAAAATGTAGATGTTTCAAAGGCGCACATGAGTGGCTTGTATGTGGCTTGTAAGCGTGGAGACCTAGAAATGCTAAATGAGTTTGTTTATTAACGGTCAGTTACCATGAGACGGCAGTCTTTTGCATGACAATAACCGTCTGACACAATTTCATGACCGCCCTAGTCTGATCTGCCTGTCGCAGAGACGTAATCTATGATGTTTATGGGTCACTTCAGGGATGCAAGTCCAAATAAATGTTTATACATAAAATAAGTAATATTTTAGTGGAGTGAAGACTATCCCACTTCAATGGTGTATCTTCATCTTGGATAGAGATGGGTCAGGTTTCTAGGCTACAGTAGGTGAAGGCCTCAACATTCACTGGAGCGAGACACAGACAAAGAAAATAGAAGTAGAAAGAAAAGAAGTAAAGATAAAAATAAATTGGGGGGGGGGGTGATTGTCTGCCAAAAATATCTTGTTGCTGTGCAGTGTTATCAATGGGAGGAGTGATGTTCTGATTTGTAGCCAAATGGATTTGGGGAGAGAGGTCAAGGGCAGCTCCAGGTTATTGTTGGGAGGCAGGACAGCCTGATTATCAGCTGTCAGGTTTAGAGAGCTGTACATGGGGGTCAGGGACCCTGACAAGATCTTATCGGCCTGGGAGCCCACTCCATCATGGTCCCCTGTCTGGAAGATCAGATACTGGGGCCGCTGATCACTCACAGGGTCCGACACCAGGCATCGGCAGCTCGTTAATCAGAATAGCCAACCACGATCTCTGCTCTTTGCTCACTGCCCAATCCAGGTCTGAGGTCTAACTGTAAGTTCAGAAACCGTTCGTCCAATTACTGCTACTCAATATCCAGGGCCCGTATTCATAACGCTTCTCAGAGAAGAAGTGCTGATCTAGAATCAGTTTAGCCTTTTAGATCATAATTAATATGATTACATGGACATGGGGGGGGGGGGGACCTCTAATACCTCTCCTCAATGAATATGTAATGGTTGATTTAAAACTTGGCATGGTAACATGTTAGTAGATGAGGAGCTGAGAACGCACACCCAAAAACAGTTAATGAAGTGCACACTAGTGGCTTAAACTTAAACAAATGTAAAGTCTCACTCCCAGATCTTTATGGATAAACCAACATTTGGCACACCATTCATATCAGGCTGGGAGTATTCTAATACATGAGTGTTCTTCATTTGCACATGGAGAAATGTTTCATAAATGTATCTTGTTCATGGACATTTGGCTGTGTTACCCGTGAAAATGTCCTTAGTATGTTCTTCTGTTAAATCCATTTGTCTTTCTCATTTCTCTCCGTCTCCTCCACGACCCTGTCTTCACCTTTCCCCATCCTCCATTCCAACCAACTGTACCTCCCGTCTGCATCTTTGTTTTCATTCCTGTCTTCTCTCTCTTTTCATTCCACATCTCATTTCCTCTACCCACGCATCTCCTTTTCTATCCCTCTCTCCTGCCTGTTTTTGTCTCCTTCCATCTCTCTGCTGGTGTGGTGGTGTGTTATGCTGCTCAGAGGATCGTGAAAGCTGAGCTGGTGGACTACCCTCAGGACGAAGCCCCCATTAGACAAGAGACCAATCAGAGCAAAATCTGTTCTGTTCAATAATTGGAAGTATGTTTACACACAGTCACACATAGATGTATTTATCTCCTGAAATATATCTATTAGTGCCTTGTGTAAAAACACAATTAAAGCATCTTATAAAGTGGTTGTGGTGGTAATGGTAGCTGTTTTCATTGTATTTTAATTGTGGGAAGTTGAACTCGGAAGTTTGCATACACTTAAGTTGGAGTCATTAAAACTCGTTTTTCAACCACTCCACAAATTTCTTGTTGACCAACTAAAGTTTTGGCAAGTCGGTTAGGACATCTACTTTGTGCATTACACACAAGTCATTTTTCCAACAATTGTTTACAGACAGATTATTTCACTTATAAATCACTGTATCACAATTCCAGTGGGTCAGAAGTTTACATACATTACATACATTAAGTTGACTGTGCCTTTAAACAGCTTGGAATATTCCAGAAAATGATGTCATGGCTTTAGAAGCTTCTGATAGGCTAATTGACCTAATTTGAGTCAATTGGAGGTGTACCTGTGGATGTATTTCAAGGCCTACCTTCAAACTCAGTGCCGGTTTGCTTGACATCATGGGAAAATCTAAAGAAATCAGCCAAGACCTCAGAAAAAAAATGGAGTCCTCCACAAGTCTGGTTCATCCTTGGGAGCAATTTCCAAATGCCTGAAGGTACCACTATCATCTGTACAAACAATAGTATGCAAGTATAAACACCATGGGACCACGCAGCTGTCATACCGCTTAGGAAAGAGACTCATTCGATCTCCTAGAGATTAATGTACTTTGGTGCGAAAAGTGCAAATCAATCCCAGAACAACAGAAAATGCCCTTGTGAAGATGCTAGAGGAAACAGGTACAAAAGTATCTATATCCACAGTAAAATGAGTCCTATATCGGCATAACCTGAAAGGCCGCTCATTAAGGAAGAAGCCACTGCTCCAAAACCGCCATAAAAAAGACAGACTATGGTTTGCAACTGCACATGGGGACAAAGATCATACTTTTTGGAGAAATGTCCTCTGGTCTGATGAAACAAAAATAGAACTGTTTGGCCATAATGATCATCGTTATGTTTGGAGGAAAAATGGGGAGGCTTGCAAGCTGAAGAACACCATCCCTACCGGGAAGCGCGGGGGTGGCCGCATCATGTTTTGGGGGTGCTTTGCTGCAGGAGAGTCTGGTGTACTTCACAAAATAGATGTCATCATGAGGGAGGAAAATGATGTGGATATATTGAAGCAACATCCCAAGAAGCAAGAAGCAACATCAGTCAGGAAGTTAAAGCTTGGTCGCAAATGTGTCTTCCAAATGGACAATGACTCCAAGCATACTTCCAAAGTTATGGAAAAATGACTTAAGGACAACAAAGTCAAGGTATTGGAGTGGCCATCACAAAACCCTGACCTCAATCGTATAGAAAATGTGTGGGCAGAACTGAAAAAGCGTGTGTGAGCAAGGAGGCCTACAAACCTGAGTCAGTTATACTAGCTCTGTCAGGAGGAATGGGCCAATATTCACCCAATTTAATGTGGGAAACTTGTGGAAGGCTACTCGAAATGTTTGACCCATGTTAAATAATTTAAAGGCAATGCTACCAAATACTAATTGAGTGTATGTAAACTTCTGACCCACTGGGAATGTGATGAAAGAAATAAAAGCTGAAATAAATCATTCTCTCTGCTATTATTCTGACATTTCACATTCTTAAAATAAAGTTTTGATCTTAACTGAACTAAGACAATTTTTACTAGGATTAAATGTCAGGAATTTATTTGGGTAAGCTGTAAGTAAACTTCTGACAATTAGCCAAATTTTATGGAATTTTCCAAGCTGTTTAAAGGCACAGTCAACTTAGTATATGTAACCCACTAGAATTGGGATACTTTGAATTATAAGTTAAATAATCTGTCTGTAAACAATTGTTGGAAAAATGACTTGTCGTGCACAAAGCAGATGTCCTAACCAACTTGACAAACCTATAGTTTGTTACCAAGAAATTTGTGGTTGTTGAAAAATGAGTTTTAATGACTCCAACCTAAAGTGTATGTGAACTTACGACTTCAAGTGTATTACTGTATTTACTGTAGATCAGATCTTTACTGTAGAGAAGATTTTCTATCTTTATTTTTACCACAACATTCATCCATTAGCTTGCATACTTCAGTTTACATGTTTTTCTGAATCGGACAAATAAAATGCATTTTAATTATACAAGTAAGCTCTGGGGCCTGGGAAGGAAGACCTGGGGTCTGCTTTAAGTTGTCCATATAGATTTCTGGACTATGCCAGAACAAATGAAAAATATTTAGTAGTATCAGTTAGGTAATTTAATCTTTAATTGGGTAATTTGTGAATAAATCAGATGGATTTTCTAGTGTGGAGGCAACTTTCTCATGTTTTGCCTTTGTTTATGTCTGTCTTTATGTCTGTGTGTTTCCATAGTGTGTGGTGAAGGCAGATATCGTGAACTACAGTCAAGAGCCTGTAGCGAGGACAGTCAACCCCCCGCGCAGCTCCATTTGTGTGGTGCAGTGAACCCCTCTCCCCCCACCTTCCCTATTGCCCCTCCACAAGCTGAATACAGCAGTGAGGGCCTCTGACCAGCAGGATGCCCCAACACACCGGCCCATAGCCAGAGCAGGAGAATTGAGCTGGCCTGCTTCTTTCTGCTGAACACACACACACTGATTCCTCCCTTTGCTCTCTCAACGCACAAGTCTTCAGAAAGGCTGTATATCAGTATTTCCTTTTTTTAAAGGTTTTTAGGGTCATCGGACCAAGTACGGCATATTTTAAGATTTATATATGAGAATCTCTCTGTATGTACAGTATGTAAATTTACAGCGACCCCACAGTATATTCCTGGTTTCAGTATTTAATATATTTTCTTGAATTATTTTTTGAGTAGTAACCAGCTTTGGCTACAGCAGGCACCTGTTGAAAGTTATGCTGAAAGGAAATGGGACCTCCATTTTTTTTTTTTAGCAGTTTAAACACATTTGTCAGTGTTTTATTTTTTTTTTGAGAAACTGTTACTATTTTGACTATCTTTTTTTCTACTATCTTCATTGTCAATTATTCTTTAAAGGACCATCTGATTGTATATAGATATGAAAAGTTGGTTTCTATAACAGAAAAATATACATAAACCACTGTTTTTCAAAATGTATTTTTAATGATAGAATGTGTTTTCCCTCTGCTGTTGTATACAGATGCCATATCTTAATTTGATCATCCTGTTGTTGCAGGAACTTTCCTGCAAACTTGTAGTGTTTTTGACATTTTTGACACTTTCAGACTTACATTTTCCGTTACGGCAAAGTATCAACTCCTGCAAAAAATGTCCATTAATTATAATCGCATAACAATTAACAATTCCTGTTGCTGCAGGATTATTTTCCTGCTGTGTGAAACTGGCGCAAATTAAGATCCGATATCTGTATGCTAAATATCAGGATTAGTTTTATCGCTCTAAGTGGTACTGTCCACACCTCCCACTACCCCCTCTCCCACAGCTCCCAGTGCTGAAACAGGAGTGGTGGGATGAGCCTGGGTAGGTTGGTGGGGCAAGGAGCTATTTGGGGGCAGAGAGTGGTGAAGAAAGAAGAGGCTGCTTCATTTGTATACAGATGTACGATTAAGCAATCAGGCCCTATGGGGTGTGGTATATGGCCAATATACCACGGCTAAGGTCTGTTCTTATGCACAATGCATGCACAATGCAACTCGGAGTGCCTGGCTACAGCCCTTAGCTGTGGTATATTGGCCATATACCACAAACCCAGAGGTGCCTTATTGCTTTTATAAACTGCTTACCAAAGTAATTAGAACAGTAAAAACAAATGTTTTATCATACCAGTGGTACATGGTCTGATACACCACATCTTTCAGCCAATCAGCTTTCAGAGCTCAAACCGCCCAGTTTATATTGTCTGTTATACAACATGTGAGTCTAATCATGAATGCTGATTGGTTAAAACCGCATTCCAGCCGGTGTCTATTCCACAAGTTACCACCGGCTAAATCTATGACATTAACATGCCTATATACTCTGTTCCATCTGACTGCGCAATCCACTTTCTCATCAGCCTAGCCAAGCAATTTATAAACTTGATCTCCACTATTAAAAAACATCTAGACATCATCTAATTTCTTTTAGACTAACATTTCATTTTCAACAGCAGAGATTTGTATACTGTAAACCTTGCTGCTATCTGTCTCTCTGACATTTGCAACATTGTTTCAATATCAAATTCAATCTCCAGCTGTCCCATAATAGTGAATGTGTCGGGATGAGACAGGCAGGCAGTGTTTCTTAGTCAGTCACAGTCATGAATCAGCTGTCATCCTTTTTATGGATATGTACAAATAAATGGAAATGGAAAAAAGTTCAAACAAAACAAAGTGCAGCTAGTTTGCAGTCTGTGTTGTTGGCTAGCTCCTCTGAACAACAGTGTCCTGACGAGTGACCACGTTTTCTATGCCAGGCGAAATCGCACCTCATTTGCTCACTGTTATGGATGTATCCAAATAAATGTCACTAGAAAACTGCTTATGCAATTGCAGCTACTTTACTGTTATTCTGACTGTAAGTTAGTCATAGTTGGCTAGCTAGCAAGCAAGGGATAAGAACGTTACCAGGCAGTATAGCAATGGAACATTTAGGAACGAACGACTGGGTCGTGCCAATAGATACAGAACAAAAACACTGAACGACTGGGCAACTGAACCAATAGAACGAACAACCAGCCGGCTTGGGTAGTAACCCTAGATTTATGTCGGGACTATATCTTGTGGAAGGATTAAATAGTATGAATACATTTATGAAAATAACGTTTTTAATGAAAATATGTAAATCGTTATTTGAACATGTTGGTAACCCGTTGTATAGACGCGATAATAACCTCGAAGCCGGTGTTTGGAGGATATATTGACTTTGTCTCGGGCCTAGCAACACCCGTGTCAATATATCCTCCAAACACCGGCTTCTCGGGCATCATTACTTAAATATACCACGGCTTTCAGCCAATCAGCATCCAGGAGCCGAACTACCCGGTTTATAATCTTGATTTGATCACTCTTTTGTTGATGAGAATTTTTCTGCGCCGCAGGAAATGCAGATGAGCTTTGTGATTTACATAAATTCACTGAAAACCCACACCAACACACAGTTATATTAGCAGTGTTGCATTTTTTATGTAGCCTCATTTTGCCCAACCACCGATCAAGCAACATTATGGACTAAACTTTCAAATCCTGTTGCTGCAGGATTATTTTGCTACGACAATACTGTTCAAAGTAAGATCCAACATCTGTGAAAACAATGTGCTGAATGTAAAATGAACCGCTGGCTTTATTTAGAGTGTGCTCAAGGAATATGTCACTATAAAATATAGCTTCTGCATTCTTAGTGCTCCACACAGTGCCCTTCTAAAAGGAAAGGTTTAGATGTTTAGGCACTGTAGTCAATGGAAACTAGTTTTATTTCACTTGCCAATTAGCAGCTTGCTTGAACAACTGTGATTTCCCATTACTTTCAAGACGTAATAATAACATTAATAACAGATGTTAGTTAGAAAAAATAAACTCTACATTTGTGAAATTGACCAATTACCCAAAAAGTATCTATTTTCCTGATTTATATTTTTGTGTTGATAACATATTTTAATTGAAGCATCATTCAGTTTCATGTGATGCATATCAAGACTGTATTTTTGTGGAAAACCTATGTAGTCCTAGTTGAAATATATTTGGCATAGAACAATTCTGTTGCTATTTTTAACCTTGACAATGGATAAAAATTGAAATATGAACTGGAGCAGCTTAAAGGTATGATAATTCATCTTAGCTATATGTTTATAGCCTTATTCAACTGTCTGTTGTAGAACAGAAAAGACTGTCAGGAAGAACTGCTTTGACACGTGAAATGTCTTCATAGGATCTTCATCATGTCCAAACAAGCTGAATAACAGCCAACTTACACTCTTATAGAAAAATGTTATATCTATAACCTAAAAGGGTTCTTTGTCTGTTCCCATGGGAGAACCGTTTCAATAAATATGTTGGGTTCCATGTAGAACCCTTTCCACGGTTCCCCCATGGAGACAGCCAAACCATTTTTTGGAACCCTTTTTTCTAAGAGTGTATACATACATAAATTATAGGCATGTGTTTGTACTCGTCCCTGCTTTGTCTTGTAGTTTGTATTTGTCAAAATGTTTTCTTCGACCGCTATGTTGTACTTGCACACAGAGGATGTCAACATTGTATTTGTAGTACAACAGAAAATACATGACAGGACATGGTTGGATTTTACTCTGTAAACCATGGTGTTCGCCTTGTGTAAATTATATATTTGTAAATCATCTGCATTGTTTTGTGGAAGATCTTATTTATAAAATGCTGCTCACATTTCAGTGAGATGTCAATAACTCCTCTTGTTGGATGTAATTGCCTCTGTCATAAACACAATCTAAAAGTTAAGTATGAAAAATAATGGTATATCCTCTGTAGACTTAGAAAAATGTTGTTTTAATGAACATTCAAAAGTGGTACAGACATAGTGTTTGTATATAAACAAAAGTGCAATAGTTTATATATTATTACTGATGCATATAGTTTCCTAGGTGGATTTCAGGAAATAATTATGTTAGTTTGTGAGGTTAGTGTGAGTGTATGCTTCATTACCTGTGTGTGTGTGCGCGTGTGTGCACATGCGCTGTCATGCCGGCGCACACACTTGTAATTGATTGACATGACTGATGATGACTGATCACAATGTGATTTTCCAACATATTGCTGTACATTGGTCTGGACACACAATGTTCTTAATTTGTGCATATGTATCCTGTAAAACACCATTATCTAAAACAGATTTTAAATTGGGTGGTTCAAGCCCTGAATGCTGATTGACTGAAAGCCCTGGTATTTTTACTCTTCGAATTATTATTTTTACTTTTCTAATTATAAATTGGGATTTATTAAGAACATCAGGTTCAGCACTACAGAATAGAGTCCATTAATTAATTAAGCAATAAGGCATGAGGGAGTGTGGTATATGGCCAATATGCCATGACTAAGGGGTGTATCCAGGCATTCTGCGTTGTGCATTTGAACAGCCCTTAGCTGTGGTATATTGGCCATATACCACACTCCCTCAGGCCTTATTGCTTAATTAATTAATGGACTCTATTCTGTTTAGCTGATCCTGATGTTCTTAATAAATCCCAATTTATAGTAAGATGAGAGGGAACATTGGCTGTTCCCATTCCAAAGGTATACAATGAGCAACTGATAAAGTGAAGTTACAGAGTAATACCCCTCAGCATGAAATAATGGGACTGTCATCTATGGATATGCACAGTATAATGATGTGTAGTGGCCCAAGGCCACAGTGCCATTTTTCACCCCAGGTGGGACAATGCAAACCAATAGAATGGGGCCCCATGGGACCTGAGGAGCTTGGTGAGATGGAAGGTCAGGTAACCTAGCTATAGCAGATTAAGGATCCATGAGAAATTTAAGCATAGGAGGCAACCCCCCCCCATACAGACTGAGTTAAGACTCCAAAAGCTAATGAGGCACCTGGCTTTTGTTCCTTAAATCTGCACTGAAACGGGTCCTACAGATGTTCCAAATGCCAGCCGTTGTATTAATTAATCACTTAAATAGTTAGCCCTTTTGTCCTCTTCACAAAATTGTAAGAAGGTTTTGGTTTCAGGTGTAACTGTTTTGCTGAGTCAAGGTCATGAAAACCTTTCTGTAGGCCTATTTAGACAAAGATTTAAAGGTGATGGAAACCATAGAGAAGAACAAAACAAAGATAGGCGTCCTTTAATAAACAAATATAAAGGAGGAAACTGCCTTTTTTAGTTTACCTGTTGCATTTTTTTGTGTTGCTAAACAAAACATTTACCTCATGAAGAAACGCGAGCCTTTGCAACACAGACACAGCTGGAGTCATTCCAGCACACGTGCATTGTTTTGCTTGAGTGGGCGTCTTTAGGATTGTCTCTACTGAATTTTTGTCAAGAGCTGTCACCAACACTGACAGGCGAGACTCACCCTTGGCTTTTCCACTGTTTAGACAGGTGTTTTAGAAAAGAAAACAACTGCAGATAGTTTCCAGTTTAAATACTCAACAACAGTGAAGTTCCACGAAAAAGACGGGAAAAAAGAATAATACCGGGGACATTAATGCGAGGAAAAGGGCAAGGTTTTGACAGATTGATTGGCAAGCGGGTTTGAGTATTTTGCCTTCCTGTTTCTCAGCTGAGAGTTTATTAATTATGAGTGATTGTATGCTTAAAATGGGGAATGTTCTTTTCAAATGGAAAGTTTGCTACCAAAGGAAAGTAGCCTATTGCGTGAATTTAAGAGCGAGTGAATGGACATTTGTAAAAATAAATATGGGATGCTGTTCATATTGACTTGTGCATTGTTTAAAGGTCCAATGCATCTGTTTTTATCTCAATATCAAATAATTTCTGGATAACAATTAGGTACCTTACTGTGATTGCTTTCAATGAAAATGGTCAGAAAGAAACAACTTTTAGCAAATAGCAAGTAAGAAAGTAAGAATTGAGACTGTCTGTCTGGGAGTGGTCTGAGTGGAAAACTGAAAACTAGTGGTTATTGGCAGAATGGTTTGGAACTCTCTTATTGGTCTGTTAACTTATTGACTGGCTGGTGATGTCACCAGGCAGGCCAAAACTCCATCCCACCAAAACAGGCTGAAATTTCTGGCGGTCTTTTCAAACAGCTCTTAACCTAAAAGGGCATTATCATTATTTGCACATTTCACAGTATTATTCCAACCTCATAATGTGGAAGTCTATATATAAAACAGAAAAATCCTATTTTTGACTGCACTGGGCCTTTAAACTACAACAAGTTAAATGCAAGTTGTTCCACATTGCTGAGAATCTTTTTTTCCACATATAATTATGTAGGCCTGCTAGAAGCTCAGTTCTCAGTGTACAGACCTGTGTTATCTCAAAGTCAGTAGGCATCATCAAGGCAGCGTGACTGTTTTTAATATCTCTAGTTCCCCCCCATTCACCCCCTTGCTCTTTCACTGACTGTTTCTCGTTGGTAAGACTCTGCGATGACAGTTTTTAAACCGCACATGACAAGTAAGTAAGAGGCTATGGTTGTGGATAAAGTTAGTGGGCAGAGAGCGGCCAACACCCTAATGACTAGCCACTCACTGTCTTCCGTTTTCCACCTGTGCAGTGTGCCAGACCCACAGCGTTGAGGGAGCAAGGAGGACTGAGTCAACCCCTCTGATGAGTTCTAGGGCTATATCCCAAATGGCCCCTAATCCCTACATAGTGCACTAATTTTGACCAGGGCCCGCCAGAGCGCTATGGGTCCTGGTCAAAAGTAGTGCACTCAATAGGAAAAAGGGTAACATTTTGGATGCAGTCCCCAGATCCCCACACTGGCTCCCATTCTTTGCTACTCTGTTACAGTACACTGGGCCAGCAGGAAGGGGAGTGTGACAGGCAAGGCAGGTCAGGGCCCAGAGAGGACATTACTGGCACCCACAACCAGCGCCTTGAGGTGAGCCAGAACTAAGTTCCCATGCAAGTAGGGGATCGCCCCTCCTGCAATGCTCTTTGTGTGTGGTGTGTGTGTGTGTGTGTGTGCAGAGGAACTATGCTGTGGATAATGTGCCTCTTATTTGGCTCGCTCTGTCAGACTGCACGGTCCCTCATAGGTGCCGGGTTTCTGCTCTGGCCATATAGTGGAGGATTTATTTTAGGGGCAAGGATGTGGGCAATCTTAACGGTCTTATTTATAGTCAGGTGGTCTGGTGAAAGGACCAGACAGGAAAAGCACATACAGGGACAGACGACTGAAAGTCTCCCTTTCTATAGTACTCACTCACCCACTTACCATACTTCACAATAATGTCAACTTATTTTCTGATTTTGAGATCACTTAATATACATAAATATTTATTTCTGATAGTATGTACAGTACCAGTCAAAAGTTTGGACACACCTACTCATTCAAGGGTTTTTCTTTATTTTGACAAATCTTTACATTGTAGAATAATAGTAAAGACATCAACACTATGAAATAACACATATGGGATCATGTAGTAACCAAAAAAGTGTTAAACAATATAATAATATATATTTAATATTTTAGATTCTTCAAAGTAGCCACCCTTTGCCTTGATGACAGCTTTGCACACTCTTGGCATTCGCTCAACCAGCTTCATGGTTGAAGTAGTTCCCACATACAGTGGGGCAAAAAAGTATTTAGTCAGCCACCAATTGTGCAAGAAAGAATGCTGAGTGGCATCCAAAGAACACCATACCTTCTGTGAAGCATGGGGGTGGAAACATCATGCTTTGGGGCTGTTTTTCTGCAAAGGGACCAGGACGACTGATCCGTGTAAAGGAAAGAATGAATGGGGCCATGTATCGTGAGATTTTGAGTGAAAACCTCCTTCCATCAGCAAGGGCATTGAAGATGAAACGTGGCTGGGTCTTTCAGCATTACAATGATCCCAAACACACCGCCCGGGCAACGAAGGAGTGGCTTTGTAAGAAGCATTTCAAGGTCCTGGAGTGGCCTAGCCAGTCTCCAGATCTCAACCCCATAGAAAATCTTTGGAGGGAGTTGAAAGTCTGTGTTGCCCAGCAACAGCCCCAAAACATCACTGCTCTAGAGGAGATCTGCATGAAGGAATGGGCCAAAATACCAGCAGCAGTGTGTGAAAACCTTGTGAAGACTTACAGAAATTCATTGCCAACCAAGGGTATATAACAAAGTATTGAGATAAACTTTTGTTATTGACCAAATACTTACTTTCCACCATAATTTGCAAATAAATTCGTAAAAAATCCTACAATGTGATTTTCTGGATTTTCTTTTCTCATTGTATCTGTCATAGTTGAAGTGTACCTATGATGAAAATTACAGGCCTCTCATCTTTTTAAGTTGGAGAACTTGCACAATTGGTGGCTGACTAAATACCTTTTTGCCCCACTGTATACTGAGCACTTGTTGGCTGCTTTTCCTTCCTGGTAGCCATGCTGGTTAAGTGTGTCTTGAATTCTAAATAAATCACAGACAGTGTCACCAGAAAAGCACCGTCACACCTCCTCCTCCATGATTCACTGTGGGAAGAGATCATCCGTTCATCTACTCTGTGTCTCACAAAGTCACGGCAGTTGGAACCAAAAATCTCAAATTTGGACTCATCAGACCAAAGGACAGATTTCCACCGGTCTAATGTCCATTGCTCGTGTTTCTTGGCCCATGCAAGTCTCTTCTTGTTATTGGTGTCCTTTAGTAGTGGTTCCTTTGCATCAATTTGACCATGAAGGCCTGATTTCATGCAGTCTCCTCTGAACAGTGGTTGTTGAGATGTGTCTGTTACCTGAACTCTGTGAAGCATTTATTTGGGCTGCAATTTCTGAGGCTGGTAACTAATGAATGTATCCTCTGCAGCAGAGGTAACTCTGGGTCTTCCTTTCCTGTGGCGGTCCTCATAACAGCCAGTTTCATCATAGTGCTAGATGGTTTTTGCGACTGCACTTGAAGAATTATTAAAGTAATAATGGACTTGGCCTTTTTCCAAATAGGCTATCTTCTGTATATCACCCCTACCTTGTCACAACACAACTGATTGGTTCAAACGCATTAAGGAGGAAATAAATTAGACAAATTAACTTTTGAAAAGACACACCTATTAATTGAAATGCGTTCCAGGTGACTGACTACCTCATGAAGCTGGTTGAGAGAATGCCAAGAGTGTGGTGCAAAGCTGTCATCAAGGCAAAGGGTGACTACTTTGAAGAATCACACTTTTTTGGTTACTACATGATTCCATATGTGTTATTTCATAGTTTTGGTGTCTTCGCTTTTATTCTACAGTGTAGAGAATAGTAAAAAATAAAGAAAAACGCTTGAATGAGTAGGTGTCCAAACTTTTGACTGATACAGTGTGTGTGTGTGTGTGTGTGTGTGTGTGTGTGTGTGTGTGTGTTAAAGAGAAAGAGACTCAACACAAAGACACTGCTGAAACTGCCCCCTAGCGGTCAGTGATTAATGAACATATCCCTTTCTGTGGTGATAAGAGTCCTGTGGAGATGAGAGGCCTTTAGAGATAAGAGGCCTGTGGAAATCCTGTGTTTGATAAATATCTCCTCCTTTCGACAGACCCATAATGATATTTTTTTAATGAGTGTTTCTTCGGCACCTGAATCCAAGCCAGTGTGTCTGAACAATTTAGACAGTTGCTGGCTGGCACCCAAGTTGGATGTCACTTCTTGGATGTTCCATCCTCACAGAAACACACAAAAAAGTGAGTGTCAAGAGTGAGGCAGATTTCAAGGCTCTTTTGCTCTGTCATTAATTTTGTATTGTTCCATCAAATACTGTGGATCCCAAACATGATACATGAGCCATTCAGTGCATTTAAGTGCTATTCATTACACAACTGAAAATACTATTTATCCATAGAAGGAGCTTTGTAGTTCTTCAAAAGCATACTTAGGAGATGTTGAAGCGTTTTCTTTGCAGAGAAGAATCTGAGAATAGCATGCTGTGGTGTTCCCTCACATTTTGTTCTGGGAATAAAACACTTCAGTAAGATAACCTTATGGTTTCATGGGGAAAATATTGTCCTGACCAAACGGAATTGAATAATACTACTTATTACTGAGGGCATAACCTTTTACAGATTCGCACAAGTATGCTAATTCCATGTTCGCTGGCACCTCAAATACGTCCCATTTCACTTGTGACAGGGTGGAACATTCGCTCCACATTATAACTCACTTACTGGAAAAATCATTTGGCGTGGTGTAGTCTACTATGCATGGATGCATCCCAAATGGCACCCTATTCCCTATATAGTGCACTACCTTTGACCAGAGCCAGGCATTTGGGACACATCCACTGCAGAGTCTGGCTATTCCCATCTGTGGCCTCCTCAAAGGAGGAGAAAGAATAGAATATTAAGAAGACATCATGTCAAAGCCAAGTCTCCAGCGTTGACATCAATGAGTGACGGGGAGTGGGTATCCGTTTCCCTCATGGGACAAGCTCTTAAACCACTAAAATGTGTGGTCTGTCTGTACCATCCCACTCCCTATAATGAAACAAATAGAGTATGAGTTTGCATTCAGGTGATTTCTGGGAATGCTTTAGTAAAATAGGGTACACCAAGGATTTATGCTGTTACAATGGTATACTCTGGCAGTATGTTATGCCATGGGACAGATATTTAACTTTAAAATAAAATGTTGTATCAATGAACAAAAGCTAGTGTCAGCATGACAAATACAATACTTATTCACAAAAACGTTTTTGAAACTACTGAATGAAAATATCATGTGTCATGGATATGGATCTAAATAATATCTTCAAGACATGTTGAGACAGCTCATAAGGTGCCTGTAACATTGCTTGGTTGGTTAATTGGAAATGTTCTTCCACTCCACTGTGATTTGGACATTGACTGAAAAAAAAAAATGTTAAGAAATGTTTTCATGAGAGAATAATCATCATAACATTTTGGCTAATGGGCTGCTGTCCCATTTCACATACAGCAGTACAAAATAGTGGACCGGCCCATTTGCCACTGGTAGGCCATTGTGTAAGAAATGCTCAGGACGATATTTGCGCCCAGTCTGCACCTGCAAGATTCATAGACCTTCCAGTCTAACTTTTGGTACCAAGCACTGTTAATCAAAACCAGCATTCTCTGAGGTCATCAGGGGGAGTGAAGGAAATCATTGGTGGAAATAATGTTGGCTCTGAACGTTCTCGCTGGGACTTGTTTGGTCGATTTGGAGAGTTTCTGGAGAGCTTGACCGTGCTAAGAACAACACAAACTTGTTCCTATTTGATTTAGGACCTGCTTTTGTAGTGACACGAGCCAGCAAAGGACTCATGATTTGTATTGGATGTTTAGCATAGTCATATTTCTTTACCTAAATTGAAAGTGTAGGTCACTAAAAGTTAATAACTCTTTAATGTTTTCTACTTTTAAAGTAGTCTGTGTCTGGAGTGAAAGTGCAGTCCATCATTTATGTAGCTTGAACACTTGGAATTTTACTTACAGAGCATTTCTCTCTCTCCACATTCTGAAATATCAAATAATATCAATTCAGTGTTATAAAACAAGCATTTCTAACCAGACACAGAACCTTTAAACAAACTACACAAGGTGTTAACTTTGCATGTCTTTGAGGCAGCTACTGGCAGTCCGTCCTAATTAGAAAGAGAAGTAGTGTAGAGAAAAGAGCACAAAAGAGGCCCAATGGTCAAGTTCCCGTGCGGAGGCTGTTGTGTGAAGTGTCTGGTGATTATCTGGGTGTTCTGTGGGTGCTGCTGGACAGGAAGGTGAGAGGCAGGTTAATTACTGTACTGAGAGAGGAGGTGAGATGGCTTACACAGTCCTTTGTGGCCTGCACTCTTAAATTTCCAGGTGTGAGCTATGGGTAGCAGTGACGATGCCAAAGGTTTAGGCTGGATGGGCCAAGTCCGTCCCAAAGTCACCTCATCGATCATGGGTGACAGGGCGGAGCCGCTGCTGGTCCCAGGTGAGACACACACACACATGTAAATGTTGACACATGCGTAAATGTTTATACACATTCATTCATTAATGCACGCGCACGCATACACACACACACACACACACACGTGAGAACACATGCACAAACATTGTAGTGTTCCTCTAGGATATTTACATTATTTCTAACTCAATAGTTCAACAGTGCAAAGGGAGATTTGAATTTTTCATTTAAAAAACGAGTTGATTTACAATCCTCTTATGAGGCTATAACCTGAGGTCTGCCATTTTCCCCAAACCCCCCTGATATTTACCTCAGTATCAGCGTGCCATTAAAAGTTTGTGTGTCTTGAGACCACGATGTTGTCATGGCCATGTCTCCGTTTATTATTATACCTCTGAATTTAGTGAGGTGTTTTCGGAGTTCGTTAACTAAATGAACAGGTGTTTCCTCCCCTTAAGTCTATATACAGCTAATGAGCTGACTTAAGTGTGTTCAAATTATTAGACCATTAGGGACGGGAAATGTACAAAACGTTGAACACACAAAGAAATGAAGTGTGTATATCGTGCACAGCTCGCTTGTACAATGCTGAGTTTTCTCAGGCTTCTCTTAAAACATCAGCAAGCTAGTTCTTAACTTTGTGTGTGCTTTTGAACACTAATCATATCATTAGTGATTAAACACTTTCGAGAAACGACAAAGTGGAAAATAATGATGTTTTTTCTGCTTAAGTACGCCAGGCCATATTGAGGCAATTAACCCTTGTATTAATGTAGTGTTAATGAATAAAAATAGGCTGATGGATGTTCCTCGTGAGAGTTTTGGTAATTTTGAGAGCAATAGTTGGGGAAAAATAAATACATTTGTGGTCGACTTAATTGTATGTTTGTCCTTGGATGAAATACTGCTTTTATTCAAGTAGGTCAGTGCTGCAGAATATTCATGTTACAGGAGTTGGGACCATGTTTATCAGGGACTACTTGTGTGTCTCAAGCATGAAGAACTAGCTTTATCCCTATAATGGGAGGTCCATTAAGCATGGAAGTGATGTGAGGACTGTTTGATGTGAAAGTATATAGTATTACAACCTGCAGGGAAGTGGGGAGAGAGAAAGAGCACAGCCCTATTCAGTCACAATTGTTAACTGTTTATGGGCTAAACAAATGTTGTGTTGTTGTTGGAAATGTGTCATAGTAAGCAAGCCCATTTTATACAAAACAATACAACAAGAATACAACATGATACACATTCAACTTTTTGAAATCAGAATCGTGCCATGAAAACGTTTTCTTACATGACATCGTTTTGACCAATAAACTGCAGAACCTTCCTTACAGAGCACTTTACTAAGCCAAAATAAAAACGAACAAAACATTTGTCACTTCATCAGTGGACAGTGTGTCAATAATTCAACAGCGTCAGCAGTTGGACCCTAAAAAAGAGAAACTGTGTTGCGTGCTGGAAGGAATAACCTAATCCGCCCCCTAACAAGGGGAAGTGTAAATATGACAAAGCCTTCCCACCTGACACCCTACCCAACAAACAGCCATCTGTCCTCATTATAAGTGGGGTCTGATGTGCCTTAAGAGGTGAGGTGAATTTTTTATGCTCCACAACCAATTAAGCTGGGCCAATTATCTTCTGAATAATTGAGTCAAATTTGGATACCCAATAATTTATGCAGAAGCTACTGGTGCTAGGGTTTCATTGTCAGGAGGCGTTTGGGGAGTACTTAGAGGTACCCCTAAAGTATTTTTTTACTTGTTTATTAATTCATGCTTATAGTTTTGATTGGCATACATTGTTATCTTTCGGGATGTTCAGTGCCAGCGTCTTCCCCCTATTCGCAGCCAACTCTTTGGTTATTCATATCCTTGGCCTGTCACAATGGGGACTTCTCCATACTCCATAACAGATAATCCTCCCAACGCAAAAGTCACCTGTCTCAGGTGTATCGCGGGAGAATGTCACCTGAAACATTATCGTTGTTATAGTCGACACAAAAATATTTTCTGCACCTTTTGTTCTGCTGACAGGACTTACTACCACTTAAAGGTCCCTCCATTATGTTCTGATGTTCTGATGTTTGGAAATTCGTGGTCATTGAAATCTGTCGTATCTGGTAACTAATCCCTAAACTGGCACAATAAAGAAGTGGTGAAGGTGTGGGTAGTGCCTGGCGGGGCTCCTCTCTGTATCTCCACATATTTGTATTTCTCCACTCTCCAAAACACATTCACAAAAGAACTTGAGGTATCAATCCCCAATGGAAGGAATATGAACCCTTAGTCAATGCAATGAGGGAATAACAAGTTGACAATGGTCAGGAAATCTTTTATCAAAGGGATGAAAGGAATTTGGGTTCCAAAAGAGTAACAATGTTTTTTAGTGTTTGTTTACCCTGGTGGAAACCAGAAACTTTGTAGCATGTCAAGCTATCAGTGAGAGCCAGATAATTCCAGCAACAAATCTTATCTTTGCCTGGTCCCAGATCTGCTGTATTGCCAACTCTTATGGTTGGTTGGCATGACAATGACTGTAGCAGTTGGCAAGACAGCATAAACAGATCTGGGACTAGGCTAATCTTCTACCTGTTATCTTCAGGTTTATACCAAGAGCAGCGCAGAGTGAACGGTTACTCTGATGCAATACGCCTGGTAAGCTTCCTCAATTAACCTATCCAATGGCATCTACTCAGCAGCTGTGAAAAGGGACTGTCTCATCCAGGTATGGCCTGCCTGGGTGTTGACGAGTGACAGAGGAGCTAAATATTTGATGAACGACTTGGGATGATCCAAAGGTTGACCTCTCAGAGTGTCTGATACAGGGAACACCCTAACTCTCTGCCATTCTTCTGCTCCTCTCTGGCTCTGCTATCCATAGACTGAAGGATTGGGTTCTGCTATCCCACTCCCAGAGTTTTGCCCAAGATTAAACACAATGGTCAGAATAACAAAGGTGGCCATGGCCTTCTCACCACCATCATTTGATCTGAGCCCCCCCATAATGTGATGGCTAGTGCAGTGTGTATGTGTGTTTTGCAAAAAGCTGTTTTGAATTACCTTGGGTTGTCCAAGTTGCAAATGTCTATCTCAGGACAGAATAGGGGAACATTCTATTGGACACAGACAGTAATTGAATAATCTACAGTGCATGTGCTACACACTACTGGCTCAATGCCAGATTCAGATGATATGTGTAGATACCAAAACCCAGTATCATACAGTTATGGGAGAAACCCAGTATCATACGGTTATGGGAGAAACCCAGTATCATACGGTTATGGGAGAAACAGTATCATACGGTTATGGGAGAAACAGTATCATACGGTTATGGGAGAAACAGTATCATACGGTTATGGGAGAAACAGTATCATACGGTTATGGGAGAAACCCAGTATCATACGGTTATGGGAGAAACCCAGTATCATACGGTTATGGGAGAAACCCAGTATCATACGGTTATGGGAGAAACCCAGTATCATACGGTTATGGGAGAAACCCAGTATCATACGGTTATGGGAGAAACCCAGTATCATACGGTTATGGGAGAAACAGTATCATACGGTTATGGGAGAAACCCAGTATCATACGGTTATGGGAGAAACCCAGTATCATACGGTTATGGGAGAAACCCAGTATCATACGGTTATGGGAGAAACCCAGTATCATACGGTTATGGGAGAAACAGTATCATACGGTTATGGGAGAAACGGTATCATACGGTTATGGGAGAAACCCAGTATCATACGGTTATGGGAGAAACCCAGTATCATACGGTTATGGGAGAAACCCAGTATCATACGGTTATGGGAGAAACAGTATCATACGGTTACGGGAGAAACAGTATCATACGGTTATGGGAGAAACCCAGTATCATACGGTTATGGGAGAAACAGTATCATACGGTTATGGGAGAAACCCAGTATCATACGGTTATGGGAGAAACAGTATCATACGGTTATGGGAGAAACAGTATCATACGGTTATGGGAGAAACCCAGTATCATACGGTTATGGGAGAAACAGTATCATACGGTTATGGGAGAAACCCAGTATCATACGGTTATGGGAGAAACCCAGTATCATACGGTTATGGGAGAAGCCCAGTATCATACGGTTATGGGAGAAACCCAGTGTCATACGGTTATGGGAGAAACCCAGTATCATACGGTTATGGGAGAAACCCAGTATCATACGGTTATGGGAGAAACCCAGTGTCATACGGTTATGGGAGAAACCCAGTATCATACGGTTATGGGAGAAACCCAGTGTCATACGGTTATGGGAGAAACCCAGTATCATACGGTTATGGGAGAAACCCAGTGTCATACGGTTATGGGAGAAACCCAGTATCATACGGTTATGGGAGAAACCCAGTATCATACGGTTATGGGAGAAACCCAGTATCATACGGTTATGGGAGAAAACCAGTATCATACGGTTATGGGAGAAACAGTATCATACGGTTATGGGAGAAACCCAGTATCATACGGTTATGGGAGAAACCCAGTGTCATACGGTTATGGGAGAAACCCAGTGTCATACGGTTATGGGAGAAACGGTATCATACGGTTATGGGAGAAACCCAGTGTCATACGGTTATGGGAGAAACCCAGTATCATACGGTTATGGGAGAAACCCAGTGTCATACGGTTATGGGAGAAACCCAGTATCATATGGTTATGGGAGAAACCCAGTATCATACGGTTATGGGAGAAACCCAGTATCATACGGTTATGGGAGAAACCCAGTGTCATACGGTTATGGGAGAAACCCAGTATCTTACGGTTATGGGAGAAACCCAGTATCATACGGTTATGGGAGAAACCCAGTGTCATACGGTTATGGGAGAAACGGTATCATACGGTTATGGGAGAAACGGTATCATACGGTTATGGGAGAAACCCAGTATCATACGGTTATGGGAGAAACCCAGTGTCATACGGTTATGGGAGAAACGGTATCATACGGTTATGGGAGAAACAGTATCATACGGTTATGGGAGAAACCCAGTGTCATACGGTTATGGGAGAAACGGTATCATACGGTTATGGGAGAAACGGTATCATACGGTTATGGGAGAAACAGTATCATACGGTTATGGGAGAAACAGTATCATACGGTTATGGGAGAAACCCAGTATCATACGGTTATGGGAGAAACCCAGTATTATACGGTTATGGGAGAAACCCAGTATCATACGGTTATGGGAGAAACAGTATCATACGGTTATGGGAGAAACCCAGTATCATACGGTTATGGGAGAAACAGTATCATACGGTTATGGGAGAAACCCAGTATCATACGGTTATGGGAGAAACCCAGTATCATACGGTTATGGGAGAAACCCAGTATCATACGGTTATAGGAGAAACAGTATCATACGGTTATGGGAGAAACAGTATCATATGGTTATGGGAGAAACCCAGTATCATTTACGCTTATGGGAGAAGATTACAAATGACTTCTTAACTACATGTTTAACCAAAATACGGCGTTTTCATCATCATAGACTAATCCAGGTATTTATCTCAGACAACCGCAGAGAGGTAACTGGTAACTGACAGGATTGTGGAGATGGTAATTATGGTGGTCTTGATGTTACCATGTCCGTCTAGTCAAGTTTATGTAGACGAGAATGCGCTGAAGTTCCACAACAGCAGAGCCGATCACCACCACCTCTCCCCCACTTCCATCCGAGCAAAGCAGCAATAAAAACATGGGTCTAACAGGTTTCAGCTCAGTGGGCCAAGCTATGACAACAAAATTAGCTCCTTTTGTACCAGGGTGTAATGTTTTCAGGTGTGTTTTAGTAGAATGCATGGCATGTACTTACTTAGCTGACAAAGCCCAGTCTTTGCCCTTCTTTCATGAAACGAGGAAAAGTAGAAAAAACAGTATCACAAGCCGGATGTTATACCTACGTGTTAAAGAAAAGGAGAGCCGCACAGTCTAGGAGTTCAGATGCAATAATTTAATAACCTAATTAAACAAGTGTGTGTTTATTTCGCCTCCAGATTATAAGGAATTAACAAACTATTGATGTAATTAGTCTTATTAGTAGGATTTACAAAAGTAACATTTTGAGACAGACAGGGATCCATTCAACATATTTCCTGTAGGCCTATGCAGTTGGTTCTGGGACTTGCTTAAAACAATATGCTTACTGTCAACACATCTATACCTGTATCCATACTTGTATACCACTATACAACGACGAGACGGCCTACAGGGAGGAGGTAGGCACTCTGACGGCGTGGTGCCAGGTAAACAACCTCTCCCTCAAAGTTAGCAAAACAAAGGAGCTGATTGTGGAATTTAGGAGGAACCAGGCTGGACACGCCCCCATCCTCATCAACGGGGCCACCGTGGAGATGGTCAACAATTCAAATTCCTTGGCTAACACATCTCAGAGAAGCTGAAATGGTCTAACCACACAGACACCTTAGTGAAGAAGGCACGACAGCGACTGTGAAAAAATGTGGCCTGTCCACGGGGGCCCTCACAGTGTTCTAGAGGAGCACCATCGAGAGCATACTGTCGGGCTGCATCACAGCCTGGTATGGCAACTCCACCACAGCGGACTGCAAGTCGCTTCAGAGGGTGATACGTGCAGCTGAACGCGAGTAGTACAGGAGCATCATGGAAAAAACTGGAAGACTGGACAATAGTTTCTAATCCCAGATCATCAGGCTGCTGAATAGCCACCACTAGTCAGCTATCTGCCCCCTCCCTCCCCCCTGCTATTACCCCTGTGGACATTTCCCCCCCACACCCTCTCAACGGTCACTTACTTTACATGCGGCACCCCCTATGGACATTTTCCCCCCACCCCCCCAACAGACTTTTACTCTGCCCCCACCCCAACAACATTCATTACTGTTGCAGTTGTTAATACGTATATTCATGATTTTTTTATTCACATTTTTATAGTTTTTATTTTCCCACACCCCTTCAATTCCCCCCCCCCCCCCCCCCCCCTCCACACACCCTCAACAGTCTCTATTCTGCCTCCACCCCAATGGACATTTATTTATTCATCACTAACATAGTTCTTATGTTGTATATTGTGCTATTTCAATTTTTTAATACAATTTTCATTATTTATTTCACCTAGTCCTGCATGAGGGAGCTCGGCACGTAAGATTTTCACTGTACCCTGCAATCACACCTGCAACCCAGTACATGTGACTATTAAATACTCAGAATCTCTGAATCTCTATACCTCAATATTTCTATATCTCTATACCTCTATATTTCTATACCTCTATACCTCTATATTTCTATATCTCTATACCTCTATATTTCTATATCTCTATACCTCTATATTTCTATACCTCTATACCTCTAGACTTCTATACCTCTATACCTCTATACTTCTATACCGCTACATGTCTATACCTACATGTTTATACCTCTATATCTTTATACTTCTATACCTCTATACCGCTATACCGCTATACCTCTATATCTCTATAAATGTATCCATGGAAAAGCAACAGTAGTGTTGTAAGGAAAACAGATGGCTCAATAAGGGTGTCTACAGTGCTGAGCAAATGCATAATGATAGTAATTCACTTGACCCTTACAAATTGAATAAAATATACAGTATCATATATCCTGCAGGTGTCTTTCTGGGCTCTCTGTGGATTCAGTGGATTTAGCCCAGGACTTAGAAGTGCACTTTCTTTATACCATCTTTGGCCGAGAGCCTGAAGGAATCAACAGCTCTAGTCTTTTAATGACAGTTCGACCATCAAGTAAGGATTTCTGGCAGGCTGGAAAGAAATATTTGAAACTGATCCTTCTTTTTTGCTTTTCTTTGAGCTCTTAATCCGTAAACCATCCCTCCCAGCCCCATCTGGTCTCCTCCTCCTCCTCCCCATGATCTCTCTCTCTCTCTGTCCATCTCTTTCTCTCCCTTACCGACTATGCCATATGTTTCAAACATGCATAGAAACTTGCAAGCTTAAAATCCCTGATAACATCAAACTAATATATACGCCTGTTGCATTAAATGTCTTATCTAATGTTTTCATCCCATCACTGTTAATACATTTGCAATCCATACAGATGGTCTTGTACCTATAATATAATATGCCATAGAGACATCATTAACCTGTGTTTGGTGAATTACCAGAAGATAAGCAAGCCCCATCCTTTACAACTAGTTTAGGATATCCTGCTAAATATGACATGTAGGATTTTTTTTTCTCTTTATTTTTACCATTTTTTTACATTGTAGAATAATAGTGAAGACATCAAAACTATGAAATAACACATATGGAATCATGTAGTAACCAAAAAAAGTGTTTAACAAATTAAAATATATTTTATATTTGAGATTCTTCAAAGTAGCCACCCTTTGCCTTGATGACAACTTTGCACACTCTTCGCATTCTCTCAGCCAGCTTCACGAGGAATACTTTTACAACAGTCTTGAAGGAGTTCCCACATATGCTGAGCACTTGTCATGGTCTTGTTGAAAAACAAATGATAGTCCCACGCAGCGCAAACCAGATGTGGTGGCATATCACTGCAGAATGATGTGGTAGCCATGCTGGTTAAGAGTGCCTTGAATTCTAAATAAATCACTGACAGTGTCACCAGCAAATCATCCTGCCACAATCCCACTTCCTCCTCTGTGCTTCATGGTGGGAACCACACGTGCAGAGATCATCCGTTCACCTACTCGTGTCACAAAGAAATGGCGGTTGGAACTTACTATCTCAAATTTGGACTCATCAGACCGAAGGACAGATTTCCACCGGTCTAATGTCCATTGCTCGTGTTTCTTGGTCCAAACAAATCTCTTCTTCTTATTGGTGTCCTTTAGTAGTGGTTTCTTTGCAGCAATTTGACCATGATGGCCTGATTCACACAGTCTCCTCTGAACAGTTGAGCCAGTTTCATCATGGCGCTTTATGGTTTTTGAGACTGCACTTGAGGAAACTTTCAAAGTTCTTAAAATGTGCCGCCTTGACTGACCTTCATGTCTTAAAGTAATGTCATTTCTCGTTGGTTATTTGAGCTGTTCTTGCCATAATATGGACTTGATATTTTACCAAATAGGGCTATCTTCTGTATACCAACCCTACCTTGTCACAGCACAACTGATTGGCTCAAACATTGTAACGGTTGTCGTCTGGAGAAAGAGAGGAGGACCAATGCGCAGCGTGGTAATAAAACAACTGAACACACCAGTTGTTTTATTATTTTAATAAACAACTGAACACCGAACAAAACAACAAAAACGACAAACGAACAGTCCTGTAAGGTAATGAAGAAACACTGACAGAAAATAATCACCCACAACCAAAATGGGGAAAACAGGCTACCTAAGTATGATTCTCAATCAGAGACAACGATCGACAGCTGCCTCTGATTGAGAACCATACCAGGCCGAACACAGAAATACAACAAAGAAAAAAGAACATAGACTACCCACCCCAACTCACGCCCTGACCAAACTAACACAAAGACATAATAAAGGAAATAAGGTCAGAACGTGACAAATGCATTAAAAGGAAAGAAATTCCACAAATTAACTTTTAACAAGGCAGACCTGTTAATTGAAATGCATTCCAGGTGACTACCTTATAAAGCTGGTTGAGAGAGTGCCAAGAGTTTGCAAAGTTGTCATCAAGGCAAAGGGTGGCTTCTTTGAAGAATCTCAATTTGTTTAACACTTTTTTGATTACTACATGATTCAAAATGTGTTATTTCATTGTAGAATAACAGTGAAGACATCAAAACAATGTAGAAAATAGTAAAAATAAAGAAAAACCCTTGAATGAGTAGGTGTGTCTGAACTTTTGACTAGTACTGTATATCTTGATTTTTTTGGGTGGGGCTTATTGTGTGGTGGAGGGGCTTGGTGTGTAAATGAGAAGGTGCACAGTCACAGCAGAAGGAGCAAAGGAGACGAGACCCAACAGAGAACCATAAGAACAAGTGGACATAAACGCTCATAAAAACCAAAAATGGAAATAAACTTGATTCTTGCTAGACAGGCAGGAATTTGGAATATAGCGCCAAAACATACATTATATTTAATCAAATGAATTTGATATATCGTCCAGCCCTAATGACATGTCATATACACAAACGGTCAGTGGCTGATCAAGGGAAGAGGGTTGTACAACTGCATAAAAAATCACAGCAAATATCAGGGGTTGGCTTGAGGAAGCGAATTCACGAGAGCTGCACTAAATGATAACATTGACACAGAAACCATTAGATCTCATAAGCTGCCCACACACATGCAACTGCACATAGCACACAGTCTAGTTTTCAGGTTCCACTTATTTCTCTCCTCAGGTTTTTTTACTCACTTCTCCCAGGAAACATGGTAGGAGCAGGCTGCTGGGCTCTCCTCAGCTCTCTCTCCTCAGCGCCCCAGCAAAGCCACAACACAAACAGCGGCGGCCATATCGGGCCCCAGCTGCCGACATGTCTGCTCAGCGGCGTATTTATTTAAACCTGCCGCTGGCCCTGGAGGTCCGACGCAGGCCTCGCCGGGGGCCTCCCCGGCTTGTTTGAGAATCCATTCACACCTGAGCATTAAATTACTGACACTAATGTTACTAGTAATGCTTGGACCAGCTCCCATTTTTGGGGAACCCATAAACCTGCAGGAGCCGGGAAATGTGGACGGTCCAAGAAAAAAATCAAGATCTTAGGTGAGGGACCAATGTGATACAGGGGGATAAGCATGACCCTGTCTGTGAGATCTGTGTGTAAGGTATTATTCTAATGTACTGTATGTGCAGGTATTTGCTGTATGTATTTCCGTTGTCAGTGACTGAGATAGAGCATAGATCGAGGATAAGGGTATACAACATTGTACACATAAATCATTCATTTTAAAGCAAACTACTCTATTCTGTCTTCCTCCCTAGGCTGACAGTAAAACAGAGGACACTGTCCCCTTAGGGAGTTCGAGAGAGGTGGGGGAGGGACATTGTTTGACTGTTACCCTGGTTGCTAAGGAGTCTTTTGAACTTGAGAGGTGTGGAGGCATGAACACCTGTGCAGCCCCCCTCTTGAAACCGGTAGGATACCTTTCACCTTGTCTCACTCTGCAGCACTCACTGAGCGGACAAGAAGAAAAGAAGAGGGTGCGGAGAAAGGAAAGTATCTAAGAGACGTCTCCTTGGCTGTCACTCAGGGGTCGGGGGTCAGAGGTCGGCATGGAGGGGGTATGTCAGGTGTTAAGTGGGGCAGACAGCCCTGTGGAGGGCTTGTTAAATGCCTACCTGTGCAACCTGCTTACCTGCAGCCAGGTGGGAGCACAAAGCACCCAGGGTTTACCCACCGATACACGTGATTTCGATATGACTGATTTGGATCGTTTACAGACATAATGACTTTTCTTAGAGTTTTTTTTGTCTGTGTTTTTGAAAGAGTGAATAAGTGAGAGGGAGACAGAGGTGAAGAAATAACAAAGTGGGAAAGAAAGAGGGAGCAAATAATATGATTCCGCTGTAGCCGACTAAGTCGTTATTTTTTTCAACAAAACAAAATGTAGAAGAAGAGACGAGTACCGCAATTTAGTACCGCCTCTTTTCCGATCAGATAGTATAGCAAGTCAACATAAAACACTAATGACTCTCTATTAAAGGTAAAAAAACGAAATACAATTTGTAGAGGACTATAGTGGCCAGAGTCAGACTATAGCGATATGTGGTCTGGATTCAAGTCAAAAGCCAGTCCCAGTCAGTGATTACACATACTGTTAAACAAAATTAAATGCAGAGCTAACTCTGGACAATCACAAAGCATTTTCTCTCGTACTTGTTGCTGGCTTAGAGAGACAAACAGGGATGCTGCAGATTAGTGCAGTGATGCCACTTTCACCTTTTAAATGTAAACCCTTTGTGCATGGTGCTTAAAACTATTTTAACACAAAGTGTTGACCTTTAAACGTTAACCGTGGCATCACTGTCTTGGTTCTGATCCTTTAGGCCTTGTTTCTGGCTTAGAGAAACAAACAGCACTAACGAAATACCCAATTTATTTCCTACTACAGTTTTACGAGAATTTAGGGCTCCTATTTGGTCGCAGCTAGCTTTACACAGCAAACCCAAAGGGTTTACATTTAAACGTTAAACGTGGCATCACTGAACTAATCTGCAGCGTCACTGTTTGTTTCTCTAAGGCAGAAACAAGGCTAAATGGTCAGAACCAAGACAGTGATGCCATGTTTAAATGTTTTAAACTAGCTTTACGCGGCATACACAAAGGGTTTACATTTAAAGGTCAAACATGGCATCACTGCACTAATCTGCACCGTCACTGACATATGATCGTCTGGGTCAACAATGTGCTTTCATTTAATTAGTGTTCATTGCAGTCCCAATTTGGCTATACCATTTATTTAGGGATGCTGGTGGTTGTTTTGGACCAAATAGGAGCCCCGAGTCCTCGTAAAACTGCAGTAGAAAATAAATGGCTTATTTCATTAACGCTGTGTGTTTCTCTAAGTCAGAAGCAAGTCTAAACAATGATAATGATGATCTGTGGCGGCAGGCCGAGGCTGGTGGGGGGGGATCCTCTTCATCCTGTCATGGCCATTGTGTCGAGGTGGCATTGAGCTCCTTGTCCAGCCTTCCATAAATTATTGATGACTCGTCACAATGTCTTTTTGTTTTGTTGGGGCCACAGCATGGAAATGGACACGGTTGAAGTGAGAAGGTAGCACTTCACTCCAAGTGAGTAGTCATGTGGCTGTCTGACTTCCTTTGGAGCACACTGGAACACAGTCACATGAACACATCACAGTATGACCACTGTTTCACAAAATGTCATGGTTCTGACCATTTCACAAAATGTCTTGGTTCTGACCATGCCACAAAATGTCTTGGTTCTGACCATGCCACAAAATGTATTGGTTCTGACCATGCCACAAAATGTCTTGGTTCTGACTATTTCACAAAATGTCTTGGTTCTGACCATGCCACAAAATGTCTTGGTTCTGACCATGCCACAAAATGTCTTGGTTCTGATCATGCCACAAAATGTCTTGGTTCTGACCATGCCACAAAATGTCTTGGTTCTGACCATGCCACAAAATGTCTTGGTTCTGACCATGCCACAAAATGTCTTGGTTCTGACCATGCCACAAAATGTCTTGGTTCTGACTATTTCACAAAATGTTTTGGTTCTGACCATATTACAAAATGTGTTGGCACTTAAAGGTAGACTCAGCGATATGATGTAGATGCAGAAAGTAAATAGCGTAATGGGTCAACTTCTGCAACAACTAAGAGTGTTGAGGCACCAGTCTCAACTTCTCGGGCTGTTTCGGTGCCCTGGCTACTACGCTGCACACAGCATGAAGAGAAACCATGCACATGCACAGATATAATACACCTTGAAATGTTATGGTTTATTGTGAAGCATTTTATGCACATTAATATATTTGAGGGTATGGCGTATGGCCCAGTACATCACTGGGGCCAAGTATCCTGCCATCCAGGACCTCTCTACCAGGCGGTGTCAGAGGAAGGCCCTAAAAATGGTCAAAGACTCCAGTCACTCTAGTCATAGACTGTTCTCTCTGTTGCCGCACGGCAAGCGGTACCGGAGCTCCAAGTCTCGGTCTAAGACTCCTGGACCAAATGGCTACCCAAATGGCTACCCCCCCCCCCCCCCCCCCCCCCCCCAAGACCCTCTTTTACACTGCTGCTACTCTCTGTTGTTATCATCTATGCATGGTCACTCTAATAACTCTACCTACATGTACATATTACCTCAATTACCTCGACTAACTCTGTATTGACTCTGTACCGGTACACCCTGTATGTAGTCTCGCTGTTGTTATTTTACTGCTGTTCTTAAATGACTTGTTCCTTTTATTTCTTCTTCTTCTTAAGAAGAAGCATTTAAGCATTTCACTGTAAGGTCTAGGTCTATGCATGTGACATTTGATTTGATTATGATTCTGAATGTACAGTGCTACACCCCCACCATTCCTATTCCTCTCCCTTCGGCGCATGTGACTAAAACAATTTGATTTGATTTGACTCTATATAATGTTACCAGAAGAATAACAAGTTAAACACTGTGTAGATAGATATATTTCCGTTTTGAGCTGCTGCTTCTTGTGCAATCTGCTGAAACTAGCAGAACAGAACACTGTTAACCTGCTGAAACTGACTGAATAGAACATTGTTAACCTGCTGAAACTGACTGAATAGAACACTGTTAACCTGCTGAAACTGACTGAATAGAACATTGTTAACCTGCTGAAACTGACTGAATAGAACATTGTTAACCTGCTGAAACTGACTGAATAGAACACTGTTAACCTGTTGAAACTAGCTGAACAGAACACTGTTAACCTGTTGAAACTAGCTGAACAGAACACTGTTAACCTGTTGAAACTAGCTGAACAGAACACTGTTAACCTGTTGAAACTAGCTGAACAGAACACTGTTCACTTGCACTGGACTGCAGGTGAGGCACAAGTCATATGGTTCAGTTTTGATATTGGGCATTTTCACTTAAATGTTAACAACGGTTGAATACTTACTTTGAGGGTTTGGGCTAAGTGATCGTCTATTGTTCATGTGATTGTGGCCCCGCTCTTTATGTTCTTCAAATCAGGAAATGGTTAAACAGGGCTAATTACCCAGCAGTATTCCCTGCAGTGTGCGGTCCTGGCAGTCCGTCTCTGTGGTTGATCTGACAGGAGTCATGCCCTCTGGGGTCCACGTATCAATTATAGAACCGTTCGCAGTTAGCCATTTTGGAAACATTAGACAAGCTCAATCCCAGCTTTTCTTTCTTCTTGCTCAATGTGCCTCCCCCTTCCTCCTGCCAATGCCTTCATCATGCAGACAAATGGGACTCCTTTTGGATTGAATTTAACTTACACCTTGAGACTTGAGTTGTCTGGTTATTTAATACACTGAACCGTACAGAGCTGAAATAAAAAGGAGAATATTGTAAATAGAAGAAAAGCGTACAGGAACATACAGAGGTGAATGAGGGAAGGACTGTGAGAGTGGGTAAAGGTTGTTGGTGTGGCTAAGATAGACAACATGTGAGGTTATTGACACACAGTAAGGTTATTGACACACAGTGAGGTTGTTCTAGGGACTGGAGGCTGACATCCCTCTGAGCCACACATACAGTGGCCATACTCCCTCTGCTGCTGCCCTACTGTAAACACAGCCCAGAGGGATATGTGTGTGTGTGTGTGTGTGTGTGTGTGTGTGTGTGTGTGTGTGTGTGTGTGTGTGTTTGCGTGTGTGCGTGTGTGCGTGTGTGCGTGCGCGCGTGTGTGTGTGTGTGTGTGTGTGTGTGTGTGTGTGTGTGTGTGTGTGTGTGTGTGTGTGTGTGTGTGTGTGTGTGTGTGTGTGTGTGTGTGTGTGTGTGTTTGGTTTTACTATCCTTGTGGGGACCAAATGTCCAAAAGGAAAATTTTTGCAAGTGGGGAACATTTTGTTGTCCACACAAGGAAAAATTATATTTTAGGCTTAGGGGTTAGGTTTAGGGTTACCGGTAGAATTAGGGTTAGGGGTTGTTGGGGTTTAAAATATATATATATATTTCACCTTTATTTAACCAGGTAGGCCAGTTGAAAAAAAGTTCTCATTTACGACCAAGGTAAAGCAAAGCAGTGCGACAAAAACAGTAACAGTTACACATGGGATAAACGAATGTACAGTCAATAAAACAATAGAAAATCTGTATACAGTGTGTGCAAATGAAGTAAGGAGGTAAGGCAATAAATAGGCCATAGTGGCGAAGTAATTACAATTGATCAATTAACACTGGAGTGATAGATGTGCAGATGAGGATGTGCAAGTAGAAATACTGGGGTGCAAAAGAGCAGAAAAAATATGGGGATGAAGTAGGTAGTTGGTAGCTATTTACAGATGGGCTGTGGACAGCTGCAGCGATCGGTAAGCTGCTCTGACAGCCGATGCTTGAAGTTAGTGAGGAAGATATGAGTCTCCAGCTTCAGTGATTTTTGCAGTTCGTTCCAGTCATTGGCAGCAGAGAACTGGATGGAAAGACGGCCAAAGGCGGTGTTGGCTTTGGGGATGACCAGTGAAATATACCTGCTGGAGCGCCTGCTACGGGTGGGTGTTGCTTTGGTGACCAGTGAGCTGCGATAAGGCAGCGCTTTACGTAGCAAAGACTTGCCCCTGGGTTTGGCAACAAATATGCAGCAAGGACCAGCCAATGAGAGCATACAGGTCGGAATGGTGGGTAGTATATGGGGCTATGGTGACAAAACGGATGGCACTGTGATAGACAGCATCGAATTTGCTGAGTAGAGTGTTGGAGGCTATTTTGTAAATGACATCGCCGAAGTCAAGGTCAAACTCCTGTACGAACTTGGGAGAGGCGAAGGTCGAGAGCCATGTGTACTCCGAAACACAACCCAACCAAGCCGCATTGCTTCTTGACAGAATGCCTGCTTAATCCGGAAGCCAGCCACACCAATGTGTTGGAGCAAACACCATACACCTGGTGACCGTGTCAGAGTGCATGCGACTGTCCCACCACAGGAGTCGCGCAGTCAAACACTCTCCTAACCTGGATGATGCTGGGCCAATTGTGCAGCTAGCAACTGCAATGGAGTGACTTAGACCACTGCGCCTCTCCAGAGGCCCCATGTAAGCATTATTTGATCAGAACTTTTAACCAGTTGAGTGTCTTTAATGTAGCTACAGTGAGGGAAAAAGGTATTTGATCCCCTGCTGATTTTGTACGTTTGCCCACTGACGAAGAAATGATCAGTCTATAATTTTAATGGTAGGTTTATTTGAACAGTGAGAGACAGAATAATAACAACAAAAAAATCCAGAAAAATGCATGTCAAAAATGTTAGAAATTGATTTGCATTTTAATGAGGGAAATAAGTATTTGACCCCCTCTCAATCAGAATGATTTCTGGCTCCCAGGTGTCTTTTATACAGGTAACGAGCTGAGATTATGAGCACACTCTTAAAGGGAGTGCTCCTAATCTCAGTTTGTTGCCTGTATAAAAGACACCTGTCCACAGAAGCAATCAATCAATCAGATTCCAAACTCTCCGCTATGGCCAAGACCAAAGAGCTCTCCAAGGATGTCAGGGACAAGATTGTAGACCTACACAAGGCTGGAATGGGCTACAAGACCATCGCCAAGCAGCTTGGTGAGAAGGTGACAACAGTTGGTGCGATTATTCGCAAATGGAAGAAACACAAAAGAACTGTCAATCTCCCTCGGCTTGGGGCTCCATGCAAGATCTCACCTCGTGGAGTTGCAATGATCATGAGAATGGTGAGAAATCAGCCCAGAACTACACGGGAGGATATTGTCAATGATCTCAAGGCAGCTGGGACCATAGTCACCAAGAAAACAATTGGTAACACACTACGCCGTGAAGGACTGAAATCCTGCAGTGCCCGCAAGGTCCCCCTGCTCAAGAAAGCACATATACATGCCCGTCTGAAGTTTGCCAATGAACATCTGAATGATTCAGAGGACAACTGGGTGAAAGTGTTGTGGTCAGATGAGACCAAAATGGAGCTCTTTGGCATCAACTCAACTCGCTGTGTTTGGAGGAAGAGGAATGCTGTCTATGACTCCAAGCACTCCCTTTAAGAGTGTGCTCCTAATCTCAGCTTGTTACCTGTATAAAAGACACATGGGAGGCAGAAATCTTTCTGATTAAGAGGGGGTCAAATACTTATTTCCCTCATTAAAATGCAAATCAATTTCTAACATTTTTGACATGCGTTTTTCTGGATTTTTTTGTTGTTATTCTGTCTCTCACTGTTCAAATAAACCTACCATTAAAATTATAGACTGATAATTTCTTTGTCAGTGGGCAAACGTACAAAATCAGCAGGGGATCAAATACTTTTTTCCCTCACTGTGTAGGAAGCTTGATTTTGAAGCCTTTGATTTTAATATCAACTGCATCCACTCAACTGAAACTGCCTACAGATATCGTGCGTAATGTCACTTTCTCCAGAATGGGTTAGGCCTCTGGGAATAGGCCACGGGCTATTGTTGCATGTTTTGAACATTTTAAGCAAAAGGAAATGATGAAGAGCAGGGGCAGAGAATTCAGAAACACTGATTTTGGAATGAATGATCACAACCCCGCTGAGATCAATGAAAGGAGAAAAAGGTATCCAATCATGAAAGAAAAGCATTGCCTGAACCAACGAGTCACCTTGGTGGCAACTGTATCGGTACTCTAGAGTAACTCCCTGGCTATTTTAATCCAACCGTATCAGGACTCTAGAGTAACTCCCTGGCTATTTTAATCCAATGTTCAAATCTGAGTTTGTGTGTTGTAGTGTATCATGACAACTTCAACTATAACGAATACATGCTCCATTGATCTCCACTTGACAAGGAAAGGGCTGCATATAGCTCAGGTTAATGTATCTAGCCTTCCGAACAAAATACATTAGGTTTTTAATTTGATGCATCTGTAAATGATGGGCAAATAAATATTCATGGATATAGTCTACTGATAAGGGACAGGAATCATGGATATAGTCTACTAAGAAGGGGCAGGAATCATGGATATAGTCTACTGAGAAGGGACAGGAATCATGGATATGGTCTACTGAGAAGGGACAGGAATCATGGATGTAGTCTACTGAGAAGGGACAGGAATCATGGATATAGTCTACTGAGAAGGGACATGAATGGGAATGGTGGGGGTGGAGCACTGTACATTCAGAATCAAAATCAAATCAAATCAAATGTTATTAGTCACATGCATAGACCTAGGCCTTACAGTGAAATGCTTACTTACAAGCCTCTAACCAACAATGTAGTTTAAAAAATATGGATAAAAAGAAGTAATAAAAGTAACAAGAGCATTAAAGACCAGCAGTAAAATAACAATAGCGAGACTATATACAGGAGGGAACCGGTACAGAGTCAATGTGCGGGGCACCGGTTTGTTGAGGTAATATGTACATGTAAGTACAGTTATTGAAGTGACTATGCATAGATGATAACAACAGAGAGTAGCAGCTGTGTAAAAGAGAGGGAGGGGGGTGAATGCAAATAGTCTGGGTAGCATTTTGATTAGGTGTTCAGGAGTCTTTTGGCTTGGGGGTAGAAGCTGTTTAGAAGCCTCTTGGACCTAGACTTGGCACTCCGGTACCACTTGCCGTGTGGTAGCAGAGAACAGTCTATGACTAGGGTGGCTTGAGTCTTTGACAATTTTTAGGGCCTTCCTCTGACACCGCCTGGTATAGAGGTCCTGGATGGCAGGAAGCTTGGCCCAAGTGATGTACTGGGCTTTTCACACTACCCTCTGTAGTGCCTTGTGGTCGGAGGCCGAGCAGTTGCCATACCAGGCAGTGATGCAACCAGTCAGGATTCTCTCCATGGTGCAGCAGTGCCTTGCGAAAGTATTCGGCCCCCTTGAACTTTGCGACCTTTTGCCACATTTCAGGCTTCAAACATAAAGATATAAAACTGTATTTTTTCGTGAAGAATCAACAACAAGCGGGACACAATCATGAAGTGGAACGACATTTATTGGATATTTCAAACTTTTTTAACAAATCAAAAACTGAAAAATTGGGCGTGCAAAATTATTCAGCCCCCTTAAGTTAATACTTTGTAGCGCCACCTTTTGCTGCGATTACAGCTGTAAGTCGCTTGGGGTATGTCTCTATCAGTTTTGCACATCGAGAGACTGACATTTTTTCCCATTCCTCCTTGCAAAACAGCTCGAGCTCAGTGAGGTTGGATGGAGAGCATTTGTGAACAGCAGTTTTCAGTTCTTTCCACAGATTCTCGATTGGATTCAGGTCTGGACTTTGACTTGGCCATTCTAACACCTGGATATGTTTATTTTTGAACCATTCCATTGTAGATTTTGCTTTATGTTTTGGATCATTGTCTTGTTGGAAGACAAATCTCTGTCCCAGTCTCAGGTCTTTAGCAGACTCCATCAGGTTTTCTTCCAGAATGGTCCTGTATTTGGCTCCATCCATCTTCCCATCAATTTTAACCATCTTCCCTGTCCCTGCTGAAGAAAAGCAGGCCCAAACCATGATGCTGCCACCACCATGTTTGACAGTGGGGATGGTGTGTTCAGCTGTGTTGCTTTTACGCCAAACATAACATTTTGCATTGTTGCCAAAAAGTTCAATTTTGGTTTCATCTGACCAGAGCACCTTCTTCCACATGTTTGGTGTGTCTCCCAGGTGGCTTGTGGCAAACTTTAAACAACACTTTTTATGGATATCTTTAAGAAATGGCTTTCTTCTTGCCACTCTTCCATAAAGGCCAGATTTGTGCAATATACAACTGATTGTTGTCCTATGGACAGAGTCTCCCACCTCAGCTGTAGATCTCTGCAGTTCATCCAGAGTGATCATGGGCCTCTTGGCTGCATCTCTGATCAGTCTTCTCCTTGTATGAGCTGAAAGTTTAGAGGGACGGCCAGGTCTTGGTAGATTTGCAGTGGTCTGATACTCCTTCCATTTCAAAATTATCGCTTGCACAGTGCTCCTTGGGATGTTTAAAGCTTGGGAAATATTTTTGTATCCAAATCCGGCTTTAAACTTCTTCACAACAGTATCTCGGACCTGCCTGGTGTGTTCCTTGTTCTTCATGATGCTCTCTGCGCTTTTAACGGACCTCTGAGACTATCACAGTGCAGGTGCATTTATACGGAGACTTGATTACACACAGGTGGATTGTATTTATCATCATTAGTCATTTAGGTCAACATTGGATCATTCAGAGAACCTCACTGAACTTCTGGATAGAGTTTGCTGCACTGAAAGTAAAGGAGCTGAATAATTTTGCACGCCCAATTTTTAAGTTTTTGATTTGTTAAAAAAGTTTGAAATATCCAATAAATGTCTTTCCAATTCATGATTGTGTCCCACTTGTTGTTGATTCTTCACAAAAAAATACAGTTTTATATCTTTATGTTTGAAGCCTGAAATGTGGCAAAAGGTCGCAAAGTTCAAGGGGGCCGAATACTTTCGCAAGGCACTGTAGAACCTTTTGAGGATCTCAGGACCCATGCCAAATCTTTTCAGTCTCCTGAGGAGAATAGGTTTTGTTGTGCCCTCTTCACGACTGTCCTGGTGTGCTTGGACCATGTTGGTTTGTTGGTGATGTGGACACCAAGGAACTTGAAGCTCTCAACCTGCTCCATTGCATCCCCATCGATGAAAATGAGGGGTGCTCTGTCCTCTTTTTCCTGTTGTCCACAATCATCATATACCTTTTAAGAAGAGGGATGACCTTAATGTATGTCAAATAGTGGCACTATAGGCTCAAGTAGATCTGCCTAACCAGGCACCCATATTGGTAGGATGTGTCTATAAACCTCCTAGCTCTAAGGTGTCCTATCTGGATGACTTATGCACTGGGTTGGACCAGGCCATAGATAGTAACAGAGATGTATTTATCTTGGGTTATTTTTTAAATAAATTGGAAGGGTCATAATTATTCAAATTTAACTAAATTAATGAGATATGCAGAGAGCTGTGGTTTGAAACAAATGGTTAATGATACTACTAGATCATCAACTATTTTAGGTCACTGTTCAAACATGTGCATTGACCTGATCTTCTGTAATATACCATTTCATTGCTTAAAAGCCAGATCAATGCCAGTGGGCTGGACAGACGATTATATTGTGACCATAACCATGAACACTAAGGTTCCAAACAAACCCCCAACGATTGTGGTCAAGAGACTTTTTAAAACAGTTAATAGTGAGCAATTTCAAAATGATTTGGGTTCTGTACCCTGGGAGCTGAACAAACTTGTTTTGAACACCAAGAAAACCAAGGTTATGTTGGTCTGTTCCATCAAGAAAAGTTAAATGCAGCATGGTATACAATTAAGTATGGAGGGGATACAAATTAAGGAAGTGGCAGAAAACAAACTACTAGGGGTGTAGCTATACCACTGCCTATCATGGTCGTCTCAAATAACTAATCTACTGTATGTCAGAAAAAATATCAAACTGCATGCATGATCCGAACAATAGCTAAATATTTACCGCGAAAGATTCTTAAGCAAAGAACCCAAACATTAATTGGGAGTCAGGTGAACTACTGTTCTGTGGTCTGGGGAAATGCATCAGCACGTTAAATTAGGAGGCTGCAGATTGCCCAGAACAACGCAGCAAGGATTGTTTTAAGGTGTAAATATGGTTATTCTGTTGTAGTCATTCAAAATGCTCTTAGTTGGTCATCAATCAACAAGATCATTGAAAAAAACATGATTATTTTTATTTCACAATGTACACCGTTTAAAATGGCCAAACTCCATTCACAACAGTATTCAGTTGGTTAGAGACAACCATTCAGTTAATACTAGGAATAGATTGTCCACCATCTGTGTTATCCAGACAGAAAAGAGAAATAGGCAAAATAACATTTCGATTCAGAGCAATAAAGAAATTGAATAATTTATCTGAGCAAACCAAAAATCTCTCCATATATACATTCAAACAATACTTTAGAACCATTTAAGTCTGTTTGTAACAGTGTGTTTATATGTAAAAATGTCTTCGTATTATAAATTGTATTTTAATGTTTAAGGACTCTTGGAAGATTAGTCCAAATGTGGACTAAACAAGTTCCTAATAAAATCTAATGAAATAACATCCACTTATCCAACAATATCTATTTTGTATATAAAAAACAACAATCAAAACTATCAACCCTAGTTTTTTTTTTTTTTGCTGTTATTTTTGATACATAGGCCTAGGTAACTTGAAGTATAAGTAAATACAAAAAACAATGTTTCTTGAATTCTTAAAAACTGGCGAGATGTGTGTCACCATTTCCCCAATTATCATTAATACAAGCCGTTTTTGAGGGAGTGACTTAAGAACAAAAACACTTCATAATACAACTCCTCAGTGTAGAAATTAACCTGTCATTGGAGCGTCTGCCTAAATCCCACACGCTTATGGAAAAAAGAGACCATTTTAGTTCAGAGTTCTGTGTAACATTCAATTACAATTTAACAGGCCGGCCTCTATTAAAGGGTATCCATTTCAGGGTTCGAAGCAACAGGTCACAACCTCTCTCTCTGTAAGTCTCTGACAGGTGCTTGTTAGACATGATTAAAAAAGTACAACCAAACACAAAGATTCAAACCTCCAATACTAAACACACCTGGTAGCCGCAAATCACCAAATCACTCCCCTATTGGACCTTGTCTGTGACTCACAAAAACGTACTCTTGAGTGGAAATGTAAGCTGACAGTCAACATTTCTAATACATTTATTTCTTCTCCTTTTTGTTTCAAGATATTCAAGTAATTTATATAATTGCTTGAAACAAGTCCACTTTTCCTAATTCTCACATGTGTCCTTGACAACAGGGTCACGCAGACAGATCCTTCCCTTGGCAGCTGATCCAGATGGTAAAGAGAGCAGAGAGGAGAGAGAGGGAGGAAGAGAGAGAGAGGGAGGAAGAGAGAGGGAGGAAGAGAGAGAGAGGGGAAGACAGAGAGAGAGGAAGACAGAGAGAGAGAGAGAGAGAGAGAGAGAGAGAGAGAGAGAGAGAGAGAGAGAGAGAGAGAGAGAGAGAAGACCTCCCTCAAGGTCAGTTGAAGAATTATTGTGATTTGGCTCTACCTGTCCTCTGCTGCAGCAGACAAGTCAATAGCTTTAGGCCATGAAATTAGTGGGGACTGGGGGGTAGGGTAGAAAAATCCCTACCTGTTTCCAAAGTATTTGAACTCCTAATTGAGCAGAGCCCTTGGTAAATCCGGGAGTGTTAAGGAGGAGGCCTTATCTAAACATGGTGACTAAAGACAACTATCCCCAGCCAGCTTTGCAAGAACATGAGGTGAGTGCAAGCACTCTGACAAAGAGTTTGAGGAAAGCTAGACAAAGGGTGTTTGCCCAAGGCATTGGACTTGTCAAAACCAGGCCAATTGTTTACACCCTCCCTCGACTTTCAACATCCGTCTGATTTGGGTGGACATGACTGTCTGACAGATGAACGCTTCTGTTATGCTTGAGGAAATGCTCATCCTTTTCTGCACCTCCTAACAAACAGAAACTGGCTAGCTAGCTTTGTTTTGTTAGCCAGCTAGCAAAGTGTTGCTGCAAGCACTTGTCCCGAACAACAGCAAAACCAGATAATTGTGAAACAGATATAATATACTGTATATTCTTGTTAGCTGTAAAGTACTGTGTATTGTTTTACAGCAACACATTTCACAAACAATGCAGTGCCTCTGCTTTTGTAGTTAGCCTAGCATCAGTTGGCTCATTCCAATCACCATAAGTTAATGAGAAACACTGTATTTGGAATCATTCATTCTATGGCCTTTGAACAATATTCAATTAGCCTACTGCTGACTGTCTAAGCAATATTTGCATGAGGTAAAGGTGGGATGGTCTTTGTATGTCAGACACCCTCTTAGACGGCACTTTGGGGCCTAACAAGAATGGGACGATAATGGTGTAAGTATGTGTCAAAAAATATTCCATAAATAAACACTATGTCTAACTCGAAACGTTCAGCGCCCACTCCCGTTAAACTAGGTCCTTAAAACAACACTGATGCCGTTTTAGTGGGCCAACAGGCGAGAAAAAACAGAATAGTATGCTCTCCAGCGACAAAGCACTTGAAAGGTAACATAATAGGGCATGCTTGCAGAGATATAGCAGACTACACAGTCGTATATATATAAGACTTTTCTCGCCCATTCTCTTTGTCAGAGCCCTCTACCCAAATGCTGCTCAGAGCTAAGAGCTAAATCTGGTTCTTATCTCGTGAAAAGTAAAATGTAACCAAACAAGTGCAGGGAAAAAGTGGGCACTGGGTCTGCACGTGCTCAGTCTCTGGACTCACGCCATCGAGCTCCACTGGTTGTTACCGAATAGCCACTCATGCTGACAAATAGCAGGAGAAGAGAAAAGGAACCTCTAAATACGTTTTAGTGTTTCATGACAGATTTTGAAGGTGAATAAGTAAATACATTTTACTGGTAATTATTATTATAGAAACTATATTAACAATTCATATAATAGAAAACAGAACATAATACTATTTTTGAGTAGGACAGACAGACGGCTGGACGGACGCACTTACGCACGCACACACACTTTCCCCAACTGTCACACACCCCTGCTGCCAAACCTACAACTTGTCATAGCCCATTATTGGAGCAGTTACCCAATGTCTCCTCCTCGACACCTGGCAGAAAACAACTCTATTCACTGCTCCATCCTCCATCCTCCAGTCTAAAGACTTGTCCCCTCTCTCTACATGAGTGCAAGGCCACAGGACATGGGGGGAAGCAGGCCTGGCAGTGATTAAAAGCCCAAATGTCACGACACGCTGCCAGCTGCCGCCCGCTTTGATATTCTAAGGCTGGATGATGCTTATTTGATCGTTTCATTAGATAATTTGGTCTAGGTGTCAAAGAGGTTCTGTATGTCTGTGCTGGAGTTATTAAGCTCAATTATAGCTGCCAGAAAGAGGCAGAACTGAGCCAGGTCTGTGAGCTCCTTTCAGAGTGTCTGTTTAAGAGCCACCGAGAGAGTCACAGAAATTGCTATTCATAACACCTAACGGCTCATGAATTAAGAATCCTCTAATTATTCATAATCACACACATACACTCCATACGCTCGCTGAAAAAAATACAAATAAAATGGTGTCTCGTTCTCAATTTGGAAGCCCGCAAAACTGCGCTATGCCACTGCTCGAATGGTGTTATTCAAGCTCTTCCTCATCGAGAACATCAACATAATAGTGTTACTTTCCAATTCAAATTAATTGTAATAAATGACACCAAATATTAAGGTCTGTCTATATCTATTACACTGTTTATCCATTATGCATGGTATTTATAATACAGGGACAAGATAGACGTCAATATGGGGTATATTATCATTTCAGACGTCAAGTTTCCAAAATTGCCTGCATGACGTATGCCCACACATACGTGCAAAACAGTTTTTTTAACCACTTTCATATTAGATTTAATAGACATGCCGGGAAATGTGTAGCCGAAAGAATGTCAACCACATGTTTAAAAGTAAATAGGCCCGCGAGAGTTGAAACAAGGACCCATAAGGCTAATCAAACCTAATTTCATCATGCGTTTCTGCTTTGGTCCGCCAACATTTTCCCTGTCATATTATTCTTCTGGCTTTCTCCTGGGCAACGGTAATCCAGCCATAACTAGGCCCTGCCATACTGAATTAGGAGCCAAGTTCCATAGTGTGAATGTGTATATTTGCTTTTTACATGATGTTAAAGCGGTTCTCAGCGTTGGTCTGGACCACAACAGTGTAGGGGAAATTAATTAATTGCTGATGGAGGTGGAAGGGATATAAGAAAGAACAATTAAAGCCATAATTTAAAGAGGCTATACATAACTTTTGGCTCTGGGTGTGCTCTTGAACCAAAAGGGGTCCCCTAAATATAAATAAATATGGTCCAGAAATTACACTATATATATACATAAGTATGTGGACACCCCTTTCAATTAGTGGATTCAGCTATATCAGCCTTACCCATTGCTGACAGGTGTATAAAATCGAGCACACAGCCATGCAATGTCCATAGATAATCATTGGCAGTAGAATGGCTTTACTGAAGAGCTCAGTGACTTTCAACGTGTCATCGTCATAGGATGTCACCTTTCCAACAAGTCAGTCGTCAAATTTATGCCCTGCTAGAGCTGCCTCGGTCAACTGTAAGTGCTGTTATTGTGAAGTGGAAACATCTAGGAGCAACAACTGCTCAGGCACGAAGTGGTAAGCCACACAAGCTCACAGGACGGGACTGCCGAGTGCTGAAGCGCTTAGTGAGTAAAAATGGTCTGTCCTCGGTTGCAACACTCACTACCAAGTTCCAGTGGTGTAAAGCTCACCACCATTAGACTCTGTAGCAATGGAAACGCGCCCTCTGGAGTGATGAATCCCCCTTCACCACCTGGCAGTCCAACGGATGAATCTGGATACCAGGAGAACCCTACCTGCCCCCAATGCATAGTGCCAACTGTAAAGTTTGGTGGAGGAGAAATAATGGTCTGGGGCTGTTTTCCATGGTTCAGGCTAGGCCCCTTAGTTCCAGTGAAGGGAAATCTTAACGCTACAGCATACAATGACATCACTAATGCTATTGTGGCTGAATGGAAGCAAGTCCCTGTAGCAATGTTCCAACACCTAGTGGAAAGCCTTCCCAGAAGAGTGGAGGCTGTTATAGCAGCAAAGAGGGGACCAACTCCATATTTATGCCCATGATTTTGGAATGAGATGTTCACATACTTTTGGTAATGTGTTGTACCCCTTTAGACCGTATTGTAGCATATGTAATTTCCTGGTATACATAGACTTGATGAAATGCATGTTTTGGTACATACCTTGATTTGGAAATGACTAGAAAACAGCCAATATTCAAACCAAAATTTGACATGAGGAATTTGGAACTGAACTTCTATAGTGTATCTTTCATATGACAACATAAAAATGACTAAATAATATTGAAATGGTACTACTCCCACACTCTTAACAATGGTTGTATAGTAATTGTTTGTTTAACGAACGTTTTATTTGTTAGCCGTAATAGAGGATAAGAATTAGAAACCAAGCCCTGTTTCCTTATGCTTCTGCTGCAGTCAGGGTGGTGTTTTGCCGTGGCGTTGGGTTTCCACTAGATAACACAAATTGACTATATTGTAAAAATGTATTAAAACAAAAAGTGCTTTATGGTCTTAAATTTAGGTTAGGCATTAGGTTAGCAGGGTGGTTCAGGTTAGGGTTAAGGTTAGGCTTATCTTTTAAATCAGATTTTAAGAAGAGAAATTGTAGAAATAGGCGGGGTTAGGACTTTGTGGCTGTGTTAACTATTGACGACTGTGGCATTGGCACAGAGTAGGAGTGTTAAACCTCTTAGACTGGGAGGAAGAAATGACAGGACTCCCTTCAAGCTCCCCTCTGTTCTTCCAATGGAGTCCTTCGTTGAGGAAAGAAACATCATAAGTACATAGTCCCAGTGAAACTGTTTCTCTTTCCCCTCCTGGTGGTGTTGCCTTTCAGAGTCCTCAATGCCCCCGTCTCTTTTACCAGAAAGAATCAGAGTCCTATCAGTGAAATCAAAGGTGATTACACAGCTCACTAGTCATTTAGGATTTCTGTGGCTGCGGTAAGTATGTAACGCAGGCCGCAGCCTCAAAGTCTCTGTTTATTCAGTGAAAGTGCTCTGTAATTTATTTAAAATAATCTATTTTAACAAATAAAGAGGTCATTGAGTGAGCGCATTGCTGCAGGCACACATTTAAATACCTCTTTAACAGTCTCACTGGCTGACAGGCTGCTTGGCTGGCAGGCTGGACTGGACGGGCGCAGGGGCAGGCCTCCTACTCTGAACAAAGTGATTCACCAAATTTGAGGAGCGGGATTCTGGGATCGTATTGGCTGTTTTGGGGTTTATTTACACCCTGGTTAACTGAGCCTGTGTGGACATTCTGGGGGCCTGTGTGGACATTCTGGGGGCCTGTGTGGAAATTCTGGGGGCCTGTGTGGACATTCCGGGGGCCTGTGTGGACATTCCGGGGGCCTGTGTGGACGTTCCGGGGGCCTGTATGGACGTTCCGGGGGCCTGTGTGGACGTTCCGGGGGCCTGTATGGACATTCTGGGGGCCTGCGTGGACGCTCTGGGGGCCTGTGTGGACGTTCCGGGGGCCTGTATGAATGTTCCAGGGGCCTGTGTGGACGTTCTGGAGGCCTGTGTAGACGCTCTGGGGGCCTGTGTGGACGTTCCGGGGGCCTGTATGAACGTTCCAGGGGCCTGTGTAGACACTCTGGGGTCTGGGGTAAATATGACAGGTAGAGATCACAAGGAGAACCTCTCAACGATTTTGAATGGCTTGAAATAGAGCTGTTTTTTCCTGCATACCAGAACATCTCCCCACTCGTTTCTGTGGTTCCATCCTGTAGCTCAGGTGCACTGTATCTGCATTATGGATGGCTGTCTGATGGAGCTCAGGGCGCCACATAGGTGGACACATCAAACGAGGAGGCTGGTGCAACTGTAAAGAGCCCCAGTCATATAAATGGAACCAAAGTACTTTGCTTCGTTTGGACTTGTTTGCTCTTATTTGTTTTCTCACCACACAGCGCCGTACTTGGCGGCTTGCAGAGCTCAGTGATTTTTTTTCAATTTTGACCTACCATAAGCATACAGAGGGATATGTATGAAGTCTAATGACTGTTTTTATGTTGCTCAAGGACTCAATTCGACCAATCCTAAATTCTATAATTGAATATGGTTTATTAACAATTAGTGAATTTGACATGTTAACCTGTGCACACCAGTATGTATGAATGTATAATGGTGTACCACAGTTATGATGGCAGCTGATGAATTAGAGTTATGTGAGACTATTTAATGCACTTCCTTTGATCATACACCATGGTGGTCATATACCATGCTTCTTGTTTCTATGGATGGATGTGCCAGACAATATGTGGGTATCTGACAGGTAGAGGTTTCATTGTAAAATATGTGTGAGGAGTAAGGGCTCATTCTGTGGCTTATTTTTAGACTTTTAATATGCATTCAGGGAGTGGAGAAGACTGACATTTCATCAAACTTCTCTACAAAAACATCAGTCGGCCATGACTGGCACCTGGGGCAATAAGTGGTTGCTGTGCACTGAGCCTGTTCTACTAGGGCCAAAGAAAACCTGGTTTAGTGTGACCACCGTTTCCCAGAGAAATACCAAGGAAAAGGGAGATAAACTGAGAATGGGAGAAGCTCAACCTTAATATGAAGATGTGGTCACTTCAGATATTGGTTTGAGTATATGGCTTTTGGATTTACTTTGGGATGTCTTCTGAATCGTATTGTCTTTCAAACCTGAGCAAACCAGTACACACATGCATACTTGTATATTTGAGACTAGATTTATTGTCAATATCTGTTTGTTCAATATCTGTCTGTCTGCCTTGATCTGAGAACAGATCATGGCTGTCTTGACTAACCTTCAGTGAACAGTGCTGTCTGTCTCTAATAGCTGACATTGTGGTTAGGGTCAGCGAGTTAGGGGTTTGGGTTGGACTGATGGATTGCTTTACTAATGATTTTGGCCCGGGACTCAGCTTGTTTTAAAGGGCAGCCATTCGGGCAGTGAGTTTAAGTTTCATACGATGTTATGGATAGGAGGGATTGTGCGCAGCGCTCCTCTTCACCGGCCAAACGCCACGGTTGATTATTTAATGTACTTGTTTTACAAACCAAGTCTTAATCTGCAGAGCAAAGAAACAAGTAATTTGACCAGCGCAGCTAATTTTAACGAGTGAGGGGGGGGGGGGGGTCCCACATGTTTTACAGAGGCGCAACGTGCAGACTGAATGGAAAGTGCCGTTTTGTACAGTCCATTATACAGAAGATATACATTGGGGTGTAATATAACATTTTGGCTCTGACCTGAGGTGTTTGGCTCCAGTGAAGGATGCCCCTGCAACCACGGCCACCCAGGATGCTCTGTTTTGAGGGAACGTGCCCCACCTCTCAATGGGGGCAGTAAGGTCCTGTGGCCACATATCCAATAGGCCTGTCAATCACAGTAAGGGAGAAAGGGTTCTATCCTGGGGTCAACACCTATGTTCTCCAGCTGAGAAAGCAAGCCCCGGTCTCTCAGAAGACAGCAGGGATTTAACATTGTATCCTCTCTTTTGTATTTTGAGAAGTGAGGCTCGAGGAACTCCTTCAGTGAGGAATAAAGGGAAGGTTTTATTGTGGAATTGTGACAGTGGCAACAGACAGCAAATCATATGCTAAGCTACATCTGCTGGTGGCGATTGGTTGTGTCTCCTGTCGATCCAAATAACAAATGTGATCTTGGATCAGTCTTTAGGCCTACTGTATCCGTCCTTGCTTCTGGTGTCAATTTGTACCAGATGCTTGGAACTTGTCTAAACACCTGTAGTCATGACATGTGTCTGAGAGGTATCAGTGCTGTACAGCACGGCCCTTCATGTCTGGTGTCAATTTGTAGCAGAAGCTTTGAACCCCTAATTAAATGATTGGGATTAAGAAATGTAACACTGCTGATTTGAGCTCAAAGAGATAAAAGGCAGAGAGTGGAAGAAGATGGTGTGATGGACTCATGTGTCACGTCGCAGTGTAATTTAGCACGGGGCTACGCTTCTTTGGGTGTCGGTTACGTTTAAGTGGCTAATCTGTGTGGGTGATCGCACATGAGGGGAACAACAGGGAGGTCAGTGTTTTGGGTGGAACATGTGGAGAAGGTGTGGGGGATCTTCCTGCCATTCATGGCTCATTCAACTGAACCCTGGTGACCTGTGCCGCCCTTAACCCTTCCCCCTCCCCTAAACCACATCATTTCCACCATTGAGATCACAGTATGGGTCCAGAAATGTGATGCTCTTGTTTCCAGGGGGGCTATATCTGTGTTACCCCCACAGACGGTTCGCATTAGTCATTCGAGCTACATAAGAAAGGTTAAGATAACGTCCAAAGTGGAAAAAATTGGGCAGTTAACTTCAAACTGATCCTAACCAGGACTGTGAACTATTGTTCACCTGGGACAATAACTGGCATGCAGGGTCTCTTTATCTCTCTCTTTCCATCTTAATTGTCTTCTATTGGTTCTATTGTACTGTACAGTATTTTCATCTTCATCATTCATTTGATTTGATTTATTCCCTCAAACTATCCTCTATGTTTCATCTGACCCTCACCTCATCTCCATATCCTTGTATCTATCCTGAACCATACACGCACACGCACATACGTACACACACACAAACACACTCACCACACACACACTTTGCCCGACTGGCAGCCATCTGTTGATAATTACAGCAGAGAACTTGTGATATTTAATATTTCCTCACCACTTGAACAAATAAGCTATGCTAACTGCAAGGTACTTGACCAGAGGAGTAGCTGAGATGTGCAGCATGAAGGGAACTGTGTGCACTTTGGCCAAATGTGTGTTGTTAAACTTCCATAGAATTTCAATCTCCACATATAAAAAAATATAAAAAAATCAGCTTTAAAATCCACCACCCACCCCACACACCCCAAAACCACAAAAACGTAAACAGTGAACAAACACTATAAATCATGGTTAAAATAAGATATAAATAGTTATACACACACATAGACAAATACACACAACCTCATACACACACAAGTGGTTGATGCGTTTCGAAGGTGTTGCAGGCTGTGGATCATCAGGAGAGTCACAAGACACTTATTAATGGCCCTTTACAAAGATGCCTTTGTGACCCGCAAGACCCTGTGATTCTCTCTCACACTCTCACTCTCACTCTCACTCTCTCTCTCACACACACACACACACACACACACACACACACACACACACACACACACACATATATGGAGCAAGCCCGTTGAGAAGGCACACAAACACTAGCTGAACCCTCTTGGCTCTTACAATATATTTGGAGAGTGAAATATAAAGGGAGGCATGTAGGTCCTTTAGAAAATGAGATATACTGTCATGCTTTAACAAACATGTTGGTGAGTATGCTTCCAAATTGTTTGACATCTATCCTAGCCAATACACTGTAAAGATGGTTTGACATCTATCCAAGCCAGTACACTGTACAGATGGTTTGACATCTATCCAAGCCAGTACACTGTACAGATGGTTTGACATCTATCCAAGCCAGTACACTGTAAAGATGGTTTGACATCTATTAAAGCCAGTACACTGTACAGATGGTTTGACATCTATTAAAGCCAGTACACTGTAAAGATGGTTTGACATCTATCCAAGCCAGTACACTGTACAGATGGTTTGACATCTATCCAAGCCAGTACACTGTAAAGATGGTTTGACATCTATCCAAGCCAGTACACTGTACAGATGGTTTGACATCTATCCAAGCCAGTACACTGTAAAGATGGTTTGACATCTATTAAAGCCAGTACACTGTAAAGATGGTTTGACATCTATCCAAGCCAGTACACTGTACAGATGGTTTGACATCTATTAAAGCCAGTACACTGTAAAGATGGTTTGACATCTATCCAAGCCAGCACAGAAACTCAAGGAGACTTTGTTGGAACTGCAGTATAGGAAATGAGTAGTGAAAATGTTGATTCAAAAATCCTAATTATATCACTCTCCCATATTTCCTAAGTACAGTGCTCTGCATGAAAAACCCATAACACACACTCATTCAAATATTTATTTCAAGACTTGATCCATTCAAACATACTGTGAGTTTCAGAAAATATCTGCTGTGCATTTCAGAAAAGATAAGATTACCCTGTGAGACAATAAGTAAACAGAGCCAACGACAGCCCACATTGACAGCCCTCCATACATTATTACCACGAGCTGCCTTCCCTATCCTTAAAATGATTTCACCATATGTACCAAGGAACTCCTCCTTCCTCCCCACAGATGAAAGCTACCCGCTTGGGCTCTGTCAGCTGGAGACATCAACTTAGGGAGCATGGCTTATTTCCCTCCCAGCAGATGAGAGGGGCGGTGTGGGGAAGAGGTTAGCTACACACTGGGGACCTCCTGACAGTGGGCTGCCAAGGACCGCCAGGGTGAGAGGGAGAGAAGGAATGACAGGCCACATTCTGATCCTCCCTCCCTCAGGGCAGCAGAGTGAGAGAGTGAGAGTGAGAGAGAGAGAGATGTCACTATGTAATGCATGTCTGTGCTAGTGTGCACACGTGGACTAAGGACTATTGTAGCCTATAGACTATTATTAGCAGGTAATAATCAAATACGGGGTCATTTACTGACACTGATCTTACTAGCCTAATAGAGACCAGGTATCCCCTGACAGGGAGCAGTTTGGTCCCTAATCCCTATAAAAGTTATATTGATTAACAATAAAAAGGTTATCTGTTAATCTGAATAGTGTCATCCTTCCAAAGGTGTAACACCATCATGAACCGTCTGAAAGGTAGGATAGTGTAAGATTCACATATGCCATTGAAATGGCCATGTTGCCTTTCATAAAATATATCCTGTGAGCCTGTGTGACTGTGACAGCTCAATAAAGCCAGCCCTGTTGGTCAGGACTAGGCACTCTCTGCAGTGGCAGTCAGGGGCTTATTAAAGAGGCAGGGCAACAACCGCCATGATGGATGACAGAGAAATAAGTATCTGGGCTGGGGGAAACATCTAATTAAGAGAGGGGTGGCCATGCTCGTTTGTCCCAGTGGGGCTTCTTAGACCCTCAGTCTTGTGAATAGGATAGTGTGGTGAGGTGCTGTGAGGGGCTGCAGGGATGAACCAAAGGTGGGTACTTTTGCCAACCACAGCATGTGGCCTGCTTCACCTCACCACATGCGATCGGCCCTGTCACGTGCCACGACCCGTCACATAATCAAGCCCTTCTCATCCCCACATCGGAGTACTTCCCCTCTAATTTATTGGCTTATAAAAATGACTTTTGGTCAGATTTCTATGTCTCTAAAAAGACCAGCCTGGTTTTCCCCCCACATAGTGCCCCATTCATCATAGATTGGAGTAGGGAGACCTACTTCTCTTACATTTCCTGTACTTTCAGTGGCAGAGCTCCAGGGGTTGGCGGAGTTCCAAGGGTTGGCACAAATCAAACGTACCCAAAAATGAATTATTTCCAGATTTTTTTTAGGGCTACCAAAAGGGACCATCTATAATATTGCTACCATTTGCACACGGGTGTTCTGTGGAATTGTGATTGTATGGTACAAACCAAAATGCATTTTTTTTTTTTTTACATTCACTGTACTTCCCATTGGGTGGAGGGAGCCTGTGGCGTTCTAACTACTCTCCCCCTAGCTTGTGGACCTTGGTGGTGAATCTGGTGTTAGTAATACATAACTCTCCCTGTCATAAAGAAGGAAACCATGATTCTTAATCCTGTCATTTTATTCCACATCAGTATACTAAGTCTAAATATGAGGCCTACTCCAAGACCATTTTCAAATGTTCTGTGATCACGCTAACTACTCTATGTTGGACTTTTTTATGAGCTCAGACTGTTTTATTGGATTTTAAGGACATATGAATGTGGTTACCTTTTTCATAATATGTACTCTATTACAGACATGGGACGTGAAGTCATCAGAGGAGTACAGTACACTTGTAATAGAATTGATTCATTTGACAGCTAGATAACTGACCAGTGGTTACATTTTTGGTCAATAAAGGTTATTGGTCTTGAATATGGGTCCTATGTCTAACCTCAATCATGCCTAGATAGTGAGCATCCCAAACAGTGTTGGTTGATATTGGTTGATGTTTAAAAGGTTAAGATATTCCAATACATAATATGTATTCTCGTTGGAACATAAAGACGGGTCAGACTAAACTCTTCACTAGTAATAGGCCTACATCAGACCACACAGTAGGTTAAAGGGACATTACACTTTCAAATCAAAGTTTGCAAGCTGTTTCCAAACCTCTAATGTAATCTAACATCAATATGAGACCACGTCCCATGCCTCCACCCCAAATTAATAGGCACCGAATAAAAACAGGAAAAACAGGAAATTGTACATTTATCTTTTCCATTCCTTTGGGATTGAGGTCTATAGCTGAATCTACACAAGCACAACCAATGTCATTGGACATGGGTTCATCTTGACATTACCTTAGTCAATCTACAACATTGTTTTAGATGTCGGTTTTAGGTCAAATTGTTGAACGTGATGTTATGAAAATGCTTTTAGAACATATTATTTGAAGGTTTTCAAGCACGCTTACAGAGATGTGGCCGCAGCCATATTGAAACAATGTCATTGGAACAGAAGAGTGTCTGCATGCCTACTTTACTCATGGCTTTTTTTTTTATCACGTCAGATCAAGATTTGAATAAACTAAAGCTAAAACGACCAATTTGAGATGGAAAAACAAGAAACTACTAACAATCATGTTAACAAACCTGTATAGTCCAGTTAAAAATCCACTTGCATGTGTTTTTGAACTCATTCAGCTGTAGGCTACATGACATTACAGTGATTTTCACATGGGCGGGGACATCAGATCTATTGTTATAGTACCTGGCATTAGCAAGTTAGCTAAATGTATTATGTCCACAATAATAAAGCAGGTAGCTACCATCGAATAAGCCTTTATAGTCCAATCAAAAACCTACTTGAACATGATTTTGTGTTCATTCAGCGAGCAAGGTCTAGCTGTGTTAAACATTACAGTAGTTTTGACATGGACATCGGCTGATACTCTTAGCTTACTAACCTTGTTTGCTGTTAGCTAACTGCACAATAATAAATTAACTTTCGCACAGAGGGAATTTAGATGTGCCAAACCTAGGAGTGGCTAGCCAGTTTGCTGAGCTAGAAACAGCTGTCTGGAAAAAGTAGTATTCAGTCAACGCAAGCTAGCTAGCTACTGTAGCTAGGTGTCTGTTTTGAAAGAGTTAGCTAACGTGAACTCACCCCATTCCGTACAAATGTGCGCAACCGCAACATTCAAACGAGGCTACAAAGAAAACTAATGGGACTGTAGTGACTGTGTTGACTTCAAAATCGGGGGTAACTAGGTTTCTATTCAAGCGTTGATCGACATGGTAATGGCTCTATAGTATTGGAGAAAAGTTGAAAAAACTGACCCTCCATTACATCTTCACGTGTCATGTCGTAACGTACAGCACGCATAAAACAAATATTTCTGTCTTACAATCTCTCTTCACCAGGTGTAACTGTAACGATTGTCGTTGGGAGAAGGAGACGAGGACCAAATTGCAGCGTGGTACGTATTCATAATACTTTTAATAAAGATGAATACTCAAACAAAAACAACAAACCGACAAACAAACAGTTCTGCAAGGTGCAACAAAAACACTAAACAGAAAATAACTACCCACAACCCATAGTGAGAAAACAGGCTGCCTAAGTGTGGTTCTCAATCAGAGACAACGATTGACAGCCTCCCCTAATTGGAAACCATACCAGGCCAAACACATAGAACTATAACACATAGAACAAAACCATAGAATGCCCACCCCAACTCACGCCCTGACCAAACTAAACAGAGACATAAAAAAGGAACTAAGGTCAGAACGTGACAGTAACACTTCTATCATCCTTTAAAAACAATAAATGGATAGTGACGGTAGTAATACGTAATCATTTTTTGCGTCATAATTGCATGCGATCATCATTCTCAAAGCTGCTGTTTACTTCTAAGATCACTTTAGCACCGCCCTAAAAACCCGATTAAAATTCGACACAAACCTTCAAATAGGTATGTAATGACACATTATATAAACTCTTTATAGTGTTTTATTTACATTTTAGAGGCGATAAGGTGATAAGTTGGACAGATCGAGTGAAAAAAAGCAATTTTCCCACACAACATCTCTCCTTCTCACTATCACGCATTAGTTTCGCTTCCATAATTTTGCTTGAATTATGCAGGAACGGGCAGCGTTTAGGTCATGTAATTGATTCTGTTGGAAAGGGGAGAAATTGTGCTTTACAATGGTATTGACATTACAGTTGATCTGGAAGTATTCCGTTTTGGGACGCTAAAATAAGGGCAATTGTACGGACCAAGGCGATGTACGAGTTTACGTGAGTTTACATTACATACATTTAGGATTGTTAAGTGTCCACTCCTATTTGTAGGCCATCATTGTAAATAAGAAATAGTTTCATAACTGACTTGCCTATTTAAATAAAGGTTAAATAAAAATATATATTTTTAAAGAAATTGCAGCTAGTTGTGAGACTTACCAAATTATGCTGTCAATGTCCACCGTGAAGTCCATAATCCATAGTAGAATTCTGTACTGTAGCAAGCTGTTATGCTAACGTCACTTGCTAGCAAGCTAGCTAGCCAGCTAGTCTGTAGTTTTGGACTAGCTGGCTAGCTAGCTAAACTAGCCCACCTTTCACAGTAAATATATTTTTTATGAATTTGTCATTTATGCCATGTTACCTAACAGGATAGCATTTTAAAAATGCACTTATTTGCATATGTTTTATTGTTGTCAAAATTAAAATATTCTTAATCTGGGTTGCCTGTCAGATTAAACTTTCAGGTGATTATCAAGAATGCAGCACACAGTATTCAAATGTTTTAACATAGGTATGTTTTTTCAGCTGTTTTAAGGGTAGAAGCATGCTTCTTTATCACATTTGGTTATCAAAATCACATTTCCTTACTCTTAAAGTTCCTCTTTAATATAAAAGTGTCTGTTGAACTTTCTCTTCACCATACAATCTAAAATACCTGGTACGAAACTGTGCGTCCCTGCCTAACTTAATAATGGCTTTTGTCCAGGAAAGACATGTTAGTACTTGATTTGTGTCGCATATTGACTTTTCACGTTTTCAATACTTTCATATATTTTGACAAGAACTGTTGTCTATGCAAGGAAAATATGGAGAGATGGTCATTTACAGTAATATTTTCTCATAACGGTCATTGCCGAGACTACATGTGAAAAGAGGAAAAAAGGTGTCTGAAAAAGGAGCTTTTGATAGAAAGAAATGCCCCCAACTGTGAGCTGGACCCGACACATGTAATATATAAATAAACGTGCATCCCATGCCAAGTTTTGAACAGACCACTGGGTAGACTGAGGATTTTATTTCATATTAAAATGTCCACATAGATATTGAGATATCAGGCTTAAGCATAATAAAAAAGGACAGAAGTTGAAATTGTTTAATGATTTGAGGGATGACAAATTTACCCCGTCCATCCATCAACTTCACCTGAAGAGTAAACTGTTAATAATAAAGTAGAAGGTTCATTTAATTCACATGATTTTAATCCTAGTTTAGATATACACTATTCTGACATTACAGGTCTTGTGGGTATAAAGTGTACAATGTGATCTTCTTATGGTCATACTGCAGTGAATTGTTTTTATACAATCCCCTCAACAATTACAACTGAATTAACCTAGTACTTTGCACCAAAAGGACTATGTGTGTTGTGTGAACAAACAGGGGGGGGGGGGGGGGGGGGGTTTTATCAGTCAGTTTAATGCATCCCTGAACTCTCTGCCATCACATTAACATTTTTTATTTTTCTGTACAGTCAATCATGAGCTTTGACATACCAAAATAGACAGAGACACTTAGCAAAGAAAACCTAATTTAGAACACGCTTCAGTGCATACACCACCCATATTTAAGAAACACTTTTGAATGTTGTGGTACCGTTTCAAGAGGAAACGGGGCGAGTGTTGGCTTTAATTCATAAAATGGAAATGGCCATTAAAATTAAAACTTCAATTATCTTTAGAAACAGTAACCACTCAATGTAGGTAAATTCAATTTCTTCAAGTGGCTTCTGTCAACAACAAAAAAATGCCGGACCACTTGGAAAATAAATACTGAAAGGGTGTTAAGAACATTGCCCTTGGTGAAGGGTACAGAAGGCTGTCTTTTATGTTTACTTAATTCTGTCTGTCTTTTATTAGTGATAAAACACAGGTTTCCTGTCCATTCATTGGCTGTGAGTCTTGGACGCCATCTACGGCATGAAATATTTGTATGGGAACATCATCATGGCCTGGATATATTGACGATGACAACGTGGCATAAGGGCTTCCCTATTTGTGCCGCGAGATGAGAGGCTCTTTTTAGCTGACGCCGGAGGCCCTGAGAAGCGTGTGTTGATTACATGGCCAGTGTCCAAGCTGACAGTTGCCATGTTTGCATAATCGCTGTGTTTCCTTGACAGTTTCGGGGAGACCCATGATGACAGGCGCTAGGCTAGCTGCTACACAAGGCAAGTGTGTGTGTGTGTGTGTGTGTGTGTGTGGTGTTTAAACACAATACTGGCACTGAGCTACAGAGAGAGTATGGATAAAAAACATGCAAAAGGCAAGACCCGTGAGGTTTATGGAAAATGTTGTCCTCGTAGATAGATTTGGAAACATTTTTATAATTGAAATTTTTCTTTAAAAAATGTACACAACTGCACAGAAATGCATCAGAGAGAAATCTGTCCAACTTTGCTCTGACATGATCTAGATCCTAGCTAGCTATGGTATTGATTGTGAAATCGGACCAGTCAGTGCTGGTGCTGGTATTGGGCCTAAGATGACCACATTTAAAATACCCAAATGCGGGACAACAGGATGGTTTTGCGGGGTATTCCCGGGACTGTGTAATCGACATGAATAAATGCATCCTCCAATTGCAAAGTTGGTCTATTGTCTCAATAAAATGTTATATTTTGAATACCTTCGAACACCAAGTTAGGCATACCTAACTTCCAAATAGGCCACTGCATTATCACTGTCAATCGCGAATGGTAATATCAGAAATGTCCAAACTGCGTCTGCATGCCAATCATTTGATCTCAATCATTTTCGTGGGAACATCCATTTAGATATTCTTGAATTACTGTTTGTGAGCAGATGGTGTTAACAAACTATATTTTTCTGTATTTTGTTTCAATCAATGCACATTCTGCCTAGTGTGCGTGCACTGTTGAGTTTTTTGGGACATAATCACTTCTGGGAACAAGTTAAAGCATTCTAAAATCTCATGAGAAATAAATATATATATATATATATATATATATATATATATATATATATATATATATATATATATATATATATACATATATATATATATATATATGTATATATATATATATATATATATTGGTTAATGTTATACTATCATCTTCCAAGACATTGATTCAGCTTTGATCTAACTTTACTAAACCATTGTGATAATCACTGTGAGAAGTGGTGCTCTGGTGTGCTCTGGTGTGCTCTGGCAGCACCACAGCCCTGCAGTCCGCTGCAACGACCGAGCAATTGAAGCGTAGCCTACTCTTGATGCAAAAACGAGAGACCATTGTGTGGCTGTTTTATAAAAATCTCTGAATATTTGGCCCAGGATACATTTCTGGTTGGTCTCAGGGAATGTGACCTTTTACTGCAGTGGGATAAATCAGGGTCACATAGAGTGATTATTTGTAGCCTTAAACAAATCTACAAATCTGACACTGACAATCTTAATTATGAAATGATGGAAACTGTTAATAACATTCCACCCATGAGGCCATAGAGGGCGCTTTTGGTAATTGCCTGCAGGAAAGGGCTACAATGGGATTGAATGAAGTAGCAGCAAATATGTTGAATGAGCAACTGATGAGCACGGAGAGCCTCACAAGTTTGACAAAATACCTTATATTTTTCAGTCTAAAACGGCTATTTACTTACTTTTGTAGCTCTTCATCAGAAGCACACTTTTTGGAAGTAGTTAGGAGGCCTAACCTTTCTCTCCAAGTTCAGCTGGAATTTAGCCCGAAAGGATTAGAGAAATATGATTGGTTGACGATAGGCCTATGACAATGGCCTATGTCTCGTCTTGCGCTGTGCAGAACATCAGATTAAGATCACAACAATAAGAAGTGTATACCATCACCAGTAGGTTTAGGCTATCACATCCGTATAATATCTTTTGATATCGTTATTGCAAGAGACAGGTTGGCATGTCTGACTGAAATACAGGGACAAATCAACCTTTTTTTCTAAATTGGTGGTGTTTGAATTTGTTGATAAAATGCGGGAGATGATTGTTTGGTTGTGGGATTCGGTACAAAGGGACAAAATGCAGGACTATCCTGCACAATCCAGGAGATGTGGTCACCCTAATTGGGCCTAGGTCTTATTTTGTCAGGTGAGGCCATTACTTCTTCCTCTCTATGCTTTGTTCTTTTGGTGATCTTTTGATGTGTCCTCAGTCCTCACTTGCTCTTTCATTCCTTTGAGTCAACTACTGGGGTGTCTTCAAAAGGCATTCTACTAATATTATGAATGATTCATTGTTTCACAGCCAAAGTTATATCTGTTCACAGAGGTGGCACCACAGGTTCAAAAGTGATGTGGCAAAATGTGTCTTTTCTGGCGCCTGGAGTTTTTTCTGATCTCCTGACCAGGTCAGGTAAAACTCTGGGTCCTATTCACAGGCTCTGACAGGGTCCAACATTATATTTTTTTCTCATTGGCCCAACCGGAACTGTTGGCCAAAAATCTACTGTCCCAAACAGAATTTTAACTGGCCCGGACATGGTGTAGTTTTTAAATGCATTGCGGTCATGCAGGGCCTATACTGTAGGTTGGCATGCTTTCGCTCTATATGCAGCTAGTCTAGATTTGGTTATTATGATACAGTTCTTCAGAAAGTATTCACACCCTTGACTTTTTCCACATATTGTTGTGTTACAAAATGGGATTAAAATTGATTTAATTGTAATTTTTGTCAAGGATCTACACAAAATACTCTGTCAAAGTGGAAGAAAAATTCTAACATTTGTAAAAACGTAATGAAAAATAAAACATGTATCTTTGATTAGATAAGTATTAATCTCCTTGAGTCAATATACTATATGTTAGAATCACCTTTGGCAGCGATTACAGCTATTACCGTCTTTCTAGGTAAGTCTCTTAAGAGCTTTGCACACCTGGAGTGTAAAATATCTGCACATTATTCTTTAAAAAATTCTTCAAGCTCTGTCAAGTTGGTTGTTGATCATTGCTAGATAGCCATTTTCAGATTTTCAAGCTGATTTAAGTCAAAACTGTAACTAGGTCACACAGGAACATTCAACGTCATCTTGGTAAGCATCTCCAGTGTATATTTGGCCTTGTGTTTTAAGTTATTGTCCTGCTGAAGGGTGAAACAAACACTTAGCCTATGGAATGTATGTATTAATAGTTACTTTTATGTCTTGAAGCATAATAACTGTATGAAAAGTAGCTATTAATGAATCCATATCCTAATTGTTTATGTTTTGTTGAGAATGTCAGGACATTAGACTTAAATCTATTACTATTTCCATTATAGCCATTTTCACCAGATTTGATCTTCAACCCATTGAAAATGGCCTTAAAAATCTACATTTAACGTGTTATCCGGCCTAACTGTGTGTATCACCCCATCATTGTTTGATCTAGCATGGATGAGAGCCTGTGTCAAGTCCCAAAAATTATCTAGCACTTTTTCCAAGTTGGCTAGTCTACTATTAAGGCTACCTTGCAGTGGTGGAAAAAGTACCCAATTGTCATATTTGAGTAAAAGTAAAGATACCTTAATAGAAAATTACTCAAGTAAATGTGAGTCACCCAGTAAAATACTACTTTTAAAATATACCTAAGTATCAAAAGTAAATGTAATTGCTAAAGTATACATAAGTATCAAAAGTAAAAGTATAAATCATTTCACATTCCTTATATTAAGGAAACCATACGGCACAATATTCTTGTTTTTAAAAATTACGGATAGCCAGAGGCACACTCCAACACTCAGACATAATTCACAAACAAAGCATTGTGTTTAGTGAGTCTGCCAGATCAGAGGTAATAGAGATGTCCAGGGATGTTCTCTTGATGTATGTGAATTGGATAATTTTGTTTTCCTGCTAAGCATGCAAAATGTAACGAGTACTTTTGGGTTTCAGGGAAAATGTATGGAGTAAAACATTTTTTTTAGGAATGTAGTGGAGTAAATGTCAAAATATAAATAGCTAAGTACAGATACCTCAAAAAACTACTTAAGTAGTACTTTAAAGTATTTTCACTTAAGTACTTTACACCACCTCCTCTCACTGCTTTTTAGTAACACATTATTTTGACGTGTAGCACATTGTGCGTCAGTGTAACACATTGAATTATCGTCAACAAGCCATTACAAACAACAATGAATGTAATCTCCTAGTCCCTGAACGACCCTCTGCGGTTCAACCAAATACTTCTTTGTCTTACCCACATCTCTCAAGAATGTGTGTGACATATATTAGCCCAATTCATGTTTTCCATTTCCAAGATTCCACTACATGAGAAAGGAGAAACGACTTCCAAAATCTCCAACACGCTGTATTGGTTTTGGGATTCCCGCAGTGATCTCAGACGAAGCACGAAGACCTTCCTTTCATTACGGCGAATCATTATTACATTAAATTAACAAGGAACTATTTCTGGTGAAGATGTGAGGAACAGTCATGCTAAATGTAACAATGCATGCAAAATAAGAATTACCTCCCACACTGGCCCAAGAACAACCACAAAGACGGGGTTACAAATTGAATACAACAGTAATAGTATGATTATGTGAACATCTCTTGTCTGCGTGCATATCAACACTAAAACATTAAAGGGACAGTTTAGCTAAAATACACATTTCATACATGAAATGTGTAATTTAGCTGAACTATCCATTTAAGGATAAGACATCACAAGAATTCCTCATGAAGATCGGTAGAGTGTTCAACTTTCCAATTCTCCAGGGGATTATTTATCACTCCGGCTGACCGGCTGGGCCAGGCCCACAGGAAGTGGGGCGTAAGTGAAACAGGAAGAGGGGAAGGTAGACGGTCTGATCCCCGGCATGTAAATCAAGCTTCTTTTATGAGGCCGGCCACCCTGGAAGATGCGGTGCTCTTGTTGTGAGAGAAAACAGTGGAGAAGTACACGTCATAACATTGACACCTCGGAGGGGGTCGGCTGGGAGCCATCCCAAATCGTCCTGGGGCCTTGGCTTCCAAGTGCCCTCTCGGCCTTCCAACACCACTGGCCCCCAAACCCCCATCACCCAAAAAAACATCCATCCATCCTTCTCTCTCTTTCCCTCTGTCTCTCTCGCTCTGACTCTCTGATGCTTCTGTGTCCTCCAAAACACTTTCTCCAACAATAAACACAAGGCCTAGGTGGTCCTGTCAGGGGTGCTAGTCTTCATAGAATAACCAGCTACCACAGGAATTCTTCCCACTGGCTCAAATGTTGAAGTCCAGTCCAGTATACACTCACATGTTCTTTTAAAGGGACACACAGGGTGCACAGTAAATTGTCACAGTACTGTTGGCTATTAATTAGTTAAGGTACACACACTTGAAGATAATACAGTCATATAACAAGAGGTAACACCCAGTATGTATTCCAAGACACACCGTTCTTCCTTCCAGTTAGTGGTAGAGTTATGAATGATTGAATGTATGTTATTTTACATTGATTACTGTATTATACATAGTACAGGGGACACACTGAATCCCGTGAGCAATGTGAGGATGGAATCCTTCGAAATCCCTGAAATAACAATTTTTGTGTCGCGAATGACCTCATGGTCATGTCAATAGTGTTGTGTGTGTATTGCTGTCAGTGGTGGGCTGTCGGGGTGAACAACCGCACTGTTTGTGTGGAAACAGTTTGTCGCATTTCATTCGTTACATTAGTCCACCTCATTACAGGCACAGGTTACCTCTATTCCGAGCAAAGCTTCGCCTGTATTTAAACAAATATTACGGACACACTTTATTAATTGACCTTTTCACTGTAGATTACCCCGACAGCGTGTTTTTGGACGTCTTTGTTTTCATCGCCATTTACGACAGAGGCCGGGTGATGTAGTGCTGTTGTGGCCTGATATAATTGCAAGTGCACCAGAAGTGTTCGCAGGAAGCTGTGTGTTTACCTCGAGTGTGTGACAGGACCCGAAGAAATGCAGAGCATAATGGAGTTTATTTAGGTTCGCACTCACTTACCCTGGCCAGTGTCTGGCACCCTAAACCAGGGGGACACGTTCTTAGGGGGAGACGTCATGGTGCCGTTGCAAAGAGAAACTGTGTTCTCCGCCACCCGGTCAGTCAGAGGGATTATTCAAATTGAAACAAGCAGGCTGTGGAATAAATGTGAGATCATAGTCAAACGTTGTTCGGATATTGCCATCGCAAAATCAACACCCCCCGGTTGAACCAGTTTATCAAGTTTATTTGTGGCGGGAAATAGTTTGTGGGGGAAGTTGTTAAATGTGTTATTTTGTTGTCTTTCAAAGAAAACATGCAAGATGCTATAATCTTGATTTTCTCTGTCCTCTCAGATTTTAAATGGTTTTGGTATAGGGCCTAGATATAGGTAATAGGTTATTCATCTGCTATTGTCATTGTACCAAATTAATGTCACAATCTGGAGTATTTCCTGCTGTTCAATGATCGTTTCAAATAATAATGGATTCTTAAAGAATATAACGTATACTGTAAATTTAAAAAAAAAAAAGCATTACGAGCTTATTAATACTGTTTAACCCTGTCGTAGCCCAGAGCTTCAAAATATGTTTCAAATATGTTTACAATTATCATGTTAATCTCATTAATTTTCAGTCTTTGTATCCATCCCCGTGTCTATAATTTGGCGTTACATTTCTTCAGCCCCAGTCCCTCAGTTTCACTGGCGGGGCTGCTGTTGGGTTGAATCACAAACTCCACATTGTGGTTTTAAATAATTTCAGAGATGAAATCAAGGAAACCTCATATATTTAATTGAACTAAGGTAAACGTGTAGTCACTGTGTTATGACAGTTAATTACAACAATGTTGACATGTATGGCGGCAGGTAGCCAAGAAGCAAGTTTGTTTTCTTTCATCAAGAGCTCATTTATCCCAATCTCCACTGGAAACCAAAATCATAAAGTCAGTAGATTGTCCCTTTAAATGAAAGGGAAGGCAACCATATATTCTGCTGTGGTGGAAAAAGTACCCAATTTTCAGACTTGTAAAGATACCTTAAAAGAAAATGACTCAAGTAAAAGTGAAAGTAACCCAGTAAAATACTACTTGAGTAAAAGTTTTAAAGTATTTGGTTTTAAATGTACTTAAGTATCAAAAGTATAAATAATTTAAAATGTCTTATATTAGGAAAAACCGTACGACACAATTTTGATTTTTTTTTACTTTACAGATAGCCATGGGCACAGTTCAATACTCAGACATAATTTACAAACGAAGCATTTGTGTTTAGTGAGTCTGCCAGATCAGAGGCAGTGGTGATTTTTACTTACAGTGCCTTGCGAAAGTATTTGGCCCCCTTGAACTTTGCGACCTTTTGCCACATTTCAGGCTTCAAACATAAAGATATAAAACTGTATTTTTTTGTGAAGAATCAACAAGAAGTGGGACACAATCATGAAGTGGAACGACATTTATTGGATATTTCAAACTTTTTTAACAAATCAAAAACTGAAAAATTGGGCGTGCAAAATTATTCAGCCCCTTTACTTTCAGTGCAGCAAACTCTCTCCAGAAGTTCAGTGAGGATCTCTGAATGATCCAATGTTGACCTAAATGACTAATGATGATAAATACAATCCACCTGTGTGTAATCAAGTCTCCGTATAAATGCACCTGCACTGTGATAGTCTCAGAGGTCCGTTAAAAGCGCAGAGAGCATCATGAAGAACAAGGAACACACCAGGCAGGTCCGAGATACTGTTGTGAAGAAGTTTAAAGCCAGATTTGGATACAAAAAGATTTCCCAAGCTTTAAACATCCCAAGGAGCACTGTGCAAGCGATAATATTGAAATGGAAGGAGTATCAGACCACTGCAAATCTACCAAGACCTGGCCGTCCCTCTAAACTTTCAGCTCAAACAAGGAGAAGACTGATCAGAGATGCAGCCAAGAGGCCCATGATCACTCTGGATGAACTGCAGAGATCTACAACTGAGGTGGGAGACTCTGTCCATAGGACAACAATCAGTCGTATATTGCACAAATCTGGCCTTTATGGAAGAGTGGCAAGAAGAAAGCCATTTCTTAAAGATATCCATAAAAAGTGTTGTTTAAAGTTTGCCACAAGCCACCTGGGAGACACACCAAACATGTGGAAGAAGGTGCTCTGGTCAGATTAAACCAAAATTGAACTTTTTGGCAACAATGCAAAACGTTATGTTTGGCGTAAAAGCAACACAGCTCATCACCCTGAACACACCATCCCCACTGTCAAACATGGTGGTGGCAGCATCATGCTTTGGGCCTGCTTTTATTCAGCAGGGACAGGGAAGATGGTTAAAATTGATGGGAAGATGGATGGAGCCAAATACAGGACCATTCTGGAAGAAAACCTGATGGAGTCTGCAAAATACCTGAGACTGGGACGGAGATTTGTCTTCCAACAAGACAATGATCCAAAACATGGTGCAAAATCTACAATGGAATGGTTCAAAAATAAACATATCCGGGTGTTAGAATGGCCAAGTCAAAGTCCAGACCTGCATCCAATCGAGAATCTGTGGAAAGAACTGAAAACTGCTGTTCACAAATGCTCTCCATCCAACCTCACTGAGCTCGAGCTGTTTTGCAAGGAGGAATGGGAAAAAATGTCAGTCTCTCGATGTGCAAAACTGATAGAGACATACCCCAAGCGACTTACAGCTGTAATCGCAGCAAAAGGTGGCGCTACAAAGTATTAACTTAGAACAAGTTCATTAGAGTTACCAGCCTCAGAAATTGCAGCCCAAATAAATGCTTCACAGAGTTCAAGTAACAGACACATCTCAAGATCAACTGTTCACTGATTGAATCAGGCCTTCATGGTTGAATTGCTGCAACCACTGCTCAAGGACACGAATAATAATAAGAAACTTACTTGGGCCAAAAAAACAAGCAATGGACATTAGACCGGTGGAAATCTGTCCTTTGGTCTGATGAGTCCAATTTAGAGATTTTTAGGTCCACCGCCGTGTCTTTGTGAGACGCAGAGTAGGTGAACGGATGATCTCCGCATGTGTGGTTCCTACCGTGAAGCATGGAGGAGGTGGTGTGGGGGTGCTTTGCTGTTGACACTGTCAGTAATTTATTTAAAATTCAAGGCACACTTAACCAGCATGGCTACCACAGCAATCTGCAGCGATAAGCCATCTCATCTGGTATACGCTTAGTGGGACTACCATTTGTTTTTCAACAGGACAATGACCCAATACACCTCCAGGCTGTGTAAAGGCTATTTGACCCGTGAAGGAGAGTAATGGAGTGCAGCATCAGATGATCTGGCCTCCACAATCATCCGACCTCAACCCAATTGCGATGGTTTGGCATGAGTTGGACCGCAAAGTGAAGGAAAAGCAGCCAACAAGTGCTCAGCATATGTGGGATCTTGGAAAAGCATTCCAGGTGAAGTTGGTTAGGGGAATGCCAAGTGTGCCCAAAGCTGTCATCAAGGCAAAGGGTGGCTACTTTGAAGAATCTCAAAATGTAAAATATGTTTTGATTTGTTTTAACACTTTTTTGGTTACTACATGATTCCATTCGTGTTTTTTCATAGTTTTTATATCTTCACTTATATTATACAATGTATAAAATAGTAAAAGATAAATAACAAACCTTGAATGAGTAGGTGTGTCCAAACTTTTCACTGGTACTGTATACAGTATATATGCATAATTGTATTTTTTTTATTTGGGCATTAATACGTGTCACATATCAGTTTGCAAACAATGTAAAAAAAAATATACCACAAAAACATTTTTTTTTTTGCTTTCTTGAGAAAGACAGCTCCAAAATACAGGTGTTTCAGCCTAGCGCAGTGCTTTCTGTTGTGGTGAGACAGCCAGACGAAAATACGGAGCGTATGGGTTGGTAATGTTCTCTTGTGCCGTGATTAGCTCAGTGCTCTGTCACTCATGGGGACACTACGTCACAGCAAAATCAACGGGGAGAGCTCAAAAAATTCAAGCCATCCAAAAAGTCTCAAGGTCAATGGCCACAGATAAAATGATGTCAAATCACGTTATATCTACCGTAGCTTTGATTGGTTTGATCATGTCAAGCTCATACTTTCAAAATCTTAGCTAGCAAGCTAGCAGTCATCATCAGGAATCAAGTCAACAATCTACTGGCAAATCATCTTCAATCCTTGTCACATGAAGAGAAATTACAGATACAAAATATCAAGTGCTCATCTGCCATTGGACATAAACATTACACAACATGTTGGAAATCGCAAATTCAACAATGAGTAGTTTTAAAGGAATCAGTGGCTAACTGCAAGCATTGCAAAGCAATCACTAACCTGATGTTTAGTGAGTGTGTGTGGTCCAAATCTGGGTTCAAGGGTCTCTTTCCCAAGCTTAAAAGGATAAACATTCAACATTGGCCATGCTGTCAATCCAGCATGACTTCACCTGCATTCAAAACAACTGGAAATTCAGAACTGGGAAATCTCAGACTTCAATGTGTTCAAGACAACTGGGAAGCTCCAACTTGGAAAATACGTTTTGAACGGTCATCTAACTCAGAATTCCAAGTCCGTAACCCGGGCCTCTTTCTAGAGCTCCGACCTGAAGATTACTGACGCCATTACTCAACCTTGCTTTTTTTCCTGAGTTCCCAGGCTTGAAAGCACCATAAATCCAGAGAATACCAGACTTTGATGACACATTTGATGACAAAAAGGCCCGCCACGCCACCTTCCTGTTCAGGTGAGCACAGCACAAGGAGAGTCCAAAAATGTATTGTATGCTGCTGTATAAATTATGTAATATGCCAGAGAAATATGTATAGTAAGCTGTTAGTAGCCCATGTGCCTCACCCTAATAATTTAGTCCCCTTTCCCCTCATAACTTACTGTTCTGACTTGGTGGTGCACATGTAGCCTATAGCCCGTTTTAGAGAAATGTCATCATCGAATATTGAGCTTTCATTGTCTGTTTATATTCCCCATTTATTTATCCTACTGTTCTGACTTGGTGTACAGGGAGTATACTGTAAGAACGGCCCATGTTCTGAAGTCTGTCACTGTACATTTCAAAAGTGCTGAACAAATAATTATATTGACTACATCCATCCTAGTTCGCTCATTAATGTTTTATACGATATTACGAATTGCCTCTTATCCGGTCGTTATCCCGTTATGCCATTTTTTGTACATCTCAATTGTCAGTAGAAACCAAATTTGTTTAAGGAAGTCAGCCATATCAGCTATGTTTTTTTTAAAGGCAGTAAATTAGGCTGAATGAAATGTTTCGCTACCAGAGAAGGTTCCGCTGATAGCCAGGTGTAGCAGTGGTAAGCTGTTGGGACTCTGATGTTGGGACAGCTTTATGTAGGCCCTAACAGTTTGTGGGCACCGTTTGTCACCGTTATAGTGCAATTCATGTATTGTGTAGTGCTGTGCTCTGTAGTGGCTTTGCTGGCATGCATTTAAAACATATTATTTCTCCCCACCAAGATTTACATGCTAAAATCGACACTGCTTGTGAGGCACAGCTGTGTGAGCAGAATAATGAGATTTTTTATTTACTGGACTGAGGCTGGCTCACAGACACTGTCCCTCCGCTCTGCCTCCCTCCACTGAGAAAAGGTGACAGTCTTCCAGCTGATGGCAAAACTCAAGTCACACTGCATAATTTCTGCCTCATGCACCAATTCATGTTGTTACTCTATGACAAGAGAAGGTGAAACATTCCTCGATATTAAAAGAGACACAAGCCGCTAATAATAACAACGCAAGCTGGAAGCCTTTGAACCTGATTGGAGAATGATTTATATACAAACCAGTCGCCGGGGGACACAAGTGTATTACCGGCTTTATACAAAAAGCCCAGACTATAGTGAAGATGCATAAAGCTCACTGGTGGCTGCACAGGCTGGCGTCATGGGAACCCCCCAACCATATCAAGAGATGTTACAGAAGGCTGAGGCACTGAAACCAGTCCCGCTTCAGAGTAATGGAGGACACTTGAATCAGTTTGGTCACATTTGATTTGGTCTATGTTTAAAATAATATCTGTCCTGGAATTCACCAAACCCCCATTGATAATGTAATCAGTGCTGTGTGTACAATGCATTTGGAAAGTATTCAGACCCGTTTACTTTTTCCACATTTTGTTACAGCATTATTCTAAAATGGATAAAATAGTTTCTCCCTCATCAATCTACAAACAATACCCCATTATGACAAAGCAACAAAAGTGTTTTTTAAATGTTTACACATAAAAAATAAATAAAAATGAAATATGACATTTGCATAAGTTTTCAGACCCTTTACTCAGTGCTTAGTTGAAGCCCCTTTGGCAGCGATTACAGGCTCAAATCTTCTTGGATATGACGCTACAAGCTTGCAACACCTGTATTTGGGGAGTTTCTCACATTCGTCTCTGCAGATCCTCTCAAGCGCTGTCAGGTTGGATGGGGAGCGTCGCTGCACAGCTATTTTCAGGTCTCTCCAGAGATGTTCAATCAGGTTCAAGTCCGGCCTCTGGCTGGGCCACTCAAGGACATTCAGAGACTTGTCCCGAAGCCACTCCTGCGTTGTCTTGGCTGTGTACTTAGGGTCGTTGTCCTGTTGGAAGGTGAACCTTAACCCCAGTCTGAGGTCCTGAGCACTCTGGAGCAGGTTTTCATCAAGGATCATTTTGTACTTTGCTTCGTTCATCTTTCCCTCAATCCTGACAAGTCTCCCAGTCCCTGCTGCTGAAAAACATCCCCACAGCATGATGCTGCCACCACGCTTCATCGTAGGGATGGTGCCAGGCTTTCTCCAGACTTGACGCTTGGCATTCAGGCCAAAGAGTTCAATCTTGGTTCCATCAAACCAAAGAATTGTGTTTCTCATGGTCTGAGAGTCATTTAGGTGCCTTTTGGCAAACTCCAAGCGGGCTGTCATGTGCCTTTTTTACTGAGGAGTGGCTTCCGTCTGACCATTTTACCATAAAGGCCTGATTGGTGGAGTGCTGCAGAGATGGTTGTCCTTCTGGAAGGTTCTCCCTTCACCAAAGAGGAGATATGGAGCTCTGTCAAAGTGACCATTGGGTACTTGGTCACCTCCCTGACCAAGGCCCTTCTCCTCCGATTTCTGCGTTTTCCCAGGCGGATAGCTCTAGGAAATGTCTTGGTGGTTCCAAACGTCTTCCATTTAAGAATTATGGAAGCCACTGTGTTCTTGGGGACCTTCAATGCCGCAGAATTATTTTGGTACCCTTCCCCAGATCTGTGCCTCGACACAATCCTGTCTCGGAGCTCTACGGAGAATTCCTTCGACCTCATGGCTTGGTTTTTGCTCTGACATTCACTGTCAACTGTGGGACCTTATATAGAGAGGTGTGTGCCTTTCCAAATCATGTCCAATCAATTGAATTTACTACAGGTGGACTCCAATCAAGATTTATAAACTCTCAAGGATGATCAATGGAAACAGGATGCACCTGAGCTCAATTTCGAGTGTCACAGGAAATGGTTTGAATTCATATGTACATAAGATATTTCAGTTTTTTAGTTTTAATAAATTAGCAAAAATGTATAAAACCTGTCGGGCTCCTTCATGACCAGTATCTGTGACGAGAGGGGCCTGGCGCTGACCTACGCTGCTATGCTCATCAGGCATTTTAAACACCTCCGAAGGGACCAAAGGTGATTACTGTAACTGCCCGTGTGAACCGCCTGCAAAACGCCACTCTACCCACTGCTGTCAGACTGTACAATAACTCTTGCTCTTATACGGTTTTCCCAAAAATTATCACATTTTTAAATTTCAATTTCCTCCATGAAAATGTCCTGTAAAGTTTCAAGTGTTCTGTATTGTATTAATGTCACATATTATGTGTTATGCATTTTGTGTTTTGCAATTATTAGTCATGTAAATTCTGCATTTCTTCAGTTTTATCTGTGAGCAAGAATAAATGAACTCAGAAGAAATGCGAATAAAAACAATAGGAACACAAAGCTTTATCGTTGGGTTCTTTACAGAAATGTTTGGTGATCGACTAGGAATGCCTTGGAGACCACAGGTCTAGAGATATATTTCTGCTGTTCTATTTAGCTTGGCCTTCCGCTGCTGATGATTTATGAGGTCTAGTTTCAACCTGCCATCACCCTCATAAAAAATCCCCAAATCATGAAAATAATCTTTCAAATGCAAAACAAAAGCTTGTTATAAGTTACTTATGATTTGTGGGAATATCTTTTTACTGGATATTTGGGTAAGAATTCACTGGTGTCAGGCTAGTGAGGCTGTTCATACTAAGGACTGCCTTCATGGCTAACGCCATCACTAACATGAAGGTCAGACAAATGTGACAAAGTTACCGCAATGGCAGTAAAAACTAGCCATAAACTATCGAAGAGACCAACTCTATCTAAAAAAAATTCGAAACAATATGGTTTACTGTAACACTTAATCACTTCAAAGGTGTAGCTAACACCGAGGGTCGACCAGGCCTGGAGACTCTGAGTGTTGGAATGGAATGATCAATCTATGAATTATTTCCACTTTGAATAGGATTCTATGCATAGTCCCCTGCCTGTCACAATGTTCAAAGCAGATGTCTTACCTTGTGTGTATGACATCGTTGTAGTTTATTTTCTTCTCTATGGCAACCCTTGTCATTCTCCCTTTTTTGGGGCCATCGGGCACTTATACCCAGAAAGGGGTTTTTACTACCCCTGGGAGATGACGCTTACCCCGTGCTGTTCTTTTATTTGACAATCACAAAATTGCTACATATTGTAAGATGTCTCTTTAATGTGTGCATCTAAGAAGATCCCCCACTCAGTTTATGTGGATTGAAATAATTAATATGCAAGAAACACAAACAAGTCTAATGGAGTCTAATTAGATATATTTTTATTTTACAATTAAGCTTTTGCAGTTTAGGTACTTAACTAAATACCATGAATGGGCAATCAAATATTGCAAAATGCTCTGAAACGTTTCTCCTGGATGGCATAGTATTCTCTACAGTGGAAGAGAATGAGAGAGAGGAGGTTGGAAAGAGAGAGGGGGCGGGGGCAGGGGGGGTTCACTGAATGTTTCATTATATCTAATGTTGCCTTCTCCAAAGCGCTCTCCAAAGTAAGCGAGCAGCCTGAGCAAGGGCCGAAATGCTCAACCCCCTTGTGACCACTTGGAGCAAAGCAACTCTCCACTTTCTTTTTTTCACCCTCAAATGAGAGCCTTCGCATGGATTCTGTGTTTGAACACAGTGGCGCTTTTTATTAAACCTCGATTTGCGTTTGCATGTTTGAACGCGTCGAGTTTCACTCTGAGAAGGTTTGACATAATTAAAACAGGGGGCAATATTTTTAGTATGATAAACAGGTAAAGTGTAACAAATATTTTCCTAAGCGGCTCTGCCATCGCAAACACATGAAGATGGAGGTTTTTAGTTGACTGATAAAATGAAGGGGTTGTGGGAAATCAACAGTGTACAATTTGTACAGAAACAGTTATTCCCCACCACTGAATGTTTTTTTAAGTTTAAGATGATTTGTTAGCCTAATAACACCATTTAACTGTGATTATAATAACACCCTATAACTGTGATCATAATAACACCATTTAACTGTGATCATATTGACAAAACAGCACAGCCTCTTGTGCCTGACTCCAAAAACCTACAATACATAATCGTTTAATTGCATAACAATATCATGACAACTATTACTATGACACCAAATAGTACCACATTAATTCAACACAATAATTGTTTTATATTATGTCTTCATTTAGTCTTTAACAAGATATTATATTCATATCATATTCATATTTATCTAACAAAACAAGGCCAGTACTAATTCATAAAACATTTAAAATGAAAAATGTGTATGGTGCCTAATTTTGTTAGCGCAATCATTTTGACTGTGTCACGCCCTGACCTTAGTTCCTTTTTTATGTCTCTATTTTGGTTTGGTCGGGGCGTGAGTTGGGGTGGGCATTCTATGTTGTTTTTCTATGTTTTCTTTTCTATGTGTTTGGCCTGGTATGATTCCCAATCAGAGGTAGCTGTCTATCGTTGTCTCTGATTGAGAACCATACTTAGGTAGCCTTTTCCCACCTGGTGTTTGTGGGTAGTTGTTTCCTGTTTTGTGTTTTCACCTTTCAGGACTGTTTCGATTTTCATTTCTTACATTCACTTAGTTATTTTGTGTTTTGTTCTAATAAATAATCATGGACACTTACCACGCTGCGTTTTGGTCCGATCATTCCTACTCCTCATCCGATGAAGACGAAGATCGTTACAGACTGTCATAAGAATCAAAACAAATTGTAACAATAATTAATGATGAGAACCAGGTGACAGTAAATGAGTGGTCTTCCTACAGTATGATAATTCTTGTCTTGACACCTGGCTTTGGACACTGGTATCAATCCAAGAGCTTTGAGTTAGTCATGCTATGAATGAGAACACAGTTGTTGACATAAATCAAGGCAGGGCGTGACATCCCCTGAGACATCCAGACTGAACATTAAGAATGATCCTAATTGCCCCCCATCATTTTGGCTAAATGTTTAATGAATACGGTGATTATCCCTTCAGGGAAGTGTGTGTGTGTGTGTGTGTGTGTGTGTGTGTGTGTGTGTGTGTGTGTGTGTGTGTGTGTGTGTGTGTGTGTGTGTGTGTGTGTGTGTGTGTGTGTGTATATACATATGTGTGCGTGTGCTATGCAGCCGGCCGACTGCTCATTGATTTGATTTCCCCGGGCCGGCATGTGCGAGGACTTAGTGCGCCAGCCTGGAGACATCTGTTGAGTATTAGGGGCAATAACAGCTGGGCGGACCTCAAACATGGTCACCCACTTCACCCCGCTGTGTCTCTGAGGATAACCCTGGCCGCTTCACACTCCAGATAACAAGTGCCTGTTCATCGGCACACTGACTGAGCCCAGGGGCTTCAGAATACAGAGCCACGGGCAGTCATGGGCCGCCCCTGCCGAGCACAGTCAGTCCCACTATGTATCATCATGGTGGGTGGAGTTCTGATTTCACAATGAGAATATCCTTTTCTGTTTGGTTTCCCAGAAATGGTCAGCCCTGTGTCAGCTTGCTGTTGAAATAAATGTTGGTTCACTGTGGTTGTCCATCAATTGTATCTCATCTTGAGCATTCATCTTAGAAAGTGGGAAGGTTGATTGCAAAGTGTAGCAATGTTTTTATATAGGACAGTATCTATTGTTTTTGTTTAAATTAAAAGGCTTACTTCTGACATTGTTCTTTTTGGAAAGCATATCCCTTTTTCACAGACATACTGTTTATCTGATGGTAAAACATAATACATTGTTTCAACTGTAAACAAAACTATATTTATGAGACTGTACGAAAAATAAACAGACTACCCGCTTGTGATCATATTGATCATCAACAATGTAATGTTGGTTCCACCATGAGCTGGGTAAATCCTTTATTGAGGTCAATAAAGGAAGTAGGATTGTAGAGATTTGTGAGCCGTGCTTTTATGATTCAAGGGAGGTGTACAGATGGTCTGTGTAAACTTGTCATACTGATTCTGTGTGTGTGTGTGTGTGTGTGTGTGTGTGTGTGTGTGTGTGTGTGTGAAAGAGAGAGAGAGAGAGAGAGAGAGAGAGAGACAGAGGGGAGTAGGAGATATATATACTTTTCTCAACTCTCTGTATCAACAGAGACCTAGTGCCCTCTGCTGGGGGTATTGCTAAACAAGATGTCTGAGTAATGTTCCATCCAGATTCTCTGTAATGCTTCATTGCATGTAGCAAATAACACCTTACTTAATTAACATGAACATTCCGTACACTGCAAACCTACCAAGTTGAAATAGAATAAAAAACAACCACTGATATACTTTAATGCACTGCATGTTTCCTTCACAGAAGAATGATATGTGATTTTGTCATGTTTCATTTATTTATGCATCAGGGCAATTGCTCATCAGTTGCTATTCAAAGGTACTACAATAAAGAGATATTTTCCAAAACACTATATATATCAGAAATGTTGGAAAATGAGCTTTCATTGTTTAAAGAAATTATGAAAGAGATTGGTGTGTTTTTTCACAATCCAATCAAAGCATCGGGGTTGTTCAATGACTGACATGTATTGGTTTAAAATCTATCACTTGGTTTATTTCATTTTTTTGTTGCTAAGTGCAATATATCCGCCTCTCTCTCAGATAAATAAGTAGCACTTCTAGGTTTTTACACAGTCAAATGTAGCAACTAACAATTTTCTTTATAAAGAACTGTACAAATGATACATTTGTGGCATCAATATATAAAAAATGTTCTAAAAAATAATGAAATAGGTAAGAAAACTACATATGCCAGTCAAATATACAGGATACGGAAATTCCATTCCAGCTAAACAATGGATATATAGCGTTTTTCAAAAAACGAAACATTTTCATACTAAAATCTTTGAATAAAACATCTGAGAACAGTAATATTTTACACACACATAAAGGTACCCATAAGCAATCAATTCTGATGAAAAAACACAAAAGTGAAAAATATTGTGGATCTGTGTTTTTGGAAATAAACTCTTCATATACAGTTTCTGGAACCCTAGAGATGATCTGTGCTGCTCAGCAGCTCAGGATCAGAACTGCTTCTTTGATTCAACTCAAGAGAATCACTGTAACAGCATTGTTAAATCCCTTTTAAGACAATGGCCAAAGAAAGAGTCATTATTTTGGCTTGGCACGTTATGATGGGTGCTGTGGTTGTTTTCCCTGCGTTACTGGTGAGCCCTGTATCCTGAACAGCAAGCTGGCATTAACAGGCCATGTGTTACGCGTTTACACATTCTTTAACATCCAGTGTCCAGTTACATCCTCTCTCTGTCTTGCTCATGTATACCCCTTATGTACCCTAACTTAAAGGACACACCTACACACATGCAGCACACACACACACCCACACATCATCCGTCAACTGAACAGACGATAGTGAGGATACGTGTAAAGCCTTTATTTGAAGCAAGGTAGCAACACATTAAGATGGTGTAGTAGGTTTTATACTGTTATAAAAATGCAGGTTTCTTCAATGATCATGACACATTTAGAATGTCAAGATTGTATTAGGGGACACGCATGTGAAATGCTTCCTTGCAGGTTTCTTTTCGACAACGGAACAACAATAAGAAATAATAAAATATAATAATATGAAGATAAAGTAAATGGCTCGGTAGAATAGAATAAACATTTTAACATCACATATTGCAATTTCTCCACTGCCACATGAACCATTCATATTGTTGTCTTACATGGGTACGTTTTGTGTGTGGTCTGGGAAAGTTACGGAGGGTTTTTGCTTCAACCTGGACAAACAGCGTTGAGGGAACACATGTATATGCAGTTAAAGAAGTCTCATGCTGAGTTTTGGCATTAGAGTTTCGGACTGGGTAGTAAATAATGTATATTATTACTGAGATCCTGACATTCAAAAAAAAATTTACGTTTGGAAATAAGGGCCCGGCTATTTTGCCGTACTCTCCTCTGACCTCCCTGCCTATGATCCTCAACATTCTGTACCTGTTCTTCCACAGCCAGCAGTCTCCACGAGCCCAGTTTCGCCCCAGCGACGACAAAACTCCCGAACTCGCAAAGATAACATTGATTCAAACGTTGCTAATATTCCGACTGTGTTCAACAAAAGAGTGGGCACATTTTCCAGCCAGCTGTCCCAAAAGGGAGACAACTCCACTCTTAAATGGAGCAGAATATTACTTCTCCAAATGGTTTTAAGTGGCTGCACAACCAGGTGACCAGAGAAATGGCCTCCAGTGACCCACAAAGCTAGGGCTCAGCCCCCAACCCCTCACAGTACATATGCTGGCCATTTCCACACACACATGGGCTTCTGGTGTCCCACACAAACGGAAGCAGGAAGACTGCTCCATCTTTTTGAGATTTGAGAACCTGTGAACCTGATAAAATCAAGTGAAATCATCAATTAATTGTGCAGATTCATAAATACATTTATTATATTTATTATAATTAACATGTATTATTGAAATTACAGTGCCTTGCGAAAGTATTCGGCCCCCTTGAACTTTGCGACCTTTTGCCACATTTCAGGCTTCAAACATAAAGATGTAAAACTGTATTTTTTTGTGAAGAATCAACAACAAGTGGGACACAATCATGAAGTGGAACGACATTTATTGGATATTTCAAACTTTTTTAACAAATCCAAAACTGAAAAATTGGGCGTGCAAAATTATTCAGCCCCCTTAAGTTAATACTTTGTAGTGCCACCTTTTGCTGCGATTACAGCTGTAAGTTGCTTGGGGTATGTCTCTATCAGTTTTGCACATCGAGAGACTGACATTTTTTCCCATTCCTCTTTGCAAAACAGCTCGAGCTCAGTGAGGTTGGATGGAGAGCATTTGTGAACAGCAGTTTTCAGTTCTTTCCACAGATTCTCGATTGGATTCAGGTCTGGACTTTGACTTGGCCATTCTAACACCTGGATATGTTTATTTTTGAACCATTCCATTGTAGATTTTGCTTTATGTTTTGGATCATTGTCTTGTTGGAAGACAAATCTCCGTCCCAGTCTCAGGTCTTTTGCAGACTCCATCAGGTTTTCTTCCAGAATGGTCCTGTATTTGGCTCCAGCCATCTTCCCATCAATTTTAACCATCTTCCCTGTCCCTGCTGAAGAAAAGCAGGCCCAAACCATGATGCTGCCACCACCATGTTTGACAGTGGGGATGGTGTGTTCAGCTGTGTTGCTTTTACGCCAAACATAACGTTTTGCATTGTTGCCAAAAAGTTCAATTTTGGTTTCATCTGACCAGAGCACTTTCTTCCACATGTTTGGTGTGTCTCCCAGGTGGCTTGTGGCAAACTTTAAACGACACTTTTTATGGATATTTTTAAGAAATGGCTTTCTTCTTGCCACTCTTCCATAAAGGCCAGATTTGTGCAATATACGACTGATTGTTGTCCTATGGACAGAGTCTCCCACCTCAGCTGTAGATCTCTGCAATTCATCCAGAGTGATCATGGGCCTCTTGGCTGCATCTCTGATCAGTCTTCTCCTTGTATGAGCTGAAAGTTTAGAGGGACGGCCAGGTCTTGATAGATTTGCAGTGGTCTGATACTCCTTCCATTTCAATATTATCGCTTGCACAGTGCTCCTTGGGATGTTTAAAGCTTGGGAAATCTTTTTGTATCCAAATCCGGCTTTAAACTTCTTCACAACAGTATCTCGGACCTGCCTGGTGTGTTCCTTGTTCTTCATGATGCTCTCTGCGCTTTTAACGGACCTCTGAGACTATCACAGTGCAGGTGCATTTATACGGAGACTTGATTACACACAGGTGGATTGTATTTATCATCATTAGTCATTTAGGTCAACATTGGATCATTCAGAGATCCTCACTGAACTTCTGGAGAGAGTTTGCTGCACTGAAAGTAAAGGAGCTGAATAATTTTGCATGCCCAATTTTTCAGTTTTTGATTTGTTAAAAAAGTTTGAAATATCCAATAAATGTTGTTCCACTTCATGATTGTGTCCCACTTGTTGTTGATTCTTCACAAAAAAATACAGTTTTATATCTTTATGTTTGAAGCCTGAAATGTGGCAAAAGGTCGCAAAGTTCAAGGGGGCCGAATACTTTCGCAAGGCACTGTATATGTTGCTCTGCAGTCGCTGCAATTTATTAGAATTAAATCTTTGTTATATGCATAAACTGCACCCTCGTTTCTGTAAAGCACTCACATTCTGATTACCTAAGAAGCAGATTGGATTGGGTTTTATTCATTTTAATAAGATGTGTATTTGATCCCAGAGGATAGTACATGAAAGCATTGCTGAAAGCACTAATTTTCTAAGTGGTCCTCAATGGTAAAGGTTGGAAACATAACAATACATTATGGCTCAACTAGGTTTAACTGTCTTTTTAACTACACATGTGTATAGGTAATCTTGCTGTTTGTACAGGTTGAAGCAAAAACCCTCCATAGCTTTAATTTCCACTGCTTATTTGAAAACGAGATAACAATCTCAACGTGACTTCCCTAGAAACATCACTCATGACAAGCAGGTTCTTCTTTGAAATAGGTCTCTCTTTCTGGTACTAACCAATAATATTCCTGATCATTTTAGAGAATCTTAACAGACTTTTGGGACTATTTTATGACTGTTGTTCAGCATCTTAAAGGGACACCCTGGTTTAATTTCTCACAAAGATGTGACGTGCTAAATAAAATTCCATTTCACAAAACATTCATTTCAGCCTCTGCTGCATCTCTAAGACATTTCTAAGATATGAAGTTTGAAAAATCAAATCACGCGCAAAATGGAAAATATTTCATGAGGGCCACATTTTTTTCATAAATTACACCACTTTGTGCCATATTGGGAGTGAAATATATTTTTGGATGGTTTCGCTTTGAAATGACTCACATGGATATAGAGGATTAATGGTCATGAAACTTCAAAAAGTGTTTTTCTTTCAGACACATCATCATTATGAAGTAGTGAATCTGTCAGCGGCCGATTCCATGTGCTGTAGTCACCAAGTTGGTCTCGCAAATAGTACGCGGTCTATGTAGTTGTACGGACTACCTCGCTAGCAGCAGGCTAGCCACACTGCAGCTGTTTGCTAGATTATGTGTCTAGGTACCTACCCATGCTTCCATATAATGTTGTTTAAAATAAGCATGGGGCATCAGATACAAGACTGGAGTCTGTGCAGCAGGTAGGTCAATCGTAGATATGATCATGTTTTTGTGGATTTTGAACTGATATCAAGTAACAATGCTGGTTTGTTGCTGTGACATCATCAGGAAAGGCCTAGGTAACATTAGATCAGAATGTCAGTTTGCATAATTTTTTGTTCAATAAAATTGTTATTTAATTTTCAAAGCAATCTATTCAAAGCTCAGTTCAAAGCTGAGTGTTTGTTCAGCCTTTGTTTCACTTCTATTCTATCAATTTGAAGATGCAGCACAACATTCTGGTTACGTGACATTATTACTTCATCAAATCCTCATTTTAGGTTTAGATAAGACTATGAGAGGGAAGCACTTCCATCAGAGGACACACACCACAGAATACCAAGTCAGTATTGTCTCATAGTGGTCTATCTGATACCATGTAGCCAGTGGTTATAAACAGCAGTACAGCTGTAATTATGCTATAGAGAACCCTTCTAACCCTGGATCAAACTTTATATTGATCATCATGATTTGGTCGAGAATAGAGCAGCATGCTGACCGTTGCAGGAAGGATCCCATGGGAGGCTGATGCTCTGACATATTAGGACAGCCTGACACCAACTCATTATGACACTGACAAGTATGAGTGACTGGCATCAATTCCCATGTGACTGTGAAGTTATCCTAATATGGACACCGTACAGGCAGGATCCGGAGGAAAAGACACCCAACACAGAATAAAGAAAGGCACAAGACACTGGGCTCTCTGGGCTACTAAAAGCACAGTAACTCTGGCCCCACTCTCTCAGTGTTATTATGTGAATGTCTGTGTATACTTGTAGCTGTACTTGTATGTGTGTATGTGCGTATTTGTGGGTGCGTTTCTGTGTGTTTGTGTGTGTGTCTCAGTTCACGTTTGGTGTGCTTACATAAATGTGCAAGTGTCTGGTTGTCATTGACCTGTATGTGTTTACTCCATGGGTTCATTTGTCTCTGTAATGGGCTGTGCCTGTTTGTTCCACTGTGAGTTTTTTGTGTTGGTTCATTCATTGAGGTTTGACTGGATGTTGAACAGCACTACTGTTGCCAAATCTGTCTGCCATGCGACTAAAAGCCAGCTCCCCTGGTTACCCACTAAGTGCTCCAGTGAAAACATTCTGCTTGTCTTGTATCTTTCGGAGTTATTACACCTGTCAATCATCTCAGGCCTCAATGCATCAAAGCTAATTAGCATTGAAATGAATCTCTGGTAAAAAACATGAAAAATGGCTACTTTTTTATTAGGCCAGTGTCCACTGGTGTGAATGAGAGATGCCTTTCCCAAACAGTGGTGAACTATACACAGCTCACTTCTATTTTATTATCATTGTCCATGTTAGCCCTCCTCCAAGAAAGACATCTTTAATTTGTTTGGATTCCACAGAACAGGAGGGATATTATATCTATATATAACCAGACAGTGTTTCTGCTTGGACAAGTCAGCCGAGGCAAACTTGTTTTTTCAGGTGCTGGTACTTTGGAGGACGTTGAGCCGCAACCTTGGAGGTTTCCACGTAGAAGCACCGGAGCCAGAGCCAAGCTGAAGCAAGCAGTGCTGGAAAGGGAAGGTGGTGTGTCGGCGAGTTTAGCGATGGATGGTGGATAGTGCTGCAGGAATGAATCACGGCACGCTTCGTTGACGCTGACGCACTGTGGCGGAGGAGACGCTTGTTCCCATTGCGTAGCCGCTCATGGTCTCCTCGTTTACTGTATAGATGCTCGTTAACACCTATGATGTCATCAAGAAGGGACTCAGTGAGGCTTGAGATGGGCTTTACATTGATGGTTCACCCTGTTAGATGCTCTCTTTTGATGATGTCTATGTTGCTTCCACAGACATGTTAGTTTATTATAATATTTTTTAATGCATTCTATTGAGCTTTAACAATGGCTTACTATCCAAATATGAGACTAATAAATACATGTGTTTGGTTGACGTTTGGGAGTGTGGGAATGGCCACTGAGTGATGACAGGGGCGGGGCATCCTCAAGCAAGATCCTCTGAAACTCAAATATAGGCCTACATTTTCTACACAACACCTGACCCACGTGACGTTTTCGAACAGATATACATTACAGTCTTCTCTCTCTCTCTCCATTTCAGGCCTAACTTTTCATGTGAACTTCAAACAAATAAAGATGCCTTTCAAACAAACAGTTGTGCCACTGAACTCTCTCAGCAGAGTAAACATTCCTACTCACAAGCAGCGTGACAGGGGCAGGGGGAAATGACACTGTTGTTGCTGTTGTCTTACCCAGCCACCCCTATGTGTAGTTTTCCATCTGGCTGCATGGGGGATAGAGGAACATAAACCGAGCGGATGGGATACAGTAGTAGGCTCCTTCTCAGGGAGAGGGTGTGTTTTGTACAGTCAGCCTGGGGAGTGTCAAGCAACCTCTTACGGGAGGTAAAGAGATGGAGGGAGGGAGGGAGGGAGGGAGGGAGGGAGGGAGGGAGGGAGGGAGGGAGGGAGGGAGGGAGGGAGGGAGGGAGGGAGGGAGGGAGAGAGAGAGAGAAACAGAGGGAAAGAGAGAGAGAGAAACAGAGGGAAAGAGAGAGAAACAGAGAGAGAAACAGAGAAACAGAGGGAAAGAGACAGAGGGAAAGAGAGAACGAGAGAGAGACAGGCTGCAGGGCTGGAGTTAATTAATGAAAAAGAGAAAGAAGGAGTAAGAGACGGTAGGGTTAGAGAAGTTGAGCGACTAAGAGGAAAGTAACAAACTGGAAGACAATGGATGGGGACAATAGACTGAAAGTGATTAAGGACAGACTGAGAAAGAGATAGACTGTAGGTGTGACAGGTAAGGTTAGAGAACAGGGGTGAGACAGATGATGAGATGGAAAGAGGGCGAGGAGAGCAAGTTGATGGGGGCATAATAACTGTATTTGACAGAGAGGGCTGAAGGAAAGAGTTGAATGGAGAGATGGGGGGGTTGAAAGGTAGAGGAGAGAGAGTGAGAGAGAGAGAGAAAGAAAGAAAGAGCTAGAGGGCCCCAGTGTGGTGTGTTTGTACAGCTGAACACAAGCTGAAGAAGCCCAGGCCCCTCTCTCACACTCCATTAGGCCCTAAGCTCCACGGAGTGCTGCACTCAACACATAAACAGCGTCCCGGAACACCTCGGGATGTGTGAAAGAGCAAGGTAGACGCAGGGCGGCCCAACAAGAAACAACAACCGCCTATTCACATCTGCACAATGCCTCCAAATTGCTGAAAGATAGAGTTGAGTTGTGTTGGCTGGCCTGGGCGCAGCAGTGAAAAGGGTCTTCCCTGTCACGCCCCACTCACCCACAGAACCACTCACTGAAGTCCAAGGTTTCCAGTGGGAAGGGAAGGACCAGACAACTGTATTTAGCTAGTGTGTGTCAAGGCCATAGTTGACACTCTCAAACATGTATTTACAGTATTACATTTTGGGTTTAGTGGCTACAGTACATGTGTCTGTTGTGTCCAAAACCATGTTAGTATCCTCTCCACATCAAATAATATCTAGTAATCAATACTTCATCTGTCAGGTCATGCGTTTCCAAGCTCCAGTGAAAGTGAATGACATGACCAGAGAGGAATTCCCCAAAATAACTTATGTTGTCTACCGCATGGAAATAAATTGCCAGTAAATTAAACCCATAAAATGAGAGGTGGACAAAGAGACAGAGGGAGAGAGAGAGAGAGATAAGGGGGGAAGGAGAGGGAGAGAGAGAGACAGGGGAAAGGAGAGGGAGAAAGAGAGAGAGATAAGGTCGGGAAGGAGAGGGAGAGAGAGAGAGAGAGAGAGAGAGAGAGAGAGAGAGAGAGAGAAGGGGGAAGGAGAGGGAGAGAGAGAGACAGGGGAAAGGAGAGGGAGAGAGAGAGACAGGGGAAAGGAGAGGGAGAGAGAGACAGGGGAAAGGAGAGGGAGAGAGAGATAAGGGGGAAAGGAGAGGGAGAGAGAGAGAGAGACAGGGGAAAGGAGAGGGAGAGAGAGATAAGGGGGAAAGGAGAGGGAGAGAGAGAGACATGGGAAAGGAGAGGGAGAGAGAGAGAAGGGGAGAAGGAGAGGGAGAGAGAGGGGGAGAGAAAGGGAGAGAGAGAGAGAGGGGGGAGAGGAGACAGAGAGAGAAGGGGAAAAGGAGAGGGAGAGAGAGATTGGGTTATATTTCATCATGAAAACATTCCTTGGACTGAATGATTGTATTGCTCCAGTGTTCTTCATGGACAGAGCTAATGGAACGTGAAGAGGGAATCCATCAATACTGTCATTCTCATTCACACACGCACACGCGCGCGCGCGCACGCACGCACGCACGCACGCACGCACGCACGCACACACACACACACACACACACACACACACACACACACACACACAAGTATCCTTGTTTTGACCAAACAATCGATTCCCATTCAAAATCCCATTTTCCCTAACCCCTAAACCAAAACCTGAACCTAACCCTAACGTTAACCCTAATTCTAACCCTAACCCAAACAGCTAAGCAAAAAATAGCCATTTTCCTTGTGAGGACCGGAGAAATGTCCACACTTGTCTGCATTTTACTTGCTTTACTATCCCTTTGTGGACTTCAGGTCCCCACAATGATAGTAAAACCAAAAACACACACAGCCATATATTATACTGTTTACATTACAAACGGTCACAAAACATTGGGCCCCCATCAGGCCACTCTCTAAGTGGAAGAGTGCATGATGCATAAACATGATGTTTGGCTTCTCACAAGATCTCCACTCAACACTGGGTGAGATATTAAATAAGATACATTATAATGAGGCTGCACCCTCAGTCACAGTGTTGTGGAACAAACAGTCCACCATGTTTTTAGAACGGTACGCAGAGAGAGTAAGAGGACCCCCCTTTCTGACCCTGGTCTGGCCCAGATCTAACCTGGTCCATCCTGCCCCCCTATGGTGTAAACCTACAGGAACTCTGCTATTCCCCGGCCCCTCTCTCACTCCCCGGACACCCAGATGGGCTCTCCAGCTTCAGGGTCAAGTGATGTGAAGAAACAGATAAGTTGGGGCCAGCTCGGGGAGAGACTAAACACTCGCCGTGGGGAATGTCATTGTTTTGGATATCTTCAGGAGGGTTTTTATGTACTCAGCTGTAGCTTGGCCTGCCATTGGCAGCAATACTGGAAGTTCGGACGCGTACTGGATTCCAGTTCCATGCCGTTTGCTGCTATTCTACATGGTCAAACCCATGCCACACACACTGAGGAAAAGGAGGGATATAACAACTGATACTCCAGTGTGACTGTCTGTCAGTCTTGCTCTCTTCTCTCTCTCTCTCTCTCTCTCTCTCTCTCTCTCTCTGGTTTTTCAGAGAACGGTGTGTCAGCAGTTATTACTCATATTCTGATTTATAATAACGATTAGACGTTGAATAAAAAATAAAGACAACATGACGTAAGCAACTTAAACAACCCCACACTCACAAATGTGAAAATGCTGAAATTGTGTGATTCTGTTTCCTAAATTGTGCCCTCTGTTGGGCAATATTGTTCCTGCTACTCCTGCTCCATCCCGCTGACATATTTGCTGGATGGTAATTTTCAGGAGGCAGTCATAGTGGACATGCAGCTACAGTTTCACATAATTTAGCACTATGACCACCTCCATGATTCCTCCAAACACTCACAGTATAATGTATCAATAGTTAATATAGTTCATCGTGGCAAGCTGTGGGCACAGATGTCGGTTCAACATTTAGTTTTGATTTACATTTGATTGAGTTGTCAACTTACATGAATTTAACATGAAATCAACAAACATTTGAACTATGTCACTGGATTGATGTTAAAAGTTGCATGAAAAACAAAAGACAAACATTTTGAAAATGTACAGTATTTACAAATCCAATTCAGTTTTCCATCATCAAATGTAATACTTTGCTGGAAGGGTGTGGAAACAATGTTGATCCAACCAGTTTGTGCCCAGTGGGTTGGCTTTTACGGCACAGCCCAGATAATTTTTCCAAGTGTGAGTTGAATCCATGTGCCTCAATGTAATTAACATAATGAAAAATTCTGTATGTCTGAAACGTGTGTAGTGTACAAAAAGCTTTGACCACTCTATGGAAAGATGAGACTCACGGACATGATGGTGCTCTCATTTTTACTCTATGACCCCCACAAGTATGATGGGAAGGTAACCAATACACATTAATGGAAGTACTGTATTGAGGTAGTTTTGTGCCAACAAACAAAAGGTTCAATATGTCCCAAAATGTTTTATATTTCCTGAGCTTTCTTATATCTCCTAGATAGACACACACTTCAAAACCTTATTCCTTATTCTTTATTTTTTACTGTCTTTTTTGTGATTTATGAATGTGTTATTCAATGTATTTTTGTGGGCTATAATAGTAAAAGCCAAATACAATATTTGATCAAATAATAAACAAATATTTTTGAGGGATACATACTGTACAGTGGTCCTAAAATTCAAAATCAAATAGCTAAATGATCATTGGTATGACCATCTTGAAACCATTCCATATGTTAGCTTAGTAGCTAGCTAGATAGAACATTCTGCTACCAAATTGTCACGGCTGGCTGAAGGACTGGACCAAGGTGCAGCATGGTAAGCGTACATTTTCTCTTTATTAAAAATGCCGCCGACAAAACAAAGACCAAAACATGACACTATGTTCCCTGAACAAAGTCAAAGTTAACTTCCCACAAAACAGGTGGGGGAAAAGGGTACCTAAGTATGGTTCTCAATCAGAGACAATGATAGACAGCTGCCTCTGATTGAGAACCACACCCAGCCAAGCACATAGAAATAGAAAATCATAGAATATAGACTGCAAACCCAAATCACAGGGAGTGACACAAATGCAATTCAAGCCATGAAGAATATATGTTTGTAATGTTTCAATAACCGTCATTCACTAGAAGGGTCACTTTTTCTCTCAACCATAGTCCTACTGCCATCCAGTCTAGTGAATTTTACGTGACATGTTTTGGTCATTTAGTAGACGCTCTTATCCAGGGGGACTTATATGAGCAATTAGGGTTAAGTGCTTTGCTCAAAGGCACATTGACAGATTTTTCACCTATTCGGCTCAGTAATTCGAACCAGCAACCATTTTGTTACTGGCCCTCAAGGAACTACACTGGACTTTGTACAAACTGGAAACCACATATCCTGAGGCAGCATTTTTTGCAGCTGGGGACTGTAATAAAGCAAATCTGAGGAAAATCCTACCGAAGTTCTATCAACACATCTCCTGTGCTACTTGCACATTGAGCCCTCTTAACCATTGCTACTACCCCTGCCGGGATGGCTACAATGCCCTCCCTCACCCTTCCTTCAGCAGATCAGATCACGCCTCAATTTTCCTCCTCCCCTCCTATAAGCAGAAACTTAAACAGGAAGTACCCGTGGTGTGTTCAACGTTGGTGTGTTCAATCGTAATCTATGTGTCATCAGCGTCGTAAGAAGTGGACCAAGGTGCAGCGTGGTGAGCGTACATATTCCTTTTATTTATAGAAAATGTAGCCAAGGAAACGACCGTGAAGCTTAACTTCGGCTATAATGCCTCTAACAAAGTCAACTACCCATACTGAAAGGAGGGGAAAAAGGGCTACCTAAATATGATTCCCAATCAGAGACAACGATAGACAGCTGTCCCTGATTGAGAACATGCCCAGCCAAAACATAGAAATAAAGAAACATAGAAAACAAAACATAGAATGCCCACCCCACATCACACCCTGACCGAACCAAATAGAGAAATAAAACGTCTCTCTAAGGTCAGGGCGTGACACTATGCTTCAAGATAGTTTTGATCACGTAGACTGGGAAATGCTGCTGATGAGGGCCACCGCTGCTCACAAGAACTGTGAGCTCTCGTTCTTCATGGCCAACGTGAGTAAGACATTTAAGCATGGTAACCCTCGCAAGGCTGCCAGCCCTATCTGGACAAGAGGAATACCTATGTAAGAATGCTGTTCATCGACCACTGCTCAGCCTTCAACACCATAGTGCCATCCAAGCTCATCACTAAGCTCGGGGCAGTGGTGAAGTACTACTTAAGTATTTTTCTTTTGGTATTCATACTTTACTATTTATATTTTTTGACTACTTTTACTTCACTACATCCCAAAATAATGTACTTTTTACATACATTTTCACAAACACCCAAAACTACTTGTTACATTTTGAATGCTTAGCAGAACAGGAAAATTGGCCAATTCATGCACGTATCAAGAGAACATCCCTGGTCATCCCTGCTGCCTCTGATATAAACACAAATGCTTCGCTTGTCTGCTTCTCTTAAAATAAGGAATTTGAAAGGATTCATACTTTTACTTATGATACTTAAGTATATTTGAGCAATTACATTTACTTTCGATACTTAAGTATATTTAAAACCAAATACTTTTAGACTTCTACTCAAGTAGCATTTTACTGGGTGACTTTCACTTTTACATGAGTCATTTTCTATTAAGGTATCTTTACTTGTACTCAAGTATGACCCTTGGGTACTTTTTCCACCACTGGCTCGGGGCCCTGGGTCTGAACCTCGCTCTATGCAACTGGGTCCTGGACTACCTGACGGGCCAACCCCAGGTGATAAAGTTAGGCAACAACATCTCCACCACACTGATCCTCAACAAGGGTGAGTGCACAGCTCCCTCCTGTACTCCCTGTTCACCCATGACTGCGTGCCACGCATGTCTCCAACTCAATCAGCAATTTTGCTGACGACACAACAATGTAAGCCTGATTACCAACACCTCAGCCAAAAGGGAGGGGGTGAGGGCCCTGGCGGAGTGGTGCCAGGAAAATAACCTCTCCCTCAACATCAACAAAACAAAGGAGCTGATCGTGGACTTCAGAAAACAGCAGAGAGAGCATGCCCTCATCCACATCGACGGGGCCGCAGTGGAGAGAGTGAAAAGGTTCTAGTTCCTCGGCGTGCAAATCACTACCAACCTGAAATGGTCCATTCAAACATAGAGTGAGGTGAAGAAGACGCAGCAGCGCCTCTTCAATCTCAGGAGGCTGAATAAATTGGTCCCTAAAACCAGTGCTTAATCTGAGCTGGATCCTACCGGAACAGGATCCGGCACTTCTCAGATTTGACTTTGTTCATTCTGGCACCTATTTGCTCAGATCTCGGGATGATTTATAAAAAGAATGTCACTGTTTGCATAGCAAACATTCTTATAAAAGCGTTCAGAGTTCAATCAAGTTACCTCCTCGTTATTTATCCCGCCCCCCAGAAAAACCATCACGTATAAGCGTGGTGGTCCTTCTGTGTAATCATTCTATCCTTCCACACTGATTCCAAACCTGCTCTCTTATTTGTACATATAGAGGTTATGGGGCAGGCTGGAGAGGTAAGTACCTGATCTTGAAACAGGTCTTGGCAGTGCTGGTCAGCTAGTGAAGAGGTCTCTACATTATCACACCTAGGCTAGTCGTCTCCCTGCTGAATTTGAAACATGGGAAATCAAAAATGAACAAGAAAAGGCAATCGAGTTTGACGTTTTTCAAGTCCAAAAATCCAGAGAAAGGTGGTGAATCAAACTAGAAACAAGCCAGAGTACTGTTAGTGCCGGATGAGAGGAATGAGGGGCAAACTATTCCTGATGGCGATGCCTTAGCTAGCAGCACTGATAATCCAACCAGTTCAGCATCACCGGCCTACTAGAGAGTCAGACGGAGAGCCACGTGGGATCAATAATGAAGTGCCCGGAGCAGGTGCAATTTGGACGGAGGCTCAGTTCAAGAAAAAGCAAACCTATAACCCTTGGCTTGTCATGCAAAATTAAAAGCTGGACTGTACAACATGCAAAAATGAAGGTAGATTGGGCTCAGAAAGGACTGGAGGGATGAAACTAGAAAAATAGTGTGTGGAATGTACAGTAACGTCCTCTTCCTCCGACGTAGAAAAACAAGAAAGAGCCATCTGAAAAAAAAAAAATTTGAACATCCCCGAACCAAAGCCCATTTAGCGGAAGCAAGCATTGTAGACAAGGCTAAAGAGGACACCTTAACACAGGTTGTAGTTAACGCTCAAAATAAAAACATAGACACTACAGCCAGAGTATTCCGAACAGCTTACAAGGAGGCTAAACGTCACATGGTTTTGAGCAAGAAATTGACTGTCAGGAGTTAAACGGACTTGTCATTGTGAGAATTCTCCATTCCAATGTTGCTTGCTCCAACATACAGCAACATATTTAAAGTTTAGGGTTAGACCTTCAGAGCTGTTAAAAATTGGCAGGATCTTGGACACCAGCTGGGTGACATCCAGTTTTAGAACTGTGGAGTGTGTGTGGAAAAATAACGCAGCTCTTCAAAAGCATTTCATGGCAGCAGCTGAGGATGCCTCCTGCGATGGCTTGACCCATCAGAGCTATTGTGCCATGCGCATATCCTCACATGCGTTTGTTGACAATCTAGGCCTTGTGTGTGATGCATATTAGCGACCTGAATTGTCACTCAAGCTCCAAAAGAAAGAATGCGCAATTATTACTGCAAACAGGGCAGTCTTCAGGGAAGCGAGGGTATTCAGTGCAATGGCAGAGTAGCCAGGCCAACACACACAATTCAGCCAGAGAGAGAGATTCAGAACTCTTTCCAAGGCGTCAAACTGAATGGTGGAAGACACAGCGTCCTTAATAATCAGTGGGAGTTTTTCAAGAGCTTGGCAAGGAACATGGAGGCTAGAATGTTCTCTCAAGGAGGACGGCGGTGGACAAAAAGGATACAGCCAGTTCATTGAGGAGCTGAAGGTTCAATACTGTCCGGAGGACACAGGAGCACCGTACAGAGAAACAGAGATAGAATCTCTCTGTCGGCAGTTTGGCATTGACAGTCCGCGTACCGTCATACGGGCCAACAGGCAGTACAAGGACACCAATGGTAAAAGAGACATTCCAGATGGACTTAAAAATCTGTTGGTGGTGGTCAGCACCATCCCCATCTCCAGTGTAGAATGCCGGCGGGGATTTTCTCAAATTAACCCAATTTACACTGCAATCCGCTCCTCCCTGTATACCTCCACCATATCAGGACTACTCTTTCCAAACCTTGTTTGCCCACCCCTGAACAAATTCAACCTAGTCCCCTATGTGAGGTCATGAACTGCTAAAGGACACAAATGTGTCACAGACACCAGGAGCAAAACAAGAAATAGGGGGGAGAATACACACGAGGAAATGGCTGTGTTGTGGGAGGTTTTGGAAAGCTTCACTACCATTTCACTACCATAGATAGTAGGCTACTTGGAGAGCGCTGTCCATTTCACCACCATAGATAGTGGGCTACTTGGAGAGTGCTGTCCATTTCACCACCATAGATAGTGGGCTACTTGGAGAGTGCTGTTCATTTCATCACCATAGATAGTGGGCTACTTGGAGAGTGCTGTCCATTTCATCACCATAGATAGTGGGCTACTTGGAGAGTGCTGTTCATTTCATCACCATAGATAGTGGGCTACTTGGAGAGTGCTGTTCATTTCATCACCATAAATAGTGGGCTACTTGGAGAGTGCTGTTCATTTCATCACCATAGATGGTGGGCTACTTGGAGAGTGCTGTTCATTTCATCACCATAGATAGTGGGCTACTTGGAGAGTGCTGTTCATTTCATCACCATAGATAGTGGGCTACTTGGAGAGTGCTGTTCATTTCACCAGCATAGATAGTAGGCTACTTGGAGAGTGCTGCCCATTTCATCACCACAGATAGTGGGCTACTTGGAGAGTGCTGTTCATTTCACCAGCATAGATAGTAGGCTACTTGGAGAGTGCTGTCCATTTCACCAGCATAGATAGTAGGCTACTTGGAGAGTGTTGTCCATTTCACCACCATAGATAGTAGGCTACTTGGAGAGTGCTGTCCATTTCACCACCATAGATAGTAGGCTACTTGGAGAGTGCTGTCCATTTCACCACCATAGATAGTGGGCTACTTGGAGAGTGCTGTCAATTTCACCACCATAGATAGTAGGCTACTTGGAGAGTGCTGTCCATTTCACCACCATAGATAGTAGGCTACTTGGGGAGTGGTGTCCATTTCACCACCATAGATAGTAGGCTACTTGGGGAGTGGTGTCCTTTTCACCACCATAGATAGTAGGCTACTTGGAGAGTGGTGTCTATTTCACCACCATAGATAGTAGGCTACTTGGAGACTGGTGTCCATTTCACCCCCATAGATAGTAGGCTACTTGGCTGTTTACTTAGGTTGCTGCGCTGCTGCTGTGCTGCATTGTGTTTGTCAGTTGTTTTCTCATGTGTTCCGGTACCTAAGTGCCCGCCGGTCAATCCCCTTCTCACATTCACAATATGTTCCGCGACCTCCCAATTTACAAATTAAGCACTGCCTAAGACCCTTAAGCCCTTTCGGAGTGTTACCAGGAAAATAAACTCTCCCTTATTGTCAACAAAATGAAGGAGCTGATCGTGGACTTCAGGATACAGCAGAGGAAGCATGCCCACATCCACATCAACGAGGATGGAGTGGAGAAGGTGAAAAGCTTATAGTTCACTGACAATCTGAAATTCTCCACTCCAGACAGTGTGGGGAAGAAGGTGCAACAGTGCCTATTCAAAGAGGAGGCTGAAGAAATTTGGCTTGGCCTCTAAAACCCTCACAAACTTCTACAGATAAAGCATTGAGAACATGCTGTCGGGCTGTATCGCTGCCTGGTATGGCAATTGCACCATTCAAGTTTAGGGTCACTTAGAAATGTCCTTGTTTTTGGAAGAAAAGCACATTTTTTTGTCCATTAAAACAACATCAAATTGATCCGAAATAAAGTGTAGACATTGTTAATGTTGTAAATGACTATTGTAGCTGGAAACAGCTGATTTTTTTAATGGAATATCTACATAGGCATACAGAGTCCCATTATCAGCAACCGTCACTCCTGTGTTCCAATGGCACGTTGTGTTAGCTAATCCAAGTTTTTAATTTTAAAAGGTTTATTGATCATTAGAAATCCCTTTTGCAATTATGTTAGCACAGCTGAAAAGGGTGGTGCTGATTAAAGAAGGAATAAAACTGGCCTTCTTTAGACTAGTTGAGTATCTGGAGCATCACCATTTGTGGGTTTGATTACATTCTCAAAGTGGCCAGAAACAAATAACTTTCTTCTGAAACTCATCAGTCTATTCTTGATCTGAGAAATGAAGTCTATTCCATGTGAGAAATTGCCAAGAAACTGAAGATCTCGTACAACGCTGTGTACCACTCCCTTCACAGAACAGTGCAAACTGGCTCTAACCAGAATAGAAAGAGGAGTGGGAGGCCCCGGTGCACAACTGAGCAAGAGGACAAGTACTAGAGTGTCTAGTTTGAGAAACAAAGGCCTCACAAGTCCCCAACGGAAAGCTTCATTAAATAGTACCCACAAAACACCAGTATCAACGTAAACAGTGAAGAGGCGACTCCGGCCTTCTAGGCAGAGTTGAAAAGAAAAAGCGCACCAGACTGGCCAATAAAAAGAACAGATTAAGATGGGCAAAAGAACACAGACACTGGACAGAGGTACTCGCCTAGATGGCCAGCATCCCGGAGTCACCTCTTCACTGTTGACGTTGACGCAATTTTTCGCATGGAATAGCCTTAATTTCTCAGAACAAGAATAGACTGATGAGTTTCAGAAGAAAGTTATTTGATTCTGGCCATTTTGAGCCTGTAATCAAACCCGCTTCTTAACACAGTGCGCATCCAACCCGGAAGCCAGCTGCAACAAAGTGTCGGAGGAAACACCGTGCACCTGGTGACCTTGGTTAGCGCGCACTGCCCGCCACAGGAATCGCTGGTGTGCGATGAGACAAGGATATCCCTTCCGACTAAACCCGACCAAACCCAGACTACGCTAGGCCAATTGTGCGTCGCCCCACGGACCTCCCGGTCGCGGCCGATTGCGACAGAGCCTGGGCGCGAACCCAGAGTCTCTGGTGGCACAGCCTTTAACCACTGCGCCACCCAGGAGGCCCGTGAGTTGTTAATCAGTCAATCAGAAAATCATGAAAATAATAATATGACCTAGTGGCAACTGTTATACTAGATTTGCTTGTCAACCTGAAGTACCATTAGCAAACTGAAGTAATGTTAGCAACCTGAAGTAACGTTAGCGACCTGAAGTAACATTACCCCATCTTGCAAAATAGGGAATCCGGTTAGCTCTATTCCTATCTGCAGTGTTAGAAACACTGCAACCAACTGAATAAGGCAATGTTCTCTTCCATATCAGTAGAGGTGCAGATGCATCCCGGATAGTTTATTACTAAAGAAGAGAGAGTACATTTGACATTTTGATTTGAAAGGTGGTAGAACCTTCAGGTTTTAACAGTTCTGTTTTATTTTATATAAAAGGAGATAGCATACCTTTGTCAATGAAGCAGCCCCTCAATTACTATTTCAAGGGCCTGGTGACAAGAACTGATTGTTTGAGTGGATAGATTAGTCTAGCCCCTCTGTCAACACAACGGGTATCAGATGTTTCGTTAAAGACCTCTGAACCTCTGGAGCATCACTTTAAGAACTGGCCCCCTCTCAATGCCAACACAGATATTATATCTGCCGAATCCTAAAACACAAATCTGTCATTCAATGGAGGTATTTCGGAATATGGGACCCGCATAACACCACAATTGCCTGTTTCTTGTGCTTGTACATGCAAGCGAAGGTGCCAATGCATTTGCCATTGCGGCCATACAAAGGGATTCTGACAGACTATTGCCGTGGCTTGGCAAATCTTCTCAGTATGTGTGGTGCATGCAAGGCATGTGTATTAGAGCTGCCCACTTATGGTCATAAAGACATACAAACCACACCCGCAGATGCACATCGTTGCTAATTTATGAGCCGCGATCAATGAAATCCAATGGAGACAAAGTCAAGGGCAGGCTGGAATGTTCCTGATTTCTGCATTAATTCCTAACTGGTACTTTGTTCGAATGTCAGCTAGCAGGGAGGTGTCTTAATCCAAACTGTGATGGAGATGCCTGGACAAACCCTTAATAAAAGTGATTGAGACAAAATGAACACCATGTGCTCACAGATATGGGAACAGTCTCTCTCACTCTCTCACTCACGTGCAGTAATATACACCCTCATGCTTGCATGCATGCGCCCACACACACACACACACAAACACACACACACACACACAAGGGAAGCAAAAACACTCCATAAACAGTCACATAAAAAACAAACACTTTGGCGAGTGAGGAGGGTCTAGAGAATGCTCCTACAAGAGTCAGCCAGAATGAAATGTGTTGTTGCGCCATGTGGAGGAAAGTGATTTAAAGTGCACTGAGGTGTGGCCGTCAGGGATATGACTGTTCTCCGGAGTTGGGGCTGGGGCTCTCAGACACTGACCTGAAGACCACACAGAGAGATGACTGTTCTCCAAGGTTGAGGGACGCTAGGGCTCTCAGACACTGACCTGAAGACCACACACAAGAGTGGATCCTCTCCATTGGCTGTCTGATGATTAAGCAAATCATAGTGTATTTTCATACGGGTTCATAAAGACACAAGCTGGGAGACCTTTAAAAGCAGGTGCAGAGAGACAGTCAGCTGGAAATAAATAAAGCTAAAAGGAGAAAGGGGGAATGAGGGTGAAGTCTCTCCGTTTCTCACCCATAAATGTCGGAGTAGACGTCAGAAGACCGACATTCTTGTATTATACATTTATTTATTCAAGCTCTAATGTAAGTTTATTCAAGATGTCTTCCTTGGTCCGCTGTCTCATAAAACTATTCCATTGAAAAGATTAGTCAGTAACCGTTGAATCATAAGACATTACTGTAAATCAGTACTCAAGGTGAAGGTTAAAGTTTACCCCTGGTTTTTAATGTCAACAACACTGGCTCTGTGCTGAACAGGTTTCAGCAAAGACAGGGATCATCTTCCAGAAGATAGGATTTGGGATAAGTTCTTGGCAATGATACATTTGAATAAGAGCACTTCAGAGGGCATCTGCCATGAATGGGGCTCAAGAAACAGACAGTATTTTCACACCTATGAATTTGTCAATTGGGCTCTGTCCTGGAAGTTGGAGCGTTATGTGTTCTGTAAGATCAAAGACAGTGAGGGCTGAACTCTTTAAGTCACCTTGTTTTCCATATTGGCTGAGGTATGATGTAGAGCCACTAAATCATTGCAGGGTGTTTGTCTCTATAGACAAAGTAGCCCACAGCCTCTATAACATACCCTACTTAAATAAGCTATTTATGCTCAATGTCTCACTGTACCCTTTGTCAAACTAGCCCATTCATCCAAGAGGAACGGAAGGAGTTGAATCATAGGGGCACATTTTTTTTGGGGGGGGGGCACACCTCTTACTGTAACTGCTGGAAAATATGAAAATAAAGTGGAATTAACAAGTGCCCAGATTATCCTTACCTCATCTACTACAAGTTAATTTGTACAATAGAGAACTTGGCATACATATTAACAAACACAAATAATACATCTTAGTTTGAATTTTCACTTAGTTATGCATTGATGTTGACTTGAATGAAAGTACTGCATGTTGATTATGGATGTTATCTACAATGCCATGTTGACACAAACCTGATGGTATTTTTTAGGACACAAATCACTACCCTTTGACCTTTACCCTGTCTGTCAGCACCAAGAGAAAAGAAGATCCCAGGGAAACATGTTGATTTGGGCATCGTTCCTTGTTATACCCAATGTCAGAAGCTCATGGGAGCACAATAGCCGCTTAGTTAGTCCACACTCAGGTGAACAAACGGATGTACGAAGCATTTATCAGAGTGGCTGTACCAAACGTTCTGTGTACCAGTACAGAACAACGTGTGGAAACTGTCACCAAACCTGTCAACCTTATCACACATATTGATTAGGTTTTCATAAATCATGACAAAATACTATGGTACACTATGGTATAAATACTACAGTATTCACTGTTGCGTTTTTGTGGACTAAAGTCCGCAAAAACACTACAGCCACTATGATAGTAATTCATGTTGTGTTTTTAAGGATTGTAGTATACTGTAGCATTTACTGTAATGTTTTTTTTTAGACTGTATTATTTACTATGGCGTTTTTACAGACATTACTGTAGTATTTACTATAGTATTTCTGTTGTATTATCTTTGACACACTACCGGTCAAAGGTTTTAGAACACAAGGGTTTTTCTTTATTTTTTAAATTGTAGAATAATATGAAGACATGAAAACAAGGAAATAACACATGGAATTATGTAGTATGTAGTAACCAAAAATGTGTTAAATATAAAATATATATTTGGATTTGTTTGAGATTCTTCAAAAAGACACCCTTTGCCTTGATGACAGCTTTGCACATTCTTGGCATTCTCTCAACCAGCTTCATGAGGTAGTCACCTGGAATGCATTTAAATTAACAGGTGTGCCTTATTAAAAGTTAATTTGTGGAATTTCTTTCTGTCTTAATGTGTTTGAGCCAATCAGTTGTGTTGTGACAAGGTAGGGGGGTATACAGAAGATAGCCTATTTGGTGAAAGACCAAGTCCATATTATGGAAAGAACAACTGAAATAAACGAAGAGAAAACACAGTCCATCATTACTTTAAGACATGAATGTCAGTCAATATGGAACTTTTCCAGAACTTTGAACGTTTTTTCAAGTGCAGTCGCAAAAACCATCAAGCGCTATGATGAAACTGACTCTCATGAGGACTGCCACAGGAATGGTAGACCCAGAGTTACCTCTGCTGCAGAGGATAAGTTGATTAGAGTTACTAGCCTCAGAAATTGCAGCCCAGATAAATGCTTCACAGAGTTCAAGTAACAGACACATCTCAAAATCAACTGTTCAGAGGAGACTGCGTGAATCAGGCCTTCATGGTTGAATTGTTGCAAAGAAACCTCTACTAAAGGTTAAACGAATGATCTCCGCATTTGTATTTCCCACCATAAAGCATGGAGGAGGTGGTGTTATGGTGTGGGGATGCTTTGCTGGTGACATTGTCTGTGATTTATTTAGATTTCAAGGCACACTTAACCAGCATGGCTACCACAGCATTCTGCACGGATACGTTATCCCATAGTTTCAACAGGACAATGACCCAACACACCTCCAGACTGTGTAAGGGCTATTTTACCAAGAAGGAGAGTGATGGAGTGCAGCATCAGATGACCTGGTCACAATCCCCTGACCTCAACCAAATTGAGATGGTTTGGGGTGAGTCGGACCGCACAGTGAAGGAAAAGCAGCCAACAAGTGCTCAGCGTATGTAGGAACTCCTTCAAGACTGTTGGAAAAACATTCCAGGTGAAGCTGGTTGAGAGAATGCCAAGAGTGTGCAAAGCTGTCATCAAGGCAAAGGGTGGCTATTTGAAGAATGTGTTTAACACTTTTTTGGTTACTACATGATTCCAAATGTGTTATTTCATAGTGTTGATGTTTTCACTCTTATTCTGCAATCTAGCAAATCTAGAAAAACCCTTGGATTAGTAGGTGTTCTAAAACTTTGGACCGATAGTGTAGAAGTGTATGCTTTCTCCCTGAGGAAACCTACTGGAGAAGCACTGAAATAGCAATTTTTCATAACCTTAATGTAAGTAGGTAGCTAGGTAGGTAGGTAGAGATAGACACATAGATAGATAGATCTTTTCTATAACCTTTAGGGTGCACAATATGGTCTATTGTTGGCATATAGGTTTCTCACTTATCGGTGGCACAAATTGTGAAATGGGGCAGAGGAATTAGAAGGTTATATGCAAATTAAATACTGTGGCTTGCACTAAAGTTTTAAAAAAGTGTCATTTTTGGTGGATTGTAGTGATTGACAGACATTATTGGAGTATTTACTACTGTCTTTCAAGTAAATGTGTGATAGATGCAAAATAGCTAAATTCTCCATGGTTGGGAGATTGCAGTAAGCTGAGAATGAATTAACTGTAAATTGATGGAGACATTTATTTAGGAGACATTTTGGCCTGGTTGTTTGGTGGTTGTGTTGTGTAGGAGCCATTTTGGCCTGGTTGTGTAGCGGTTGTGTTGTGTGTTTTTATGCAAACACATTCATCAAAAAGAACTCATCTGTTGTTCCTCCGACAGTGAACGATAAGCCAAAGATCGCACTGGGCACAGTCTGTTTGAATCAACGCTATTTCCACGTCATTCATTTAAAGAAAAACGTGGGATTAATGTGGAAAAATTATTAGATTTGCAATGTCATCAATCTATACGCATTTCAATATTTTTTTACCCATACCCATACAACATAATGTAAATAAAATCTAAACATTTAACTGATGTCTATTCCCTGTGGGACAGCTGTGTTAACAATTTACATTGTTCTCAACATGGAAAAAGTTACATCCTCCCCCAAAAATCCCAGGGCAGATATTGATTTGGAAGCTGAGTTCTTCATTTTGGAAAGGGGTTAAGGGGGAGAAGGCTGCATTGAGAGATGCTGTCATAGTGGTTGGAGTCATTGCACAGTGGTGGGAGTCATTGCACTTGAATACCACCCACCAAATACCACACAGCTGGCTCGCTCCACACTGCGCTAAACTGCAGCAAGAGAACCAGCACACCAACACATCCAGAGCGATAACAGATGGTGATATGGGAGTCGTTTTGTGAGCCCCATTGCTCCTAATCCAGCAGTGTTGTGTTGGTGGTGAACTTGTGTAACCCTTCACACTGCATCGCCTGTAGAGCTGCAGAGGAGAAGGAATGCTTAGAGTGGAGATGCTAAGTGGCTTAATCCTTTGTCTGTAGCGCTCAGATGGAATATGATATGAGTATTTGGTTCATGTCCCAGAGATCTTGGTGGTTTCCAAATATTGCTCGTTAGCAGACATTTACGGGAACAAGTGTCATCGCTGCAGGATTAGGGGTGGCAGTAGCCTTGAGGTTGGGGAGGCAGCCAGTGACCGGAAGGTTGCCAGTTCAAGTCCCAGGGCTGATAGGGAAAATCTAGTGGGTGTGAGCAGGCAACCAGAGGGTTGCTGGCATCAGAAGTGTTGAACCTTTTAGCAAGGCACTTAACCCCTAACCTGCTGCAGGCACTCTGCTCTGTTGCTAAACCTCTGTTGCTTTTGTGTGTGTGTTGACAGCAAATAAACACATTTCCTTTTCGATTAACAATAAAGTTCTATCCTATCCAGGATTCTATGATGTATAATCTAAAGATAGTTCCTTGAAAGATCTACGTACTGTCATGCAAGTAAATGTGTGATTTTTTTGTTAATAAATGCAAAATGGCTAAATCCTCCATGATTAGGAGAATGCAGTAAGCTGAGAATGAATGAACTGTAAATTGATGGAGACATTTCTTTAAGAGCCATTTTGACCCGGTTATATTTATTTATTTATTTATTTTACCTTTATTTAACCTGTTCAGGGGCAGAACGACAGATTTGCACCTTGTCAGCTCGGGGGTTTGAACTTGCAACCTTCCAGTTACTAGTCCAACGCTCTAACCACTAGGCTACCCTGTGTAGAAGCCATTTTGGCATGGTTTTGTGGTGGTTGTGTTGTGTCGGAGCCATTTTGGCCTGGTTGTGTAGTGGCTGTGTTGTGTAGAAGCCATTTTGGCCTGGTTGTGTTGTGTAGGAGCCATTCTGGCCTTCTTGTGCAGTGGTTGTGTTGTGTGGAAGCCATTGGCCTGGTTGTGTAGTGTTTGTGTTGTGTAGGAGCCATGTTGGCCTTGTTGTGTGGTGGTTGTGATGTGAAGGAGCCATTTTGGCCTGGTTATGTGGTGGCTGTGTTGTGTGGGAGCCATTTTGGCCTGGTTGTGTAGTGGTTGTGTTATGTAGGAGCCATTTTGGCCTTGTTGTGTGGTGGTTGTGATGTGTAGGAGCCATTTTGGCCTGTTTTTCTGGCGGTTGTGTAGTCTGTAGTTTGTCTGTCTTTGTATATTCCTCTTCATTTGTACACTATCTGTTGGGTCATGGGTCACTAGTCACATGTACTAGTGGAAATGTACATGTATGGAGAGCTTATCGTTCTTCCTATGCTCAGTAGCATGGCTTCTTTAAGTCAACATGAAAATGCTAGCTTCTTATCATAACCGTAGACAGAGAAAGCCAGCAAAAACCTGAATAGTAACATATTATATCCAACCAGTTTCCATCCTTCTTAAAGTTGGTAAGTAAACAATTCCCACACCATATATGTTTTTTTAAAGGGGCAATGTGGGTTTTGTAAATACATGTTTTGACTCATTTTGATCGTATGGATGGTCAATGCTTGCATCCATAGCTCTGTCTATGAATTTGAAAGTGGTTACATTTCTGCAGCCCCCTGTTTTCCGAAACGTGTGGCAGGGTAATCCAGTTTGTTGTTGTTTGAATCCCGAGTGCCCCTTAAATTACACCAATCAATGCTATGCTATGTACTGGATGATTTGTGTATGGTAATGTTTCAACTATGTCAAAGTTAGCCCCTTAAGAAAAACTGTGTTGACTGATTATATTTTTTGAAAATTGGGGCATTGTTAATATTAATGGAGCATCAGAAAGGACATATCTGTTGGGTCACTGTGACACATCATGACTTAACTGGTCTTGAGCCTTGTCAAACCATTAACAGCCTCAATGGTTTACAGAAGAGTCAGTCGTCAACACAGCAGAAGGAGAGATTTGGCCATTGAATTGAGTCTTGATTTAGTAATCAGCTGAAATAACAGGAGGGTGCCAAACAGCGTGTCGTGTTGATAGATCACTTTAGAAAGCACTGTGATAAATGAACCCGGTGATGTATGGCATTAAAGTTTCACTGCAATCGTTCGCGGATCAACTCTGCTGCCACGCATTACCTCACTTTTTCAAGGAGCAAATATTATCTTTTTCAAAGTGGAATGCTTACAGTGCATGAGCAAGAGGAGACCCTCTCAGTCGCCTGTGCTAATAGTGTTTTCTTTCAAAGGAGCTCCAAGTCTTTGTTAACAGAGTAAGCGAAACTGAATGCTGAAAGATTTGACGTAGTTCAAGCTCTGTGTGGTCATGTTCTAGCCAAAATATTAGAGGGGAAAGTGCGATTGGTTAAAGCTAAAATTTACAAAGCAGGGTATTTCTGGAGGCATTATGGGTAAAGAGTCAAAGTCCAATCTCTAAACTGCACTGACATTGGAGGAAATGTTGACTTGATCTAAATGGTAAATAATTATTTGAGTGGGTTGTTTCTAATACTGTACATAGACAAAATACCATGATAATGTTTTTTGTTGTTATACTAACCTATTGTACAGTAGTAGTACTGTACCGCACCTCTACGAAAGAGGAATCATAGGGTCAGATACAGTTCGCAAAACATATCAACAAAATGGTGATGTCCCATTGGCTATCACTGGATTTGAATACTTCATCTAATTTAAAGTAAATTTACCTAAGTTGAATTTATTCATTTATTTTGCTTGGACTGTTGCATGAACTGGGTATATGCTCAACTACTGGGGTTAAAGGGGTTACTGGACTGATATTAATAGATAACCCTTAACCTAACCTTATACCAGCAAGCTGTTGCAGTTGACAGTTTGTTGCTCGTTTAGTATCTGCAGGTCATCTATAGTATGTGGCAAACTCATTCCATGGAGGGCCGAATTGTTTGAGATTTTAGATTCACCCTTGTACTTGATTGATGAACTAGGTCACTAATTAGTAACGAACTCACCTCACCTGGTTGTATAGTTCTTAACTGAAAGGAAAAAACAAAACCCCGCAGACGCTGGGCCCTCAATGGAATGAGTTTGACACCCCTGATCTATTGGGCCTATCCAAATAAGTATAACCATAGAGTTATGGGTTAGGGTTTTAAGTATTTATTTTACCTTAAAAATGTATCAAGAATCCTACATATCAATCCATCTTAATAAACACAGCAACAGTATACCTACATGTTGCCCAGGTTACATTTGTAGAGTACTGCTCGAACCACAAGATGGGGCCAAAGTGTTTTGTATGCTTTAGACAGATACAGGTCCTAGAGTAATACATGTAAGTGGAATTTGAGTGATGGACAGGCCCAACTGTTCACTACTATTCTCCCAGATTTCAACTGTTAATTTTCAAATCCATGACAAAGTTCATAGGATGATCAGAGTTTCAAACTGCCAATGGAGTTGGACATACTGTACACCAGGGGTACTCAACTACTATTTCAGAAGGTCCGGTCAGACACATTTCCTAGGTGGCAAAGGTCCGGGCGGGTATTGTCATTTATCGACATAGTAACAAACCCACCTTGCATATAACCCCAAATGGTTCAAAATTCTACCCCCTGTTGTTGGTGGGGAGAATATTTAGCAGTTTTAAAGCTAATTTCCTGAAATTGTATACATTTTGCTATGTCTTATATGATACCTGAGTGACTCCCAAAAATTAATTGTGGCCCCCTAGGGGTCGAGGCCACAGGGCACCTAACCTGGCTCATACCTAGGTAACATGGGCTTGTTGATCAACTGGAAATTTCTGACGGGTTATAGATGTCCTCGCTCACTAAGAGGAGAACTTCCATTGACTACCAAATTTCGAAATTGCAGTTTAAGCATTCTACTATTACAACTCTCAACAGCAGTAAGTTGAAAGTCTGAGTCGCCCACAAGGAAAAAAGTGTAAATATACAGTACCAGTCAAAACTGGACACACCTCCTCATTCAAGGGTTTTTCTTTATTTTTACTATTTTCTACATTGTAGAATCTACATAGAAGACATCAAAACTGTGAAATAAAACATGGAATCATGTAGTAACTATAAATGTGTTAAACTAATTTTATATTTGAGATTCTTCAAAGTAGCCACCCTCAACAACAGGCGGTTCGCCTGTTGAGTACGGCTGCTGTTCACTATGTAGTAGAACACCATCTTGGTCTGCCTGTTGAGTACGGCTGCTGTTCACTATGTAGTAGAAAACCATCTTGGTCTGCCTTTTGAGTACGGCTGCTGTTCACTATATAGTAGAACACCATCTTGGTCTGCCTGTTGAGTACGGCTGCTGTTCACTATGTAGTAGAAAACCATCTTGGTCTGCCTTTTGAGTACGGCTGCTGTTCACTATGTAGTAGAACACCATCTTGGTCTGCCTGTTGAGTACGGCTGCTGTTCACTATATAGTAGAAAACCATCTTGGTCTGCCTTTTGAGTACGGCTGCTGTTCACTATATAGTAGAAAACTATCTTGGTCTGCCTTTTGAGTACGGCTGCTGTTCACTATATAGTAGAAAACCATCTTGGTCTGCCTGTTGAGTACGGCTGCTGTTCACTATATAGTAGAAAACCATCTTGGTCTGCCTTTTGAGTACGGCTGCTGTTCACTATATAGTAGAAAACCATCTTGGTCTGCCTGTTGAGTACGGCTGCTGTTCACTATATAGTAGAACACCATCTTGGTCTGCCTGTTGAGTACGGCTGCTGTTCACTATATAGTAGAAAACCATCTTGGTCTGCCTGTTGAGTACGGCTGCTGTTCACTATATAGTAGAAAACCATCTTGGTCTGCCTGTTGAGTACGGCTGCTGTTCACTATATAGTAGAAAACCATCTTGGTCTGCCTTTTGAGTACGGCTGCTGTTCACTATATAGTAGAAAACCATCTTGGTCTGCCTGTTGAGTACGGCTGCTGTTCACTATATAGTAGAAAACCATCTTGGTCTGCCTGTTGAGTACGGCTGCTGTTCACTATATAGTAGAAAACCATCTTGGTCTGCCTTTTGAGTACGGCTGCTGTTCACTATATAGTAGAAAACCATCTTGGTCTGCCTTTTGAGTACGGCTGCTGTTCACTATGTAGTAGAACACCATCTTGGTCCACGTGTTGAGTATGGCTACTGTTCACTATATAATAGAACACCATCTTGGTCCGCATGTTGAGTATGGCTGCTGTTCACTATGTAGTAGAACACCATCTTGGTCTGCCTGTTGAGAACGGCTGCTGTTCACTATATAGTAGAACACCATCTTGGTCCACGTGTTGAGTATGGCTACTGTTCACTATATAGAACACCATCTTGCATGGCACTATAGTGTTTGTTTATGTCCACCTGAAAAGGACAACAAGATATCACACCTTTCAGTCAGTTATCATCAAACAGCTCAACTTTTTACCTGTCATTTGGCCCTTTAGCAAGGCACTTAACCTCTAACCTGCTCCAGGGGCGCTGCTCTGTGGCTGAACCTGCTGCTTCCAGTCTCTTGGTTGTGTGTGTGTGTGTGTGTGTGTGTGTGTGTGTGTGTGTGTGTGTGTGTGTGTGTGTGTGTGTGTGTGTGTGTGTGTGTGTGTGTGTGTGTGTGTGTGTGTGTGTGTGTGAGTGAGTGATGAGTGGTGACTTTCACATTTCAATGTACAATTTACAAAAAAAGTGTATTGTACTAAGAATATATCTCATTTATTTAACAACAAATAAGTAGTACAGTCCATCTCAATATAAGACTGTCTCCTGCTGATCTTTAGTCTGACAGCAGAGGGAGACCGATACTCATCCTGAAGCTGTGGCCCCATAACAAATCTTGTATTTTTGTGTATTTATTTTACCTTTATTTAACTAGGAAACTAGGTTAAGAACAAATTCCTAGGCTACCTGGCTAAAAGTCTTGCTCGCTAACCTAACTTCCTTTCATGGGTAACGATTAGTCAGCTAGTTAACATTAGCCTTCTACATATTGAACTTCATCCCCTCAAGTCAGAGGCACCATGTATGAATTTATGGTTGTTTCAGAATTGCCGTTATAATCATTGGCTAGTATGGAGAATTAAGTCAAACCACAAGTCCAAATCCCTATCTCCGTCAATGGCTAATTTAGGAAAGGGCCCATTTTAGCTAGCTAGCTAGCTAGCCACCAGAGGACAACAACACAACAAGATGCAACAATTCAAGTTTGTTTTCTGTTAATGATGTGTGAAGCCAAATGAAGTGTGAAGGTGTGAGGCCAAATCCAAACTTGCTTCACTTGACACTTTTTTATTTTGGTGCACCAGCACCATTCATAGTTGAGCTCACTCAGCAATTATTGTATATGGGTTTTTTTTATCAAGAGAGGCCAAATGCTCAATTCATTTCAGTGACACACTTATGGTGGAATAGATGGGTTAGACAAACCCTTACAGGAAGATGCTTTGAGACCTAGAAGAATTAGAACCATAAAACAGACATTCCAGCAAGGACACTTACAGTCATGGCGATATTGCAAGTAAAGAGAAGCTCTCAAAATGCCACGCCTCGCCAAGGCTTAAATCTCCCTAAAATGACTGCACTCAGAGTAAATACAAGCCATATTTATTTAATCGTACCCACAGTGCATTCATCAGAAAAACTCAAGAACAAGCATTTTTTTTTTTTTAGATTGGTGGTATTTTCCAAATGTAGTTCAGCACCAGTGTAGATATGCACACAGGCAACAGATAAGTGAATCTTATTTTATAGGCGTTGGTTGGTGCATTTTATATCTTGAAAGAATGTATTTTTTCCTCTTTGCATTCCATATGAGGGAACTTGGTTTCAAGGAATTTTCATGAAACACCATTTAAGCGGCGTTGATAAGGCCCGCTTTGGACGGAGATAAGAGCCTATCGGGGCACATTATTGATTTTCGTCCTGACCTGTTTGTGTAAGGAAAGCTGGAAGTGGTGAAGCTCTTGTCAAAACAGTGAAGCTTGTCTTTGGGGAAAAGAGGTTGGGTGAGAGGAAAAGAGGGGGGAGAGAGCGAATGACCCTGGCTGGTTCTGACGTGTGAACCGAGTGGCGGTTTGCTCTTTCATTCGCTCACTGTGATTAAATCCTATAAGGGGGAACCTAAATCACTACACTAGGCTGACACACAGAAGCACAGGGGGCATGCAACAGATGAAAAAAAATTATATAGCAAACCACAAGTCCAGGCAGGTATCAGTCTGTTTTTTTCTCCATTTGGTGGCTAATGAATACAACCATGACATGGATAAGAACAGGGAACACCTTTCTACTGTGAACTTCATACAAATACAGTAGTAGACAGTTGTGGGTGAGCCATGGTGTCCCATTGATAACATGTTTGCTACAATACTTACTGTGCCTAATCACAACTCTTCAATGAATTTGTGGCATACAGCTCAACTTTTTTCCAGACGTAAGTACAAGCAGTGATCTCTATTAACATTGCCACGTTTTTCAATGGAGCCTATTTTTGAGTTGATTGGTTCTGAAAGACTAAGAAGTCGTGTTTCTTGGGTGGGTGTTGTATACACTGAGGCTCTGTGGGATCCTTTTGCCGTAGTTAAAAACAGCTTTCTGTTCTGGTGTCTGGGAGTGCCAACCGAGCACCCTGACTGCGTGCTAGATGGCAGAAGCACACTGGGGGCTGATGCACATGACCTTCTGCTATCAGAACAGACACGCTCGTTTATCACAGCAACCTTGAATCATTGTTTTACTCAGCTTGAGCCTCATGTTACTGCTCGCAAACATTTGCTTCCTTTTTCTTTACAACCCATAGTCACAGTCAGCCAGCCAGCCAGCCGCTTGGCACTAACTCCTCTTTCTCTCTGTTCTCTGCTCTACTCTTTCTGTAGCAGAGCTCATTAAAGCCTGACTACACGGCCTTCCACAAATACGTTTCAATTCTGTGTTCCTTTACTGTTGCTCTTTTATTTGACTGTGTGTTGGAGCAGAGGGCAGTCGGACCCAGGAGGCCCCATTTGCATTGTGTTCGCTAGATTGGGTTATTTACGATGCAAGGTTGAAGCTCATAAACCTGATGAGAATTCCTCAGTGGTAGCCGGGTCTGAGAGGGGGAGTCAGAGGGTTCTCCAGGGGCTGACGCAAGCTGCCCAATCACCCCTAGCTTTATGGGCTAAAAGACAGGGTTAAACAGTGGACAAATACACAAGAACAGGACACATACTAGAGTGACAAGGAGAGATTAAGCATTACGATCGGTGGGTTTGATGGGAAGCAAGTTAGCCAGACCATTGAAGAACGAAGAACTTCAGAGTTTTGAACTGTAACTGAACTTTTGTCTATGTTTAAGTATCATATCACATTCACAATAAACTGAAAACATCAGCCCATGGGAAAGACTGGGTGAGGCAGGTTGTAACATACGTTTGGTAGTGAGTGGTAGAACAGCTTTGCATTTAGGCAAAGATTGACCTCTGGTTTAGTTTGGGTCTTGTTTTTGTCAATATTGTTTTCATCCAAGGAGCTTGAAGTAACAAATGAACAAAAGTACACAGCCACAGCAGGACGATTAATGTATTGTCTATTGTGAAGTATTGTAATTCTAGTCAAGAGGAAACTATTAGGTGCTAAGCTATCCTCCCTGAATGGCAGGTGAAAACATTTCCTACACCAATACCCAGAGACATTTCTCCAAAACGCTCCAAATTGCGCTCACGTTTCGCTTGACCCTTCGCCTCGGCAAACTCTGAAATTATATTCAAGGTTGGGTGTTGCTATGTTAAATTAGGGGAGTTTATCTCTTGGTGGGACAGGAGTTGTAGCTGGAGGGGGAGAGCGAGCGTGATTGATCGGCCCAACTTCCTGCCGGAGAAAGGTTTGATTAATGGCGGGCCACTCGGCAAAACACACCAACTGTGAGGAGAGATAACTACCAATACAAAGAGCAAATTACTGTCTGTACTGTAGCAATTAACCTCGGAGACTCTCTCAGACTCCCTCCAAAATCCCTCTCTTCTGTTCGGCTACCTCACACTAACTCACTCCAACCACAATGGTCCTTGTCTGTGAATCCCTTCTCCGTTTTCAGGGCTTGAATTTAGGGTTACTTTCTGGTTGAATTAGCTGTTTGTGAAGATGTATGGGCGAATTACTGTCAGTTTTTTTAAAGGTGCCTCATTGTGGAACGTGCAGTTGTGTTCTTGCATCATCCCTTTTAGGATGGTTACCTAAATCGTGTTTCAGTGAAGTGTATGGGACAGAATAATTGGTTGTCATAAGAGAAGATACAAATGAGGTAAAAGAGCAAAGTGACCTGTGTATGATTTGCAAGAGGATGTTTTGTTTCCTCTTCAGTGTGCAGTTTTCGGGGCTTTAGGGGCATGTTACTCTCATCCATGTTACTCTCATCCATGTTACTCTCATAACATGTTACTCTCATCCAGTGTTGGATAGTAGTGAACTACATGTAGTTCAACTAGTAATTACATTTAATTTAGCCGTAGCTTGGTGGTAGTTTAACTAAATCAAAATCTAGGTAGTGTTTTCAGTAGTTCATGACTTTTTTTGGCACGTACTGGTGTAGCTAACTACTGGAACTACACACTTCTTTTTTTTGCAAAAATAAAATAAAATGTGTAAAATAGGCAACAATTTCCTTTCTTTGAAACATAGCTTTTGTGTTTCATATGCTAAATTACATGTTCTGTTAGCATATGTTCTGTTAACAAATGTCTATGACATTTCAGAATTACATATGAACATTTTTCACTAAGTAGGTTGTAGCTTTAGTGTTGCTTAACTTCTTCCAGTGTGAAGTAATTGGTTGCTTGGTAAACTACGTTTTCAGAGTCGCTTCCCCAACACTGCTCTCACTACACTCAAAGAAATACTGGGTGTGCTGACTTGTCCCCAATGCAGAGGGGGTATTATTTATTGACTGTAGTAGGAAAATACAATATGAAGACATGAAAAGCGTTGGTAATACGGGTGTTTGTGGGGTCAAATGTAGAAACATTCTACTCGACTCAACTACTCCATGTTAATTGAAGTTGCCCACACAAGTTTTGTGTAGCCAGATACCATAATCATGCATTCCAATTGAGGCTAACAATAATTACAGGACTCAAGCTTTTCATAATCAGTCATATCTGACTCATACAAAGGTAATGGCTGTCTATGACATCAACAAATGTTTATTGTCACAACTTATTCAACCATAATGAAACAAATGTTATTTCAAGCGAATTTGATTCAAAACATGTGCTTGAATGTCAGAGGGATTTATGGATTCCCCACTGATGACCTTTTTACTTCTCTGTGCATAAAAAACAGAGTTGCACCCTTGTCTGACATCGTTCTGTTATACACCCCACAGAGGTCTGGGTTCTGTTTACTACAACATATCCAGAAACATGTGTGTTTACCATACAAAGCACTGTTTACAGACACTATGTCATAGTACTGTGAACTATGGAAAATATGTGTTGTATTCCCTGCTGCACTGTAAGACGGTCTGGACATGTCTAACTCAATAAGTGCCCTTTATTATCAGTTCCATGTGTGGTTGTTATGTTCTTTTAACATTGTTTCCCTAGAAAGGTGAAATTCTATAGCTTAACAGTCCATAGACCACACAGTGTGGAATTTAAAGGGCGTAGGTAATCTTATTAAAATAGTATGTCGATTTCAACACAGGGCCATGTCCAGGGTATGATGAGAAGACGTTGCATGTATCTCCTCAATCACTTTATTCGATTTTGAATAAATAGTGCAAATCTAATCATGAACAATAAATCACAAACAATTAATGTTTGATGAACCGGGGTTGAAATATCAGGGCAGTTGTAATATGAACAAATGCTGCACTTTGGTCCCATTACCAACTGTCAACATGGCTTTATAATACAACCATGTAGGCAGGGCACTTATTTTTATGACTAGTGTTAGAAGGATTATTTTCATTATTAAACCCAACCTCTGTCCTGGATCAGGCTTTATTGGTTGACAACGTGACAAAGATAGGTGCACTAAAGTTTTAGGAAAGCTGGTGGAATAATACTATGTGCTTTTTGACAGCTTAATTATTGACCTGTCGTCCCAGCCAATCTGTTTCGTATACACTTTGCCATGTGGGCTGCAACCAATATGGGCAATTACACTACAAGGCGTAAACTTCCAGTCACAGTTATCAGACATTTCCCTGTAAAGACTAAAAGGGAAATAAACTGGTCCAGTTCAGCTTTTTGTAGGTTTAATTATCCTAAAAACAATACAATGGTTTAGAAACCAAACATGAATGCACAAACAAGCATGAGCCATATGTCGTTTTCTAAACAAACAGACATGACCACAACCAAGACCCACATATTTCCGATCCAGTTTGTTCACATGAACTTGATTTAAGACAAAAAGGAAACGATATTTAAATATTTGGTTCTCCATGTTTGGGGTAATCTGGTGTAAACAGAAGTTATAACCACAGGGAGGCTGAAGGGGTCCTTGGAAAGCAGAACAGTTCTCAGAACTGTTCTGAGAACAGGAAGTTCCATAGTGCTATGGATTTATGAAGTGAGAAGTAGAACTGTCCTAAGAACCGTGCAGTATTGTGAGAAACATTTTTTGAAGTGGCAAATGTCGTTCCCCTCCTTATTCTGTCTTGACCTTTACATCAGCCAACAACTTATTTGGGTGGCCACTCACCCATGGGGTTTAGCTGTCTGACGCTCCTCCTCTATATAAAGATGACAAATACGCACCCAGTACCTCATAACAGAATACTCTTGCTGTAAATGTATTTTTACATGTATCGTACACACATTGGTGCAACGTGACAGATGATAGGCCTCATTTTTCATAGAGCATTTGTGGGACTTGGAGATTAGTTTTACACACTCCTCCTCCAATATGCCCGGTTTAATTTGGGCTTCTCTGCCATGGCGTGTTTACTCTGATTCAACACCCCTCAGCTGGAGGCTTCACTCCACATGCCATTTCCTTTTCTCTCCCTCAAGACTTCACAGTCCTTTCTTATTAGTCTGCCTCTAAACAGCTGCCATAGCAGGAGGGGAATAGATTTCAGCAACACCCCAGTGACTTTCAACAGCATTATCACAGGGGGGAAAACTGCATTATCACAGGAAAGAGAAACAAATGAAAATGTAGACTGAGAATCACATGACAGAAAAAAAAGCACACAGTCACAGCAGGACGATTAATGCATAGTCTATTGTGAAGTATTGTAATTCTAGTCAAGAGGAAACCATATGTCATGGCTTTTATCTTCTACTGCTTCAGTCCAAAATCATGGTTCTGGTTCCTGATTCAGTCCAAAATCATGGTTCTGGTTCCACATAGCACAAAGGGTGACAATGAGGTTGACGTCAAAGTTAAGTTGCTGTCTCTAGTTAGTTGCAGTAGTTAGCTGTCTCTAGTTAGTTGCAGTAGGGATCCAACCCTTTTTTTTTCAAAATTTTGCCTAAAATGACATACCCAAATCTAACTGCCTGTAGCTCAGGACCTTTAAAAAAAATATATATATATATATTTTTTACCTTTATTTTATTTAACTAGGCAAGTCAGTTAAAAACTAATTCTAATTTTCAATGACGGCATAGGAACGGTGGGTTAACTGCCTTGTTCAGGGGAAAGAACAACAGATTTTTACCTTGTCAGCTCTGGGATTCAATCTTGCGACCTTTCGGTTACTAGTCCAATGCTCTAACCACTAGGCTACCTGCCGCCCCAAGCAAAGATATACATATTTTTGATGCCATTTGAAAGGAAAGGAAACACTGAAATTTGTGGAAATGGGAAATTAATGTAGGAGAATATAACACGTTAGATCTGGTAAAGGTAATACATCTTTAAAATGCAAGAGAAAGACCATAATGTATTATTCCAGCCTAGGCGCAATTTAGATTTTGGCCACTAGATGGGATCCGTGACTGATCCAATGAACCATTGCATATCTGTTAAAAATGTTGTATCAAGACTGCCCAAATGTGCCTAATTGGTTTATAAATACATTTTCAAGTTCACAATAGTGCACTCTCCTCAAACAATGACATGGTATTCTTTCACTGTAATAGCTACTGTAAATTGGACAGTGCAGTTAGATTAACAAGAATGTAAGCTTTCTGCCCATGTCATATATGTCTATGTCTTGGGATTTTTTTTGCTATTTCCAACCCCATGCTAATTACATTAGCCTATATTAGCTCAACCGTCCCGCGAGGGACACACCGATCCCGTAGAGGTTTTAACTGTCTCTAGTTAGCTGCAGTAGTTATCTGTCTCTCGATAGGTGCAGTAGTTAGCTTTGACTAATAAGAATGGTGCTGTAATGGATAGCAGCCATTTTATGGGCTGCTGACCAATTCTCCTGATCATTTAGTGTTTTTTTTTAGCTGATCTCAGTAGCTTCTGGACATCAGAACAGCATTCACTAACCTCAATTTGGATAAGGACTTCTACTTCAACGAGTCGGAGGTGCAGGACACACTGCTCACCGCGGACCAGGCCCTAATCCCAGAGAAAAAGGCTGCATAAGAGAGGCCGATATGCAGGCTTGCCTGACAAAACTACATCGACGAGAACATAAACCGCCAAACTGGACGAGTGCTGTTCAAGAATATCCTTTCAACGGGACCTGAAGAACTGTAGTGTTCTATGTTTTCTCTGAGTCGTGGCTGAACAAGGACAGTATACACTGCTCTTTCCATGACAGACTGACCTTGTGAATCGACGTGAAAGCTATGATTCCTTATTGATGTCACTTGTTAAATCCACTTCAATCGGTGTAGATCAGGTATTCCCAAACTGGGGTATGCATACCCCCAGGGGTACGCACAATGCCGCAGGGGGTACGCCAAATAAAATTGTGATTCACATGATTTTTTAGCAATTTATTTAAAAAAAATAAAAAGTTATTCACATTTTCAAACTTTCCATTTATATATTTCAACGGGGCTATACATTTGGGTGAATTTTTTTTCTCGCCTGAGTAGCCTCGTTTCAGAGAAATAACAACACAATGTCAAATACAGGTAACCTAGCCAAATACAGTGCCTTGCGAAAGTATTCGGCCCCCTTGAACTTTGCGACCTTTTGCCACATTTCAGGCTTCAAACATAAAGATATAAAACTGTATTTTTTTGTGAAGAATCAACAACAAGTGGGACACAATCATGAAGTGGAACGACATTTATTGGATATTTCAAACTTTTTTAACAAATCAAAAACTGAAAAATTGGGTGTGCAAAATTATTCAGCCCCTTTACTTTCAGTGCAGCAAACTTTCTCCAGAAGTTCAGTGAGGATCTCTGAATGATCCAATGTTGACCTAAATGACTAATGATGATAAATACAATCCACCTGTGTGTGTAATCAAGTCTCCGTATAAATGCACCTGCACTGTGATAGTCTCAGAGGTCCGTTAAAAGCGCAGAGAGCATCATGAAGAACAAGGAACACACCAGGCAGGTCCGAGATACTGTTGTGAAGAAGTTTAAAGCCGGATTTGGATACAAACAGATTTCCCAAGCTTTAAACATCCCAAGGAGCACTGTGCAAGCGATAATATTGAAATGGAAGGAGTATCAGACCACTGCAAATCTACCAAGACCTGGCCGTCCCTCTAAACGTTCAGCTCATACAAGGAGAAGACTGATCAGAGATGCAGCCAAGAGGCCCATGATCACTCTGGATGAACTGCAGAGATCTACAGCTGAGGTGGGAGACTCTGTCCATAGGACAACAATCAGTCGTATATTGCACAAATCTGGCCTTTATGGAAGAGTGGCAAGAAGAAAGCCATTTCTTAAAGATATCCATAAAAAGTGTCGTTTAAAGTTTGCCACAAGCCACCTGGGAGACACACCAAACATGTGGAAGAAGGTGCTCTGGTCAGATGAAACCAAAATTGAACTTTTTGGCAACAATGCAAAACGTTATGTTTGGCGTAAAAGCAACACAGCTGAACACACCATCCCCACTGTCAAACATGGTGGTGGAAGCATCATGGTTTGGGCCTGCTTTTCTTCAGCAGGGACAGGGAAGATGGTTAAAATTGATGGGAAGATGGATGGAGCCAAATACAGGACCATTCTGGAAGAAAACCTGATGGAGTCTGCAAAAGACCTGAGACTGGGACGGAGATTTGTCTTCCAACAAGACAATGATCCAAAACATAAAGCAAAATCTACAATGGAATGGTTCAAAAATAAACATATCCAGGTGTTAGAATGGCCAAGTCAAAGTCCAGACCTGAATCCAATCGAGAATCTGTGGAAAGAACTGAAAACTGCTGTTCACAAATGCTCTCCATCCAACCTCACTGAGCTCGAGCTGTTTTGCAAGGAGGAATGGGAAAATGTTTCAGTCTCTCGATGTGCAAAACTGATAGAGACATACCCCAAGCGACTTACAGCTGTAATCGCAGCAAAAGGTGGCGCTACAAAGTATTAACTTAAGGGGGCTGAATAATTTTACACGCCCAATTTTTCAGTTTTTGTTTGTTAAAAAAGTTTTAAATATCCAATAAATGTCGTTCCACTTCATGATTGTGTCCCACTTGTTGTTGATTCTTCACAAAAAAATACAGTTTTATATCTTTATGTTTGAAGCCTGAAATGTGGCAAAAGGTCGCAAAGTTCAAGGGGGCCGAATACTTTCGCAAGGCACTGTAATTGACATCCAATCACATTAACTGTCACTCTCTCGCAGGAATTCCACTGACGGTCCGTATGTAGCCAAACGTAGCTGCTGCTCATTCAGTTTGCTTGAAAATTAATAAATGGTTAAAAAAAAGTAAGTCCACAAAGACACATACCAGCTTTACTGGTAGTGCTGCTACTACCAGCAGTACTACACCTGCACCTGTCGACTACTCAAGTTGTTCTGCTTCCATGAGCACATCCAATGCTGGAATCAGTAATTCTACATTTGTCATTAGCCCAGCTAACATGGACACTGACAGTTGTGAATCTGATGCAGCCGACGAGCTATTGTCCCCTTACCCGGGAAAGCACCGAACAACAGACGGGGACAATGGACCATCGAAGAGGTGCAAATATGATGAGAACTACATTGATTTGGTGTTCACTTATATTGGGAGTATTGCCTTTCCTCAGCCACAGTGTTTTATATGTGCAAAAGTACTATCTCACAACTCGATGAAACCTTCACCCATTGCTCAGACATTTAGAAACAAAATGTTCCAATTTGAAAAATAAGCCACAGTAGTTTTTTGAGCGAGGATTAAGACAACTTTCGAGTAATAAGACATGTATAAAAGCAACAGATACCATTAATAATAAGGGGCTAGAAGTGTCTTATATGGTGAGCTACCGAGTGGCTAGGACAGGCAAGACCCATACTATTATGGAGACCTTACAGTGGCAAGAAAAATAACGTGAACCCTTTGGAATTACCTGGATTTCTGCATAAATTGGTCATAAAATTTGATCTGATCTTCATCTAAGTCACAACAATAGGCAAACACGGAGTGCTTACAATAATTGGTGTGTTATTAGTTTATTTTTCTTGTCCACATTGAATACATCATTTAAACATTCACAATGTAAGTTGGAAACAGTATGTGAACCCCTAGGCTAATGACTTCTCCAAAAGCTCATTGGAGCCAGGAGTCAGCTAACCTGGAGTCCAATCAATGAGATGAGATTGTAGATGTTGGTTAGAGCTGCCTTGCCATATAAGAAATACTCACAAAATTTGAAGCATTGCCTGATGTGAACCATGTCTCGAACAAAAGAGATCTCAGAAGACCTAAGATTACAAATTGTTGACATGCATAAAGCTGGAAAGGGATACAAAAGTATCACTAAAAACCTTGATGTTCATCAGTCCACGGTAAGACAAATTGTCTATAAATGGAGAAAGTTCAGCACTGTTGCTACTCTCCCTAGGAGTGGCCGTCCTGCAAAGATGACTGCAAGAGCACAGCGCATAATTCTCAATGAGGTTAAGAAGAATCCTAGAGTGTCAGCTAAAGACTTCCAGAAATCTCTGGAACATGCTAACATCTCTGTTGACGAGTTAACGATACGTAAACCACTAAACAAGAATGGTGTTCATGGGAGGACACCACGGAAGAAGCCACTGCTGTCCAAAAAAAAACAACATTGCTGCACATCTGAAGTTCGCAAAAGTGCACCTGGATGTTCCACAGCGCTACTGGCAAAATATTCTGTGGACAGATTAAACTAAAGTAGAGTTGATTAGAAGGAACACACAACACTATGTGTGGAAAAATAAATGCACGCACCAACATCAAAACCTCACCCCAACTGTAATGTATGGTGAAGGGAGCATCATGGTTTAAAGCAGCCCCAGGGCCTGGACAGCTTGCTATCATCAATGTAAAAATGCATTTTTTAAGTTATTCAATACATTTTGCTGGAGAATGTAAGGCTCTCTATCCACCAATTGAAGCTCAACAGAAGTTGGGTGATGCAAAAAGGACAACAACCCAAAACACAGAAGTAAATCAACAGGCTTCAACAGAAGAAAATACGACATCTGGAGTGCCCAGTCAAAGTCCTGACCTCGACCCGATTGAGATGCTGTGACATGACCTCAAGAGAGTGGTTCACACCAGACATCCCAAGAATGTTGCTGAACTGAAACGTTTGTTTGCAAAGTGGAATGGTTCAAAATTACTTATGACCGTTGTGCAGGTCTGATCGGCAACTACAGAAAATGTTTGGTTGTGGTTATTGTTGCCAAAGGAGGATGAACCAGTTATTAAATCTAAGGGCTCACATACTTTTCCCAACCTGAACTGTGAACGTTTACACTGTGTGTTCAATAAAGACATGAAAACCTATAATTGTTAGTGTGTTATTAGTTTAAACAGATTGTGTTTGTCTATTGTTGTGACTTAGATGAAGATCAGATCAAGTTAAATGACCAATGTTTGCAGAAATCCAGGTAATTCCAAAGGGTTCACATACTTTTTCTTGCCACTGTAATTCTGCTTGCTGTCCCGGATATGGCTGGGAGAAAAGGCCAAAAAAACTATACAGTGACATAATCAGAAGCCACTGCTAGATTTCTGGATTGGGCTGTGCTCAGAGTATCCTGGCTTGGCAAATCGCACTGTTAAGACACTGATACCCTTTGCAAGCACATACCTATGTGAGAGTGGATTCTCAGCCCTCACTAGCATGACAACTAAATACAGGCACAGACTGTGTGGAAAATGATTTAAGACTGAGACTCTCCAATACAACCCAACATTTCAGAGTTATGTGCATCCTTTCAAGCACACCCTTCTCGTTAACCTGTGGTGAGTTATTCACCATTTTCGATGAACAAATACAGTTTAATATGTAAGATGGCTAAATAAAGAGCAACATTATTGATTATTATTATTTGTGCCCTGGTCCTATAAGAGCTCTTTGTCACTTTCCACGAGCCGGGTTGGGACAAAGACTCACACTCATTCTTATGTTTAATAAATGTATCACATAACGTGTGTGTGGCAGGCTTACAATGACGGCAAAAAACAACATTTGAGAGTGCGATGATCCTGGTGCTAGAGGGGGTACGCAGCTGGAGGTTGAATGTTTGAAGGGGTACGGGACTATAAAAGGTTTGGGAACCGCTGGTGTAGATGAAGTGGAGGAGACAATTCAGAGGGTAAATGGACAAGACAAACAATTTAAGTGCCTTTGAATGGGGTTAGGTAGTACATGCCAGGTGCTCCGCTTTGTGTCAAGAACTGCAATGCTGCTGGGTGTTTCACACTCACAGTTTCCAGTGTGTATCAAGAATGGTCCAACACCCAAAGGACATCCAGCCAACTTGGCACAACTATGGGAAGCATTGGAGTCAACATGGACCAGCATCCCTGTGGAATGCTTTCGAAACCTTGTAGAGTACATGTCCCGACAAATTGAGGCTGTTCTGAGATGGTGCAACTCTATATTAGGAAAGTGTTCCTAATGTTTGGTATAATCAGTGTACATCTAGCTTGTGTTTCTAAGCATCCGCAGGACAGAACGTCAGTGTTGGGTAAGCTAAAGGGGGAGATGTGTACTCTTTGTTAACTGCTTGTGCACAATCTCTAACATTAAGGAAGTCTCAAGGTTCTGCTTGACTGAGTTAGAATACCTAAGCTGTAGACTATACTATTTACCATGAGAGTTTTCATCTATATTCTTTGTAGGTGTTTATTTATAACCACAAACCGATGCTGGCACTTACCGCACTCAACGAGTTGTATAGGACCATAAGAAAACAAGAAAATGCACATCCAGAGGCGGCACTCTTTGTGGCCAGTGATTTTAATGCAGGGGAAATGAAATCCGTTTTATCTAATTTCTACCAGCATATCACCTGTGGAACTACAGCCAAAGAAATATACAGTAGATCCCCTTTACTCTACACACAGAAACGCAAAGAAAGCTCTCACTCACCCTCCATTTGGCAAATTTGACCATAACTCTCCTCCTGATTCTTGTTTACAAAAGAAACGCAAACAGGAAGTACCAGTGGAAGTGGTCCTATGAAGCGGATGCTAGGCTACAGGACTGTTTCGCTAGCACAGACTGTAATATGTTCCTGGATTAATCCGATGGCATTGAGGATTAGTCACTGGCTTAATTGAAAAGTGCATTGACGACGTCATCCCCACAGTGACCGTACGTACGTACATACCCCAACCAGAAGCCATGAATTACTTGCAACATCCGCATTGAGCTAAAGGCTAGTGCTGCCGCTTTCAAGGTGCGGGACACTAATCCGAAAGCTTAAAAGAAATACCCCTAAGCCCTCCGACGAACCATCAACAGGCAAAGTGCCAATACAGGACTAAGATTGAATCCAACTACACCGGCTCTGATGCTCATCGGATGGGGCAGAGCTTGTAAACTATCAAGGATTACAATGGGAACCCTAGCCACGAGCTGCCCAGTGACGCGAGCCTACCATATGAGATAAATGCCTTCTATGCTCGCTTCGAGGCAAACAACACTGAACCATGCATGACAGCGCCAGCTGTTCCGGATGACTGCATGATCACGCTCTCCGTAGCCGATGTGAGAAAGACCTTTAAAACAGGTTAACATTCACAAGGCTGCAGGGCTAGACGGATCACCATTATGCGCACTTAAACATGCGCTGACCTGCTGGCAAGTGTCTTCACTGACATTTTCAACTTCTCCCTGACCCAGTCTGTAATACCTACATCTTTCAAGAAGACCACCATTGCTCCTGTGTCCAAGAGCACCAAGAAAACCTTTCTAATTGACTATTGTCCCATAGCGCTCACATCTGTTGCCATGAAACACTTTGCATGGCTGGTGTCTTGACATTGTCCTGGGGGATAGGTTTATGACAGTCATAAATACCTCTTCCCCCCTTTCCCTTCTCTAACCTACTGAGGTTATATTTAAAAAAACCTTGGTTAACATAGAGATTCTGGGAACATCAGTATGTGGGGGGAATTTAACTATATTCTGGTAATCCGAACAATTGAACATATGCGGTGGTACTTAATGAATATGATGTCAGTTCGGTTGTCATCTGAGACATTCTCATTAATGATAAGATGACAAACTCTACAGTCTAAAGTATATACATGTACATCAGAGTTATCAGATTCACATGGAATTGTTGTTCAATTTAAATGTTTGAATATGAAGTTATTATTGATGGGATGAAATGTGATTTTAGCTTCTAAAATGTGAGATGTGGGTTTTCATAAGTTAGGGCTGCTCACTCAGTGGCCCGCCCACGTGAAGAGACAGAGGTTGTAAACTGTGACACACACACCTTTTCTCCCTTCCTATATAAAGCCTTGACGACAACATAACTTTCTGTTCCAATGAGGTAGGATGACGATCCTATGTCAGAATGGTTCAGATAAAACTACAGAACGAAGCCAACATCAGCATGAGCTTTGGTTGCAAATGGTATGAACTTTGAACTCTTATTCACAACAGAAATGATACCTCCTAGCCATTGAGTTAGCGACCGCAGCTGCAAACGCAGGTTAGGAAGGAACGGACAGAGTATCCCATCTACCACACAATGACGTTACTACAATTTATCCAAGTGACCACTAGAGACATTCTTCAAAGGACAGAGGACTCGGTTTGGCAACACGGTCTTCCATCTACCACCAACCTACTGATGCGCAGCTCAGAGTAAATATTCATTGCATTTTCCTTTTCCAAATGGGCGGTAATTTAGAATGCATAAGATACTGTATTTATGATAGCACAGCTTCGCCTTTGTTCCAGTCTCCCGCTCTTTTACTCAACCCAGCCCATTTTCCTTTGTGTAACAAGCTGTCATATCTGTTCCGCCCACTAGGGACGTTTTCCTATGACGTAAAGCATTATCCAGGTATAATTCATTCTTTGTATATGTAATTCTGTGTGATTAGTTAGGTATTTAGTAAATAAATAATTAAACCCAATTTTGTATTGCTGATTCAACTTGTTAGCCAGGGTTCTTGAAGATAACCAAGAATTTACAACTTTCAGATGAGACTGAAGTAAGATGAAGATTAATGTTGACTGCTATGGATGTAAAATAATTACTAGTTCTTTAAGAGTTTATTCGGAAGATAGCAGCTCTATAAATATTATTTTGTGGTGCTCGACTCTCTAGTCAATTACATTTACATGATTAGCTCAATCAGGTGATATTAATTACGAAGAAATTATTTTATAGAATAGCATGTTTTAGCAATTAATCCGGCATAGACAAAGACACGACACTGGTCATGGCTCACATCAACATCATCATCCCAGGCACCATGTACTCACTCCAATTTGCGTACTATCCCAATACATCCACAGACGGCACAATCTCTATTGCACTCCACACTTCCCTTTCTCCCCTGGACAAAAGGAACACCTATGTGAGAATGTTGTTCATTGACTACAGCGCAACATTCAACACCATAGTGCGTTCCAAGCTAAGAACCAATTGCCAATTTTAAACAATCACATTTGTTACCCAGAAATAATTTTGAGATAGGGCTGAACACTTCCCTCTGCAACTGGATCCTGGACTTCCTGATGGGTCAACCCCAAATGGTGTGGGTAGGTAACAACACATCCACCACGCTGACCCTCAACACGGAGACCCCTTAGGGGTGTGTTCTTCGTCCCCTCTTGTACTCCCTGTTCACCCACGACTGTGTGGCTGAGCATGACTCCAACACCATCATTAAGTTTGCTGATGACACAACTCTGCCTGATCACCAACAATAATGAAACAGCCTGTAGGGAGGAGGTCAGAGACCTGGCAGTGTGGTGCCAGGACAACAATGTCTCTGTTACCTCCCATTTACATCAATGGGGCTAAAGTGGAGCGGGTCCTTCAAGTTCATCGTTGTCCACATCACTAAGGATCTATCATGGTTAGCACATATCAATACAGTCGTGAAGGCACAACTTCCCCCTCAGGAGCCTGAAAAGATTTAGCATGGGCCCTCAGATCATCAAAAGGTTCTACAGCTTTCTAGTGCGTATGGCCCAGTACATCACGTCATCCAGGACCTCTATACCAGGCAGTGTCAGAGAAAGGCCCTAAAAATTGTCAAAGATTCCAGCCACCCAATACATAGTGGTACCAATGCACCAAGTCTAGAATCAACAGGACCCTGAAAAGCTTCCACCCCCAAGCCATAAGACTGCTAAATAGCTAGTTAAATAGTTAACCAAGTAGCGATCCAGACTATCTGCATTGACTCTTTTTACACTAACTTTTGTGACTCATCACATACGCTGCTGCTACCGTTTTATTATCTATCACTTTATTCCTGTATGTAAATATCTACCTCGATTACCTCGGAACCCTGCACATCGACTCAGTACTGGTACCTCATGTACAAAGCCAAGTTATCATTACTCACTGTGTGTTCATTATTGCGTCTTTACTTTTCTATTATTTCTCTATTTTCTTTCTCTCTGCATTGTTGGGAAGTGCCCAACAATGCAGTAAGCATTTCACTGTTAGCCTGCACCTGTTGTTTATGAAACACGTGGCAAATAACATTTGATTCGATTTGGATCTCTAGTTAGCTGCAGTAGTTAGCTGTCTAGTTAGCTGCAGTAGTTAGCTGTCTCTGTACATAGTAGTGGACACGAGGCCTCAGATTTTGCACTGAAGTTAGAAATTTGTAGTAATGTCATTGGGGTTGGTAGAAGTCAAAGCTTAAAGCAGTGAAGAGGAGGCCCGGTGGAGGGATGTCCCTTTGTTTGTTTAAAGGGCAGGGAAATCAATGGCCCTTGGTTTTGAGTCATGAATCTGACCTCTCGTGTTGGCACCTGTATCAATCATGACTGAGCTTGGTTCTATGCATCACTGCTCGTCACTTTTGTCTCTTCTGGCTCAGGATGTCTTAAGCTATTCTCAGATGCTAGTCAGTACTTCATGCCAGATGTCCATTAATGAACAAATAACAAACGTCGACATCCATCCCTGGTTGTGAACTTTGTTGGAGGCAAGCTAATAGTCATAAGATATAAATTGATTGAACAGTTAGAGCTACCATTACTGTAAACGAATCAAAAATAACAGAATAAACTGCATTATGCTAAAATATTATTTGAGGATGAGCCAGCTTTGAATGTAAAACAGGTAAGGGCCAAAAACCAGCCATACATCGTACTGATACTACCCGTTCCACACACAAACCCTACTTTCATGGAAATCTTAGGACTGCAGCCCTACAGTCCCTATCCCATCTTATCGATCCTGTTACAGATCCTGGCGATTCAAAACTGAACCAAAATATAAACAACATGAAAGTGTTGGTCCCATGTTTTATGAGTTGAAATTAAAGATCCTAGAAATGTTCCATACGCACAAAAAGCTTAATTCTCTGAAATGTTATTCGCAAATTTGCTTACATCCCTGTAAGTGAGCATTTTTTCCTTTGCCAAGATAATCCATCAACATGACAGGTGTGGCTTATCAAGAAGCTGATTAAACAGCGTGCTCATTACAAAGGTGCACCTTGTGTCGGGGACAATAAAAGGCCACTCTAAAATGTGCAGTTGCGTTACACAACAAACACAGTGCCACAGATGTTTTGAGGGAGCATGCAATTGGCATGCTGACTGCAGGAATGTTCACCAGAGCTGTTGCCAGAGAGTTTAATGTTAATTTCTCTACCATAAGCCGCCTCAACGTCATTCTAGAGAATTTGGAAGTTCGTCCAACCGGCCTCACAATCAGAGACCACGTGTAACCATGCCAGCCCAGGACCTCCAAATCTGGCTTCTACATCTGTGGGATGATCTGAGACCAGGCACCTGGACAGCTGATGTAACTGTGGGTTTGCACAACCAAAGAATTTCTGCACAAACTGTAAGAAACCGTCTCAGGGAAGCTCATCCCGGGGCTCATCATCCTCACCAGGGTCTTGACCTGACTGAAGTTTGACGTCGTAACCGACTTCAGTGGGCAAATGTTCACCTTTAATGGCCTCTGGCACGCTGGAAAAGTGTGCTCTTCAAGGATGAATCCTGGCTTCAACTGTACCGGGCAGTTGGCAGACAGCGTGTATAGCGTCATATGGGCGAGCGATTTTCTGATGTCAACGTTGTGAACAGAGCGCCTCATGATGGCAGTGGGTATTGTATGGGCAGGCATAAGCTACAGACAACGAGCACAATTTAATTTATCAACCGCAATTTGAATGCACAGAGATGCCGTGACGAGATCCTGAGGTTCATTGTCGTGCCATTCAGTCGCCGCCATCACCTCATGTTTCAGGATGATAATGCACGGCCCCATGTCACAAGGTTCTGTACACAATTCTTGGAAGCTAAAAATGTCCCAGTTCTTCCATGGCCTGCATACTCACGAGACATGTCAGCCAATGAACATGTTTGGGATGCTCTGAATCAATGTGTATCACACCATGTTCCAGTTCCCACGAATATCCAGTAAGTTCGCACAGCCATTGTGTTGCCCTGCATGAGGCAAATGGTGGTCACACCAGATACTGACTGGTTTTCTGATCCATGCCCCTACTTTTTTTGTATCTGTGACCACCAGATGTATATTTGTAGTCCTAGTCATGTAAAATACATGGATTAGGGCCTAATGAATTTCCTTACATGAACTGTAACTCAGTAAAATCTGAGACATTTTTCCATATTCCATTGATATTTTTGTTCAGTGTATATGTAATTCAATGGTGTGTGGGTCCGGAATGACCAACTGGCACTATTGTTGTCTCAGTGATTGTGTTGAATGGAATTCCAATAGAGCTGGCCTGTTCCTATTCATCTGTTGGAACAAGCAGATAATATCAAATTGATATGACCGATTTAGACCAATATTTACAATCTTTTAAAGTGCCAAAGAACATATTTGTGTGAGCTAACATGGGAGGGGTTGCAACGTCTCTCGTCAAAAGGAGTGGGCCAAAGCACAGAGTGGAAAGTGTTCATTATATTTTATTTTAAAAAAATACTCAAACAAAATAACCAAAGTGAAAACGAAAGCGCACAGTTCTGTCAGTTACAGACACTAAACAGAAGACAAGATCCCACCAAACCGCAGAAGGAAAATTACAACTTATATGTGATCCCCAATCAGAGACAACGATAGACAGCTGCCTCTGATTGGGAACCACACTCGGCCAAAAACAAAGAAATAGAAAACATAAACTTTCCCACCCGAGTCACACCCTGACCTAACCAAACATAGAGAATAATAGGGATCTCTAAGGTCAGGGCGTGACAGGGATAACCTATCACTGAACTGCACATTGTAATTTTCTCTTAATAAAATTAAACAGTTTGGCAAATATCACCTTACAATGAAAAGTACCTAAATTCGAATATGGGATTGAGAGCCAATACAACCAACCAAAAGCGTCATTCAAGAATGATGACTAAAACAATGGAGATTAGTCTAGTTGTCAAGGCCCACCATTGACAACTAGACTAATTACTAAGTAATGGGCATTATCCTTTTCTTTCACACAAAGATTGGAACTGTGGATCACAGCATCGGCCATAAAATGGTATCGCCATTCTAGTCATTGCATGCTAGGAATATGGGACCAAATAATTAACATTATACTACTTTAATACACATACACTGAGTGTACAAAATATTAGGAACACCTGCTCTTTCCGTGACATAGACTGACCAGATGAATCCAGGTGAAATTCACTTCAATCAGTGTAGCTGAAGGGGAGGATGCAGGTTAAAGAAGGATTTTTAAGCCTTGAGACAATTGAGATATGGATTGTGTATATGTGCCAATCAGAGAGTGAATGAGCAAGACAAAATATTTAAGTGTCTTTGAACAGGGTATGGTTGTAGGTGCCAGGTGCACCAGTTTGTGTCAAGAACTGTAACACTGCTGTTTTTTTCAGTCTCAACAGTCTCCCGTGTGTATCAAGAATGGTCCACCACCCAAAGTACAGCCAGCCAACTTGACACAACTGTGGGAAGCATTGGAGTCAAAACGCTTTTGACACTTTGTATCATCCATGCCCCGATGAATTGAAGCTGTTAAGAGGGCAAAAGGGGGTGCAACTCAATATTAGGAAGGTGTTCCTCAAGTTTTGTACACTCAGTGTAAGTTAATTTGTCTCAATACTTTTGGTCCCCTAAAATGGGGGGACTATGAACAAAGAGTTATAATTTCTAAACGGTTCAGCTGATATGGATGAAAATAAACCTCTAATGAACGCTGAGTCAGCAAATTAACCTCAGTCATTGTATCATGTGCCACTCACTATCCAAAAACTTTTGGCGCTCACTGTATTATCATTGGAAATCATTAATACTCTGATCTACTGTCATTTCATAAAGCAATCTGTTGTAGCTAGATCTGGAATATTACATAGACTGGATTGGATCTTGGCCAATGCATATTGATAGTGTAGGTCTTACCCCTCTACTTCCTCTGAGGTGACAATTACTGTGTGTTGGTTGGAGTGGATGAGGAGTGGATTAATAAACAACTTCTTATCTAAAGCCTTGTTCTCACTGCAAGCCGTAATGCTCAAATCGGTTTGTTTTTCAAATATGTTTTGGAATACTGACTGTCAAACAGCAAGTTTACAAGTGACCGAATCAGATTTGTGTGTGTTCAGACAGCAGTCATTTGCTGACATGGCTAAACTAGTTGTCATAGTAACGACTGGTGTGTGCTCAGTGGTGTAGGCTGATTGCTGGTGGTGCTTGTGCTTCCTATCCCTCAGAAGTTATGTAGCGAGCCAAGGTGACAACAATGCCTGCCATGGACGTTTCCCAGTTGTTTTGAATGTTCAAAATCATAGTGTAAGAACGCTTTTAAAGCCTCCAAAGCAGGGGTGTCAAAGTCAAATGGACGGAGGGCCAAATAAAAAAATCAGCTACAAGACGAGGGCCGGACTGTTCGAATGTTCATTGAAAAATTTTTAAATGACGCATATAGTCTAGTGAACCTAATTGAACCTACTGAAAACCTAACAAATATATTACAATATGATCAGATAAATAAAGCAATATTTTCTTATGGCTCTGTCAGTAATCTTTAATTTTCAACAGACACAAAAGACAAATTTCCTTTATATAAATATCCCCATAACATGAACATTAAATGAAAGAAACCGGTATTCAAGGCACCATCAGTAGACTATATTTTCTATTTTAGCAAAAGTGGGCTAAATTTACTTCAAAGAAAAAACAATAATAGCAATTTTCTATCATCCACTCAACTGAAATATTTTTAAAATATAATTGGATTGAAATACAAAAAAATAAAGTGCAAAAATCTATTAATCAAAAACAACACTTTGTTTAAGGAGAAGTAACATGCAGTGAAAACAAATATTAAATTTTAACTTTTAAACTTGAACTGAGTAAAAACTCTAAATATGTGATTGCACAGTAATGTTCACTTGTTTGAGGTTGAGGGTGATACTTGGTGGTGTCCCATCTTTTCCACAAGTTCATCAATGTTCGGGGTAAGGCTCTGAGCTGAAGAAATCCTCAGAATTGAGTGGAGGTGTTCAGCAGTAAGTCGACTTCTGTGTGATGTTTTGTTCAGGTTCATCAAAGAAAACAGTTGTTCACACAGGTATGTGCTGCCAAACATAGACAACGTTTGAGCAGCCTGGATGCGCACGGGCGAACTCCGCAGCACCCACTGCCGCATATTTTGCCCTCAGTGCATCATTGCATTGGAGGTCAATCAACTCCATTTGGAGGTTTGGTGGTGAGCTTTCCACGTCAACAGCAAATGGGTTACCGAGCAGTTCCAACCTGCTTTTTTGTGCTTCAAAGTCAGCAAATCGGCGTCGAAAGTCAGCGGCAAGCATACCTATTTTATCAGCCAACTGTGTGCTCGGGAACGCACTGGTAGAGAGCTTCTCTTTCATGGTCTGGCAGCTGGGAAAGTGGCTCAAATTTTCTTTCCGCATCTGCGTCTCCCACAGAGTCAGTTTGGTTTTAAATGCCTTCACTGTACTGTACATATCAGAGATGACACGATCCCGACCCTGCAGCTGCAAGTTTATTGCATTCAGATGACTCGTAATGTCACACAGAAAAGCCATTTCACACAGAAACATTTCGTCTCGGAGTTGTGTTGTGTCTTTCCCTTTGCTGTCCAAGAACAGACAAATCTCCTCACGAAGCTCGAAACATCTTTGAAGCACCTTTCCCTGGCTTAGCCATCGCACCTCTGTGTGATAAGGCAAATCACCATGCTCCGTTTCTAACTCCGTCAGAAATGCCTTGAACTGGCGGTGATTCAAACCTTTGGCTCTGATAAAGTTAACTGTGCGCGTGATGATGCTCATTACATGCTCCATTTTCAAGGCTTTACCGCACAACGCTTCCTGGTGTATGATACAATGATAAGCTGTCAGCTCACCTGTCGCGTTTTCCTCTTGCATCTTTTCCCGTATCTTCGCCACCAGTCCGCTCCTGTGTCCACACATCGCAGGTGCTCCGTCGGTTGTCAAACCCACGAGTTTTTCCCAAGGCAGCTCCATCTCATTTACACATCTTGACACCTCTTCATACAAATCATGCCCCGTAGTTGTGCCATGCATAGGACGTAAAGCCAAAAACTCCTCTGTCACGCTTAGGTTGGAGTCCACTCCGCGGATGAAAATTGACAACTGGGCAATGTCAGAAATGTCGGTGCTCTCATCCACAGCCAAGGAATATGCAATAAAATCTTTTCCCTTTTTCACAAGCTGCTCTTTTAGATTGATGGACAACTGGTCTACTCTCTCGGCAATGGTGTTTCTGCTCAGACTCACATTTAAAAAGAGTTGCCTTTTTTCTGGGCAAACTTCGTCACAAACTTTAATCATGCAGTTTTTGATGAAATCCCCCTCCGTAAATGGCCGGGCTGATTTAGCGATCTCTTCTGCCAAAATAAAACTGGCCTTGACAGCAGCCTGGCCTTGTGATTTGGCTTTTTTGAACAGAGCCTGTCGAGATTTGAGGCCTCGTTTTAATTCCTCTGCCTTTTGTAGCCTTTGTTCCATGTCCATATTCTTGTTTTTGTCCGCGTGTTTCGTTTCATAATGTCGTCTCAGATTATACTCTTTCAGTACCGCCACACTTTCTCCACACAGAAGACACACAGGTTTTCCAGCTACCTTCGTGAACATATACTCCGACTCCCACCTTGTTTGAAACCCCCGGTTCTCAGTATCCACCTTCCGTTTTGCCATTTTTGATGGGTATCTGAAAGTTAATTTTACTGTGATGCTGACGACTGCTGTGCCAATAAATATTGAAATGAAGCAGCCTACTGCTCGGTGCGTCACCTTTGCATTGTGGGAAATGTAGTATTGGTGCGTGTAAAAGATCTGCGGGCTACCGGCTTGCTGCGGGCCGGTTCTAATAATAAATCAAGATCATCCCAGGGGCCGTAAAAAACCTTCTTGCGGGCCGGATGTGGCCCGCGGGCCTTGACTCTGACATATGTGCTCCAAAGGATAAGATAATCCAACTTTCAAAATAAGTCATCTTTGGCTAGCCACAGGAGTAAACTAGCTTGCTAGGTAGCGGTTTAGCTTTTAAGCACATTACTAATTTGTTTGTAAACAATTAACAAGCTAGTTATCTACCACATGTTATTGTCAAACAGAGTAGCTATGCCAAATAACAGTCTAAAAACCACTTGAGGGCAAATAAATCTAATTTGTAGAATAGGGGAACCCAAGAGCAGACTCAGACAAGGAGACTGAGATGAAGTAACAAAGGTATTTATTGAAACACAGAGGGGAGATGGAGTGCAGGTCAGGGGAAGCTCGGGCGGGTTGCTGGAAACCAGGTGCGGAGGCTGAGGCTGGAGCGAGACGGGTTGAGACAGGGTAAGCAGGACCAGAGGGGAATCCAAGGGAGTAGTAGAGTGGGGAATCCAGGACAGAGTAGCAAGATGACGAGACGTGGGACTGGAGACAGGGACCAGAGTCAGAGAGGGCAGAATGAGCAGAGATTACAATCTGGCAGTGTGAAAGTGGCAGGGCTGAGTATTTGTAGAGGTCTTGATTATGGAACAGGTTGCAGCAGGTGGCGATCTGCTCTGACTCCAGCACACATGTCTCCGCCCAAACAATCACACACACACACACAGAGAGAGAGGGGAGGGAGGGAGTACGGCGGCAGGTCAAGGAGACACAGGATGAGCAGTAGAGGGCGTTGCAGGAGCAGATGTGACAATTTGACCATTCAGACACAAGTCGCATGGACAGGAATCAGATTTGTATCTGATTTCAAACCAGGTTTGAAATGTGGATTGAAATATTTGATAACATGAGCTTTTTGGCAGTTCAGACAGCAGGAAAAGAACAGATTCGAATCGGATATGCCCAAAACAATGATCTGAGTCATTTCAAAATGCATGTGCGAACAAGGCTTTAGAGGCCTGTTTATAGTCAGTGAGTGTTCAAAGCCATAGAGACTAAGCTGCCATGTTTGCTTTAACTGATTTTGAATCAGTTGGAGTCTGTTGGAGTTGATATATTTCTACCTCTACTACAGCATATGGGTGCCACAGCCTTGAATTGTGTGAGACAACCTGTGAAACATCAAGATATTTGGACAGATTCCACTGTGTTTCTTGCACCTTATTTATACATTTATCCAATTGAAAAGTTCAAGTTGGAATCCTTAGTTGCTACATACTTTTTTAAAACGTACTTATACATTAATGATATGCTGCATACCCATTGATTCTTGAAGAATATAACTTTGAAATGTCTCTTGAGTTTAGTTCAACTGTCGTACCCCATCAGAACCCCAAATACAACTGTCATGCCCAATTAGAACCCAGAATAAAATCTTACTTTACAAGTCACTTTTGTTACAACGTAAATGTAAATAAACACTATATAGCCTTAAAAGATGTTTAAAAGCACACATTTGATATCATGCATGGTCAGTCCTTAAATCCATAGCTCTGTCTATGAATTTGAGAGTGATTACATTTCACCTGCCCCATCCCGTAGCTTTTTTAGCAAAACAGGGCGTTGAATCCCTTTGTTAACTTAGTTTAAAAAACATACCTTTCTGTATTTTCCCAGAAGACCGTGAGTCTCTCAGCACCAGCATATGATAGGAGTCTTCCTGTGTGTTTTGAAATGTCTCAAAGCCAATAAATCATTTAGAGATAACAAAACAGTGGACTCTCCAGGATGTGTATCAAGAATCAATGTTTGTTAAAAAAAAGTCAAAGCTCAGTGTGGGCAAGTCATTGATTCCCAATATGTCAGTGTCTCACCTGCTGCTGTAACTAGTCCACAGTTCTCTTGAAAAACCTCTTAATTTCTAGATACATGCAATCAATGGTGCTCTCTGCCCCATAACATTTGTTTGTTTTTGTTGTGACTGTTAAAGAATTAGAAAGAGTACAGTGTCATGCCACAGAGGGGTGTCATTAACATAAAAAATACATTTTAGTCAATAGTTTATCTAGGAACTGTAATATCCTCTTAGGACATTTGAAATGTAGTGCCTGTTGAAGTTCATCAAGCTCTTTTGTAAATTGGACCTGCAGTGGATTGACATTGGTTTGGTATTTGAATAGATTTCTAAGGCTGTCAAGTTCCATCAGAAACATTTTATTAAAGGCTTACTGTGACTGGTTAATGTATTAGATTCATTGGCCTGCAGTTCACATAACAGGAAATCAAATCCAGTTTTTTGCTCCAATCGATTTGCAGTAATTGGATTTTGTCATTGTCACAGTTGTTGATCCTTTTATTAGTCCTCGTTAAAATGGAGGTGAACGCCGGTCGAGACAAGACTGCTCATCTGCCATCTTCCCAGCTTTAATAGCCAGGGTCGAGAGAAGTGGGCTGCGCCCTAAATGGCATCCTATTCCCTATATAGTGCACTATTTTTGACCAGAGACATTTGGCCCCTGGTCAAAAGTATTGCACTATAAAGGGAAAGGGGGGCCTTTTTGGACAAAACTATAGACTACTGATTGGAGAGGATAACAACATCGCTGGGATTAAATGAAAAACTTGACTTTAGGATCAATACAACTAATCTACCTCAACACAATTAGCAAGATAACTACACTCTTAGAAAAAAATAAGTCATCTAGAACCTAAAAGGGTTATTTGGCTGTCCCCATAGGAAAACCTTTTGAAGAACCCTTTTTGGTTCCCTCTGTGAAAAAAAAGGGTTATTTCTACCTGGAACCAAAAAGGGTTATCCCACATTCTTTCCTATTGACCCCCACTATAAAATAAATAACAAAACATGCCAAAAAAAGCTGCTGTGTTGTTCAATGTACATGTAACCAGGTCAAAATTCTGACCTACGGTTAGCAACGCTCCCTCAAAGGGAAATAGAGCCTGCGAGAAGAGCCCTGTGGCTTCAGGCTATTCGGCGTGGGAGTGTGGAAAATGTGGAGACCTGGTTTCCAAGTATAGCTATGTGTGTGGAAAACCTTTAATCACAGATAAGACATTTTATTGGCAAGAAAACAAGAAAATTAGGTTTGAGAAATGTCCCGTATTTGCTGTGAGCCAATGGGGTAACCTAGGTAACAGCCGAAGAACCTTTTTTGGAACCCTAAGAGCGTATGTTATGAGCAATTTAGTGAGTTATCTGGCTAATTATATTCTGTTAGATTACGTATGAACTGCATGATTGTCAGTGTATGAATACTAAGACTGAAATGTGCTACATCAGGCTACCATTTCTCTTATCATACTATTCTCTTAGACACAAATTGAATCAGATACATTAACTGTTACTCCTCACTCCCTGCTGTGTGCAATGTCTGAAACATACTGTGGGAGGGGAAATGGACTGTTTGATTGAATACGGAGAAAATGTAATTAGCAGTTTCCCAAAACTGTATACATGTCACGTTCTGACCTTTATTTCCTTTGTTTTGTCTTTATTTAGTATGGTCAGGGCGTGAGTTGGGGTGGACAGTCTGTTTGTTTTTCTATGTTTGGTTTCTGTTTTGGCCTAGTATGTTTCACAATCAGAGGCAGGTGTCGTTAGTTGTCTCTGATTGAGAATCATACTCATACTGGGTTTCACTTTTGGTTTGTGGGCGTTTGTTTCCGTGTCAGTGTTTGTCGCCACACGGTACTGTTTCGGTTTAGTTTCTTCACGTTTTCGTTTTTGTTATTTTTGTATTCAGTGTTCAGTGCTTTCTTTGATTAAAGTTATGGACACTTACCACACTGCATCTTGGTCCGATCCTTACTTCTCCACAGATGAAGAGGAGATCCACCGTTACAGTACAAATTTAACTTAGGTTTCCAAAGGTCAGATGTAAACCCATAACATGGCTTTTGTTCTCCACTGGTGTATTTTTATTTTTTATTTTTTTACCCCTTTTTCTCCCCAATTTCATGGTATCCAATTGCTGTAGTAGCTACTATCTTGTCTCATTGCTACAACTCCCGTACTGGCTCAGGAGAGACGAAGGTTGAATGTCATGCGTCCTCCGATACACAACCCAACCAGCCGTACTGCTTCTTAACACAGCTCGCATCCAACCCGGAAGCCAGCCGCACCTATGTGTCGGAGGCTACACCGTGCACCTAGCAACCTTGGCTAGCGCGCACTGCGCCCGGCCCGCCACAGGAGTCGCTGGTGCGCGATGAGACAAGGAGATCCCCACCGACCAATCCCTCCCTAACCCGGACGACGCTAGGCCAATTGTGCGTCGCCCCACGGACCTCCCGGTTGCGGCCGGTTACGACAGAGCCTGGGCACGAACCCAGGGACTCTGATGGCACAGCTGGCGCTGCAGTACAGCGCCCTTAACCACTGAGCCGCCCTCTGATGTAGTTTTTTAACTCCCTCAATTTATTTGTCCCTTTCATTGCACTATTTTATTTTATATCTAACAGAGTTATCTATCTCTTAATCTCTGTATATGCTGTCTGCCTAATGCCTCCATTAATTATGAATAGTTCTTCAAATTGTATTATTTTCTATATTAAAAGTACATTTTCAGAGAACATAAATGCATTAAACACTCATAGCTATGAATTTTCTAGCTACAAAATGAGGAGGGGGTACGTAATGCGATGAACTCATGAACATACAAACTAAGTTTGACGCAGACAAAGATGTTAGTGACTTCAGTGGGTTAAACAACTTTAGTTTTTTAAAACCAATGCATTTACATTTTAGTAGACACTCTTATCCATAGCGACTTACAGGAGCAATTAGGGTTAAGTGCCTTGCTCAAGGGCACATCGACAGATTTTTCACCTAGTCGGCTCGGGAATTCTAACAATTGACCTTTCGGTTACCGGTCCAATGCACTTAACTGCTAGGCTTCCTACCGCCGATTCAGGCTACCTGCCTACCTGCAGCCATTGGATTAGTTTGAGTCGTTCCAACTGGAAGAAGTGATGCATTACAAGTTTAAAACCCTTTGTAGACAACGTCCATATTTTCCTCTGAAGCATTTGCATGTCAACAGATACATTTGTCTCATCTATGATTATTTGTACATCAGAAATTGTCACACTGCAATTATTTTTTTTGTTCATCAAACAAATTAGATTTTTTTGTTGTCATGCATTAAAACATTGCAGTTACATGATAAGTAGGTCCTAATCTCTTTGGTCAATGAAGTGGTCACAGAACGAGATAATGTATTGCCAAATGTTGTTACAGCCTGAATTTCAAGTGGAAAACATTGAGATGTTTTATCACTGGCTGACTAACACTACCCCATAATGGCAAATTAAAAGCTGAAATGTCTTCAATCAATAAATAATCATCTCCTTTGTTAAGGCAAGCCTAAATAAGTAGTTCAGGAGTAAGATGTGCTTAACAAGTCACATAGTTGATGGACTCACTCTGTGTGCAATAATAGTGTTTAACATGATTTTTGAATGACTACTTAATTTCCAATGCCTTGCTAAGAAGGGCACATATTGGTAGATGGGTAAAAATAAAAAAGCAGACATTGAATATCCCTTTGAGCATGGTGAAGTTATTAATTACACTTTGCATGGTGTATCAATACACCCAGTCACTACAAAGATACAGGCATCCTTCCTAACTCAGTTGCCGGAAGGAAACCGCTTAGGGATTTCACCATGAGGCCAATGGTGACTTAGTTTAATGGCTCTGATAGGAGAAAACTGAGGCTGGATCAACAACATTGTAGTTACTCCACAATATTAACCTAATTGACAGAGTGAAAAGATGGAAGCCTGTACAGAAAGCAAATATTCTAAAACATGCATCCTGTTTGCAACAAGGTGTAACGCTCGTCTTCTTCCTCTGACGAGGAGTATGAGAGATCGGACCAATATGCAGCGACGTGTTCGTCATGTTTTAATTAACAAAATCACTGAACACGAAAATACAAAATAACAAATTGAAAGACAGAAACGAAAACCGAAACAATTCTGTGTGGAACACACAGACACAGAAAACAATCACCCACAACTCAAACGTGAAACCAGGCTACCTAAGTATGGTTCTCAATCAGGGACAACGATTGACAGCTGCCTCTGATTGAGAACCATACCAGGCCAAACACAGAAATCCCAAATAATATGGAAAAAATAACATAGACAACCCACCCAATTCATGCCCTGACCATACTAAAACAACGACATAACAAAATAACTGAGGTCAGAACGTGACAGTACCCCCCCCCCCTGGCCGCAAAACCTGAACCTATAGGGGAGGGTCTGGGTGGGTGTCTGTCCGCGGTGGCGGCTCTGGTGCGGGACGTGGACCCCACTTCACCATAGTTTTTCTCCGCCTCTTTATCCGCCTCCGTGGACTCTTAAAAACAACCTTGGACTGGCGACCCTAGCCCCGGGTCCCGAATGGACGGGAGACTCTGGCAGCTCCGGAGTGAAGGGCGATTCTGGCAGTGCCGGCGTGACGGACGGCTCTGGCAGCTCCTGGCTGACGGACGGCTCTGACAGCCTCCTGGCTGACGGACGGCTCTGGCAGCTCCTGGCTGACCGGCGGCTCTGGCAGCTCCTGGCTGACCGGCGGCTCTGGCAGCTCCTGACTGGCGGGCGGCTCTGGCAGCTCAGGACAGACGGGCGACTCTGGCAGCTCAGGACAGACGGGCGACTCTGGCAGCTCAGGACAGACGGGCGACTCTGGCAGCTCAGGACAGACGGGAGACTCTGGCAGCTCAGGACAGATGGGAGACTGACAGCGCTGGGCAGAAGGAAGACTCTGGCTGCGCTGGACAGGCGGGAGCACCTGTAGGAAGGAGACGGAGAGACAGCCTGGTGCGGGGGGCTGCCACCGGAGGGCTGGTGTATGGAGGTGGCACCGAATAGACCGGACCGTGAAGGAGCACTGGATGTCACGAGCATCGAGCCTGCCCAATCCTACCTGGCTGAATGCTCCCCGTAGCCAGGCCAGTGCGGGGAGGTGGAATAGTCCGCATTGGGCTGTGCTGGCAATCCGTCAGTTTGTTATATCTGGAGCACTTCTCCTGTCTTATTCGGTGTCCTGTGTGAATCTAAGTGTGCGTTCTCTAATTCTCTCCTTCTCTCTTTCTTTCTCTCTCTCGGAGGACCTGAGCCCTAGGACCATGCCCCAGGACTACCTGACATGATGACTCCTTGCTGTCCCCAGCCCACCTGACCGTGCTGCTGCTCCAGTTTCAACTGTTCTGCCTTATTATTATTCGACCATGCTGGTCATTTATGAACATTTGAACATCTTGGCCATGTTCTGTTATAATCTCCACCCGGCACAGCCAGAAGAGGACTGGCCACCCCACATAGCCTGGTTCCTCTCTAGGTTTCTTCCTAGGTTTTGGCCTTTCTAGGGAGTTTTTCCTAGCCACCGTGCTTCTACACCTGCATTGCTTGCTGTTTGGGGTTTTAGGCTGGGTTTCTGTACAGCACTTTGAGATATCAGCTGATGTACGAAGGGCTATATAAATACATTTGATTTGATTTAATTTGATTAATCACTGCCAAAGGTGATTCTAACATGTATTGACTCAGGGAGTTGAATACTTATCTAATCAAGATACATGAGTGTTTAATTTTCCATGCTTTTTTTTTTATTTTTTTAATACAAATGTTAGAATTATTTTTCCACTTTGACGTTGTAGAGTATTTTGTGTAGATTGTTGAAAAAATGACAATTCAATCCATTTTAATCCCACTTTGTAACACAACACATTGTGGATAAAGTCAAGGGGTGTGAATACTCTCTGAAGGCACTGTACATTTTTCCCAACTCAGAACTGACAGAAATTCCTTACGTTTCATTGTGCTCGTACAGATGGTGAATGTCAAACTGTTATGAACTTCACAAACATGATGAATCATTGTCCTGATCAACATGACACGGCCCTGGAGAGAGAGGCTCTGGCCACTATGGACATGTGAGCATTCATTGATGAAAGGTTACTAAGCATGCTTTTACTGATGTAGCTAGTTCCACTTTGCATGTCAACCACTGTCATCATAGGTTCTTCAAAACACTGATTCTCAAGCGCTTGACTGAATTTACTGTTTTAGTAGATATTTCAACTGCAAATAATGCAAATAGGATGAAGGTCTAATCGGAAGAGCTGAACACAAAATTATTTTGTTCTCATTGCAGCATTATTTGATACGTTTACCAATGCAACGGCATCAGAAACTGCTTGTGTAATTCTTTCCTTTTACCTTAATGGAAGCTGATAGCCAAAGGTGGAGGAAACACTTGCATATCCATAACGATATGGCCTAATTGAGCCATATCGCTGTATGGAGTCACGGTAGACATGCTAGCGCTCCAAAAAGTCGCAGGTTCCCGGGGACAGGTCTTTATTAATAAAACAAAAGTAATTTTAATGATCTGAGGCACATCCGTTTCATCCCTATAGAGAAAGGGGAAGAGTGACAGAAGAGGGCGTGGACAGAAGAGGGCGTGGACAGAAGAGGAAATGTCAGAAGAGGCTATGGCAGAGGTAATGACAGAAGAGAGAATGCCAAAACAAAGGAAAATAGGCCTAATCACAGCACAGTGCTCTGGGAACTTGCTCAGGGTGTCAAAGGGAACGTGTCAGAGAGATTGTTACAGTAAGTTACAAAGTCTTTGCCATGCACTGTGCAGTCCCTTATCTGAAATTGGTCATTCTCCCCTTCGACTCGTTACATGTCATCAGTTGTCATTTTGGACACGTGGGATATGGGGATGATGATGTTCTGCTCTCATTACTTACAGTATTTCCAGGGCCCTGAGCTTTTCCTGACCATTGACCTGACAAACTAACTATACCAGACTTGGACCAGTTATACCTGACTAGAATTAGTTATACCTGACTAGAATTAGTTATACCCGACTAGAACTAATTATACTTTACTACACTCTTAGAAAAAAAAAGATTCTGGATAGAACCAAAAAGGGTTCTATCCTTCATATATGGCATCCCTAAGGTTATATATATAACCGAAATTGATTCCATATATACATCTATATATACATCTATATGGAACCCAAGGGTTCAATATGGAACCAAATAAAATTTTATTGGTCACATACACATGGTTAGCAGATGTTAATGCGAGTGTAGAGAAATGCTTGTGCTTCTAGTTCCGACCATGCAATTTCACAACATCTACATTATACACACAAGTGTAAAGGAATGAAAAGCAATATGTTCATATAAATATATGGACGAGCGAGTACAGTACAGTGAGAGTACAGTATATACATATGAGATGAGTAATGTAGGGTATGGAAACATTATATGAAGTGGCATTGTTAAAGTGACTAGTGGTACATTTATTACATCCAATTTTTTATTATTAAGTGGCTAGAGATTTGAGTCAGTATGTTGGCAGCAGCCACTCAATGTTAGTGATGGCTGTTTAACAGTCTGTTGGCCTTGAAATATAAGCTGTTTTTCAGTCTATCGGTCCCAGCTTTGATGCTCCTGTACTGACCTCGCTTTCTGGATGATAGAGGGGTGAACAGGCAGTGGCTTGCGTGGTTGTTGTCCTTGATGATCTTGTTGGCCTTCCTGTGACATCGGGTGGTGTAGGTGTCCTGGAGGGCAGGTAGTTGGCCCCCGGTGATGCATTGTGCAGACCTCACTACCCTCTGGAGAGCCTTGCGGTTGTGGGCAGAGCAGTTGTCGTACCAGGCGGTAATACAGCCCGACAGGATGCTCTCGATTGAGCATCTGTAAAAGTTTGAGTGTTTTTGGTGACAAGCCACATTTCCTCAGCCTCCTGAGGTTGAAGAGGCGCTGTTGCGCCTTCTTCACCACACTGTCTGTGTGGGTGGACCATTTCAGTTGGTCCGTGATGTGTGCGACGAGGAACTTAAAACTTTCCACCTTCTCCACTACTGTCCCTTCGATGTGGATAGGGGGGTGCTCCCTCTGCTGTTTCCTGAAGTCCACGATCATCTCCTTTGTTTTGTTGACTTGGAGTGTGAGGTTATTTTCCTGACACCACACTCTGAGGGCCCTCACCTCCTACCTGTAGGCCGTCTCGTCATTGTTGGTAATCAAGCCTACCACTGTAGTGTCGTCTGCAAACTTGATGATTGAGTTGGGAGCGTGCATGACCACGCAGTCATGGGTGAACAGGGTGTACAGGAGAGGGCTGAGAACGCACCCTTGTGGGGCCCCAGTGTTGAGGATCAGCGGGCTGGATATGTTGTTTCCTACCCTCAACAACTGGGGGAGGCCCGTCAGAAAGTCCAGGACCCAGTTGCACAGGGCAGAATGCTGCCATCATTCCACGATTTCTGGTTGGGGAAGGTTTTAAATGTCGCCGTGGATACATCACCACCGATGCACTTGCGAAGAAATCGCTCCCCGAATCAGCGTATACATCAATGTTGTGGTTTGACGCTATCCCGAACATATCCCAGTCCACGTGATCGAAGCAATCTTGAAGCGTGGAATCAGAGTGGTCGGACCAGCGTTGAACAGACCTGAGCACGGGTGTTTCCTGTTTTAATTTCTGTCTATAGGCTGGGAGCAACAACATGGAGTCGTGGTCAGATTTGCCGGAAGGAGGGTGAGGGAGGGCTTTGTATGCATTGCGGAAGTTAGAGAAACAATGATCCAGACTTTTTCCAGCCTGGGTCGCACATTCGATATGCTGAAAAAATGTAGGGTGCCTTGTTTTCAGATTAGCCTTGTTAACATCCCCAGCTACAATAAATGCAGCCTCAGGATATGTGGTTTCCAGTTTACATAGTCCAATGAAGTTCTTTCAGGGCCGTCGAGGGGTCTGCTTGGGGGTGTACACGACTGTGATTATAATCGAAGACAATTCTGCTGGTAATAATGCGGTCGGCATTTGAGTGTAAGGAATTCTAGGTTAGGTGAACAAAAGGACTTGAGTTCCTGTATGTTGTTATGATCACACCATGTCTCATTAATCATAAGGCATACACCCCCGCCCTTCTTCTTACCAGAAAGATTGTTGGCGCGATGCGTGAAGAAACCATGGTGGCTGTACCGACTCTGATAACGTATCCCGAGTGAGTCATGTTTCTGTGAAACAGAGAATGTTACAAGCTCTGATGTCTCTCTGGAAGGCAACTCTTGCTCGGATTTCATCTACCTTGTTGTCAACAGACTGGACATTGGCTAGTAGTGTACTCGGGAGCGGTGGGCGATGTGCCCGTCTACGGAGCCTGACCAGAAGACCGCTCTGTCTGCCCCTTTTGCGGCGTCGGTGTTTTGGCTCGCCTGCTGGGATCCAATTCATTGTCCTGGGTGGTGGACCAAACATAATATCCGCATCAGGAAAGTCGTATTCCTGGTCGTAAGACTTAAGATTTCCTGGGGTAACAGTGTAAGAAATAATACATGAAAAACGAAATACGGCATAGTTTCCTAAGTACGCGAAGCGAGGCAACCATCTCTGTCGGCGCCGGATTTTGGTGCTGATTAAAGATACCCAGCTCCCGAGTGGCGCAGCGGTCTAAGACACTGCATATCAGTGCTAGAGGTGTCACTACAGACCCTGGTTCGATTCCAGGCTGTATCACAACCAGACGTGATTGAAGTCCCTTAGGGCAGCACACAATAGGCCCAGCGTCGCCCGGGATAGGGTTTGACCAGGGTAGGCCGTCATTGTAAAAAATAATTAGTTCCTAGTTAAATAAAGGTTAAATAAAGGTTAAATAAAAAACTGAGCCAGAGGTAATGTTAAAAAAAGAGTTCTACAGTGCCTTCAGAAAGTATTTAGACCCCTTGACTTTTTACAGCCTAATAATACACACAATGCCCCATAATGTCAATAAGAAACAGCTTTTTAGAATTTTTTGCAAATGTGCTAAAAATAAAAAATGGATACCTTATCTACATACAGTACCAGTCAAAAGTTTGGACACACCTACTCATTCAAGGGTTTTTCTTTATTTTTACTTTTTTCTACATTGTAGAATAATAGTGAAGACATCTAAACAATGAAATAACATATAATGAATCATGTAGTAACCAAACAAGTGTGAAACATCAAAATATAATTTAGATTTTAGATTATTAAAAATAGCCACCCTTTGCAATGATGACAGCTTTGCACACTCTTGGCATTCTCTCAATCAGTTTAACCTGGAGTGCTTTTCCAACAGTATTGAAGGAGTTCCCACATATGCTGAGCACTTGTTGGCTGCTTTTTCTTCACTCTGCGGTCCAACTCATCCCAAACCATCTCAATTGGGTTGAGGTCAGGGGATTTTGGAAGCCAGGTCATCTGATACAGCACGCTATCACTCTCCTTCGTGGTCAAATAGCCCTTACAGAGCCTAGATGTGGTGGGTCATTGTCCTGTTGAAAAACAAATGATAGTCCCACTAAGCTCAAACCAGATGGGATGGCGTATCGCTGCTGAATGCTCTCCATGCTGGTTCAGTGTTCCTTGAATTCTAAATAAATTACAGACAGTGTCACCAGCAAAGCACCCCCACAAGATCACACCTCCTCCTCCATGCTTCACGTTGGACTGCACTTCACGGTGGACTGCACTTGAAGAAACGTTCAAATTTCTTCCAATTTTCCTCATTGACTGACCTTCATGTCTTAAAGCAATGATGGACTGTCGTTTCTCTTTGCTTATTTGAGCTTTTCTTGCCATAATATCGACTTGGTCTTTTACCAAATAGGGCTATCTTCTGTATGCCACCCCTACCTTGTCACAACACAACTGATTGCCTCAACACATTAATTTAGAAGGAAAGAAATTCTGCATATTAACTTTTAACAAGGTACACCTGTTAATTGAAATGCATTCTAGGTCACAACCTCATGTAGCAGGTTGAGAGAATGCCAAGAGTGTGCAAAGATTTCATCATAGGCAAAGGGTGGCAACTGAAGAAACTCAAATATAAAATAGATTTTGATATGTTTAACACTTTTTTGGTTATTCCAGGATTCCATATGTGTTATTTCATAGTTTTGATGTCCTTACTATTATTTTACAATGTAGAAATTAGTCAAAATTGAGAAAAACCCTTGAATGAGTAGGTGTGTCCAAAATGTTGACAGGTACTGCATATCGGGCAGCAGCCTCTAAGGTGCTAGTGATGGCTATTTAACAGTCTGATGGCCTTGTTTTTCAGTCTCTCGCTCCCAGCACCTGAACTAAGCTCGCCTTCTGGATGATAGCGGGGTGAACAGGCAGTGGCTTGTATGGTCGTTGTTTTTGGCCTTCCTGTGACATCGGATGCTGTAGCTGTCCTGGAGGGCAAGTCGTTTGCCCCCTGTGATGCGTTGGGCTGCTCCCTCTGCTGTTTCCTGAAGTCCATGATCAGCTCCTCTGTTTTGTTGACTTTGAGTGATATTTTCCTGGCACCACACTCCCAGGGCCCTCACTCGTCATTGTTGGTAATCAGTCCTACTACTGTTCTGTAGTCTGCAAAATTGATGATTGAGTTGGAGGGTTGTGTGGCCATGCAGTCATGGGTGAACAGGGAGTTCAGGAGAGCGTTGAGGATCAATGAAGTGGAGGTGTTGTCTCCTACCTTCACCACCTCGGGGTGGCAGTCAGAAAGTCCAGGACCCAATTGCACAAGACAGGGTTCAGACCTAGGGCCCCAAGCTTATTAATGAGCTTGGAGGGTACTATGGTGTTGAATGCTGCGCTATAGTCAAAGAACAGCATTCTTACATAGATATTCCTAATGTCCAGATGGGATAGGGCAGTTTGCAGTGCGACCCACGACACTACATGTTATAGCTGGGACCCTTTGGATGACAAATTAGAGAGATTTTCAAAAAGTGAATATTTAATCTTTATATGTGAATGTATGAAACCTGTGCCGGTGGAAAAATATTTTGATGTGGGGCGCCGTCCTCAAACAATCGCATGGCATGTTGTCGCTGTAATAGCTACTGTAAATTGGACAGTGCAGTTAGATTAACAAAAATGTAAGCTTTCAGCCGACACTTATATGGACCTAACTGTTTAAAATCCATATAATTTATTTGAATTATGCGCCATCCAGTTTCACCAGAAGTTGTCTAGCTAGCGGGACACCGATCCTTAAGAATATTTGTAAGTTTCTGCCTACAGGAAGGGAGGAGCAAAATGGAGTCGTGATCAGATTTGCCAAAGGAAGGATGGGGAGGGCCTTGTAGGCATTTTGAAAAGCTGAGTAGCAGTGGTCCAATGTTTTCTCAGAGCGAGTGCTACAGTCAATGTGTTTTTAGAACTTCGGTAGCGATTTCCTCAGATTATCATTGTTAAAATCCCTGGCTACAATAAATGCGGCCTCAGGATAAATGTGGTTTCCAGTTTGCATAGAGTCCAGTGTAAGTTTTTGAGGACTTTCGTGGTATTGGCTTGAGGGGGAATATACACGGCTGTGACTATAACCAAAGATAATTCTCTTGGGAGGTAATACATTCAGCATTTGATTGTGAGGTAGGTCGGGTGAACAAAAGGACTTGAGTTTCTGTATGTTATCACAATCACACCATGAGTAGCTAATCATGGAACATACACCCCCACACTTCTTCTTCCTGGAGAGATCTTTATTCTTGTCTGCTCGATGAACTGAGAACCCAACTGGCTGTACAGACTCAGACAGTATATCCCGAGAGAGCCATGTTTCCGCCAAACAGAGTATTTTACAATCCCTGATGTTTCTCTGGAAGGAGATCCTCGCCCTGAACTTTAGCAAGTAATATACTCGGAAGCGGTGGGTGGTGTGTGCGCCTCCTGAGTTGGACTAGGAGTCCACTCCGAATACCTCTTCTCTGCAAGGCGGTGTTTTGGATCAGCCTCTGGAATCAATTCAATTACCCTTTGGGGTACGAACAAAGAATCCAGTTCGGTAAAGTCATATTCCTTGTTGTAATGCTGGTAATGCTGGTGAGTTACTGCCTCTGATATCCAAAAGTTATTTCTCGTTGTATGTAATAATACCCCAAAAATTCTGGGCTAATAATGTAAGAAATAAAACACAAAAAACTGCAAAGTTGCTTAGGAGCTAGAAGCACGGCTGCCCTATCTGTCGGTGCCATCTAATACAGTCAGCATCATTTCCCATGAAAGCAGGATGAAGGAGATAAGAGAAGAGCCTTTCATTGCCATGGCAATCCTGGTTCCCATCTGAACTGACATGAGCTAGCTAGCTAGCTACCCAGCTAAGATACCTAAATAGCTAGCTGACGTTAGCCAAATTATTCTGAATGATTGACTGAGCCTACAAACTACAATGAACAAAAATATAAACGCAACATGTAAAGTGTTGGTCCAATGTTTCATGAGCTTATATGCACAAAAAGCTTATTTGTTTACATCCCTGTTAGTGAACATTTCTCTTTTGCCAATATAATCCATGCACCTGACAGTTTTGGCATATCAAGAAGCTGATTAAACAGCATAATCATTACACAGGTGCTGGGGACAATAAAAGGCCAATCTAAAATGTAAAGTTTTGTCACACAACACAATGCCACAAATGTCTCATGTGTAGGACGTCGTGTGGGAGAGCAGTTTGCTGATGTCAACATTGTGAACAGAGTGCCCCATGGTGGCATTGGGGTTATCGTATGGGCAGGCATTTAATTGATGGCAATTTGAATGCACAGAAATACCTTGACGAGATCCTGAGGCCCATTGTGAGGCCAATTTTATTAAGGTATGTTTGACCAACAGATGCATATCTGTATTCCCAGTCATGTGAAATCCATAGATTAGAGCCTAATGAATATATTTCAATTGACACATTTCCTCATATGAACTGTAACTCAGTTCAAAAAGTCAAGTGGTCTGAATACTTTCCCAATGCACTGTAGCTAGCAATGTCAGTTTTCCATGTCGTTATTCTGATTTTGGAAGGTTTTCTTTATTAAATTCCTTCATTGTTCACATGTCTAGAGTTTACCCTGACAGAAGGGCACAACAAACTAAACCGAAATGTGTGTACAGTTGAAATGTTCATGAGATTTCTGCAGCAGATCATTTGTAAATGTGAAAAGGCTTGTATCTTAAGTGCCCACAAACAAGAAGGTCTGAACATAACCTGTCCCTTTGAAGGATGTTCAAAGACTTTTAAAGTCATCCTTCTGCTCCCATGTCTCCAGATATCACAAACAGTGGGGTGTCAATCAAATAGCACCTATTCACATATGTGACAAGAACTGCAATGTTTTAATTTTCATGCTTAACAGTTTCATGTGTGTATCAAGAATGGTCCACCACCCAAAGGACATCCAGCCAACTTGACATAACTGTGGAAAGCATTGGAGTCCACATGGGCAAGCATCCCTGTGGAACGCTTTCAACAGCTTGTAGAGTCCATGCCCCAACGAATTGTTCAGTACACTTAATTTTTTAATTTTTAAATTTCACCTTTATTTAAAAACTTGCTGAACCTAGAGGTAATTTTTTTGGGGGAGGGTGGGGGGTTGGGAATAACGTTCCCAAAGTAAACTGGCTATTTTTCAGGACCAGAAAATAGAATATGCATATAATTATTAAGCTTAGGATAGAAAACACTCTAAAGTCTCTAAAACTGTAAAGATATTGTCTGTGAGTATAACTATAATAAATCCAATCAGGAACGCAGCGGTTTCTAAATAAGAGTCCCTTCTTATGCTTCCCTATTGACCCGTGAATGGGATATCAACGAGATTCCTTTTTCTATGGCTTCCTTAATGTGTCTAGTATCACAAGACATAGTTTCAAGCTTTTATTTTGAAAAATGAGCCTGAGCGACAACATTGCGTCAGTGTCCACCTGGTGGCTCTTTGTGTATTTCTAGTGCAAACGACAGAGGTGGCCAATTTTCTACCCAGTCTTACTGAAAAAAGCTCGGTCCCGGTTGATATAATATCGAATAGATATTTTTTAAAAACCTTGAGGATTGATTATAAACAACGTTTGCCATGTTTTTGTCAATATTATGGAGCTAATTTGGAATATTTTTCTGGAAAAAAGGAAAATTTGTTATCTAACTGGGAGTCTCGTGAGTGAAAACATCCAAAGCTCATCAAAGGTAAACAATTTAATTTGATTGCTTTTCTGATTTTCGTGACCAGATTGCCTGCTGCTAGCTAGGCATAATGCTATGCTAGGCTATCGATAAACTTACACAAATGCTTGTCTTGCTTTGGCTGTAAAGCATATTTTCAAAATCTGAGATGACAGGGTGATTAACAAAAGGCTAAGCTGTGTTTGAATATATTTCACTTGTGATTTCATTAATATGAATATTTTCTGTGGCGTTATGCTACTTAGTGTCAGTTGATGACAATTCTCCCGGATCCGGGATGGGTAGTTACAAGAGGGTATAAATGAATAAATAAAATAAAATAAATACAGTAGGGTAGTTGTTTGGAAGGCAAGTTGAGAACAAGTTCTCATTTACAATTGTGACCTGGCCAAGATAAAGCAAAGCAGTTTGACACATACAACGACACAGAGTTAAATATGGAGTAAAACAAACATACAGTCAATAATACAGTAGAAACAAGTCTATATAGGATATGAGCAAATGAGGTGAGATAAGGGAGGTAAAGGCAAAAAGGCCATGGTGGCAAAGTAAATACAACATAGCAAGTAAAACACTGGAATTGTAGATTTGCAGTAGAAGAATATGCAAAGTAGAAATAAAAATAATGGGGTGCAAAGGAGCAAAATAAATAAATAGATAAATAATATAAAATAAATACAGTAGGGAAAGAGGTAGTTGTTTGGGCTAAACTATAGGTGGGCTATGTACAGCTGCAGTAATCTGTGAGCTGCTCTGACAGCTGGTGCTTAAAGCTAGTGAGGGAGATAAGTGTTTCCAGTTTCAGAGATTTTTGTAGTTCGTTCCAGTCATTGGCAGCAGAGAACTGGAAGGAGAGGCGGCCAAAGAAAGAATTGGTTATGGGGGTGACCAGAGAGATATACCTGCTGGAGCGCGTGCTACAGGTGGGTCATGCTATGATGACCAGCGAGCTGAGATAAGGGGGGACTTTACCTAGCAGGGTCTAGTAGATGACATGGAGCCAGTGGGTTTGGCGACGAGTATGAAGCGAGGGCCAGCCAACGAGAGCGTACAGGTCGCAGTGGTGGGTAGTATATGGGGCTTTGGTGACAAATCGGATGGCACTGTGATAGACTGCATCCAATTTGTTGAGTATGTTATTGGAGGCTATTTTGTAAATGACATCGCAGAAGTCGAGGATTGGAAGGATGGTCAGTTTTACAAGGGTATGTTTGGCAGCATGAGTGAAGGATGCTTTGTTGCGAAATAGGAAGCCAATTCTAGATTTGACTTTGGATTGGAGATGTTTGATGTGGGTCTGGAAGGAGAGTCTACAGTCTAACCAGACACCTAGGTATTTGTAGTTGTCCACGTATTCTAAGTCAGACCCGTCCAGAGTAGTGATGTTGGACAGGCGGGCAGGTGCAGGCAGCGATCGGGTGAAGAGCATGTATTTAGTTTTACTTGTATTTCAGAGCAATTGGAGGCCACGGCCACGGAAGGAGAGTTGTATGGCATTGAAGCTTGCCTGGAGGGTTGTTAATACAGTGTCCAAGTATACAGAATGGTGTTGTCTGCGTAGAGGTGGATCAGAGACTCACCAGCAGCAAGAGTGACATCATTGATGTATACAGAGAAGAGAGTCGGTCCATGAATTGAACCCTGTGGCACCCCCATAGAGACTGCCAGAGGTCCGGACAGCAGTCCCTCCGATTTGACACACTGAACTCTATCAGAGAAGTAGTTGGTGAACCAGGCGAGGTAATCACTTGAGAAACCAAGGCTGTCGAGTCTGCCGATGAGGATGTGGTGATTGACAGAGTCGAAAGCCTTGGCCAGATCAATGAATATGGCTGCACAGTAATGTTTCTTATTGATGGCGGTTAAGATATCGTTTAGGACCTTGAACGTGGCTGAGGTGCACCCATGACCAGCTCTGAAACCAGATTGCATAGCAGAGAAGGTATGGTGAGATTCGAAATGGTCGGTAATCTGTTTGTTGACTTGGCTTTCAAAGACCTTAGAAAGGCAGGGTAGTATAGATATAGGTCTGTATCAGTTTGGGTCAAGAGTATCCCCCCCTTTGAAGAGAGGGATGGCCGCAGCTGCTTTCCAATCTTTGGGAATCTCAGACGACACGAAAGAGAGGTTGAACAGGCTAGTAATAGGGGTGGCAACAATTTCGGCAGATAATTTTAGAAAGAAAGGGTCCAGATTGTCTAGCCCGGCTGATTTGTAGGGGTCCAGATTTTGCAGCTATTTCAGAACATCAGCTGACTGGATTTGGGAGAAGGTGAAATGGGGAAGGCTTGGGCGAGTTGCTGTGGGGGGTGCAGTGCTGTTGACCGGGGTAGGGGTAGCCAGGTGGAAAGCATGGCCAGCCGTAGAAAAATGCTTATTGAAATTCTCAATTATAGTGGATTTATCAGTGGTGACAGTGTTTCCTATCTTCAGTGCAGTGGGCAACTGGGAGGAGGTGTTCTTATTCTCCATAGACTTGACAGTGTCCCAGAACTTTTTTGAGTTAGTGTTGCAGGAAGCAAATTTCTGCTTGTAAAAGCTAGCCTTGGCTATTCTAACTGCCTGTGTATAATGGTTTCTAGCTTCCCTGAAAAGCTGCATATCACGGGGGCTGTTCGATGCTAATGCAGAACGCCATAGGATGTTTTTGTGTTGGTTAAGAGCAGTCAGGTCTGGGGAGAACCAAGGGCTATATCTGTTCCTGGTTCTACATTTCTTGAATGGGGCATACTTATTTGAGATGGTTAGGAAGGCATTAAAAAAAATAGGCATCCTCTACTGATGGGATGAGATCAATATCCTTCCAGGATACCCAGACCAGGTCGATTAGAAAGGCCTGCTCGCGGAAGTGTTTCAGGGAGCGTTTGACAGTGATGAGTGGAGGTCGTTTGAACGCTGACCCATTAGGGATGCAGGCAATGAGGCAGTGATCGCTGAGATCTTGGTTGAAGACAGCAGAGGTGTATTTAGAGGGCAAGTTGGTTAGGATGATATCTATGAGGGTGCCCGTGTTTACAGCTTTGGGGAGGTAACTGGTAGGTCCATTGATAATTTGTGTGAGATTGAGGGAATCAAGCTTAGATTGTAGGATGGCTTGGGTGTTAAGCATGTTCCAGTTTAGGTTGCCTAGCAGCACGAGCTCTGAAGATAGATGGGGGGCAATCAGTTCACATATGGTGTCCAGAGCACAGCTGGGGGCAGAGGGTGGTCTATAGCAGGCGGCAACGGTGAGAGACTTATTTTTAGAGAGGTGGATTTTTAAAAGTAGAAGTTCAAATGTTTTGGGTACAGACCTGGATAGTAGGACAGAACTCTGTAGGCTCTCTTTTCAGTAGATTTTAACACCGCCCCCTTTGGCAGTTCTATCTTGTCTGAAAATGTTGTAGTTTGGCATGAAAATGTCAGTATTTTTGGTGGTCTTCCTAAACCAGGATTCAGACACAGCTAGAACATCCGGGTTGGCAGAGTGTGCTAAAGCAGTGAATAAAACAAACTTAGGGAGGAGGCTTCTAATGTTAACATGCATGAAACCAAGGCTATTACGGTTACAGAAGTCATCAAAAGAGAGCGCCTGGGGAATAGGAGTGGAGCTCGGCACTGCAGGGCCTGGATTTACCTCTACATCACCAGAGGAAAAGAGGAGGAGTAGGATAAGGGTACGGCTAAAAGCAATGAGAATTGGTTGTCTAGAACGTCTGGAACAGAGAGTAAAAGGATGTTTCTGGGGGCAATAGAATACCTTCAAGGTATAATGTACAGACAAAGGTATGGTAGGATGTGAATATAGTGGAGGTAAACCTAGGTATTGAGTGATGATGAGAGAGATATTGTCTCTAGAAACATAATTGAAACCAGGAGATGTCATCGCATGTGTGGGTGGTGGAACTAAAAGGTTCGATAAGGTATAGTGAGCAGGACTAGAGGCTCTACAGTGAAATAAGCCAATAAACACTAACCAGAACTGCAATGGACAAGGCATATTGACATTAAGGAGAGGCATGCTTAGTCGAGTGATCAAAAGGGTCCAGTGAGTAGTGAGGTTGGTTGGGGTCACGGCGATTCAGACAGCTAGCCGGGCGATCGGTAGCAAGCTGGCAGAGGATGGAGGTCTGTTTTTAGCCACCTTGTGCGTTTCCGTCGGTAGGATTAGTGGAGTTCCGTGTGGTAGAGGGGATCAATCCAATTCACCCCAAAAAATAAAATAGATAGTTATAGAGGCCCAAGAAAAGAAAATTGTCTGATAGGTCTATTCAGATAGCAGCCGATAAGACAGTTAACGATTAGCGGACGGCAGATGGGCGTTCAGGTATGGTCGCGACGGAGGAGCCAGCTGGATAACTCCCTCGGGCAGATAACGTTGGTAGTCCAGTTGTGAAGGCCCGGTGGGGCTCCGCGTTGGTAGTAAAACGGGTCCGGATAGGTGATTGTAGCCCAGGAGTGACTGATGGAACTCTTCAGCTTGCTAGCTCCGGAATAATTGATGTTTGCTCCGGAATCGACATAAGCCGATAGTCACACGGATAGCAGCTAGCTATCTGCTAGATCCAGGTATAAATGTCCAGAGCTTGCGGTTGAAATCCGGGGACATGGAGAGACAAATAGGTCCGGTATGTTCAGGTCCGAGTCACGCCGTACAAAACTGCCGATAGATTTTCGAGCTAAAGGATAGCTGATGACCACAAACCGTGGTTAGCTGAATACTAACGATTAGCCAGTAAAGAAGCTAACTAGCTTCTGTCTAGCTTCTGGTTAGCTACAGGCTAGCTTCTGTCTAGCTTCTGGCTAGCTTCTGTCTAGCTTCTGGCTAGCTTCTGTCTAGCTTCTGGCTAGCTTCTGGTTAGCTTCTGGCTAGCTTCTGATTAGCTTCTATGGAGGATTACAGATATTAGGTAAATAATACTTTTTAAAAATATACATAAATTAGTGAGGCGGGTCGCAGGAGAGTGTTTTGAAGATGAGTTTAAGGAAAATAAAAAAATATATATAAAAAGGTATGATAAAAAAGTTGTAAGTATATACAGTGCCTTGCGAAAGTATTCGGCCCCCTTGAACTTTGCGACCTTTTGCCACATTTCAGGCTTCAAACATAAAGATATAAAACTGTATTTTTTTGTGAAGAATCAACAACAAGTGGGACACAATCATGAAGTGGAACGACATTTATTGGATATTTCAAACTTTTTTAACAAACAAAAACTGAAAAATTGGGCGTGCAAAATTATTCAGCCCCCTTAAGTTAATACTTTGTAGCGCCACCTTTTGCTGCGATTACAGCTGTAAGTCGCTTGGGGTATGTCTCTATCAGTTTTGCACATCGAGAGACTGAAACATTTTCCCATTCCTCCTTGCAAAAAAGCTCGAGCGGTGAGGTTGGATGGAGAGCATTTGTGAACAGCAGTTTTCAGTTCTTTCCACAGATTCTCGATTGGATTCAGGTCTGGACTTTGACTTGGCCATTCTAACACCTGGATATGTTTATTTTTGAACCATTCCATTGTAGATTTTGCTTTATGTTTTGGATCATTGTCTTGTTGGAAGACAAATCTCCGTCCCAGTCTCAGGTCTTTTGCAGACTCCATCAGGTTTTCTTCCAGAATGGTCCTGTATTTGGCTCCATCCATCTTCCCATCAATTTTAGCCATCTTCCCTGTCCCTGCTGAAGAAAAGCAGGCCCAAACCATGATGCTGCCACCACCATGTTTGACAGTGGGGATGGTGTGTTCAGGGTGATGAGCTGTGTTGCTTTAATGCCAAACATAACGTTTGCATTGTTGCCAAAAAGTTCAATTTTGGTTTCATCTGACCAGAGCACCTTCTTCCACATGTTTGGTGTGTCTCCCAGGTGGCTTGTGGCAAACTTTAAACGACACTTTTTATGGATATCTTTAAGAAATGGCTTTCTTCTTGCCACTCTTCCATAAAGGCCAGATTTGTGCAATATACGACTGATTGTTGTCCTATGGACAGAGTCTCCCACCTCAGCTGTAGATCTCTGCAGTTCATCCAGAGTGATCATGGGCCTCTTGGCTGCATCTCTGATCAGTCTTCTCCTTGTATGAGCTGAAAGTTTAGAGGGATGGCCAGGTCTTGATAGATTTGCAGTGGTCTGATACTCCTTCCATTTCAATATTATCGCTTGCACAGTGCTCCTTGGGATGTTTAAAGCTCGGGAAATCTTTGTGTATCCAAATCCGGTTTTAAACTTCTTCACAACAGTATCTCGGACCTGCCTGGTGTGTTCCTTGTTCTTCATGATGCTCTCTGCGATTTTAATGGACCTCTGAGACTATCACAGTGCAGGTGCATTTATACGGGGACTTGATTACACACAGGTGGATTGTATTTATCATCATTAGTCATTTAGGTCAACATTGGATCATTCAGAGATCCTCACTGAACTTCTGGAGAGAGTTTGCTGCACTGAAAGTAAAGGGGCTGAATAATTTTGCACGCCCAATTTTTCAGTTTTTGAATTGTTAAAAAAGTTTGAAATATCCAATAAATGTTGTTCCACTTCATGATTGTGTCCCACTTGTTGTTGATTCTTCACAAAAAAATACAGTTTTATATCTTTATGTTTGAAGCCTGAAATGTGGCAAAAGGTCGCAAAGTTCAAGGGGGCCGAATACTTTCGCAAGGCACTGTATATATATATATATATACTGGACACGTCAAGACAAGGACAAAAGATGTCTGACTGCTATGCCATCTTGAAGAAAGAGTATATATATATATTAATGTATATAATGCATTTCAAATTAAATGTTGTGACCTACATATAGATAACAGACTGACTACTGTCATTGTCATTTTTGTATTGTGCACATTATAAATATAAATCTAGGTATGAATTCTACATATTAAAGCCTTTTTCAAATGGAAGAATTTGAATGATCCTATCATGCGCTCAAAAGTTAGTCAAAAAACTGAAGTAATTCAGTTACAGTATGTCTACCATTGCTCATGATTTGTTTTTGGTGATGTGTTCTATCCATAGGACCAAAGGCTGTCCCCAAGCCCTCTCCACCAGTTTTGTCAGAGCCCTCTCTGAGAGCAGGTCCCAGTTCCACATCCAGTGAGGTGGTTACAAACTACTCTCTAACCTCACTCTTGCAATGGAAGAAAAGAAGAGACCAAGCAAATCACTCGGAAGAGAGATGATTCACATTGTCACTGCTGATCTACTGAGCAAATAGACCAGGCCCGGAAGAGTAAAGCTGTGGCACATTGCAAAAGAGATTGTAGAGAAATATCCCTGCTTGATGTAGTCATTGCGTGCTATGAATATGGAACCAAATACTTTACTTTACTTTTTAATACTTTAATACACATATTAAGTGGCTTTGTCCAAATACTTTTGGTCCCATAAAATGGGGGGACTATGTACAAAAAGTGCTGTGGAGGAGGAATAATGATCTGTGCTGTTTTTCATGGTTCAGGTTAGGCTCCTTAGTTCCAGTGAAGGGAAATCTTAACGCTATAGCACACAATGACATTCTAGACGATTCTGTGCTTCCAACTTTGTGGCAACAGTTTGGGGAAGGCCCTTTCCTGTTACAGCAATGCCCCAGTGCACAAAGCAAGGTCCATTCAGAAACGGTTTGTCGAGAATGGTGTGGAAGATCTTTACTGGCCTGCACAGAGCCCTGACCTCAACTCCATTGAATACCTTTGGGATGAATTGAAACGCCGACTGCAAGCCAGGCCTTAATCGCCCAACATCAGTGCCCAACCTCACTAATGCTCTTGTGGCTGAATGGAAGCAAGTACCCTCAGCAATGTTCCAACATCTAATGGAAAGCCTTCCCAGAAAAGTGGAGGCTGTTATACCAGCAAAGGGGGAACCAACTCTGTATTAATGCCCATGATTTTGGATTAAAATGTTTGACGAGTAGGTGTTCACATACTTTTGGTCATGTAGTGTGTTTTCCATATATAAGAAAACATATATGCTTGTATATACAGGTACATGCACTATTTTAGCAACATTTCTGTATAAAAGTGAAACATTTACTGGCAAAAAATTACCGGTACAAATTATATTATTTTACAGCCAGTTCCTTCAAATAAATTACAGAAAATATTGTATAAACACAGGGACTGTCCGTTAACATACGGAGCTGATACTGTATGAAAAACAAAGCTGTGTAAACGATTCCAATACACAACCTATCAGATATGTAATTCAGATTTAATCATGATTTAATGTTATTTAACTGCCTTTCGTTTATCACATCTCCAAAACTTCACCCAGAACATTGATTTCCTCCATACAATAACTTTCCAATAGCCCCTGAGTTTAGATATGTATTACTCTTAGCTTATGGGCTAGAGAGGCCACTGGGGTGACCATCCACCAAAGAAGACATTCCAGTTCAACCATAACAGCTAAAGAGATTTCATCATACCCTTATTGTCCCCTCAAGATATGAATGCCAGATTTACATTAATTACCTTGATTATTGGACACCCTTATCCAGGACCACTGTACACACGCTGAGGCTACGTTTAGACAGGCAAACTAATTCAGATCTTTTTTTTCACTAAGTGGTCTTTTGACCAATCAGATCAGCACTGAAAAATATCTGATGTGAAAAGATTTGATATGATTGGTCAAAATACCAATTAGTGGAAAAAAATATCCGAATTGTGCTGCCTGTCTAAACACAGCCGTAGTTTTGTATCTTCCATCTCACATGGTCTTTGCCACAACTTAAAATGTCATTGCATTAGTAAGATACTAATAATTGTATTGCATCTAGTTTTAAATCAATTAACTTTTGGCTTAATTGAACATAAAAAGTGGGCGCCCTACTATTGTACATGCAAGGGATATATTCACACTACAGGTACCATGTCAATACATTTTCAGACCATAGTGGCTGTGGATAAGCATTGCCAGGGTAGTTATACGTGTATGGAACTTTTATTGGAATCACATCTTGAAGGAAATTCAATAACATGTTGTGAGAGAGCATACAACATATTGTTTTTATATTTTTTTTAAATGCTACCTAACATTCGAGGTAATTTAGATGAGGTTTTGTTATTAATATAGCACACTGCCATAACACGGTACTGACTACAACGGCAATGTGAATGGATTGAAATGAATGAGAACGACTGTTCTGATCTGGCCTTGTTACGGTTTTCTTGGTGAGAAGGAGAGTCGGACCAAAATGCAGCGTGTCGATTGCGATTCATGTTTATTCAACAAACGAAACACGAATCTAAATACAAACACTACAAAAACAATAAACGTAACAAAAACCAAAACAGCCTATACTTGTGTAAACTAACACAGACCAAGGACATCAGGACTCTAAGGACAATCACCCACGACAAACTCAAAGAATATGGCTGCCTAAATATGGTCCCCAATCAGAGACAACGATAAACACCTGCCTCTGATTGAGAACCACTTCAGACAGCCATAGACTTAGCTAGAACACCCCACTAGCTACAATCCCCATACATACACACCACATACAAAAACCCATGCCACACCCTGGCCTGACCAAATAAATAAAGATAAACACAAAATACTTTGACCAGGGCGTGACAGGCCTTTACAGTACAGTATATCCCACCTTTTATGTCTGTAGTGAATAGACTGCAGAATGGAGGGGAGGGCGAGTGCAGACAAACAGCTTGTCCCCTATTTATGTGAATTCATTTTTTGCATATCCACTTTGATCCGCTTTTGATATCCACAAAATACAGTCAAATACAGTTTATGACGATGATGTTTATGAAAGAATATGGTTATCAGATGTTATCATTCTAATTGTCAACCTTTCAGCACGCAAATATTGATTTGGTGAAAAGGTTGTTTTAAAGTGTTCTAAATCTGAAGTCATTCAATATTGATTTCAACATCCATTTTATTTCTAAACAATTGCTGTGTATCACTTCAGCACATAGTTCTGTCATGCCTTGTACAATATTACTGACTGGTTCTGTCCCTTGGCTAGCTTTTTATCTGACCTGCTATTCATTACATAGACACCAACCCTCTCACATGCCACAAAAACATGATCTGAGATAAACTGTCAGTCTTAGTAAAGGGAAGGATGATAGGAAGGAGGAGGCGGTAGAGAGGACGGGGTTATGGCTTCCCCATCCCATCAGTGCAAGCCCTGCCATCACACAGTCTGTTTTGCTGAGCTGGCAGGCGGGAGGGGAAGCTCTGGGGACCTCTGAGCATGCAGCTTATCAGAGAGACACACATGGACCACAGATTCAATGACGCAATGAAAACCATGCCCTCTCTGATCACCCCTGGTACCGTCTCAAATGGCACCCTATTCCCTATTTATTGCACCACTTTTGAACAGGACCCAGTAGGGGAATAGGGTACAATTTGGGGCGCAGACTCGTCCCACATATCTCTACCACCTCCCCCCTTCATCAGTTGTTTTACATAACAATGAACTGTGCAGCATCATAAAGTGACTCAGATAATCAGACTGAAAGGGCTACTATAGTGAGCCGTACTTACTGTAATACCCCCTATGACCAAGTCTTTATTGAGACAGCCATTTGACTCTGTTCTGCCAGCACCATTGAGAGGGCTGGCCTTGTCTCTCACATAGGAGACTGAGGACAGTGCAGACTAATGTACAGTAATGTGTCTGTCTTAATGGCTTGCCACAACACATACATGTCTTCCTAATTTGCTGTTAGTGATTTGTTGTCCATGTGCCCAAACTTGTTAAATCCCTTTTCCCTGATATATGAACCTGAACAGTAGAGGTTCATGTCAGGGTCAAAGGACATAACGGTCTCCTTCCTCGGCTCATTATAAAGCTAGTTTAATGGATGATAGAGTTTGACAGGAATCTGATTAACCAAAAGTAAAAATATGGAAAAGTACAATTATGAAGATGTACAGTAGGTGTGTGTACTGAATGTATAGCAGTGAACTGTTAGCACAGCTGTGTCCAATTAAAAATGTAACAACTCTCAGTCATTCTCTGTGTGTTCATGCATGCATATGCTCAGGAAAGATAACACATTTTTTGGGTGAAAATATGGCAATTAAATCGCAGTAGGGCTCGCTTTTCCCAGCGCCACATGTGTTCTGGGATTCGCAGTCTCGAAGCAAAAATGCTGTAAGCACATTGCATGCTTGTTTTTGTGTACCACAAAGCTGAATACATTATGTGGCTGGAATAAGAGTACAACATTGAATCACAGGAAGGCCACAATGGTGTAGACCAGGGTATTGGTAATTTGGGAAAATCCTGATCTTGTCTGATCTTTGGCTGAAGACCAGATGCAGACTAGGTGCCAAAAAATAACAAACAGCAAACCCAATGTGCAGTAAGTCAGCAGGTTTATCACTTCCTACAGATGTGGGGTGGTGGGGTGTGGGTTGAAAAATGTCACCAACAATCGTCTTGTCAATGTGACTCTGGATCAGGAAGATATATTTGTTGAAATGACAGACCACAGATAAGGTCACTTCCCATTTTCCTGAGGAACTCTCTCTCAGATAAAGATCTTGCCTATTTTAATCCTTTTCCTTGGAGCAGTTCAACCTTCACATACATACACTACCGATTAGCTACAGGGAGTGTAAAGACTCACTTTATAGCCTGGTTCAAGTTCCTATTCTTTGATCTAAGATCACTAGGTTTGGTGGGGTGTTTATCTTTCCTCCTTCCCATTTTAGCAAATATCCTTGCCTTGTCAACAGACCCTTTCAAAGAGCATTTATCACAGTGAAAGATTCAGAGCTATTTAATGCAGATAAACATGAAATGAAATGTGCCACTGGGGTAGCTACATAGGCTACCTGATGTGAATTGGATATGAGAAAGAGACTGGATTGTGCTTTCAGACTTTCTCCTGCAATGCCCTCTTTAGAAAAGGAGAACAGATATTATGAGAAAATAAATGTATGTCATCAATTTGCATTTATAGCGCCATAGCTGCTCGCTAGCCACTACAAGATTGGATGCAAATGAGCCGTTACTTTTATCAATGATCTTTATTGATCATCACATCCTCATCTCATGTATGTAAAAAAAAGATACAAGAATACATTAGGAAATCTTAGATAACTGGAATTCTCATCTCAACATTGTAATGGCTTTTGAGGAAGCAGAAGAGGAGAATATCTCTCTCTCTCTCTCTCTCTCTCTCTCTCTCTCTCTCTCTCTCTCTCTCTCTCTCTCTCTCTTCAAGATGGTTGTGATGGTTACAACTCATCTTTTGATGATGTTATATGGTTGGCATTTAAACAAATTAGACTTTTTAGGGAGCACTTGTCATGGTTTACCTGCACAGGGTCATAATTTAAGTACACTCAATTCACTCTCGTCTTTTGGAACAACAATACATTCCTGAGGTTGGACGTAATGCCCATTACTGTCCACCATGAAGAGGTGCCGTGTAATAAAGAATGGGATTAAACCTCCTCTGTTTTCATTAGAACTCGTAAAGGTGTGCCACAATTCAATCATTTCCCAATGAGATCGCGTTGCCAGCTTCTTGAGATTCATTACAACCGTATCCCCGTAATTAACATCCGAATCGTAAAACAACAAATAAGTTGCCTGAATCTACACACAGATGATTTCATTTAGGGAAAAAAGGCTCAAGGCAAGGTCCTATTGAACAAAATAACATACACTGTAGAACTGTTGTACTCGCACCTCATATCAAAACGTTGTGTTCCATTAAACCCTTTTGAGAGAATTGTTTTAAATATCCTTAATTATATAACACTAACTACTAGGATCCCTTACAGTTTGTGTATAACAGGCTCATATTGGTGTGGGGGAGGATATTATTGCAACATGATGTTTATCCAAAAGAATGCATATTATTTATATGCCCATCTAACTAGGACTGGTAGCTCTGTGAGGATTATGCTCTTTCTCCATTCAACACCATACAACATCACACCATACAACATCACCTACTGGGGTAGTCATAGTCATCCCCACAGAATGATGCTGCCACCACCATGCTTCATCTTAGGGATGGTGCCAGGTTTTCTCCAGACGTGACGCTTGGCATTTAGAATCCTTTTGGCAAACTCCAAGCGGGCTGTCGTTTGCCTTTTACTGAGGAATGGCTTCCTTCTGATCACTCTACCATAAAGGCCTGATTGGTGGAGCGCCACAGAGATGGTTGTCTTTCTGGAAGGTTCTCCTATCTCCACAGAGGAACTCTGTAGCTCTGTCAGAGTGACCATCGGGTTTTTGGTCCCCTCCCTGACCAAGGCACTTTTCCCCGATTGCTCAGTTTGGCTGGGCGTCCAGCTCGCGAAAGAGTCTTGGTGGTTCCAAACTTCTTCTATTTAAAAATGATGGAGGCCATTGTGTTCTTGGGGACCTTCAATGCTGCAGACATGTTTTGGTGCCCTTCCCCAGATCTGTGCCTCGACACAATTTGAACTTCTACTTTTAAAAATCCACCTCGCTAAAAACAAGTCTCTCTCCGTTGCCGCATGCTATAGACCACCCTCTGCCCCCAGCTGTGCTCTGGACACCATATGTGAACTGATTGCCCCCCATCTATCTTCAGAGCTCGTGCTGCTAGGCGACCTAAACCAGAACATGCTTAATTAACACCCCAGCCATCCTACAATCTAAGCTTGATGCCCTCAATCTCACACAAAAATCAATGAACCTACCAGGTACCTCCCCAAAGCCGTAAACACGGGCACCCTCATAGATATCATCCTCACCAACTTGCCCTCTAAATACACCTCTGCTGTTTTCAACCAAGATCTCAGCGATCACTGCCTCATTGCCTGCATCCGTAATGGGTCAGCGGTCAAACGACCTCCACTCATCACTGACAAACGCTCCTTTAAACACTTCAGCGAACAGGCCTTTCTAATCGACCTGGCCCGGGTATCCTGGAAGGATATTGACCTCATCCCGTCAGTAGAGGATGCCTGGTTATTTTTTTTAAATACCTTCCTCACCATCTTAAATAAGCATGCCCCATTCAGAAATTTCGAACCAGGAACAGATATAGCCCTTGGTTCTCTCCAGACCTGACTGCCCTTAACCAACACAAAAACATCCTATGGCGTTCTGCATTAGCATCGAACAGCCCCCGCGATATGCAACTTTTCAGGGAAGTTAGAAACCAATATACACATGCAGTTAGAGAAGCCAAGGCTAGCTTTTTAAGCAGAAATTTGCTTCCTGTAACACAAACTCCAAAAAGTTCTGGGACACTGTAAAGTCCATGGAGAATAAGAACACCTCCTCCCAGCTGCCCACTGCACTGAGGATAGGAAACGCTGTCACCACTGATAAATCCACTATAATTGAGAATTTCAATAAGCATAAAGCTCCGCCTTATCTCAGCTCTCTGGTCACCAAAGCAGCACCCACCTGTAGCACGCGCTCCAGCAGGTATTTCTCTCGGGTCACCCCCAAAACCAATTCCTCCTTTGGCCGCCTCTCCTTCCAGTTCTCTGCTGCCAATGACTGGAACGAACTACAAAGATCTCTGAAACTGGAAACACTTATCTCCCTCACTAGCTTTAAGCACCAGCTGTCAGAGCAGTTCACAGATCACTGCACCTGTACATAGCCCATCTATAATTTAGCCCAAACAACTACCTCTTCCCCTACTGTATTTATTTATTTTGCTCCTTTGCACCCCTTTATTTATATTTCTACTTTGCACATTCTTCCACTGCAAATCTACCATTCCAGTGTTTTACCAGCTATATTGTATTTACTTCGCCACCATGGCCTTTTTTTGCCTTTACCTCCCTTATCTCACCTCATTTGCTCACATTGTATATAGACTTATTTTTCTACTGTATTTTTGACTGTATGTTTGTTTTACTCCATGTGTAACTCTGTGTTGTTGTATGTGTCGAACTGCTCTGCTTTATCTTGGCCAGGTCGCAGTTGCAAATGAAAACTTGTTCTCATCCTGCCTACTTGGTGAAATAAATAAAACATGTGTATGTTACACTGTGATTATTATGCGCTGTATGTTACACTGTCGTTATTATGTCCTGTATGTTACACTGTGATTATTATGTGCTGTATGTTACACTGTCGTTATTATGTCCTGTATGTTACACTGTGATTATTATGTGCTGTATGTTACACTGTCGTTATTATGTCCTGTATGTTACACTGTGATTATTATGTGCTGTATGTTACACTGTCGTTATTATGTCCTGTATGTTACACTGTGATTATTATGCGCTGTATGTTACACTGTGATTATTATGTGCTGTATGTTACACTGTCGTTATTATGTCCTGTATGTTACACTGTGATTATTATGTGCTGTATGTTACACTGTCGTTATTATGTCCTGTATGTTACACTGTGATTATTATGTCCTGTATGTTACACTGTCGTTATTATGTCCTGTATGTTACACTGTGATTATTATGTGCTGTATGTTACACTGTCGTTATTATGTCCTGTATGTTACACTGTGATTATTATGCGCTGTATGTTACACTGTGATTATTATGTGCTGTATGTTACACTGTCGTTATTATGTCCTGTATGTTACACTGTGATTATTATGTGCTGTATGTTACACTGTCGTTATTATGTCCTGTATGTTACACTGTGATTATTATGTCCTGTATGTTACACTGTCGTTATTATGTCCTGTATGTTACACTGTGATTATTATGTGCTGTATGTTACACTGTCGTTATTATGTCCTGTATGTTACACTGTGATTATTATGCGCTGTATGTTACACTGTGATTATTATGTGCTGTATGTTACACTGTGATTATTATGTGCTGTATGTTACACTGTGATTATTATGTGCTGTATGTTACACTATGTTCAGGCTCTTCAAACGTGTTTCTGTATCTCCTCAGCTTTCACAATGCATATTAGGCTGCTGAATATCTTTCCATTGAAATGTTTGCCGCTCGATTCAAATAAAATTTGTGATGTTTTCCTCCCCACCGAAATCCCTGTTACGTATTCATCATATGGAGGCAGGGACTTTGTTTCCCTAGCATTCTATTACGCCTTTTGAGACGTGTTCAATAACACCTTCTCAGATCTAAATTGCCTATGCCATTGCTTGTGGGGCTTGGGGAAAGGAAATTATTTACCTATTTTCATACAGTTGCAACAATAGTGTTGTGATCAAATAAACCAGAAATATTCCCCCCAAAATTGCTGGTTACACTATAATATGTATACCCACCTTACATATTTCCTTTTAATTGAACAATTAATATTAGTCTATGAGCTTATCAGAAGAATAGCCCAATATTAAAATAAAGCAAGGACTGTCATGGATCTGTTCCATAGCATCCCAGCGCCTCAGAGTAGGATTGCCGATCTAGGATCAGGTCCCCCTTGTTCATGTAATCATATTCATTGTGATCTGAAGGGGCTAAACTGATCCTAAATCAACACTCCTACTCTGAGACATTTGATACATATGGCCCCAGGATTCAACTTTAGAGACACACTAGACAGTATGTGATGTGCTGTAAGAGTTTGAGGAAATGTTACATTATTGTATGGTTCAAACTGACACATTTCCAACATGGTATATGCTAATGCACACATAGGACTTTGGACCGGTGTTGTGTGTTCCATATTTGCTCTCTCTCTCGCTCTCCCCCATAATCACTTGGGCATGTCTGTTTACAGCTAATACACAGTTTGACCTGAGGCTAGCCTCGGCACACACCAGTCAAGGCTGGAAAATCTGTCTGCCGTGACTGTGTCTAGATCTGCCACACCGAAGCACAAAGTTAGGCTGCCTTTCATGTAAAACAGAAACATCAGACAATCTGTAACAACGTTGTAATCAAACTGGAATACATGAAGATCAACGTTTAATCAGAACATTAACCTCGCAGGCTTCACTCAACTGATTCATTCTCAACCACCATAACATGCAATGTGCCACCACAACATGGCAAGAGCATGATGAATTGACTAGGATTGCAGTTCCGGGAGCTTTAAATAAATTCCCTGGTTTTACATATATCTGGGTTGGAAGATTTCCAGAATCAGGAGGGAATAGGCAGGAATTCTGGAATCCCTTTACAGGATTTCTGGAAGAAATCAGATGGAATTTATCGAACGTTCCCAGGATTTTGCAACCCTATAATTTACCATTGTTGTGAACTTTGGTATCAGGTTGTCCAAGAGATGAAGGGCTGTGGGGTAGATTATTCCAGGAATATTCTAATAGTTTTTGCTCTGAACAGAGGCTTACAAACAAATGTTGCCTTGATTGAGGATCCAGTGCTGTGACGGTAGGCTACGGAAACTCTAAAATGATTGATGCAGCATTGTCTTAATGCATTAGTGTTGACATGCAGATCTGTACTTCAGAATCAATCAACGTAAGCAACTAATTAACCCCTGGGGACAACATTATATGCAGTTAATGCTGCCTGCTCAATAATATAACAACTACATTGGAGCACAATGTATTTGGAAGCTCCTACATTATACAGTAGTATGTGACTGCGGCTATTTCTTACACCTAATTTTATTTTTTACCTCAGTGGCAGTCTGTCATTTGTCAAACAACTCAAGAGTGCTGTCGTCTGCACGAAACATCATGCAACTCATATTTCTTAGAAAAGACATTGCCATGAGGTGATGTTAGGTATAGAAACAGACATTCAAAGTTTCACTTCAACTCATGTTCTGAGACTTCAATTCTTCAAACATTCCACCGACATTGCAGGGATGGGGGCTATGCTGTGATCAAACAAAGTCCTGTCAGATAACAACAGGTTTCCTTTTCCTCCTCCACTTCGGGGAACAAAGTATAACAAAGTTTTCACAAAGTCCACTTCAAGAGTATTTGAAGGCCCTGACACTGGTGAAGATGCAAAGTCATCTCAAAGTCGAACACCCACCACTGCCTGACCAGAATCCTGGACAGCACTCTGAGGAAAAGGTAATCTGTAGTCCAATCAACCAGCGACAGAAAACCCCTTCTTATCACAAACAGTGGTGGGTCTATATAATGAACCACAGTACCTTGTTCGAAGCACCAATTGCAGTATCTGTCCACAAACAGCTTGGTGGATCGATATGGCACCGGCGTCAGGCCAGGTGAAGGAGTGGGTCAGATTCCTCTCTGCATAACCACAGAATCATCAGGCCAATCAAATAGACAATATGCCGTGAGTGGAAGGTCAATAGGTTTTTCTACTTATTGCGAACGTAGCACATACTAATGAGTGTCAATCAGAAGACTCTTCAGAAAGACCATTATCAAGACTATTATCAATTGCAAGTGTTTCCCAGTACATAATATAAAATCCATGTTTGTTTTCCGAGTGGACAAAAATGTACTGGAAATCAATTCAAATCCACAGGAGTCTACAAAGGATCAATGATCAACACCATACCACACCATACTTAACCTTTTATACAGTATCTTCTGACAGAAGCAGTAAAATAGAGAATAAAATGCACGGAAGTGGATTGTCTTGATCCATCTCAGGGTCTCTACTTTCCAATTGATGTCAGTTCTTAATTTCATCTCAATGGTTATTCTTTCATCAGAGTAATTTATTGCATGCTCTCTTTCAGAGACTGTTCATTAGACTCTGGAGTAACTAGGCTACACCGGCCCAGTAGGTTGAGCCATAGTATCTCCAACATGGGTCAAAAGGGCTGACTGGGCAAGAGCATTTAGTGGTCGATGACAGTGACACACTAAGTGCTTTTAATTATTCACTAGTGGAGCAAGAGATACTGAGGCTAGAGCAATGGCTTTCACAATGTGGAACAGGGTTCTCATTGTGGGATAGATGCACATAAAAGCACTCTTCAAGTTACAGTCTAACACTTTTATACGAATCCAAGCTGACAGGTTTCTCGAGGGCTTGACGTGGGGGAATGGTTGTGGTTTACCGCCTTAGGTTTACCCAGGCCAAATCAAAACCCAGGCCACATTTAAGTGCAGTCCGTAAGTGTCTGTGAACTGTACTGCACCCGTGTACTGGAACAACACATAAAACAAAAAGTCTGAGTTCTTTGAAGTTCTTCAGTTTAGCTCAGTTGGTAGAGCATGGTGTTTGCTATACCAGGATAGTGGGTTCAAGTCCTGAGATGAAGAACAAAATGGATTCCTGCATGAATAAAAGCTTCTGCCAAAACAGCATACATTATTTATTGTATTATGTATTATTTTATGTGTCCCAAGTGAGTTTTCCTGAAAGTACTGGCCCATAAAACAAGTTACATTAGTTACAGCTGTCAGCATGTTTGGAAGAGGAATCATCGGATTTCCTGATTTAATTAGAAAAAATAAAGACATTAATCCACTAGCCTCCCGAATAGTGGATACGTGTAGATTACTGAACAACATAGCTTAGTTTCTCTGCCAATGACACAGAACATTGAGCTTTTGTCCATGTCTATTCTGGAGCACAGCCTCTCTCATCCCCATAGAGTTGGGGCGCTGTGACTAGGCTGCAGACGCTGACACAGATGCACAGCTGTGCACCTGTCACACCTGGGCTTTGGAGTGCCAAGAGAGCAGCTGACTCCGTCTGCTTTAGGAGGAGCAAGGGGGGAGAATAACAGACTGCACCTGACACTGCCTCAGCACTGTGAAACCACAGGAGGAGCTGATGAAAGATAGCACAACATATCTCCACTGAATGATGCTGACACAGAGAAGCCAATCACGCAAATTTCAGTCTAATGTTTTGGTGCTGGCTCTCAAATCCTGGTCCGTGGGACAACTGTAAGAGGAAATGTGCTAAATTACTGTACATTGGAAAAGTATTCAGACTAGGGCTGTAACGGTGACCGTATTACCGCCACACCGGCGGTCACGAGTCATGATGGCAGTCAAATTCCATGAGACCGTTTAGTCACAGTAATTAGGCTTCTCCAAGCTCTGATGCTGCTGATGGTCATTAGTAGCCTACCAAACTTGCTAACTGCCTGGTACTCCGCACTCTATTGTCCCTCTAATCACTCTGACATCAATGCAGATGTAATCGAAAATCTATATTTATTTCTCAACCTTCCTAATATTGAGCATAATGCTTCTCTTTAAAACAGGAGTGTAGCCTACCTGGCTGGCATGAAAATGAACCACGATAAAAGCGTCCTCCATTCGCTATTTAAGTGGATAGATGACGTGTATTTTTTTCCCACTTCCCCTGTTTTGAGACAGGTGCATGATAATGGTCCATTCTAAATCAAAACAAATATCACACATATATTATTTAGTATACTGTATGTAAAGACAAGATTAAATCAAGAATAGTGTGATATGTGACAATATTAGCCTATCTTTCTGAATTGAATGATATATTATCACTTGTGAATGATGCCAAGCTTAAGGAAAACAGTGCATGCTTTAAAAAAAAACGTTTTTTAATCATAGTTGCACACCTCATGTAGCATAGCCCATAGGCCTATAGGTTTTCATAATGTTTGTATCACAACTAAAGTGGCCAAATAACGTCTTAAAATGACAGGCACATTAATCCGCTTTACAATGGGTGTAGAGCCTAACTCTCATACATACTCAGCGCTTGAGTTTCAAGTTTGGGGAAGATCATTTTCACCATAAAAATGCACCTTACATGCATAATTGCCTTTGTGGTCACTTTTGAGAACAGTGTTTTCCTGCTAATGGGACATCCGCGCTTATAGCCTACAGCTATGTGCGAATTGCTGTGCTTATAATGTGAAGAAATAGCCTAATAGTTCATCAACATTTTAAGCTAAACATTCTCATCTGTTGCGTCAGGCTCATTGCTTAAAACAGTTTTTTTATGCTAGTGGTTCTATTAATTTGGGATCTATCGCATCCCACAACTGTCCCGGACTATGTTTGGAACATTTATTACTCACACAGAATAGAAAAGGTCAAGTTTTGCACTATGGGGGATAGTAGATTGACATAGGCTAGTGCTAGTTAGGCCTAATCATCTTGTTAGCTGACGAAAAGTAAATGTAGACTGTTCTTCCAATATCTTCAATATTCGGCTTGGAATTGGATAAGGACACGCGCAGTTGCTTCCCCGATGTGTCTGTCTTCACTTGTAGCCTGAGATAAATACCTGATCACGTGATGGAGAGCCACGTGAATGAGAGGTGCTTCAACAGGCAGCTGGGACAAGGGAATTATAATTATTATATTTAGCCCAAGGGCATAACGGCTACTGGCCACAAAAGGCATTACTTTTTTTAGGGGGATTATGGCCACACGAAGGGAATGCAGCCGGGAAATTCGAGGCATTATCAAGTGCTTGTCCAATTGTGAATGAGAGACTGATGAAGTGTGTACAGCCTGAGCAAAAAACAAAGCAGAGGTCAAGCCTTTGATGCATCTTTTAAAAAATGTAATTAGAGTGGCATCATGCAGCTTTAGAATGTATTAAGAATCTAAACATATAGCCCAATGTTTGTATCACAACTAATGTTACATACTGTAAATAACTATAACTCTAAATTAAGCATATTGGAGTACCTGTTTCTTTGTTAACCACTCAAACACAAAGACCAGGGAAGTTTTCCAGAACTACTTCCATATTGTTTTTTACAGTGACTGGTTTACCTTCCGACGAGTCCCATGACACCTGTGGGGGATGTAAACCAAAACGAAGACCACCATCGTGTTCGTTCGAGTCTCATCTTTCCATAGAGCTGTCATATTAGTTTATATCCCATGGTTCGGACGCTACATACGTTTTCATGAGAAGACTGATTTTCGGGATGTCTCCTGGTCTGACATTCAGCGCTGTAGCTTTGCCATGTTCTACTGCAGATGCGGAAGGCCGAGATAGGCATATGCAGTGGACTGAGATGCAGCCCATGCTCTCAATGGTGCAGCTGTAAAACCTTTTGAGGATCTGTGCCCTCTTTACGACTATCTTGGTGTGCTTGGACCATGCTAGTTTGTTGGGGATGTGAACTCCAAGGAACTTGAAGCTCTCAACCTGCTCCACTACAGCCCCGTCGATGAGAATGGGGGAGTGCTCGGTCATCCCTTTCCGGTAGTCCATGATCATCTCCTTTGTCTTGATCACGTTGAGGGAGAGGTTGTTGTCCTTGCACTACACGGTCAGGTTTCTGACCTCCTCCCTATAGGCTGTCTCATCGTTGTTGGTGATCAGGCCTACCACTGTTTGGTCAGCAGCAAACTTAATGATGGTGTTGGAGTCGTGCCTGGCCATATTAAGGCTTGCGATAACAAAGGGGTAGAATACTTATTGACTCAAGAAATTCACACTTTTCATTTTTTATTAATTTGTAAACGTTTTGAAAACATAATTCCACTTTGACATTATGGGGTATTGTGGGTAGGCCAGTGACCAAACATCTCAATTGAAGTCATTTAAAATTCAGGCTTTAACAAAAATGTAGAAAAAGTCAAGGGGTGTGAATACTTTCTGAAGGCACTGTACTTATCCATGGTATGTTAAAACAATTCCATATGTTAGCTTGGTAGAAATATCCCCAGGTATCAAAAGAAAAATTGATTTCAAAAAGAGCAGATCAGCACAACAAAGTGGGGAAAGCCAATTAACATGATAAATGGTGAGCATCAGCTGTGCACAATGGGCCAAACATTTAAGGCGACATTTTGTTTTCATAAATCAAGAATAGAAGCATAATGAGCATCCAGGTACAAAGCCACCATCTTGAGCCTCTGGTGAATCAGTCTCGGTGTGATTAATTGAGTTGGTCTCTGTGCTTGTTCCTGACTCTGAAGAGGTTCTCTGAAGTAATGACAGCCTATCCATTAAAACTAAGTTTTATAAGGCAATAATTTCCTCAAAGAGGCATCTGCTTTGGTGTCACAGAATGCCAGCAATAATGAGTCTGGTTCATTTAGAACTTATGTCATTAAGCAGATGCATGGCAGAGAAATAGGACATTTACATTTAACATTTTTACAGATTAGTCATTTAGCAGACACTCTTACCCAGAGCTACATACTCATACTTTAGTGCATTCATCTTAAATAGCTAGGTTAGACAACAACATCTCACAATCATAGCAAATACATTTTCCCTCAACAAAGTAGTTATCAGCAATGTCCGTGTTAGTAGGAAAAGACGGGGGGGGGGGGGGGAGTTCAGATGTTTTGGGAAGATCTGCAGGGACTCCGCTGTCCTGACATTATGGGGAAGCTTGTTCCACCACTGGGGTGCCAGGACAGAGGAGAGCTTTGAAGAGCTTTGACTAGGCTGAGCGGGAGGGTTGGGAGGGCCAAGAGACCAGAGGTGGCAGAATGGAGTGCTTGGTTTGGGGTGTAGGCTTTGACCATAGCCTGAAGGTAGGGAGGGGCAATAGAGAGAGGTAGCTCCCCTTATCAGCTCACTGTTGGATTTAGCCTTTGTTGAAGGAATTTGTCTACTCAAAAAAAACAGAGTAGTTACTTGGTATGGTGACAGAGATTGTAAAGTAGCCAATATAAATTAAGATTTCCACGAAGACCACACAGACATAAAAAAAACAATGATCTGTAAATGTTTTTAACATTATGGCTTAGTAAATTAAGGTGGAAGTTGTAGTTGTTGAGAAATGAGTACCGCCTTCCCCTTTGTGCCAGTTTCGGAAAGAAAAACAAACATGGAAAGGATCAGCCTGGCTTGAGTGATCACTGAAACAGTCACAGGGAGTCACATGGAGCAGAGAAACCAGGCAGGATGGAGGATGAGCATCGCTGTGTCGTGACATTGAGGTGTCGTAACATGGGAGAGGCGCAGAAGTGGCCCTGGCTATCAGCCATCGTTTAATCAGCGTACCAGTGCATCCGTTCCCAGGGTTTTAAATGCATCATAATGAGGGGAGGAGTACGCTTCCACTCCATGCCATTCACAGCTTGCAAAGCAGGCCATGAATGTGATGGGATAACTGGGTGTGTAGATATGCAGCGCAGGTGCATACACATTGCAGATGGGATGGAGACGCATATTTTTTACTGCTGTCAGTAACGACTGCAAGATGAATTACCTGATGGCAGATATACTTTGACTGTGAACTGCTACAATATGAAAAACAAAGCTAACCCCTTTGACTCCCGAAAATCGATGCAAGATGAAGTCATGCTCCTGGTCAGAAGTTCATTCACTTACTTTCACCTGTCATTGTTAGCCAGTGAGAAAGCTGGTGAGAAAGCATGTTTTAGAATTCCGAAGCTCACTCCGTACCAGCAGTCTTGAACGAGTGGAGTGGGAGGCGGGTTGGCGGAACATAAACCATTTCTGCAGGCAAATAGTGTCCGGCAGAAATAGAACAGGTGCTCCTAGTCACTCATGATGGAGCTGTGCCTCCAAGGCTTCTCACAGCTGTCGAGTTCAGAATGTGTTCAGACTGTAGCAGACTTTCCTAGGCTACTACTGGAAAAACAACAACATGACGCTGATAATAATGTTCTCTGTCCACCCAAACATGAGATACGAATCAAAAACAAGAGGTTGTCAAGGTTACAGACTTTTCTGGCTGAACTGGGAGCTGTTTCTTTTCCTTACCAAGAGGAGAGTGCCATCGATAGGATAAAGACCAGGTGTCAAGAATACAGCCCATTTGGTACAATATAATCGACACAGAGTAGAAACAACTAGAGTCCAGGTCATGTCCCAAATGGCCCCCTGTCCCCTATATAGTGCACTACTGAATAACGTAGGGATAGGGTGCTGTTTGAAACACAGCACAGGTCCAGCACATTCCATAATTCATTGTGAGGGATGAAATGAGGAATCCCAGGCATGTGCCTCCTCTCTTTGATTCCGTATCTGAGAACAGTTAAGCTTTCAGAGAGAAAGATGAACTGCTCATCCTGTAGCCCCCCTCCCCCTCCCATTCATCAGCGCTGACATGAATATGAATCCATTATGTGACTCTTAACCTGGAGAGGGGAGATTATCAACATTGTGATCATTAATCATCTTTTACTAGAACATTCACCTGTCTCTGAAAGAGGATAGAGAATTCCACAGAGGTAGAAGTTGTTCAATGTTAAAATTCACTTAATATGTCACTGTTTTAGCACTGCAGTATGTACAGTATGTCAGTGATTGGTATGCCAATGATCACAATTAAGAAAAAGTTATGATACATAATAATTTGTGGCTTTATCTTAACTTCAAATGTATTAACCTTGCATATATGTTTGCAGTATGATCAATGTGTCTGGTAGCGTACGTGCAAGCGCCTGCTGGTGTATCAGGGAGAATGGGATGTGAGGGAGGGAGGGAGAACTATGTATCAAACATAATAGCCTTTCATGACCGCTGGCTTTCAGAAAGCCCACACTGAGACCATCTTAACATGGCTGTTCCCTTTAGGCAGTGTTGCATCATGGGCCATTAATGTTGCTTCAGGGAGAGAGCTTTGCTGTGTAATTCATAGAACGAGGCGCATCAGATGAGCACCTTGAAACCAGCAGTATAGAGTATTGAAACCAGCAGTGTAGAGTATTGAAATCAGCAGTGTAGTGTATTGAAACCAGCAGTATAGAGTATTGAAACCAGCAGTGTAGAGTATTGAAATCAGCAGTGTAGTGTATTGAAACCAGCAGTGTAGAGTATTGAAACCAGCAGTGTAGTGTATTGAAACCAGCAGTGTAGTGTATTGAAACCAGCAGTGTAGTGTGTTGAAACCAGCAGTGTAGTGTATTGAAACCAGCAGTGTAGTGTATTGAAACCAGCAGTGTAGTGTATTGAAACCAGCAGTGTAGTGTATTGAAACCAGCAGTGTAGTGTATTGAAACCAGCAGTGTAGTGTATTGAAACCAGCAGTGTAGTGTATTGAAACCAGCAGTGTAGTGTATTGAAACCAGCAGTGTAGTGTATTGAAACCAGCAGTGTAGTGTATTGAAACCAGCAGTACAGTACAGGAGGCTGCTGAGGGAAGAATGTCTCATGATAATGGCCGGAAAGGAGCAAATGTAATGGCATCAAACACCTGGAAACCATGTGTTTGGTGTATTTGATACCATTCCACTCATTCTGCTCCAGGCATTACCACGAGCCTCTTCTCCCCAGTTAAGGTGTCACCAACTTCCTGTGCAGTGTAGTGTATAGAAACCAGCAGCGTAGAGTATTGTTTCCAGACAAATGTGCCCCATTCCAAAGTTGGAAAGATTAGAGGCAATCATTTTGTACAGATGTATGATTCTACTTTAAACAAACATCTATAAAGGCTTATTGACATCTCCATAAACACTTTAAAATGTCCAAAAGGTTTATCCACAAATTATTTACAAGGAAATGCATGCAAAAGTGTTATAAGAGGTTGTAACATCTGGCTCTTTGCAAGGTGTTCATTAGTGGAACCAGATATAGCTGCTTTTGATACCATCGATCACCACATTCTTTTGGAGAGATTGGAAACCCAAATTGGTCTACACGGACAAGTTCTGGCCTGGTTTAGATCTTATCTGTCGGAAAGATATCAGTTTGTCTCTGTGAATGGTTTGTCCTCTGACAAATCAACTGTAAATTTCGGTGTTCCTCAAGGTTCCGTTTTAGGACCACTATTGTTTTCACTATATATTTTACCTCTTGGGGATGTTATTCGAAAACATAATGTTAACTTTCACTGCTATGCAGATGACACACAGCTGTACATTTCAATTAAACATGGTGAAGCCCCAAAATTGCCCTTGCTAGAAGAATCTGTTTCAGACATAAGGCAGTGAGTGGATGGCTGCAAACTTTCTACTTTTAAACTCGGACAAAACAGAGATGCTTGTTCTAGGTCCCAAGAAACAAAGAGATCTTCTGTTGAATCTGACAATTAATCTTAATGGTTGTACAGTCGTCTCAAATAAAACTGTGAAGGACCTCGGCGTTACTCTGGACCCTGATCTCTCTTTTGAAGAACATATCAAGACCATTTCAAGGACAGCTTTTTTCCATCTACGTAACATTGCAAAAATCAGAAACTTTCTGTCCAAAAATGATGCAGAAAAATTAATCCATGCTTTTGTCACTTCCAGGTTAGACTACTGCAATGCTCTACTTTCCGGCTATCCGGATAAAGCACTAAATAAACTTCAGTTAGTGCTAAATAGGGCTGCTAGAATCCTGACTAGAACCAAAAAAATTGATCATATTACTCCAGTGCTAGCCTCTCTACACTGGCTTCCTGTCAAAGCAAGGGCTGATTTCAAGGTTTTACTGCTAACCTACAAAGCATTACATGGGCTTGCTCCTACCTATCTCTCTGATTTGGTCCTGCCGTACATACCTACACGTACGCTACGGTCACAAGACGCAGGCCTCCTAATTGTCCCTAGAATTTCTAAGCAAACAGCTGGAGGCAGGGCTTTTTCCTATAGAGCTCCATTTTTATGGAACGGTCTGCCTATCCATGTCAGAGACGCAAACTCGGTCTCAACCTTTAAGTCTCTACTGAAGACTCATCTCTTCAGTGGGTCATATGATTGAGTGTAGTCTGGCCCAGGAGTGGGAGGGTGAACGGAAAGGCTCTGGAGCAACGAACCGCCCTTGCTGTCTCTGCCTGGCCGGTTCCCCTCTTTCCACTGGGATTCTCTGCCTCTAACCCTATTACAGGGGCTGAGTCACTGGCTTTACTGGGGCTCTCTCATGCCGTCCCTGGAGGGGGTGCGTCACCTGAGTGGGTTGAGTCACTGATGTGGTCATCCTGTCTGGGTTGGCGCCCCCCCCCCCCCCCCCTTGGGTTGTGCCGTGGCGGAGGTCTTTGTGGGCTATACTCAGCCTTGTCTCAGGATGGTAAGTTGGTGGTTGAAGATATCCCTCTAGTGGTGTGGGGGCTGTGCTTTGGCAAAGTGGGTGGGGTTATATCCTTCCTGTTTGGCCCTGTCCGGGGGTGTCCTCGGAGTGGGCCACAGTGTCTCCTGACCCCTCCTGTCTCAGCCTCCAGTATTTATGCTGCAGTAGTTTATGTGTCGGGGGGCTAGGGTCAGTTTGTTATATCTGGAGTACTTCTCCTGTCCTATTCGGTGTCCTGTGTGAATCTAAGTGTGCGTTCTCTAATTCTCTCCTTCTCTCTTTCTCTCTCTCGGAGGACCTGAGCCCTAGGACCATGCCCCAGGACTACCTGACATGATGACTCCTTGCTGTCCCCAGTCCACCTGGCGGTGCTGCTGCTCCAGTTTCAACTGTTCTGCCTTATTATTATTCAACCATGCTGATCATTTATGAACATTTGAACATCTTGGCCATGTTCTGTTATAATCTCCACCCGGCACAGCCAGAAGAGGACTGGCCATCCCACATATGCTCTCTCTAATTCTCTCTTTCTTTCTCTCTCTCGGAGGACCTGAGCCCTAGGACCATGCCCCAGGAATACCTGACATGATGACTCCTTGCTGTCCCCAGTCCACCTGACTGTGCTGCTGCTCCAGTTTCAACTATTCTGCCTTATTATTATTCGACCATGCTGGTCATTTATGAACATTTGAACATCTTGACCATGTTTTGTTATAATCTCCACCCGGCACAGCCAGAAGAGGACTGGCCACCCCACATAGCCTGGTTCCTCTCTAGGTTTCTTCCTAGGTTTTGGCCTTTCTAGGGAGTTTTTCCTAGCCACCGTGCTTCTACACCTGCATTGCTTGCTGTTTGGGGTTTTAGGCTGGGTTTCTGTACAGCACTTTGAGATATCAGCTGATGTACGAAGGGCTATATAAATACATTTGATTTGATTTGATTTGATATATTGTTCAAACAAATTACACTTCACAAAGAAAGTACACTCACATGTTTGCATCTCGCATTTAGTTGCAACAATCCTGCGTCAGGGTTATTAAGGGTTCAGTGGGGATCATAGTCCTGCATCAGGGTTATTGGGGGTTCAGTGGGGATCATTGTCCTGCATCATGGTTATTGGGGGTTCAGTGGGGATCATAGTCCTGCATCAGGGTTATTAAGGGTTCAGTGGGGATCATAGTCCTGCATCAGGGTTATTGGGGGTTCAGTGGGGATCATGGTCCTGCATCAGGGTTATTGGGGGTTCAGTGGGGATCATAGTCCTGCATCAGGGTTATTGGGGGTTCAGTGGGGATCATTGTCCTGCATCATGGTTATTGGGGGTTCAGTGGGGATCATAGTCCTGCATCAGGGTTATTAGGTGTTCAGTGGGGATCATGGTCCTGCATCAGGGTTATTGGGGGTTCAGTGGGGATCATAGTCCTGCATCAGGGTTATTAAGGGTTCAGTGGGGATCATGGTCCTGCAGCAGGGTTATTAGGGGCTCAGTGGGGATCATAGTCCTGCATCAGGGTTATTGGGGGTTCAGTGGGGATCATTGTCCTGCATCAGGGTTATTAAGGGTTCAGTGGGGATCATGGTCCTGCAGCAGGGTTATTAGGGGCTCAGTGGGGATCATAGTCCTGCATCATGGTTATTAGGGGTTCAGTGGGGATCATAGTCCTGCATCAGGGTTATTAAGGGTTCAGTGGGGATCATGGTCCTGCAGCAGGGTTATTAGGGGCTCAGTGGGGATCATAGTCCTGCATCATGGTTATTAGGGGTTCAGTGGGGATCATAGTCCTGCATCAGGGTTATTAAGGGTTCAGTGGGGATCATGGTCCTGCAGCAGGGTTATTAGGGGCTCAGTGGGGATCATAGTCCTGCATCATGGTTATTAGGGGTTCAGTGGGGATCATAGTCCTGCATCAGGGTTATTAGGGGTCCACTGGGGATCATAAATCAAATCCTGAATATTATTAGAAGCAAACAATAAATAATCTGTAACAAATCAAAATTGGACTGAGAAGAAAAGAAAAACACAGTTGATTGCATATCCTTTGTGCTTAGTGTTATCCTGTTGTGGATGGGATAAAGGCCCTAGAGCAACCAAAAACGTCAAGCTCATAAACTGAAATGGAAGACCACATGTTGGATGATATCTCAAATCATGGACAGCCTTGAGGGTTTGCTGTATTACACTCTGTGCCTGACGTTATTGTTAACAGACAGACTCCTCTCACGGGTACCAGGGTTGTGAACTCAGCTTCTCTCGTTCTTCCACTCTATTACTCCTGTACGACTTGCTTCTGCATTGCTTGCTTCACTCCACTCCTGGCTGCATTCAAGCCAACAGTCCTTTCAGGCATCAAATCCCAAAACACAGGTTGGTTTATTTTAGTCAAACACACTCTCGCTCGCTTTGTATACCCATCTGTCTTACTCCACTTCATCACACTGGGGTCGGTATCGTTGGAAATACTGGTCTGGCAGTTGTGATGCCATTGCTCTATTGTTTTGAATCATTTGGTACAGCGCATAACCATCAGAAAACCTGATTCTTTGCAGAATTTTGGTCTCTCAAGCAGAGACATAATCGTATGTTAACCGTCTTAAAGATTCAGCTCACTGTTAATTCAAACAACTAACAAATGTCAACATGTTGCCTTGGAAATTTTTGCTTTATTTAAATGTTTGACTCAGTTTGATGATGCAACAAACAGAGCCAAACTGAAAGTCTTATTTTCTATATGGCAAGCTCTCCCAGTGGTGAGCCTGCGACAGGACATGCTGCCCGCTGCCCTAGGGTAGATTTGTACCATTAACTCACCTCAGCATTATTCACAAGACAAAGGCCCCTAGCCTCCAAATATCTACATAGCCTTTGCAGAGGTGGCGGTTTCCCCTTTACGCTTTCAAAGTGGATTGAATGAAATGTAAAATAGCAAATCAGTGTTATGGCTACAAGTTGTATGGTAAAGGTATTGTTGTGTATAGAATTCTGACCATAGCTAGTGCTATACAAAAGTACTGACAAAGCCACATCCATTTTTCTAGGTGGTCTGACTTCAGGGGGCATTCCAGAATAGACTCATTCAATCCAAGAGCTGAACCCTGGTCTCTCTGGTACACAAAAGCTTGACCATTTCACAGCATTGCCAAAAACATCCAGGCCTGATTGGCAACTTTCAAGTTGGATTTCATCTTCTGCTCCACCAAAACAGACCACAATTCAGAAACCACGAAATCCTCACTACTTGTTGCTATGATACCATCCAATTGCTTAGTGTATGACAGACAATGTAGTATTGCCCAGAATAGCAACATTCACAGTCTCAGAAAATGTACAGTTGTCTCACTTTGACACAGCTACAACAATTTTACTGCAAAACCTAATTAACACAAACAGCAGAAATAACACTCCGATAAGTTTCTATCATCCATGTGGTCTATATGGTTTGGGTCATTAAGTTGACAATGTCTCTCTGTTGGCCTCTGCTGTCCCTGCAGTCACAGTATGGGAGTCCATCATGCAATTACCTGCCTCAGGCCTCTGATGGCTTGTCGGCCCAGAGCAATCAATAACATCCATTGCAACACTTCACCAACTTAGGCATCCTGCAGCCTCTACAATTTCAACACTGCTGTAGGTCTGTGGAAACAACATTTTGAATAATCAAATTGCCAATCTGAGAAATCCTAGGAAATCAAACCAATTCATACATATAGGCGTGGTGCAATGTTCCATACAATTTTTGCCACTTCACTTCATATATTCATAGGAAATAAACATGATATAGGTTTTTCCCCCCTAAGATAATAGAATTGTTTGTGTTTTATTGATTAAACTGAGTTATGGTGTGGTGGGTTTTAGATTAAGTATATTTCTAAACGGAATATGAAGAGGGAGGCGACATGAATGAACATTAGGTTTCCCTTCAAGGAATATTTCAATATCGTTATCCCATGACAGCAACATTTTGATTTGTGTGCTGCTTTTATTTAGCCTGGTAAGCAATACCAACTTGATTTATTTGCATAGTCACGGTTGCATAGAATATCTTCTCTGCAGAGTAAATAGGAGTCTTTGCATGCGTCTACTTGGTCAGCTCGAATGTCAGTCACTAATACGTTCCAGTTGAATCACCCTGTTTACCGTGACATAAAATATGACAGGTGTCATGTTCATGAAGCATATTGGGTTATTTAATGGATTTCAAGTGTTCCCGTAGGTCATGTCTTTAATGTCATCTGGAATTAGGGTTTAATCTTCTTATTGCCATGTCTTGCTGTATATACAGTTTTCAATAACAGTGGGCCCTGACAACCTGCCCAGAAATGAGTTCAAATGTCTCTAAAGGAATTTTGTGCTAAAGATATTTTCTTTCAATGCTTCAGTTCAAAGCAGGCTGGCAGCTGCCATGGAACCACAACCAATCATGTGGTCATTGTGTCCATGTGGTCAGTCCCATGCAATGACAGACCCCTCCTAGAACTGGAGTGATATTGGTGGACACCCTTGGTTGCATCCCAAATGGCACCCTAATTCCTTTATAGAGTCCATAGTGCTCTGGTCAAAAGTAGTGCACTATATAGGGAATGGGGTGCCATTTGGGACGTAAGCCTTGCAGTTTAGCTGTAGTTGTACGTGCTATCTTCATGAGACAGTGTCTGAATAACAAACCACAGCTCAGTGTGTTGGTCTTGTATAACAAATCCCATCCCCTTGTGGGTGGTGTTCAAGTCACGGCACAGATGCGATACACTACTCAGTAGTATGGTGTATGGCTCACTGAGACTACATTTAGGGACATTGAGCACAAGGTCCATTTATCATACCATGAGTCAGAAAATGTTATTTCCACACTCCCATAGCCCTGCACATTGTAAGTATGGTATTGGAACTGTATGTAGCTTCTTACATCCTCCTGTTAATTCTTATTTGTTATTTTTATTTCTTGTGTGTTTTTGTTCTACCTTGTGTTATTTTTAGTGCTACATTGATATTGACTACTGCATTGTTAGGTTCGGAGCTTGCAAGAAAGGAATTTTACTGTACCTGTGCACGTGACATTAACACTTAAAACCTGAAGCACAGAGATACTCATAAAATAGTAGAAATTGGCCAAACAAAACACTATTATCTCTTGATGACATTTCTCCACTATATTCTCAATCATTAACATATGCAAGCACAGGTGCACACACATCATACACAAATGTTATCCCTTCTTCTTGCCTGGTCTCTCCATTCCTCCACATTTAACGTCTTTGCTTATCTCTTGGAGCAGATGTTTTGTTTTGGTGGCAGGGGGCTCATTTCTTATTTTTCCTTAGGATCGTCTTGAAACCCAGGGGAGAGGGAGCATGGTGTTATTGTTCAGATACCTCTCACCCATCATTAGAATAGGGATTAGATTCAAACAGGGCCTAATCAGCTAGGCACACCTCACCTCTTTGTCCCCCGGTTAGACTCGGTCAGCTCCTGCTTTCCACGATTCCCAGCACAAAGCCATTCCAAAATCCACACAGGAGGGGTTCTTTCCCCTGCCTCGCCACATTCCGAGGTTGTAGAGAAAACATATTTTTCTTCTTCAGCAGTGTGTGGTGAAGCTCCCTTGATAAACCGGGCCAGGTAAGGCTTAAATGGTCTCATACTGTGCCCTATTTAGAGTACTATGGAAGTAGAAATTGAGAAATATTTTTAGAGTTTTCATTGTGGGGTATCATGGTTGGTAAGAGGAGGCTCACAATAACTTGAAGTGAAACTTTTTTTAAGGCCTACACATTTTCCAGAGGAGGTCAACTTTCTTGGTATTGTTCCTAAATATTTGACATCATGAGTATTTCATGTTTTAATAAAGATTATAGCCTAAATCATTAAATATAGAACACAGGTTTAAACCCCTCTGAAATGTACTCCCTATCCAAATAAATCATTTTGATTCAAACAGGAAGTTCCCCTTTTGTTAGTGGTTAAAGGTCCCATTGAACAAACTAATTTATCTTCAGGAGTTAACAGCCAATTATCTCCTGAACTTCTGTTCATCCATGTGTGTGTGTGTGTGTGTGGGGGTATTTGTGTTTTAAGGGAGAGAGAGAGAGACAGACAGAGAGAGAGAGAGAGTGAGGAGAATGGGGGAGTAAATATGATAAATATGCTAATGAATAGTAAATTGCTTTGGTTGTCTCTGTTCAGCTTGCAGTTGATGGCTAATGGAATCAAGAAGACACGCACCCTCCAAATAAGGCAGATAATCGTTCCTGGGCCGGCAGGTCTCATCACTACCTGAACTGAATTACCGCCATCTCATTTAGGACGGCTTTTATCCAAAACTATTTTCACACCCAAACAGAAATTAGTGTCGGGTATCTATTTATTCAGCTTTACAGTAAAGTTTTATAAAATGTTTTTTTAAAAAGATGTATAAAGATGTTGGAAAAGATTGCCCTGATTGAAAATAGTATGATAGGAAATAAGGTCAGACTGTAAAAGTTCAGGGCAACATCACATTGAAAAATGTGTATTTAACATTTATTCTAATTACACTGTCCTGAGCTTTTTCCACTTGTGTAATAACCAATGCTGCAAAACTCTAGTAGCTACAATGTATGTGTTACTACAGTTATTGCTGTGTAGTTACATGGGTATTAGCTTATAATTACATACATATAAAGTGATTCATAGGATCTCTGTGGGTATAAAAGCAACTTAAAGTATTTGGTAACAGTCATTTCTACCTGCATTGAAAGATACCTGCATTGTAGGGCCTACGGCTGGTTGCTAGTACGCAAGTACAGTGTAGCTTGGAATCACACAAGGAGCTCAACTGGAAACTAACACATGACAAAACAACATTCCGAAAGGCTGCACATGATGAATAATGGTATGTTGTATGACAGTAGAATGTTATGTTTAAGGAAGAAACATCTGCAGGTAGGTAGGTGTAAGTGGTTCTCAAAGAGTTACAGATTTCCCCAGCTTGGATAGAAAGAACGTTATCACCAGCCAGCAATCTACCAAGACTATTAGTACAGCAGAAGCAAAATCAGGAACTTTGTCAGCTTGACACTGACATATTTTAATTAGCAATATGGTATTCACAGTTTCACATGGTACAACTATTGACACAATGAAATATCTCTGGGCCACAAAACAACTTAATATTGATAATATTTCTGTATCATTTTCTGATAATGCTCAGATATTACACCATGGCAGGTATTGTCACGTTCTGACCTTAGTTTCTTCTTTATGTCTTTGTGTTAGGTTGGTCAGGTTCGTGAGTTGGGGTGGGTTGTCTATGTTCTTTTTTCTATGTTATATTTTCTACGTATTTGGCCTGGTATGGTTCTCAATCAGAGGCAGGTGTCGTTCATTGTCTCTGATTGAGAATCATACTTAGGAATCCTTTTCCCACCTGTGTTTTGTGGGTGATTATTTTCTGTTTAGTGTTTTCTGCACCTTACAGGACTGTTTCGTTTTTTCGTTTATTCACGTTGTTATTTTGTATTTCAGTGTTCAGTAAATAAAACATCATGAACACGTACCACGCTGCGCATTGGTCCGATATTTCATACTCGTCGTCAGACGACGAAGACAACCGTTACAGGTATTGTGTATTGACAACCTATTGCTAAAAGACTAAGAGCTTGTTTCCAGCACACAATACAGCTCTATTGAAACATGGACTAGAGAAAAACATTGTCTTGCATTCTACAAAATTGTAGACATAATCTATTCATAGTTGATTGAGCTTCAATTCAAATGAGAACCATAGAACTGAGACATAACCAGCTGTAAAACATTCTCAATACCAATATCCTCCAAAAATGTAAACTAACATAACTGGAAAACATGTAGACAGCCCCCCATGCCTTAAAGGGACACTTCAGGATTTTGGCAAGGAAGCTCTTTATCTGCTTCCCCAGAGTCAGATGAACTCATGGATACCATTTATGTCTCTGCGTGCAGTTTGAATGAAGTTGCTAACCAGTGTTTGCGCAATGACTGGATGTCCATGGTAACTGCTCGCATGCTAGTAGTTTATGATTATGATAGGGCTGTAGTTATGTCCAACATAGCTTCCCTGTCTTAATGCATCCCAAGTGGGGTTTCTCTGTCTCCGTGGCAGATGGGCTTGAATTTACTGATTCATGGCTGGCCACAGGATCTGTAGCCTGTGTAGGTAATGCATACGTGCATACGTGCAGACAGAGATGGTGTAACTGAGTTAGGTTTGTGGGCCTCGTTGCTCGCACACGCTTTTTCAGTTCTGCCCACAGATTTTCTATAGGATTGAGGTCAGGGCGTTGTAATGGTCACTCCAATACCTTGATTTTGTTGTCCTTAAGCCGTTTTGCCACAACTTTGGAAGTCTGCTTGGGGTCATTGTCCATTTGGAAGACCCATCTGCGACCAAGCTTTAACTTCCTGACTGATGTCTTGAGATGTTGCAACAATATATCCACATAATTTTTCTTCCTCATGATGCCATCTAATTTGTGAAGTGCACCAGTCCCTCCTGCAAAGCACCCCCACAACATGATGCTGCCACCCCTGTGCTTCACGGTTGGGATGGTGTACTTCGGCTTGCAAGCATGTCCCTTTTTCCTCCAAACATAACAATGGTCATTATGACCAAACAGTTCTATTTTCGTTTCATCAGACTAGAGGACATTTCTCCAGAAAGTACGGTATTTGTCCCCATGTGCAAACCGTAGTCTGGCTTTTTTTTGCGGTTTTGGAGCAGTGGCTTCTTTCTTGATGAGCGGCCTTTCAGGTTATGTCAATATAGGACTTGTTTTACTGTGGATATAGATTGTTTTGTACCTGTTTGCTCCAGCATCTTCACAATGTCCTTTGCTGTTGTTCTGGGATTGATTTGCACTTTTTGTACCGAAGTATGTTCCTTTCTAGGAGACAGAACGAGTCTCCTTTCTGAGCGGTATGACAGCTGCGTGGTCCCATGGTGTTTATACTTGCGTACTATTGTTTGTACAGATGAACGTGGTACCTTCAGGCATTTGGAAATTGCTCCCAGAGAACGTTTTTTTCTGAGGTCTTGGCTAATTTCTTTTGATTTTGCCATGATGTCAAGCAAAGAGGCACTGCGTTTGAAGGTAGGCCTTGAAATACATCCACAGGTACACACCTCTAATTGACACAAATTATATCAATTAGCCTATCAAAAGCTTCTAAAGCCATGACATAATTTCCTGGAATTTTCCAAGCTGTTTAAAGGCACAGTCAACTTAGTGTATGTAAACTTCTGACCCACTGGAATTGTGATACAGTGAATTTTGAGTGAAATAATCTGTCTGTAAACAATTGTTGGAAAAATGACTTGTGTCATGCACAAAGTAGATGTCCTAACCGACTTGCCAAAACTATAATTTGTTAACAAGAAATTTGTGGAGTGGTTGAAAAAACAGTTTTAATGACTCCAACCTAAGTGTATGTAAACTTCCGACTTTAACTGTATATACAGTATACTGGAAAAAAATGTGAAACGCAACATGGAAAGAACTCGTCCATGTTTCATGAGCTGAAATAAAAGATCCCAGAAATGTTCCATACTGTACGCACAAAAAGCTTTTTTCTCTCAAATTTTGTGCTTACATTTGTTTTACATCCCTGTCAGTGAGAATCTCTCCTTTGCCAAGATAATCCATCCAACTGACAGGTGTGGTATATCAAGAAGCTGACTAAACAGCATGATCATTACACAGGTGCACCTTGTACTGGGGACAATAAAAGGCCACTCTATAATGTGCATTTTTGAGGGAGCGTGCAATTGGCATGCTGACTGCAGGAAGGTCCACCAGACCTGTTGCCAGATAACATGTTCATTTCTCTACCATAAGCTACCTCCAACATAATTTTAGAGAATTTGGCAGTACATCCAACCAACCTCATGAATGCAGTTCCAGGACCTCCACATCCGGCTTCTTGATGAAACTGAGGAGTATTTATGTCTGTAATAAAGCCTTTTTGTATGGGAAAACTAATTCTGATTGGCTGGCCCTGGGCCTGGCTCCTCAGTGCGTGGCCTGGCTCCCAAGTGGTTGGGCCTATGCCCTCCCAAGCCCAGCCATGGCTGCACCCCTGCCCAGTCACGTGAAATCCATAGATTAGGGCTTAATGAATTTATTCAAATTGACTGATTTCCTTATATCAAATGAAATCAAATGTATTTATAAAGCCCTTCTTCCATCAGCTGATATCCCAAAGTCCTGTACAGAAACCCAGCCTAAAACCCCAAACAGCAAGCAATGCTGAAGAAGCTGTAACTCAGTAAAATCATTGAAATTGTTGAATGTTGCTTTTATACTTATATTTAACATATATAGTACCAGTCAAAAGTTTGGACACACCTACTCATTCCCGGGTTTTTCTTCATTGTTACTATATTCTACATTGTAGAATAGCAGTGAAGACATCAAAACTATGAAAAAAACACATGTGCTATCAAGTAGTACCCCAAAAAGTTTTAAACAAACCAAAATATATTTTATATTTGTGATTTGAGATTCTTCAAAGTAGCCACCCTTTGCCTTGATGACAGCTTTGCACCCTCTTGGCATTCTCTCAATCAGCTTCATGAGGTAGTCACCTGGAATGCCTTTAAATTAACAGGTGTGCCTTGCTAATTTGTGGAATTTCTTTCATTCTTAATGCGTTTGAGCCAATCACTTGTGTTGTGAAAAAGTAGGGGTGGTATACAGAAGAAAGCCTATTTGGAAAAAGACCAAGTCCATATTATGGCAAAGAGAAACGACAGTCCGTCATTAAGACCTGAAGATCACTCCATCTGGAAAATGTCAAGGTCTTTGAAAGTTTCTTCAAGTTTAGTCGCAAAAACCATCAAGCGTTGTGATGAAACTGGCTCTCATGAGGACCGCCACAGGAGGATAAGTTCATTAGAGTTACCAACCTCAGAAATTACAGCCCAAATAAATGCTTCACAGAGTTCAAGTAACAGACACATCTCAACAATAACTGTTCAGAGGAGACTCCATGAATCAGGCATTCATGGTCGAATTGCTGCAAAGAAACCACTACTAAAGGACACCAATGAGAGGAAGACACTTACTTGTGCCAAGAGATACGAGCATTGTACATTAGACCGGTGGAAATCTGTCCATTGGTTTGATGATTCGTGGTTCCAACCACTGTGTCTTTGTGAGATGCAGAGTAGGTGGATGGATGATCTTCGCATGTGTGGTTCCCACCATGAAGGATGGAGGAAGAGGTGTGATGGTGTGGGGGAGCTTTGCTGGTGACACTGTCTGTAATTTATTTAGAATTCAAGGCACACTGAACCAGCATGGCTACCACAGCATTCTGCAGCAATACGCCATCCCATCTGGTTTACGCTTAGTGGGACTATCATTTGTTTTTCAACAGGACAATGACCCAACACACCTCCAGGCTTCATAAAGGCTATTTAACCAAGAAGGAGAGTGATGGAGTTCTGCTTCAGATGACCTGGCCTCCACAAAAACCCTACCTCAACCCAATTGAGATGGTTTGGGATTGATGGAACGCAGAGTGAAGGAAAAGCAGCCATCAAGTGCTCAGCATATGCGGGAACTCCTTCGAGACCGTTGGAAAATCAAATCAAAGTTTATTTGTCACGTGCGCCGAATACAACAGGTATTACAATGAAATGCTTAATTACAGGCTCTAACCGATATTGCAAAAAAGGTGTTCGGTGAACAATAGGTAAGTAAAGAAATAAAACAGTAAAAAGATAGGCTATATACAGTAGCGAGGCTATAAAAGTAGCGAGGCTACATACAGACACCGGTTAGTCAGGCTGAGGTAGTATGTACATGTAGATATGGTTAAAGTGACTATGCATATATGATGAACAGAGAGTAGCAGTAGCGTAAAAGAGGGGTTGGCGGGTGGTGGGTGGCGGGTGGCGGGACACAATGCAGATAGCCCTGTTAGCAAATGTGCTGGAGCACTTGTTGGTTGGCCCAATTGAGGTAGTATGTACATTAATGTATAGTTAAAGTGACGATGAGTATATGATAAACAGAGAGTAGCAGCAGCGTAAAAAGAGGGTTTGGGGGGTTGGGGGAGGGGGCACACAATGCAAATAGTCTGGGTACCATTTGATTATCTGTTCAGGAGTATTATGACTTGGGGGTAAAAACTGTTCAGAACCCTTTTTGTCCTAGACTTGGCACTCCGGTACCGCTTGCACGCGGTAGTAGAGAGAACAGTCTATGACTGGGGTGTCTGGGGTCTTTGACAATTTTTAGGGTCTTCCTCTGACACCGCCTGGTGTAAAGGTCCTGGATGGCAGGCAGCTTAGCCCCAGTGATGTACTGGGCCGTACGCACTACCCTCTGTAGTACCTTGCAGTCAGAGGCCGAGCAATTGCCGTACCAGGCAGTGATGCAACAAGTCAGAATGCTCTCAATGTTGCAGCTGTAGAACCTTTTGAGGATCTCAACCATGCAAAATCTTTTTAGTTTCCTGAGGGGGAATAGGCTTTCTCATGCCCTTTTCACGAGTGTCTTGGTGTGTTTGGACCATTCTAGTTTGTTGTTGATGTGGACACCGAGGAACTTCAAGCTCTCAACCTGCTCCACTATAGCCCGTTGATGAGAATGGGGGCGTGCTCGGTCCTCCTTTTCCTGTAGTCCACAATCATCTCCTTAGTCTTGGTTACGTTGAGGGATAGGTTATTATTCTGGCACCACACGGCCAGGTCTCTGACCTCCTCCCTATAAGCTGTCTCATCATTGTCTGTGATCAGGCCTACCACTGTTGTGTCGTCTGAAGCTGGTTGAGAGAATGCCAAGAGTGTGCAAAGCTGTCATCAAGGCAAAGGGTTGCTGCTTTGAAGAATCAAAAATCTAAAATATATTTAGATTTGTTGAACACTTTTTTTGGGTTACTTTCATAGTTTTTATGTCTTCACCATTATTCTACAATGTAGAAAATAGTAAAAATATATGATGTGTAAGAATGATTATTTCCAGAGAGCGTACAGGGTGGACACATTTACCACTGCACGTCGTCATTGGGGCCGGATCATCTCCGCACTATTTTGAATTACTTGTCTCTTCCTTCCATTAACAGGTTGTGGATAGTGAGACAAGGCAAGAATAGTCGAATACAGTGCCCCCGACATGGTTTTGAATCAGCCTGTTAATCATTGTATAGGAAAGGAACTGACACTGCTGTCGTCTTCTGACCCCTCGCTCATCTTTTCACTTTCCTGTTTTGCATCGAAGTAGGGAACCTTTAAATGCCTCTGGAACATCTTGTTTTACAGGAACAAAAACTAGGAGTGTGAAGGTTGAAGGATACATTTTCTCATCAAAGATAAGGCTTTAAAAGGACAGCCATAACCTTATGCTTTGAGGAGAAGTCGTGTAGGACTAGACAAAACATGGAGTGATACTTTTCTGTCTCTTTTTTTCTTACTTACAGTGACACTTTACTTGCACCATGAAGCTGACAGAGTCTTCTCGCAGACATAACTTTGAACCTGTCAGAACAGCTGATGGCAGGTGACATCACTTATTTTTTTAACCTTTATCTAACTAGACAAGTCAGTTAAGAACAACTTTTTTTTTTACAATGACGGCCTACCCCCGTCAAACCCTAACCCGGATGACGCTGGGCCAATTGTGCGCCGCTCTATGGGACTCCCAATCACGGCCGGTTGTGATACAGCCTGGAATCAAACCAGGGTCTGCAGTGACGCCTTTAGCACGGAGATGCAGTTCCTTAGACCGCTGCGCCACGTGGTTAGAGTGTTGGACTAGTAACCGAAAGGTTGCAAGTTCAAATCCCCGTGCTGACAAATCTGTCGTTCTGCCCCTGAACAGGCAGTTAACCCACTGTTCCTAGGCCGTCATTGAAAATAAGAATTTGTTCTTAACTGACTTGCCTAGTTAAATAAAGGTAAACATTTAAATTTAAAATGACATATTGTACAGTAACACTCAGCCATCAGACTGCTGAACACTTGTGCCTACCTGTATTATACTTATGCTAAAATATTTATTATATTCTACTGAGCCATTTACATTATGTTCATATAAATTGTTTAATTTTTTTTATATAGCACCTAAAAAGGTTGTAACCATAGTGGAACCCTTTTTTGGTGCTGCTGTATGTAGAAGCTTTTTTAATGGTTATTTATAGAACCTTAGGAAAGGGACCTTTATAGCACCATACAGATTCCATTTAGATCCTTCAAAAAGGGTTCTGCTATGGTTACAATCCAAAGAACCCCTATCTGGTACTATTTAGAACCATCATTTTTTTCTGTGTACATATGACTAATGAACGTTGAAACTTGAACTCATGACAAATAGGACTTATCAGACTCGAAACTTGGCAAACGTACAAGATACTTGTGGTTAGAGGTGTTATCCATCATGAAATGCTGTAAAGTTATTGTCATGGTAATGAACTCCTATGACAGCTGTCAAGCCTAAACAAAAGAGATATGTTTATTATATAGCTTTTGTTTAAGTTATGCCACTGAATTTGAGACCAAATGTGTCATACATATAGTATGGGAGACTGTGATGTTGTGAAGGAAGGGCAAATGATGTCACAGTGGAATTAAATGGGAATTTCAGTATTTTACATTGCATTTGGAAATTATTCAGACCCCTTGACTTTTTCAACATTTTGTTATTTTACAGCCTTTTTCTAAAATCGATTATTTTTTTTTTTTTTTAAATCATCATCAATCTAAAAACAATACCCCATAATGACAAAGCAAAAACAGGTTTTTAGAATGTTTGCAAATGTATTAAATATTAAAAACATAAATAACTTATTTACATTTGTATTCAGACTCTTTGCTATAAGACTCGAAATTGACCTCAGGTGCGTCCTGCTTCCATTGATCATCTTTGAGGTGTTTTGATAAATTCAATTGACTGGACAGGATTTGGAGAGGCACACACCTGTCAATATAAGGTCCCAAAGTTGACAGTGCATGACAGAGCAAAAACCAAGTCATAAGGTCGAAGGAATTTTCCAAAGAGCTTTGAGACAGGATTATGTCGAGGCACAGATCTGGGGAAGGGTACCAAAAAATGCCTACAGCATTGAAAGTCCCCAAGAACATAGTGCCCTCCATCATTCTTAAATTGAAGAAGTTTGTAACCACCAAGCCTCTTCCTAGAGCTGTCCGCCTGGCAAAACTGAACAATCGGAGGAAAAGGGCCTTGGTCATGGATGTGACCAGGAACCCGAGGGTCCCTCTGACAGACCTCCAGAATTCCTCTGTAGAGATGGGAAAACCTTCCAGAAGGACAACCATCTCTGCAGCACTTCACCAATCAGGCCTTTATGGTAGAGTGGCCAGACGGAAGCCACTCCTCAGTAAAAGGCACATGACAGCCCGATTGGAGTTTGCCAAAAGGCACCTAAAGGTCCCTCAGACCATGAGAAACACGATTCTCTGGTCTGATGAAACCAAGATTCTTTGGCTTGAATGCCAATCGTCTGGAGGAAACCTGGCACCATCCCTAGGGTGAAGCATGGAAGTGGCAGCATCATGCTGTGGGGATGTTTTTGCAGCGGCAGGGAGTGGGAGACTAGTCAGGATTTAGGAAAAGATTAACAGAGCAAAGTACAGAGAGATCCTTGATGAAAACCTGCTCCAGAACGCTCAGGACCTCAGACTGGGGTTAAGGTTCAGCTTCCAACAGGACAACGACCCTAAGCACACAGCCAAGTCAATGCAGGAGTGGCTTCCGGACAAGTGTCTGAATGTCTTTGAGTGGCCTAGCCAGAGCCCAGACTTGAACCTGATCGAACATCTCTGGAGGACCTGAAAATAGCTGTGCAGTGACTCTCCCTATCCAACCTGACAGAGCTTGAGAGGATCTGCAGAGAAGAATGGAGGAAACTTCCCAAATACAGATGTTCCAAGCCTGTAGTGTCATACCCAAGAAGACTCAAGGCTGTAGTTGCTGCCAAAGGTGCTACAGCTAAGTATTGAATAAATGGTCTGAATACTTACTGTATGTAAATGTGATATTTCAGTTCTTTATTTTTAATATATTTGCAAACATTTCTAAAACCTGTTTTTTCTTTGTAGTTATGGGTTATTGTGTGTAGATTGAGGAGGGGGAAAAACGATTTAATCAATTTTATATTAATGCTGTAACGTAACAAAATGTGGAAAAAGTCAAGGGGTCTGAACACTTCCCGAATGCACTGTTCAACTTGGTGTTAGATGGTTACTTATCCTGAAAGTAGTCTATGGACCTTGAAAAATTGTAATTCATGGTTCAGTTTGTAAACCATGGATTACAATATCCCCTGGCCCATTGACTCGTTTCACAGTGAGGAACCATCTAACATCAAGTCGTTAAATACTCAACTTCCCGTTTAATCATGTAAAAATACAAGGCTTATACCCGAGACTGATGAGGAAGCGAGACATCCCACTTGCTCATTTTGTCTCGTTCATATACTGTAGTACAAGCAGACCAGACCAATCACTGTACATGAAGGGACCAGACCCACCTGCTATCGTATTGGTGTCTATGGGAAATTCACCCCTTAAAGCAGACCCGATTTGTGACAATTCTTTAAAATGGTAAATGGCCTGAGTAAGAAATCTTCATTTATCCACCATCTTTGGTATAGACATTAACTGACTGACTAATGGTGGGAGCTGTGTCTTTGGGCGAGTAAAAATATGAATGATTCATTTGATAGACTACATCATGTATCGACCATACGGCAATGCTAAGTCATTTTCCATAGTCTTTTATGGGTTTCATTTGGGTGGGAATAGCTTGTCTAAAAAATAGGCCTAGAGATCAGACCATTCACCTAGCTCGGGCTTCTTGCCACTTTGACTTAAATGTTTTACATCAGCCTGCAGGCAACCTTTCCCCATTCATCCGCTCACTACATAAATCTTTCACTGCTGTCCCTCTGTGTTACACTCAGCTAGGTGTGGGCGCTGGGAATTGAATCAGCTTACTTCACACATTATTAAGTGCAGTGCAGGTGAGAAATACATGCACCTGTCTGCTTGTTGTTAGAGCTAAAACAATATACGCTCAATCAAAGTGGTGGAGTCGAGTCAGCATTTAACAGATGGGATGAGAGGCACATCTTGGGCAACATTGAAATCATAGTGGTATAGCACTCAGTGTTACACATTATTAGACTGATGTTATGTGCATTGGTTCCATGTATTTGCATTGGGCTTGCACATAGCTAGTGGGCTCTTGTGACACAACTATGATTCAAGCTACTTACATTCACCAGTCAGAACATACTCTGCAACTTACTGGAGAGACACGAAGTAGATCTGAAAAAACATTGACTGCACATTGTTTTGCTCTTAGTCACCAGCATTGCATGTCATCATACTTGTAAGCAATGATCTGCTCTCCTCCTTCAAACATGTAACAACTACATCACTTAATTCTCTAAATTTCTAAGCAGATTTTCTGTAGAACATTTTTCAGTTATTTACACACATATATCCAACTGAGAGAGCCTTAGGAATTCTTCATTCATCATTTTAAACGGAATTCATAATCGGTTTAAATGCAGGTTTGGTTGAGGTAAAGAACGTTTAAAAAAAAAATAATAATAAAAAGCTTTAACAAAAACATGCAGGCATCCACAGCATGTAATAACAGGCCTGGTCGTGCGTTTCCAGGCAGGTTTTTTTCCCCCTCGGTGTACATCTCACTTGCTATTTGCGTTTTCTAAATCTGTCTGCAGGTCTGGTGCCTCAGCATTAATCTTTCAGGCCAAGCTTAGCTTACTCCATTGTGGAAAGACTTGGAGAGGGAAGCCCCATCCACAGCAAAGCTTTTAGCACTGGTGAAGCCTGAAGGAAGCGATAACAAATTCAAGCAGTAGGACTTTTTCATATTCATGCACCCATTTCCCCCCAAGTCAACTTAACGTTTCTTTCTCTGTTCATATTTCCTTAGAACTTATCCAAACTAGATTGATTATTGCAGTAGCGTTTTAATATTGTGCTTTTGTGTTCCTACTCACATAGTAGGTTTGGTAAATTGGAGGTTGTCCCTATGCGTCTTGTCTGTTCAACATCTTTATATCTGGACAAAGGCTGTGGATAGAGTTCGGAAAGTTCTGGAATGCTAAACCATTTTAGGTAATTAAAAATGTAATTACAAATTTAATTATATACAGTTTGACTTCATAATACAGTCTTAGCTCAGCTTTTCCTTGAATAGTTGTGTGTAGGATGAAGGTGAACCACTGTGTTGCTGCTGAGTGAATACCTGCAGCTGCTCATTAATGGCATCTCCATCTATTCATCTTCCACAATGCATTTCTCCCCAAAGGAAGAATCATCCAATGGCAGCTAGAGTGCAATAAAGAGCTGAAATAAAAATGAAGCAATGTCATTACCAACCTTCCAAAAAAAGAATGAAGCGGATCCCTCAGCGAATGAGATTCTACCAAAAATGGGCACCACTACAACGAAAGAGCAAGCTCCAGACACTTAATTAAACACCTTACTCTTTATTGAATTGAAGACAGTGAACGAAGAAGAGAGGGAGGATGTAATGGTGGGAGCAAAGGAAATAGAGGGTGGAATTTCAGGTTTATTGTTACTTTCCTAGTTTTTTTTCTATGTGGCTAAAAAAAATAGCACAGAGCCTTGTTGCTCCCGGCGATGAAACTCAAAAGCTTAAAGTCTCTGAAAGCTTCTCATTCAGAGGCAGCAACGACCATAATCTTAGAGAATGAATGGCTTTGGGCTTTCGAAAATTAGCATTCCTTTCATTGCCATCTCAGGGTTGATTAACAAAGAAATATCACGTCTGGAACTGGAGCCATCTTTTCTTACCCACTACTTATTTTCCATTGTTTGGGTGCAAGAGTTACCAATGTATATGGGTCTCTGAGTAGTCAAACACTCATGCAAGCATTGATGATGTAAACAGTATGACAACATTAGATTATTTCCCATCAGCAGCTTGGATGTTGTGCCATTGTCAATGGTCTTGGTTTCAATGATACTTATTGTTGGTGAATGGCATTTGAGACAAGGGCCAGGAGGTAGGTGGGTGTAGGGGTGATGGAGAGACTCAGCACAAAGGAACACACTGTCCTCTTGTGCCACCAAAAGAGCCACAGGAACAGAGTTTAACCGCATTATCACCATCGTGGGAGATGGAAAGATGGGGAGGAGTGGCCGTCTAGACTGGGGAGGTTCAGCAATACCAACAATACTTTTTTCCAAGAGCTGGAAGAATAAGGGGCACTCAAGTGGACTTTGCCCCGACATAGGCATTGAAGGCAGGATAGACCCAGCATGAACCCACCCCCTGCCCAGTTGCAGCTTGCGTTTGAATGAGCAACTATTTGGAGCCAAGCAAAAATGCTCAGTGCCTGAACGAACACTCCAAAGGACACATCAACCTACTGAGCCTGAACTCTTTATAAAATAAAACAATATTTACATGGTTTCTTATTGAAGTAAATATTCGTAATGACATGAATGAGAAATATCTGTCTTTTGAGGATTGTCTGTTTTTGTTATTTTTCCTGTGCTGTATGTTGGTTCAAAGTCCTGCTACCTAAAGCAACTCCACATGAATGATGTGCTGTGCTTTGCAACATAATAATATTCATGCAACCTAAGGAAAATATGTGAACTCCACTTTGCCCTCTATCTCAGGGAGGCTTTTTGTGCTCTCATCATTATTGAGTGGCAAAGAGAAACCTAAACAGCCATTATGAGACAAAGAATCCCTTTTGACCTTTCGGGAGATGGCTTCAGAGTACAGAAACTTGAATGAGTGCCTGCCCAAGTGCTTTTTGATGAATGCTACAATCGGAGACCGTGATGGGTAATTTTATTTTTACAGATCCCACGGGAGAGGGGGGCCAAATGGAGGTGTGCATAAATGCACTTTGAGCCCCACACAGACCGCCGACATTGACGCCAGTAATATAACCTCACACATCCCCCCTAAAACCCTGTGAAAATATGCGCTGATCTCGGCTGTTGTGGCACTAACCATTTAATCATAGACACCTTGATAAAAGTCACGGCTGTCATTGAAATGAGACGCCACCCTGTTCCTGAGAAAAGATAATGGACTGCATTTGATCCAAACCCAATTCTACAGAAAGCACAATGAGGATAAATAATTTAAAGAGCGTGATGTTTACAGTCATATGACATAATATCTGTCAAAATGGTGAGGAATCTAAATTCGACCCTATTTTCAAAAGGGAATTCAACCACAACCAGGCCACATTCAAAGAATCACATCATCCCCAAAAAAGTATGAGAAAATATCAACTTTAGTCATTCTTGAGTCAAATAGAGGTAAACACAACATGCTGAAACTAGACCAAAGTTATGTATAGAAAATGAATCCACTATCACCATTTATTCTGTATAAAGATGTTAAAACTTTTCTGAAATCACCCACAGAAAAAAGCCATTTCCTCACACTATCTTTGTGCATTTCCTGAATACCTATGATTGATTACCTTCCTCAACAATGGCAGCCTGGTAATTCGTCTGCAATACAGCATTCCATTTTCTGCTGGTATGAAAGATGGCCTGACGTATATAAAATTGTGATGCCACATTACAGTCAAAATGACATAAATAACTTTGAATATGAAAAGACTGTAATTTTAAAACTGTCAGAGCGAGGCAGACCGCATGGGCTTATGTTGGAAGTCTAACCAACATGAGGAATAGAAATATCATGTGCAATTAGAGTTCCAAAAGTTCCTTCTGATTCTTTTTACCATCTTACACGAGTGAGAGAGTTTGAGTTTTATTGCTGTCATTCATTTTCGGCAAGGCGATAACTTATTGCTGATGATTCTCCTAAAATAATGCATTGACTAGTAAGGACATGTCACCTAGTCCATGAAGTCTGAACCTCGCTAATATCTATCACTCACAGTATTGACATCCATGAGTGTCTTTAATTTCAGTATAGTACAGCGCTCAGTGAGAATTTGAACTACAGATATCGGATCTTAATTTGACCAGTTTCTCATAGCAGGAAAATAATCCTGTAGCAAGAGGAAATCTGAACTATATTGTTGATTACAATAAATGTCAATTTTTTAAAGGATTGATACACTATTGATACACTCATTTAATACACAAATGTTTGTATGTATATAGTGTATTTGGCTATATCAGCCACACCCTTTGCTGACAGGTGTATAAAATCAAGCACACAGCCATGCATTCTCCATAGATAAACATTGACAGTAGAATGGCCTTCCCAAAGAGCTCAGTAACTTTCAACTTGATACCATCACAGGATGTTACCTTTCCAACAAATTAGTTAGTCAAATTTCAGCCCTGCTAGAGCTGCCCCTGAAATGTCTACTAGCAACAACAGCTCAACCACGAAGTGATCGGCCACACAAACTCACAGAATGGGACCGCCGTGTGCTGAAGAGCATTAAAAATGGTCTGTCCTTGGTTGCAACACTCACTACCAAGTTCCCCACTGCCTCTGGAAGCAACGTCAGCACAGGAACTGTTCGTCGTGAGCTTCATGAAATGGGTTTCCATGGCCAAGCAGCCGCACACAAACCTAAGATCACCATGCACAAAGCCAAGAGTCAGCTGGAGTGGTGTAAAGCTAGCTGCCATTGGACTCTGGAGCAGTGGAAACACGTTCTCTGGAGTGATGAATCACGCTTCACCATCTGGCAGTCTGATGGACAAATCGGGGTTATAGGATGCCAGGAGAACTCTAACTGCCCCAATGCATAGTGCCACCAGTAAAGTTTGTTGGAGGAGGAATAATGGTCTGGGGCTGTTTTTCATGCTTCGGGGCAAGGCCCCTTAGTTCCAGTGAAGGGAAATCTTAACGCTACACCACACAATTACATTTTATACGATTCTGTGCTTCCAACTTTGTGGCAACAGTTTTTGATGAAGGCCCTTTCCTGTTTCAGCATGACAATTCCTCTGTGCACAAAGCGAGGTCCATACAGAAATGGTCTGTCAAAATCAGTGTGGAAGAACTTGACTGGCCTGCACAGAGCCCCGACCTCAACCCCATCAAACACCTTTGGGATGAATTGGAACACCGACTAAGAGCGAGGCCTGATTGCCCAACATCAGTGCCCGACCTCACTAATGCCCATGTGGCTGAATGGAAGCAAGTCACCGCAGCCATGTTCCAATATCTAGTGGAAAGCCATCCCAGAAGAGTGGAGGCTGTAATAGCAGCAAAGGGGCCACTATCTCCATATTAATGCCCATGATTTTGGAATGAGATGTTTGACAAGCAGGTGTCCACATACTTTTGGTCATGTAGTGTACATTTTTAGTTAGTCTGGCATTTTAAATTGAACATTACAAACTTTAGAAGCCTTTTAAAACCTTGACTTTGCGACAACAGAGTGATCAAATGAAGAAACTCCACCTGTACAAAATCTCAGTGTCAAACTGGACACATTAACCAATAAAATGGTTAATCTATTTAGAACTGAGTGATGATGGTGGTAATATGTCATCATGTTGCAGAGTTCTGCAAATTCATGAATCTATCATTTTATTCAAGACACAATTGGGACCAGACTTTTACCCTGACCATGTAGCAGAATAAAATCTGGGCCCTTGTTATAACCTGAAACTAGTCAGATATAACAAGTCCTACACTCTTAGAAAAAAAGGTTATACGTATTTCTTGATTTATATATGGCGCCTCCAAAGGTTCTTTATAGAACTATTTTCACTGAACCAAAATTGGTTCCACATAGAACCCTTAGATTCCATACATGTAGAACCTTTAGGGTGCCATATATGATGCAAGGAATATAATCCTTTTTGCTTCTAGACAGATTTTTCTTTCTAAGAGTGTAGTAAGGTACAACTAGTTAAAGTCAGGTATAACTAGTCCTAGTCAGGTATAACTAGTTCTAGTCAGGTATTAGTAGTCCTAGTCAGGTATAACTGGTCCTAGTCAGTAATTACTAGATCTAGTCGGGTATAACTAGTCCTAGTCAGGTATAACTAATCCTAGTCAGGTATTAGTTATAGTTAGTCAGGAAAAATCAGGGCCCTAGACAGAACAGAACATCGTCATCATCACCATATCCCACATGTCCAAAATGACAACTGATGACATGTAACGAGTCGAAGGGGAGGATGACCCATTTCAGATAAGGGACTGCACAGTGCATAGCAAAGACTTTGTAACTTGCTGTAACAATCTCTCTGACATGTTCCATTCGACACCCTGAGCGAGTTCCCAGAGCACCATGCTGTGATTAGGCCTATTTTCCTTCCTTTAGCTTTCCCTCTTTTGTCCTTACCTCTTCGGTCCTTCCCTTTTCTGTCACTCTTCCCCTTTCTCATTAGGGATGAAGCGGATGTGACTCAGATCATTAAGATTACTTTGTTTTATTATTATGGACCTGTTCCCGGGAACCGACGACTCATCGGAGCGCTAGCATGTCTACCGTGACTCCATACAGCAATGTGGCTCAATTAGGCCATATCGTTATGGATGTGGAAGTGTTTTCTCAACCTTCGGCTATCAGCTTCTATTAGGATCATTTTTAAGAATTACACAGGCAATTTCTGCTGCCATTGCATTGGAATAGGTAGCAAATAATGCTGTAATGCAAACAAGCTAATTGTGTGTCCAGCTCTTCCGATTAGATCTTCATCCTATTTGCATTATTTGTAGTTGTAATATCTACTTAAACTGTCAATTCAGTCAAGTGCTTGAGAATCAGTGTTTTGAAGAACCTATAATGACAGTGGTTGACATACATAGTGGAACTAGCTACATCAGTAAAAGCATGCTTGGTAACCTTTAGTCGAAGAATGCCCACATGTCCATAGTAGCCAGAGCCTCTCTCTCCAGGGCCGTGGCATGTTGATCAGGACAATGAATCATCATGTTTGTGAAGTTCATTAAAAGTTTGACATTCATCATCTGTACGAGCACAATGAAACGTAAGGAATTTCTGTCAGTTTTGAGTTGGGAAAAATGTATACACACCGGATTACTTTTTCCACATTTTGTTGTGTTATAAAGTGTCATTAAAAGGTATTCAATTTACATTGTTTGGTCAACTTTCTACACAAAATACTCTAATGTCAAAGTGGAAGAAGAATTCTAACATTTGTAAACAAACAATGTATGATTTAAAAAAAATCTTGATTAGATAAGAATTCAACTCCCTGAGTCAATACATGTTAGAATCACCTTTGGCAGTGATTACAGCTGTGAGTCTTTCTGGGTGAGTGTCTAAGAGCTTCCCACACCTGCATTGTGCAACATTTGCCCATTATTATTTTCTAAATTCTTTAAGCTCTGTCAAATTGGTTTTGAGCATTGCTAGACAACCATTTTCAGGTCTTGCCAATGATTTTCAGGCAAATTTAAGTCAACACTGTAACTTGGCCACTCAGGAACACACAGTGAGTCTTCTTGGTTAGCCACTCCAGTATATATTTGGCCTTGTGTTTTAGGTTATTGTCCTGCTGAAAGGTAAATTAATCTCCCATTGTCTGGTGGAAATCTGACTGAACCAAGTTTTCCACTAGGATTTTGCCTGTGCTTTGCTCCAATCTGTTTCTTTTATGTCCTGAAAAACTCCATAGCTCTTAACGATCACATGCTCACCCATAACATGATGCACCCAACACTATGTTTGAATATATGGAAAGTGTTACTCAGTAATCTGTTGTATTCTTTCCCCAAACACAACATTTTGTTTTCAAGACAAAACGTTAATTGCTTTGACACATTTTTTTGCAGTATTACTTTAGTGCCTTGTTGTAAACAGGATGCATATTTTGTAATATTTTTATTCTGTACAGGCTTCCTTCTGTTCACTCTGTCAATTAGGTTAGTATTGTGGAGTATCAACAATGTTGTTGATCCATCATCAGTTTTCTCCTATTGCAGCCATTCAACTCTGTAACTGTTTTAAAGTGACCATTGGCCTCATGGTGAAATCCCTGAGTGGTTTCCTTCCTCTCTGGCAACTGAGTTAGGAAGGACGCCTGTATCTTTGTAGTGACGCCATCCAAAGTGCAAATACCTAATAATACGTTTACAAATACCTACAGTTGGGTTACAAAAGTAGTTTGAAGTGTTTTGTCAAAGTTTATCGGCAACTTTTTAATTTAAAAAAATGACGTTGCGTTTTGGAAAGCTGTTTTTTCCTGGATCAGACGGGCTATATAAATGGACATTTTGGGTATACATGGACGGATTTAATCGAAAAAAATACCCAATTGTGATGTTTATGGGATATATTGGAGTGTCAACAAAGAAGCTCGTCAAAGGTAATGAATGTTTTATATTTTATTTCTACGTTTTGTGTAGTGCCGGCTAAGCTAATTATTTTGTTTACGTCTTTTTCCGGTATTGCGGGTGGGTGCATGCTATCAGATAATAGCTTCTCATGCTTTCGCCGAAAAGCATTTTAAAAATCTGACATGTTGGCTAGATTCACAACAAGTGTAGCTTTAATTGAGTACCCTGCATGTGTGTTTTAATGGAAGTTTGAGTTTTATCGAGTACGATTAGCATTTGGCGTTGCGCATTTCTGCAGATTATTGGCCAGGAGAGACGCCATGCTCAAAGGGATAACCAATGTCTGCTTTTTTACTTTTACCCATCTACCAATAGGTGCCCTTCTTTGTGGATAACCTCCCTGGTGTTTGTGGTTAAATCTCTGCTCGACTGAGGGACCTTACAGACAATTGTATGTGTGGGATATAGAGATGAGGTAGTCATTAAAAGAAATCTAGTTAAACACTATTATTGCAAACAGAGTGAGTCCATGCAACTTATTATGTGGCTTGTTAAGCACATTTTTACTGCTGTACTTACAGCTGAAGTCGGAAGTTTACATACACCTTAGCCAAAAACAATGAAACTCAGTTTTTCACAATTCCTGACATTTAATCCTAGTAAAATTGTCCTGTCTAAGGTCAGCTAGGATCACCACTTTATTTTAAGAATGTGAAATGTCAGAATAATAGTAGAGAGAATGATTTATTTCAGCTTTTATTTCTTTCATCACATTCCCAGTTTGTTAGAAGTTAACATACACTCAATTAGTATTTGGTAGCATTGCCTTTAAATTGTTAAACTTGGATCAAATGTTTCGGGCAGCCTTCCACAAGCTTCCCACAATAAATTGGTTGAATTTTGGCCCGTTCCTCCTGACAGAGCTGGCGTAACTGAGTCAGGTTTGTAGGCCTCTTTGCTCCCACACCCTTTTTCAGTTCTGCCCACATATTTTCTATAGGATTGAAGTCAGGGCTTTGTGAAGGTCACTCCAATACCTTGACTTTGTTGTCCTTAAGCCATTTTGCCACAACTTTGGAAGTATGCTTGGGGTCATTGTCCATTTGGAAGACCCATCTGCGACCAAGCTTTAACTTCCTGACAGATGTCTTGAGATGTTGCTTCAATATATCCACATAATTGTCCTTCCTCATGATTCCATGTATTATGTGAAGTGCAACAGTCCCTCCTGCAGCAAAGCACCCCCACAACATGATGCTGCCACCCCCATGCTTCCACCCCCATGCTTCCACCCTCATGTTCTTCAGCTTGCAAGCCTCCCCCTTTTTCCTCCAAACATAACAATGGTCATTATGGCCAAAGAGTTCAATTTTTGTTTCATCAGACCAGAGGAAAAAAAGTATGATCTTTGTCCCCATGTGCTGTTGCACCACATAGAAATAAATAAACTAGATCACCCCCAGTCACGGTTTGGACCAGTAACCGAAATGTTGATGGTTAGAATCCCAGAGCCGACCAGGTGAAAAATGTGCCGATGTGCCCTTGAGCAAGGCACTTAACCATAATTTCTCTTGTAGGTCGCTATGGATAAGAGCGTCTGCCAAAATGTCAAACCATTAGTTAAAAAAAAAAAAACATTGTTTAACCCACTGAAGTAGCTAACGTCTTTGTCTGCAATTCATCAATACGTATAAGCACTTAGTTGTTTGTTCAGGAGTTCATCGCATTACATACCCCCTCTATATTTTGAAGCTATAAAATTAATAGCTGTGGGTGTTTAATGCATTTATGTTCTCTGCAAAATTACTTTAATGAAAGTAAATAACATCTTGAAGAACTATCAATAATTAATGAAAGCATTAGGCAGACAGCATACACACATATTAAGAGAGAGATAGCTCTGTTAAATATAAAAGAGTGCAATGAAAGAGAGGAATAAAGTGAGGAAGGTAATACACATTACAAAACTACATCAGTGGAGAACAAAAGCCATGTAATGGATTTACATCTGACCTTTGGAACCCTACATTAAACTTGTACACAATTTTGGGAAACTGCTAATTACATTTTCTCCGTATCCTATCAAACAGTCTATTTCCCCACTCACAGTATGTTTCAGACATTGCACACAGCAGGGAGTGAGGAGTAACAATTCAGGTATCTGATTAAATTTGTGTCTAAGAGAATAGTATGATAAGAGAAATGGGAGCCTGATGTAGCATATTTCTGTCTTAGTATTCATACACTGACAATCATGCAGTTCATAAGTAATCTAACATAATATAATTAGCCAGATAACTAACTCACTAAATTGTTCATAACATACACTCTTAGGGTTCCAAAAAAGTTATTTGGCTGTCCCCATAGTCCCAGTCGATTTTAGATAGAACGTCGTGGCCCCGCCTGCTTGTGGGGAATGCAACCTGTGGTTACCTACAGTATGCTACTCCATTGGCTCACAGCAAATACTGGACTTTTTAAAATATTTTGATTTTTTATCCCCCTTTTCATGGTATCCAATTATTAGTAGTTACTATCTTATCTCATCGCTACAACTCCCGTACGGGCTCGGGAGAGATGAAGGTCGAAAGCCATGCATCCTCCGAAACACAACCCAACCTAGCAACACTGTTTCTTAACACAGTGCGCATCCAAGCCGGAAGCCAGTCGCACTAATATGTTGGAGGAAACACCGTGCACCTGGCGACCTGGTTAGCGCACACTGCGCCCGACCCACCACAAATCAAATCAAATCAAATTGATTTATATAGCCCTTCGTACATCAGCTGATATCTCAAAGTGCTGTACAGAAACTCAGCCTAAAACCCCAAACAGCAAGCAATGCAGGTGTAGAAGCACGGTGGCTAGGAAAAACTCCCTAGAAAGGCCAAAACCTAGGAAGAAACCTAGAGAGGAACCAGGCTATGTGGGGTGGCCAGTCCTCTTCTGGCTGTGCCGGGTGGAGATTATAACAAAACATGGTCAAGATGTTCAAATGTTCATAAATGACCAGCATGGTCGAATAATAATAAGGCAGAATAGTTGAAACTGGAGCAGCAGCATAGTCAGGTGGACTGGGGACAGCAAGGAGTCATCATGTCAGGTATTCCTGGGGCATGGTCCTAGGGCTCAGGTCCTCCGAGAGAGAGAAAGAAAGAGAGAATTAGAGAGAGCATATGTGGGATGACCAGTCCTCCTCACCACAGGAGTCGCTAGTGCGCGATGAGACAAGGATATTCCCACCGGCCAAACCCTCCCTAACCCAGGCAACGCTAGGCCAATTGTGCGTCGCCCCATGGACCTCCCGGTCGCGGCCGGCTGCGACAGAGCCTGGGCGCAAACCCAGAGTCTCTGGTGGCACAGCTAGCACTGCGATGCAGTGCCCTAGACCACTGTGCCACCCGGGAGGCCATACTGGACATTTTTCAAACAAAATGTTCTTGTTTTCTTGACAAGTAAAATGTATTATCTTGATGAACTGTTTTCCACACACATAGTTATACTTGGACACCTGGTCCCCACATTTCCCACACTGTAAAAAAAAAGTATCTGTAAAACAAACAAAAAATGACTGGCAAAAAATGACCAGTACAATTTCCATTATTTTATAAACCGTTGCTTCAAAGAAATGACAGAAAATAAGGTATAAACACAGAGAGTGTCCGTTAATAGACAGAGCCGATATCTGGATAAATCTGGATAAAGTCTTTTTAGCGAAAATCCCTGCAATAAATTAAAGGGATTTTCCGTACCAATTTTTTTTTAAATACAGTTTTTTAAATATTTATCTAACTTCAGGGCCCTAGTTTATAGATCAGAAAACTCTGAAAATTAGTACATCTGTTTATCACAACTAAAGTCCCTTTGGGAAATTAAAGAAAGTATCCTCTGTACTTGAAGACATTTCTTTGTTAATCTGTCAGCTCTTCTCTTTGTTCCTCTTTGTGGTATCAAGATACAAGATAAAAGTGTATGTATAAGAGTCATATACAGTGGGCTCCAAAAATACTGGCACCCCTGGCTGGCAATGCATTAACAATATTTTAAAAAATATATATAAACAATATAATTATAGAGAATAACTCAAAATACCAACATGTGAGAAATACTGTACTTTTTTACTGTTTCAATGGAACCCACCAAAATCATTTATCATCAAGGTTTCACAATTAATGGCACCCTTAATGATTATTGCAAATAACATTAACAAAATTAAACCAGGAATTAAATTTCTCTAAGTCTTAAGGAAATATATTGAGCCATTTCATCACTTCCTGTTTCACTAGCGTATAAAAAATGAGGTATCACGCATGCAATAACCCTTTGTCATCCAACACCATGAAGAAAACAAAAGAACTGGCAGTTCAAAAGAGACAGATGGTCGTAGACCTTCATAAATCTGGTTATGGCTACAAGAAGATCCACAAATGATTGAACATACCACTGAGCACTGTCAGGGCATTTATTAAAAAATGCAAAAGTTATGGAACAGTTGAAAACGTCACGGGTAGAGGACGCAAATGCATTTTCCCCCCCACCAGGGTGGGGAGGAGGATGGTGAGAGAAGCAACAAAATCCCCAAGAATCACTGTGAAAGAATTGCAGGCCTTGGTGGCATATTGGGGTCACCCGTTTTCAAAAAGCACCATCAGACGCCACCTCCACAACCACAGGCTCTTTGGAAGGGTTGCCAGAAGAAAGCCCTTTCTGACCCCAAGACACAGACGCAAGCGCTTGGAGTTTGCCAAGCGTCATTTAAATTATGACTGGAAGAAGGTGGTCTGGTCAGATGAGACAAAAATTGTACGTTTTGGTCAGATACAGCATCGGCATGTTTGGCGTCAAAACTGAGATGCAACAAGGAGAGGCACCTCATACCCACGGTGAAATATAGTGGTGGGTCAGTGATGTTTTGGGGCTGTTTTAATTCCAGATGTCCAGGTGCACAGGTTAAGATTGATGGAATAGTGAATTCCACCATGTATCAGGAAATTTTGGCTAACAATCTGGTTGCCTCTGCCAGAAGGCTGGGACTTGGTCGTAGGTGGACTTTCCAGCAAGACAATGACCCAAAACATACCTCAAGATCCACACAGAAATGAATCTGTGACAACAAAATCAATGTTCTGCCATGGCCATCTCAGTCGCCGGACCTCAATCCAATCGAAAACCTGTGGGCTGAGTTGAAGAGGGCAGTTGATAAGCGCAATAATGTGAAGGATGTTGAAAGGATCTGCATAGAGGAATGGTCCAAAATCCCTTCAAATGTGTTCCTTAACCTTACAAACGTTACAGTAAAATACATGCTGTTATCCTTGCCAGAGGTGGTTGCACTAGGTACTAAATAAGGAGTGCCAATGATTATGAAACCCTGATTTTGGTGAAATGTATTTTGTATTAAATAATTGTATGGATTTGGTGGCTTCCATTGAAACAATACAGTATTTCTCACATGTTGGTATTTTGAGTTTATCTCTATACTTATGTTGTTTATATATTTTTAAGTATTGTTTGTGCATTGCCATTCAGGGGTGACAGTAATTTTGGAGTAATCACTGTAAAAATCACTGTAAATTATTTGAATGCCTAATTTGTGAAAATGTAAGGTGAACAGTCAAATAGTAACCTAGCTTAGCACTTCTGTTTTTCAGGGGAAATGGAAGTTAGGTTCAAAATCTGTATCCCTGAAAACTGAATTGTTAGTGTTTTCTGGCGACTCCGCATAGGCTAGTCAAATAGTCACCTTCCTGACTAACACTAAAGCTGATTGGACCAGTTGATGGCATGACCAACAACATGTCCATGGCACCTGAGGACTGCTCTTGTCAATCATTTCACTATTAATATTGATTAAATAGGAGTGGTTTGTCTGAGATGGGGCGCTGGGCCTTGATTGCCCTAGTTTCAAATGTTACACATTCAACTTGTTCAAGTCCCGGTTTTCACAATCCATTTTGATTGGCGTAAATGGTAAGCAAGCCGAACATCCCCTTTAATTGAGACACAAGTCTAATGTTTGCCGAGAGAATCTGTCAGTAGATTGACTATTCCCCTCCACTCGTTGTCAATGTCGATGCTTGTGAAGAATGTCGGTGAGGTAGATAAGCCTGGACAGGAAATGCTGATTGGACACTATGGATAGCCGTTAGACAGAGAAGAATAGTATTGGCAACCCCACTGTCACCATTCGAAACCCAAGTCGTAATACCACTCTCTGCTGAATTAATTGCTGTTTCCCATTGTCTGTGTCCTAGACATATTGGCTGAATAGAAAGAAAACATGTCTCTGGCTCCAAAAGAGTATTGTTCTTTCCAGCCTGATACAAATATTGTGTCCTACCTACTACTAGGAAGGAAATGTGCTGAGTGACCTCTGACACATATGTTTTAAGGGTACTCTAATCAGCTATTGACTTCATTAGGTCAAATAGAGGGTGTCCTGTTTTACACATGTACAAGTGTGTAACCTGTACAAGTGTGTGGTGTGAAATGGAAATGTTTTTTGCATATCCCGCTCCCCCTGAGAGTGGGGTCATGGCCAGGGATCAGCCATTATTGACGGCAACAGTGTAGCAATTAAAGTTATGTGCCTTGCAAACAGGCAGAAAAACAGATTTTTTTCCCTAGTTGGCTCAGGGATTCAAACTAGCAACCTTTTGGTTACTGACCAAACATTTAACCACTAGGCTACTTGCCACCCTCGAATGTTTAGAGGGAAGAGAGACATTTTCCTTCGTTCTTTTTCATTTTTTCATTTATGGCCTTCTGATGCTAGTCGGATATCGGAAATGTCTCATTTATGAAGTTGTAAGTCCTACATGATTGTGTTCAAGTGCTTTTGAAGTCAGAACAATTCTTCAGCTAATTTGATTTTAGCTAGCTTAATTAACTAGTTAACGTTGCAAATGATAAAGTTAGCTAGCTTGCCTAACGTTGAGAATGTGGTAAAACTAGCTACGTTATCTATGTTTGACAATGTCAAAAATGGACTTACTTTATCATCTTTCGGTTGAAAAGGTGAAACGTCAGTGATGAAATGTCACAACTCGCTCAAGTGGTAATTTCCCTTTAGGAGGAAGGCAGCATTAAGTCAAATGACATTCGATAGACTTCTTTGTGAGCGTGTAGACTGAACGACTTAGCAACAGCATTTGGTTTCATAGTCTTAAAAGCCATTGTCAGGCATTCACAAGAGCATACCATTAATTAATAACACTTTGAATGCCTATGCTGCCCAGCCTCTCTACCTTGCGTCTTTGTCTTTCCCTCACTCTGTGTTTGTCGGGTATAAATGACTATGTAACTGTGTCTTATTTAGTGGTGTTCAGTCTGCCACCATGGTAACGTGAGAAGTGATGATGCACTCGAGAGGCCCTCTCCAGTAGTAAGAGAGGTGCAGTCAAAACAATCCACTTCACTTTGAAAGGTAAGGCAGAGTTGGCTGTGTTCTTGATCCTGAACTTTAATAGTCCCTTCATTTAAACATTATTATGGTAACCTGACAAGTCATCTGATTTAAATGGACATTAGGTGGATGAAATCATTGGCTGAAAAGGCAGGTCAGTTTGATAGAGCTCCAATCCGTTTTCTTTTCATTTAAAAGCATTTTGATTAAAGGGACAGTTCACCTAAATAAAATAAATAATTCACAAAATGATGTATTTGTAAGCAGTCTATGGACAAGGATAGAGTGCAATCAACACTTTGGTTTTGTTTATGTAGCCACTGCCAGCATTTGCTAATTGGATAATTTTACAAACAAAATCCATAAAGTCAATGTACCCAGTATTGGGGTGGCAGGTAGCCTAGTGGTTAGAGCGTTGGGCCAGTAACCAAAAAGTTGCTAGATCAAATCCCTGATTTGTCAAGGTAAAAGTCTGTCCTTCTGCTCCTGAACAGGGCAGTTAACCCACTGTTCCTAGGCTGTCATTGTAAATAAGGATTTGTTCTTAACTGACTTGCCTGGTTAAAAAAATATTAAAGTAGTGTCAAACAAGGTCATTGAACTACACAATCCCTTTCAGATACTTTTGTATGATTTGGGTGGCTGTATTATCCATGGGCTATTTATGAAGTAAGGAAATATATAACTTTGCAATTTGGGTGAACATACTGTACCTTAAAGGCCCTCAGAATTCTGGATTATTATTGACATTTCTTGTTTCTTTATACAATTCCCCACCCTCTTGTTTGGACCTTTACTCTCCTGGGATTAGCCTTTACTGTCATTTCCAGCGAGCAGTACTTTTTCTAATGGAAAGTTGACCAAGTGAATTATGGACTACTGTTTCCCCTGTAAGACATTCCCAGCATAACTGTGTGACTTGAACGTTACAAGAGTGCCAAGTAACACACGCGTTTCACTTTAGAGAACATGAGAGGGGGTGAAATGTCTGGAAATGGGAGGAAGCATGGCAGGATAGGTGTTCACTTCTGAAATATCCTCTCATGGATTAAAGCCAGATTAAATAATTACTCTGCAATCAAAGAACAATCAGAGAAGTATCGCCCAACGCAGTAGTGAAGTGTTGTGGTAACGTGAGGTTGGGGACACGCTAGGGGACACTGGGGGCACATAGACTATGGAGCAGAGACAGCCTGTGTAAATAGTCTGACACCTAAATCATTTACAAGCATTTTAAGGCTTCCTCTTACCCTGTAGTCTTTTCCATTTGTTTCTCTTGGACATACACAATGGAGATTGTTTTTTAAATGTATCATTCACCTCTGAGGAAAAGCTAGACCCAAGACAAGATGGGAACCTATGTCATGCCATTAAATCGATACATTTTGCTCATCTACCTGGAAATTCATGAAACTTTCAAAAAAACGGTAATGATTGACGATTAATAATAAGCCGCCATCTAAAGAGTCAGTGCGTAGCATAGCCATTTCCTTGATCTTGGCTGAAAATTCTGAACTTGTCTCTCATCATATTGTGCTGATTGAACTAGGGTCAAGTGGAATCAGCAATTAAGTGTCTGAATTTTTCTACCGAGAGCTAACTAACGACATATTGACTTGTAAATGAGAGAGCTTCTCGCTCTTTAAAAGGTGTTGCCGTCTGGCTTTTCTCTGAAGATCAAAGGACCTCAGAATATAATAAATCATCGTACAAAGATAGTTGTTTCGACCAACAGGACTTGAAGAATCTTATTAAGGGTGTCTTTTCCCAGGTTAGCCCTTTTCTCAGAGTCATTAGAGGAAAATGGAGCAGTGCCAAGGAGACTTGTTCGTTTTGGGGAGAGGAGGGGTTTGCTTTAGAACCAAACTTACTTTTCCTTTATTTGTACCTTGACTCGACCAGGGACTATTCATTAATGAGTGAGAGATACTCAGGTACCGTGCTTCCCTACTTTGCAATCTCGCCAATTAAATGGTGTCTGCTTGACCCCCATTAGCAAACTACTGTGTTGAGAGAAAGATGAAAGAAAAGGTCTGGGGGAATTGTAAATTAGTGAAAAACAATTGCTTTACTCTGCTTTAGTTTTAGGTCATATGAATTATTTGTGTCTTTTTCTCCTTCCCAGAGCAGAGGATGAAATTAGTCACAAGAAATGGCTGCCATTTTGTCTGACTCTGCTGGTCTGCCGTTTCTTGCTTTGCCAAATATCATACTGCAGCACCCAGTTAAACTCTGTTTACTCACTCACCCCACTATTCTGCTGGGGGCTGTTCTCCATGCTTAGCCCACATTTTTTTTATGGTTAATCAAGAATTCCAATATTGATTCATATTGTTTACATTATTAAGACTTTCAATTTTGTGTGAATGTCACTGTTCCCTACGATACTCTGTTTTTCCCTTTACCTACATCCACAATATAGCTTCTTAAGTAGTGTTTCCTCATAAGCCATCAATAACATGTATAAATGCAGGGAGCTTGAGTCTTAATAAAGAATGAACAAATGTTTGCATATACCAGAATGCCACTTAATTTGCAGTAGCACTGGAAAAAATACAGAGCGAAAGCTCTACACTGTAAATTAATATTATTCTATATGGAATTTAATAGAATGGAGGTGGGTGGGTGGTTGATATCCTACATATCTTAGCATTCACATATCGACCATTCAATGCAAATAGTATATATCAGATGTTATTATACTGCAATTACTTTCATGTTATTACTATGCTATGACCAGTTTGTCTGTTGGAGTTTCAAACCGTGGTAGCACCCCTGCTCCAAGTCTAAGGGATGGATTCAATCTGAAAAGCTGAAGAGCACTACAGCTCAATGGAATTTTAAAGACAATGTTCCCGTGTTAGTGGAGACTGCATTTACGGTAAACGTTACATATTTCAGCTCAAGCGGAAGTTACTTTTAAATTCCAATTGTGCTAGAGTGATGGGGATTGAATCAAGCCCTAACCTTGGGTGATGAATTGGTATTCATCAAACGAATGACTCATAGATGGATGGAGAAGCATGTGGGTCAGTAAGCCTCCATAATGGCATATGGAGAGGATAGCTGTGTTGGCGGATGAGTGGAGGAGATCGAGGGAACATCTTGGATGAGAGGGGCCATGTTGGTTATTGTATTGGGATTGGATGGCTTAGTTTAGAGTTGATGCATGGCCTTGTGGTGTTAACTTCAAGGAGTGTGCAGCATGACCAAGACACCTGAAAAGGAGGTGTAATGAAGAAGCAGTGGAGAAAGCTGAGGAGTTGGCCACACTAGTGGATGGTTAAGTGAATTTAGATAGATTTAGTGTGTGAGGAGTTTAATGGAGAGCTCAGGCAGCAATAGCCAAGTGCGGACCTGAAGAGGGGCTTGACAATATGAGGACTATAGTTACTAGTGGATTGTGGTTTAAATGTTTGGGTGGATTGTGAGCAGAATCCTACCTGTGCGTCCCAAATGTCACCCTATTCCCTATATAGCTGCTATATAGTGCATTACTTTTGACAAGAGCTCCATGGGCCCTGATCAAAAATAGTGCACTATAAAGGGAATAGGATGCCATTTGGGTCACAGTTTACCTATCTGCTTGGGCTCCACTTGTATAAAAGACTCATTGAAGCGCTACCTTTAATTAGAGGCTTTAAATCACAGATGATTGCTTGGTCATGGATCCTGAGCCTTAATGACAGGTGTCTTAGACATTGAACGCACAAAAAACTGGACATTTACTTTGTGTTCCTTTTCAAGTGCATGTTGACCTTTTAAAGTGTGGTGCCGGGGAGGTGCATATACAATCCAAAGTAATTAGATAGAAAAGCAATCTGAGGATTATAATTATAGGATTGTAACAAAGAAGGATAATCTTAATTACTGGTCTATAATCAGGCTTTTTGTTGTCCGTTAGAGTTACTCAAGCTCTCTCCACCCAATAAATGGGTGGAAGTGGACAATTAGTAGTGCGTTTTACACAGGAAGCTAGCCAGGAAACAATGCTCCTTATTACGAGAATATGGATGCAAATTTATATTAGGACCTAAGAGTAGACTCAGAGGATGCAAAAACTTTAAATGAAGCATTGTGTTCCAGTAACAGGGGTTGTCCTTTACCTGGGTATGGGGTCATGAAGCATTGTGTTCCAGTAACATGGGTTGTCCTTAACCTTGGTGAGGGGTCCGTTTAAGAGCCAAAGGAAGCATCAATCAGTTATTGCCTTTTGGTTCCCGGTAAATTATGGAAAATGACATAGGAAGCATTGTGGGAGGGTCCGGTCCTTTCACTTGTGCTGGTATTAATGTTCTTTGTGATTATTTTAGGTACCTTTGACAAATGGCAAAGTATTCTATTTTAGAATATCCTGTAAGTATTGTATATTCAAGGTGAGTCAAAGAAAATCAGGAGAGAAAAGAAACTCATTTGTAGAATAAACAGTCCCATTAAGATGTAATATCTATCAGTATAATGATGGTATTTAATTCTAATTCCAATATCTTTGATTTCAGTAAGTAATGTATGACAAGTGAAACCTTGCAGTCAAAGCACACACTATTCAACTGCAGAAGCCAATCTTCGTTTACCAAACATTCACCTGAATTTAATAATTTGACATAGTCTGGCAACCCTTGCGGCATATATAGTATTCATCCAATGGCATTGAGGAGTATACCAGCTCAGCCACCTATTTCATCAATAAGTGCATCAACGACGTCGTTCCAACAGTGACCGTACGTACTTATATCCCAACCAGAAGCCATGGATTACAGGCAACATCCACACCGAGCTAAAAGCTACAGCTGAGCGGGACACTAATAGGACACTAATCCGAACGCTTATAAGAAATCCCACTATGCCCTCAGATGAACCATCAAACAGGCAGAGAGTCAATGCAGGACTAAGATTGAATCCTACTACACCAGCTCTGACACTCATCGGATATGGCAAGTCTTGCAAATTATTACGGACTACAAAGGAAACCCCAGCCGCGAGCCTACCAGACGAGCTAAATGCCTTTTATGCTCGCTTCAAGGCAAGCAACACTGAAGCGCACAAGAGAGAACCAGCTGCTCTGGACGACTGTGTGATCACGCTCTCCGTATCTGATGTGAGCAAGACCTTTACACAAGTCAACATTCACAAGGCCGCGGGGCTAGACGGATTACCAGGGCATGTACTCAGAGCATGCGCGGACCAACTGGCAAGTGTCTTCACTGACATTTTCAACCTCTCCCTGACCGTGTCTGTAATACCTACATGTTTCAAGCAGGCCACCATAGTCCCTGTGCCCAAGAATGCGAAGGTAACCTGCCTAAATGACTACTGCCCAGTAGCACTCACGTCGGTAACCATGAAGTGCTTTGAAAGGCTGGTCATGGCTCACATCAACACCATCATCCCAAAAACCCTAGACCACTCCAATTCGCATACCACCCCAACAGATCCACAGATGACGGAATCTCAATCGCACTTTTCCACCTGGACAAAAGGAACACCTATGTAAGAATGCTGTTCATTGACTACAGCTCAGCGTTCAACACCATAGTGCCCACAAAACTCATCACTAAATATTTCTTGAACTGCATTGTTGGTTAAGGGCTTGTATGTAAGCATTTCATGATAAGGTCTACTACACCTGTTGCATTCGGCAAATAGTGACAAATACAATTTGATTTGATTTGTGTATTTATACATTTTTAAGCCAACCAATGGAGTGTCTTACTTAGGCACAGTATGATAATTGGAGACAGGATTGGCAGTATTCACATTATTTGGCAGCTCTACAAAATGCTGTGTTACCTCTAATGCTAATCTAAGGCAGTTAATTTTGGAAACATAGACCTTACTTATCACATCTTATAAAATGGGTTGTTTGGATCCTGGATGCTGACTGATTGACAACTCCCGCAAAATACCATGAAGTGTTCATCTCATAATTCTACTGTCCTGAAGCCCAGGCAGGACATTTGTAAACGTCATCTCCCTCAAGGGAAAATCATTTTTCCATGCTTCTATTTGTTTTGTAACAGTTGGGGGTTGTATCAGATCAAATTGTATTTGTCACATGCTTCGTAGACAACTAGCGTAGACTATCAGTGAAATGCTTACTTACTGGTCCTTTTCCAAAAATGCAGAGTTAAAGATAAGATAACAAATATAAATAGTGATACACTGAATAAACAATAAAAAATAATGAGTAAAAGTAACATGGCTATATACAGGGAGTGCCAGTACCGAGCTGATGTTCAGGGATATGAAGTAATTGAGGTAACTATGTACTGTACGTATACAGTGCATTCGGAAAGTATACAGACCCCTTGATTTTTCCACATTTGTTGCGTTGCAGCCTTATTCTAAAATTGATTAAATATCTACACACAATACCAGCTAATGGCAACGTGAAAACAGGTTTTTAGACATTTTTGCACATTTATTAAAAATCAGAAATAGCTTATTTACATAACTCTTTGCAATTAGACTTAATATGTTTTTAGTTGAGCAGTAGCAAATAAATTAATTAATATATATACACATACACACACACAACCCCCCCCCCCCCCCCCCCCCCCCACACACACACACACACACACACACACACATACACACAAACTCACAATGCATTCAGAAAGTATTCAGAACCTTTGACTTTTTTTTCCACTTTTTGTTACGTTGCAGCCTTATTATAAAATGTATTAAATAAATACAAATTCCTCAATCTACACACAATACCCCATAATGACAAAGCAATAAAAAGATTGCACATTTATAATAAATAAAAAACCTTACTTACATAAGTATTCCGACCTTTTGCTATGAGACTCAAAATTGAGCTCAGGTGCATCCTGTGTCCATTGTTCATCCTTGAGATGTTTCTACAACTTGATTGGAGTCCACCTTCGGTAAATTCAATTGATTGGACATTATCTGGAAAAGCACACACTAGACTATATAAGGTCCCACAGTTGATAGTGCATGTCAGAGCAAAAACCAAGCAATGAGGTCGAAGGAATTGTCCTTAGAGCTCCGAGACAGTATTGTGTTGAGGCACAGATCTGGGGAAGGGTACCAAAAAATGTCTGCAGAATTGAAGGTCCCCAAGAACCACCAAGACTCTTCCTAGAGCTGGCCACCCGGCCAAACTAAGCAATTGGGGGAGAAGGGCATTGGTCAGGGAGGTGACCAAGAACCCGATGGTCTGATGAAACTAAGATTGAAATCTTTGGCCTGAGCTCTAAGCGTCACATCTAGAGGAAACCTGCCACCATCCCTATGGTGAAGCATGTTTGTGTCAGCATCATGCTGTGGGGATAATTGTAAGTGGTAGGGAATGGGAGACTAGTCATGATTGAGGGAAAGATGAACAGAACAAAGTACAGAGAGATCCTTTATGAAAAGCTGCTCCAGAGTGGGGCAAAAGTTCACCTTTCAACAGAACCACGACCCTAAGCACACAGCCGAGACAACACAGGAGTGGCTTTGGGGCAAATATCTGAATGTCCTTGAGATGCCTAGCCAGAGCCCGGACTTGACCCCGACCAAACATCTCTGGAAAGACCTGTAAATAGCTGTGCAGCGACACTCTCCATCCAACCTGACAGAGCTAGAGACAATCTGCAGAGAAGAATTGGAGAAACTCCCCAAATACAGGTGTACCAAGCTTGCAGCGTCATACCCAAGAAGATTCGAGCCGGTAGTCGCTGCCTAAGGTGCTTCAACAAAGTACTGAGTACATTTGCAAAAAATGTATTAGACAAAAAAAATAAATGTAATCTATTTTAGAATTAGGCTGCAACTTAACAAAATGTGGAAAAGGTCAAGGGGCCTCCTGGGCCATATACAGCGTTCCTCACTGAGTTCCCTGAATTCCTATCGGACCTTGTAGTCATAGCAGATAATATTCTAATCTTTGGTGACTTTAATATTCACATGGAAAAGTCCACAGACCCACTCCAAAAGGCTTTCGGAGCCATCATCGACTCAGTGGGTTTTGTCCAACATGTCTCTGGACCCACTCACTGTCACAGTCATACGCTGGACCTAGTTTTGTCCCATGGAATAAATGTTGTGGATCTTAATGTTTTTCCTCATAATCCTGGATTATGGACCACCATTTTATTACGTTTGCAATTGCAACAAATAATCTGCTCAGACCCCAACCAAGGAACATCAAAAGTTGTGCTATAAATTCACAGACAACACAAAGATTCCTTGATGTCCTTCCAGATTCCCTCTGTCTACCCAACGACGCCAGAGGACAAAAATCAGTTAACCACCTAACTGAGGAACTCAATTTAACCTTGCGCAATACCCTAGATGCAGTTGCACCCCTAAAAACTAAAAACATTTCTCATAAGAAACTAGCTCCCTGGTACACAGAAAATACCCGAGCTCTGAAGCAAGCTTCCAGAAAATTGGAACGGAAATGGCGCCACACCAAACTGGAAGTCTTCCGACTAGCTTGGAAAGACAGTACTGTGCAGTACCGAAGAGCCCTTACTGCTGCTCGATCATCCTATTTTTCTAACTTAATTGAGGAAAATAAGAACAATCCGAAATTCCTTTTTGATACTGTCGCAAAGCTAACTAAAAAGCAGCATTCCCGAAGAGAGGATGACTTTCACTTTAGCAGTGATAAATTCATGAACTTCTTTGAGGAAAATATTATGATTATTAGAAAGCAAATAACGGACTCCTCTTTGGGTCTGCGTGTTCCTTCAAGGCTCAGTTGTCCTGAGTCTGCACAACTCTGCCAGGACCTAGGATCAAGAGAGACGCTCAAGTGTTTTAGTACTATATCTCTTGACACAATGATGAAAATAATCATGGCCTCTAAACCTTCAAGCTGCATACTGGACCCTATTCCAACTAAACTACTGAAAGAGCTGCTTCCTGTGCTTGCCCCTCCTATGTTGAACATAATAAACGGCTCTCTATCCACCGGATGTGTACCAAACTCACTAAAAGTGGCAGTAATAAAGCCTCTCTTGAAAAAGCCAAACCTTGACCCAGAAAATATAAAAAACTATCGGCTTATATCGAATCTTCCATTCCTCTCAAAAATTTGAGAAAAGGCTGTTGCGCAGCAACTCACTGCCTTCCTGAAGACAAACAATGTATACGAAATGCTTCAGTCTGGATTTAGACCCCATCATAGCACTGAGACGGCACTTGTGAAGGTGGTAAATTACATTTTAATGGCATCGGACCGAGGCTCTGCATCTGTCCTCGTGCTCCTAGACCTTAGTGCTGCTTTTGATACCATCGATCACCACATTCTTTTGGAGAGATTGGAAACCCAAATTGGTCTACACGGACAAGTTCTGGCCTGGTTTAGATCTTATCTGTCATGGTGAAGCCCCAAAATTGCCCTTGCTAGAAGCATGTGTTTCAGACATAAGGAAGTGGATGGCTGCAAACTTTATACTTTTAAACTCGGACAAAACAGAGATGCTTGTTCTAGGTCCCAAGAAACAAAGAGATCTTCTGTTGAATCTGACAATTAATCTTAATGGTTGTACAGTCGTCTCAAATAAAACTGTGAAGGACCTCGACGTTACTCTGGACCCTGATCTCTCTTTTGAAGAACATATCAAGACCATTTCAAGGACAGCTTTTTCCATCTATGTAACATTGCAAAAATCAGAAACTTTCTGTCCAAAAATGATGCAGAAAAATTAATCCATGCTTTTGTCACTTCTAGGTTAGACTACTGCAATGCTCTACTTTCCGGCTACCCGGATAAAGCACTAAATAAACTTCAGTTAGTGCTAAATACGGCTGCTAGATTCCTGACTAGAACCAAAAAATTTGATCATATTACTCCAGTGCTAGCCTCTCTACACTGGCTTCCTGTCAAAGCAAGGGCTGATTTCAAGGTTTTACTGCTAACCTACAAAGCATTACATGGGCTTGCTCCTACCTATCTCTCTGATTTGGTCCTGCCGTACATACCTACACGTACGCTACGGTCACAAGACGCAGGCCTCCTAATTGTCCCTAGAATTTCTAAGCAAACAGCTGGAGGCAGGGCTTTCTCCTATAGAGCTCCATTTTTATGGAACGGTCTGCCTACCCATGTCAGAGACGCAAACTCGGTCTCAACCTTTAAGTCTTTACTGAAGACTCATCTCTTCAGTGGGTCATATGATTGAGTGTAGTCTGGCCCAGGCGTGGGAAGGTGAACGGAAAGGCTCAGGAGCAACGAACCGCCCTTGCTGTCTCTGCCTGGCCGGTTCCCCTCTTTCCACTGGGATTCTCTGCCTCTAACCCCATTACAGGGGCTGAGTCATTGGCTTACTGGGGCTCTCTCATGCCGTCCCTGGAGGGGGTGCGTCACCTGAGTGGGTTGATTCACTGATGTGGTCATCCTGTCTGGGTTGGCGCCCCCCCCCCCCCCCCCCCTTGGGTTGTGCCGTGGCGGAGGTCTTTGTGGGCTATACTCAGCCTTGTCTCAGGATGGTAAGTTGGTGGTTGAAGATATCCCTCTAGTGGTGTGGGGGCTGTGCTTTGGCAAAGTGGGTGGGGTTATATCCTTCCTGTTTGGCCCTGTCCGGGGGTGTCCTCGGATGGGGCCACAGTGTCTCCTGACCCCTCCTGTCTCAGCCTCCAGTATTTATGCTGCAGTAGTTTATGTGTCGGGGGCTAGGGTCAGTTTGTTATATCTGGAGTACTTCTCCTGTCCTAATCGGTGTCCTGTGTGAATCTAAGTGTGCATTCTCTAATTCTCTCCTTCTCTCTTTCTTTCTCTCTCTCGGAGGACCTGAGTCCTAGGACCATGCCCCAGGACTACCTGACATGATGACTCCTTGCTGTCCCCAGTCCCCCTGGCCATGCTGCTGCTCCAGTTTCAACTGTTCTGCCTTATTATTATTCAACCATGCTGGTAATTTATGAACATTTGAACATCTTGGCCATGTTCTGTTATAATCTCCACCCGGCACAGCCAGAAGAGGACTGGCCACCCCACATAGCCTGGTTCCTCTCTAGGTTTCTTCCTAGGTTTTGGCCTTTCTAGGGAGTTTTTCCTAGCCACCGTGCTTCTACACCTGCATTGCTTGCTGTTTGGGGTTTTAGGCTGGGTTTCTGTACAGCACTTTGAGATATCAGCTGATGTACGAAGGGCTATATAAATACATTTGATTTGATTTGATTTGTCTGTAGGTAGGGGTAAAGTGACTAGCAGCATCATATGTGGTGTGTGTGGCATCAGTATGCATTTGTGTACATGTTATGTGGATGTATGTAGTGTGTGTGTTGAATTGTGTGTTGGGGTGTCAGTGTAAGTACGTGTGAGTGTTTGGGTACGGTCCAGTGTGTGTTCATAGAGTCAGTGCCAGAGAGTTAGTGAAAAAAAGGGTCAATGCAGGTAATCTGTGTAGCCATTTGGTTAGCTTATTTAGAAGTCTTATGTCTTATGTCTTGTGGGTGGAAGCTAATGCAATCTGTCTCTCCGGTTGGATCCAGACTGGTGCATTGGTACCGCTTGCCATGCTGAAGCTGAAAGAACAGTCTGGTATAGAGGTCCTGGGTGGCAGGGAGCTTGGCCCCTGTGATGTACTGAGCCATACGCACTACCCTCTGTAGCGCCTTGTGGTTGGTTGCCAAGCAGTTGCCATACCAAGCGATGATGCAGCCATATACGACCTGTGCAACAATGTATCATTTTACAAATGCAATCTGTCCCATGCCAGTAGGCTAGTTTGCCCAAGAATGAACGTGAAACTAATAATTCACTGTGGAAAACATAAACACTAATGATTCCATTAATTCATTAACCAGCACAGTGCAGCCTATGTAGACTTATTGGATAAGAGAGACACATACTTGCACACAGAACCAGGTGGCTGCCCCTAGGCAAAAATGAGTGTCAGGTGATATGCCGTTGACATATCTCTGCTTTCATTTGAAATGTTATCAAGGTAGTTCATGTCTTCTCTCTATGGCTTATTACAGGTGTTTCATCTTGATACGAATGAGAATGTGTCTGAGTGGTGATATGATTCAATGTGTAAACTTTCAGTTCTCCAGTATCGTCATTGAACCTGTAGACCGCAGGATTTTTTTTTTTTTTTTTTACATTAGTTTGCTCGTTTGCATTAGTCAGATTGTACCTACTCTATACATCAGACGGAACTGACATTATTGACTACATGAGCCATTCTTTAATGAAACGTACAAGAATAAGCCAATCTTTAACAAAAAACTACTCATGGTGGACCAACATTATTTAACATAAGATCTCACATATGATTGCAGACTTTAGTTAGACAGATTGTAGCAAAGGCCAGAGATGGCCTTGAACCAGCCACACCTCTAACATCAACATCAAGGACCAATAAGGATCTCCAATTGTTTTCTTCTTCTTTTTACCTTTATTTAACCAGGTAGGCTAGTTGAGAACAAGTTCTCATTTACAACTGCGACCTGGCCAAGATAAAGCAAAGCAGTGTGACACAGACAACAACACAGAGTTACACATGGAGTAAACAATTAACAAGCCAATAACACAAACAAGTCAATGACACAGTAGAGAAAAGAAAGTCTATATACAGTGTGTGCAAAAGGCATGAGGGGGTAGACAATAAATAGGCCATAGGAGCGAATAATTACAATTTAGCAGATTAACACTGGAGTGATAAATGAGCAGATGAGGATGTGCAAGTAGAGATACTAGTGTGCAAAAGAGCAGAAAAGTAAATAAAATAAAAACAGTATGGGGATGAGGTAGGTAGATTAGGTGGGCTATTTACAGATGGACTATGTACAGCTGCAGTGATCGGTTAGCTGCTCAGATAGTTGATGTTTAAAGTTGGTGAGGGAAATAAAAGTCTCCAACTTCAGCAATTTTTGCCATTTGTTCCAGTCATTGGCAGCAGAGAACTGGAAGGAAAGGTGGCCAAATGAGGTGTTGGCTTTGGGGATGATAAGTGAGATATACCTGCTGGAACGTGTGCTACGGGTGGGTGTTGTTATCGTGACCAGTAAACTGAGATAAGGCGGAGCTTTACCTAGCAGAGACTTAGCGATGACCTGGAGCCAGTGGGTCTGGCGACGAATATGTAGCGAGGGCCAGCCGACTAGAGCATACAGATCGCAGTGGTGGGTGGTATAAGGTGATTTGGTAACAAAACGGATGGCACTGTGATAGACTGCATCCGGTTTGCTGAGTAGAGTGTTGGAAGCTATTTTGTAGATGACAAATAGAAAGCCGATTCTAGATTTGATTTTGGATTGGAGATGTTTAATATGAGTCTTGAAGGAGAGTTTACAGTCTAGCCAGACACCTAGGTATTTATAGTTGTCTACATATTCTAGGTCAGAACTGTCCAGGGTGGTGATGCTAGTCGGGCGGGCGGGTGCGGGCAGCGAACGGTTGAAAAGCATCCATTTGATTTTACTAGTGTTTAAGAGCAGTTGGAGGGCATGGAAGGAGTGTTGTATGGCATCGAAGCTCATTTGGAGGTTAGTTAGCACAGTGTCCAAAGAAGGGCCAGAAGTATACAGAATGATGTCGTCTGCGTAGAGGTGGACCAGGGAATCGCCCGCAGCAAGAGCAACATCATTGATATATAAAGAGAAAAGAGTCTGCCTGAGAATTGAACCCTGTGGTACCCCCAATGCCAGAGTTCCGGACAACATGCCCTCCGATTTGACACACTGAACTCTGTCTGCAAAGTAGTTGGTGAACCAGGCGAGGCAGTCGTCAGAAAAACCAAGGGTATTTAGTCTGCCAATGAGAATACAGTGATTGACAGAGTCGAAAGCCTTGGCCAGGTTGATGAAGATGGCTGCACAGTACTGTCTTTTATCGATGGCGGTTAGCTGGTTAGCTTCTGATGGGTGTGGTTCTTGCTATAAGGTCTAAATATGACAAATAATAGCGGTTCTGTATCACATTGGGTGAGGCAGGTTACCGGAAGATATAATTGAACTAAAATGGAGAAGAGATTGAAAATACAATTTAAATATATTCAAAAAAGACAAAAAAAGACAAAAGTACACAAGAGGACGAACAAAACACGTCTGCACTGCTACGCCATCTTGGAGATAAAGCTGTCTCTGACATTGTCATGAAAGGAATTGTGCAGTCCATGGATGAGTTCTTCCATGGATCTATTCTCTATATAGTGGGCCTATGGGCTCTGGTCAAAAGTATTGCCCTATTTAGGGGAATAGGTTGCCATTTAGGACACAGTCCATGTGGCTGTAATGACTCAAGGCATTCTCAACATCGGAAGACATTCAATGGCCTGGAGCTTGAATGAATGATTGCAGCATTTTTATCATGCAAAGTTCTCCATGTTTAGCAACAATGTCATTGCCAGAATCATCACACATAATGATTAATTGCCTTTGCAGTAAGTAATATCTTGGATCTTTCCACTTGAATAATTGATCACATTCCCTATTGAGACTATCCTCTTAGAATTAAGGTCGCCTGTTTTGGGTACCTGCGTGGTTCTGGTACCAGTTCCGACCAACATTTTTTCTTATAAATCGATACGTGGACACCATAGATGGAAATGGCTTGCATTCAGCGGTAGTCCTGGTTCTCACGAACACAGAAGTATGTATATTCTGCCTGTGGGAAGCAGGATGTGAAACCTAACACCACTTGAAGCTGGGATGTCCCCATTCGCTCTTCTGACTGTCCATCAACTCCTGGCTGAACCCTACGTCACAGCCACTAACAAGGCATATGCCTGGAATCCTTCCATCGTAACTTAGCAGAAAATATTGGTTCGTCGCTGTAGCACATTCAGAGATCGATTTATAGCCAGTAATCTAAAATAATTCATAGTTTTTAAACAAACATCAAACATTTCTGTTTGTCATTGACGGATATGAGACGAAAGGCAAGTTCCCAACGAGTTCGGGAAGCTAAACTAGAGCTCTGTGAGACGTTCACAGGGATGAGGGCAGACGTTTTGATCAAGAGACACCTTTCTAAAAGATGCACACCAGTTATAAGGAAGGTGAAAGCTTATAGTTAGTATATTTATAAATTAAGTAATTTCAAGCCTTATTCATACAGTTTTGTTGAATAGGAAATGCATCATGTTTTTATCACATTGTTACTGTGTACCTGAGCTTGTGTCCTCAAAAAAGACTACACCTCAGCAATTTATAACTATTTTTACTGGAAAGGGGAGAATTGAACCTTTATTGTAGTATGCAGCATTACTAGTTATTGTTTATGGCCCTCTCATGATAAATGCTTACATTTTGGGATTACATAGATCATATTTCCGATTACATTTAGTTACATTTATTAAATGATGTAAACTCCCAAGCATTATGGAACACACCCAGAGCACACTGCCCTTGTCATGCACTCTAGCCAGCAGTTGTATCTGGCTTTGGTCAGATCTTATTGTGTTTGTGTATTGTTTCGGTTGCTGAGGGAAATCAGTTAATAGCGTAGATTTCAAATATTTTGTATTCATTGTATTCTACAAAGGGAATGTTTCAATGGTAACTGTTTATTAAGTTGTTAAGTTGGATACTGTTAATGGTGAAATATTTCATGTAACTGTGATGTAAAGTACAGTACAGTTGGTACATGCTGTGTAATGGTACAGTATGTAAAGTAAATTCTTACATTGCTTTACTACATTATAGATCCTCCTACAGATCCTCCTGATACAGAATGTATCTTCCTACACACTAAATCCATGCACACACACACACACACACACACACACACACACACACACACACACACACACACACACACACTCAACATTTTTCAGCACCTAAGTAGAATAAATAACTATGGTGCGTAATGGCATTGGGACTGTCAATTACAGACAGCTTTGGGGTCTTTAAGATTTAACACCATTTTGTGTGGGACTATTTCCCTCCATTACTCGATCATATGATGATTGAAAGAATATTACTTGTTCCTTTGTCTCTAGGCTCTTTGTTGCCTAGACAACACTGTGTGATGTTGTCATAAAGCAATATATTTCACTCTGGGACAGAGATGGCAATCTTTCCTGGGACTATAAATGTATGGTTCAGCAGCTGCACAGATTTCTCAAACAGATTAACAAAATAATGTAATCTAACCAATATAAAACTGCAAACATTTGGGAATAATTGAATTTTTTCAGTGATACTGAACGATTGAGAGTGCAGTACATCATGAACGATATAATTGTACAGATTTGCTCCTATATAACAGAACAAAAAGCCTACTTTAACCATTTACTCACACAGGAATAATTTGTCATGAATGTCTCTTTTTTTTAACACAAAATGCCCATTCCTAGGCGTATTCCTCCTAGCCTTGTCATCCTTGCTTTGGAAAGGTGTCATAATGTGATAACAGTCTGCAATTTTTCCTAGGCTGTTAAAGTTTACAGCCCAACAAAGCCATCATCACCTTGAGTAACAGTGGCGGCCGTAAAAACTCTTGTGCATAAAAACAGGGTTTAAATCAATACCCACCATAAACATGCACATATTATTGCCCATCCACAATATTTATATGGGACCTGATTTAAAACCTCCCCCAGTAACACCAGACATTTCTGCCCCCAATAAATGAAAATGATTGTATAACATGGAAAATAAAGGCTAATGAAGACACACAGGCCCCAGTGGGTTATGAGTCCAGCTGGTAGACACTGTCAGGTCCCTCGTGCATAGATTGTCTGCTGTGGAGAAATACCTCCCTGCTATTTCTCTAACATCCCTTCACCACATCTGTTGAACACCTTCATACTAGATGATATATCAACATTTTTATCTTCTGGTGGAGAAAATGGCCACCCTTGCACAGACTTGAGAATTACTTTTGAGTTACCGAATAGTCCTGTATTTGTCACTATGCTTTCTGTGATTTGAGTATGCTTTTCATTCTGGATGAATTACTTCCTTGAAAACACATCCACTTACCTTACCTGATAGGCTTGGTTCTACTTTATATCCTGTTTTCATCCCTGATGTTTTCCTGAGCTCATCTCTCAGATGCATTTCAGACATTTACAGTGACTTCAGAAAGTATTCATATCCCTTGACTTGTTCCACATTTTGTTGTGTTACAGCCTGAATTTAAAACGGATTGAATTTAGATTTTTGTCCCTGGCCTACTAATTCTATCCCATAATGTCAAAGTGGAATGATAAAAAAATTAAAAAATAGTTGGATGATTGATTTTGTCATACATTAAAACATGATAAGTGATAAGTAGGTCCTGATCTCTTTGGTCAATAAAGTGGTCACAGAAGGAGATAATGTATTGCCAATACAGTGGTTTCAGAAAATATTCACACCCTTGACATTTTCCACAATCTGAATTTAACATGGACTACATTGAGATGTTTTTTTAAATCACTAACACTACCCCATAATGTCAAAGTTAAGTTATGTTTTTTTAAGAACTTTTTACAAATGAAAAACAAAATGTAAGCTGAAATGTCGAGTGAAAAAGTATTCAACCCCTTTCTTATGGCAACCCGAAATAAGTTCAGTAGCAAAAATGTGCTTAACACGTCACATAGTAATTTGCATCGACTCACTCTGTGTGCAATAATAGAGTTTAACATACTTTTTGAATGACTACCTCATCTCTGTTCCCCGTGAATTTCAAACACATTTTTAACCACAAAGACCAGAGAGGTTTTCCAATGCTTCGCAAAGAAGGGCACATATTGATTGATGGGTAAAAAAAAGGCAGGTATTGAAAATCCCTTTGAGCAATAGGAAGTTATTAATTACACTTTGGATGCTGTACACCCAGTGACTACAAAGAAACCGCTCATGAGGCCTTAAAAACAGTTAAAGATTTTTTTTAACCTTTATTTAACTAGGCAAGTCCATTAAGAACAAATTCTTATTTTCAATGACAGCCTAGGAACAGTGGGTTTAACTGCCTGTTCAGGGGCAGAATGACAGATTTGTACCTTGTCAGCTCAGGGGTTTGAACTTGCAACCTTCTGGTTACTAAGCCAATGCACTAGGCTACCCTGCCACCCCTAGGAGAAAACTGAGGATGGATCAACAACATTGTAGTTACTCCACAATACTATTCTAAATGACAGAGTAAAAAGAAGAAAGTCTATACAGAATAAAAAATATTCCCAAACATGCATCCTGTTTGCAATAAGGCACTAAAGTAGAACTGCAAAAATTGTGGCAAAGAAATTAACTTTATGTCCTGAATAGAAAGTGTTATGTTTGTGGCAAATCGAACACAACACATCACTGAGTACCACTCTTCATATTTTCAAGCATAGAGGTGGGTGCATCATGTTATGGGTATGCTTGTCAATAGTGTGAATAGTTATGTAAATTAGATATTTATATATTTCATTCTCAATAAATGTGTAAACATTTCTAAAACAAGTTTTCACTTTGTCATTTTGGGGTATTGTGTGTAGATGGGAGAGAATTTGTATTTATTCAATCCATTTGAATTCAGGCTGTAACACATCAAAATGTGGAATAAGTCAAGGGGTATGAATACTACTTTCTGGAGACACTGTATCTTGTGGATATTAAAGATTATTTTACCAATTTCAAGTTCAAGTACAATTTCCGCCCAGGACATAGTGTCTATGATGATAATGACTTAATTTGTATCCATTTGGAAATTATTTCAGTGTCATTCCTAACAATAAATGGACTGTTCTGTATGATTGGGTTTTAAGAGCAAGGGAATTAATCCACTCTCTATGATACAAATGTTTAAACATCTTTGTACCAAAGTCGATAGAGCTACACTTGGGGTAGATCCACTGTTTTGGCACTATCAACATGAAGTCCCTCTTGAGACTTTCTCTGATGTCTTCCCTTGTCATCATGCAAGGGCTACCATAAGTGTACGCTTAATTACTGTAACGCTGTGATTACCACTTGGTAAAGAGTCCTGACTGACGGAAATAATAGCTTCTCTCTCCAACAGTCATTTCAGTACATTATAGTAAGTGTTGTCTCCTTTGACTCAGCAGTGTTAAATGACACAACGCCATGTCCCCTACTACATGCTTCTCTGTTGGGCACCTTTGAAAGGTGCCAGGAGGATATTGCCTGGGAGTTGAACAAGGATGCAACGACAAAGGGTTTCAGCACTTCTTACAGCTTCATAGCACTCCCAACCTTGTAATTTCTATTTCAGCATTAAAATAAACCAAGCACATCTCAGTTTCCCAATTACATCAAGAAATATCAGGCAGCTGAATGTGTTAAACAGGACATGCAGATACAGTAGCTTAATAGTCTGTCACACCCTGATCTGTTTCACCTGTCTTCTGCTTCTATCCACCCCCTACCAGCTGTCTCCCATTTTTCCCCATTATCCCCTATGTATTTATATCTGCGATTTCTGTTTGTCTGTTACCAGTTCATCTTGTCAGGTCGTACCAGCGTGGTTTTTCCCGTTTTCCTGTTTCTCAAGTTTTTGTTTTTAGACCCTACTGCCTGTCCTGACCCTGAGCCTGCCTGATGTCCAGTACCTGCCTGACTCTCCTGGATTACGAACCTCTGCCTGCCCTGAACCTACCTTTTGCCTGCCCCCATGTTAAAATAAACATTCTGAGATTCAAACTATCCAGTCCCTGTGTCTGCATCTGGGTCGTATCCTGAGTTGTGATATAGTCTTTATAGTCTTTATGGCCTACTCTATCTTGTAAAATACAATCACTCCAATCATGAATGCAGGAAAGATGAATTATCTGATTATTATATTTTATTTGTTGTGAAGCTACACTATATATACAAAAGAATGTGGACACCCATTCAGATGAGTGGATTGGGCTGAAATAGCCGTGCCAACTGTAAAGTTTGGTGGTCGAGGGATAATGTCTGGGGCTGTTTTACATGGTTCGGGCTAGGCCCCTTAGTTCCAGTGAAGGGAAACCTTAATGCTACAGCATACGGTTTCCTGTTTCAGTATGACAATGCCCCCATGCACAAAGCAATGTCCATACAGAAAAGGTTTGTTGAGATTGGTGTGGAAGAACTTGACTGGCCTGCACAGAGCCCTGCACTCAACCCTATCGAACACCTTTGGGACTGCGAGCCAGGCCAATTTGCCCAACATCAGTGCCCAACCTCACTAATGTTCTTATGGCTGAATGGAAGCAAGTCCCCGCAGCAATGTTCCAGCAATGTTCTAGTGGAAAGCATTCCCAGATGAGTGGAGGGGACCAGCTCCATATTAAGGCCCATGATGTTGGAATGTGATGTTCAATGAGCAGTTGTCCACATACTTTTGAACATTTAGTGTATTTTCCTGCTCGTAATATAGCCACTGTGGTAAACAGGATCACACTGCTACAGTACATGTTGTTAAATGTTACAATGTGCCATTTAAAACCATTACTTTTCAGTAATGACAAACTGCTGCAGTTGGTGCTCTTTAAGAGCACACCTGTACAGCCACTACTGCGCACCTTGACAAAGCAAATTACACACAGTACACTGTCATTTGGTTTAGCTGAAATGGCAATGTCTATAATTGTCTTTTTCCAGCTTTGTCCATTCATTTCTTTCAGCTGATTCAAAACATCAACATATCACAGAGGCACTCTAGCCATTTTGTTCTCATTTGTCAAGCATTTTGAGAATGACAGATGGACCATTGGATGATGATGATAATGATGATGATTGATGATGATGATGATGATGACAAGGATGACGCAGAGAACGGATGGAGGATGAAAGAATGAAAAGAAAGGACCAACTGTTGAGCCTCCTGAGTGAGCTGTCTGTTTGATGGAGTAAAGTTGATGTGAAGCCCGTGGTCTAAGCAGCAGTCTAAGCAGCAGTCTAAGCAGCGGTCTAAGCCTTCAGCAGCCTTCAGATAGGAACCCCCCGACAAATAGACACTGGGAGAGAGGAAGCAAGAAAAGAGAGAGAGCAGATAAAAATGATTTTTTTAGAAAGATCAGACGGACAGAGTTTAGAGGAAGAATATAACAAATGAAGAGAAGAGACAAACTAGAACTGGAAGCCAGACACGAAAAACTGCAGATCAGCCAGAATCCCTTCTTTTGATCGCTGTCCAAATAGCTCATCTGGCTGGGAAACGATAGATGCAGAGCAGCAGCCCCCCCACCCACCCCGCCCTAGTATCCCCCCTCTCCCTCCCCCATCCCTCTGGACAACTTTTCCTAAATCCCGCGATGCTGGAAGTGAAGGCTACCGCACCCTCCTGTGTGTGTTGTGATTACACGCCTGGGCCTCTTGCCATGTCTAACAGAGGCTGGTTTTCGATTCTCCACTGGCAGGAACAGAGCCGGGCGAGTTCCTCCCCACCATTCCCACCCCCCACCCATGCTGAGTAGAGATAGCGACTGAGCAATGGCAGCCCCCAGGGGGAACACAAGCTGCCATGGGACGGGTCCAAAACATGCTGTTGAGGATTTGTTTTAAACCGCTCCGGCACTCCCGACAACCCGTTTTGAGAAAACAGACCCAGCCAGACTTGATACGACATTGGCTGCATCTTCTAGTCCAGAAGTGTCAAAGAAATGTAGCCCCTGGGGCTGCATTCGGTCTTCAACGAGGTCCTGAGAGTCCCACTGAAAATGTGTTATATTTCCTTGCTGTTAAAATGTGCAAAAAAAGAGTCCTCTATCCATAGTTTGGGGAATTTTTTATGCTCCTTGACCAGTGATTATTAGTCAAGGAACTGTATGAATATACTGTGCCGTGAAAAAGTTATACTTTTGAATCTTCTGTCCATAGAACATTCTTCTAAGAGTCTTGATGATCATCCAGGTGTTTCCAGGTGCTTTTTGGCAAACTTGCGTCAAACTTTTTGGACAACATGGATACCATTAAGCCTGGTGAAAACCAAACACTGTATTCCACAGTAAGAACCTCATACCAACAGTCAAGCATGGTTGTGGTAGTGTGATGGTTTTGGGATGCTTTGCTGCCTCAGTACCTGAACGACTTGCCTTAACCATGAATTCTGCTCTGTATCAGAGAATTCTACAGGAGAATGTCAGGCTATCCGTCTGTGAGCTGAAGTGCAGCTGGGTCATTCAGCAAGACAATGATCCAAAACATAATCAAGTCTAAATGAAGACGGCTTAAAAGCGTTTTGACGTTATGGAATGGCCAAGTCAAAGTCCAGACCGAATCCCAGTTGACATGTTGTGGCTTAAAAACCCACAAATGTTGCTTAGTTAACCTCTATGGGATCGGTGCCTCCCCCCGTGAGACGGTTGAGCTAACGTAGGCTAATGTGATTAGTATGAGGTTGTAAGAAACCAAAAACAATCCCAGGACATACATGTATCTGATATGGGCAGAAAGCTTAAATTCTTGTTAATGTACTGTCCAATTTACAGTAGCTATTGCAGTGAAAGAATACTACGCTATTGTTTGAGGAGAGTGCCCAATTATGAACTTGAAAATGTATTAAAAAAACAATTAGGCACATTTGAGCAGTCTTGATACAACATTTTGAACAGAAATACAATGGATCATTGGATCAGTCTAAAACATTGCACATACACTGCTGCAATCTTGTGGCCAAAATATGAATTGCGCCTGGGCTGCAAGAATACATTATGGCCTTTCTCTTGCATTTCAAAGAAGATGGTAAAAAAATATGTTTTAAATGTGTTATATTCCACAGACCTCAAAGTGTTTCCTTTCAAATGGTATCAATACTATGCATATCATTGATTCACGTCCTGAGCTACAGGCAGTTAGATTTGGGTTTGGCATTTTAGACGAAAATTGAAAAAAAGGATTGGATCATTCAGGTTTTAAAGCAGTTCTGCATGCGAGTGTGCCAAAATTCCTCCACAGTGATGTGAGAGACGTGGTTGCAGTCATTGCAGCGTTTATTTATTTATTTACAGTTGAAGTCTGAAGTTTACATACACCTCAGCCAAATACATCTAAACTCAGTTTTTCACAATTCCTGACATTTAATCCTAGTAAAAATGTCCTGTCTTAAATCAGTTAGGATCACCACTTTATATTAAGAATGTGAAATGTCAGAATAATAGTAGAGAGAATGATTTATTTCAGCTTTAATTTCTTTCATCACATTCCCAGTGGGTCAGAAGTTTACATACACTCAATTAGTATTTGGTAGCATTGCCTTTAAATTGGTTAACTTGGGTCAAACGTTTCGGGTAGCCTTCCACAAGCTTCCCACAATAAGTTGGGTGAATTTTCGCCCATTATTCCTGACAGAGCTGGTGTAACTGAGTCAGATTTGCAGGCCTCCTTGCTCGCACACCCTTTTTCAGTTCTGCCCACAAATGTTCTATAGGGTTGAGGTCAGGGCATTGTGATGGCCACTACAATACTTTGACTTTGTTGTCCTTAAGCCATTTTGCCACAACTTTGGAAGTATGCTTGGGGTCATTGTTCATTTGGAAGACCTATCTGCAGCCAAGCTTTAACTGATGTCTTGAGATGTTGCTTCAATATATCCACATAATTTTCCTACCTCATGATGCCATGTATTTTGTGAAGTGCACCAGTCCCTCTTGCAGCAAAGCACCCCCACAACATGATGCTGCCACCCCCGTGCTTCACAGTAGGGATGGTGTTCTTCGGCTTGCAAGCCTCCCCCTTTTTCCTCCAAACATAACGATGGTCATTATGGCCAAACAGTTCCATTTTTGTTTCATCAGACCAGAGGACATTTCTTCAAAAAGTACGATCTTTGTCCCCATGTGCAGTTGCAAACCATAGTCTGGCTTTTTTATGGCGGTTTTGGAGCAGTGGCTTCTTCCTTGCTGAGTGGCTTTTCAGGTTATGTCAATATAGGACTCGTTTTACTGTGGATATAGATACTTTGTAGTTGTTTCCTCCAGCATCTTCACAAGGTCCTTTGCTATTGTTCTGGGATTGATTTGCACTTTTCGCACCAAAGTATGTTCATCTCTAGGAGACAGAAAGCGTCTCCTTCCTGAGCGGTATGACGGCTGTGTGGTCCCATGGTGTTTATACTTGCATACTTTTATTTTTACAGATGAACGTGGTACCTTCAATTGTTTGGAAATTGCTCCCAAGGATGAACCAGATTTCTCTTGATTTTCCCATGATGTCAATCAAATAGGCACTGAGTTTGAAGGTAGGCCATGAAATACATCCACAGGTACACCTCTAATTGACTCAAATGATGTCAATTGGCCTATCAGAAGCTTCTAAAGCCATGACATCGTTTCCTGGAATTTTCCAAGCTGTTTAAAGGCACAGTCAACTTAGTGTATGTAAAATTCTGACCCACTGGAATTGTGATACAGTGAATTATAAGTGAAAAAATCTGTCTATAAACAATTGTTGGGAAAATTACTTGTGTCATGCACAAAGTAGATGTCCTAACCGACTTAAACTATAGTTTGTTAACTATAGTTTGTTAACAAGAAATTTGTGGAGTGGATGAAAAATGAGTTTTAATGACTCCAACCTAAGTGTATGTAAACTTCCGACTTCAACTGTATTTTTATTTAACCTTTATTTAACTAGGTAAGTCAGTTTAGAACAAATTCTTATTTACAATGACAGGCCAATCCCCGACAAACCTTCCCCAAACATTCCACTAACCCGGACGGTGTTGGGCCAATTGTGCGCTGCCCCAGCTAGGTGGAATTAATTAATTAAATTTAAAAAATTACAAAAATAAGTATCAGTTTTTTTTTGTTATTTGTAAACTAAGTTTCCCTTTATCTAATATTAGGTTTTGGTTGAAGATCTGGTAAAGTTCAGTATCAAAAATATGCAAAAATAGAGAAAATCCGAAAGAGAGCTGTCACGAATATCACCGAAGGTGGCTCCCCTTCCTGTTTGGGTGGCGCTCGGCGGGCGTGTCGCTGGTCTGCTAGCTGCCACTGATCCCTTTTTTCCCTTTTCGTTTGGTTTTGTCTAATTGGTTTCACCTGTTCCTTGTTGGGGTTTTTGGGTTGGGGTTATTTAAATTCGGTTAGCCCGCCTGTGTTTGTGCGGGCTTGTTACTGTTTATGTCAAGAGTGTTATTGATTATTGTTGGGTTTTTTCCGCTGTCGGTGAGGTACCAGTTTTTACTTGTGTATGTGTATTTACGCCTGTGTTCGGCGTCAGCCATTGTACGATTTCCTGTTTGGACATTAAAGCGCTTTTCCCGAATCCTCTGCTCTCTGCGCCTAACTACACACCCGTTCGCTCTTCAAGCGTTACAAGGGCAAATACTTTGTCACGGCACTGTGGTGCCATTATCATATCTACACAGTTTCGATTTGGTTTTAGTCATTCTAAAGAATATTAACCTCAGGTTGATTAACTGAAAACACCCGCAGACCGGATTGAACCTCCCCGAGTGCCGAATCTGGCCCTGTATGTTTGACACCCCTGTTCTAATCTTACAGATTGAGCAACAGACCGGGCCTTATCGTAGACATTTGATTTTGTCGGTGTCAATGTTCTGAACCCCGTTGCTCAGGTGTGTTTGGACTGTGAGGCCTGATGAAGTTCACTGGCCATGAAGTTATGGCGTTTTCATGCGGTCAAATTAGATTAGGAGCTTTGCATTGTTTAGTTTAATGTGTCAAACATATGGTACATGTCCCTCTACAGCACTGAGATAAGGGTGGATATTCTCACATGTGAATGTGTCCAAGGGATCTGTTCTGCAATTCCTTCTTGTTGTTTTAAAGCATCTTGACATCATTCATACTACAAGCGACTTAACTTGTTTGTACAGGTTGTGTGGTATCTCTTTTTCCAGATATCCAGGGCCTGGTTGACTCAGTAGTGAGTGTTCTATTACATCAGTTATAATTACACTATTACAGCTACCACTTTTTAAAGTTTACAAATAGGTCTAAGCAACCAAGTTGTTATCAATGTTTTTTAATATTGTGCATCAGTACGTACGGCTGTGAAGTAATCACCAATATCACCTGAACATTTTTTGTGCAAGAAAAACAGCATGAACTTCTCTGAAAACTATGTTAGTACTGTAGGTTATCAAGCTGTGATATTGTGAAAGACAATGGAAGCCTTCACGAAATGCAACGTGTCTTCTTCCCACTGAGATAAAAACAATAGCAGGTTGTTTTAACAACCGTCTCCAAATCTGACAGTTGCCATGATTTATAGAACAATGAGATAAAAATGAGGAAAGGAAGCCTGGGGTTGAATAAACCTTTTGTTTAATAATGTATTTAACTGCCTAAAAGCATCAATGAAGGCAATGAAACAAAAAGCAAGATCTCAATTCATGCTCATATTTAGCTTAAATGCAGACCAATGTTGCAGAACAATTGCATTATGTTAGGTAGCAATTTCAAAGAAAGGTTTAATCTGTGCATTCTGATACGATCAGAGTATAAACAACTAGAAATTATACATTTAGGAATGGATAATGCAAACTATTCGCAGCAAGTAAAAGGTTGGAATAGAATGCCATCAGTCTTCAGTAACACTTTAATTAAGTTAAAGTACGTACAGCTTAATCTAGCCTTAACCCTTACTGTATAACAAGGAGCTGTTACAATATGTAATTACAGAATGTTCTACAACTAATAATGCAGAAACAATGCATCCATGAAAAAAATCCTGATGACAAACGTTCAATCAGTATCAATGTTGAGAGTATATGCATCCTTGACAAAAAAATTGCTTTGATGTACAATTCCAGTAAAAGGTTTGGACACACCTACCCATTCCAGGGTTTTTCTTTATTTGTACTATTTTCAACATTGTAGAATAATAGTGAAGACATCACAACTATGAAATAAACACACATGGAATCATGTATTAACCTAAAATTTGTTAAACAAATCAAAATACATTTTAGATTTTAGATTCTTCAAAGTATCCACCATTTTCCCTGATGACAGCTTTGCAAACTCTTGGCATTCTCTAAACCAGCTTCATGAGGTAGTCACCTGGAATGCATTTCATTAACAGATGTGCCTTGTTAAAAGTTCATTTGTGGAATTTCATACCTTCTTATTGCATTTGAGCAAATCAGTTGTGTTGTGACAAGGTAGGGGTGGTATACAGAAGATAGCCCTATTTGGTAAAATACCAATCCATATTATGGCAAGAACAGCTCAAATAAGAAAAGCAGAATGACAGGCCATCATTACTTTAAGACATGAAGTTCAGTCAATCCAGAAAATGTCATGAACTTTGGCTCTCATGAGGACCACCACAGGAAAGGAAGACCCAGAGTTACCTCTGCTGCAGAGGATTGTTCAGAGGAGACTGTAAATCAGGCCTCCATGGTTGAATTACTGCAATGAAACCACTACTGGGACACCTATAAGAAGAAGAGACTTTCTTGGGCCAAGAAACACAAGCGATGGACATTAGACCGGTGGAAATCTATCCTTTGGTCTGATGAGTCCAAATTTGAGATTTTTGGTTCCAACCACTGTGTCTTTGTGAGACGCAGAGTAGGTGAACCGATGATCTCTGCATGTGTGTTCCCACCATGAAGCATGGAGGAGGTGTGATGGTGTGGGGGTGCTTTTCTGGTGACACTGTCTGTGATTTATTTAGAATTCAAGACCCACTTAACCAGCATGGCTACCACAGCATTCTGCAGTGATATGCCATACCATCTGGTTTGTGCTAAGTAGGACTATCATTTGTTTTTCAGCAGCACAATGACCCAATACACCTCCAGGCGGTGTACCACCCTGCATCCCACTGCTGGCTTGCTTCTGAAGCTAAGCAGGATTGGTCCTGGTTGGTCCCTGGATGGGAGAGCAGATCTTGCTGGATGTGGTGTTGGAGGGCCAGTAGGAAGCTCCCTTTTCTCTGTCTAAAAAAATGCCCCAGGTTTAGGGTATTGTCTTTTGGATGGGACGTTCAACGGGTGTCCATACCATCATACCAGCTTACAATTGGCTCATTCATCTCCTCTCCCCTGTAACTATTCCCCAGGTCGTTGCTGTACATGAGAATGTGTTCTCAGTCAACTTACTTGGTAAAATAAGGGTAAAATAAACAAATAAGAGCTATTCGACCAAGAAGAAGAGTGATGGAGGGCTGCATCGGTTGACCTGGCCTCCACAATAACCTGACCTCACCCAATTGAGATGATTTGGGATGAGTTGGACTGCAGAGTGAAGGAAAAGTGGCATATGTGGGAACTTCTTCAAGACTGTTAGAAAAGCATTCCAGGTGAAGCTGGTTGAGAGAATGCCAGGAGTGTGCCAAGCTGTCATCAAGGCAAAGGGTGGCTACTTTGAAGAATCTCAAATATAAAATATATGTTGATTTGTTTAACACTTTTTTGGTTACTACATGATTCCATGTGTTATTTCATAGTTGTAATGTCTTCACTATTATTCTACAATGTAGAAAATAGTACAAATAAAGAAACACCTTTGAATGAGTATGTATGTCCAAACTTTGACTGGTACTGTAAGTTTCTAGTGCAGTGTTGGTGTCACGGCCATCGAAAGAAGTGGACCAAAGTGCAGCGTTGTGAGCGTACATCTTCCTTTTATTTAAAATGTTGCCAACAAAACAACAAACGAAGAAACAACCGTGAAGCTTACAGGGCTATAGTGCCACTAACAAAAGTTAACTACCCACAATCAAAGGAGGGAAAAAGGGCTACCTAAGTATGATTCCCAATCAGAGACAACGATAGACAGCTGTCCCTGATTGAGAACCATACCCGGCCAGAACATAGAAATAAAAAAACATTGAAAACAAAACATAGAATGCCCACCCCACATCACACCCTGAACTAACCAAATAGAGAAATAAAATGGCTCTCTCAGGTCAGGGCATGACAGTAACCCCCCCCCCCCCAAAGGTGCTATAGGGGAGGGTCCAGGTGGGCATCTATCCGCGGTGGCGGCTCTGGTGCGGGACGTAGACCTCGCTCCACCTCTGGCTCACCCCGCTTTGGTGGCGCCTATGATGTGGGGACCCTCTCTGCGGGCCCCAGACTGGGACTGGGGACCCTTGTTGCGGGCACCAGACTGGGGACCCTCGTTGCGGGCCCCGGTCTGGGGACCCTCGTTGCGGGCCCCGGACTGGGGACCCTCGCTGCGGGCCCCGGACTGGAGGCCGTCGCTGGAGGCTCCGGACTGGAGGCCGTCGTTGGAGGCTTCATGCCATGACTCCTCACTGGAGGCTTCGTGCCATGGATCATCACTGGAGGCTGCTTGCCATGCATCATCACGGGAGGCTTAGTGCCATGGATCATCACTGGAGGCTTCTTGCCATGGATCATCACTGGAGGCTTCTTGCCATGGATCATCACGGGAGGCTTCGTGCCATGGATCATCACTGGAGGCTTCTTGCCATGGATCATCACTGGAGGCTTCTTGCCATGGATCATCACTGGAGGCTTCGTGCCATGGATCATCACTGGAGGCTTCGTGCCATGGATCATCACTGGAGGCTTCGTGCCAATGATCATCACTGGAGGCTTCTTGCCATGGATCATGACTGGAGGCTTCTTGCCATGGATCATCACTGGAGGCTACTTGCCATGGATCATCACTGGTGGCTTCGTGCCAAGGATCATCACTTGAGGCTTCTTGCCATGGATCATCACTGGTGGCTTCGTGCCAAGGATCATCACTTGAGGCTTCTTGCCATGGATCATCACTGGAGGCTTCGTGCCATGGATCATCACTGGGCTGGAGAGACACACAGGAGGCCTGGCTCTGGGAGCGGGCACAGGATACACTGGGCCGTGGAGGCGCACTGGAGGTCTCGAGCATAGAGCCTGCACAACCCTTCCTGGCTGGATGGTTACTCTGGCCTGGCACGTGCGGGGCGCAGGCACAGGACGCACTGGGCTGTGCAGACGCACCGGAGAAACAGTGCACAGAGCCGGTGCAGGATAACCTGGGCTGTAGAGACGTACTGGCGGCCAGATGCGCTGAGCCGGCACCCTCCGACCTGGCTGGATGCCCACTCTAGCCCGGCCAATTCAGGGAGCTGGAAGGTAGGGCACCGGGCTGTGAACTCGCACTGGAGCACTGTGCGCTCCAGCGCATAACACGGTGCCTGACCAGTACGACGCTCGCCACAGTAAGCACGGGGAGTTGGCTCAGGTTTCCAACCTGACTCAGCCAAACTCCCCGTGTGCCTCCCCCAAACAAAAGTTTTGGGGCTGCCTCTCGGGCTGCTTCCACCTGTTCCCGATGGAAGGCGATCCCTTCCGGCCAGGATCTCCTCCCATGTCCAGGATCCTTTGCCGTCTAGGATGTCATCCCATGTCCAGTCCTCCTTTTTACCACGCTGCATGGTCCTTTGGTAGTGGGTAGTTCTGTCACGGCCATCGAAAGAAGTGGACCAAAGTGCAGCGTGGTGAGAGTACATTTTCCTTTTATTTCAAATGTCGCCAACATAACAACAAATGCAGAAACAACCGTGAAGCTTACAGGGCTATAGTGCCACTAACAAAAGTCAACTACCTACACTGAAAGGAGGGAAAAAGGGCTACCTAAGTATGATTCCCAATCAGAGACAACGATAGACAGCTGTCCCTGACTGAGAACCATACCCGGCCAAATCATAGAAAAAAAGAAACAAGAAAACAAAACATAGAATGCCCACCCAAATCACACCCTGACCAAACCAAACTAGAGACATAAAAAGGCTCTCAGGTGACAGTTGGACAATTCCTTCAGTAGATTCTATTTCAGTGCTGAACGATTCCTTCAGTAGACACAATTCGTCTTGAATGTGTGTGACAGATGGAATATCCCCTCCATTCTGGCAACCTGCTGAAACCTCTGGGAACATTGGGATCATTATGCAGAGCATTATGTTAAATCAAATACTGATTACTTGTTTAAGCAATTGGCCATCATGTCAGATAGCTTTACAAGGCTTTCTTGCTTTTTGTGACAACAGATTTCTATTGGATTTCATTACAAAAGGGAAATGTACCTTTAGTTCACATGCTTAATAAGACAATATTGGCTCAATCAAAGACAGGACTATAGAATGTCATCAACTTCCATTTATATTGGCACTAGAAGGCACACAGAGATTCAACCCACACACAGAACATGTTATTTTTGTTTATGCTCACAAAATAGTCATGAAATCTTCTTCCAACTAAAAGACGGGGATGGGTGAAGCTGAACTTCAGCGGCCATGTGATGTCAATTTGGCTTCAAGTTGTTTACTGAGAAATGTGGTAGAGTTCAGAAATAAACGAGGCCTCAATGTACTTCACTACATTTACTATGTACTAGTATAGTAATAACGTATTTGTTGAAAACAATACAAAATACAAAACTTACAACAAACCATTAAGCATTTGCTCAAATCAAATAAACTTTGGAATAGATTCAATCAGATCAAGCGTTAACCGGCGATATCCGACATCCACATAGCTGATGTTTTGCCAGTGTCAGAGGTGGAACTGCATTGGAGTTGTCAAATCAGATGGCCTGCTCGTTTGGTCATTGTCACAAAGCCATTACCGTCCCTCTCGTGTTATAAGTTCAGAAAAAATAAAGTGTAGGCTATTTAAGCAATCAGGCACGAAGGGTGTTCTTACGTACAACGCAATGCAGAGTATATTTTCCATATATCACGAACCCCTGAGGTGTCGTATTGCTATTATAAACTGGTTACCAACGTAAGCAGTAAAAATAAATGTTTTGTCATACCCGTGGTATACGGTCTGATATACCACAGCTGTCAACCAATCAGCATTCAGGGCTCGAACCACCCAGTTTATGAATTGAAATAATGACACTCAAATTGAAACTAATTCAACTAAATGATGAGTATTTATATTAGCCTAATCCAGGTGTAGATTGCATTTTACATTCCCAGTGTTCAAACTTGTAATACGGCTGCATGGGATTATTACTAATGTGACTGACCGCATCCAATAGCACTGTACGGGATAGGTATAATGCCGGGAGCAGCTTGCTGATTTGACAGCTCTAACACAGTTACATTGCCTTAATAAAAACAATGAAACTACTGTACAATTATCAGTTATCGCGGGTTACAGTTAAACTGATTGAATCTAACCCATAAATGGTGCTTTGGACAATGTTTCTGGTTGTTAGTGAGGTACAAGTATCTCGAGCTCAAACTCCGTAGCCTTATCAGCCTTCACCAGCCTTCATTACACTTCACCTGCCACGACTTCCGCCGAAGCTGGTGCCTCTCCTTGTTCGGGTGGCGTTCGGAGGCGAAGTCACCTGCTTTCTAGCCTCCACCGATCTACATTTCTTTTTCCATTTGTTTTGTCTTGATTGTACACACCTGGTTCCCATTACAGTTGGATTACTTCCCTATTTAACCCTCTGGAGCCATCATGGTCTGTGCGTGTTTATTGTTGTCAGTTGTCTCTTTTATGTGATTCTGAATTTTTGTTCTCCTTTTCGAAGATTATTTTTGATCTCTTTGTCCTGCGCCTGACACCGCTTTAGCCACATCACCTAGACTCTGACATCACCAGCCTTCATCACCCTTCATCAGCGTTCTACAAAGGCTGCGGCCGAAATGAATCCGTTTGTTGACCTCTGCTGCTGATAAAATATATTACAACTGCAACAGGGGGTGCATTTTTTAACCCGGCACCCGAAGACCTTCTGATAGCCCCCTATAGACTTTTTGAGTTGAGTATGGTGATTACTTTTTCTATGTCATCCATAATTTACCATCCTTTTCACCCCCAATCGCATTGGTCTTCTCTTGAGGACACACCAGTGCATTCCTCTGTTCTGTCATAGTCACCAACACTACTCCTCATACTACATATCATGGGAGGAGGAAGTGACATAATCCCACTGAAATTACAGGACGTCCTTGTTTGTCATTGATAAATCACAGCTCTGCTTTTTGCTCATCAGGGCCCAATGCCCAAGGTGTCATAGAACAGACGCAAGCACACACACACACAGACATACACACACAGAAACACACGCTCACACACAAACACACACACATACACACAAACACACACACACACACACAGACGCACGCACACATGCACACAAACACACACATACATACACATGCACATACATGCACGCACGCACACACACACACATACACCAATGCACACACATACAAACACACACTGTTTCATAAGGTGACAGTGTGTCATGCTGTTTGAACCGCCTGCCATAAAAGAGGGTGACATGTCTAATAGAATGGGTAGTGATTATTGGCCCCGCAGTGGTGTCTGGTTTGGCAGATTAATAAGTAATCATTCATTCCTGATAGCAACACTGCTGTCACAACTTTTATCTTTCTCTTAGGATTCACCAGATTCCAGTCAAGTTGGATTAAATCCAGGTCATTATTCTTCATTCAGTCTAATCCACTTTGATAAGGTACTAACATTGCTAATCGGTTTCCAGTATCGTATTCATTGGTGTAAACTGTAGCAAAAGGTTTTTTTATGAAGGCAATAACCATTCCCTGGCTAGACTAAATTGTCATGTTATTATTCTCATGGAACTTAAGAAAATGATCCTTCCACTCCCACATGAGGAGTATCAACAGTATCAAAGCAATACAACACACACAAGAAGAGTAGACTAGGTGACCTAGGGAGACTTCACAGAGCAGTATGATAATCGTGAAACTCTATAGTATACACTACCAAGTAAACTGTTTGCTGTGTATCAATTTCCTTCCTTACTTTCACTAGTGTCAAGGCAGTAACCTTTCCATGCCTGTACTGCAAAATAATTTCCTTCCGATGATAAACTGTTAATGACACATTATAGACTTCAGCTGTTGGCTTTAGTAGAGATTGGCCTCTCTTTTCCAAACTAGGGAGAAATTAAGGAAACAACTGTGTCCTGCCATGCCCAGCCAGTTCAACAGGGTTGAAAACCATGTTTTCATGGACCAAAATGCCACACTATTCCCTATCTTTTCATGGACCAAATGGCACTCTATTCCCTATGTTTTCATGGACCAAAATGCCACACTATTCCCTATGTTTTCATGGACCAAATGGCACTCTATTCCCTATGTTTTCATGGACCAAATGCCACACTATTCCCTATGTTTTCATGGACCAAATGACACTCTATTCCCTATGTTTTCATGGACCAAAATGCCACACTATTCCCTATGTTTTCATGGACCAAATGACACACTATTCCCTATGTTTTCATGGACCAAATGACACTCTATTCCCTATGTTTTCATGGACCAAAATGCCACACTATTCCCTATGTTTTCATGGACCAAATGGCACTCTATTCCCTATGTTTTCATGGACCAAAATGCCACACTATTCCCTATGTTTTCATGGACCAAATGGCACTCTATTCCCTATGTTTTCATGGACCAAATGCCACACTATTTCCTATGTTTTCATGGACCAAATGGCACTCTATTCCCTATGTTTTCATGGACCAAATGCCACTCTATTCCGTGTTTTCATGGGTCAAATTGCACTCTATTCCCTATGTTTTTATGGTCCAAATGGCACTCTATTCCCTGTTTTCATGGATCAAATGGCACTCTATTATGTGTTTTTATGGACCAAATGCCCCTCTAGTCCCTGTTTTCACAGACCAAATGCCACTCTATTCACCATGTTTTCATGGACCAAATGACACTCTATTCCGTGTTTTCATGGGCCAAATTGCACTCTATTCCCTATGTTTTTATGGTCCAAATGGCACTCTATTCCCTGTTTTCATGGATCAAATGGCGCTCTATTCCCTATGTTTTCATGGACCAAATGGCACTCTATTCCCTATGTTTTCATGGACCAAATGACACTCTATTCCCTATGTTTTCATGGACCAAATGGCACTCTATTCCCTGTTTTCATGGACCAAATGGCACTCTATTCCCTATGTTTTCACAGACCAAATGCCACTCTATTCACCATGTTTTCATGGACCAAATGGCCCTATATAGTGTAGTGCACTACTTTTGACCAGAGCCCCTATGGGCTGTGGTCAAAGTAGCGCGCTATGTAGGGAATTGGGTGTCATTTGGGACGAAATCATAGATCTATTTACCAGAGTGCCATTCACAGGATGAGGGTGGTTGCAGCTTGGCACTATCCGTGAGATTGACAGATACCATTCAACATGTGTTAAACCGTGCTACTGCTCTTTCCTCTGTAGGATATGTGTATTGAGCAGATGAGGAGTGTTGTTGGGAGACAAGGATCTTTATTTAGAAGGCAGGATTCTAGCATTCAGGCATTCTTCCTGGTTAAGATCCGCTTTTAACCTGTAGGTTGATGTTTATTGGGATGAGTCTTGTCCTGGAGGCAGAGCTGAGGGCTTTCCAAAGTCATAATTGGCTATATATAAACTCAGCAAAAAAAGAAATATCCTCTCCCCGTCAACTTTGTTTATTTTCAGCAAACTTAACATTTGTAAATATTTGTATGAACATAACAAGATTCAACACCCGAGACATAAACTGAACAAGTTCCACAGACATGTGACTAACAGAAATTGAATAATGTGTCCCTGAACAAAGGGGGGGTCAAAATCAAAAGCAACAGTCAGTATCTCGTGTGGCCACCAGCTGCATTAAGTACTGCAGTGCATCGCCTCCTCATGGACTGCATCCGATTTGCCAGCTCTTGCTGTGAGATGTTACCCCACTCTTCCACCAAGTCACCTGCAAGTTCCCGGACATTTCTGGGGGGAATGGCCCTAGCCCTCACCCTCCGATCCAACAGGTCCCAGACGTGCTCAATGGGATTGAGATCCGGGCTCTTCGCTGGCCATGGCAGAACAATGACATGCAGGTGCATGGTCTTGCAGGAAATCACGCACAGAACGAGCAGTATGGCTGGTGGCATTGTCATGCTGGAGGGTCATGTCAGGATGAGCCTGCAGGAAGGGTACCACATGAGGGAGGAGGATGTCTTCCCTGTAACGCACAGCGTTGAGATTGAATGCAATGACAACAAGCTCAGTCTGATGATGCTGTGACACACCGCTCCAGACCACGATGGACCCTCCACCTCCAAATCGATCCCGCTCCAGAGTACAGGCCTCGGTGTAACGCTGATTCCTTCAACGATAAACGCAAATCCTGCCATCAACCCTGGTGAGACAAAACCGCGACTTGTGAGTGAAGAGCACTTTTTGCCAGTCCTGTCTGGTCCAGCAACGGTGGGTTTGTGCCCATAGGCAATGTTGTTGCCGGTGATGTCTGGTGAGGACCTGCCTTACAACAGGCCTAAAAGCCCCCAGTCCAGCCTCTCTCGGCCTATTGCGGACAGTCTAGGCACTGATGAAGGGATTGTGTGTTCCTGGTGTAACTCGGGCAGTTGTTGTTGCCATCCTGTACCTGTCTCGCAGGTGTGAGATTCGGATGTATCGATCCTGTGCAGCTATTGTTACACGTGGTCTGCGACTGCGAGGATGATCAGCTGTCCAGCTGTCTTAGGCATCTCACAGTACAGACATTGCAATTTATTGCCCTGGACACATCTGCAGTCCTCATGCCTCCTTGCAGCATGCCTAAGGCATGTTCACACAGATGAGCAGAGACTGTGGGTATCTTTATTTTGATGTTTTTCAGAGCCAGTAGAAAGGCTTCTTTAGTGTCCTAAGTTTTCATATCTGTGAACTTAATTGCCTACCGTCTGTAAGCTGTTAGTGTCTTAATGACCGTTCCACAGGTGAATGTTCATTAATTACTTTACAATGGAGATCTGTGTTATTTGTATTCTTACGAATTATCTTTGAAAGACAGGGTCCTGAAGAAGAGACGTTTCTTTTTTTGCTGAGTTTATATACAGTGGGGCAAAACAATATTTAGTCAGCCACCAATTGTGCAAGTTCTCCCACTTAAAAAGATGAGGCCTGTAATTTTTATCATAGGTACACTTCAACTATGACAGACAAAATGAGAAAAGAAAATCCAGAAAATCACATTGTAGGATTTTTTATGAATTTATTTGCAAATTATGGTGGAAAATAAGTATTTGGTCAATAACAAACGTTTATCTCAATACTTTGTTATATACCCTTTGTTGGTAATGACAGAGGTCAAACGTTTTCTGTAAGTCTTCACAAGGTTTTCACACACTGTTGCTGGTATTTTGGCCCATTCCTCCATTCAGATCTCCTCTAGAGCAGTGATGTTTTGGGGCTGTTGCTGGGCAACACAGACTTTCAACTCCCTCCAATGATTTTCTATGGGGTTGAGATCTGGAGACTGGCTAGGCCACTCCAGGACCTTGAAATGCTTCTTACGAAGCCACTCCTTTGTTGCCCAGCGGTGTGATTGGGATAATTGTCATGCTGAAAGACCCAGCCACATTTAATCTTCAATGCCCTTGCTGATGGAAGGAGGTTTTCACTCAAAATCTCAAGATACATGGACCAATTCATTCTTCCCTTTATACGGATCAGTCGTCCTGGTCCCTTTGCAGAAAAACAGCCCCAAAGCATGATGTTTCCACCCCCATGCTTCACAGTAGGTATGGTGTTCTTTGGATGCAACTCAGCATTCTTTGTCCTCCAAACACGACGAGTTGAGTTTTTACCAAAAAGTTATATTTTGGTTTCATCTGACCATATGACATTCTCCCAATCTTCTTCTGGATCATCCAAATGCTCTCTAGCAAACTTCAGACGGGCCTGGACATGTACTGGCTTAAGCAGGGGGACACGTCTGTGGTCTTGTATGTCTTCCATTTCCTAATAATTGCTCCCACAGTTGATTTCTTCAAACCAAGCTGCTTACCTATTGCAGATTCAGTCTTCCCAGCCTGGTGCAGGTCTACAATTTTGTTTCTGGTGTCCTTTGACAGCTCTTTGGTCTTGGCCATAGAGGAGTTTGGAGTGTGACTGTTTGAGGTTGTGGACAGGTGTCTTTAATACTGATAACAAGTTCAAACAGGTGCCATTAATACAGGTAACGAGTGGAGGACAGAGGAGCCTCTTAAAGAAGAAGTTACAGGTCTATGAGAGCCAGAAATCTTGCTTGTTTGTAGGTGACCAAATACTTATTTTCCACCATAATTTGCAAATAAATTCATTAAAAATCCTACAGTGTGATTTTCTGGATATTTTTTCTTCTCATTTTGTCTGTCATAGTTGAAGTGTACCTATGATGACAATTACAGGCCTCTCTCATCTTTTTAAGTGGGAGAACCTGCACAATTGGTGGCTGACTAAATACTTTTTTGCCCCACTGTATGTATGTATATATATATATATATATATATATATATATATATATATATATATATAGAGTATAAATTCATGAAAACAAAATTAGCTTTTTGGTCTTAATTTAAAGTTAGGCATGGAGTTAGCAGTGTGGTTAGGATTAAGGTTAGGTTTAACATAAATGGGCCATGGCCAAATGCCAGCTAGTGGACAACCATTCGAGCCACTACCAGTTCACATCGTTACCATCCAGAAGGCGAGGTCAGTACAGATGCATCAAAGCTGGAAACGAGAGACTGAAAACAGCTTCTCTCAAGGCCATCAGAATGCTAAACAGCAATCACTAACTCAGAGAGGCTGCTGCCTACATTGAGACCCAATCACTGGCCACTTTAATAAATGGATCACTAGTCACTTTAAACAATGCCACTTTAAATAATGCCGCTTTAATAATGTTTACATATCTTACATTATTCATATCATTTGTATACTGTATTTTATACCATCTATTGCACCTTGCCTATGCCGCTCGGCCATCGCTCGTCCATATATTTATATGTACATATTCTCATTCACCACTTTAGATTTGCATGTATTAGGTAGTTGTTGGGAAATTGTTAGATTACTTGCTGGATATTACCCTACTGTCGGAACTAGAAGCACAAGCATTTCGCTACACTCGCATTAACATCTGCTAACCATGTGTATGTGACCAATAACGTTTGATTTGATTTGATTTGTGACTGCCCTGCATGCTGTCTCCAGTACATGAGTCATCCCAATAAATGCCAACCTCATTTTAGTTACAAAGTAGCTAGAAAGTAGTAAGTAGTTGCAAAGTTGTTAATTAGCTAAAGTCGTTCATGATGAGATTCGAAATGTTTGCGTTATATTCCCAACCAACCACCCTACTTTCATTTTTTACTTAAGTAACCTGTCTTATGTAGCCATACCAAATGTAACATATCACATTAATTTCAGTGTCCCGGATTTAACTTGACTATGTTAACATTTAGTCTGTGAAACTCGACTGGAGAGCGGGGTGTCTAGTTTCATTTGAATTCCATGCACGTCTCCCGAGGACACACCCCCTCAACAAACAAAAAAAGATTGTGGGCATTAACCACCTGAACTACTTTGCTTTTTTAATAGTATACTCCTCTGCCTTTTCTCCCAGAAGTAGTAAATTGTGAAGGAATGCAACTCCTTCACCAGGGCTGTGTCCCGAAGGGCACCCTATTCCCTGTGAAGTGCAATACATTTGGCCAAAGTTATGCACTAAATAGGGAGCAATTTGGGATGCTACTTAGATCAATACAATCCCTTTGCAATTTAACGAGAACAGATGTTAGCAGTCTGAAGGTATGCTCCGCTCCATTTTAAGTGAGGTAACCAGTGTGTGTACAGTATGTGTGTGTTTATGTGTGGAGAGCGATAGAGAGAGAGAAGCATCAAACGTGATCCCTTCTATGGGGATTAGGGGCGCCTAATCACCGTGAAGATTAACTTTATCAGAAATTGAATTTCTCCACGCATTTTCAGTTAGGGGAAGAAACTGATTGGGGAGAGGAGTGAGATCCACTGAAAGAGGGGTTATGATTCGTATCAGCAGAGTACAGAGATGCCTGTCGGCTGTTTCTGAATGTGTTGGTATCCTTATCGTGATAGATATCGATCTGAGAGTTGGCAGTGGCACTATCTGCTTGCAAACACTGTGACCATTACAATATCATAAGGGGAATTATTAAGCGTGGAAGTTGATAACTGCCTAACAAACAACTCTAAGTAAAGAGAGGTGTAAGGAGAGGTGGACATAGAGAAGACAGTGGGCCTCTAAGGTGAGTGTTCAATAATTTAGTGCAAGGAAGATTCCTGGGGCCCCAAGTGAGAACCACACTGTTGGATTGTCACCAACAATTCTGTATTCTTTGTGATTATTAAGTTATACTGTAAATGAGATTAAAATTCCTGTATGTGACAAAGTTGTTACCTTGTGCACATAAAAGGTTCCTTGAAGTTATACTCCCAAAATGTTGAATTTATTGTCAATGAATAGATAAATACAACCAGTTAAAATCTCCAACACAAAAACAAGGATTTAAAAAGAGCATAAAATCTAGCAAACATGCTCTCCTCTAGCCTTGCTTCCAACTACCAACTGCCTCTCCCCCAAACATATACACCTGTAGTCAATCAACTCAAGTTAGTGGGAGGGCCCTACAACTACACAATTAGCCAATCCTGATTCTACTCACATTCCTCACACATTCAATTGACACACTTAATTAACTGCAACAGGTGGAACATGTTAACTATTGCAGGATATGAAATATGACTGAAAACAGGGCCCTTTAACACATTCACACATAAAATGGAGAATGTTCCGTATTTTAGCGAAGATGTGCAATCACTCACATCCTTCCCTTTCCTGTGTCGAGCTGCTTGTAGAACCTGAAACAAAAACATATACCAGTGTCCAAACAGGTCAAATCGTTGGCTCTGATGAAGGTATCAACACACCTCTGAGGCACATTCCTGGAACATCTGTTGACAGAACATAGTCCCTCAGCAGACCAGTCCCTCAGCACACCACTCCCTGCTCCAGATACAAGGAGCACCAACCCCAACAGCTCCCCCTCTGTATTCCCTTCAGATTACCCAGGATTCCTGAGCTGAAGCCTCAGACCCTGGGCTGCCTTCCTCTGTAGCCCCTGAAAAGTGCCCCCTTGGACCCTCTGACGTCCACCAATGGAGCCGCAGGAACAGCTCTCCCCATGGCTTACATCAGCATCTATGGATTCCCTTAACCGCTCCCCTTTAAGTCTCCGGCCACACTTCACCACCCGGCAAACCGTTTCTCCAAGCCAGCGACCTCAAACGCGTCCTAGTTATCGTTCAGTCGCTCACCGTTAGTCATTCATGTTTGTGGGTGTTTGAAGGATGTACATTTTTAAGTGCTATTGCATTGAGCACAGCCATTACACTTGTAATTTCCACCCAGTAGGGGCGCAAATAGACGTTGTTCAGGAATATCTTGGGGTAGTAAATCAGAGTGTACCAATTGGTCTCTGAGATTTCTGCCACGTGAGAATACAACCAAGGGAAGGTCCGAAAACACATGAATATTTGAGAATTAACCAATGATATTAGGCCACTCTTGGCCATGATTACAGACACCTGTGTGTCTTTTGACACTATATAAACAAGTCATCCCGCAGTGTTTGTGATTATACCCTGATGAAGACAGCTTGGCTGTCGAAACGGTGGATATTACATTTTTGCATCTGAGCTCCAAGAGTGGGCGGCTCTCCTTTATTTTCAGGCCAACTGACTTGCTTAGTTAAATAAAGGTTAAAACCCCATCCCCCAAGAAGTGATTTTAGTTTTGTATTTGTAATACATTTGCCAAAAATCAAAAAACGTTTTTGCTTTGTCCATTTGAGGTATTGCGTGTAGATTGATGCATTTTCTTTCTTACATTTTAGAATAAGCCTGTAACGTAACAAAATGTGGGTCTCTGAATACTTTCCGAAAACACTGTATAGCTGGACTACCTCTTCCATGCATTAATAACAATTAAGATCAGGTTGGCCAATTACTAGGTGTGGCCAACACACCTGAACACTGAAATTGACAAAACAGTTAATTGTAAACGTATACATATAATCGATTGAATAGTTAAACTGTTTTGGGCCCAGTTAATACACTTAACAAAATTGCACATTTAAAAAGGTATGAATTAAGATGCATTGAATGCAATAAAATGCCATTTTCACATTGCCCAATAGATTTAAACCCTGCATATACTGAACATAAAAAATCTACACATCACTCCACCAATGTCAAGAGGAAGGAAACATGTATTTGTTTTTAGATACAAACATAATGTGAAACTTTGCCAAGAGAGATTATTTTTGTCCCCACAGTTGTAGAGTAAATACACTCAGTGAGAGAAAAAAAACACTAAGTATTGTAAGACGGCATTAGCATGGCTATTGGAAAGCCTTACAGGTATACCGCAAACAACTTTTCCCCGAGTGACAAATAAACCCAAAAGTTTTTGGTCAGCTGTGAGATGTTGACTTGCAGTTGAACAACACTTGGAAATAGAGGGGGAATTAAAGCACAAGTTTCCACACAGCGACATGTTGCATGACAGGGCAAACAAATTGAACAGTTTCTGTAGTGCTGTTGCTAGGATACCTCTTCTTTTGGAGCCTAACCGAATCAAGGTGATGGTGGCACCGACTTCCCTGACAAAGTAAAGTAGCTTTCAACCCTCCCTCCTATTCCCCTGTCCCCACCAGAGAGAAATTACATTTATTCAATCTGTCTGTTTCGGTTATATAGAAAAGCAGTGATTTTGTTACACCAGCTAAAGTAGCCATGTTGTTTATAAACCGGCATGGGTTGCTTTGTTTAGCAGACTTGATTTTGCAGGAGATTACCTTTGTTGTTTAGTGATTAAATTGAACCAGAGCTACCCAGCGCTGGGCTCCTGCACCCTACAGGTCCAAAGAGCAGTAGGATATAAGTACTAACCCTGATCCTAACCCTGTCCCTGACCCTAACGCTGACACTGACCCTAACGCTGACACTGACCCTGACTCTGATCCTAACCCTGACTCTGACCCTAAAACTAACACTGACCCTCACCCTAACTCTGACCCTAACCCTGATCTTAATCCTAGACTAGTAATATAATGCAACTACAGCTGTAATAGTAATCCTAACTTCCTCGCCTGAGTTAGAATGCTTCATGATAAGCTGTAGACCATACTATTTACCAAGAGAGTTTTCATCAATATTATTCGGAGTTGTTTATTTACTACCACAACTCGAAGCTGGCACTAAGACCGCAATCAACAAGCACCGGCGCTACTAGTGAGAAACCCAGCCATGAGCTGCCCAGTGAAGCGAGCCTACCAGATAAACAAAATGCCATCTATGCTGGCTTCGAGGCAAGCAACACTGAACCATGTATGAGAACACTAGCTGTTCTGGACGATTGTGTGGTCACGCTCTCTGGGAGTAAGACCTTTTAACAGGTTAACATTCCAAAGGGCCACAGGGCTAAATGGATTACCAGGATGCGTACTCGGAGCATGCGCTGACCAGCTGCTAAGTGTCTTCAGTGACATTTTTAACCTCTCCCTGACCCGGTCTGTAATACCTACATCTTTTAAGGAGACCACCATTGTCCCTGTGCCCAAGAACGCCAAGGTAACCTCTCTGAATGATTATTTTCCCATACATCTGTAGCCATGAAATGCTTTGAAAGGCTGGTCATGGCTCACATCAACACCATCATCCCAGACACCACGGTGAGTGGGTCACTCCAATTCGTATACCACCCCAACAGATCCACAGATGATCCAATCTTTATTTCCCACCTGTACAAGAGAAACACCTATGTGAGAATGCTGTTCATTGACTACAGCTCAGCGTTCAACACCATAATGCCCTCCAAGCTCATCACTAAGCTAAGGACTCTGGGACTGAACACCTCCCTCTGAAACTTGATCCTGGACTACTGCCCCCAGGTGGTGAGGGTAGGCAACAACACATCCACCACGCTGACCTTCAACACGGGGGCCCCTCAGGGGTGCGTGCTTAGTCCCCTCCTGTACTCCCTGTTCACCCACGACTGCATGGCAGCGCAGGACTCCAACACCATCATTAAGTTTGCAGACGACACAACGGTGTCGTCTGATCACCTGATCACCGACGAAGATAAGACAGCCTATAGGGAGCAGGTCAGAGACAACAACCTCTCCCTCAACTTCAGCAAGGCAAAGGAGCTGATCGTGGACTACAGGAAATGGAGGGCCAAGCACATCCCCATTCACATCGATGGGGTCCAGACCTTCAAGTTCCTCGACGTCCACATCACTAAGGATCTATCATGGTCCACACACACCAACACTGTTGTGAAAAGGGCACAACAACGCTTCTTCTCCCTCAGGAGGCTGAGGGAGAACTTATATGTACAGTGCCTTTGGAAAGTACTCAGACCCCTTGACTTTTTCCACAAGTTACAGCCTTATTTTAAAATGTATTAAATATTTTTAAATCTACACCCAATGCCCTACAATGACAAAGCAAAAATGTTTGCAAATGTGTTAAAATTGTAAAACCGAAATTTCACATTTACTTAAGTATTCAACAATTACAGCCTTGAGTCTACTTGGGTATGACGCGACAAGCATGGCACACCTGCATTTGGGGAGTTTCTCCCATTCTTCTCTGCAGATCCTCTCAAACTCTGTCTGGTTTAGCTGCACAGCTATTTTCAGGTCTCTCCAGAAATGTTAGATTGGGTTTAAGTCCGGGCTCTAGCTGGGCATCTCAAGGACATTCAGAGACTTGTCCCGAAGCCACTCCTGCATTGTCTTGGCTGTGTGCTTTGGATTGTTGTCCATTTGGAAGGTGAACATTTGCCCCAGTCTGAGGTCCTGAGCATTCTGGTGCAGGTTTTCATCAAGGATCTCTCTGTACTTTGCTCCCTTCATCTTTGCCTCGACACAGACTAGTCTCCTAGTCCCTGCCACTGAAAACATCCCCACAGCATGATGTTGCCACCACCATGCTTCACTGTAGGGATGGTGCCAGGTTTTCTCCAGATGTGACGCTTGGCATTCAGGCCAAAGAGTTCAATCTTGGTTTCATCAGACCAGAGAATCTTGTTTCTCATGGTCTGAGAGTCCTTTAGCTGCCATTTGGCAAACTCCAAGCAGGATTTCATGTGCCTTTTACTGAGGAGTGGCTTCCGTCTGGCCACTCTACCATAAAGGCCTGATGGGTCAAGTGCTGCAGGGATGGTTGTCCTTCTGGAAGGTTCTCCTATCTCCACAGAGGAACTTTGGAACTCTGTCAGAGTGACAATCGGGTTCTTGATCACCTCCCTGACCAAGGCCCTTCTTCCCCGATTGCTTAGTTTGGCCGGGCGGCCAGCTGTAGGAAGAGTCTTGGTGATTTCAAAGTTCTCCATTTAAGAATGATGGAGGCCAATGTGTTCTTGGGCACCTTCAATCCTGCAAAAATGTTTTGGTTCCCTTCCCCAGATCTGTGCTCGACACAATCCTGTCTCGGAGCTCTATGGACAATTCCTTCGACCTCATGGCTTTTGCTCTGACATGCACTGTCACCTGCGGCACCTTACGTAGACCAGTGTCTGCCTTTCCGAATCATGTCCAATCAATTGAATTTGTAGAAACATCTCAAGGATGATCAATGGAAACAGGATGCACCTGAGCTCAATTTCGAGTCTCAAATCAAATCAAATTTTATTTGTCACATACACATGGTTAGCAGATGTTAATACGAGTGTAGCGAAATGCTTGTGCTTCTAGTTCCAACAATGCAGTAATAACCAACAAGTAATCTAGCTAACAATTCCAAAACTACTACCTTATAGACACAAGTGTAAGGGGATAAAGAATATGTACATAAAGATATATGAATGAGTGATGGTACAGAGCGGCATAGGCAAGATACAGTAGATGGTATTGAGTGCAGTATATACATATGAGATGAGTATGTAAACAAAGTGGCATAGTTAAAGTGGCTAGTGATACATGTATTACATAAAGATGCAGTAGATGATATAGAGTACAGTATAAACATATACATATGAGATTAATAATGTAGGGTATGCAAACATTATATTAGGTAGCATTGTTTAAAGTGGCTAGTGATATATTTTACATAATTTCCCATCAATTCCCATTATTAAAGTGGCTGGAGTTGAGTCAGTGTGTTGGCAGCAGCCACTCAATGTTAGTGGAGGCTGTTTAACAGTCTGATGGCCTTGAGATAGTCTCATAGCAAAGGGTCTGAATACTTATGTAAATAAGGTATTTCTTTTTTTTTCTTTGCTTTGTCATTTATGGGGTTTTATTATCTTATTGAACCAGCACATAGGAATTAATAAACACAGAGTTCAGAAGTATTGATTTCAGATAAGGCTGCAATATTGTCTGACCTTTGTAAGAATTACTGCGGCCTACTGTACCTGTGCTTGATCAATAGCAACCAAATGTTGAACTTGCACCTTGTGTATTCTACTATTTAACTCTCAACAGGAAGTTGAGACTGAGTTCATAAAAATAAAATAAAAAGACTGCTTCTGTTGCCTGAAGCCGGCTCTGTGCGTGTGAGTGTGTGCTCGTGAGTGTGTGCATGTGCATGGGAGCCATGTCTATGCTTTCCAGTCTAAGGGTTAAGGTTCCACTGTTATCGAGCAATCATGGCCACTATTGATTTTCTCTCCCCTCTCAGAACACCTGTGTATGACAGCTGGCATTTATAAGAGGCCTCTATGGACCCTAACAGAGGTGCCCTCCAAGCCACAGCTATTTGCTCAAAGATTTTGCCAATTTACCACACTATCCTACTGTAAATTGTGCCTGTCCCCTCAAGGACTACAGTATCTCTCTGTGAAACATGGAGGCAGAATACAAAACATATCAACGTTTTTATAAAAGTCTGCCAAGCAGCAATGTATTATGTTTCTGGTCTGTTTCACCTTTAGTCATTGTTCCCTCTGTCATCGTGGTGCTGGAGATTTTATGGAAGACACTGAGGTCTGTAGAGTCATGACATACATGTAACTGCCTGAAAATAAAAGAGAGCCACACACTCTAGGAGCTCGGATGCAAAAAATGTAATTACCAACGTTTCGACAGCCAAGTATTAAAGTGGCATACAATTCATTTTAGACTACACAAGGCACCGGGGGTGGCAATAGAGGAAACACCAACATAAAGTGTCTAAATAGGGCATTGGGCCACCAGAACAGGTTGGTGGTGGTGGAAAACGCTGTTTCAGGCGTCACTCCATAATCTCCCATAAGTGTGCAATTGGGTTGAGATCTGGTGACTGAGACACACACACACACGCACGCACGCACACACACACACTTTAAATCCCCTGTGCTCCTTTGAGACCCCTCTTCAAAGTCAGTGGGATCTTCTTCTAGTCATGGTAACCAAAATAATGGATTACTAGGCATTTTTATTCATGACCCTAATCTTGGATGTTTAAATTGCTTAATTAACTCAGGAACCACGCCTTTGTGGAAGCACCTGCCTCTAAAATACTTTGTATCCCGAATTTTCAAGTGTTTCCTTTATTTTGGCAGGTACCTGTATATCCTGAGTAGAAAATGAGTGCAGCAGCTCACTATTGGTCTAAAAGAATGCCATTGTGATCATATTCAACCTTTTCCCTCAATCGATGCATGTCAACCCTGGGTTGATGCATATCCTCAGTAAAGACTGCCGTCAATACATCTCAGATCATCTTTCAATTCTTACAGTCATGTGGGCTATTGTCTCATTCATACAGACTTGTGGCAGAAAATATGCTCGTACTCATTTTGGCAATCAACATTACCCCTTTCAGACTAACATGCTGAATTAATCAACAGCTTGATGTTACTGTTAATTAACATGTTAGTGGGAATTCAATGGGTAACCTTGTCCATTGGACCCCAATAAAGACATCCGCATGCTTCCTATCTGAAACAGTTCGGAGCAGTTTGTGCATACTGTATATTATGATAACATTTTGTGATGTTTTGGTTCGGTTTGTTCTTCAGCAAGGGTTGTTCGGCTGCTAGTGTACACAAAACGAAGTTGGTAGCCGAAGTCTGGAGCCAAAGTCTTCACCCCCTTCGTCAGTGAAGGTCAACAGTAGGGATTCTTCAATTAAGTGTTTGTTGTAAATCAACAAGAGAAATCTGTAAATCTAACCAATAGTGCAAAAAAAGGTAGTAGGTGAACAATAGGTAAGTAAAGAAATAAAAACAACAGTAAAAAGACAGTGAAAAATAACAGTAGCGAGGCTACATACAGACACCGGTTAGTCAGGCTGATTGAGGTAGTGTGTACATGTAGATATGGTTAAAGTGACTATGCATATATGATGAACAGAGAGAGAGTAGCGGTAGCGTAAAAGAGGGGTTGGCGGGTGGCGGGTGGAGGGACACAGTGCAGAAAGCCCGGTAGGCCAATGTGCGGGAGCACTGGTTGGTCGGCCCAATTGAGGTACTATGTACATAAATGTATAGTTAAAGTGACTATGCATATATGAGTATCAGCAGCGTAGAAGAGGGGTTGGGGGGGATACACACAATGCAAATAGTCCGGGTAGCCATTTGATTACCTGTTCAGGAGTCTTATGGCTTGGGGGTAAAAACTGTTGAGAAGGCTTTTTGTCCTAAACTTGGCACTCCGATTCCGCTTGCCATGCAGTAGTAGAGAGAACAGTCTATGACTGGGGTGGCTGGGGTCTTTGACATTTTTTAGGGCCTTCCTCTGACACCGCCTGGTGTAGAGGACCTGGATGGAAGGCAGCTTAGCCCCAGTGATGTACTGGGCCGTGCGCCTTACCCTCTGTAGTGCCTTGCAGTCGGAGGCCGAGCAATTGCCATACCAGGCAATGATGCAACAAGTCAGGATGCTCTCGATGTTGCAGCTGTAGAACCTTTTGAGGATCTCAGGACCCATGCCAAATCTTTTTAAGTTTCCTGACAGGCAATAGGCTTTGTTGTGCCCTCTTCACGACTGTCTTGTTGTGTTTGCACCATTCTAGTTTGTGGTGATGTGGACACCAAGGAACTTGAAGCTCTCAACCTGCTCCACCACAGCCCCGTCGATGAGAATGGGGGCATGCTCGGTCCTCCTTTTCCTGTAGTCCACAATCATCTCCTTAGTCTTGGTTAAGTTGAGGGATAGGCTGTTATTCTGGCACCACCCGGCCAGGTCTCTGACCTCCTCCCTATAGGCTGTCTCGTCTTTGTCGGTGATCAGGCCTACCACTGTTGTATCGTCTGCAAACTTAATGATGGTGTTGGAGTCGTGCCTGGCCATGCAGTTGTGGGTGAACAGGTAGTACAGGAGGGGACTGAGCACGCACCCCTGGGGGGCTCCATTGTTGAGGATCAGTGTGGCAGATATGTTGCTACCTCCCATCAACACCTGGGGACAGCGCTTCAGGAAGTCCAGGATCCAGTTGCAGAGGGAGGTGTTTAGTCCCAGGATCCTTAGCTTAGTGATGAGCTTTGAGGGTACTATGGTGTTGAACGCTGAGCTGTAGTCAATTAATAGCCTTCTCACATAGATGTTCCTTTTGTCCAGGTGGGAATGGGCAGTGTGGAGTGCAATAAAGATTGCATCATCTGTGGATCTGATTGGGCGGTATGCAAATTGGAGTGGGTCTAGGGGTTCTGGGATAATGGTGTTGATGTGAGCCATTACCAGCCTTTCAAAGCACTTCCTGGCTACGGACGTGAGTACTACGGGTCAGTAGACATTTAGACAGGTAGCCTTCATGTTCTTGGGCACAGGGACTATGGTGGTCTGCTTGAAACATGTTGGTATTACAGACTCAATCAGGGACATCTGCCACTTGGTCAGCCCGGAGCACACGTCCTGGTAATCCATCTGGCCCCGCAGCCTTGTGAATGTTGACCTGTTTAAAGATCTTACTCACGTCGGCTCTGGAGAGCGTGATCACACAGTCGTCCGAAACAGCTGATGCTCTCATGCATGCCTCAGTGTTGCTTGCCTCGAAGCGAACATAGAAGTGATTTAGCTCGTCTGGTAGGCTCATGTCACTGGGCAGCTCGCAGCTGTGCTTCCCTTTGTAGTCTGTAATAGTTTGCAAGCCCTGCCACATAAGACGAGCGTAGGAGCTAGTGTGGCAGGGCTTGCAAACTATTATGTGGCAGGACTTGCAAACTATTTACATCTTAGTTAGATGTAAAATTGTGCGACCAAGATCTCCTCTGCAAAAAAGCCTTCTGTACCTGTGTTTGATAAATAGAAGTGTTAAATTCAGACCCCTTCCCTTTTCACACATTTTGTTACATTACAGCCTTATTCTAAAATGTATTAAATATTGTTTCATCAATCTACATACATCAATCTACATACAATATCCCATAATGACAAAGTGAAAACAGGTTTTTGAAATTTTTGCAAATGTATTAGAAATAAGAAACAGATATACCTTATTTACATAAGTATTCAGACTCTTTGCTATGAGACTCGAAATTGAGCTAAGGTGCATCCTGGTTCCATTGACCATCCTTGAGATGTTTCTACAACTTGATTGGAGTCCACTTGTGGTACATTCAGTTGATTGGACATGACTTGGAAAGGCACCCACCTGTCTATATGAGGTCTCACAGTTGACAGTGCATGTCAAGAAGAGGAGTGTGCAAAGCTGTCATCAAGGCAAAGGGTGGCTACTTTGAAGAATCTCAAATGTAAAATAGATTTTGATTTGTTCAACACTTTTTTGGTTACTACATGATTCCATGTGTTATTTCATAGTGTTGATGTCTTCACTATTTTTCTACAATGTAGAAAATAGTAAAAAATAAAGAAAAACCCTGGAATGAGTAGGTGTGTCCAAACTTTTGACTGGTACTGTATATATTTCATCTCATTTTAACATTCTGTCATATGTTAAAATTAGTTCAACTTCATTAAAAAAACATGTTTTCCCATCTCAAGAGGTTAATAAAAAAATGAATATAGGAAATGCCTATTAAGTGCCAAATAAAGTAACAGGATTCACAATTTCATCTTGAAACAGCCATTAATCCCCTTGTTGGTGACAGGGGAATGGTATTGTTTTGTGTGTAACAGGGAGGGGCAATTGAAAGTAAGCTTCAGAAAAATAATCTATGGGTAACAGGGTTGACATGTTATGTTCGACACTCTCACTTTTCCACCACAAAACACCAGAAGATGGACAAAAAGGGTAGAACCAGCTCACCTGCTTTTACACTAAGGTTTGACTATTGGATGTTCAATGTTTCTTTTGCAAAACTGTAATTTCACCAAGCAGCTTGGTGAGAAGGCAACAACTGCTGGTGCAATTATTAGAAAATGGAAGAAGTTCAAGATGACGGTCAATCACCCTCGGTCTGGGGCTCCATGCAAAATCTCACCTCGCGGGGCATCAATGATCATGAGGAAGGTGAGGGATCAGCCCAGAACTACACGGCAGGACCTGGTCAATGACCTGAAGAGAGTTGGTACCACAGTCTCAAAGAAAACCACTGTATGTAAATGAATCACTAATCATGTCAAATAAATAGTAATCTTCAGAAATGACTTAGTCAAAGGAACAAAATAACAAGGGCTTTTGTCGCCTAGCGGTTAAGAGCTTTGGGGCAGTCACCGAAAGGCCGCTGGTTCGAATTCCTGAACTAACTAGTTGAAAAAGCTGTTGATGTGCCCTTGAGCAAGGCACTTAACCCTAATTGCTCTGGATAAGAGCATCTGCTAAATGACTAAAATATAAATGTAATGGTGAAATCTTGGGATTAAGTGTGCTAAAATCTTCCTAAATGTCACGGAGGTACATGTCAAAATGCTGAATTTTGGCACTTTAGCAAGTCTTTATTCATATTACAATGTTTTATTGAATTCTCCATGTGGTCTGTATTAAAGGGCACTTCAATTAATATGACAGGGTTTTAAAATTCAATACTGGTGCATCATTTCTACTTAAAGTATCAAAGGTTTGCAAAAGGCACTCATTTCGTGAAAAGGCCCACTTGATGACACACCCACCCACACACCCACACAGCCCTTCCCTCCAGCTCAGTCGTGTTAGCATTGGAGAGAACCAGAGTAAAAGAAAATAACAGATGTTTGTGGGTGGGTGCTTTCATCATATGTGTGTGAGATAGAGTCAATGTGTAGCCACCTTTCTGTAGGCTTTGTTTCCATTTTACTCTCTAGCAAACGGTAAACAGCTGCCTCTGAATGGGAACCATACCAGGCCAACAGAAATATAAAATCACCTAGATGACCCACCCTAGTCACACCCCGACCTAACCAACATAGAGAATAAAAAGCTCTCTATGGTCAGGGCATGACACAACCATGTACTAGAAGTACTGTACTTTTACAATCTTGACCCGCCTTCAACAGCTGTTATGGTTCCAGTGTGTCATGTCACGACCATAACATTACTACCTTCCAATCTACTCGTTTTGCCAGTGTTGACCAAAAAGATGACAACAAGTGTTTCTCCATATTTTAGTTTAGTGGTATGCTACTAATCTAACACATACTTACAAAAACTTGTTCCAGGTGCAACATGTATAGCTGCAATCCTCTCATGCTTTGTTTATTCCACTTAAGCCAAATGGATTGATTTCTACGTAAACACATTTTTGCTAAACTAAATCTAATCTTCCTCACTTTAACTTCCAAATCCTGGATACAAATCAATGAAAACAAGCTGATTCAGACATCATAAAAACTTGTTGTAACTTTGAGCGGCACAGAAAATAGCCAGCCAAAAGAAAGAAAAACACAAAACATATTTCAGGGGAGCCAGGAATGTTAAGGGTTTAATTTCTCGTCTCTAGTCAGAAGTTTTTCTTTTCAAGCTCCTGAGCTCAGAGTGGGGAACTAGACCTGTCACACAGTGACATCACACAGTTCCGCATCAGAGGATGATCAAAACCCCCCTCGGCTAGCTCTAGCATTGTCTGAGAGAAGTGCTGCTTCAAAAAAAGGAGAGATAGGGAAGGAGGTAGTATGGGGGGGATTGAGAGAAGAGGGGGGTCCTAGTCCATTATTATCCCTGCGTCTGAACAGCAGTGTGCAGGGTGCCAGGGTACATCATAATGAGAGCCCGGTTGCAGAGGATTTGTGCTTCGCACGTCACGGATTCTAATTGCCAGTAAAGTGAATCTCTTCTTCGCTGATGGCCTTTAACAGCCAGTTATCAAAAGCAATCCTTCATCTTTCTCTTCTTCACCCTCCCCCCACCCACCCACCCACCCACCCCCACACACACACACACACCACAGTCGCGCCCCCCCCACCCCTTCCTCCACTATGCCAGTGAGAGACAGCAGGAAATGGAAATATCCAAAGCATTTCAAATTCAGATTGATAATGATGTTGGCTACTGTAGGATGTACAACGTTTTTTACTGTAGGATGTACAACGTTTTACAGCGATGATGGTATATCTGTAACAACTGATTGTATTTACATCATCTGTTTTGTTTTCAATCCCTTCCTATGTAGATGTACAACTGGAATGATACTTTACCTTTACCTGGGCATTCATTTGGCAAATTTGTGTGTGTGTGTGCGTTTGTATGCATGAATGTTCCAGTGTCACATTAATTCATTTGGTGACTTAATTTTCCCAGGTTTCAGTTAATGAATTACAGAAACATTTCTCTAGAAGGTGAGTCAGGTGCAGCACTCCCATTTCCGGGATAAAGTCCAGCTCACTTTCCCATGCTCAAAAAACTGGAGGTAACCTCAACAAGCAGGTCTCAACTTGACAATAATCGCTCCTCAAACTCCCTCCATTTTTTTATTTATTTAACTGGGCAAGTCAGTTAAGAACAAATTCTTATTTACAATGACGGCCTACTCCGGCCAAACACTAACCCGGACGACGCTGGGCCAATTTTGCACCGCCCTATGGGACTCCCGATCACAGACGGTGGTGATGCAGCTCAGGATCTGTAGTGACGCCTCTAGCACTGAGATGCAGTGCTTTAGACCACTGTGCCACTCCATCCCTGCCTCTCTACTTTATTTATTAGCCTCCTGTCTATATCGGCCTTTGTTTCAATTCCATTTCTCTGTATCACCTCTGTGTTCTCTTCATACAGGTCTGCCAGTTTTTTTCATTGGGTTCTAGAATGTTTTGTCAGCCTCGTTAACTTACTGTGAATAGTCACTGGATAATATCATCAATCATATTGTAATGAACTTGGCATTGCTAAGGTTGATGACCATTAATGGAGCTTGTTTTTGTCAAGCAGCAGTAACTTGTTTGTATCTGGCCCTAAGTTCGAATCTCACGCAAAGGCCTGATGCAGCCATTTTATCTCAATATCAAATCATTTCTACGTAACAATTATGTACCTTGCTGTGATTGTTTTCAATTAAAATGGTCAAAAATAGCTTCTTAGCAAAGAACAATTTCTCAATCAAGAATTGTGTTAGGACTGTCTGGGAGTGATCTGAAAACTAGCTGAAAACTAACTAACAGAAAACTAGCTGTTATTGGGTGACGGGTTTGGAACTCTCTTTCTTATTGGTCTATCAACTAATTTACCGCCTGGTGATGTCACCAGGCATGCCAAAACTCCATTCCACCAAAACAGGCTGCAATTTTAGGCTGTGTTTTTAAATAGCTCTTAGACTAAAAGGGCATTATCATAATTTTCACAATTTCACAGTATTATTTCAATATATATATCAAATACAAGGAAATCGTGTTTTTGACTGCACTGGGCCTTTAAGAACCTTGCCCTACCCACCCGAACACTGCACAAGACTGTGACTGTGGATGATTCTGTAGACTTAACCACAGTATGGGGATATTGTGAATACAGACTTTATTACAGTATGGGGGTATTGTGGGCACAGGAACAGAACCTGTGTGAAATCTCTGTCCTGACACACCGTCCTTATGAAATCCCACTCTTCAAAGATTCATTGGGATAGGTTGTATTCAACTATTCAACTTCCACATTTCTATTCTGGAGCATGAGGACTTCCAATCCAAATGTGACATCTCGCTAACTTGTGCATTCAGGGGGGCACTTGCATTGACATCACTTTAGTCCTCTTTCCCAGGACTCAGACCATCCTTCCTGACGAGGAGGATACAAAGGCAGAAATAGAGGACAGCATGGATGGATGTGCCACAGAAAAGTCTGTTTCTATTATTGTGTTACTGTTTTTGAAGGAGCAAAGCTTTAAATATTTCCATACAGTTTGGCCACCAGCAGTCTCATACCATTAGAACCCTCTAATGGGTGACGACTGTAGCAATATTGACATTACTCACAATCATGGACATCTGCCTAGACACTGGTCTCAGAACAGAGGACCTACCATGACCAACAGAGAGCTGTGGCAGGCCATCATATGGCACCATAAGAAAGCATAAGTAAGTAAGCAAGCACATACTGTATGAATTCCTTTTCCAGTTCAATGTAAAAACATGCCAAGGGTCAACAACTTCATTTTGAGTTTCCAACATTCTTCTATTTCTGAATCAGCAGCAGGAATAATTCTAATCATGAAATGGCCATACACTACAGTTTTACTTGTTTATGCCTATAGAGCACAATGCATGCTTTCATTAAATTGGGGATTCTAGTACTCACTGATGACCTGTAATACAGAGTCATTTTTATTATTGTTGGTGAGAGAGAAATTATGATTCACTGACCATATAATTATACTGTGAAATTAGGAGATAAAAATAATAGCCATTGAATGAAAACATAATTGTTGTTCCTTCTAGGTTGATTTGAATAAGAAAGGGACATAACGTGAGCATTTAATGCATGAGCATTTCATGGAATTCTAATTTCCAACCCTGTAAATGAGAATATTAATTTGAATGTGGAACATGTACAACATAACAGTTACTGGCCTAAGGGTTGAACCATGTAGCCATAAACTGTATCAAGAGCTCATAATCAAAACACGAATAGTGTAGGGTAGGAAATAAAAGGGGGAAATAGAATGAACTGTGAAATAGCAAAATGGAACACCTATCACAGACCCTAAGGGAATATTTAAATGGCCACATAGGAGCTCTATGGAAAGATAATGAACAAACACTGTTTTTCAACAAAAACTCTTAGAGCATGAAGTTGGCTTCAATGTGTTTGTTGCTGCATAAACTGTGGTTTCCTCATCTGATTACCAGGTTAATAGCCTGGATATGTATACATACAGTACCACATGCAATGTAGCACCTTTGCTTTTTAGCATAGGTGAGATTTCCACTAAGACCCACATTTGACATCGGTGTGTATTCATTTCTCCTACAGAATACATTGCTACTATGAATACGTGACTTCAATATCATTGATGTTTCTTTGTCACTGACACACCATACCATAGATGAATAGATTTCTTGTTTGTGAATTTTTTCTGTCAACATTCAAATCAGTCACTAAGTGAAAGTACTATCAATAAAGGGACCCACATAGTTTTTTAACCAGGAATATTGTGGTTCAACATTGTCATTGCAAGTTACTCAGTACATTACTAGTTGTGTTGACCCATCAAACAATATGAGGGAAATTATTAGGGACCTCTTGTTCTCTCACTGCATTTCAGTATTGCTTTTGCTACAATGATGACCTCACGTGCCAGGTGAAATTATCATAGCATACTGTACATATTCTGCTCATCTGTAACCCAAGTTACATTTCAATACTTAAAACAGAATATGTGAGTGTGTAAGTGAGTACAGCTCAAAACAAAACTCTAAACATACATGTCAAGGTAGTCCTTGCACTACACTTTGAAAACATGCCACAAATTCCATATATAGAATTTTTCAACCCTTTAGTACTCAATTCAAACCACATGGCTAGTCTAGAGGAGTTATGCATGGTTTTCACTGTTTGATTCTCTCAAGGCCGAGTCCCTTTGATGGTTCGAAGAGTTTAAGCCACTGATGTGGCATGGAGGGCACTTTTATGTGGCGTGAAAGTGTGCAATTGTAATGATAATGTCTGAAAGTGTCCAATTGTAATGATGATGTGTGAAAGCGTCCAATTGTAATGATAATGTGGGCGGCTGGATGATTTTGATCATCCTCACAGTAGGTTTATATCGCTTGGCTCTCAAACTTTGCTGAGTTCACAGTACTTGAGAGAGGAGAAAAATCTGAAGATTACTGACCTGCACATAAAAATCCATGCAGGGAGGCTGTTGATTGGCCATATCAGCACTTAAAAATGTGTATAGGAGCAAGCTACACCAGTCTGCACTATTCACCATAGGAAAATTAATGGCTTGAAGAAACGGATTTGATGGTGACCTTGTACGTACAGTGGTGCCAGGCATCTTAGCCTTTGTGTGGGCAAAAAAACGTATGTAGAAACTGCAGATTGCCCCTTTAATGTGCATAATGGTCAAGGCTGAAAATCAACATAACAGAATTGTTTTTGCAACATGCGTAAAATAGGTTGTACAGTTCAGTACAGTTTAGTACAGTACAGTTCAGTTCAGTACATCCATATTCAGTTGCCTTGCCCCCAGCTACAGTAGTACTAACGTATCCCCACTAATGGGAACTTATCTACACAGGAGCATTCATGAACATAAATAAACTGTCAAATCAATATAGTATTTCCTCCTACAGTATGTCTGCTTGATACTCCCATTGCTTCCTATTCATTTCCACATAGACTACATACTGTACAGTGCATGCATATTTGAGTTTGTGACTGAGCCTTGTCCTGTTTATTCCAATGAAGAAATTACTTCAGCTGTAGCCTAGTCTATGCATGACAGAAATTACGACAGTAAATAACACCCAAGTACATCCGCTCCGTTGAGCAATTTTGAGCCTTTGCCAAGGGACCTACCCACTTTAGCAATGTGTCTATCTACATAGTTTCTCACCAGATTGTTACAGTCACTCTCACTCACACAGACATTTCCATGCTGAGAGAGAGGACACTCACGAGTGACACACAGGAAACAGACAGTAAAAATCTTTGCTAATTGGAGAAAATGTGTCTACGTACAGTAACCCTGAATGACAAAATTATGTATTGTTGTCTTTCTTGTTTCCGAATACAAATCAGAGAGTGATTAACAGTGTGGCTCAACATTTAGCACCGGCTGGCACATGCGGTTAAACTCCCCATCAAAATAAAGTACACTGTGTCAAATCCAAGCTGCGCAATTCATCAGATTCTTCATATACAGTTGATAATATTCTCACCCATCAGACTATTGTCAATATAATATTATCTTTAGGCTAATTATATTATATGTGCTAAACTAGTTTTGATATAATTTAGGTGTAGTTTCAATGGGCCATCATCAGCTGCACAGGCCTGATGGGCGGAGCAATGACATGTCCTCTTAACTGCTTATAACACAAATTATGTTTGAGATATTAAGATTCTAACAATAATAGTGTGTTAAATAGACATATTTAGGAAAGGGGGGACATAACTTTAAAAATGGCAGAGTAATTAAAAGAGTAAATTAGTTTTGTGTCAGTTTTGAGCTCTCGGCACTCCTAGTGTTCAAATATTACATTTGTGGCCACCTAGCCTAGCCTAGCATTTCCTGGTCGCTGAGACAGTGAGAGGTTGCCTAGCCTAACCTAGCCTAGCATCTCCTGATCGCTGAGACAGTGAGAGGTTGCCTAGCCTAACCTAGCCTAGCCGACAATCTCCTGGTCACTGAGACAGTGAGAGGTTGCCTAGCCTAGCCGACAATCTCCTGGTCAGTGAGACAGTGAGAGGTTGCCAAACCTATTGTGATTATTACTGTGATTATTACTGTTCTAACAGGGCATTACATATATGTAACATATGTAACGAATGCATCGTATGAATGTACCATCAAATGTGAACTGAAGATTATTTTACGTTTTGTTGTTCTAAATTTGTTTGTTGAGATTTATTTTTTGTTGTTACATATGTTCTAGTCTCATACTATTAATTATAGGCCTATGGTTTATTATGTGTAGATCTATCTGAGTCACATGTTAAATGCAAGACTCATGGATTTACATAGGCCTACAATACTATTTGGTCAGTAATGTGAAATCACATGTTAGATGGTTTGTTGTGTGCAATCAATTACAGTATGTAATAGGGTAGGCTATGCTTTTATGATAATTTTATTATGATTTGAGTGGCCACATTTTGGCCCACTTACATTTTTGCTGGCCCTGCCATCAATATATTTATGCCTACACCACTAGTCTGAAAGTTGGTTGAATATGCAAAACATTCTTGGTCCATTCTTGGTCCAGTCCACAGTTATATTTTATTTATTTCACCAAGTAGGCTAGTTGAGAACAAGTTCTGTGACTGCGACCTGGCCAAGATGAAGCAAAACAGTTCAACACAAACAGCACAGAGTTACACATGGCAAAAACAAACATACAATCAATTATACAGTAGAAAAGTCTATATACAGCATGTGCAAATGAGGTAGGATAAGGGAGGTAAGGCAATAAATAGGCCACGGTGGCAAAGTAATTACAATATAGCAATTAAACACTGGAAAGGTAGAATGTGCAGAAGATGGATGTGCAAGTAGAGATACTGGGGTGCAAAGGAGCAAGATAAATAAATACAGTATGGGGATGAGGTAGATTGGATGGGCTATTTACAGATGGGCTATGTACAGGTGCAGTGATCTGTGAGCTGCTCTGACAGCTGGTGCTTAAAGCTAGTGAGGGAGGTAAGAGTCTCCAGCTTTAGTGATTTTTGCAGTTCGTTCAAGTCATTGGCAACAGAGAACTGGAAGGAGAGGCAGCAAAAGGAAGAATTGGCTTTAAGGGTGACCTGTGAAATATACCTCCTGGAGCGCATGCTACGGGTGGGTGCTGCTATGGTGACAAGTGAGCTGAGATAAGGCAGGGCTTTACCTAGAGGAGACTTGTAGATAACCTGGAGCCAGTGGGTTTGGCGATGCATATGAAGCGAGGGCCAGCCAACGAGCGCATACAGTTTGCAGTGGTGGGTAGTATATGGGGCTTTGGTGACAAAACGGATGGCACTGTGATAGACTGCATCCAATTTGTTGAGTAGAGTGTTGGAGGCTATTTTGTAAATGACATCCCCGAAGTCGAGGATCGGTAGGATGGTCAGTTTTAGGAGGGTATGTTTGGCAGCATGAGTGAAGGATGCTTTGTTGCGATATAGGAAGCCGATTCTAGATTTAATTTTGGATTGGAGATGTTTAATGTCTGAAAGGAGAGTTTACAGTCTAACCAGACACCTAGGTATTTGTAGTTGTCCACATATTCTATTCTAGTCAGAACCGTCCAGAGTAGTGATGCTGGATGGGCGGGCAGGTGCGGGCAGCGATCGGATGAAGAGCATGCATTTAGTTTTACTTGCATTTAAGAGCAGTTGGAGGCCACTGAAGGAGAGTTGTATCAAATCAAATTTCAAATCAAATGTATTTATATAGCCCTTCTTACATCAGCTGATATATCAAAGTGCTGTACAGAAACCCATCCTAAAACCCCATACAGCAAGCAATGCAGGTGTAGAAGCACTGTGGCTAGGAAAACTCCCTAGAAAGACCAAAACCTAGGAAGAAACCTAGAGAGGAACCAGGCTATGAGCGGTGGCCAGTCCTCTTCTGGTTGTGCCGGGTGGAGATTATAACAGAACATGGCCAAGATGTTCAAATGTTCATAAATTACCAGCATGGTCAAATAATAGTAATAATAGTAAACACAGTGAATAATAGTAATCCAGTTGAAACTGGAGCAGCAGTACGGCCAGGTGGACTAGGGACAACAAGGCGTCATCATGCCAGGTAGTCCTGAGGCATGGTCCTAGGGCTCAGGTCCTCCAAGAGAGAGAAAGAGAGCATTAGAGAGAGCATACTTAAATTCACACAGGACACCGGATAGGACAGGAGAAATACTCCAGATATAACAGACTGACCCTAGCCCCCTGACACAAACTACTGCAACATAAATACTGGAGGTTGAGACAGGAGGGGTCAGGAGACACTGTGGCCCCATCCGATGATGCCCCCAGACAGGGCCAAACAGGCAGGATATAACCCCACCCACTTTGCCAAAGCACAGCTCCCACACCACTTGAGGGATATCTTCAACCACCAACTTACCATGTATGGCATTGAAGCTCGTCTGGAGGTTAGTTAACACAGTGTCCAAAGAAGGGCCAGAGGTATACAGAATGGTGTCGTCTGCGTAGAGGTGGATCAAAGAATCACCAGCAGCAAGAGCGACATCTTTAATGTATGCAGAGAAAAGAGTCGGCCCGAGAATTGAACCCCGTGGCACCCCCATAGAGATTGCCAGAGGTCCGGACAACAGGCCCTCCGATTTGACACACTGAATTCTATCAGAGAAGTAGTTGGTGAAACAAGCAAGGCAATCATTTGAGAAACCAAGGCTGTTGAGTCTGCCAATAAGAATGTTGTGATTGACAGAGTCGAAAGCCTTAGCCAGGTCGATGAATACGGCTGCACAGTAATATCTCTTATCGATGGCGGTTATGATATCGTTTAGGACCTTGAGCGTGGCTGATGTGCACCCATGACCAGCTCTGAAACCAGATTGCATAGTGGAGAAGGTACGGTGGGATTCGAAATGGTCGGTAATCTGTTTGTTAACTTGGCTTTCAAAGACCTTAGAAAGGCAGGGTAGAATAGATATAGGTCTGTAACAGTTTGGCTCTAGAGTGTCTCCCCGTTTGAAAAGGGTTATGACCGCAGCAGCCTTCCAATCTATGGGAATCTCAGACGATACGAAAGAGGTTGAACAGGCTAGTAGTAGGGGTTTCAATAATCTTGGCAGATCATTTTAGAAAGAGGGTCCAGATTGTCTAGCCCGGCTGATTTGTAGGGTCCAGATTTTGCAGCTCTTTCAGAACATCAGCTATCTGGATTTGGGTGAAGGAGAAGTGGGGGAGGCTTGGGCAAGTAGTTGAGGGGGGTGGAGGACTGTTGATTGGGGTAGGGGTAGCCAGGTGGAAAGCATGGCCAGACGTAGAAAAATGCTTATTGAAATTCTCAATTATTGTGGATTTATCGGTGGTGACAGTGTTTCCTAGCCTCAGTGCAGTGTGCAGCTGGGAGGAGGTGCTCTTTTTCTCCATGGACTTTACAGTGTCCCAGAACATTTGTGAGTTTGTGCTACAGGATGAAAATTTCTGTTTGAAAAAGCTAGCCTTAGCATATTTGTACCTAACTTCCCTGAAAAGTAGCATATCGATGCTAATGCAGAACGCCACAGGATGTTTTTGTGCTGGTTAAGGGCAGTCAGGTCTGAAGAAAACTAAGGGCTATATCTGTTCCTGGTTCAACATGTTTTGAATGGGGCATGCTTTTTTAAGATGGTGAGGAAGGCACTTTTAAAGAATAATCAGGCATCCTCTACTGACGGGATGAGGTCAATATCCTTCCAGGATACCCTGGCCAGGACGCTTAGAAAGGCCTGCTCGCTGAAGTGTTTTCAAGAGCGTTTGACAGTGATGATGGGTCGTCGTTTGACCGCAGACCCATTACGGATGCAGGCAATGAGGCAGTGATCGCTGAGATCTTGGTTGAAAACAGCAGAGGTGTATTTGGAGGGCAAGTTGGTTAGGATGTTATCTATGAGGGTGCCCGTGTTTAAGGATTTGGGGTTGTACCTGGTGGGTTCATTGATCATTTGTGTGAGATTGAGGGCATCAAGCTTAGATTGTACGATGGTCGGGGTGTTAAGCATGTCACAGTTTAGGTTACCTAGCAGCACGAGCTCTGAGGATAGATTTGGGGCAATCAATTCACATATGGTGTCCAGGGCACAGCTGGGGGCAGAGGGTGGTATATAGCAAGCGGCAACGGTGAGAGACTTGTTTCTGGAAAGGTGGATTTTTAAAAGTAGAAGCTCAAATTATTTGGGTACAGACCTGGATAGTAAGACAGAACTCTGCAGGCTATCTCTGTAGTAGATTGCAACACCGCCCCCTTTGGCAGTTCTATCTTGTTGGAAAATGGTATAGTTAGGGATGGAAATTTCAGGGTTTTTGGTGGTTTTCAGTCACGGCTAGGACATCCGGGTTGGCAGAGTGTGCTAAAGCAGTGAATAAAATAAACTTAGGGAGGAGGCTTCTAATGTTAACATGCATGAAACCAAGGCTTTTACGGTTACAGAAGTCAACAAATGAGAGCACCTGAGGAGTAGGAGTGAAGCTAGGCACTGTAGGGCCTGGATTAACCTCTACATCACCAGAGGAACAGAGGAGGAGTAGGATAAGGGTACGGCTAGCAGACCGGGGCTAGCAGGCTAGCAGACCGGGGCTAGCAAGCTAGCAGACCGGGGCTAGCAAGCTAGCAGAAAGGCCTTAGAGGGATGTCTCGTCGGAGGAAAGTCTGTTTTAGCCTCCGCGTGCGGTGATGTCGATAGACCAGACGTGATGGATTAGTAGGGTTCCGAGTAGCAGAAGGGTCCAAGTCCAATTGTCAAATTAGGTATAGTGGCTGGATCTATACAGCTAACAGTCCAATATGCTCTAAACGACTAGCGGGCCACGGCTAGCAGCTAGCGGGCCGCGGCTAGCGGATGGACATTCAGGGGATGTCGCGATGTAGAGACCAGTTGAGTACCCCCTCGAGCAGATTACGTCGTAGTCCAGTCATGAGGAATCGGTGGGGTTCCGTGCCCCGTACTGGCAATAGAAGGGGTCCAGGTATTGTAGTCCAGGAGTAGCTGCTGGGCCTCTTTAGCTAGCCCGGGAGAGAGGGCCTAGCATGGGCTAGCTCCAGGCTAATTGGTGCTTGCTGCGATGATCCAGGTGAAAATGTCTAGAGCTTGCGGTAGGAATCCGGGGATATGGAGAGAAAATAGGTCCGGTATACTCTGGTTTGTGTCGCGTTGTACAAACTGGAGAGAGCTTTCCGAGCTAATGGTTAGCTGATGACCTCTAGCAGTGGTTAGCTGACTACTAGCTAGTAGCTAGTGAGCTGGCTAGCTTCTGTTGGGGGATCCTTGATTTGAGGTTAATAAAAATACTTTAAAACAGGTCCGCACCACATTGGGTGAGGCAGGTTGCAGGAGAGTGTTTTGAAGTTGAGATTTAGAAAAAAATATAAAAAGATATGCGAAGAAAAAGATATAAAAAGGTATATACATGGGTCACGACAAGAAGAAGGACAAAAGATGTCTGACTGCTAAGCCATCTTGCATTTTTGATTTATTATTGACATAAATCAAGTTGTTTTATAGGCTTGTGTGACACTGTGACATATTTAAACATGGAAAATGTTTCAACACTGGATTTATCTGAATCATAATTTCTCAAAGTGTACTCTAGTTGATAAACTAATACTATGTTTTTCCAGCTTGAAGTGTTGTTCACCTGTACCTGTAGCTCACGGTCACATTTTGACAAGAAATTAAACTTCATGACTTTGCTGCCCTACCTTCACCTGAAATATATGTCAGAAAGTCATCAGAAAGATATGATGCCTACTTACTCATCATCACATCCATAAACGCTATCTGTAATTTACCATAAAATTGCCGGAAGACTGAGTCAGAGAGGGGGAGTGGTCTCCACTGCGTAATGTGGGTGCGTGAGCCTACGTTATCCAGCCATAACTCGGAATACGAGGAACCACACAAGCCCGCAACACTCGCAGAAGAGGGACGTGCAAACAAAGTTGAGTAACGACAATTTAAGCTGCAGCAATATTTTCACGTTCTAATGTATCTGGAATAGATTTTCGAACTGGTGGATCCCTGACTTCATTTTTCAAGGACTCTCCCTCACCAAGAACATTGAAAAGGAGTGCTCAATGAACTTTAGTTCGACAAATACAAAGGTAAGATTTCAATTGCATTCCAATGGTAGAACTGATTGCTAAAACTCGGACGAGGAATGCATGCACACGTTTGTTTCGTAGGGATTTGAATGTTGGCTAAAAAAACGTCTACAAACATTTCATATCCGACAGTAAATGTTTGAAATGTGCACCCTGGCTGTCGTATATAGAGTCTAAGTTATAGTTTATTATTGCCTACTTTACAATATTTTTACTCCGTTTATTTTCCTCTGCAGGCTATTGCACTTGAATTCTTATTTTTACAGACACGTCTTTTCAACAACAATAAAATGAAGTATTCCATTGACACCCCGTTTTCAATCTGAAGTACCCGATGATATATCACAATCTCAGGTTCAATTCCCCTTATTGATGTCTTGAGAGTCTGAATAGTGATTTGCATCTGTAGAGACAGTGGTGCAATGCCATAGGGTTAAATAGAGATTGGGAGAAACCTATTGATTTCTGTTGAACAAATCAGAGTAATATTGCAATTAACTATCATGCTTATTACACTACCTTGGTAATTTTACAGAATGATTTAATCATGCAATACAATCGTTTTTTATTTATTAACACTCTGGAAAGATGTGTACACTGTGATGAGAGTGACAGTTAGATGAGTTATGTAGTCTACACATGACAACTATTCAACTTAAGCTCTCTGCACACTAGAGAATGTACACTTGCAACTAGCCTAATAGATTCATTTGAGCTAATGTAAACATCCATGTCTTTATTTCTGGCATTTGGCATACAATGTATTTGTATATATTAAGCCTAGGGGAAATGTATGTATGTATTTATATATTTATTTACTTACTTACTTATCAGCTGCAGTGTCAAGTGTCATCTAATGATGCCTCTGTTCTTTTGTCCTAGCAGTGTTGCTGTGATCGACAGAGAGGAGGCACCATTGTTCTTTCTCAAGTGGACCGTCGTCCTCAGTCAGCTGCTCTTTCAATGTTGGATACCGTTGTGCTCCTTTAGCCAGGCTGAAATCTACCAGGTTGAGGACCTCCCTCATGGCGGCCTTTTTCTTCGGGCTGCTTCTCTTCGCGATGCAGCCCCCCCCTATCCCCTCCAGGCCCGCGGAGAGGGGTGACCGGGGACCCCCTCCGTCCCCCACCGCCTCTTCCCCACTGGCCCTCAATGACACCGGGGCCACCGGCCACCCCAACGGGACCTTCAAGCAGTTGCCTCACATCATCATCATCGGCGTGAGGAAGGGCGGCACACGGGCGCTCATCGAGATGCTCAGCCTGCACAGCGCGGTAGCAGCGGCCGAGAACGAGGTGCATTTTTTTGACTGGGAGAGTCACTTCCAGAAGGGCATACCCTGGTATCTCAGCCAGATGCCCTTCGCCCTCCCTGACCAGCTGACTGTGGAGAAAACCCCTGCCTACTTCACCTCCAGCAAGGTGCCTGAACGCATCCACGACATGAACCCAGGCATCAAGCTGCTGCTCATTCTCCGGGACCCAACCGAGCGGGTTCTGTCGGACTACACCCAGGTCTTCTACAACCGTCTTCAGAAGCACAAGCGCTACCAGCCCATCGAGTCATTGCTTGTGAAGGACGGAGAGATCAACCTAGGATACAAAGCTCTCAACCGTAGCCTGTATCACCTGCACCTTCAGAACTGGCTGCGTTACTTCCCCCTAGAGAGCATCCATGTTGTGGACGGGGATAAGCTGATCAGGGACCCCTTCCCGGAGATGAAGAGAGTGGAGAGGTTCCTGAATCTAGAACCGCAGATAAACGCATCTAACTTCTACTTTAACAAGACTAAAGGCTTCTACTGCCTGAGGGACCACGGGCGAGAGCGTTGTTTACATGACTCTAAGGGCAGGGCGCACCCTCACGTGGCTCCCGCCATCCTCCACAAACTCTACCGATTCTTTCATGAACCCAATAGGAAGTTCTTTGAGCTTGTGGGCCGAACATTCAACTGGAACTGAGTTGTTATTCAGGCCAGTATTAACCACAGTTCTGATTCTCATGTTAAAGAGCTGATCCTGAAGCTGTACAGAGTATAAAAGGGAGATTTAAGCTAGATATATATTTGTATTATTTGAAACGTGTGGCAGCGTTCTGACCAGCAACTATCAAGACAGACTTGGCACATCTGTTTTTTTTGTCTATCGTCATTCATTGCAAGTCAATACAAGTTTATTTAGTCTTGTTTTGGCTTCATCGATAACCTGGTGTCCTCACCTCTCTGTGTAGTGCATGGCAGACACATGCATTATTATTTAATTCTAAATCACTTCAAAGCAATGGAGTGATCAATGATAAGGGCATTCAAAGGTCGATTTAAGTTAACGTGTCACATGCCATTTTTAAGGATTGCATGTCTGCAACAACTCTTTTGAGCATCAATCTGAAGAACAGTATGCCTGTATTTCCATTGATGTGCTGTCATCAGTAGCACACATGTTATTTTTGCTAACAGTCATTATTCAGTGTTCTGAAGGGTCTATATGCTGCTACGCTATTATTATTATTTGTATTTTTTTTCAGGCACATTCATACTGAATAGATACATAGTTTAAGAAGCCATTGAGTAACAAAGGGTCGAATACGTATTATGGTCATTGCTATGTCCACATGTACTACAGTATACTGTAAATAATATTATAATAGATTTTTTTTCTATAGTGAAGGATTAACACAATAATAAAGATGTATTTTGCTATAATATGTTTTTGGTCTATCTCTGTATGTACACCTCATATTTCATCCCACAACGTTATTTAATTTTCAGGATATGAAGGGGGAAAAAAGCTTTACAGACTGCTAATGTACACATTCGGAGTCCGGTATGGGATGTTTCGTCATTTGTATTTATTATGGTTAAAGGAGATGAGCATGATGCCTAGATGAGATCTTTCCAATGATTTATAGCACTCCATTCCTATGGAGGACTGTTCCTACTGGGGAGAGCCAATATGGCTGACCGGTGGCTTCAAAGCCTCTCAATAATACAAATGTACATAGCATCAGAAATACAGGGTTTATATACTACATTGGATCTTTAACAAACATTTCAGTCTTGAAATGCCTGCTTGGCTACCCTGCATATGTCTAAGCCAGTGTAGACAGAAGCCCTCTAACAGCTGTGGGAGACACTTCTGCTTTGTTAGTAGTGGGTGCTGAGGACCGAATAGTGGGTGCTGAGGACAGATGCTAGTTGGTTGCTTCTTGCATTCATGTGAGATATCATGGTGACATTCAATGGCTGTACAGTATGCTGTCTGGTATATTTTTCATGTAAATGGTTGCAGGAGGATATTTGGTGTAGAGCGAAAGATATGTGTGTTATGAGCGCGTTCTAGCGGGAGGATACAGGTAAGGTTAAGTCAAACTGTGTTTAATCAAAATAGAAGTTGTTTATGACTAAAGGTGTGTCCATACTATATTTTTTAAACAATTAATTATTCATTCAAACCTTTTCTGGTGCTATTATGGGACACTCTGGGTATTTGAATTAAGAAAAGTAGATCCACCAGTTCACATTATATTGTGTTGAATTTAAAGACGCAGTTATATAACTTTGGGCGACCCAACACAATTCATATAGAAATGTGAGTTAAAGATCTATCGTTCTCATTGAATGCAAGTGTAAGAAACGGTAGATCTGTACTATGTGTGCTATGTGTATGCTTCCCGTTAAGTTTTGGTACTTTCGGTTTTGTGCAACACCTTCAAAACGCTACAAATATTTTTATTTTATATATTTCTCAGTGGTTTAGAGGGTACAATGATTCTCTACTATTCTCTAATGGCGGAGTGATTTCTGCATATTGCACCTTTAATTCTGTGGTAGCTTAGTTCCACGTAGAACCATAGAGCACCTCCAGGACTGCCCAGACAGATTCCTAACCCTCTTAATCTCCTTAATGCAAACCAAAGCATTCTTACTACCTCTTTCAGTCTGTGGAGAGCAATGCTGGCTAAATTCCTCTGAGATCACATATGGTTTTGTGGTTATTGTTGAGTTATGCCATCAGCGGCCGTCATCGGAACATGTCGAAGCAGGTCACAGACATCAAGGAAGCGAGATAGAGATAGATACAAAGCAAAGAGAGAGTGCCTGAAGATGGGGAGAGATGAAAATCCCTAGTAACATTATCACTATTTTTGAGCTCAAGGTTGCATTATGTTTTGAGTGACATTGCTTTTGACTTTGATGGAAATGTTTCAGGCCTCCAGGCAGCCACCAGACAGCCTTCAAAGGGGACTCGACTGGGGAAAAACTCTGTAGGGGTTGCTCATATGCATCCTCCAAAAAATACATTCCAACAGATGATCTTTCCTCTGTGACCTTTGTTGACCTTTCCAGGTCAAACAAGGACTCTCCTCCTCCTTTCCTGTATGTATCCACTCCCCTCTTTGCTGAGCCGGACTACTAAGTGGAAGGTGTCGTTGAGACGAGCAGCAGTGAAGCCAGCAGGAGACCATGAGAGAGTCTCTTGAGACAAGCTTGTTCACAGATTCTACGAAAACCTACACCTACTAAGCTAAGTGCTCTCTCAAATGTTTTTTTGTTGTTGTCAAACTTACCATTGAAACTACATCTCTCAGTGTTTAGAGAGGACACAACCTTTCTCTGACATGCTCCTAAAAGTCCACCTGTAGCCATACTGTAAGTCTACCCACACTTTATAGAATATTAACACAGAATCTATTAAGAGTTCATGAAAGCCTCATGAGTCCCAATCAGCTGTGGAGCTGATCAAATGAAAGGCTTACAGTCGTAGATATTCTTTCAACATCGCTAAATTAATTGGTATTGGGTGAGGGCAAGCTGAGGGAGTGTGGGGGGACTGACTATACAAGTCAGTCTATACAAGTCAGACTAATGGACTGGCACTACTTCTAGTACACTCTCCCCCTGACACCACATTGCTGACCATGGAATATTCTGGATGACATCTACACACACACACACACACTCTCCCATCTCTCCCCTGCCAGTCCACTCTTGTTGTTTTTGATGGGCTTGTTTCCTCTGAATTACAATCAGCCACTCATACTGTGAACTTTAAAGGGATGATGTGATCCAATGGAGTATGACCCCTTCTCTGGTTACCAGGGCTGCAGCCTTCTTTTAATTACAATAGATTGTTTGTCCACTCAATGTGTGAAGGACAGCAGAAATGTGAAGCGCACACACCAACATAAACACACTCTCTTTCTCTCTCTCCCCCTCTCTCTGTCACAGACACACACACACACCAAGACACACATACATGTACACACACTTTCAGGGGTGACCCTGCCGGGACAGACCCCCCGACTAAATCAATGTGTAAATTCTTAGAAGGGAAGCTATTGCTGAACTATTTCATGCTCTATTCTTTACAACTGAAACAATGCGTTCCTTAGAGGAAGAATGAACATAACAGAGGAATGTTCAAGCTACGTTCCTTACATGCCTTGTATCTGTGGATGAAGGCTCACTGGCACACTGATCATTCAATTCTCTGTTTGTATTTCAAGACAAAAGTATACATTTAAAAGTAAATTGTCACAATTCCTCTCTGGAAAACAGACGAGTGAATGGAGACATGTCTGTTTCATCTTGAAAAGCATTGACCACTCAGCAACACCATTTGCAGTGAGCCATATTCAAGTGACATTCACCAACAAAGATGAAGGAGCGTCTCTTAGAAAAGGTGACCTTGGGGCCTCCCGAGTGGCGCAGCGGTCTAAGGCACTGCAGTGCTTGAGGCGTCACTACAGATCCGTGTTTGATCCCGGACTGTGTCGCAGCCGGCCTCGACCGGAAGACTCATGATGCGACGCATAATTGTCCCATTGTCGTCTGGGTTAGTAGAGGGTTTGGCCGGCTGGGATGTCCTTGTCCCATTGCGCTCTAGCGAATCCTGTGGCGGGCTGAGCGCATGGACGCTGACACTGTAGCCAGTTGTACAGTGTTTCATCCGACACATTGGTGGCTGTCTTCCGGGTTAAGCGAGCAGTGTGTCAAGAAACAGTGCCACTTGTCAGGGACGTGTTTCAGAGGAAGCATGGCTCTCGATTTTCGCCTCTCCTTATTCCGTATGGGAGTTGCAGCGATGGTGTCACGTTCGTTGTAATGAGACCAAGGTGCAGCGTGATTAGAATACATTCTTATTTTAATGGAGGAAGAACACTTAAATAAACAAACTAACCAAAACAACAAAACGAACGTGACGCTATGAACAATGAGTGCAGACACAGGCAACTACACATAAACAATAACCCACAAAATACCCAATGAATATGGCTACCTAAATATGGTACCCAATCAGAGACAACGATAAACAGCTGCCTCTGATTGAGAACCAATCTAGGCAACCATAGACATTTAAACCCCTAGACATACAAAAACGCCTAGACATACAAAAACCCCTAGACAATACAAAACTAAACAAACCACCCTTGTCACACCCTGACCTAACCAAAATAATAAAGAAAACAAAGATATCTAAGGTCAGGGCGTGACAGGTGGGACCTGACTGCAACTACCAATTGGATATCACGAAATTGGGGAGAAACAGAGGTAAACAATTTTTTTAAATAATAAATATAAAAAGTGACCTTGAGATGAGGACAGGGTGGCCCAATAAAAATGGTTAAGAAGCCTCTCAGCCTTTTCTGTTGTCTTTACGGTCATTCATTATAAATGTCCTAAGGTGTTCGACGAATACTGGATATCACTTCTAAATGAGCAGCTTTGATTAAACAATGGCAAGGCATATTGAGGAGGCAGTCTAACAATCTCAACTGGTCACGCTATTTTTAAGAGGGCAGTCAGGCTTAGTTGTATTGAGTGGCACCGTTGTCCCTTGTGTCTTACATGCTCCTAAATATGGCGTAATACCACTTTACCAATGAGATCCACACAGTGCATTAGAAACATAAATTTGCCAGCTTATGATATCTTTCTAAGTGGCAATTTTTCAACAGACTTATAATGGACTGGAGAAAACAAATCTGGCTCCCTGTTCCCTTCAGTTGATCTGGGAACTTTGTAGAAACAGTTGGTGGAATAGGGACTCTGGATTCCTGTAAAAACCATATCATTGCTGACTGAAACTTGGAATATCTCCCAGGACTCCTGGCTCTAAACATTTTGGAGGATTCAAGGAGAAGAACCTTCACACATTTTCCCTTCCATGCTGAATGAAAGCTATTTTGGCATGAGACGGGTGATCAAATCAATCGAATTACCTGAATTAAGTACAGCTTAGGGCTCCAAGTAATTTCCCTCCTGACAGAGATCATACAAATCATCAATTTCCAGCCACATTTTTTATATTTCCCACCACTAATTCACTGGTCACCCCGAAAGCCAATTCCTCCTTCATCTGCCTCTCCTTCCAGTTCTCTGCTGCCATTGACTGGAACGAACTGCAAAAATCACTGAAGCTGGAGACTCATATCTCCCTCACTAGCTTTAAGCACCAGCTGTCAGAGCAGCTCACAGATCACTGCACTTGTACATAGCTCATCTGTAAATAGCCCATCCAACTACCTCATCCCCATACTGTTAGTTTATTTTTATTTTTTGCTCCTTTGCACCCCAGTATCTCTACTTTCACATTCATCTTCTGCACATACATCACTCCAGTAATTGTAATTATTTTGCCACTATGGCCTATTTTTTGCCTTACCTCCCTTCTCCTACCTCATTTGCACACATCGTATATAGCCTTTTTCTATTGTATTGTTGACTGTATGTTTGTTTTACGCCATGTGTAACTGTGTTGTTGTATGTGTCACACTGCTTTGCTTTATCTTGGCCAGGTCGCAGTTGCAAATGAGAACTTGTTCTCAACTAGCCTACCTGGTTAAATAAAGGTGAAATAAATAAAAAAAAATATCTTTGGGCATTTTAATTTCCTAACTTGTCATCACAACAAATAAGGGATCAGTTAAACTGAAATGTGGTTGTGCCTTCTGTGTGCTGCCTTTTCCCTTTACGAACTGATGAGACATTAATGGATGTACTGAGTGGTAAAGCAGGGCTATGCAGCTCGTGATGATGTATGTATTTGCAGTCGTTCCTTCATATTTGACACATCCAGTGCACAGTGCAATCCAGTCATTGCAATGCTGTGTTATCAGTCATTCCCTGGCATGGCATTCCCTGACAGAGGCATAAGCCCTGGTGGCCAAGGATAAGTCCCGCTGCTACCAGACACCTCTGCCTGTGTAGAGAATGACTGGGCCCACAGATAGCCCCGGCTCCCTCTCCAGGGAACACGTGTGTGTGTGTGTGTGTGTGTGTGTGTGTGTGTGTGTGTGTGTGTGTGTGTGTGTGTGTGTGTGCGTGCATGTGTGCGTGCATGCGTGCGTGCGTTCATTTCATAGGAATTGGCAGGGAATAATCTGTTTAAGCGTTAGGGTCTGACTTAAGACTGATATGGCTTAAAATGAAAAGCATTCCCCCAAGTGTGTTAGACTAACAGAAATACAGAAATGAGCTCCACTGAACGGAATGCAACTTTACATTAATAGCGAAATGCTCCCATTTGCTGGACATTATGAGAGAGTGTATTTGGACACTGGCCAATTCTCATGTTTCATTACATTTACAACTCTGTTGAAGAAAGATTGGTTCTACTGTCCAAGAAACCATGATAACTGACAAATGATCAAATAGGAAACTATTATGATGTGAAATCATTCGTGCACAGTATTAAAAATAAAAACAGTTCAAAAGTCTGTTTTTTCCATCGTCTTTATTTGACAGTGTAGAGTTGCACCTGATTGAAACCATGTGTTGTTCTGACCCCTGAACAGCGCTGGTATGGTCCCAAAAACATGCGCTGGATGAGACAGCTCCGCTCCAGGTGGATGAGACATACTAAACTACATTTTGGAATGTTAGAGGGTTTCTTTCAGCAGCTAATAGCACACAGGCAGTATTTTCTCCACCCAGATAACATATTTTCACTTATCTCTGTTCTCTCTGATCTCTGCAATGTGAAAAGGGAGCATATTTGGTCATTTGTGGACACTGAGCCATAGAGTTTCAGAGGGGTATTCCATTTTAAGTTAAGAATTAGAGAAAAAAAATTCTGTTGATTTACAAACTGTGGCAATCATTACACTCTGCATATAAATACATTATTATTTATTGGGGGCGGCAGGGTAGCCTAGTGGTTAGAGCGTTGGACTAGTAACCGGAAGGTTGTGAGTTCAAACCCCCGAGCTGACAAGGTACAAATCTGTCGTTCTGCCCCTGAACAGGCAGTTAACCCACTGTTCCTAGGCCGTCATTGAAAATAAGAATTTGTTCTTAACTGACTTGCCTGGTTAAATAAAGGTAAAATTAAATTTAGCAAATGCATATTCCCCCAATGTATAGTGGGGGCAGGTAGCCTAGTGGTTAGAGTGTTGCAAGATTGAATCTCCGAACTGACAAGGTAAAAATCTGTTGTTCTGCCTCTGAACAAGGCAGTTAATCCACTGTTCCTAGGCTGTCATTTAAAATAAGAAATTGTTCTTAACTGACTTGCCAAGGTAAATAAAATGTGCAATTTTGTCACACAACACAATGCCACAGATGTCTCAAGTTTTGAGGGAGCGTGCAATTGGCATGCTGACTGCAAGAATTTCCACCAGAGCTGTTTCCAGAAAATTGAATGTTCAAATTTCTACCACACGTTTGTCGTTTTAGAGAATTTGGTAGTATGTCCAACCGGCCTCACACCTTCAGACCATGTGTAAACACGCCAGCCCAGGACCTCCACATCGGCTTCTTCACCTGCGGGATTGTCTGAGACCAGCCACATGTTCAGCTGATGAAACTTTGCACAAGCAAAGAATTTATGCAAAAACTGTCAGAAACCATCTCAGGGAAGCTCATCTGCGTGCTCGTCATCCTCACCAGGGTCTTGACCTGACTGCAGTTCTGCGTCGTAACCAACTTCAGTGGGCAAATGCTCACCTTCGATGGCCACTGGCACGCTGGAGAAGTGTGTACTGGGAAGATGGCAGACAGCATGTATGGCATTGTGTGGGCGTGCGGTTTGCTGATGTCAACGTTGTGAACAGAGTGCCCCATGGTGGCGGTGGGGTTATGGTATGGGTAGGCACAAGCTAAGGACAACAAACACAATGCAATTTATCGATGACAATTTGAATGCACAGAGATACCATGACGAGATCCTGAGGCCCATTGTTGTACCATTCATCAGCCTCCATCACCTCATGTTTTAGCATGATAATGCACGGCCCCATGTCGCAAGGATCTGTATACAGTCTCTGGAAGCTGAAAATGCACCAGACTTGTCACCCATTGAGCAACTTTAGAATGCTCTGGATCGACTTGTACGGCAGCGTGTTCCAGTTCCCGCCAATATCTAGCATCTTTGCACAGCCATTGAAGAGGAGTGGGACAACATTCAACAGGCCACAATCAAACAGCCTGATCAACTCTATACGAAGGAGGTACAGTACGTCGCGCTGCATGAGGAAAATGGTGGTCACACCAGATACTGACTGATTTTCTGATCCATGCCCCTACATTTTTTAAAGGTATTTGTGACCAACAGATGCATATCATGTCATGTGAAATCCATATAGGGCCTATTTAATTTATTTCAATAGACTGATTTCCTAATATGAACTGTACCTCAGTAAAATCTTTGAAATTGTTGCATGTTGCATTTATATTTTTGTTCAGTGTATACAGTGCATTCGAAAAGTATTCAGACCCCTTGACTTTTTCCACATGTTGTTACGTTACAGCCTTATTCTAAAATGGGTTAAATAAAAAACACACCTCATCAATCAGCATTCAAAACCCCATAATGACCAACTGAAAACAGGTTTTCAGACATTTTTGCAAATGTATTAAAAGCAAAGAACAGAAATACCTTATTCACATAAGTAAATAAGTATTCAGTACATAAGTATTCAGATCCTTTGGTATGAGACTCAAAATTGAGCTCAGATGCATCCTGTTTCCATTGATCATTCTTGAGATGTTTCTACAACTTGATTGGAGACCACCTTTGGTAAATTCAATTGATTGGACATGATTTGGAAAGGCACACACCTGTCTTTATAAGGTCCAATAGTTGACAGTACATGTCAGAGCAAAAAGCAAGCCATGAGTTTGAAGGAATTGTCCGTAGAGCGCAGAAACAGGATTGTGTTGAGGCACAGATCTGGGGAAGGTTACCAAAATGTTTTTGCGGCATTGAAAATCCTCAAAAACACAGTGGCCTCTATCCTTCTTAAATGGAAGAAGTTTGGAACCACCACGACTCTTCCTAGACCTGGCCGCCCGGCCAAACTGAGCAATCGGGGGAGAAGGGCCTTGGTCAGGGAGGCGACCAATAACCCGATATTCACTGTGACAGAGCTTTAGAGTTCCTCTGTGGAGATGGGAGAACCTTCCAGAAGGACAACCACCAATCAGCACTCCACCAATCAGACCTTTAAGGTAGAGTGGCCAGACGGAAGCCACTACTCTGTAAAAGGCACATGAAATCCTACTTGGAGTTTGCCAAAAGGCACCTAAATACTCTCAGACCATGAGAAACAAGATTCTCTGCTCTGATGAAACCAAAATTGAACTCTTTGGCCTGAATGCCAAGCATCAAGTCTGGAGGAAACCTGGCACCATCTCTATGGTGAAGCATGGTTGTGATAGCATCATGCTATGGGGATGTTTATCAGCGGCAGGGACTGGGGGACTAGTCAGGATTGAGGGAAAGATGAACGGAGCAAAGTACAGAGAGATTCTTGATGAAAACCTGTTCCAAAGCGCTCAGGACCTCAGCGCTCAACAACCCAAAGCACACAACTAAGACAACTCAGGAGTGGCTTGGGGACAAGTCTCTGAAGGTCCTTGAGGGTCCCAGCCAGAGCCTGGACTTGAACACAATCTAACATATTTTGTTGAGACCTGAAAATAGCTGTGCAGTGACTCTCCTCATCCAACCTGTAACTCCCCAAATACAGGTGTCCACGTTTGTAGTGTCATACAGCCTCGAGAAGACTCGAGGCTGTAATCGCTGCCAATGGTGCTTCAACATAGTACTTAGTAAAGGGTCTGACCACTACTATGGACCTTGAGAAATTGTAAGTCCATGGTTCAATGTTTGTTTTCATGAGCACATCACTCAAGAACTTAATCTCCTCAAATGTCAAATCAAGAAAATGGAAAACAGGTGATGGTGGCTGCCTGTTATTGGTGAGCTGAGCTCTAAATTGTATCCCGTCACTGTATCTAAGGAGAAAAGTCTAATTTAAGGATCCTTGAATAAAAATAGGAAAATCAATCCATTGGCTACATTGACCAAATCCTTTCACCCATGAATCCTGAAAACCCATGACCTGTGATGGTGATGTAAGCATCCCACTTGGGCTGTGGTAACGCAATCTTTTTAATAATTGACCCATTACAATTTGGAGATGGCAGACTTTGTTATTCACTGCTTCCTGCATGTCTTATTGTGTTTATCTCTCCGTTCTTGGTCAGAAACCCCATTCCAGAAAAGTATCATTTACATTTTGACGTATAAATACAACTCATGATCAGTAATCGTCATGGTTTAATTTGAATCTTGTGTACATCTTTAATCTTGTGTTTTTGTTCAATTTCCATCTTAAAATGTTTAGGCACACAGATGCTTATGCGTTTCTGAGAGAGCTGTGACAACTGAACAAAGAGGATACAACATTCAAAGCCAATGGCTATTTGGAAATCTTACAAATGCTTTGCAGACTACAGCATAGAGATGCTTTTGTATGTTGTTAAGCGTTTTTATTGCAATCAGATGTTATTCTACAGCAAATTTTACTGCGATATGTTTGTAGTTATCTCATGATTGTCACATTGTTTCATTAGTGTTCCCCCTGTTATGATGACTCCAGCCAAACGTAGCACATTTGACATGATATTTGAGAATTGTGAGTAGTGACACCCATTGTTACAGACATCTGGATATATTAAAAACAAAGTGAGAATAGGAAATTCACATGAGCACCACAATGCCAATTCAACCATGCACTACCAAGGTTTTCCATCACACAGCTTTGACCTTCTACAGTAGCTATGTTGGTATTGTTCTCAAACAGCCTCTTAGAGGAGGTTAATCCAGGACCTGCAGTGCCTAGCTCCACTACTACTCCCCAGGTGCTCTCATTTGTTGACTTCTGTAACCGTAAAAGCCTTGGTTTCATGCATGCTAACATTAGAAGCCTGCAGAGTTCTATCTTACTATCAAGGTCTGTACCAAAAAAAAACAGAAACAATAAACAAGTCTCTCACCGTTGCCGCTGCTATAGACCACCCTCTGCCCTCAGCTGTGCCCTGGACACCATATGTGAATTGATTGCCCCCATCTATCTTCTGAGCTCGTGCTGCTAGGTGACCTAAACTGGGACATGCTTAACACCCCGGCCATCGTACAATCTAAGCTTGATGCCCTCAATCTCACACAAATTATCAATGAACCTACCAGGTACAACCCCAAATCCTTAAACACAGGAACCCTCATAGACATCATCCTAACTAACTCGCCCTCCAAATACACCTCTGCTGTTTTCAACCAAGATCTCAGCGATCACTGCCTCATTGCCTGCATCCGTAATGGTTCTGCAGTCAAACGACCACCCATCATCACTGTCAAACGCTCCCTAAAACACTTCTGCAAACAGGCCTTTCTAATTGACCTGGCCCGGGTATCCTGAAATGACATTCTCATCCCATCAGTAGAGGATGCCTGATTATTCTTTAAAAGTGCCTTCCTCACCATCTTAAATAAGCATGCTCCATTCAAAAAATGTAGAACTAGGAATAGATTTTGACCAGCACAAAAACATCCTGTGGCGTTCTGCATTAGCATTAACTTTTTAGGGATGTTAGGAACCAATAAACACAGGCAGTTAGGAAAGCTAAGGCTAGCTTTTTCAAACAGAAATTTGCATCCTGTAGTACAAACTCAAAAAAGTTCTGGGACACTAAAGTCCATGGAGAATAAGAGCACCTCCTCCCAGCTGCCCACTGCACTGAGGCTAGGAAACACTGTCACTACCGATAAATCCACAATAATTGAGAATTTCACTAAGCATTTTTCTACGGCTGGCCATGCTTTCCACCTGGCTACTGTCGTGTCTTTACTATCATTAACTGAAGACTGATAGTTTTTATCAAAGTTTCTCTGTAATTAGTTACTACGCGATCAACTTATTAATCACGTAACTAATTAACTAGGACGTCGGGGCACCAAGGAAAAATATTCAGATTACAAAGTTATCATTTCCTAAACTAACTTTTCAGATATTTTATCTGATCAATTAGTCTTCGAATTAATAAATTATTTACTTTACCTCACGTTAGTCTCATTCCAAACGTCGTAAATTGTTGGTTATCTGCATGAACCCAGTCTTTACTATGAGTCATCCATACATCAATTGTCTTAAATCATTTATTTATTACTAACTAAGTAATTCACAGAAATGCATAAACAAACAAACAAGGTAAATGTAATGATAGGAGAATGTGCCCTAGTGGGCTAAACCGGCATGGCGGCTTGTTAGACAAAAGGTGGTCGACTAAGAAGTTTCTACAAAGTGATAAATATAACAATTGAAATGCGAATCCTTTGCACATGAATGCTCACTCAGTCGGGAACAATTGAAATCAATATATACACTGCTCAAAAAAAAAAGGGAACACTAAAATAACACATCCTAGATCTGAATGAATGAAATATTCTTATTAAATACTTTTTTCTTTACATAGTTGAATGTGCTGACAACAAAATCACACAAAAATTATCAATGGAAATCAAATTTATCAACCCATGGAGGTCTGGATTTGGAGTCACACTCAAAATTAAAGTGGAAAACCACACTACAGGCTGATCCAACTTTGATGTAATGTCCTTAAAACAAGTCAAAATGAGGCTCAGTAGTGTGTGTGGCCTCCACGTGCCTGTATGACCTCCCTACAACGCCTGGGCATGCTCCTGATGAGGTGCCGGATGGTCTCCTGAGGGATCTCCTCCCAGACCTGGACTAAAGCATCCGCCAACTCCTGGACAGTCTGTGGTGCAACTGTTGGTGGATGGAGCGAGACATGATGTGCCAGATGTGCTCAATTGGATTCAGGTCTGGGGAACGGGCGGGCCAGTCCATAGCATCAATGCCTTCCTCTTGCAGGAACTGCTGACACACTCCCAGCCACATGAGGTCTAGCATTGTCTTGCATTAGGAGGAAGCCAGGGCCAACCGCACCAGCATATGGTCTCACAAGGGGTCTGAGGATCTCATCTCGGTACCTAATGGCAGTCAGGCTACCTCTGGCGAGCACATGGAGGGCTGTGCGGCTCCCCAAAGAAATGCCAACCCACACCATGACTGACCCACCGCCAAACCGGTCATGCTGGAGGATGTTGCAGACAGCAGAACGTTTTCCACGGCGTCTCCAGACTCTGTCACGTCTGTCACGTGTGCTCAGTGTGAACCTACCTCATCTGTGAAGAGCACAGGGCGCCAGTGGCGAATTTGCCAATCTTGGTGCTCTCTGGCAAATGCCAAACGTCCTGCACGGTGTTGGGCTGTAAGCACAACCCCCACCTGTGGACGTCGGGCCCTCATACCACCCTCGTGGACTCTGTTTCTGACCGTTTGAAGCCACAAGCACATTTGTGGCCTGCTGGAGGTCATTTTGCAGGGCTCTGGCAGTGCTCCTCCTGCTCCTCCTTGCACAAAGGCGGAGGTAGTGGTCCTGCTGCTGGGTTGTTGCCCTCCTACGGCCTCCTCCACGTCTCCTGATGTACTGGCCTGTCTCCTGGTAGCGCCTCTGGACACTACGCTGACAGACACAGCAAACCTTCTTGCCACAGCTCACATTGATGTGTCATCCTGGATGAGCTGCACTACCTGAGCCACTTGTGTGGGTTGTAGACTCCGTCTCATGCTACCACTAGAGTGAAAGCACCGCCAGCTTTCAAAAGTGACCAAAACATCAGCCAGGAAGCATAGGAACTAAGAACCACTCCTTTATTGGGGGTGTCTTGCTAATTGCCTATAATTTCCAGCTGTTGTCTATTCCATTTGCACAACAGCATGTGAAATGTATTGTCAATCAGTGTTGCTTCCTAAGTGGACAGTTTGATTTCACAGAAGTGTGATTGACTTGGAGTTACATTGTCTTGTTTAAGTGTTCCCTTTATTTTTTTGAGCAGTGTATATTTACACTCAGTGTGTCATCTTGATCGCTGGTGAAAAGTTAATTTATTTTGTAGAATTGTCCGTCTCTCTCCCTCTCTCTCTCGGTTGTGGTGTGAGGGGATTGTTCAGATTGACATTCGTTATAGAATGGATGTTTCGGCGGTTGTCGTTCTTCGCGTTCAATGATGCCGAATTCCTAGCTGCAGACTAGTAATCAAAATCAAAGACTTGTTCTTATTCTGTCGGTATCGATAGTCCAAGAGTTTAACCACGTGGTATGGTTAAAAGATTCAGCAATGGTCTACAACCTTTTTCCTCCTAATGGAGAAAAACATGGTCTGCAACCTTTAGCCATCTCGCAATTGAGGTAAGCTCGGTCTGTTGATCGAAAACCCGTGTGGGGGTTTTATTTGGAATGGCAGAAAAGGCCGTCCCAGGATGTCTGACCCTAACTGGGCTCAGGGGCGGTCCTCTGATTTTGTTAAAATCCAATTCCCTTTTTGAGTTTTCCTTCATTAAACAGTCCAAAATCATATTGTAAAATTGTATCATACTCACTCGTTCATCTTATACAACAATTAGATGTAAACCTTATATCTGGGGCTATTATATAAACAGGGTTATGGTAATGTGGCCACACCGTCTCCCATGAGCTTTCCCAAGTTGTGACAAACGGACCAGTTCGTAGCTGGATTCTTCACCGACCTTTTATACTTTCGACTCTGTCAATCACCGTAAGCTTATCGGCAGACTCAAAAGCCTTGGTTTTTCTAATGACTGCCTCGCCTGGTACACCAACTACTTTGCAGACAGAGTTCAGTGTGTCAAATTGGAGGGTATGTTGTCCGGACCTCTGGCAGTCTCTATGGGGGTACCACAGGGTTCAATTCTCGGGGCCGACTATTTTTTCTGTATGATGTTGCTCTTGCTGCGGGGGATTCCCTGATCCACCTCTTCACAAACTACACCATTCTGTATACTTCTGGCCCTTGGACACTGTGCTAACTAACCTCCAAATGAGCTTCAATGCCATACAACACTCCTTCCATGGCCTCCAACTGCTCTTAAACACTAGTAAAACCAAATGCATGCTTTTCAACCGTTCGCTGCCCACACCCGCCCGCCCGACTAGCATCACCACCCTGGACGGTTCCGACCTAGAATATGTGGACAACTATAAATACCTAGGTGTCTGGTTAGACTGTGAACTCTCCTTCCAGACTCATATTAAACATCTCCAATCCAAAATCAAATCTAGAATCAGCATTCTATTTCGCAACAAAGCATCCTTCACTCATGCCGCCAAACTTACCCTAGTAAAACTGACTATCCTACCGATCCTCGACTTCGGGGATGTCATCTACAAAATTGCTTCCAATACTCTACTCAGCAAACTGGATGCAGTCTATCACAGTGCCATCTGTTTTGTCACCAAAGCCCCATAAACTACCTACCACTGCGACCTGTATAATTTTGTTGGCTGGCCCTCGCTTCATACTCATCGCCAAACCCACTGGCTCCAGGTCATCTACAAGTCTCTGCTAGGTAAAGCTCCACCTTATTTCAGCTCACTGGTCACCATAGCAGCACCCACCTGTAGCATGCGCTCCAGCAGGTATATTTCACAGGTCACCCCCAAAGGCAACACCTCATTTGGCCGCCTTTCCTTCCAGTTCCCTGCTGCCAGTGACTGGAACTAATTGCAAAAATCGCTGAAGTTGGAGACTTTTATTTCCCTCACCGACTTTAATAAACATCATCTATCTGAGCAGCTAACCGATCGCTGCAGCTGTACATAGTTAATCTGTAAATATCCCACCTAATCTACCTACCTCATCCCCATACTGTTTTTATTTTATTTATGTATCTTGCACCTTTGCACCCCAGTATCTCAACTTGCATATTCATCTTCTGCACATCCTACCATTCCAGTGTTTAATTGCTATATTGTAATTACTTTGCCACCATGGCCTATTTATTGCCTTACCTCTCTTATCCTACCCCATTTGCACATGCTGTATATAGATTTTTATACTGTATTATTCATTGTATGTTTGTTTATTCCATGTCTTGTGTTGTTTTTTGTGTCGGACTGCTTTGCTTTATCTTGGCCAGGTCGCAGTTGTAAATGAGAACTTGTTCTCAACTAGCCTACCTGGTTAAATAAAGGTGAAATAAAAATAATAAAAAAATAAATGTAAGGTTCCGCCACTTTTTTTCAATTTTCGCCTAAAATGACATACCCAAATCTAACCGCCTGTAGCTCAGGCCCTGAAGCAAAGATATGCATATTCTTGGTACCATTTGAAAGGAAACACGTTGAAGTTTGTGAAAATGTGAAAGGAATGTAGGAGAATATAACACAATAGATCTGGTAAAAGATAATACAAAGAAAAAAACAACCGTTATTTGTATTTTTTTTGTACCATCTTTGAAATGCAATAGAAATAGTCTACGTTAGCTCAACCGTCCCATGGAAGGGACACCGATCCCGAAGAAGTTTTAATGCGTTTGAGCCAATCAGTTGTGTAGTGACAACGTAAGGGCGATATACAGAAGATAGCCCTATTTGGTAAAATACCAAGTCCATATTATGGGAAGAACAGCTCAAATAAGCAAAAAGAAATGACAGTCCATCATTACTTTAAGACATGGAGGTTGGTGAAAAAGAAAAATGTCAAGAACTCGAAGTTCTTCTAGTTCCGTCGCAAAAACCACCAGGCTCTATCATGAAGCTGGCTTTCATAAGGACCGCCACAGGAATGGAAGACCCAGAGTTACCTCTGCTGCAGAGGATAAATTAATTAGTTACCAGCCTCAGAAATTGCAGCCCAAATAAATGCTTCACAGAGTTCAAGTAACAGACACATCTCAACATCAACAGTTTAGAGGAGACTGTGTGAGTCAGGCCCTCACGGTCGAAATAGCTGCTAAGAAACCACTACAAAATGACACCAATAATAAGAAGATACTTGCTAGGTCCAAGAAATACGAGCAATGGGCAATATTCCGGTGGAAATTTGTCCTTTGGGCTGGAGTGCAAATTTTTTATTTTTGGTTCCAACCACCATGTCTTTGTGAGACGTGGTGTGGGTGAATGGATGACCTCTGCATGTGTATTTCCCAATGTAAAATCAAATCAAAGTTTATTTGTCACGTGCACCGAATACAACAGGTGTGAACCTTACACCTGATGTATTCGGTGCACGTGACAAATAAGACCTTACAGTGAAATGCTTACTTACAGGCTCAAACCAATAGTGCAAAAAAGGTATTAGGGGAACAATAGGTAAGTAAAGAAATAAAACAACAGTAAAATGACAGGCAGTGTCTATACACAGTAGTGAGGCTATAAAAGTAGCGAGGCTACATACAGACATCGGTTAGTCGGGCTGATTGAGGTAGTATGTGCATGTAGGTATGGTTAAAGTGACTATGCATATATGATGAACAGAGAGTAACAGTAGCATAAAAGAGGGGTTGGCAGGTGGTGGGTGGCGGGACACAATGGAGATAGCCCTGTTAGCCAATGTGCGGGAGCACTGGTTGGTCTGCCCAATTGAGGTAGTATGTACATGAATGTTTAGTTAAAGTGAATATGCATATATGATAAACAGAGATTAGCAGCAGCGTAAAAAGAGGGGTTGGGGGGCACACAATGCAAATAGTCCGGGTAGCCATTGATTACCTATTCAGGAGTCTTACGGCTTGGGTGTAGAAACTGTTGAGAAGCCTTTTTGTCCTAGACTTGGCACTCAGGTACCACTTGCCATGCGGTAGAAGAGAGAACAGTCTATGACTGGGGTGGCTGGGATCTTTGACAATTTTTAGGGCCTTCCTCTGCCTGGATGGCAGGCAGCTTAACCCCAGTGATGTACTGAGCCGTACGCATTATCCTCTGTAGTGCCTTGGGGTCAGAGGCCGAGCAATTGCCATACCAGGCAGTGATGTAACCAGTCAGGATGCTCACGATGTTGCAGCTGTAGAACCTTTTGAGGATCTCAGGACCCATGCCAAATCTTTTTAAGTTTCCTGACAGGCAATAGGCTTTGTTGTGCCCTCTTCACGACTGTCTTGGTGTGTTTGGACCATTCTAGTTTGTTTGAAGCTCTCAACCTGCTCCACTACAGCCCCGTTGATGAGAATGGGGGCGTGCTCGGTCCTCCTTTTCCTGTAGTCCACAATCATCTCCTTAGTCTTGGTTACGTTGAGGGATAGGTTGTTATTCTGGCACCACCCGGCCAGGTCTCTGACCTCCTCCCTATAGGCTGTCTCGTCTTTGTCGGTGATCAGGCCTACCACTGTTGTATCGTCTGCAAACTTAATGATGGTGTTGGAGTCGTGCCTGGCCATGCAGTTGTGGGTGAACAGGGAGTACAAGAGGGGACTGAGCACGCACCCCTGGGGAGCTCCAGTGTTGAGGATCAGCGTAGCAGATGTGTTGCTACCTACCCTCACCACCTGGGGGTAGCCCATCAGGAAGTCCAAGATCCAGTGTGTTTAGTCCCAGGATCCTTAGCTTAGTGATGCGCTTTGAGGGTAATATAGTGTTGAATGCTGAGCTGTAGTCAATGAATAGCATTCTCACATAAGTGTTCCTTTTGTCCAGTTGGGAATGGGCTGTGTGGAGTGCAATAGAGATTGCATCATCTGTGGATCTGTTGGGGCGGTATGCAAATTGGAGTGGGTCTAGGGTTTCGGGGATAATGGTGTTGATGTGAGCCATTACCAGCCTTTCAAAGCACTTCCTGGCTACGGACGTGAGTGCTTCGGGTCTGTAGTCATTTAGGCAGGTTGCCTTCGTGTTTTGGGCACAGGGACAATGGTGGTCTGCTTGAAACATGTTGGTATTACAGACCCAATCAGGGACATGTTGAAAATGTCAGTGAAGACACCTGACAGTTGGTCAGCACATGCCCAGAGCACACGTCCAGGTAATCCGTCTGTCCCTGCGGCCTTGTGTATGTTGATCTGTTTAAAGGTCTTACTCACGTCGGCTATAGGCTCGTGTCACTGGGCAGCTCGCGACTGTGCTTCCGGGTTAGAGTCCCGCACCTTGAAAGTGACAGCTCTATCCTTTAGCTCAGTGCGAATGTTGCCTGTAATCCATAACTTCTGGTTGGGGTATGTATGTACAGTCACTGTGGGGACGACATCCTCAATGCACTTATTGATAAAGCCAGTGACTGATGTGGTTTACTCCTCAATGGCATTGGAAGAATCCCGGAACATGTTCCAGTCTGTGATAGCAAAACATCATGGAGGAGGTGGTGTTATGGTGTGGAGGTGCTTTGCTGGTAGCACTGTCTGTGATTTGTTCGGATTTCAAGGCACACTTAACCAGCATGGCTACCACAGCATTCTGCAGCGATACGCCATCCCATCTGGTTTGGGTTTAGGTGGACTATCATTTGTTTTTCAACAGGACAATGACCCAACACACCTACAGGCTGAAGAAGAAGGATAGTGAAGGAATGCAGCATCAGATGACCTGGCCTCCACAATCACCCGACCTCAACCCAATTGATATGGTTTGGGATGAGTCGGACCACGGAGTGAAGGAAAAGCAGCCAAGTGCTCAGCATATGTGGGAACTCCTTCAAGACGGTTGGAAAAGCACTCCAGGTGAAGCTGGTTTAGAGAATGTCAAGATTGTGCAAAGCTGTCTTCGAGGCAAAGGGTAACCTAGTGGTTAGAGCGTTGGACTAGTAACCGGAATGTTGCAAGTTCAAACCCCCGAGCTGACAAGGTACAAATCTGTCGTTCTGCCCTGAACAGGCAGTTAACCCACTGTTCTTAACTGACTTGCCTAGTTAAATAAAGGTAAAATAAATAAATAAAAATACATTTGAATAATATAAAATCTATAATATATTTGGATTTGTTTAACATTATTTGGTTACTACATGATTCCATATGTGTTATTTCAGAGTTTTGATGTCTTCACTATTATTCTACAATGTATACAATTTTAAAAAATAGAGAGAAAAACCCTTGAATGAGTAGGTGTTCTACTCATGTTTGACTGGTAGTGTAGCTAGCTAAGTTATTTTCAACATTGATTCGCTACTGGCTAGCTAGTTGGCTAGCTAACTGGCTATAGCAGGAAAGGATGTTCACCAGCTTATTTCTTTGTTTACACAGATGACTTCAGCCTTATTTATTTTTTTAAACGTCCTTGGCAAAATATAGCTAGCTAGCTTTCCTCGCTTGTTGGTTAGCTAATGAAGGCTGCCCTTCAATACGCACACCTGTCACCATCATTTCGCGCATCTGCGCTCATTGGACTCACCTGGACTCCTTCACATGTTTTATTGCCCCTTCTATATCTGTCTGTTCCTCAGTTTTGTTCACTGTGTACTATTTGAAGCATCAGGGAATTCTTGTTTATTGTTTTTAGTGGTGACATCGGGTTCGGGTGCCGCAGCCGGTGGAACCAGTTGTGCCTCAGCTGGCTCGTCTGGCTTCCACGCCTTAGCTGGCTCGAAAGGTTTCCATGCCTCGTTTGGATCGGCAGACTCCCATCCCATGTCATGCCTCAGCCGGCCCATCAGGCGCCCCACCTCAGCCAGCTCGTCAGGCTCCCATGCCTCAGCGGGATCATCAGGCTTTTACGCCTCAGCCGGATCGTCAGGCTCCCACGCATCCGCCGGCTCATCGGGCTCCCGCACCTCAGCCAGCTTGTCGGGCTTCTATGTGTCAGCCGGCTAGTCCAGCGCCCATGCCTCGGCTGGCCCATCAGGCTCGCCAAGGTGGGATGCCGGGTGGCACCCCTAGAGAGGGGGGTACTGTCATGCCTGCTCCCGCTTCCACTCTCTGGCTCTCGAGGGCGCCAGGCTGCCCTTCATTAAGCACACCTGTCATCATCATTACACGCATCTGCGCTCATTGGACTCACCTGGACTCCTCCATGTTGTTGATTGCACCCTCTATATCTGTCAGTTCCTCCGTTTTGTTCCCCGTGTCAGCATTATTGTCGTTATGTCGTTTTCTTCTCCCTGTCCAGATGCTGTCCGTGTTTTGTTTGATGTCCATTTTCCATTAAATGTTCACTTCCTGTACTTGCTTCTCGTCTCCAGCGTCGGTCCTTACACCAACGTTAGTTATCTTCTGACTGATCTGTGATTTCATCTGTGATATAATGTTACATTAGCTAGTTAGTTAACGTTACAGCTGCTGGATGTTAGCTAATCTAATCTACCTAATCTAATCTACCTAATGTTAGCTAATCAAAACATAACCACATTCAGCTCACTAATATATACAACATATACAGTAACTATCTATTGTAGCCTAGGTTTGTCCTCAACCACTTCTTATTAAGGCTGTCTGCTTCCTGGCTAGTGCAGGCGGTGAGTTGTTTGTGTTTCCGAGATGCTGAGCGACCGAGTTTCTGGCCTGGTTTGATAGAACTCTGAGATTTGGCTGGAAAAAAATGTTAGCGTTGTCAGAAATGCTACAAAAAGGTAGCACACCATTGTTTCTTGATGCATGGAAATGTGCATTTGAGAGCGATGAATTATAAATTCCAAAACGACTGTTGAATCTACAAACTGTGTTAATCTGGTATTTTTTAAATCCAATGGTGACTTTATGAATGCTATAAACCAATAACAAACCTCTCTGCCAATAAAAGCTGCTTTTCCATTTTTTAGCTTGAGAAATAGTTTTTTGCTAAATAGCCTTTTTTGCCTATTTTAGTGGAAATCTATTACAGTAAAGTACTTCATTGTTACCCAGAAATGATTTGATATTGATATAGAAATGGCTGTATCCGGCCTTTGAGGCTTGAATTGGAGGTGGGAATGGTTTGGGGTATGTGAGGTAAAAAATAAGTGTACTTTAGTTTGTGTGATGACAAAGTAACGTAATTGTGATTAGGTTTACAAGAATGTTAATGCTAAAAGATTGACAAAAACCTGTCAGAATTTTCTGTATATCTAGTCTATTAATATTCTAGGCCAACTTCAAACCTGGTTTCTCTCTGTAAGTTCAAAGTGAAATGATCAATATACAAGGAGTCTTGGCTCAAGGCTACAGCTCTGACAGATCCAATCTGAAAACCCTGAAGTGTTTCAGAACACTATTTGGCACATTTGTCGACATTTTCTATCACTCTGACTCCCAACAAGTACAACTTTAAGCATTAAAAGTCCCCTAGAGAGAGACAAGCACTGAAAAGAAAGAGTGCAGACATTGATCTGATTTTGTAACATTATGCAGTTCACAACAGGTCAATGGAATTCCATTAGTTTTTCTCCTCAGTCAATATCCTTCAATCTCAAGAGTGTCTGTGGAATAAGAGAGTTTCCTCCAATGGGGTGCTATCTTCAGCCAACCTACAAAATGGCTTTAGGTCAAAAGTTTGTCCAGAGCTCGGAGCTCTGCCAGCTAAAACCGTATCACTCCCGCACAGCGCTGAATCGCTAAATCAAGCATCGTGAGAGGCCCATGCCCAAGTCTGTCAGAGGTTAGTGTGGAAAAATGTAATTGCTTTAGCCTTTTTTTAAAGAGCATTTCAGTGAAGCATAGTTTAGACATCCTATCTTGGATTGTACATCCAATATGTACTGTACATTCTATAGCCCAGAGTACATGAAATAGCCACAAAATGTCCTAGTATTTAACTTGTTTGAGACATTAAGATATGATCTCGAGTTGCATTGTGTTCTTGGCATTGTTCCAAAAGAAAAATACAGGAATGTTAAATTTGATTTGAATAACCATAAGGACCCATGTTGAATGATACACTATTCATAAAAAAAGTATGTGGACACCCCTTCAAATGAGTGGATTCGGCTATTTCATCCACACCCGTTGCTGACAGGTATATAAAATCAAGGACACAGCCATGCAATCTCCATAGACAAACACTGTAAGTAGAATGGACTTACTGAAGAGCTCAATGACTTTCATCGTGGTATCATCATAGGATGCCACCTTTCCAACAAGTCATTTTGTCAAATTTCTGCCCTGTCAGAGCTGCCTCGGTCAACAGCACAATAACTGTTAGTTGGGAGCTTCATGAAATGGGTTTCCATGGCCGAGCAGCCGCACACAAGCCTAAGATCCCCATATGCAATGCCAAGCATCGGATAGAGTGGTGTAAAGCTTTTGTTCGCTAGAGTAATGAATCACGCTTCACCATCTGGTAGTCTGATTGACGAATGGCACATGCCAGGAGAACGCTACATGCCTGAGTGCATAATGCCAACTGCAAAGTTTGGTAGAGGAGGAATAATGGTCTTGGGCTGTTTTTCACAGTGCTAGCCAGACCCCTTAGATCCAGTGAAGGGAAATCTTAAGCATACAATGACATTTTAGATGTTTCTGTGCCTCCAACTTAGTGGCAACAGTTTGGGGAAGGCTCTTTGGCATTCAGGCCAAAGAGTTTCATCTACCATAAAGGCCTGACTCTACCATATAGGCCTGATTGGTGGAGTGCTGCAGAGATGGTTGACCTTCTGGAAGGTTCTCCCATCTCCACAGAGGAGAACTCTAGAGCTCTGTCAGAGTGACAATCAGGTTCTTGGTCACCTCCCTGACCAATGCCCTTCTCCCCCAATTGCTCTAGGAAGAGTCTTGGTGGTTTCAAACTTCTTCATTTTACTTTTTTTTTAACCTTAATTTAACTAGGCAAGTCAGTTAAGAACAAACTCTTATTTTCAATGGCAGCCTAGGAACAGTGCCTTGTTCAGGGGCAGAGCAACAGATTTTTACCTTGTCAGCTCGAGGATTTGATCTTGCAACCTTTCGTTTACAAGTCCAACACTCTAACCACTAAGCTACCTGCTGCCCCATGACGGCGGCTGCAGACATTTTTCGGCACCCTTCCCAAGATCTATGCCTCGACACAATCCTGTCTCGGCGCTCTACGGACAATTCCTTCGACCTCTCTGATGAGGACATTTTTAGTTGTTTAATACATTTTAGAATAAGGCTGTAACATAACAAAATGCTGAAAAAGTCAAGGGGTCTGAATACTTTACATATGCACTGTACATAGTCACATTATACACATTATACATTATATTTACATACTGTCTTTTGTTCTGAAATCGCTTCTCGACATACTGTAGATCATCCTATATAACAACTGCTGTACACACTGTACCTTTTCCTACTTCTATTCTGTCTGTAACACCATGTTTACAGTATATATATTTCTTAATCTCTTGTTACTTATTTTTTTGTTTCAGTATTATTTGTGTAATAGTATTGTACTATTAAAAATGTACTGTACTGCTGGAGCTAGGACCAAAAGCATGTAGCTGCACCTGATTTAACAGCTGCTAATCTGTGTACGCGATAAATAAACTTTGATTTGATTTATATCATAGAGAAAGCATTTGACAGAAAACTGAAAGGAGAGGAAGTAGATTGTTTGCTCAGTATTTGTGTCTACTGTTACTGGGCTGACCCTGATAAGGACTAGGGTCTCCACCCTAGCTAGTGTTATCTTACTGGACAGAGGGCTTATGTCATTGGACACTCCCAAAGCTTCGTCATCTGGTATAATAGGCGGGGCTATGGAAACATCAACATTATACATTCTCATTGCAATTTCAAACCTCCCTTTTACAGATGGTCAGAGTCTACCTCTTTTACGACCATGGATTGTAGGCTATTCTGTTTGCTGTCTCTGTTTGATGTTAAACATCTAATCAGCACTGTGGAAATATGAGGGGCGAGCGTTCCACGAAAAGAGTGCTTTTTGCATCCCGACCACATGGAGATTTCAATAAATCAGATTTTTAAAGACTTGTTAAAGTGCCAAAATTCAACAGGATTGTTTATTTTGTTGCTTTGACAAAGTCATTTCTGAAGATTATTATTTATTAAATGTGATTAATGATTAATTTACGTCTGTCTGTCCCTCATTTTAAGGTCAACCCTGTTACTTGAACTGAACTCACATTTTTACATGATGAAACTCTTCCTTTTTAAGTATTTTTTTCCAAAAGAAACATTGAAAATCTAATAGTCAAATCTAGTTCTATTTTTTTGGCCATTGTCTGGTGTTTTGTGGTGAAAAACTGAGCGGGTCGAGCATAACACGTCAACCCTGTTACCCATAGATAGGCAAGCTAGAAAGTTTTAACAATTGCATTTTTTTGGTGAAGCTTGTATTCAATTACCACTCCCTGTTGCACACAACAAGCTTCCGTTCCCCCTGTCACAAGGGGACTGATGGCTGATTTAAAAGTAAAACATCAACTCTGTTGTGGTTAACCCTGTTACTTTATTTGGCACTTAATATACACTTACAATAGTAAATGTTTTATTTAATCTCTTGATTAAACACGTGTTGTCACATCCTGATCTGTTTCATCTGTCTTTGTGATTGTCTCCACCCCCCTCCAGGTGTCACCCATCTTCCTCATTATCCCCTGTGTATATTTACCTGTGTTCTCTGTTTGTCTGTTGCCAGTTCATCTTGTTTGTTCGCGTCAACCAGTGTTTTGTGTCTCAGCTCCTGCTTTTTCCAGTCTCTCTTTTCTCGCCCTCCTGCTTTTGTCCCTTTCCTGTCCTGACTCCGAGCCCGCCTGACCACTCTGACCAGCCTGCCTGCCGACCTGTACCTTTGCCTATCTTGACCTGTCTATTGCCTGCCCCTGTTGAATTATTACTGAATTATTATTGTTTATTCGATGTGGTCTGCATCTGGATCTTACCTTCATACCTGATCTGTGTTTTTACGAAGATTAACATTTGCTCTTTATGACAGAATGTTAAAATGATGTGAAATCAAAAGTTGTTTTTGTCTAAGATACCATGAATTTGTGGAACAACCCATGAGTATTCTCATAATTGTTCACTTTTATTTGACACCTACTGCGCACAAGAACAGATTTTTTTTTTAATTGCAGATCAAAATATTTTACTTTGAATCCATTACTTAAACATAATTGACTTATTGAATTGTACAGACAATATTAATTTCCTACCATCATATGCATGATTCACTGACAGTATGTGAATCCAAGTCCAACTTTCTACTTTCTTACTTCGAGTTGGTAAATGGCTCTTGCTCTCACAGTTCTAGAGTATAAAGAGACTATTTTACATATTACCTTGGCAACTGAGTCTTTTATCATTAGTGTAATGAACAGAATTTCCTTAATAATAGTGTCACTCTATCCTCAACGTTTCGTATGTAAATCTGGCTCCTCCCTGCATTGACAGAGTTAGGGTCTTAGAAAGAGGGATTTTGTTTGCTCACACACATACCCTCATATTAACAAAACAGACCCACATATTAATATATTAACATATTAACTCAAACATACCAACATATTAACATATTAGAAAAACATACCCAATATTAATATATTAACATATTATCTCAAACACACCCCCATTTTAACTCACATACATACCCACATAATAACTCAAACATACCCCCATACTAACTCACAAACATTTCCCCACATATTAACATACTTAGCTGCTAGGAAGAAGTACCATACCTTCAGAAAGTATTCATACCCCTTGACTTTTTTGTGTTACAGCCTGAATTCAAAATTAATTAAATATTTTTTTCTCACTTATCTACACACAATACCACATAATGACAAAGTGAAAACATAATTTTAGAAATATTTGCAAATGTATTGAAAATGAAATACAGAAATATCTTATTAATGTAAGTATTCACACCCCTGAGTCAATACTTTGTAGAAGCACCTTTGTTAGTCTTTCTGGGTAAGTCTCTAAGAGCTTTCCACACCTGGATTGTGGAACATTTCAATTGAATCCATTTTAAATTCAGGCTGTAACACAGCGAAATGTGGAAAAAGTCAAGGGGTGTGAATATTTTCTGAAGGCATTCTTAACATCTTCGCTGTCTACAATTTATCAAAAGTTGCCTTTTACTTTTATTGCAGTGTTATTTCAGTATAGCTTATTGTATAATACCAATACCTATAATTTTATTGAATTAGATTTACAGTATACAGTTGTAATACATTAAAGATGCTTTTTACAACCCACCTCTACAATGGAAGTTGGCTAGGGTCAACAGCAGCACTCTGGTTGAGAACTACCACTGTGTTAGTGTGTTAGCAGGAGTCTATAAACTTCCCTTTTAGAAGTTGGAAATTGAGTTAATCTTGCTCAACTGCAACTCTCTGCTGTCATATTGATTTATTTGTTTTTGCACCTCTAAAGGAAACTTCGAGAAGAACACCTGGTTACAGTATGTCTGCAATCAATCTGATGTGAGTGAAACTGTTTGTAGGAAAATAGTACATTTTTTAATCTTACCATTTCTTGGCAGTGAAATGCTTGATCCATAACCTCATTGCACTTTTATTACCTATACATCTCTTAATTTGTCAATAACCTTCCCTTACCCCTGCAATTATTGTTTAGATTGCACAGTTACATCAATTGTTTATATGGAAGAGCATAGTATAATTAAGCAATTAGGCCCGAGGGGGTGTCTTATATTGGCCCTTATAAACTGGATGGTTTGAGCCCTGAATGCTGATTGGTTAACAGCGGTGGTATATCAGACCATATAACACAGGTATGACAAAACATTTATTTTAACTGCTGTAATTACATTGGTAACCAGTTTATAGTAGCAATAAGGCACCATGGGGGCTTGTGATATATGGCCAATATATAAGGACACAGGCCTTAGCCGTGGTATATTGGCCATATATCACACCCCCTTTGGGCTTATTGCATAAAAATATACCACGGCTAAGGGCTGTTCTTAGGCACGACATAAGGCGGATTGCCTGGATACAGCCCTTTGCCGTGGTATATTGCCCAAATTACCTGGTACATAATTTGCAACATAACAATACTGACACTGCAATTACATCATTGGCATAATGTTGCTATATATACTGTAAATTGTGACCAATGTTTTGAATAGTTAAATGAAGGTCAAATTAAAAAATAGACATGATCTTGCAAGGGTCAAGAACTTCAGTAAACTCTCGCCAGTCTCCAGTGTCTCATTGTAGAAGTGTTGAGAAAGGAGCTCGCTCTACATGGGTCTCCATGTCTTCTGGTGTCTATTGTATAGCTTCACTAAATGACAAGAAGTGGAACTCCAGCCCTGTTGTTGTGTGATAGCAGTCCCTGGGCTCCGGGGCAGCATTTGCTGCTGTCTGGTCTGTGAGAACTGGGTGAGGGGGAGTCACAGAGTGACTTAATGTCTGTCCACTTCTATTCCCCTCTTAATTTCACACACTGTTGAGTCGGCCGAGTGACTGACTGCTTATGAAGGGCTTGGTTTTTTACCAACACTGCAGGCGCTGGTGCTAGGGTGTTATAAGTCCTCCTAGCTGTTTCATTTCACTGTGTATGATCTCTACCCCGCCACTTAATTAATCATCTGATCTGTGACCCGTTCTCAGTCATCCGTGTATGATCTCTACCCCGCCACTTAATTAATCATCTGATGTGCAACCCGTTCTCAGTCATCCGTGTATGATCTCTACCCCGCCACTTAATTAATCATCTGATGTGCAACCCGTTCTCAGTCATCCGTGTATGATCTCTACCCCGCCACTTAATTAATCATCTGATGTGCGACCCGTTCTCAGTCATCCTTAATTAATAATCTGACATGTGACCCGTTCTCAGTCATCCGTGTATGATCTCTACCCCGCCACTTAATTAATCATCTGATGTGCAACCCGTTCTCAGTCATCCTTAATTAATAATCTGACATGTGACCCGTTCTCAGTCATCCGTGTATGATCTCTACCCCGCCACTTAATTAATCATCTGATGTGTGACCCGTTCTCAGTCATCCGTGTATGATCTCTACCCCGCCACTTAATTAATCATCTGATCTGTGACCCGTTCTCAGTCATCTTTATTTAATCATCTGATGTGTGATCCGTTCTCAGTCATCTTTATTTAATCATCTGATGTGTGACCCGTTGTCAGTCATCTTTATTTAATAATCTTATGTGTGACCCGTTGTCAGTCATCCTTATTTAATAATCTGATGTGTGACCCGTTGTCAGTCATCTTTATTTAATAATCTTTTGTGTGACCCGTTCTCAGTCATCCTTATTTAATAATCGGATGTGTGACCCGTTCTCAGTCATCCTTATTTAATAATCGGATGTGTGACCCATTCTCAGTCATCCTTATTTAATAATCTGATGTGTGACCCATTCTCAGCCATTCTTATTGAATAATTGGATGTGTGAGTCATTCTAAGTCATCCAGTTATCTTTCCTTGTTCATGTGACCATGTGTGCGTGTCCACCTGCTGCTGTGTGTGTGTCACTGCAATGTCTGCGAAAGAGCATATTTCCCGATTTCCCTGGAAGTGTGTGTGTGTGTGTTCATGTGAGAGAGAGAGAAAGATACAGATAGTATCCAGCAACTCTCTAAAAGGCTCTTAGCACCTCATCGTCCCACGTGTGCTCAGCCTTCCAATCAATAGTCCTCCACTATTCCATTATGTATTTAGTCTCACACACTTTTCAGGTTTCAGACAGAAAACATGGTCACCTAGCTCAAAAAAATAATAGAGTTTTGCCCTGATTTCCCACCAAAGTGGGAGATTTGATAACCCTATGAGAATGTTACTAACGGACTCCGTGATTATCTGAGTGCATGACTGTTCCAGCAGTCGACCGCTCTACATCGCTGCCTTGCCAAAGTCGAAATTGTTTGGCTCGACAACATCAACAAAGGACTTTAAGTCCTCCTAGCTGCATCATTTCACTGTGTATGATCTCTACCATGCCACTTAATTAATAACCTGATGTGTGATCCGTTCTCAGTCATCCTTATTTAATAATCGGATGTGTGACCCGTTCTCAGTCATCCTTATTGAATAATCTGATGTGTGATCCGTTCTCAGTCATCCTTATTTAATAATCGGATGTGTGACCCGTTGTCAGTCATCCTTATTTAATAATCGGATGTGTGACCCGTTCTCAGTCATCCTTATTTAATAATCGGATGTGTGACCCGTTGTCAGTTATCCTTATTTAATAATCGGATGTGTGATCCGTTCTCAGTCATCCTTATTTAATAATCGGATGTGTGACCCGTTCTCAGTCATCCTTATTTAATAATTGGATGTGTGACCCGTTCTCAGTCATCCTTATTTAATAATCTGATGTGTGACCCATTCTCAGCCATTCTTATTTAATAATCGGATGTGTGAGTCATTCTAAGTCATCCATTTATCTTTCCTTGTTCATGTGACCATGTGTGCGTGTCCACCTGCCGCTGTGTGTGTGTCACTGCAATGTCTGCGAAAGAGCATATTTCCCTGGAAGTGTGTGTGTGTGTGTGTTCATGTAAGAGAGAAAAAAAGATACAGATAGTATCCAGCAACTCTCTAAAAGGCTCTTAGCACCTCATCGTCCCACGTGTGCTCAGCCTTCCAATCAATAGTCCTCCACTATTCCATTATGTATTTAGTCTCACACACTTTTCAGGTTTCAGACAGAAAACATGGTCACCTCGCTCAAAAAAACAATAGAGTTTTGCCCTGATTCCCACCAAAGTGGGAGATTTGATAACCCTATGAGAATGTTACTAACGGACTCCGTGATTATCTGAGTGCATGACTGTTCCAGCACTACATCGCTGCCTTGCCAAAGTTTGGCTTGAGTTTGACAACATCAACAAAGGACTTTGCCAACGCAGAGGGAGAATGGCACTCGAGCTACTTTACATTATCATGCGATGATTGGCATTTCCTTCTCAGATCCGGCAGGGTGTTATTTGTTTGTATTACCTGTTTGGAAAATCCACCCAGAACCATACAGGGAAGAGGACCATACGGTAATGCATTAGGAACATTCACTCCATTGCAGATAGCATAGTAAATAAAATTGTCTGTGCATGGAACAGCACAGTGGATTGAAACACCACTTCTTCTAGGTCACAGGAATAAATAAGGTAAATCACAGTGTGGTAATAAGGTTTCTGTCACTATTTCCTTGGACGAGAGGCCCTTATCAGGATCGAAAACACCGTAGCCATTTTGTTTGCAGGGTATAAATAACATTACGCTGGTCATGTAACCAGATAAGCTGTTTTATAAAAATATGAACTGACTTCACAGGTTCTGACAAGTAGCTGGTATTCCATCAAAATAATTTGTTTTAGATAGAGACAGAAGGAAATGTATATTTTTTGCACTCTGAGATATGAGGAGGAAGTAGTGTTGGGAGTTTTCCCTGATGATACTGAGAAAATGTCAAGGTCATGATGATGTTGAATGATGAAATGAACGTGTTCTCCCATCAGAAGGATCTCCAGTTTATTCAGTTGAAGATTTTTGGTGTAAATGTGACTTCACGGTGTGAAAATACCCATATATTTAACCAGAGCGTAAGTGGGAGCATATTGGAATGCAAAGGTGTGTGTGCATGTGTGTATGCATGTGTGTGCGTGTGTGCATGTTTCTTTCTGTCCCCTCAGGCAGCATGACCCCTGTGTTTGTGTTCTCCTTCTCCCAGTGATAAACCACAGTGTTACAGGCCCAGCCTCCTGTGAGGGGAGAAGCTCCTTGCAATCGGCTTCTTTAACAGGAGGGAAAGCAGTGTCTGCCCCCGTGATTTGTTATTCAGTGAACCGCGTCGCCAGAGAAATGGATTTACTTCGTGTGCCCTTCGCAGAGGAATTAAGGTCCGCCCCAACCTCGGAGATGCCATTTGCGACGCAGGGCGCGATTGTTAATACTCCACTGAGAGAAAAGCGGGCGGATAAAAATTCATACCTATTTGGAATTCCAGTGGTACTGTGATGGGGTGTGGAGATGAAAGGCAAGGGTCTCTGGATTAAGAAAGCAGAGGGAGTTAGGGAGAGCTCTGTTAAAGTCTTCGCTTTTCTCCTTTCAAAGATTCACATTTTTACCATTCCGAAGTTTAGCAGTGCTTCTACTTCTGCTGTGTGGTAGAACTGAATGTAACCCGACCAGAGTCAGACTGTAAAGTAGGGGTCTCCCCACAACTAGAGCAGGTATCTCCAACTCTGGTCTTGGACAGCTACTGGAGACCATCAATAGTTGATGATTTGAAACAGGTGTGTTAGTTCTGGCATAGCCTCTTGTGACATATGAATTGAATAGCTGCTGTGTGTGCACACAAGATTTGGCTGTTGAGGCTAAGATTAGTGCCGGGATGGAATAAAAAGCCTGCCCAGTCTCTTTCCAGGACAAGAGTTGGAGATCCATGCTGTAGAGTGTCTATATGAGCTGTGACTCAATGTAAATATTGAACCGTTATAAAAGGGGAGGTGTTGTTGCAGTAACCATAGAAACAGAATTACTAGAATGGACGTTCCCATTCAAGTCAATGTTCCGTGATAGGTGGGAGGCGTATTTAGGGAAGACAAGCAGGATGTTCAACATTCCAATAATTATATTTTTGTGGTGGTAACCTTTGACCTTTTGAATGAGTGAGGCCTCAAGAATATGATCATAGATACATCCAATAATCATTGAAGCATGGGAGGAGGCAATATGTGTTATGACATGTACTGGAACAAAATGGCATTATCATTTAATGGTTCCCTCAACATAAGCGTGTTCACTGTATGTTTTTCAAATGCATTAAATTTGATGTAATAATTTCACAGTTCTGCTCCGAGAGGATTGAAATTGAAAGGTTAATGTTATGCTTGGAAACCCTCACTATCTGTATAGCCTCAAAACCCATCCTTCTCTCACATACCATGTTGTACATCTCAGTGAAATGTATTTTCAGACATGCAACAACAAGCAAGGGAAATGAAGAGTGTTTAATTTGTCCATTGTACGTCTATGAAACCATGTACATTTTCAGGATCATGGACGTTTGAAAAAGGTGTAGCTTTGTGTATCAAATGTAGTGTACCATTTCTAGCTTTTGTGATGCCGCCATGTTGTATCTATAAGTCTCAAGCTTTAACAGTTGACTTTCAAGCATAGAAGGTGGCTACATTTGGAATATTGAGTGGGATAGTAATTATTTGGGTAAGAGTTGAAGTTTGTAATGATCCTCGTTAAAAACAAGGCAGGATTATGAAGAATTAGACTTCCGTGCAGGGCGGCAAATTGATGAGGGTGGCATTTTCCGAGCTAAACTGACCAAGATGCAACTCCAACAGCACACAGCACCTCACATTATTCTGCCTAAAAACAATGATGACTTCTCTCACCCATTGGCATATGGGCTATTTAGGTGAGCGCTGATGCCTCCCCATTATTAGCAGTTCTGCAGGGGCGCTAAATATTTAGCTTATCCATGTCCAGTTGCCACGCGCCTCCACCAATGATCCGTCAAAGTCATCTAACATAAATAATGAATCCTATAGGCCTACAATAGAAAGAGTAGTAGCCTACAGTATGTCTTTTTTCTGTAGCCATTCAGACTGGAGACCAAATTTATGATAATGTAATGAGACAGACAGTTTTTACATCACGCACTTGTCTCTGATCAAATAGCCTAAATCAGGGTTCCCCAATTGGCGGTCCGCCAAATTATTTGCAATTATTGTTTTGGCCCCCATACCATCCGTTTAATTGATGATCTCTGGCCTAAATGGTGTCCTATCGAATAAAAAATGCACTTCGATGGAAATAGGACTTAGCATGTTAACAAACACCATATCATAAAAACAGGACAGGTCAAAATGACATGGACAATATGGAATGAAATTAGGTTACCCACGACTGGTTTCCGGGAGTTTCACTCTGTGCTAAATTGTCATGATAATCCGTGATCTCAAGTTTGTATTCGTACATTTTGGATGAGCAGATCATACCGAAGACGATAATACTTCTGCATTTCCTGCTGTATAAACACATTGATTCTCATGCAAATAGGGTCAAGATAACTCCTGATAAATGTGGGTAGCTGATATTCAGGTCTTAAATAGCCAAATTGATTAGTCTTAAGCCTTTGTCAGGAATCACGACTAATAAAGCCAATGCAAAAGCATGTTTTACAAACTGTACCACCTTGATGGGCATTCATAAAATTGCTTAGTTTGCTGACATTATACACTATACCTGTTTTGCAGTGATTTTTTTGTCTTGCCTAGGGTGGCAGAGCATCCAAGACTGGGCTTAGTTCAAAGTATTTATTTTCTTTGGTTTTAGACATATCCATCTGAACTTTGTGGTTGAGTTGTGCCACAGGAGACTACAGAGAAAAGGGAAAATGCAACAAAACATTTCCATTGTGAAATCACGATAGGGCTCCAAATACATCACCTTGTTCAAAGTTGACAAAACTGTCGGTAAGGGCACAAAAGTTCAAACTTCTTTTCCAGTTTAGTGTGTGTGTGTGTGTGTGTGTGTGTGTGTGTGTGTGTGTGTGTGTGTGTGTGTGTGTGTGTGTGTGTGTGTGTGTATTTGCCCCATCTAATGGTGCTCACCACAAGCCATTATTCTTCTTCCAGTGGAAGAGTCTCTTCATCGCAGTTTACTCTGAACACCACAATTCAAAGAGGCCTCATCCTGGCTTACAAAACATCACAACAGCCTGGTTCAAATGGGACATTCTTAACGTTTGTCTATATGACTTTGGAGGTTTACAGTCAGGGTTCTATGTAATTCAACTGTAATAGGGTGAATTGGGGGAGTTGAATTGTTTTCTCATCATGTTGAGACAGAAAAAGCCCGGGGAGGAAGACATATGCGCCTGTAGCTTCCTAAACTCCATAAGCCCTAAATTGACCCACTATGGCTTTTTTTTTTCTACAAGAGCTTTATGTCATTATCACCCTGTGTTGTCCACCTTTATAATGTTCGATTTTAGCTTTGTACCAAACTTCAACAAATATCCTTTTGTATGGTAGCTCAAGGCTTCAGCCTCAGAATTCTGATGGAATGCTTTGGAATGTTTGGAACAGACATATCAGTAGGATAAGTATGTCTACTACGACCACATCTAAATATTTATGTCTGTCAAAATGTTGCCATAATAAGACTTTCCCCTTCTATGACAAGGAAAACTGAAGGAATAGTGACTTGTAAATTAACACCACCCAGTGGTAGTAGGGAGTAGTGAACAAACGCAAGATCAAACAATGCCACTGTCCAAGCTTCTTTCAAGATACCGCATCTCATTACAGTGATGAAGTTGAGTGAGTCTGCTCAGCCTAACCCCCCTCTCTCACTATTCAGCCTACAATCATGGAGAAGGACTTCAGATATGATCACAGCTTACAGTACATTTCTGTGATAGGTGGACTGGCAGCTATATTTAGTGTGCCCATAGGAGTAAAGCAGGAAATAAATGCAGGAAGTTTAGCATTCAGATTGCCGTGGTTGAGGGGGTTTGGCCCTTCTAGTTATTCTATTTCTATGGTGTTACATGATTTAACAGGATCCTGAAATATTACCTGTCAGAAGATGTTCTCTGGCCAGATCTGATAGAATACATCTTAAGAGGCACTTCCAGCCCAGGTGTCTGTGCCCTACAAACGTTCCAGGGCATACTGCCAACCGTGACTTTCTTTGATACTTCATTTATCACTGTTAAGTCAATATGTCATTTCACAAATTATTATTGTAATACACTGTACATCCCACAAATGGCTACCCTCCATCTTATGCCTGTTGAATTAAAAGCACATTCCTAACCATTCATTTATATTCTCTAATACCCTCTCCTTCTTAGAGGTGTACATACTACAGTACACTAAATAGGGCCACCCATAGTGGAACCATTGATTATGTGGATTGATTGGTTGTCCTGCTCTCAGACACTGAGTGGTGATGAAAGAAGTTCTCCCTGCTGAAGATAATGTGGATGGATTGGGACCAGAGTGATGCAGTGGTACTTATACTGGATGCTACAGCAGAGTCTGAGAGCTGGAACACAACACCATCGGGAGACAGATAACTAACTCCCCACAGTCAATTTAACATGTGACCAGAGTGGAGGTGGTCAGGCTGGTAAAGACCAGGGGGATGTGGTCAGGCTGGTAAAGACCAGAGGGGATGTGGTCAGGCTGGTAAAGACCAGGGGGATGTGGTCAGGCTGGTAAAGACCAGAGTGGAGGTGGTCAGGCTGGTAAAGACCAGGGGGATGTGGTCAGGCTGGTAAAGACCAGAGTGGAGGTGGTCAGGCTGGTAAAGACCAGGGGGATGTGGTCAGGCTGGTAAAGACCAGAGTGGAGGTGGTCAGGCTGGTAAAGACCAGGGGGATGTGGTCAGGCTGGTAAAGACCAGGGGGATGTGGTCAGGCTGGTAAAGACCAGGGGGATGTGGTCAGGCTGGTAAAGACCAGAGTGGAGGTGGTCAGGCTGGTAAAGACCAGGGGGATGTGGTCAGGCTGGTAAAGACCAGAGTGGAGGTGGTCAGGCTGGTAAAGACCAGGGGGATGTGGTCAGGCTGGTAAAGACCAGAGTGGAGGTGGTCAGGCTGGTAAAGACCAGAGTGGAGGTGGTCAGGCTGGTAAAGACCAGAGTGGAGGTAGTCAGGCTGGTAAAGACCAGGGGGATGTGGTCAGGCTGGTAAAGACCCGAGTGGAGGTGGTCAGGCTGGTAAAGACCAGAGTGGAGGTGGTCAGGCTGGTAAAGACCAGAGTGGAGGTGATCAGGCTGGTAAAGACCAGAGTGGAGGTGGTCAGGCTGGTAAAGACCAGGGGGATGTGGTCAGGCTGGTAAAGACCAGGGGGATGTGGTCAGGCTGGTAAAGACCAGGGGGATATGATCAGGCTGGTAAAGACCAGGGGGATGTGGTCAGGCTGGTAAAGACCAGAGTGGATGTGATCAGGCTGGTAAAGACCAGAGTGGAGGTGGTCAGGCTGCTAAAGCCCAGGGGGATGTGGTCAGGCTGGTAAATACCAGGGGGATGTGGTCAGGCTGGTAAAGACCAGAGTGGATGTGATCAGGCTGGTAGACCAGAGTGGAGGTGGTCAGGCTGCTAAAGCCCAGGGGGATGTGGTCAGGCTGGTAAAGACCAGAGTGGATGTGGTCAGGCTGGTAAAGACCAGAGTGGAGGTAGTCAGGCTGGTAAAGACCAGGGGGATGTGGTCAGGCTGGTAAAGACCAGAGTGGATGTGATCAGGCTGGTAAAGACCAGAGTGGAGGTGGTCAGGCTGCTAAAGCCCAGGGGGATGTGGTCAGGCTGGTAAAGACCAGAGTGGATGTGGTCAGGCTGCTAAAGACCAGAGTGGAGGTGGTCAGGCTGGTCAAGACCAGAGTGGAGGTGGTCAGGCTGGTAAAGACCAGAGTGAAGGTGGTCAGGCTGCTAAAGACCAGAGTGGAGGTGGTCAAGCTCGTAAAGACCAGATTGGAGGTGGTCAAGCTGGTAAAGACCAGAGTGGAGGTGGTCAGGCTGCTAAAGCCCAGAGGGGATGTGGTCAGGCTGGTCAAGACCAGAGTGGAGGTGGTCAGGCTGGTAAAGACCAGAGTGGAGGTGGTCAGGCTGCTAAAGCCCAGAGGGGATGTGGTCAGGCTGCTAAAGCCCAGAGTGGAAGTGGTCAAGCTGGTAAAGACCAGAGTGGAGGTAGTCAGGCTGGTAAATACCAGAGTGGAGGTGGTCAGACTGGTAAAGACCAGAGTGGAGGTGGTCAGGCTGCTAAAGCCCAGAGGGGATGTGGTCAGGCTGGTAAAGCCCAGAGGGGATGTGGTCAGGCTGGTAAAGCCCAGAGGGGATGTGGTCAGGCTGGTAAAGCCCAGAGGGGATGTGGTCAGGCTGGTAAAGACCAGAGTGGAACAGTCCAGGTACTATAGAGTGTATCTCAAATGGCAGCCCATATTCCCTTAGCAGTTCACTATTTTTGACCAGGGCCCATAGAGATCTAAAAGGAATAGGGTGCCATTTGGGACGGATCCTAAGTAATTAACCTGGGCCTCAGACTCCCCATCAATTACAGCTGATATCTGTTCATTGGGAGCCACTGAAGCTGAGCACTCTCTACTTGACTGTTATTTTAGCAGGTGACTCACCCCACATGAAATAATATTACAATGTACTAAAGTCTAGTACATTACTGTAGTATACTGTAAGTGATGAGATATCAGTTCCTACAGGTCATGAAAAAAATGCTCTTTTAGTATTTCTCCAGTAGGTTTACTGAAGGAGAAAGGGTCCACTTCTATGTCAAAGATAATAAAATAAAAACAATAAGGTAAATACTACAGTTCTCTCTGCAAATACACTACAGTAAATGCTACAGTATGCTACAATCCTAAAAATAATACATGAATTATTATAGTATATACTACAGTTTTATTTTACTACTGTATTTATACTATAGTTAACTGTAAATACTACAGTATTCACTGTAGTGTTTTTGCTGACTTTAGTCTGCAAAAACATTACAGTGTATATTCTACAGTAAAGTCTGCAAAAACCCTACAGTGAATACTATAGTATTTATACCGTAGTATACTATAGTATTTCATGCGGGACAAGTGGATAGTGATGGGTACATGCTGTGTTTATGGTTGAATAATGTACGAGAGCTTTGTTTGTTTGAGTATTCACAATGCTATCATTTAGTTTTGTTTATCTCTCTCTCTCTCTCTCTCTGTGCAAATCTGTTGACTGTTTTCCCCTATTTAGAGCTATTCAGCTGATTTTGTCTCTGCTTACTCAATTTGAGTAGAAAAAACATGAACTCAAAAGCTGTTTACCAAGTACTGCATGCAAAGGAGGATATACAAGTTTAAAACAGAACAGGGCTTGCTTGCCTCCGAAAACGCTGTTTTGGGAAGTGGATCTTTTCTTCTTAAGGTTTGGTTTGTTGGTTTGTTTCCCCACTTTCAGACAGCCTCACTCCGAGTACCGATTCTCTATTTTAAAGAACCACAGACGGAATCAACTTGACCTAGCACGAGAATTTCATAACATTCTGGGCTCAGTCCTGAATACCAGGAGCTGAGGGGTTGGCGTGTCTGAGAATACAATTCTACTTAATTTTATATGACTGGAGATATTACAATAATATTTTGTTTATGCCACACAAAATGACAAGCTACTCTGACATTGACACTGAGATCAATAAAATGAACGACCCATGTCTGAAATGCAACCAATAGCATAGGCCAATGAAAGTGTGGATACACAGATCTTAGGCCTACAATATGAGGGAATTATAGTCCACCAGCTTTTCAGTGGCACTCACTTATCCAAACTGTTTTTCCGCGCAATTATATTTTGAAATATTGCATAACACCTTTTAGCTTCTCCTTCTGTTCATTGACAGCCACAACTCAACAATCAGCTGTTTGATATTTGCCGTGCAGGCTCCCCAATTGCGGGATTCCTAACTGTACGCTCCTAATGTGACAAAACACAATCTACAGCAATTTTTTTTTTATTTTACCCCTTTTTCGTGGTATCCAATTGTTGTAGTAGCTACTATCTTGTCTCATTGCTACAACTCCCGTAAGGGCTCGGGAGAGACGAAGGCTGAATGTCATGCGTCCTCCGATACACAACCCAACCAGCCGCACTGCTTCTTAACACAGCGCGCATCCAACCCGGAAGCCAGCCGCACCAATGTGTCGGAGGCTACACCGTGCCCCTGGCAACCTTGGCTAGCGCGCACTGCGCCCGGCCCGCCACAGGAGGCCGGTTACGACAGAGCCTGGGCGCGAACCCAGGGACTCTGATGGCACAGCTGGTGCTGCAGTACAGCGCCCTTAACCACTGCGCCAATTTTTTTAATAAGCTATTGATCCTCTGTGGCTAAAATATGCTCTCCGGTGTGGTATTTTCCAATATTTCATTTATTTCTATAGATACATTAGTAATTATATAACTTGGTAAATCAATTTATCTGCAGCACTTCCAGCACCACTTCCTGAGGTGTTATGTTTTCTTCCATGCACTGTGCTCTCCCCAAGGCCAAATAATCAACACTTCTTATTATTAATTCAAATGGATTTTAGTCAGTAATCCCATATGAGGTTATTGTGTAGGTAGGCCTACTGTTACAATAATATTCTAAATAATACAATTACAAGATAATAAATTCAGTTATCCAATGAATCCAATGGGCTAGTGGTTTCAGCTATATTATTATTGAAACGATGTAGGCCTTATGACCTTTTTAACCAATAATAAAATATGTAAAATGACTTGAATATTCTATGGGAAGAGTGTAAAATGTAAATTTGCATCAGAAATGTATTGGAAAGTTCAGAAAAACATCAGGGAAGGCTATAGGCCTAACATGTTTGTGGATAGAGAAGATCTGCATTGCTTTCAATTCCTAGACTAATGATCATGACCACTCACCTTAACATTTCCTAGCCTAATTGTAACCAAATATCCAAACGGAGATTCATTCAAAACAAAAATCTGACATTGATTGATTGATCAAGACGAATTCCAATGCTTGTTCATTGCAGCACAATGACACTGGCTCAATCAAACAGAGCTGGAATTATCAGATGACTACAAATGGCAAATGCTTTACACTTATTCTAACCAGTGGTGGAGTGCTGTTGGTTTACCATAGCACCATTTTTTTTATTATTATTACGTCATCATTTCTGAATGAAAGTTGGTACCAACATGTAGCCTAGCGTATAAAATCATTTTAGAATATACGTACAATGTATCATCCAAAAAGCACGGTTGCCTATGCCTACACATAAGTGGCTCAATGAAAATGTTATATTTTTTAAAATCCTAAAACACCAAATTAGGCCTGCCTTATTGCAAATGAGGCCATCACTGTCAATTGTGAATGATAATTATTCACATTTTACAGCTGAAACGTCCATGCTGCATGCATGCCAACCGTTTGATCCCAATCAGTTTCATGGGAATATGCATTTCAATCTTCTTGAATTATGTAGGCTAAGTACTCTAACTACTTGTTTAATCTAATGTTAGAGCAGATGGAGTTCAACACAGCCACTTAATCACAGCATATTTTAGACATATGACACCTGCTGTTGAGTTCTGGCCACATGAGGGGCAAATTGTCATAATAAATTACGTACTGTTTTTGGTATAAGAGTAGCCTAACATTATCCATGCTATTATATTCAATTTGTTATGTAGATTACTAAATAATTATGAAGGGATCTTGCAAGACATAGCACCATTCCCAGAACGTGTAAGTGGCAGTACACTGCTTTGATGACTTTGGGAGTTTCAGGTAACCACAGCTCTATGAACTAAGCAATGCTTTCAGAGGACACTTTTTTTTTACACCGTTGCAGCAACGCAAAAGATTCAGGGCTGACACAAAATCATTTGGGCCTGAAGCCCCGAAAACCAGATCCTGCTGACATCTCTGCCCAGCTTAGCAAGCTTAACATTTTGAGTGTATGTATCTATTGTTACTCAAGTCCCATCTTTTTAAGTGCAGAGAGAAAATTAAACTCTGTCATAACAAAAGCTTGTGCATTTCCTCCAGAGATGCATTTGACATTTTACAGTCTAGACGTCTCCTTTCTCTGTCAATTAGCTTACTTTGTTGGTGCTGAAAGCATACCCTTTTAGCCTTGGAGCTGACTTTCGGGCACCAGGTGATATGATAAACACAAACCATTTATGGAAAGCTAGCTTGCATTAGCAGTAAAGGCCCAGTGCAGTCAAAAACATGAATTTCATGTGTTTTATATATTTTTTCAGACTATGAAGTTGGAATAATACTGTGAAATTGTGAAAATTATATTAATGCCCTTTTAGTGTAAGAGCTGTTTGAAAAGCCCGCCTGAAATTTCAGCCTGTTTTGGTGGTATGGAGTTTTGGCCTGCCTGGTGACATTCTTGCTTGAGAAATGTATCTTTGCTAAGAAGCTATTTTTGTTTCTTTCTGACCATTTTAACTGAAAACAATCACAGTAAGGTGCTTAATTGTTACCCAGAAATGATTGATATTGAGATAAAAACGGCTGCATCAGACCTTTAAATTCAGCTAGAGCTGACATAAGGCCAAGTGAGATACTCTAAATTTGATTTGAATGAGTGCTAACAGTTAGCATTACAATCAGATTAGCTTAGATGTTGGCCTCGGGGCGCTAGCTGTGTCAGACGCTTGGGCATAATATTTAAATGAGTGCTAACATTTAGCGTAGATCACACTATCCTGCTAATAATCAGCAGTAAAGCATTCACATCATTAGCTTGGCTCTTCCCAGGCACATCTTCCAGGGACTCCGCGCCACAGCGGGAGGAATGATTGGGGTAAACAAAGCATAATCTGGGAGACTTCTCTGACTGCGATCTGACCTGAATTCAGGCTCCCTCACTGGCGTGTAGGCTTCCACCACAATGCCCCCACCACAATGACAAATGGTGTATTAGGCCCTGTGCTGTATGGGGACGCCTGAGTATGCATGTGTTGTGGGATGAATGTTGAATAGAATGCTAGTTTCCATGTGTTAAGGTTAAGGTTAGCTTTTCTCACTGTTTAACACAGTGTAACAAGTGGATGAGGTTCAGTTTGATACACATTGGCTGGATCTCACTAATCTACATTAATGTCCTCTCACCTTTTCCTTCCCTTCATCTGCAATGATCCGGACACAAAGGATAGATGAAAGCAACAGTTTTGCCATTCCTGTTCATTACAGATCAGGGCAGATGAAGCGAAGTAGACAATGAGAGGAGGACACATCAGAGTGTTGAGATGCAGCTATTGTTTTTTTTATGTGGAGGAGGTGCAGGTGGAGTGTTTTTTATTGTCCATGGCTAGAGGTCAAGTCTGTTGTCCATGGGTAGAGGTCAAGTCTGTTGTCCATGGCTAGAGGTCAAGTCTGTTGTCCATGGGTAGAGGTCAAGTCTGTTGTCCATGGGTAGAGGTCAAGTCTGTTGTCCATGGGTAGAGGTCAAGTCTGTTGCCATGGGTAGAGGTCAAGTCTGTTGTCCATGGCTAAAGGTCAAGTCTGTTGTCCATGGGTAGAGGTCAAGTCTGTTGTCCATGGGTAGAGGTCAACTCTGTTGCCATGGGTAGAGGTCAAGTCTGTTGTCCATGGGTAGAGGTCAGATCTGTTGTCCATGGGTAGAGGTCAAGTCTGTTGTCCATGGGTAGAGATCAAGTCTGTTGTCCATGGGTAGAAGTCAAATATGTTGTTCATGGCTAGAGGTCAAGTCTGTTGTCCATGGCTAGAGGTCAAGTCTGTTGTCCATGGGTAGAAGCCAAGTCTGTTGTCCATGGCTAGAGGTCAAGTCTGTTGTCCATGGGTAGAGGTCAGATCTGTTGTCCATGGCTAGAGGTCAAGTCTGTTGTCCATGGGTAGAGGTCAGGTCTGTTGTCCATGGCTAGAGGTCAAATCTGTTGTCCATGGCTAGAGGTCAAGTCTGTTGTCCATGGCTAAATCAAATAAAATATTATTGGTCACATACACGTGATTAGTAGATGTTATTGCGGGTGTAGCGAAATGCTTGTGTATCTAGCTCCAACAGTGCAATAAAATCTAACAAGTAAAATCTAACAAATTACACAACATATACCCAATACACACAAATCTAAGTAGGAATGAATTAAAACTATAAACTGTACATCTGGATGAGCGATGTCAGAGCGGAATGGACTAAGATACAGCAGAATAGCATAGAAAACAGTATATAAATATGAGATGAGTAATAATGTAAACATTATTAAAGTGACTGGTGTTCCATTCCTTAAAGTGGCCAGTGATTTCTAGTCTATGGCTATAGGCAGCAGCCTCTAATGTGCTAGTGATGGCCTTGAGATAGAAGCTGTTTTTCAGTCTCTCCCTCCCAGCTTTGATGCACCTGTACTGTTGTCAAGTCTGTTGTCCATGGGTAGAAAGCAGGTATGTTGTTGTGTGAGATATGATACCTTAGCTACCCTGAGTCATTCACCCACAGGGTCACGGTGCTTTCAGACAGCAAAATCAGGTATGCGTCTGAACACAGGAGTAACATAGTAGCTTTTACTGCCAGTTTTTGCTACTACTTTTTGACGGAAAGGACCACATCATTTCAAACACTGAATACAGGTACCACTTTACAGTTCAGCAGGATGTGGGATATTCCCTCTTGAAGTATGGCCTCCACAACAACAACCACGCCCAGGCACAGGGGAAGTGCACTTTTACCTGAAACTTTCGATCCAATTACCTCAGACCCTCAATCCTAGACGGTTTTATTTTTTTCTTTGATGAAAAACCAATCTGAATGCTGAATTCTTTATTATGTGAAACCATGATTACAATAACGATCTCGGACCTCATAAACATACAAACAATAGCAACAATATCTCTTGCAGATATTCACAAAGTATTTCCTGCTATCTAGCTAAAGGTCAGAGTAATGCTGCTCCAGCCACAACCACCACCCCCTCCCTGTTATCCCTCCAACAGCCTCCTGCCCGCTGTCTACAGATCTCTATCTCCACAGCGTTAATTATTAACGCTGCTGAATCAAATAGTCTTATCAGGGAGATAACCCACTGGCCAGACTGCCTGCCCTCCTGCTCGGTTCACACACACACACACACACACACACACACACACACACACACACACACACACACACACACACACACACACACACACACACACACACACACACACACACACACACACACACACACACACATCCAAACTAATTTCTCTCTCAGAGTGCAATGGAGTGGGGAACAGAGGGCTTCTGGACAGCTTGTAAGGTAAAAATGATACCTCTCCCACCTGTGACACGTCACCTCACTAGCTTACCCCAAGTTTACTGTGGGACTTTACTGTCATTTTCACACTAACCTTTTTACACAAGCCAAGACCCAGCAACTTGAGGCACACGTTTAAGATAAATGTTTACAGTGTGGGTCTGTAACACTTTACTTAAAACATCCAGGCATAATGCATCATGCAGTTGTAACGCATTGTAAGTCTTGACCCCTTTATAATGTTTCATAACCATCTCATTATGATTCGACAAAATAACAGCAAGTTTTAGATAGTTGAAAAGGTGCATTAAGAAACACAATCATAAACATATCATAAGTCTCAATTTAAGACATTATAAAGGCTCCTTCCTACATGCTGTCATTTGAGCAGTAAGGCCCTAGAAGGTGTGGTGTATGGCTATTGCTATTATAAACTTCTTACCAAAGTAATTAGAACAGTAATTAAAAAGCCATTTTCTTCATACCCATGGTATACGGTCTGATACATTTGAAGTCTGAAGTTTACATACACTTAGGTTGGAGTCATTAAAACTCATTTTTCAACCACTCCACAAATGTCTTGTTAACAAACTATAGTTTTGGCAAGTCGGTTAGGACATCTACTTTGTGCATGACACAAGTAATTTTTCCAACAATTGTTTACAGACAGATTATTTCACTTATGACTCACTGTATAACAATTCCAGTGGGTCAGAAGTTTACATACTGTGTCTTTAAACAGCTTGGAAAATTTCAGAAAATGATGGCTTTAGAAGCTTCTGATAGGCTAATTGAAATCATTTGAGTCTATTGTAGATGTACTTGCGGATGTTTTTCAAGGCCTACCTTCAAACTCAGTGCCTCTTTGCTTGACATCATGGGAAAATCAAAAGAAATCAACCAAGACTTCAGAAAAAAAATTGTAAATCTCCACAAGTCTGGTTCATCCTTGGGAGCAATTTCCAAACGCCTGAAGGTACCACATTCATCTGTGCAAAAAATAGTACGCAAGCATAAACACCATGGGACCACCCAGCCGTCCTACAGCTCAGGAGGGAGACGCGTTCTGTCTCCCAGAGATGAACGTACTTTGGTGCGAAAAGTGCAATTCAATCCCAGATCAATCCCAGAACAACAGCAAAGGACCTTGTGAAGATGCCGGAGGAAACAGGTACTAAAGTATCTATAGCCACAGTAAAATGAGTCCTATATCGAAAGTGAGTCCTATAAAATGAGTCCATAACCTGAAAGGCCGTTCAGCAAGGAAGAAGCCACTGCTCCAAAACCGCCAACAAAAAGCCAGACTACGGTTTGCAACTGCACATTGGGACAAAGATCGTACTTTTTGGAGAAATGTCCTCTGGTCTGATGAAACAATAATAGAACTGTTTGGCAATAATGACCATCATTATGTTTGGAGGAAAAAGGGGGAGGCTTGCAAGCCGAAGAACACCATCCCTACTGTGAAGCACGGGGGTGGCAGCATCATGTTGTGGGGGTGCTTTGCTGCAGGAGGGACTGGTGCACTTCACAAAATAGATGGCATCGTGAAGTAGGAAAATTCTGTGGATATATTGAAACAACATCTTAAGACATCAGTCAGGAAGTTAAAGCTTGGTCGCAAATGGGTCTTCCAAATGGACAATGACCCCAAGCATTCTTCCAAAGTTGTGGCAAAATGGCTTAAGGACAACAAAGTAAAGGTATTGGAGTGGCCATCACAAAGCCCTGACCTCAATCCTGTAGAGAATTTGTGGGCAGACCTAAAAAAGTGTGTGCGAGCAAAGAGGCCTACAAACCTGACTCCGTTACACCAGCTCTGTCAGGAGGAATGGGCCAAAATTCACCCAACTTATTGTGGGAAGCTTGTGGAAGGCTACCCGAAATGTTTGACCCAAGTTAAACCATTTAAAGGCAATGCTACCAAATACTAATTGAGTGTATGTAAACTTCTGACCCACTGGAATGTGATGAAAGAAATAAAAGCTGAAATAAATAATTCTCTCTACTATTATTCTGACATTTCACATTCTTAAAATAAACTGGTGATCCTAACTGACCTAAAACATTGAATTTTTACTAGGATTAAATGTCAGGAATTGTGAAAAACTGAGTGTAAATGTATTTGGCTAAGGTGTATGTAAACTTCCGTCTTCAACTGTATATCACGGCTTTCAGCCAATCAACATTCAAGGCTCAAAACACCCGGTTTATAACAAGTTATAAAGCACTATTCCTGGATTCTTAAATAAATCTATAATATAATAATATATGCCATTTAGCAGACGCTTTAATCCAAAGCAACCAAAGAATACATACACTGTAAATATTACTGAAATGTCAGCTCAATTACACATCCTCCTTACATCAATTTGATTGACAACCAGTTGAGCTGGTACTCTTAAGAAGTCTCTGCATATCTATACATTCATCTTCAATTGGTGCATGTATTTTATCACCTTCATCAAACACATCCAGCGTATCCTGTTGAGTTGTAACAGCCTGATAGAGTGGTATCATGCGTAAGCCCTCCACCACCTCACACCCCTTCACCACTTCACCCCCCTCCACCACCTCACCACCTCACCCCCCCCTCCACCACCTCACGCCCCTTCTACCACCTCACCCCCCCCCCACCACCTCACACCCCTCCAACACCTCACCCCCCTACACCACCTCACCCCCCTACACCACCTCACCTCCCTCCACCACCTCACCCCCCTCCACCACCTCACCCTCACCCCCCTCCATCACCTCACCCCCCTACACCACCTCACCTCCCTCCACCACCTCACATCCCTCCAACACCTCACCCCCCTCCACCACCTCACCTCACCCCCCTCCATCACCTCACCCCCACCCCCCCCAGCACCTCAGCCCCCCTCCACCACCTCACACCCCTTCACCACCTCACCTCACCCCCCTCCATCACCTCACCCCCACCCCCCTCCAGCACCTCAGCCCCCCTCCAGCACCTTAGCCCCCCTCCACCACCTCACCCCCCTCCACCACCTCACACCCCTCCACCACTTCACCACCTCTCCCCCCTTCCACCACCTCACCTCCCTCCACCACCTCACACCCCTCCAACACCTCACCCCCCTCCACCACCTCACCCTCACCTCCCTCCATCACCTCACCTCACCCCCCTCCAGCACCTTAGCCCCCCTCCAGCACCTTAGCCCCCCTCCACCACCTCACACCCCTTCACCACTTCACCCCCCACCACCACCTCACCCCCACCTCACTCCCCTCCACCACCTCCACCACCTCACCCCCACCCCCTCCACCACCTCACCCCCCCCCTCAACTACCTCACCCCCCCCTCAACTACCTCACCCCCCCTCCACCATCTCACCTCCCTCCACCACCTCACACCCCTTCAACACCTCACCCCCCTCCACCACCTCACCCCCCTCCACCACCTCACCCCCTCTCCACCACCTCACCCCCCTTCACCACCTCACCCCCCCCTTCACCACCTCACCCCCCCTCCACCACCTCACCCCCCCTCCACCACCTCACCCTCACCCCCACCCCCTCCATCACCTCACCCCGCTCCATCACCTCACCCCCACCCCCCTCCAGCACCTCAGCCCCCCTCCACTACCTCACCCCCCATCACCCCCTTCCACCGTCCCGTCCCGTCCCGTCACCCACCCTTCACCACCTCACCCCCATCCTAGGCTGGGTAACTGAATCTTCTGTATCAGTGACAGGTTCGGAGCACGGTGGGGGGGGGGGGGGGGGGTCTTGGCACAGGGATGAGGTGCCAGATTGACAGAGAGATGAGGGTGGTGTGTGTCGTGGAGGAGGGAGGAGGTGTAGCTCACAGATCACAGATAAGCATCAGTGAGAATATGAGAGGCCAGATGGTAATCGTTTTAGAGGAAATGAGACTATACCATCGCAAAGGAAACCACAGGAAAGAGGCTGACCTTGTGCACCTGTACTGCTGCTGCAGAGCTTTCGGGTTACACTGCAGACAGACACAGAGACATTGTGGTGTCCTAAAACTGTTCTCATCAAAAACAGGGCCATAAAGTTCTAAAGTATCCATACTGAGGCCTGGATTGTACTGTGGGTGGACAATGGTGCAATATTTTGAGTTCTACTTATAAGGTAAGCATTTCTGTAACACCTTCCTGGTTTCTCTTTAAGATGGAGGCATAAACAATAAAGCCATTTGATTGGAAGATCAGCCTATTTATTTTTGGTACTTTCATGTAAAAAGTTAACCCAGATTTGTATGTGGGAACTTGTATTTATGAGCTAAATTTAAACCTACAATTCAAGCTTACAAACGCTTTTGCAAGACTTTAATCTCATTCCTACAAGCAGTTCATCTCCGGGCTTGAATATACTATTCTTCATAAATGGGTGCGAGTTGACGCTCCTGAAATAGACGTAGGCACAGATGGAGAGTTAATCTAATGAGAAAAAAGTAAATGTCACAACACCACCCTTGCACTTTGGAGAGCAGATGTTGAAATGTCACGATGCTCAGGCTTAAATTAAGAGCAATACCTGTTAAGAGAAGGCTTCTGCAGGCCATTTATTTTTAACCCAAATTACTGAATGTTCTGTGTAATGAGAAGTATCATCTGAGAAATATATGAGTGGAGAATAATCCTCCCTGTAGAAAACATGTCTCCCCGGCTTCTGTTTCAGATGGTAAATTGGTTTCACAGATTGTCGATCTAGCCCTGTTATTGGTGCTCCACAGTTACTTTCAATGTGCAATTTTGAAACCATGATACTCAGCTGTGGGCGGCAGCATGATGAGAATACTGCACATGAAAAGGGATGTAAAAGGGATAAGCACATACCTGCATTTATTTATACCAGTTCAAGTCCACATCCACATCAAACAAGAGGAGAACATGTCTAACTGAAGCTACTTCACCAAAATGTCCGCCTACGAAATGCTGGGCAGCAGACAGCTCAAATTGTCAAAATAGAAGTCCAATCAGATAGTCAAATGTCAGGTCAAAAGCAAATAAATCTGTATTTTCAGTATGACTACTCACAGCGCATTTATGTATGTTTGTGCAGATGTTTGTTCTCAGAGCTGACACTATTGAGGCCAAATCTCTCTAGCCAGACCACAATCACTTGAAGAAGAAGTGAGGCCATGGGTGGTATGCTGTAGCTGATGCTCATTGCTCACCAACACAGGAAGTCATTTTTGGTTGTTGCAAGGCTAAAATTAGCCAAGTAGACTTCTGTGCAATGACATCCGGGTAATACTAAAGGAATGATGGTAATACCACATAAAAAAAACATTGGTGGGTACTAAATGTTACTGGTTACAGAGTAGTAACAAGTCTGTGAAACCCTTATTGGGCTTGTTCTACAATTTTGGCCTAAGCATGTTGACAAGGTAGTTTGTCTTTGAGAGTAAATGCATGGCATCCACTCTCTTCTCTGTTTCTCATTTCAGCTTCTGTCTCAGTTGGTGAACATGCAAAAAGCAACAGCATCAGGAGCCAAAGATAATTGATAGGCTCTAGTCGAAAATAAATGTGAAAACAAAGAGAACAGGCGGGCTTTGAAAGCACATGACTCTAAGAGCTCAGTAGCCAAGAACTCCTGAAAGTGTTGCTTGTTTTTTAATGGCTGTGTTTTTCCCTCCGTATGCAGTTTTCTCGTGGGATGTGGATGTAGCATCTCAATCATCTGTACTATATAAGCAAACATGCTCTGGTTCATCCCTTCATGGGGATTTGGCTGTGACTGATATTTAGTGAGATTCTTTTGGCAATGGTTATGCATACTTTATCCTCTGTTTGGTTGATGGTTGATGATAGCACTGTTGGAGGATGCACCACTGGCTATTTCTATATTTTGCTCTTTAAAAAATGATAAAGTCACAGTTTCAGAAAAAGCATATTATTACCCCACCGAAAACAAATAAAAGCAAATATTACAAATGTATATATTTTTTGATATGGTTGAATTATAACATTTAATGGTCTAGTGCCTCTTATCTGATCAGACCAGCTCTGTAGCCTTCAGTCGACTGTGTCTGTTGTGATGTACATCTACTAATATCATCTCCATCTGAGCATTGCTTAATATCACAATACATATATATTTGTGTTCTCTGAAACGGTCTTGCCAGCCATTGTCACCTATTTTATTCCATCAGGAGCCCCACTTCAAGGTGCTCATGCTAATTTCTTACTAAGAGTACGTTCCAAATGGCACCCTATTCCCTCTATAGTGCGAGTGCCATTTGGGACACTCCCACAGTACTTCTGCATGTGGTCAGTGGATGAAAGGTTCCAAGGACGGGCTGTTTTGGAACGTGCAGCCTTGTGTTAAATGCCAAGCTAATTATGTGCTTGGCCTCATCGTTAGCTGAAGAGAGGGACCAGCTATGAGTCTGCTGTGATTATGGTTAGTAATGGCTGACCTGTTGGTTCCACTTCAATGAACCTGGAAGGGGGGGCAGTTTTAGAGCTTGCAACCCTTCCTGTTATTAGGGCTGTAGTCCAAACACGTTCATTTTACCTCCTCAACCCTTGCATAAGCGACTTTCCCTTTGGGGAATCCACGTCGAAACCGGATGAAGTTTGATTGCCGTCTTAAGTAGAGGTCCAATTCACAAACGTTGCCCCCTCGGCCCTAGATTTAGGTCGAGGGAGCTAGTGAAGAACTTTGATCACTAGTGGGGTTGAGATGACCCACAATTCAATGCTAACTGTAGTCACGTGTTAAACTCCGGTGGCTGCGAAGTGTAAAATCTAATCAACAAGGCTGCGTTTTCGGCATGTGAGACAAAATTATGACGCAAGCTTGCAAAACAATGTATATAGATGACATTCATTTTAGTGTTGGCAAATGGGAATGACACTCAAATTGGCTTAGTCTAGTACTGAGGAGCCTATAAAACATACAGTTGAAGTCGTAAGTTTACATACATCTTAGCCAAATACATTTACACTCAGTTTTTCACAATTTCTGACATTTAATCTGAGTACAAATTCCCTGTTTTAGGGCAGTTAGGATCATCACTTTATTTTAAGATTGTGAAATGTCAGAATAATAGTAGAGAGAATTATTTATTTCAGCTTTTATTTCTTTCATCACATTCCCAGTGGGTCAGAAGTTTACATACACTCAATTAGTACTTGGTAGCATTGCCTTTAAATTGTTTAACTTAGGTCAAACGTTTCAGGTAGCCTTCCACAAGCTTCTCACAATAAATTGGGTGAATTTTGGCCCATTCCTCCTGACAGAGCTGGTGTAACTGAGTCAGGTTTCTAGCCCTCCTTGCTCGCACACGCTTTTTCAGTTCTGCCCACAAATATTGAGGTCAGGGCTTTGTGATGGCCACTCCAATACATTGACTTTGTTGTCCTTAAGCCATTTTGCCACAACTTTGGAAGTGTGCTTGGGGTCATTGTCCATTTGGAAGACCCATTTGCGACCAAGCCTTCACAATTAACCAATTGTGGGAAGCTTGTGGAAGGCTACCCGAAACATTTAACCCAAGTTAAACTATTTAAATGCAATGCTACCAAATACTAATTGAGTGTATGTAAACTTCTGACCCACTGGGGATGTGATGAAAGAAATAAAAGCTGAAATAAATCATTCTCTCTACTATTACTCTGACATTTCACATTCAGAAAATAAAGTGGTGATCCTAACTGGCCTAAGACAGGGAATTTTTACTCTGATTAATTGTCAGGAATTGTTAAAAATTGCATTTAAATGTATTTGGCTGTGAACGTAAACCTCCGACTTCAACTGTAGGTCTTTACTGATAGGCCCTCAGTGAAGTACTACATTCAACGACTTTTGAGAGTGAACGTATAGTGTAAATTCCCTTATGCATCTCTTCTCTCCTGTCAGTCAGTCTGTCCCTCTTACCAACTGTCTGTGTGTCTGTTTGTCTAGTCCCATTTCATTTCAGACATATATTTTCAGACGCGGGAGAGATATCACTGTATTGTCGGTCAAGGGCTCTCAAATTCTGTTAATGTCCTTTGCCCTCCAACCCTCCACCACCCACACTGCCAGTTCCACCATCTGTCACATTGTGGCTTGTTTAGTCAAAGTGGGTGAAGTGAGCATAAAGCATTATTGTGGCATTAATGTGGTGGGCCGCGTGAAGAGGGCATTCTTCTGGGTTGCAGCACAGTCATGTTAAAACATGGCCCAACACCAGCACTCACACCACAGTAGACTCAGTTACAGTAAATGAATAATGAAGTTTCTGAGACATTTCTGATTAGATTGCAAAGGTTTTACTGATTTCAGGGGAAACATCCTGATGGTACTTTATGTGGAGCTAATGATGACTCTAATATACACCAGACAAAAACAAACTATTAGGTAACGAATCACCAGTTTCATGCAGTTTGTGTGAAGAATACAGTATGTGAGAATCTCACATTGAAGTAGCTCCTTCTCATTCTCCACAGGAACCTTGGAAGAGAGGCAACATGACCAAACAGAGATATGGTCGCTATAGCAACATGGAGGAGGATGAGTATCATGTCCCTGATAACCATGAAGAAGAGTTCTTGGTGCACATCCTTCCTGCCAGAGCCTCCGAGTCAGACAGAGACTATGCAGGTACAAACTCTAGTCCCTGACAATCTATTAGATAGAATAATAGAATTAGAGCAGGTAAAAAGTAGAAAACAGAGAAGTTGCTCTTCCATCTTGTATTAAAGGTATGATTAGCTAGCCACACATGACAAATACAAAGTACCTATAATTAATATACTGTATATCTATAATTAAACTTAAAATGTAATATGTAAAAATTAAAAAGGTTTTACTTTGCATTGTGTATTTTGCCAGACGTTTTAAGACATTCAAGCACAAAGTAGATTTAGACTAGATTAGAAGCCCCATTGTGCACCAGTCTAATAAGAAGTAAGTAAATAAAGTGTGGGCAAGAACAAGTGTGACATTCAAACCCAATGTGAGACAGAAAGCGGAGCTGTAAGTGAGATCTCATGCTGCTGAGAGAGGCCTCTGTGTGGATCTCTAGAGCCATCTGTAGGCCAATCAAATCCACACTGTGGGAGAGATACAATTATCCTGAAATTAACGGGGAGAGAATAGCATAAATTGTGTCAGTAAACTCCTCATGGATTATGGATGGTCTGTAGTAATACCACAATCAGGGGCCGCAGGGGCACACAGCTGCTCTGTAGTAATACCACAGGCAGGGGCCCCACAGCTGTGCTGTAGTAATATGACAGTCAGGGGCCCCACAGCTGCTCTGTAGTAATACCACAGTCAGGGGCCCCACAGCTTCTCTGTAGTAATACCACAGGGGCCCCACAGTTGCTATATTGTAATACCACAGCCAGGGGCCCCACAGCTGAAATATAGTAATACCACAGTCAGGGACCCCACAGCTGCTCTGTAGTAATACCACAGTCAGGGGCCCACAGCTGCTCTGTAGTAATATGACAGTCAGGAGCCCCACAGCTGCTCTGTAATAATACCACAGTCAGGTTCCCCACAGCTGCTCTGTAGTAATACCACAGTCAGGGACCCCACAGCTGCTCTGTAGTAATACCACAGTCAGGGGCCCACAGTTGCTCTGTAGTAATATGACAGTCAGGAGCCCCACAGCTGCTCTGTAGTAATACCACAGTCAGGGACCCCACAGCTGCTCTGTAGTAATACCACAGTCAGGAGCCCCACAGCTGCTCTGTAGTAATACCACAGTCAGGAGCCCCACAGCTGCTCTGTAGTAATACCACAGTCAGGAGCCCCACATCTGCTCTGTAGTGATACCACAGTCAGGGACCCCACAGCTGCTCTGTAGTAATACCACAGTCAGGAGCCCCACAGCTGCTCTGTAATAATACCACAGTCAGGAGCCCCACAGCTGCTCTGTAATAATACCACAGTCAGGAGCCCCACAGCTGCTCTGTAATAATACCACAGTCAGGAGCCCCACATCTGCTCTGTAGTAATACCACAGTCAGGGTCCCCACAGCTGCTCTGTATTAATATGACAGTCAGGACCCCATAGCTGCTCTGTAGTAATACCACAGTCAGGAGCCCCACAGCTGCTCTGTAATAATACCACAGTCAGGAGCCCCACATCTGCTCTGTAGTAATACCACAGTCAGGGTCCCCACAGCTGCTCTGTATTAATATGACAGTCAGGACCCCATAGCTGCTCTGTAGTAATACCACAGTCAGGACCCCACAGCTGCTCTGTAGTAATACCACAGTCAGGACCCCACAGCTGCTCTGTAGTAATATGATAGTCAGGAGCCCCACATCGGCTCTGTAGTAATACCACAGTCAGGAGGCCCACAGCTGCTCTGTATTAATATGACAGTCAGGGGCCCCACGGCTGCTCTGTAGTAATATGATAGTCAGGAGCCCCACAGCTGCTCTGTAGTAATATGATAGTCAGGGACCCCACAGCTGCTCTGTAGTAATATGATAGTCAGGAGCCCCACATCTGCTCTGTAGTAATACCACAGTCAGGAACCCCATAGCTGCTCTGTAGTAATACCACAGTCAGGGGCCCACAGATGCTCTGTAGTAATATGACAGTCAGGACCCCAAAGCTGCTCTGTAGTAATACCACAGTCAGGGACCCCACAGCTGCTCTGTAGTAATACCACAGTCAGGGGCCCACAGCTGCGCTGTAGTAATATGATAGTCAGGAGCCCCACAGCTGCTCTGTAGTGATATTACAGTCAGAGTCCCCACAGCTGCTCTGTAGTAATACCACAGTCAGGACCCCACAGCTGCTCTGTAGTAATATGATAGTCAGGAGCCCCACAGCTGCTCTGTAGTAATACCACAGTCAGGAGCCCCACAGCTGCTCTGTATTAATATGACAGTCAGGGGCCCCACGGCTGCTCTGTAGTAATATGATAGTCAGGAGCCCCACAGCTGCTCTGTAGTAATACCACAGTCAGGAGCCCCACAGCTGCTCTGTATTAATATGACAGTCAGGGGCCCCACAGCTGCTCTGTAGTAATATGATAGTCAGGAGCCCCACATCTGCTCTGTAGTAATATGACAGTCAGGGGCCCCACAGCTGCTCTGTAGTGATATGAAAGTCAGGGTCCCCACAGCTGCTCTGTAGTAATACCACAGTCAGGACCCCACAGCTGCTCTGTAGTAATATGACAGTCAGGGGCCCCACAGCTGCTCTGTAGTAATATGATAGTCAGGAGCCCCACATCTGCTCTGTAGTAATACCACAGTCAGGACCCCAAAGCTGCTCTGTAGTAATATGATAGTCAGGAGCCCCACATCTGCTCTGTAGTAATATGACAGTCAGGGGCCCCACATCTGCTCTGTAGTAATATGACAGTCAGGGGCCCCACATCTGCTCTGTAGTAATATGACAGTCAGGGGCCCCACAGCTGCTCTACCTTTGGCTGTGTTACTATGGATACAGTAAGATGTTTTTTGTTGTGTAGGTGGAATAACACTCTATACTTCCATCTACTGGAACAACTTGCAATTGCCACATCAACCAAAACTGTTGAGATTAATAATAATTATATTCTTTCTTTAAAGATAGGGACATTTCCAGATCCTCCTACGCTCAGAGTATCAGCTCCACTTCAAGTGTACGTGATTTTCCTCAGTTCTTCTTTTACATCACACAATTTGCCAGTTTACATCCAATCAACAGTGAGTTTAAACCCATTATTTAAACATGATATTAATGTTTATTGCCATGTTTTGTCTTGCTTGTAGGGCAGCCCTATCATACCCCCACGGCATCCCAAAAGAGGCCTCCCTTGTACTTCTCCAGGTAACTGAAACCCAAATAATTACTGATTGAAGCGCATATAAGAGTTGGTAGAGAGTTCCAATACACTCCTTGGTCATGTTTCAAGTTTGGTCAATGGATCCATGGCATTGTTTTGAATAGGAAATACCGGACCTTCTGTCAACCGCCAACTGAAGCCCAGAAAACCAAGGAGGACCCAGTTAGGTAATAATCACCAAACAGGAGTTGTCATTTTATCTTTATTTAACTAAGCAAGTCACTTAAGAACAAATTCTTATTACAATGACGGCCTACCCCAGCCAAACCCAGATGATGCTGGGTCAATTGTGCACTGCCCTATGGGACTCCCAATCACAGTGGGATGTGATTCAGCCTGGATTCAAACCAGGGACTGTAGTGTCACCTCTTGCCCTGAGATGCAGTGCCTTAGACCACTGCGCCACTCCGGGGCACATCAGTAATCATTGGTGATAATAATGTCATCCATTAATCAGTTTTGACTGGTGTAATTGATAATAATCGGTGCATGCAGAAAATGACTGCATTTATTCCAATTCATAAACATGATGATGTCAAGATGGTGATATAGCACAGCAAAGGTAATCCAGTTCAAGAGCTGTTGTTTTACAGATGGCAGAGCACAAGTCATGGAAACTACAGAACAGGTAAATGTTTTACACTGTTAAAAAAATAATACTATTCAGCAATTCAAACAAAAGCTCAAATCAAATGTATTTGTCACATGCACATGGTTAGCAGATGTTAATGCGAGTGTAGCGAAATGCTTGTGCTTCTAGTTCCGGCAATGCAGTAATAACCAACGAGTAATCTAACCTAACAATTCCAAAACTACTACCTTATACACACAAGTGTAAAGGAATAAAGAATATGTACATAAAGATATATGAATGAGTGATGGTACAGAACAGCATAGGCAAGATGCAGGAGATGGTATAGAGTACAGTATATACATATGAGATTAGTAATGTAGGGTATGTAAACAAAATGGCATAGTTTAAAGTGGCTAGTGATACATGTATTACATAAAGATGCAGTAGATGATATAGAGTACAGTATATACATATACATATGAGATGAGTAATGTAGGGTATGTAAACATTATATTATGTAGCATTGTTTAAAGTGGCTAGTGGTATATTTTACATCAATTTCCATCAATTCCCGTTTTTAAAGTGGCTGGAGTTGAGTCAGTGTGTTGGCAGCAGCCATTCAATGTTAGTGGTGGCTGTTTAACAGTCTGATGGCTTTGAGATAGAAGCCGTTTTTCAGTCTCTCGGTCCCTGCTTTGATGCACCTGTACTGACCTCGCCTTCTGGATGATAGCGGGGTGAACAGGCAGTGGCTCGGGTGGTTGTTGTCCTTGATGATCTTTATGGCCTTCCTATGACAGTGGGTGGTGTAGGTGTCCTGGAGGGCAGGTAGTTTGCACCCAGTGATGCGTTGTGCAGACCTCACTACCCTCTGGAGAGCCTTGCGGTTGTGGGCGGAGCAGTTGTCGTACCAGGCGGTAATACAGCCTGACAGGATGCTCTCGATTGTGCATCTGTAGAAGTTTGTGAGTGCTTTTGGTGACAAGCTGAATTTCTTCAGCCTCCTGAGGTTGAAGAGGCGCTGCTGCGCCTTCTTCACGATGCTGTCTGTGTGGGTGGACCAATTCAGTTTGTCCGTGATGTGTACGCCGAGGAACTTAAAACTTACTACCCTCTCCACTACTGTCCCATCGATGTCGATAGGGGGGTGCTCCCTCTGCTGTTTCCTGAAGTCCACAATCATCTCCTCCGTTGACGTTGAGTGTGAGGTTATTTTCCTGACACCACACTCCGAGGGCCCTCACCTCCTCCCTGTAGGCTGTCTCGTCGTTGTTGGTAATCAAGCCTACCACTGTAGTGTCGTCCGCAAACTTGATGATTGAGTTGGAGGCATGCATGGCCACGCAGTCGTGGGTGAACGGGGAGTACAGGAGAGGGCTCAGAACGCACCCTTGTGGGGCCCCAGTGTTGAGGATCAGCAGGGTGGAGATGTTGTTACCTACCCTCACCACCTGGGGGCGGCCCGTCAGGAAGTCTAGTACCCAGTTGCACAGGGCGGGGTCGAGACCCAGGGTCTCGAGCTTGATAACTAGTTTGGAGGGTACTATGGTGTTAAATGCTGATCTGAAGTCGATGAACAGCATTCTCACATAGGTATTCCTCTTGTCCAGATGGGTTAGGGCAGTGTGCAGTGTGGTTGAGATTGCATCGTCTGTGGACCTATTTGGGCGGTAAGCAAATTGGAGTGGGTCTAGGGTGTCAGGTAGGGTGGAGGTGATATGGTCCTTGACTAGTCTCTCAAAGCACTTCATGATGACGGAAGTGAGTGCTACGGGGCGGTAGTCGTTTAGCTCAGTTACCTTAGCTTTCTTGGGAACAGGGACAATGGTGGCCTTCTTGAAGCATGTGGGAACAGCAGACTGGGATAAGGATTGATTGAATATGTCCGTAAACACACCAGCCAGCTGGTCTGCGCATGCTCTGAGGACGCGGCTGGGGATGCCTTCTGGGCCTGCAGCCTTGCGAGGGTTAACACATTTAAATGTTTTCCTCACATTGGCTGCAGTGAAGGAGAGTCAGCAGGTTTTGGTTGCGGGCCGTGTCAGTGGCACTGTATTGTCCTCAAAGCGGGCAAAAAAAGTTATTTAGTCTGCCTGGGAGCAAGACATCCTGGTCCGTGACAGGGCTGGTTTCCTTTTTGTAATCCGTGATTGACTGTAGACCCTGCCACATACCTCTTGTGTCTGAGCCGTTGAATTGTGACTCTACTTTGTCTCTATACTGACGCTTAGCTTGTTTAATTGCCTTGCGGAGGGAATAGCTACACTGTTTCTATTTGGTCATGTTTCCGGTTACCTTTCCCTGGTTAAAAGCAGTGGTTTGTGCTTTCAATTTCACGAGAATGCTGCCATCAATCCACGGTTTCTGGTTTGGGAATGTTTTAATCGTTGCTATGGGAACGACATCATCAATGCACTTTATAATGAACTTGCTCACCGAATCAGCGTATTCGTCAATGTTGTTGTGGGACGCGATGCGGAACATATCCCAGTCCGAGTGATCGAAGCAGTCTTGAAGCGTGGAATCAGATTGGTCGGACCAGCGTTGAACAGACCTGAACGCGGGAGCTTCTTGTTTTAATTTCTGTCTGTAGGCAGAAACTAAAAAGCTCTGGGAAAGACCAAGAGGCTGACACTTAAGATTTACAAACAAAAAACATTTTCCAAACTGGAAAAGAGTGCCAAATTTAAAATACAGTCCTCTTGATATTCCTCTTTTCCAGAACATGCTACTCCCACCAAGGTAATAGTCCCTCTAATCTATTTATCAGTATTATGTTTTTAAGTCCAGTATGTTCGTTTTGAAACCTTTGAGACTTTAATACGGTTTGGTTCCAGGTCCCCACCATCCTTACCTAAGGACCTAATGAACAAGCTGTCTGGGCTGAACCTCCAGAGGCCCTGCAGGAGAGAGTGAGTTATTGTCCATCTACCTAACACCATAGGGACTTTAAGGGGACACTAATGCAATGTCATATGGAGTATTAGTGCCACCTGTTGGTTGAATGTGATTCCACCATGACCCATCTCAGAAATTACGTTCACCTATAGTTATATTTCCAATTGAAAGAGAATTGTAAAATGGGTCTGTCTCTTTTCCTCTCCAGCAGACAGAGAAGACAACAAAATGTAAGAGGTTAAATCACATATTGTATGCCTAATTTTAGCTAAACGTCTATTTTTGGGTGAATCTATCTACATGGATGCAGTGTTAGCGGTCCAAAAACGTTCAAAAACACGTAAATGAATAGCTACTAAGGATGGTTGCTTCACGTTCATCACGTATAACGTATGCTTCATATTAATTATAGGTGGAATGCAATACACCTTCAAATAGTGAGTACTATTTCAATTCCATATTAAAGAAACCAAACACTCTAACGTTGTAATAATAATAGAAATGTTAACATATTTTAGGTAATTGTTTAAGGAAAGAGCAAACTATCCAAAGGTATTCACTGGACCTTGAATCTCAACTCAACACAGACATAAGGTACATGGGAGGAATTTTTGTGAAGGTCTTTAAAACCACTACAATAGTTTATGAGTATTTTTCTATGTTTAAGATAACACATTATTTGATTCTTGAATTAGGTTACAACAAAGGCACAATACCCCAGGTAAATAAGACCTTGCCATCTCAACATTTTGTATAGTTTAATTGCATTTATCTCCAATTTACCTATAGAAAATAAACTACTGTGTCGGGTATGATGAATGCAATTGAAAGCCTGTCTTATTTTATGCCATGTAGAAGAGTCGTCAGTGAAGCGCCAACAACACCATGAGTGGCCTCAAACCAAAGATGACGTGGAGCAGCATGACTTTGTCCCCAAGGAAAGACCGTGTCAGGTATGCTGCCTGAATACACCAGGCACATCTCCAAATGGGTGATAGCCACCAAATCAAACAGGACAATGATGTGCTTGAAGATTACTTGGAAGTAATGAAAGAACCAAAACTATGACAGAAAATGCCAATGTACTGTAGTTTACATGATTGGCCCGTTTATGAAATTACAATATGCTTTATTTTTTTCCAGACATACAATGAACAAGACTGGTACATAGGAGCTTGTGATCGAGCAGAGGCTGAACATGCCTTACACCTGGTGAATAAGGTTTGTAATGTGAGGTGTTATTTAAGTAATGAGGCATGAAGGGAGCACTGTATATGTCACGACTTCTGCCGAAGTCGTTGCCTCTCCTTGTTTGGGCGGTGCTCGGCGGTCGATGTCACCGGCCTTCTAGCCATCATTGATCCATTTTTCATTTTCCATTGGTTTTGTCTTGTCTTCCCACACACCTGTTTTCAATCCCATTCATTACCTGTTGTGTATTTAACCCTCTGTTTCCCCTCGTGTCTTTGTCAGAGATTGTTTGATGTCAAGTGTTGTTTTATGTTGTATAGGTGCGCGACGGGTCCTCGTACCCATGTTCATTTAAGTATGTACGTATTTAGTGTTTGGAGCATGTTAAGTAAGTGGACTTATATTAAAAGACTCCATTTACACTCCGTTTGACTCTCCTGCGCCTGACTTCCCTGCCACTTATACACACGACTCTGACAGTATATTTTAATGTACAGTAGTAATTAAGTAATATTAATGATACAATCTATATAAAATGATTACGTACTGCTTATGAATGTGTTATGTATGGGCTGTAACTATGAAGTCATTGTATATGTACTCTTTCAATAAAGTGTTACCCAAATGTCTCCCTAACAGAATGGGGCATTTTTGGTGCGGAATTGCTCAAGGAACACGAAGAGCGAACCCTTTGTCTTAGCAGTGTTTCATGACAAGAGAGTTTTCAACGTTAAAATTCGGTTCATTGATAGCACCTCCAAGTATGTCCTTGGGACTGGGCAAAGTGCCAATGATGTGAGTAGACAAGTAAGAACGAGTACTTTACCTTAGTAGACTTTACTTTAACTTTGCTTGAGTAGATTTGAATTTACTTTAACGCAGAGATCCGCCATGGCCGAAAAAGCGCCACTGGCCGCCGCAGGCCGCTTTGTTATTGTTTTTGTTTTGAGGAAATGAGCCTCCAGCATCACAGTAAAAAAAAAACATGGTAGTAGGCCTATATACGCTGCTGTTCTACCGCACGTGCAATGAACAAAAACTGTGTTTGTTGTTTTAAAAGTAACATCTTTGTTGTTGTAATACTGCAAACGGACGTGGCAGTTTCACCGATATGGATTGTTGCTTTATGTATCACTCTATCACACTTTAAGTATCAAGCTTATCCTTACATGGCTTACATTAATGCTTTATTTTCTCCCTAGATGTTTGATTCTGTGGCAGACATCGTCAGATTTCACTCCATATTCCCTGTGGTCCTGATCAATGGGAGGAACCAATTAGCTAACAGATATCAGGGGAACTGTGTGTTGACATACCCAATCACAAAAGAGGTTGTCAACCAACTGTTGGAATGAAAGGCCCTCTGTGCCCAAGCAATAACTATCCCATTTTGTCTGAGTTGATCCACTGGATCTGTCTGTGTTTATCTGTTTTGTAATGTGCTATATTTTACTATAAATTGTTACATTTCGCTCTCTACTCTGTACAAAGACTCACCATTGTCTTGCATCTGAGTACATGTACTGTATAGACATTATGTAAACTTGCCTAAATAAAGGTTTTAAGGAAGCATTGAGACTGACTTAGAAATATTTTTTTATGTTGCAAAAGTAGAACAGATAATTCAAGTATAAATCAAGGAGTCACTGCTGATACAGACCAGGAAGGCAATTTCTCTGTGTCACACTTCTGTGTGAAGAACAAATCAATAGATATCTAACAAAGATTTATGCATGAATACCAACAGGTCCATTCAGTTGATGTGTTACCAGCCTCATCAACTGAGCACCCACCACGTCTATTTCTACGGGCACAAGCACTGTTCATGACACAAACTTTTCACACCCCTCTTGTTGGTGGAGAGAATTTTGCAGGTTTAAAGCTTATTTCCTGCAGTTCTACACATTTTGTCATGGGGTGCAAAGAACATTTTATAGTTTTAAAGCAAATGTTCTTGCAATTCTATACATTTTGCCATGTATAGTGTGTATTAATGTGATATTTGAGTGACTAAAATTAAAACAATATCTATGGCCGGGAAAAAAAAGAAAAAAAAACGTTAGCTGACATGGGCTTGTTGAGCACTGTAAGTGTAAGTAATGCAATGACTGACATGACAAGAGGAACTGATGATGCACTTCCCAATTTCGAAATTGCACCTTGTGCATTCTACTATTACAACATTCAAGAGTTCCGGCTTTAAACATGTATTTATATATAAACATGTTTTGGGGCTGGAGGCACGCCCCAGTGTTTGGGAAACACTGGACTACTTGGTCACAGTCATGTAGGAATAAAATTAATATCCTGATTGGCAGCATCACTAGGACTCTTAGTTGAGTTTGAGAACACTAAACCCATGTGCTTCATAAAGCATTATAAAGTGTTGTCATATTTACAGTACCAGTCAAAAGCTTGCCTTGACTGACAGTTCTTAGCACCAGTAGACTAGCTAGCTATGTAAACAACACCCTGCGAACATTTGATTATGTTTAAGGCTTATGTAAGGTCTCTATTCAATCCGCTGCAGATGTCGGCTCAATTGGAAATGACCTTTACATTTCTAGCATTCTATCTGTAACACCAGCGATACAGATTGAATAGAGCTCTACATTTGGTAAGAGAATAAGATGTTGCCATCTGTGAATTTAAATGAGGGGTTTAAATGTGACTATCCCACAATAAGCCAATAGTATTTGGCTTTTTGAACTTCCGACTTCAACTAAATGTTTCCTCATGCACATTGATTGATTAATTGATCTTATACTATATAAATAACATACATTTTTCAAAACTAATCCAATCTATAAGCGGTTAGATTTCTTGCACACTTTACTGAGATTGTTGTTCCAGCATAGATCATTTAGTTAATGTTACATTATACAGTTGAAGTCGGAAGTTTAGATACACTTAGGTTGGAGACAATAAAACTCGCTTTTCGACCACTCCACAAATGTATTGTTAACAAACTATAGCTTTGGCAAGTAGGTTAGGACATCTACTTTACTAAAGTCATTTTTCCAAAAATGGTTCACAGACAGATTATTTTACTTATAATTCACTGTATAACAATTCCAGTTGGTCAGAAGTTTACATACACTAAGTTGACTGTGCCTTTAAACAGCTTGGAAAATTCCAGGAAATTATGTCATGACTTTAGAAGCTTCTGATAGGCTAATTGAAATCATTTGAGTCAATTGGAGGTGTACCTGCGGATGGATGTATTTCAAGGCCTACCTTCAAACTCAGTGCCTCTTTGCTTGACATCTTGAGAAATTCTAAAGAAATCAGCCTCAGACAAATAATTGTAGACCTCCACAAGTCTGGTTCATCCTTGGGATCAATTTCCAAACACCTGAAGGTACCACGTTCATCTGTACAAACATTAGTACGCAAGCATAAACACAATGGGACCATGCAGCCGTCATACCGCTCAGGAAGGAGATGCATTTTGTCTCCTAGAGATGAACGTGAAAATCAATCCCAGAACAACAGCAAAGGACCTTGTGAAGATGCTGGAGGAAACAGGTACAAAGTATCTATATCCACAGTAAAACAAGTCCTATATCGACATAACTTGAAAGGTCACTCAGCAAGGAAGAAGCCACTGCTCCAAAACCGCCAACAAAAAGCCAGAATACGGTTTGCAACTGCACATTGGGACAAAAATCGTACTTTTTGGAGAAATGTTCTCTGGTCTGATGATACAAAAATAGGCCATAATGACCATCGTTATGTTTGGAGGAAAAAGGGGGAGGCTTGCAAGCCGAATAACACCATCCCAACCATGAAACACGGGGGATGGCAGTATCATGTTGTGGGGGTGCTTTGCTGCAGGAGGGACTGGTGCACTGCACAAAGTAGATGGCTTCATGAGGTAGGAAAATTATGTGGATATATTGAAGCAACATCTCAAGACATCAGTCAGGAAGTTAAAGTTTGGTCGCAGATGGGTCTTCCAAATGGACAATGACCCCAAGCATACTTCCAAAGTTGTGGAAAAATGGTTTAAAGCCCTGACCTCAATCCTATAGAATATTTGTGGGCAGAACAGAAAAAAGTGTGTGTGAGCAAGGAGGCCTACAAACCTGAGTCAGTTACACCAGCTCTGTCAGGAGGAATGGGCCAAAATTCACCCAACTTATTGTGGGAAGCTAGTGGAAGGCTACCCGAAACATTTGACCCAAATTAAACGATTTAAAGGCAATGCTACCAAATACTAATTGAGTGTATGTAAACTTCTGATCCACTGGGAATGTGATGAAAGAAATAAAAGCTGAAATAAATCATTCTCTCTACTATTATTCTGACATTTCACATTCTTAAAATAAACTGGTGATCCTAACTAACCTAAGACAGGGAATTTCTACTAGGATTAAATATCAGGAACTGTGAAAAACTTTAAATGTATTTGGCTAAGGTGTATGTAAACTTCTGACTTCAACTGTAGGTCTTTCACTATAGCAGTCATTTTGAGTGCAGTTTGTGGGTGATAAAATGGTCTAATTGTTGGAAATTCTGTCTCTGGTTGGATTCAAATACGAAAAAGTAAATCATTTCATAAATCAGTGTATTGTGACTTGCATCTGATCTGGCCCATGAGACAGGATTTTCAGACCACAATGTCGAGGATAACTAGGCCATAACTAAAGGCCTTATGAAATGTATAAAGTGGTCAAAAACAGGTTCACCTTTAATTGATAAAACAGTAAAGTCAGTAAACATTTCAGTACTGGAAGTTCTTGAACACATCAACCTTAACTATGCCACTAACAAACACAGTTATGGGTGGGTATCACTCATATTCACTTTAAAGGCATACTGGGAAATATACAGATACGGTTTTACACGAACCCTACTGTCACGTTCTGACCTTAATTTCCTTTGTTTTGTTTTTATTTAGTATGGTCAGGGCGTGTGTTGGGGTGGGCAGTTTATGTGTGTTTTTCTATGTTGGGGTTTTGAGTTCAGCCTAGTATGGTTCTCAATCAGAGGCAGGTGTCGTTACTTGTCTCTGATTGAGAATCATACTTAGGTAGCCTGGGTGTCACTTTTGGTTTGTGGGTGTTTGTTTCCGTGTGAGTGTTTGTTGCCACACGGTACTGTTTCGGTTTCGTTCGTTTCACGGTTATTGTTTTGTAGTGTTCAGTTTATGTCTGTAAATAAACGTTATGGACACTTACCATGCTACGCATTGGTCCTCCGATCCTTCTCGCTTCTCCTCAGAAGATGAGGAAGAATGCCGTTACAGAACCACCCACCACCAAAGGACCAAGCAGAGTGGTAACGGGCAGCAGCAGCAGCGGCCGAAATCGCAAGACTCCTGGACATGGGAGGAGATTTTGGACGGCAAGGGACCCTGGGCACAGGCTGGGGAATATCGCCGCCCCAAGGCTGAGCTGGAGGTAGCGAAAGCCGAGAGGCGGTGGTATGAGGAGGCAGCACGGCAGCGCGGCTGGAAGCCCGAGAGGCAGCCCCAAAAATGTATTGGGCGGAGGCACACGGGGAGTGTGGCTAAGTCAGGTAGGAGACCTGAGTGTTAAGAGATTTTTTTATCAATAATGACTTATGTATACATTTCAATCAGGACTGACTAATCAGAAAACTATTATGTTACTGTATAGATGTATGAATTTTATTTTTAACCTTAGTACTGAATATAATGTGTGTAAATATAATCAAGAAGTAGAACAATGACTATCTGTTCCTTGTTAGAAATGAATGAATGCTTATCTACACAGGCAGACCTTGGCTTGCGTCGTAAATTATCTTAGTAGGGTGAGACGATGTGGGAAGGCTTGAGAACTATACAGTCATTGTACTGCTGGTTGATGAGACTGGGTAGTACGAAAACTAATGATGTCATTTTCAGTTTAGAATCTGTGGTAACTGTATCATGTTCAGTACTCTCGAGAATAAACGCAGCTGGTTGATATTTGAGACTGGTCTCAGTCCATTTTATACAAATAAGAGTCTTACAAATTCTTAGGAATTGACAGAGTGTTTAATTTTAATTGGGTATTAAAGCATAGAGGAATATAATTCCTGTAACAATTGGTCCTTCGAACGCCGGAACTAAATACCCGTCTCTGCCATCTGAAGGTCGTACACCGACAATCGTGCACGAGCGGGTCTGGTCCCGTTATTTAAGACCTGGCCTCTGAATTGAGGGAAAAGACCAGGCTGGTGTACACCCCAGACGGACAGGGACGGTGACTAGATCCAATGAACAGTGCTTTTCCCAGTCGGCGGCAAGGTCAGTAGCCTTTATTCTCGAATTTGGGAGGAATTATTTAAGATATTTTTGATTGAATGTTCTAAAGGAGTTTGGATTTAATCAATGATAGGTGCTTGAATATTCTGAACAAATACAATGGGTTTCTACTTTGTGTTTTAACCAAAATCGATAGGAAGGAAACGGGTCTGAAATGACCCGTGGTAAGGTGCACTACCATAAATAAACTAGAACTTAATAGATCCTGGTTTTTCAAGCCGAAGGATTATTAAGGGTGGGATATAGTAAGTGTTAGATAGGACGGTCGTTCTGTACAAATAGGATAGACATACATAAAGTTTTAACCTAAGTAGTCTGACTATGAAAAGTAGCAGATAGCTATATTAAAACAGGTGAGGATAAATTAGGCTTGGTGAGAAGGCAGGGTAATTCTAGACGAACAGAAAAATTGAACCTGTTCAATACTGAATAAAAATTAATATCCAAAGAGGAGGAGAGGGAAACCTAGTCTAGAGTAGTGAGATATGAGATATTAACATTGAAAGTCCCAAGGAGAATATTATACGAGTGAAATGTAATGTCCGATCAAAAGTCAAATCTATTGACGAAGTTTCCAGAAAGGAGAAATGAATATAGAAACCCATACACATTGATTATCATTAAAGAGACACACACATAGTCAGACAGATAAACAACGGGCAGAGGGGCTAAATACAGCTAGGATATGGTAAGCCGAGGTGAGGAAGGGAGCTGAGAACAAAGGGAATGGAAGGGATGTGTCCAAAATCTGACTCAGACAAAGACCCTGAATAGAAGCTGATACTACTAAAATAGTCAGGAAGGGGTTAAATTAGGACCATTTTCTGGGAATTCTTGGTGCCGGAGTTTGCAACTACAGACAATTATAATTATTGGCGGGGTGTTGAAGGAATTTAATTCCTCTGTTTTAATTCCCAATTAAAATTAAACACTCTGTCAATTCATAAGGATTTGTAAGACCCTTATTTTATAGGAATGGACAGAGTCCCGGTCTTAAAGTCAAGTAACAGCCTTTATTCAAGAGAGTACTGAATAAATACACATTTTACCACAGGTTATAAACTGAAAATGACATCAGCGTTTTCTAAATGTTCCGTCTCTTCTTGACACTGGTAGAAAGGCCCTATAGCTCTCAAGCCTTCCCTCCTCGCCTAGAGCCAAGGTCAGTCAGTGTAGATAGTTCATTCATTTGTACCAAGGAACAGACCGTCATTGTTCTAACTTTTGCCCTCGTTCACACACACACATTATTTTCAGTACTAGGATCAAGAATGAAAACTCATACATATACAGTAACATTTAGTATTCTGATTAGTACATGTATAGTAACATAATAGTATTCGGATTAGTCAGTCCTGATTGAAATGTATACATAATTAGTCATCATTGATAAAAATTCCCTTAACACGGGGAAACTCAATCCTTTCAATAGCGGGACACTAAGGTTCGTATGTCAGCTTTGACACCGATAGACTAAAATTTATTTTTAGATTGTAATTCATCTATTTGTATGTCTTGCCTGAAAAAATACGGTCGCTAGTGTTTGTATAAGATAGGAACTGAACGTTTAATATGTTTAGGTTGAATTGAAAGAAGAATTCATTCGAGATAATGGCGAGGCAATTTCTATGTAATACATTGTGTTTCCCAAATGATCACTGGAATAGCCTATTGGGAATGGAGTTGTATCTTTTTTTAAAGGTGCTGGGTCGTGGGATGAGACTTATCTAAATCTGATGTCTCTTCATTATTATTTAGAATTCAACTACGATAGATTTGTGCCCATCGAAATGTTCTTATGAATTTAGCAAAGTACATGGTACGTTTACATTTTAGGGTAGAGGAAGTTGGGCCGGTGTACATTGCACCAGCCCTACGCATGGTGTCCCCGGTTGGCCAGCACAGCTCAGTGCAGGCTATTCCACCTCGCCGCACTGGCCTGGCTACTGGGAGCATTCAGCCAGGTTGGGTTGGGCAGGCTCAGTGCTCAAGAGCTCCAGTGCGCCTTCACGGTCCGGTCTATCCGGTACCACCTCCACGCACCAGCCCTCCGGTGGCAGCCCCGGCACCAGGCTGTCTCTCGGTCTCCTCCCTACAGGTGCTCCCACCTGTCCAGCGCTGCCAGTGCCTTCCTCCTGCCCAGCGCTGCCGGAGTCTCCCGTCCGTCCCGAGGTGCCGGAGTCTCCCGTCCGTCCCGAGGTGCCAGAGTCTCCCGTCCGTCCCGAGGTGCCGGAGTCTCCCGTCCGTCCCGAGGTGCCGGAGTCTCCCGTCCATTGCTAGGGTCCCCAGTCCGAGGTCGGTGGCGAGGGTCGCCGCTCGAAAGAGGCCACGGAGGCGGGTAGAGAGGCGGAGAATGACTATGGTGGGGTCCACGTCCCGCGCCAGAGCCGCCACCGCGGACAGACGCCCACTCAGACCCTCCCCTATAGGTTCAGGTTTTGCGGCCGGAGTCCGCACCTTTGGGGGGGGGGGGGGGGGTACTGTCACGTTCTGACCTTTGTTTTGTCTTTATTTAGTATGGTCAGGGCGTGAGTTGAGGTGGGCAGTCTGTGTTTTTCTATGTTGGGGTTTTGAGTTCAGCCTAGTATGGTTTTCAGAGGCAGGTGTCGTTACTTGTCTCTGATTGAGAATCGTAGCCTGGGTTTCACTTTTGGTTTGTGGGTGTTTGTTTCCGTGTGAGTGTTTGTTGCCACACGGAACTGTTTCGGTTTCGTTCTTTTCACGTTTATTGTTTTGTAGTGTTCAGTTTGTCTGTAAATAAACATTATGGACACTTACCACTCTGCGCATTGGTCCTCCGATCCTTCTCGCTTCTCCTCCTCAGAAGAGGAGGAAGAATGCCGTTATACCTACAGTGTTAAAATAATGTGTTAAATTGTTTAAAGTGTTTTAGCAAATAAATATGTTCTGGTGTTTACAATCTAAACGCTGTGCATTTTTTAAATTTAAATTATAAATACCTTGAAGTGTTTAAAGTGTTACAGAAAAGGTTTTAGTTGTGTTCAGTTATGTAAACACCTGGATTTACAGTGTTCAACTGTTGTTAATCACAGATTTTGTGATTTCTAGTGACATTTTTATTGTTATGGTATGTGTGCGATAGGTCTTTAAATCAAATACTGTGTTTTTTTTTAATGACTTTGAAATCACAAAACATTCCCACCAGCTCTCTTAAACTTGCTAACATTAGCCTGTGAGAAAGTAGTGTTAAGGGCCTAGGAGGGTAAGCACTTTGAGATGTCTTTCTGTTATGAAAAGCAGCCATAGAAGTTGAATAAATCCTCATTAGGGAGATTTCAGGGTAGCGCACGACAACAATGTGCTTATTTTTGCAGTTTATTGCTTTCATCAGGTGAAAGAATCCATTTACATTGTTTCTACAGTGAAACTTAAATTATTACATTGTGAAGATACAAATAGCTGAAGTAAAAATGTAACATGCAATAAAGTCTCTTAGAAGCAGTGAATACAGGGATAAGGTATTTGGTACCTAATTTCAAGTGTGGCCCTCCTGGCCTTGGCCAACAGATCCTTGACATTGTCAGCTAAATTGAACCATGTTAATCAGTTTTAGAGAAGTCAAACTGTGTATTGTATGTCATGATGTGATGGTTATATAGCCTGTAATACAAAGTTGCAAAATAAAAGCCTGGAAACATATCTCGGTTATTAAACACGTTCAAAAAGAGTGGTTTAGTGCCTTTCTGCCATTACCTTACCGGTACCTCTGTATTTCCTCATTCCCATTCTTCCATCAATGTCCTCATTGTTATGCCCAAGCACTGTTCAAACTTTTTTTTATTGTGAACTGCTCTGACAGACCAGCTTGACCAGCATCTTACCAGCATGGACCAGTTTGAAATGTATGCTGGTCTATGCTAGGGGGAGGGGGTTTCAGCAGGGAACGATCAGCTCCTAGAGAGATATTATCACCGATGGCTGCTTATTCTAATGCTTACTCTATACTGCATTACATCAAGATTTGGCACGTCATTGCTCATGTTAGGCAACACATCATGAAATATATTAAGGCAAAAAATTGGACAGACAAATAGCAAAATAGAACTAAATGTAATTATATATAGGCATATACTGTAGGTAGACCATTTATATTTCAATGCAGTCATTTTCATTTGAAGCATATTTTTATCCTTTGCTTGTTTGAAAGGCCACTTTGTATTTGTAGTCAACTTAATTTTGATGTTATTGTGGTCAAAAAGGTGGCTAAACACAGTGAATCTATGTCTTGTGGACATCTTCTGTGTATAAAGTGACGCTGGAGGGCAAAAAAATAATCTAACGACGCACTGCTCTACGAGTGGTCTGAGGCAGGCGTTAGCTTGCAAGAGTTTAAGTGCAACGTTAATAACAATGTTTTTGGGAAACAGCTTGGAGATTTAATGATATTCCTACTAAGGTTCTAACGATGAACTTAGCCTTAAAATGCTTTTGGGATGGGAAACCAGGCCCAGGACTATAGGTGTAATCTGTGTCCAGGTAACCAGTCTTACAACTCTTGGTCAAATCGTTTTCACCATGAAGGAAATGGACACCAAAGAATGCCACTAATTCTATCTATAATTCCACTGTGCATTCATGTGTGTGCATTCATGTGGGGAAGAGAGTATGATATATTGTCCAAATATGACTTGCAACATTGTTTTGTGGAGCACTGTCCATAAAACAGAAGTAAAACAGGTACTGGTGGAGATGGTGAGTTCTTTAGGGCCTTTAACTCAGTGCCTTATTCCTCTCTCTTAACGGGATGGGTGCTGGAACCAACAAGTTATGAACTGACCTCCTCTAGTGGTTAAAATTATGGGGTTATGGAGAACAGAAAACATCTCACAGGACCAACAGACCTCAACATTATAATCTTGTTGGATAATGTCTTGAGAAACTTTCCGGAGAAACCTAGAATGACTGGAGTTGGCTACATAGAACCAAGCTAATGTTAGCATTCTAATGCAAAAAAGTCAGATGCTTTTCTCTGACCATTAGGATCTGTCCTCCAGGCTTTCTGCATTGGAGAGGAGAAACTGCAGCAGAAGCTCCTTGTGGGCCTTCTATTGGGATTAACATCACATAATTCAGACATAAAGACTGCGTCTCCCACAGTTTTGTCTGTTACAATCTATGGTGGCTTTTCCATGGATAGTTACTATAGTTACTACATGGATAGTAACTATGAGCTTGGTAACAGTAAGATGAACTGAAGTGAAAACATATTTGGTCTAGAAAATGTGTTCCCCTTCAAGGTTCTGTGTTTGCCTGTTCGTGTAGAGAAGTGGTCTTCCTGGTCTGTACTATCAGGGCCTGTAGAAAGTCTACACTCCCTTCAACTATTTTTCACATTTTGTTGCGTTATCAGGTGGGATTGAAATAGATTTAATTGTATTCTTTTTGTCATTGATCTACACAAAATACTCCATAATGTCAGTGAAAAGAAAATTCTACAAATGAAACAACTAAAACATAGTCGTTGCATAAGTATTCACCCCCTTTGTTTAAACAAGCCTAAATTATACTGAACAAAAATATTAAAAATGTCAAAGATTTTACTGACTTCTGTGTTTGTATTTATTAGGGATCCCCATTAGCTGTTGCCAAGGCAGCAGCTACTCTTCCTGGGGTCCAAACACATTAAGGCACTTACAGTGCATTGCGAAAGTATTCGGCCCCCTTGAACTTTGCGACCTTTTGCCACATTTCAGGCTTCAAACATAAAGATATAAAACTGTATTTTTTTGTGAAGAATCAACAACAAGTGGGACACAATCATGAAGTGGAACGACATTTATTGGATATTTCAAACTTTTTTAACAAATCAAAAACTGAAAAATTGGGCGTGCAAAATGATTCAGCCCCTTTACTTTCAGTGCAGCAAACTCTCTCCAGAAGTTCAGTGAGGATCTCTGAATGATCCAATGTTGACCTAAATGACTAATGATGATAAATACAATCCACCTGTGTGTAATCAAGTCTCCGTATAAATGCACCTGCACTGTGATAGTCTCAGAGGTCCGTTAAAAGCGCAGAGAGCATCATGAAGAACAAGGAACACACCAGGCAGGTCCGAGATACTGTTGTGAAGAAGTTTAAAGCCGGATTTAGATACAAAAATATTTCCCAAGCTTTAAACATCCCAAGGAGCACTGTGCAAGCGATAATATTGAAATGGAAGGATTAGACCACTGCAAATCTACCAAGACCTGGCCGTCCCTCTAAACTTTCAGCTCATACAAGGAGAAGACTGATCAGAGATGCAGCCAAGAGGCCCATGATCACTCTGGATGAACTGCAGAGATCTACAGCTGAGGTGGGAGACTCTGTCCATAGGACAACAATCAGTCGTATATTGCACAAATCTGGCCTTTATGGAAGAGTGGCAAGAAGAAAGCCATTTCTTAAAGATATCCATAAAAAGTGTTGTTTAAAGTTTGCCACAAACCACCTGGGAGACACACCAAACATGTGGAAGAAGGTGCTCTGGTCAGATGAAACCAAAATTGAACTTTTTGGCAACAATGCAAGACGTTATTGTCACGTTCTGACCTTTATTTCCGTTGTTTTGTATTTATTTAGTATGGTCAGGGCGTGAGTTGGGTGGGCAGTCTATGTTTGTTTTTCTATGTTTTGGGGCATTTCTATGTTTTCGGCCTAGTATGGTTCTCAATCAGAGGCAGGTGTCATTAGTTGTCTCTGATTGAGAATCATACTTAGGTAGCCTGGGTTTCACTGTGTTTTTGTGGGTGATTGTTCCTGTCACTGTGTTTGTTGTCACAGGATAGGCTGTATAGGTTTTCACGTTCCGTTTGTTGTTTTTGTAGACTTGAGTTATTTCATGTATCGTTCAGTTTTCCATTAAAGAACATGAATAACCACCACGCTGCTTTTTGGTCCGCTTCTCCTCCTACAGACGAACGTCGTTACAGAATCACCCACCGCAACAGGACCAAGCGGCGTGGTAACGGGCAACAGCGTCACAAGGAGGAATGGACTTGGGATGATGTGTTGGACGGCAAGGGTTGCTACACATGGGAGGAGATCTTGGCGGGTAAGGATCGCCTTCCATGGGAACAGGTGGAGGCAGCGAGGAGAGCAGAGGCAGCCGGAGAGAGGAGCCGGCGATATGAGGGAACACGGTTGGCAAGGAAGCCCGGGAGTCAGCCCCAAAAATGTATTGGGGGGGGGGCTAACAGGGAGTATGGCTACGCCAGGTAGGAGACCTGAGCCAACTTCCTGTGGTTACCGGGGGGCTAGAGAGACCGGGCAGGCACCGTGTTATGCTGTGGAGCGCACGGTGTCCCCAGTGCGGGTGCACAGCCCGGTGCGGTACATTCCAGCTCCGCGTATCGGCCGGGCTAGAGTGGGCATCGAGCCAAGTGCCATGAAGCCGGCTCTACGCATCTGGTCTCCAGTGCGTCTCCTTGGGCCGGCTTACATGGCACCAGCCTTGCGCACGGTGTCCCCGGTTCGCCTGCATAGCCCAGTGCGGGCTATTCCACCTCGCCGCACTGGCAGGGCGACCGGGACCATTCAATCGGGTAAGGTTGGGCAGGCTCGGTGCTCAAGAGCTCCAGTGCGCCTGCATGGCCCGGTCTATCCGTCACCACCTCCACGCATCAGCCCTCCGGTGGCAGCCCCCCGTACCAGGCTGTCTCTCCGGCCAATCCTTACAGGGGCTTCCTCCTCTCCAGCGCTGCCGGAGCCTCCCGCCTGTCCGGCGCCTCTGCCGGAGCCTCCCGCCTGTCCGGCGCCTCTGCCGGAGCCTCCCGCCTGTCCGGCGCCTCTGCCGGAGCCTCCCGCCTGTCCGGCGCCTCTGCCGGAGTCTCCCGCCTGTCCGGCGCCTCTGCCGGAGTCTCCCGCCTGTCCGGCGCCTCTGCCGGAGTCTCCCGCCTGTCCGGCGCCTCTGCCGGAGCCTCCCGCCTGTCCGGCGCCTCTGCCGGAGCCTCCCGCCTGTCCGGCGCCTCTGCCGGAGCCTCCCGCCTGTCCGGCGCCTCTGCCGGAGCCTCCCGCCTGTCCGGCGCCTCTGCCGGAGCCCCCCGCCTGTCCGGCGCCTCTGCCGGAGCCCCCCGCCTGTCCGGCGCCTCTGCCGGAGCCCCCCGCCTGCCCGGCGCCTCTGCCGGAGCCCCCCGCCTGCCCGGCGCCTCTGCCGGAGCCCCCCGCCTGCCCGGCGCCGCTGCCGGAGCCCCCCGCCTGGCCGCTGCCGGAGCCCCCCGCCTGCCCGGCGCCGCTGCCGGAGCCCCCCGCCTGCCCGGCGCCGCTGCCGGAGCCCCCCGCCTGCCCGGCGCCGCTGCCGGAGCCCCTCTGCCCAGAGCAGCTGCCCCTCTGTCCCGAGCAGCTGCCCCTCTGTCCCGAGCAGCTGCCCCTCTGTCCCGAGCAGCTGTCTCTCTGTCCCGAGCAGCTGTCTCTCTGTCCCGAGCAGCTGTCTCTCTGTCCCGAGCAGCTGTCTCTCTGTCCCGAGCAGCTGTCCCTCTGTCCAGTGGGGTCATTGAGAGGGGTGGTCATGCTGAGAAAGCCACGGAGGCGGACAATAAGGCGGACTAAGACAATGATGAGGTGGGGTCCGCGTCCCGCGCCAGAGCCGCCACCGCGGACAGACGCCCACCCAGACCCTCCCCTATAGGTCAAGGTTTTGCGGCCGGAGTCCGCACCTTTGGGGGGGGGGGTACTGTCACGTTCTGACCTTTATTTCCGTTGTTTTGTATTTATTTAGTATGGTCAGGGCGTGAGTTGGGTGGGCAGTCTATGTTTGTTTTTCTATGTTTTGGGGCATTTCTATGTTTTCGGCCTAGTATGGTTCTCAATCAGAGGCAGGTGTCATTAGTTGTCTCTGATTGAGAATCATACTTAGGTAGCCTGGGTTTCACTGTGTTTTTGTGGGTGATTGTTCCTGTCACTGTGTTTGTTGTCACAGGATAGGCTGTATAGGTTTTCACGTTCCGTTTGTTGTTTTTGTAGACTTGAGTTATTTCATGTATCGTTCAGTTTTCCATTAAAGAACATGAATAACCACCACGCTGCTTTTTGGTCCGCTTCTCCTCCTACAGACGAACGTCGTTACAGTTATGTTTGGCGTAAAAGCAACACAGCTCATCACCCTGAACACACCATCCACACTGTCAAACATGGTGGTGGCAGCATCATGGTTTGGGCCTGCTTTTCTTCAGCAGGGACAGGGAAGATGGTTCAAATTGATGGGAAGATGGATGGAGCCAAATACAGGACCATTCTGGAAGAAAACCTGATGGAGTCTGCAAAAGACCTGAGACTGGGACGGAGATTTGTCTTCCAACAAGACAATGATCCAAAACATAAAGCAAAATCTACAATGGAATGGTTCAAAAATAAACATATCCAGGTGTTAGAATGGCCAAGTCAAAGTCCAGACCTGAATCCAATCGAGAATCTGTGGAAAGAACTGAAAACTGCTGTTCACAAATGCTCTCCATCCAACCTCACTGAGCTCGAGCTGTTTTGCAAGGAGGAATGGGAAAAAATTTCAGTCTCTCGATGTGCAAAACTGATAGAGACATACCCCAAGCGACTTACAGCTGTAATCGCAGCAAAAGGTGGCGCTACAAAGTATTAACTTAAGGGGGCTGAATAATTTTGCACGCCCAATTTTTCAGTTTTTGATTTGTTATAAAAGTTTGAAATATCCAATAAATGTCGTTCCACTTCATGATTGTGTCCCACTTGTTGTTGATTCTTCACAAAAAAATACAGTTTTATATCTTTATGTTTGAAGCCTGAAATGTGGCAAAAGGTCGCAAAGTTCAAGGGGGCCGAATACTTTCGCAATGCACTGTACATAGACACACTGGCTTTACTCGATAATGTCACGCCCTGACTATAGAGAGCCTTTTTATTCTCTATTTTGGTTAGGTCGGGGTGTGACTAGGGTGGGTAATCTAGGTTGTTTTATTTCTATGTTGGCCTGGTATGGTTCCCAATCAGAGGCAACTGTTTAGCGTTGTCTCTGATTGGGGATCATATTTAGGCAGCCATTTCTCCACTGTTTTTTTGTGGGATCTTGCTTATGTGTAGTTGCCTGTGAGCACTCCATAGCTTCATGTTTTTTTTTTTTTTTTTTTTTTTTTGTGCGTTTCACAAATAAAAAGATGTGGAACCCATATCACGCTGCGCCTTGGTCCGAATGTTATTTCGACGATCGTGACAGATAATGTCAAAAGCCGCACTGAAATCTAGCAAAACAGCACCCACAATCTTTTTATCATCAATTTTTCTCAGCCAATGATCAGTAATATGTGCAAGTGCAGTGCGTGTTGAATGTCCTTTCCTATAAGCGAGCTGAAAGTCTGTTGTCAATTTGTTTACTGTAATATAGCATTGTATCTGGTCAAACACCATTGCTTGCAAAAGTTTACTAAGAGTTGGTAATAGGCTGATAGGTCAGCTATTTGAGCCGGTAAAGGGGGCTTTACTATACTTTGGTAGCGAAATGTCTTTTGCTTTTCTCCAGACCTGAGGGCACACACTTTCTAGTAGGCTTAAATTGAAGATATTGCAAATAGGAGTGGCAACTATCCTCAGTAATTTTCCATCTAGGTTGTCATACCCCGGTGTCTGGTCATTGTTGACAGACAACAATAATTTGTTCACCTCTTCCACACTAACTTTACAGAATTCAAAAGTACAATGCTTGTCTTTCATAATTTGTTCAGATATACTGTACTTGGATGTGTAGTGTCAGCGTTTGTTGCTGGCATGTCATGCCTAAATTTGCTAATCTTGCGAATGAAACAAACATTAAAGTATTTGGCAATATCAGTGGTTTTGTGATGAATGAGCCATCTGATTCAATTAATGGTGGAGCTGAGTTTGCCTTTTTAACCAACATTTCATTTAAGGTCCTCCAAAGTGTTTTACTATCAATCTTTATATAATTTATCACATGATTTGCCACATGCGCCGAAAACAACAGACCTTACAGTGAAATGCTTACTTACAAGCCCTTAATAACCAACAATGCTTTAAGATGTTAAGAAGAAAAATGTGATAAGTAAAAAAAATAGATAAGTAAAAAAGAGTAACAAATAATTAAACAGCAGCAGTAAAATAACAGAGTCAATGTGCGGGGACACTGGTTGGTTGAGGTAATATGTACATGTAGGTAGAGTTAAAGTGACCATTCATAGATAATAAACAGAGAGTAGTAGCAGCGTAAAAGAAGGGTCTGGGTAGCCATTTGATTAGCTGTTCAGGAGTCTTATGGCTTGGGGGTAGAAGCTGTTAAGAAGCCTTTTGGACCTAGACTTGGCGCTCCGGTACCACTTGCCATGCAGTAGCAGAGAGAAGGGTCTGTGAATAGGGTGACTGGGGTCTTTGACAATTTTTAGGGCCTTCCTCTGACACCACCTGGTGTAGAGGTCCTGGATGGCGGGAAGCTTGGCCCCAGTGATGTACTGGACCGTACGTACAACCCTCTGTGGTGCCTTGCGGTCGGAGGATGAGAAGTTGCCTTACCAGCCAGTGATGCAACCAGTCAGAATGTTCTCGATGGAAATACCAATGGGGGCGCTGTTGCATAGTTTCATAGTATTGTTTCTTTTTTTATTTTATTTAGTTAAGTCACATGATTTCTCAATTTGCAGTACATTTGCCAATCAGTTGTGCAGCCAGACTTATTTGCCATACCTTTCTCCTCATCCCTCTCAACCATACAATTGTTCAATTCCTCATCAATCCAAGGGGATTTAACAGTTTTTACAGTCATGTTCTTAATGGGTGCGTGCTTATTAGTAACTGGAATAAAACATTTCATAAATGTGTCAAGTGCAGCATCTGGTTGCTCCTCATTACATACCACAGACCAGCAAATATTCTTTACATCATGACCATAAGAATCACTGCAAATCTTCTTGTATGACCTCTTATACACTATATCAGGCCCAGCCTTTGGAACTTTGGTTTTCCTAGATATGGTTACAATATTGTGATCACAACATCTGATGACTCTGGATACTGCTTTCAAGCACATTTCTGCAGCATTGGTGAAGATATAATATATACATGTTGATGATTTCATTCCTGTGCTGTTTGTAACTACCCAGGTTGGTTGAACCAGGTTACAGGAGCTGGTTACAGTTTGTAGCTTTTTCTTGAGTGGGCAGCTTGATGGAAGCCAGTCAAAATATAAATCACCCAGAAAATATACCTTTATGTTGATATCACATACATTATCAAGTATTTCTCACATATTATCCAGACACTGACTGTTAGCACTTGGTGGTCAATAGCAGCTTCCCACAAGAATGGGCGTTAGGTGAGGCAGATGAAACTGTAGCCATATTACTTCAACAGTATTTAACATGAGATCCTCTCTAATGTCGTGTCTTTGGCTATGTCAGATTAAGTGATATGACATGCTATTCTATAAAATCCTTTCTCTGTAATTAATATTACCTGATTGAGCTAATCATGTAAATGTAATTAACTAGAAAGTCGGGGCACCACGAAATAATATTTATAGAGCTGTTATCTTCTGAATAAACTCTTAAAGACCTAGTAATATTTTACATCAATACCAGTCAATGTTAATCGTCACCTTAATTCAGTCTCATCTGAAAGTTGTCAATTATTGGTTATCTTCACGAACCCTGGCTAACAAGTTGAATCAGCAATACAAAATTGGGTTTAATTATTTATTTACTAAATATCTAACTAATCACATGGAATTACATATACACAGACTGAATCATACCTTGATTACAAATTACATCATAAAGGACAAACGTCCCTAGCGGGCGGAACAGATGTGACAGCTGGTTGCACAAAGAAAAGGGGCTGGGTTTCAGTGGAAGAGCGGGAACACTGAGGAACAAAGGGAGAAGTGATGTCTCTATCGTAAATACAGTATCTTATGCATTCTAAATTAGACTTCGGTAGGTTGGTGGTAGATGGAAGGCCGAGTTGCCCAACAGAGTCCTTTGAAGAATGTCTCTGGTGGTAAAATGGATACGTTGTAGTAACGTTGGTGTGTGGTAGTCGGGATACTCTGTATGTTCTTTCCTAGCCCAAGTTTGCAGCTGCTGTTGCTAACTCAACGGCTAGGAGGTATCACTTCTGTAGTAAATAAGAGTTCAAAGTTCATACCATTCGCAGCCAAAGCTCACGCTGAGGTTGGCTTCGTTCTGTAGTTATTATCTGAACCATTCTGACATCGGACAGTCGTCCTCGGAACAGGAGGTTACATTTTCGTCAAGGCTTTATATAGTGGAGTGAGAAGGGTGTGTTTGAAAAGTTTAATAACCCATGTCTCTTCACAGGGGCGGGCCACTGATTGAGCAGAGCCCTAACCTTATGAAAACCCAAATCTCTCATTTGGAAGCTAACATTACATTTCATCTCTTCACCAATAATTTTATATTTAAACATTTAAATTGAATAACAATTCCATGTGAATCTGATAACTACAATGTGCAGACTTTCCACTGTAGAGTTTATGTAATCCTATCATTGATGAGAATGTCTCAGATGACAACCGAACTGACATCATATTCATTAAGTACCACCGCATATGTTCAATTGGTCGGATTACCAGAATATAGTTCATTTCCCCCCAGCTTCTGATGTTCCCAGAATCTCTATGTTAACCAAGGGATTTTCAAATGTCACATCAGTAGGGTAGAGAGAGGAAAAAGGGGGGAAGAGGTATATATGACTGTCATAAACCTACCCCCAGGCCAACATCATGACACTAAGCTTTACAGGAATGTGGTTCTGAATATTGACCGCAACACCGCCCCCATTGGTATTTCTGTCTTTTCTTTGTTATAACCATCTATTGCTACCACTCTATCGTCAAAGGTATTATCTTAGTGAGTTTCAGAGATAGTCAGAATATGAATGTCATCTGTTACAAGCAAGTTATTGACTTCATGAATCTTGTTTCTTAGGCTACATGTGTACTTTTCTGGGTTGCTTGATTGTTTTTAATGCTTTACTGGGAAGCTTATCAGAAGTAGACTTGCTCATGTTATTTATATTGCCTCTGATTGTGCAGGGTGAGCTGCACACAGTGGACTTCCTACTAGGGCACACCGCCTCAGTGCTAACAGTATAAGTCTGGTTCATAGGCACAAGATTACTGCATACAATAGCTGTAGGATCAACAGAATTATTCAGGGCAGTTAGGGGGACATACATTAAGTTACTTACATTGTGTCTACCAATGCCCCTGGGATAATGTATATTTGATGCAGCATTATGACAACTCAGTGGCACAATGGTAGGATTAACTGAGCTGTTCTTGTGTCATTGATACTGTAAGTCATTGGCTCAACGCAGCCTTGAAATGCGTGGACAGAGTCCAGGAGCCAAGATGACTTGGATGGACTCCGTATTTTCTTTTTCCATGTGTCGAATGTAACTATAAAAGTGATTCCAACAGAGCTACAGTAATCTTTAGCCAGGTGTGTAATGCCAGTAGCCTGCTGAATCTTTCACACCCGTGGCCCAACAGCTACAAAGTTCAATGGCTGATGGGAAAAAACTGAGGACGGATCTATTGAAGTCATTGATAAGTCATTGTCTCAACACAGCCTTGAAATGCGTTTTAATTATGCTGTAGATCATGTATTAAACAACCCAGACACATCAAAGATGCACTTGTCCTTCTGATGGGAGAAAACTGAGGATGGATCCACAATAATAACCTCATATATATGTATGCAACAAGACACTAAAGTAATTCTGGAGAAGAAAAAAAACATAGCAAAGGAATATGTTTTTGGGCCTAAATGCAAAGACTTATGTTTGGGGCAAATCAGACACAACATCACTGAGTAACATCCTCCTTATTTTCAAGGATGGTGGTGGCTGCATCATGCTTATGAGTATGCTTGACATCAGCAAAGACTGGGGAGCTTTTCAGGATGAAAAAAAAACAGGATGGAGCTAAGCACAGGCAAAATCCTAGAAGAAAACGAGCGTCAGTCTGCTTTACACCAGAGACTGGTAGAGGAATTCACCTTTCAGCAGAACAATAACCTACAACAAAGCCAAATCTACATTGGAGTTTCTTACCAAGACGACAGTGAATGTTCCTGTGGCCAAGTTAGTTTTGTCTTAAATCTGCTTTAAAATCTATGGCAAGGCTTGAAAATGGCCATGTAGCCATGAACCCCAACACCTTGACAGAGCTTGACTAATTTTGAAAAGAAAATGTAAATTTTGCACAATACAGGTGTCCAAATCTCTTAGGAGACTTAACCAAGAAGAGTCACAGCTGTAATAGCTGCCAAAGGTGTTTCTAACCTGTACTTACTCAGGGGGGGTGAATGCTTATCCAATAAAGTATAATTAGTGTTAGATTTTTTATTAATCTTTAAAAAGAAATGTTAGAATTTTTACTCAACTTTGACAAGAGTATTTTCAGTAGATCGTTGACAAAAAAAGTACAACTAAATACATTTTAATCCCATTTTGTAAACCATCAAAGTGTGAAAAAGGTTCAAGGGGGTGTAGACTTTCTTTAAGCCCTGTACATGTAAATAATACAGCAATGCGAATGTATGAAAAAAGATCTTTATTCAAAATGGCACATTAAGATAATACATAGAGGACAGAAAACACTGACAACATGAGAACAACTATAATTGTTATTATGAGAATAACTCCCATTTAAAAGTTGAGAGAAATTTCAAAGGAAACCAAAATACATGTACATTTAAAGATCCGCACCACATCTAAACAAGAGCTATATTTGATAAATATATTGTTATGGTCCAATTTAAAACATCTCAATATTTTCTCTGATACTTTTACAGAAAAAATTACAGAAAAACAGATGATTGAGGGAGCGGTTCAAACACTTCTAGCAATATACAGCAGTAACCATGACAAAAAGTCCAAAGAAAACATGAATGGGATAAAAAGGGATAAAGATGGCAGGAACCACCTGGAATGATGGTTAAAAATGTAAAAGTTAAAAAAAAGGTTCAATAGAGTAGCACTGAGTTACTTTGCTCCACTAGGAACTTAAAAGGTTAATGTCAAGTCAGTCAACCCTAATAAATGCAAAATATAAAACAGGAATGATGAGGTTGGATAATATAACCAAACTTTTTTCAGAGCTTCAATACAAAAAGTCAGTGATCAATGGAAAGAGGTTTAGCATGAACATTCTATTCACCATGTGGTAACATTTTCAGAATTCTGTAGTAGGATTGACAACTATTTATATTTTGATGTAAAAACACTGGTATTGGGTGGCAGCTCTAGCTACAATTGCTTTTTTCAGAGACAATGGCAGAGAAATGTGCCTGGTCTTTCGATGACAGTTGAAAAAAAAAATCCCTTGCTGTCCTCATGGCTATCATTCTACACACTATTTTTGTGTAGCTATTTATTTAATTAAAGAGTGAGTTATCAATTTAAATACTCAAAATAACAAATTAGTAACGTTGCTGACTGCGTTCGCTGGTGTTCTAGTCTCTCAATGCAGTCCGGCTAAAAGTAACCAGGAGGTTACATGTTATTTTATTCAAAATGCATTCAAAATAATTGACATTGATTTAATTTAAGCAGTTGTTCATCCATCAGAAAAAAAGTACAAGTTCATTCAAATATACAATCATATTTACACATATCTGTGCTATCAATGATACTGCAGCAAAAATGCTAATTGTTTATTATTATTTATTTATTTTAAATACGCCTGCCTGAATGCCCACTTGTTTCTCTCAATGGGGTTCAGTCTTTCATAATCTATGAAGTAACATATTGTATGAAATGTCTAACCATTATTAATCTGAAGCTCAGCTAGGGACCCTGGAAATGAGTGCAAGCCAACCCTTAATGGCGCAATGCATCGCTCTTGTCTTGATAACTCAATGTTTAGTGTTCTGTTCCCAGCAAATAAATCTATCATTTTCCATAACAATTTGTCATCACCCTAAGGAGAGGCCTTAACGGTACATCCAATCACCTCATACGTATGTCCCATTACTTTGCTCAACTTCATTTTCATTATGTGACATGTTGGACCAATGTCTGGAATCGTCTCCATTCCCCCCCTCCCTCTCAGAACCAGAGGCTTGGGATGATTGAGAACCACAACAGGTTGGTTTGGGCCTGGTTGTTTCACCAGCTGGTCTTCTTTAAGTGGAGTTGGGCAGATAATAACCCTGTCACCTGTGGTATCTAACAGGTGGGTGAAAGTCTTTGACCCAGATACCATGTCTCGTCGTCTTCTTTTCTTCCTTCGTTGGTTCAACTCAGGTGCACAACGTTGAAGGCTACTTTCCTCTTCTACTCGTATCCTTTTCAATGAGAGCTTCAGGCAGGAAGAGAGTCTACCAGAAATGTCACGCTTGTTTGCTGAACTTTTCCAGTGTCTGGGGACTGACCCTTTTTCAGTGTTAATTTGGCCAATCCAACTGTCCCGTGTGTTTACTGTTTTTTTGGCCATATTTTGAGGACTTTTTTTCATATTCAAAACTGTTTTCTTTAGAAGCTTTATTGTAACACTGTTATTTTCCCCCTTGGTGCTCAAGGGATTACTTGTTAGTGATTGGGTGTGTCTAGAACATTGAGCACTCTGCATCTGGTGACAGGCTTTTGAGGTCATTTGAGGTGCATGAACAGAGGACAAACCCTCAGGGGCCATATCAGTGTTTATTGGCTTTATCTTGTGTTCATGCCCTTTGCACACTGCTGTTGTCTTAGCAGGTGTGAGGATCAAAGAATTCTTGACATTTCCTTGCTCTACCGTTGCAGAGGGTGAATTGTTACCCAAAGCTATGGTCCGAAGAGCCACCGCCAAGAGTTGAGGGCTACTTAGAGAAAATACAGCTGAAATGACTGGGAAACCTTTTGGTCCTGGCATGTCATCTACTAATGGATTCTCAGATTGAGTCCAACCAGAGGTATTTGAGTCAGCCACATGACAAGTCTCATCCTCTTTAGGTTGGTTTGTTGGAGAGGGAATGACCAGGGTGCTACTTCTAGGGTTGCACAATACAAGAGACGACATTGCAGCAGGTGCAACAGAGGGTGATTTGGTGCCATTGACATTTCCCATCATGGATACACTCGAGACAGCTGTAAATGAAGTCAAGCGTTCAGATTTTTGCCCAGAATCACAGTTCTCTTCCTTCACTTCCTCTTTCTTTATCTCAAATGGCTGATTTACATCTTTCACCATCACCAGCAACTCTTCAGAGTGTTTTTTCAGTTGTATGCCATTTGTGTTGGGGGCAGTTGTTAAATCCTTTTGTTTCTGGTTATTTATTTGTCGGGTTGATATGTTGGCTGTGCAAGTTCTCTTCTTCACTGGCTTTTCTCTAGTTGGAGTGGCGTTGGACATCGATGATTTACACAAAGTGGCATTTTGTGAGGTTGTGGTCCGACAGGCTTTCGCTACAGACCCATTAGATTGTTGTGAGACAAGTCTCAACTTTAGTTCCTTGGTGCCATTGACTGTTTTCACCTCAACAAGTTCAACAAGGCAGCCAGGGGGGATGGTCCCCACTTCAGGGAAAGAGACAGTCAAAGGCCTGTTGTGTTGAATTGGTTCATTTAAAGGTGCCAACAGCTCCACCTCTACTTTGGGCAATATGTTTGCATCCAGTGTCCCATCCATAGGTCTTCCTTCATCCACTCGTCTTCCTTCATCCACTCTGGTTGTGATATTCTTAGTGCGCAAAGGTGCGACCCTTGTATTTAAGATCCCTGATAATGTGGGATCTCTGGGCAGAGCACTGGGGAGAGAGGCCGGTTTGGGAGCTCTGGGCAAAGCAATGGATACTTTCTCAGGAGGCGCATTGTGTATTCGCTTCATATGCATTTCAACATAGTCTTTCTTCACAGCTCTATAATCACAGAACTGACACTTGAAGGGGTGTACTCTGGTGTGCTGTTCTACATGGTGGTTTAATTCGGCCTCGCTGTATGAGACATGGTTACAATAGAAGCAGTAAAATCTCATTACCGCATGCTCCATAATATGGCTGCTGTATTCATCAAAATCTGTGGTCAAAAAGCGACATTTCTCACAAAACCAAACTTTAGAGTTTTTGAATTTGGAATTTACCACACACTCAAAGTCAAACTCATCTGGCCTTCTTGAATCCTGCACAAATGAATTGTGAGTGTTTTGATTTGCAGGACTCCCATTTGATAGGTTGCTCAGACCTGCTTCTCCAGGTTGGGATGTCTTCTTCCTTCCTGTGTAGAGAACAGAATAATAAAAATTAGTGTTGATTTATGCCCCAAAAACACATTATTAGTAACAACGACTGTACCCTAAATAGGTGTGCCCAATATTAGACCTATGATTAATTATTTCATTAATTTATAAGACAAGATCTAAGGGCATTCCATAGCGACTGCATTGGAGATAAAGCATGGCCCAATGACTTTACCTGCTAGCAGCATGTATTCCGTGTCCAAATAGACAGCCATACTCAGTAGACCGTTCTGATTGGAGAATCTCAGCTTGAATTGCCGAGCAGTGAATAAGAAACTATTCAAACCCGTTTTTAGATGCTACCCCTCGAATATGGATGCCAATTATTTGTTTTTGCACACACGTGCAAAACCACACAGGTGGTTCACCTGTCTGTTGTTAGCTAATGAGTCCCGCAAAACGGTCAGGTGCTCTCCCAGACAGGGGCTGCATCTAAAAACTGGATTGAATAGTTTGTTGCTCATTGCTCTGTGTTGCAAACGGCAATGCTCCATTCAGAACCGTCTACCGATTATGGATGTAGCTTCGGGACACACGCTGCCAATAGCTAGGCATTGTACCATGAGTTATCTTGAAAGCAATCGTTATGGAATGCCTTTATATTAATGCGATAATTAAAATCAAAGGTTTAATATTGGGCTAGTGCCTATTTTGATTTGGGATCATGCAACCAACCCACATGTAAACATTTAGATGACTGGACATATCAATCCATATAGATAAGCTTTTTTCATTTTGTAAACAACGTAATTGTAAACAAACACTATAGTCTCAAAACATGGTTCATCTTTCTGTGCTACCTAGGCATCGCCTCGCCTCCTATTAGAGAAGAAACCTTGCCGCTGACCTTCTCCAAAGCGTTTTGAAGAAGCAAGTAGAAAATCAATGAATCGAGAAATAACTATGAATTTGAGCGGTTACATTTCTCCAGCCCCACCCTCTTTTTACCATGAAATTGGCGTTTTCTCGCGTTATTGTTGTATGAACTGCAGATTGCCCCTTTATCGAATTGAAAATGTTTAATAATAATTTGAATTGTATATCCCATGGCTGTTTTCCACGAGATTAAAACCGACAGAGGATGCTACGTTAGCCTAGCTACATTAGCATGTGACAATTTTGGGTGAACAAACCTTTGTTGACATTTTGACTTTGTGCCGTCATGGTCTGCTACATTTGGGACGCGCTGACTTCCATACGCCAACGAGTGGATTTCAAATGCTTGAAATAATCACAACATTTACAGCAAATACAATTTCAGCAGTTACGATGTTGCGTTTCTCCGTATTTTTCTGCACATTCTTTCAGGTAATGTTGCCAGGTCAAGCTAAAATTTCAGGCGAAATGACCACTCAAAACCCGCCCAAAAGACAAGAAAACGAACCCTTTTTTTTGCACGACAGGAGTTGCCACATGTATACAATAAAACCATTTTCCATAATGTTAGCGACATGAGAAGCTAAATTCGGTTTTCCTCAAAATAATATTTGTGAGCTATGACATAATGTAATATAGGAATTTGAACATGTTCAAGAGAAAATACAATTTGCCCTTATTAAATTCGCCAGATAATTTTCCATCAACTCGTTTGACTGCTATTATTAAGCAATAAGGCACAAGGGGGTATGTACCATGGCTAAGGGCTGTGCTTATTCATGACACAACACGGAGTGCCTCAATACATTTGTTAGCAGTGGTATATTGGCCATATACCACAAACCCCCTGAGTGCCTTATTGCTATTATAAACTGGTTACCTGCATAATTAGAACAGTAAAACAAATACAAATTGTCATACCCATGGTATATGGTCTGATATACAACGGCTTTCAGCCAATCAGCATTCAGGGCTCGAACTAGACAAACAGAACTAGACAATAATTTGTGCCAGGTGTGATATCCGTCCTAAATAGCTCGGGCTAATGTTCCTATCAACCCAGTGAAGTCAGCAGGCTAGTCTTTAAAACATGTTGGTATATATAACTGTTATGAAAGTTGTATTGTCAATGTTGTTTTGTATTTAAACGTGTACATGACAACTCAACAAAATGTCCTCATGGGGACAATAAAGTCAGTAAGTAAGAACCACCCAGTTTATAATTGTAAATAAATCCCCTTTGTGCATGTGTTTAACTACAGAAAAATCCGACAGGAGAGTTTGAGTGATGAAAGCTGGACAGAGGATCTCAAAATCCCCGAGCAAGAAATACTTGTATGAAGATTTTTTTTAAACTAATGTTAGGCTATTTTCTATCAATTGTGCTATTATGTACCCGATATTAAGTCTACAACACGTTATAAATGGCCAATTTGCAAGATTGACTTGTCATTGCAATAGGCATAGGCTACAGACTAAAATCTGGGTTTATGATTGTAATTCAACTTTGCCATGGTTTTCTTAGATAAAGACAGTTAGCCTATATCCCATGATAGGCCTACATCTCATTTCAGATAGTCTACAGTAGCCTAGACAAGATGTAAACTGAACGATTTCGCAGCTTGCTAAATTACCACAGACGAATTTATTCAACATGAATAGCGAGGCGATTGAGGTAAGTGCTTGTGTTTCCCAATAGTCTACTGGAATAGGCTACTGGGTTCATCATTTAAATCATTGAATTAAATAATTAGTGTATGTGATATATATACACACACACACACACACACACACACACACACTGAATATGCTCAACAGACCGTTTTTATTTTTTCGATTTATCTATCAAATGGTAGCCAACAGAGACAAATGTATCATTATCCACATTTTAATGTCAGTTTCATTGAGGACTTTTTCCTATAAAGAGAACCACGTGAGGGTGTTCCATAACTTCCATTTCAAATTTCCAATCGGGCAGCCCCCGAGACCCAAGAATTGAGCATGCATAAATCACTTAGCTTGATTCCGTTTTCTTTAAAGTCAACATTAGAATGCAGTTTAAACCATCACTGCGCTCAAACTCGTTTTCCAGTGCATTGTCTTCATTATTTATTGATGTGCACCAGTTCTAGCTTAATTTATGTTTTACGGGAAAAGGGTTGGAAATAGTTGTCTCCATATTGACAATCTAAATAGCCTACCTAGAAATGGTAAAAAGTTGCCACAACGTGCGCGTGCTGCTCCCACTACATGACTCCGCCAATAACAGTGGTACTCACTCCACAATAGCCTACCTCCCTCCCCCTGACAGTCAGCAGCAGGTCACAGTGAAATATATATGTTTTAATAGAAATGCCACGGCGGCCGCGGTGTAAATTAGAAATAGTTCAAAAACCCGCAACCAATACATTTTCACCCGCGAAATCGTTTTCTAAATAGCCCAACTAGCAGGAAAATTACATACATGGCAACACTGTTTCAGGTTGAAGAAAGCTCTGAAGGCCTACGGAGGAAATGAGTGATTTTGATTGGCTCCGATGGTCACGCGTGATCAACTCGAGTTAACCCCTAGCGTGATTGACATATACGTCCTATATTTTCGTCGTTTATCCAGCTGAAATATCACTGGAGCTATCATCCAAAAACGGCATTCCATAGCTAATTTAGGAATAATTAGTGAAACATTACGCATATCTTTCTATAGCCTATAAAATTTCGAGCTTTTATTTTGAAAGGTCATTTCTATCGGCTCAGGAAGTAGCTTTATTTTGTAAGCAGCATGTTGTATACACTTTGTTTCCATCCATTAAATGTGTTAAAGACGCCTTATGTTAATATGAAATAAACTACAGACCGTGAAACATGCAGTGGGTCAAAATATGCAGACAGTCGCTTTCAAGCACTGTGAACACGACTTTGACAGTGGCACTGTCTAGGTGAGTCTTTTTTTCTCGAAGTCAATTTGAACTGTTTTTCTATGAATCATTGAATAGTTGACTAATACATTTTCAGCCATCTCCGTGCATGATAAAAAAGAAAATGAAGTTGTCCCCCATGTGGTGGCTTTAGCTATTCATATAAGATAGCCCTTAGGATGATGACACTGCTGATATTATATAGGTATTATCCTTCCATTAAAAAGGGTAGACTAGGCCTATATTTTGATATTCATTTACCATTCATTCTGTCAGTGCTCCTCATATCACATATTGTAAGATTAGCCTATCATTGTAGGCTAATAGACTGCACATCACCATGACTATGTTAAAATAGTTTCTGGGATTTACAGACCATTGTTGCAATTCACAATGACTAAGCACTAGCTTTCACTTCGGGGATTGACCCTCCCATTCGCCCAAACAACTGCGTCCGGTGGTGTGCGGGCTTCCTGGTTATGGCAATAATAATACCGTTTGCCCGGATGCAAGTTCTTATTTTCTCACTCCGGCGATTGCTTCCACCCTCTTACAGACACAAACTTATCCGTCGGAGTATGGCCTCAGATGCAACAACCCGGTTCGATTTTCTAGTGATTGGAGGGGGATCTGGTGGTCTAGCCGGTGCACGCAGGGCAGCGGAGCTCGGGGCCACTGCCGCGGTGGTCGAGAGTCACAAACTCGGAGGTACCTGTGTGAGTAAAAAGTTATCCTGGTTATAGCCACTGTACTTATATAAATAGTTCAAAAAAGCAACTCTGAAATGACATCGCATAGGCCTAATTTCCACTGTTCAGTCTCTGATATTCTGTCAAGTTGTCACGTGTAGTTAACGGATTCATTGCGAAGCCTCGAGACCATACTCTTTTTGTGGGATGTTTTTGTGCACAGTGTTGTGGTTTGTTAGAGTTAAAAGCAATGGGCACCAATCCAGCGCACGAGCATTCTACTGGTACATAATAATTTTGTTTAACAGTACTAGAGTTATGGCCACAGGTGTTCATCACCCCCTTTTCCACATTTCAGTCTATGGAAGATAAGCTATTAAAGTTACCACATCCGTAAAGCCTGGTCTACCTTATATAGCTGTAATGAATTGTACAATCTTTTGAGCTAAAGTGTATAATGCAGGGATGGGCAACTTTGATGGCGGTGGAGGCCACAAGGAAAACATTTTAGCAGCTCCTCTGTGACAGCAAAGAGAAACCTTTAATTTCAAGTTAATTTCCTGCAATTCTACACATTTTACCATGGGGCGGAGAGAATATTTCGCAATTTTAAGCACATTTCATACTTTTCTACTCATTTTGCCATGGGGCGGAGAGAAAAAAATAGCAGTTTTACAGCTAATTTCCTGCAATTCTAGACATTTTGCCATGTGTATGAATATGAGAACTGACGAACAGTAGGCCCCAACCCGGTTGGTAATTTTACCAATGCGTACTACAAGTTTAGGTAGCTTGACTAATTTACCAATCTAAAAAATGTTAGCTGACATGGGCTAATTAAGTATCTGCTGATGCACAACCAAATGTCAAAATTTAATCTTGTGTATTCTAACTCTCGACAGTAAGTAGAGTCCCTTCCCCCACTGAGTCCCTTCCCCCACTGAGTCCCTTCTCCCAAAAGCATGTATATAAAATAAAAAAAATTCTACAAAAGCTGCCAGTTGCCCATCCCTGGTCAAAAGTATTGCTCTCCCACACAACATACCAGAATTTCAACAATCTGAGTTGGTGCAATGTAATTTCAGAGCTGTGGCCAGTATTCTTGCAAAATGCAAGACGATTATTTGGCTCCCCATTGCTTTGTGTCTCAACATCAACACACACACCCATGTTTCTTGGGTAGGAGCATGGATGGTTCCTTTTCATACATTGCTATTATATTTCAATTTCAAGATATTTAATGATGCAATGCAGTTAACTAATTCCTTGAAGGACTTGACACTTCCTGTGTTCGCTTGTTTTTTAGTCATGCTCATGTTTGTCCCCTTTTTTCTCCTTTTCTTATTTAGGTCAATGTCGGCTGTGTCCCTAAGAAGGTATTGTTTTATAGTCAGCCTCCTGGTAAGGGGTGGGGGGGGGGGCATGTGTAAGTAGCCTAGGCACTGTTAGTAGAGTAAGTTTTGTGCTGTGTGTGTGGAATATTGAATACACATTTATTAAACACACACTATTTATAGCTATTTGTAGGGTACAGTAATAGAAAGGGCCAGAAGAATGTGATCCTGCAAATAAGTGTTTGTTTTTGGTCTCAGGTTATGTGGAATGCTGCAGTTCATGCAGAATATCTCCACGATCACTCTGACTATGGTTTTGATGGCGGACATGTTCACTTCAGCTGGGAGTAAGTATCTGACTTGAGGTCGCCACAGTTGATGGACTTGTTCTGACATCAGCCTGTCCTCTCACACCTTAAATTACTGCATCCTGTCAACTTAGTTAGAGCCCTCACACAGCATTTCTAGTTTTTTTTTCTCGCATTGGCGTGTTAATGTGACATTCTTGCACAAGGCAAGCCTTTTCTTTGGTTCCTCATTCTTTCATGTGGGGGTGTTTGTGTGCGTTCATGGGTGTGCATGTGAAAGGGTACCACACATTTCTATTGATGTGAAATGGCAAATTCATGATGAGACATTGCAGATTTTTCATGAACTGACCTGTAAGATAACAGTCAGAGGCTTTGTTAAGATGTTGTTATTTGAACTATCTGCAAGTCATGCTCCTTTTGTTCCCCATCCCGTTCTCAGTTTACATAGCAGTCTGTTGCCCAACCTTAGCCTTCCTTTGCGTTAATCTATTTGGCAACTAACTCCACACAGATTGTGTTACCCAGGTGACTGGGAGTGATAGGGTAGACTAAGGAAGTGGCCACAACCAGTTAAAACGGATATAATTTAATTTGTCATCTGCAACATAACATGCTGTTTTTCAATTATTATTATGCCGTCAAGTTTTCTGTGAGCGCACCAACTTCACATTTTGACATTATGTGCATTATAACATATTTAGAAATTTGTGTTTATTAAATGAATTAATTAATTATATTTTTTATTTAACTAGTCAAGTCCGTTAAGAACAAATTCTTATTTACAATGACGGCCAAACCCTAACCCGGACGATGCTGGGCCAATTGTCCCTATGGGACTCCCAATCACGTCCGGTTGTGATACAGCCTGGATTCAAACCAGGGACTGTAGTGTCACCTTTTGCCCTGAGATGCAGTGCCTTAGACCACTGCGCCACTCCGGGGCACATCAGTAATCATTGGTGATAATAATGTCATCCATTAATCAGTTTTGACTGGTGTAATTTATAATAATCGCTGCGCCACTCGGGAGCCCAAATTAAGAGGAAAATGTATCCAGTTCTGTAATCAGTCCTTTTTTCTTTTGTGTGCAGAACTATTAAGACCAAAAGAGATGCATATGTTAGTCGGCTTAATAACATCTATCGCAACAATCTTGACAAGGTAAGCTTAAACCAGTTCACTGACTGGACTGTATATTTTGCTTTCCCTCATCATCCATAAAACAGGTTTTGACATGCATAGACATGCACCATAATAGCCTATATTTATGACAATTGTGTTTTTGTTCACATATTTGCACCTGGAACGGAATGGTAACTGGTCGTCTCCCATAGGCTAAAATTGAAACGATTCAAGGTCACGCCAGGTTCATTGACGGCCCTGACCCCACTGTTGAGGTGAATGGGAAGAAGTACACCGCGCCTCATATCCTCATTGCCACAGGAGGGTTCCCTTCTGTCTTGAGTGACAGTGATGTGCCAGGTAAGACTACACAATTAAATTGTATTTGTCAAGTACACAGTTTACAGCAGGTATAAAAGGTGCAGCGAAATGCCTTGTGTGCTCGCTCCCTCAACATTACGGTATGACCTAGGGTGCATATTTAAATGAACAACAACCTAAAAAAGATATTTGTGAAAAGTGACAACCCTTTTGCCATTCTTTATCTAGCATGTCATTTGTGTCTGTTTAAGCTTCAGAAAGGGTTAATGAAGTCTTCGTTAAGTTTGAAAAGTAATGTTTAGTTTAAAGATGCACTATGCAGAAATCTCTGCCATTTCCTGGTTGCTAAAAAATGTGAATAGTTTGCCAAATTTCAGTTTGTGACAAAACAAGCAAGCGTAGTGTAGAGAATCCTTTTACAATCTAAACCACTGTGAAATATATTTTCCATAACCCTAAATATTGTATTTTCAGCTGTTTGAAGCTGGTAAAAGACGCTAAAATGAAACTTAAGAACGGGAAGCACTGAAAAGATCTACCGCTTTGTAGACTTGCTTTCAATGAGAATTACATATCTATAACTTAAATTTCTATGTGAATTTGGTCGGGTCCCCCAAGAAGTTACATATTGTAGCTTTAAAGTATAACTGATCTTTCGATTAAGGTATTGCAGCCTACTATGTAAAATTGCTATACCTAAACGTTTGCTATATGCTTATTGTTGCTGTTCAAATTGTAAACATGAATCATTCTTTTTATTTTATCAAATTATTTTCACAGAATTTTTATTTATCATGAAGAAATCGTGCTTTTCAAATATAAAATGAAATAATAAGCTTGGTTAAAGCTAGAATTCTTATTTGCTGCATCCATTTTTGGACTTATATATATATATATATATATAATACACACACCCATACCCATACCCATTCATTCTTGAAGAATATAACTTATAAATGCCTCATGAGCTTAGTTTAACTGTCTTACCGGTCAGAACCCAAAATATAAGCTTGTTTTACTACAATGTTTGTAAACAAAGTAAATGTCAACAAACACTGTATAGCCTCAAAACATGGTTAAAACGATAGTTATGACACTTAAGGACGGTCAGCCCTTGCAAACAGTTCTGTCTATGATTTGAAAGTGCATACATTTCTCCAGGCCCAACCCATAGCTTTTTAGTGAAACGGGTGGAGAGATCCTTTAAGGATTCTAGCTTTAACTTTTCATATAATTCCAGGGGCAAGTCTTGGCATCACCAGTGATGGCTTTTTTGAACTTGAAAGCCTTCCTAAGTAAGTTTAATGTTGTTAAAGACAATTTCCATCAGATATATTGATATCTTGGCTTGGCTGTTTGACAGATTGTGTTGTGTGCAGTGTAAGTTTGTGTTTCATCCTTTTAAATGTTTCCTCCCAACAGGCGCAGCGTCATAGTGGGAGCTGGATATATTGCTGTGGAAATGGCTGGCATCCTTTCCACACTGGGGTCCAAAACATCCATCATATGTCGTCAGACAGGGGTAAGAACCAATCCAGGCAGACATTGGCCCATATATCATCCCACAAACACGAGGGACAGTTTTTAGAGGTGTGGCATGTACAGGAGGTGGCCACAAGAGGGCATGTCTAATCCTTTTTATCTTTCCCCTACAGGTGTTGAGAAACTTCGACACCTTGATAAGCTCAAATTGCACCAAAGAATTGCAGAACTCTGGCATAGAGTTGTGGAAAAATACTCAGGTAAAAGCATTTCTTTAATGATGATGGTCTATAACTACTATTTTTCTTGTTTTGAGTAACATTATGATTATAATGCATCCAACCATTTTGACCATTAACATTTCTATGATTATAATGCATCCAACATTTTGTCAATGAATGTATGTATAACATGCACATTGTCCTTCCACTGTTATCCCAAAGTGGTCATTATTGTTTCGGTGAGATCAACTAGGTTATAGGCAGACTACGCAGAATTACTAGCTACCTTACATCCCAAATAACTACTCATTATGTGATCCTCAAGATCAAGTGATTCTGCACCTTGCCTTGTTCAAATTGATCCCCTGAAACATGCTGATAGTCTGCTATAACCTGTGTCTGCTGTCAGGTGAAGTTGGTGAGTAAGACAGGCAATGGCCTGTTGGAGGTCACACTGGTTACCAAAGACCCAGAGAAGAAGAACGAGGAGGAGAAAATCGGCACCATCCAGGAGGTAGACTGTCTGCTATGGGCCATCGGCCGAGAGCCCAACACCGCCGGCCTCAACCTCAGCCAGATGGTGAGGATCACTCCTCAGACTGTTTACAAAGGTCTCTAGAAAGAAATGTGGAGATGTTGCTAAAACCTTTTATAGTTTCAGTACGTGGCAAGGGATTCAGAAACGAGTTTGGAATGTGGTACACTGCGATTCCATTGCCTGCATTGCTCACTGTTTTCTCAGATGTTGCAAAAAGAGAAATGTCATGTTTTTAAAGCAGCTAGAGCTACATGTATGAGTGTTGTGAATAATAGTCCCAAAGATTTCAATATAAAGTACAAACCCTGTGTATGGGATGTGGCGGCTTACTGAAGGTTGGATGTCTTATTCGACAGGGTGTGGATATTGATGAGAGAGGCTTCATCGTTGTAGATGAGTTCCAGAACACCACTCGCCAAGGGATCTATGCTGTAGGAGATGTGTGTGGGAAGGCCCTCCTTACTCCTGGTAGGCTGTTAATACACATCAGGGGTATGGCAGACAAAAAAGTGGCCATTTTGAACCGTACTTGTGTGTAGTTACAGACATAACTTCAACTGTATACAGCTTGCAATTCACCTAAGAATCATGTTGAATGTGAATAGATTGTCTGTAATGGATAAGGAAGAAGATAACTATAGATATAATCGCACAGTGTACCGTTGATAGTTCAGACACATTTTTGCATTGCAAATCTCAAGTGGGACATTTTTTCTGTTGGGTGTGGGCAGTCGCCATTGCAGCGGGCAGAAAGCTGGCACACAGACTGTTTGACGGCAAGGAGGATGCCAAGGTCGACTTCTCCAACATTCCCACGGTAGTTTTCAGTCACCCACCCATCGGCACGGTGGGCCTCACGGAAGGTGAGTACGCTCTTAGCAAAGAAGTCCTCAGGTGGATGGTTCCCCTCATTGTAAATGTTCTCCGCTGAAGTGGGATGAGTTGGTGTGTTTCTCTGTCAGTCTGTTGGATAAATAACCAGCCTGGGCCCGGTTTCCCAATAGTAATGGAATTTAGGCTTACAAGTGTTTTAACAATGCATCTTTCCTGCAACGGGCGGCATTGTAACATGCATTTCCCAAAAACCACGCAAAGAGAATGTTTGCTAAGTGCATCGTTGAGGCATAGTGTGGATACTGATAGGATTGAAAGTAAGGCAGCGCTGCTCTCGGATCGGCTTTCTCCATTGGAATCTTACCTTAACATTAGAATTATTCCACAATACTGATGACGGATCAGCTCCGAGAAAGATGTTATCGCCTATGGCTGCAAATATTATTATAATGCTTACCCTAAAATAATGCACTATATCAAGACATCATTGCGCACATGTTACGCATCATAAACTATATTGAGGCAAAAATGTAATAAATAACCAGCGTATTCAAGTGCAACTTTAACGATAGTTTTGGGGAAACAGCTTGGAGAGTTAACGATGCTCCTACGAAGGTTCTTACTATGAACGTAGCCTTAAGATGCTTTTGGAAAACCGGGCCCTTGTCAAAAGTAGCAAACTTTTTAGGGAATAGGGTGCCAATTGGAATGCTGCCTTGTGTTTGTGTTTTTCATTAGTAGAGAAGCTGATGGTCTTACATTTGGTCTCCTTGTGTTACAGAGGAGGCGATTAAAATCAGGGGGAAGGAGAATGTAAAGTCTTACAAGACCTCCTTCACTCCCATGTATCACGCCATCACCACCAGGAAGACTCAGTGCATCATGAAGCTGGTGTGTGTGGGCAAGGAGGAGAAGGTGAGAGGCCCCTTAAACCTGGTCCTGGAGACCACGGCAGGTAGCCTAGTGGTTAGAGCTGACAAGGTAAAAATCTGTTGTTCTGCCCCTGAGCAAGGCAGCTAACTTTCTGTTCCTCAGGCGCCGAAGACGTGGATGTTGATTATGGCAGCCCCCTGCACCTCTCTGATTCAGAGGGGTTGGGTTGAATGCGGAAGACACATTTCAGTTGACTAGGTATCCCCCTTTCCCTCAACTGAAATGTGTCTTCCTAGTCAGTTGTACAACTGAATGCATTCAACTGAAATGTGTCTTCATTAAAATAATCCAATGTTCGAACTTGTAAACAAGGATGCATGTTATTTCTCTCAATGGGACTCTGTGCAGACAATTGCAATGTCCACTTTAGGTGAAAAGCCGGGAACCATTGTGGATTTGACAGCTCTTACGCAGTTCCACCTCCAAAACCGTCAAAACATCAGCTATGCGTTTTTCGCCTAAAGCGGATCTGATTTGAATCTGATCAACTAATGAAGCCCTTGATTTGATGAAGTAGGTGTGTTCATAGATGGGTTTGAATAAATCTTTGTTCATTTGGCACCAAACGGAAGATTGTCAATTGTAAAATTGTCATTTTTTTTGTCCATTTTTGTATTTATTTTACCTTTATTTCACTAGGCAAGTCAGTTAAGAACAAATTCTTAATTACAATGATGGCCTACACCGTCCAAACCCGAACGATGCTGGGCCAGTTGTGTGCCGCCCTATGGGACTCGATCCAATAGGAAACTATAATTTTATTTTTCCGTTGCGATACATTTTGAATTCTACATTGCATGCCCTAATGAACACAACCCGGGATTGAAGAACACTACCCTAGACCAGTCAATATTGAGCAAACCATTCATGCCAGCATGTTTAGCCTGCCTCAATCTAACAAAAATTACCTATCTTCTCCCCCCCCCCCCCCCCCCCCAAGGTGGTTGGCCTTCATATGCAGGGCATTGGCTGTGATGAGATGTTGCAAGGCTTCGCTGTAGCCATCAAGATGGGGGCAACTAAAGCAGACTTTGACAAGACTATTGCCATTCACCCCACATCGTCCGAGGAGTTTGTTACGATGCGTTAACAATGCAAACATCTAGACGATCCTTAATTTCCTATACAGCACCAGCGAGAATCACTATACCAGGAAACAAGTGGCTCAACCGTCTTCTTTTGCAAGGGCTTGACAACGCAATGTTCAATAACAGCTCTCTACTTCCATTTTCTTTCATTTAAGTGACCTCTTTTGTGAACCTCGTATGAATATTTTTGAAAATGACTAGATGGACCAAGACAATGAAGTTACTGCTTTCTTCATCTGTACTGTTGGTGTTTAAGCATTGCTTATCAATTTATTAAACATGCAAGATTTTTCTCATGACTGAAATGGAAGTGGGGGATCTTCTACAGGCATTGTTGTCAAGTCATTGCGTTGGGAGTAAGGATAACTCTCCTAGTGTATGTGAAACCCTGATTGTCAGTCATTGTTTTAGAACGCTGCAAACACTGCCCCCAATTACCACTACTACTAGGTCGCAATTTCACTACTATTGTATTGTAATACACATTGAATAAACCTGCAGTTTTTTCTTAAGTATTGTATCATGTTTTATTTTAGACTTCTTTGACACCTTTTTAATGCCAATTTTTAGCACTAGTTTTTGCTTGCAATTTATTTAGGAATTTGGTACGCTTTTCATGTTGAATTAACTATCTTTAACCAATGTATGCCTTTATGGTAGATGCAGGGCCTAAAATGTACTCTTTGGTCCACCAGCCACTGTGGAAGATAGATTTAAATAATAATAATTACCATAGAAGATATTTGTTTCCTGCTAGAATTACACCCAACAACACAAAAACGGATTAGCATTTTTGTAATGTTTCTAAAACAAATGTATTACTAATAAGTAATTTGGTATATTATTGAATTTATTTTTAACCAAATTATTAGGAGACAAATGTTCACCTGCCCCTTTAAGTGCGGAGGTTACCGTGGTAACGGGTTTTGATTCATGTTTGTGAGATTGAGTCTGACTAGCGGAAGCGTTAATTTCTCTTTCCTAGCAGTTGAATTTCGAACGTTGAACAATCTATCTTGTGAACAAAACAATGGAAATAACCAAGAAACACAAGCACAAAGTCTTACTTCAGTAGACTTTCGTTTCAAGTAAATTAGACCAACTTGAATGCCTATTTCACTCACTCAGCTGTATGTACGCACAGAGGCAGTGTTGCAGCGCGAGGTGGAATAGGATTTGTAGTTCTTTGACTGAGATTAATTTACCAGCTATGAAACATAACGTCAGAAATATTTTCCACTAAAAATGTAAGCATACTTTACTATTTGTTTTATTCACAAATGCGAGTGAAATGCTTTCACTGTGAACCCCTGACCACCCACCAACGTGGCTGGTGAAATAGTCAATCTACCAGCATTTTAGGCCCTGGGTAGATTATTTGATAGTTACATCATTATTTATTTATTTATTTGTTTATTGTTACATACACTGGATAGCGCGATTGTAACACATTTGGGCTCCCGAGTGGCGCATCGGTCCAGGGCACTGCATCTGAGTGGTTGAGGCGTCACTACAGACACACTGGTTCGGTTCCAGGCTGTATCACAACTGGCCGTGATTGGGAGTTCCATAGGGCGACGCACAGTTGGCTCAGCGTCGTCCGGGTTTGTCCGGAGAATTTGTTATTTTAACTGTCTAGTTAAATTAATAGTTAAATTAATAAAAAAATCATCGCGATATCAGGCAACTACAATTTCGTGGAAACCACCATACTCTCACGAGAGTAGCGTCACTCTACTTTTGTGTGTTGCCCAGGCGTTGTTGACGCCTGCCAGATCATGCAAAGTCTGGATAGGTATTTAACGTATCAGCTAAACACATATTTTTTTTTGTATTTTACCCCATTTTTCTCGCCAATTTCGATCTCGTCTCATAGCAATCTGTCAGTCTATGACACCGTCGATGACGTAGTACGCAACCATCGGTTAATACGTGCAACGTTTGAGCAGTGGACGCGACCTTTGTGTCAGTAGCTAACAGGTGCACGGAACTCAAAATGATCTGAGATATGCGGAGCAAATGTAACACAACAAGGTAAGGCCGTCCTGAAATAAATCAACATGTATTGACCGACTTCCTGACAACCAAAACGTGTAATGTATACGTAGGAAGACGCTTTACTTTAGCTAGCTAGCTAGCTAGCTAGCTTTTCCAAACCTGTTTGGTGGTGTCGCACCGGCGTCCGACGATGGCACTGGCTGGCTTTATCTGGCTTGCCAAGATCGAGTTAGCGAGCAGACTGCGAAGTATCCATCCGTTTTTATGAATTGATAGTACTGCCGTAAGATTGACCAGGTTTATAAGACGCTGTCAATGCAATGTCAAGTTATGTGTCATTTGAACTTCTGCCTGTTAACCTAGCTAACCAAGAACTAGCTAGCTAGCTTTACTAGCCGGTCAGATAATTTGGAACTGTGTTACTGTTATTGTAGCTAGCTGATCTGAGCCGGGAAATGAGGCGGTATTAGCTAACTAACGTTACAGCCAGGTCCAGAGAGTGTTCTAGGTGGTAGTTACATAATGATATCTTTGGGAGGAGAGTCGGTTTTTATAATTTTAACCCAACGTATATGGCTATGAAATTAGCTAGCTAACGAGGTGTGTGATGCCAGTTGTTTGGCCGCTCTCAACCGATGCTCACTAACAGTGCTGTCTTGTGATCACTCAAACAGCAAGTTCCAGCATTGCTATACGAAGCCCCGCAACGGCGAGGATGTTCACCGGCCTGGCACAGAGACCATGGCAAGTCTTCTGCAGGGTCTACCTGCAGCAAAGAGCCCCACTGTCACAACGAACCCCCAGGGTTGCCCGACCATGCCACGGTGAGGCTCACATGTTCAAGTCAATGCACTGTTTTATGCATCACGCTCTTTGTCAACTCTAAGTGTGTGTGTTGTGGACCTATGGAATAAACATGTTATAGCTAACACGCACACATTTCCCTACAGGGTGGCACAAGGTAGGGATGCACAATCTGTGGTTCAGCCATGACTTCCGTGTAGCCTCTCTAGCAACAGGCCAGGTCCAGTACTATTGTACCTCAGGCAGCAATAAGGATGGCCCCTCTCCTCCTCCAACACAAGGACCACCTACTACGGAGAAGGTGCTGGCTGGGGCATCACAAGCCTATTCAGACTCCCCAGGTAAGCGCCACTGTTTGTCCTGTGTTGGCAATACATACATGGGTGTGTTCACTAGGAACCAAACGGAAGCAAACTTGTTTCTACCTGTTGATAAAACATTTTGCTACTGTGCCACTAATAAATACACCCCCAGTATTCTGTTGAGGTGTAAGAACAGGGAAGTCTCTCTCCTTGAAGTCTTGCTACATCAAAATAGGAATGAAAAGTATGTCTTGGCCTCCCGAGTGGCGCAGCCGTCTAGGCGCTGCATCGCTAGAGGCGTTACTACAGACCCAGGTTCATTCCCGGGCTGTGCCGTGACTGGGAGTCCCATAGGCACACAATAGGCCCAGCATCATTCGGATCAGGGGAGGGTTTGGCCGGTAGGGCTTTACTTGACTCATCGTGCTCTAGAGACTCCTTGTAGCTGGCCGGATGTCTGCGGGCTGGCCCCCGGTCGCCAGTTGAACGGAGTTTCCTCCGACACATTGGTGTGGCTGGCTTCCGGGTTAAGCTGGTGGGTATTAAGGAGCGCAATTAGGCAGGTCATGTTTTGAAGGACGCTTGACTCCGCCTTTGCCTCTCCCGAACCCGTTGGGGAGTTGCAGCGTTGAGACAAGATCGCAAAATATAAGTATCAGTCTTTAGAATGTTGTTGAAACATGCTTGACCCTAACCCCTAAAGCAGCTGGAAGTACTTCTGGTAAGTAAGTCTTCAGATATTGTGTTGAGTTATGTTCTTAGCTACTCTATTTTAATTGGGAAATTCATTGCCACTGTTATATAATATATTTTTCTATCTCAGGTTCAGTAACCCCACAAGGTCTGACAAAAATGGAGACAATTCAAGTGAAAGTGCGGGCTGTCCTTAAGAAGAGGGACTATGGATCCAAGTACACCCAGAACAACTTTATCACTGCAGTGAGAGCTATGAATGAGTTCTGTCTCAAGCCAAGGTAAACCCTCTACAACTGTGAATTGAGACATTGAAGCATGACTGGATACAGGGCAAGTCAATCAAGGCAAAAGGATTGTTATCTTGAATGTTTTCTGTTGGTGCTTTGGTAATGTACACATTGAAGGAAGTTGTAGACATTCTTTTCTGTAACCAGTGTATTCCAGGCATACCAGTGCTGCTTAGCATTACAAGCGTCCACTGAGCTAAAGGGAAACACACTGTTGTGATTATTACATTATGGGACGTTAACATGCCCGTGACTCAGTCATTGATGCAAATACTCTTAATATACTCAGCACACTGACTGTTAGTCTGTCCGTCTCTCTCTCTCGTGTGACCTCAGTGACCTGGTGCAGCTAAGAAAGATCCGTAGACGCAGCCCCCACGACGACACCGAGGCTTTCACTGTATTCCTGCGATCAGACGTGGAACTCAAGTTAGTACATTTTACTTTCCTTACTACTCAAAATCATGTCATTAAAAAGCTATTGTTGGCAGCAGCACAAATAGATATCAAGTGTTGGAATCATGCACTTTACAGTTGACCAGCACATTAGCAACCTTATGCCAATGTGACGCTATTAGGTAGACCATATTGTATACAATACGAAAGCTTTCCATCAAGCAGTTATTTTAATCTGACTTCCAGAGCTCTAGATGTGTGGGGAAGTCCTGAAGCCCTTGACAGAGAGCGGAAACTCAGGAAAGTGGAGGAGCGAGAGTACGAAGAGAGTAGGTGTCCTCCACCCTGCAAACACATTCTGTGACTTAACTGTACATTAATCGGAAGGATGTATAGACTTGCGCTGTTTATGATATGCTTTGTTTTATTTTTGTAACCCTGCCTAGTCTCTAATGGGTTGTATTCATTAGGCAACCGATTGAAGAAAACTGACTTGAAACAGGGAGGGGCGAGAAGGCTCATTTGAAGTTTTCTGTCCCATTCACAATTGCATCCCTTAGTGAATATGACCTGGGCTTAAGCTCAGATGGCTGCCTGGTTCTTTAGTGTTCTTGAGAGGAATCACTGAGTGTATGTTTCCTACAAGCTTGCACACGGCCTGTTTGAGGTCTCCTCACCCCCTTTTTATTGTGTCGTTCAGATATTTTCCGGAATCAGCAGTTGCTAAAGGAGTACAAAGATTTCTGGGGAAACACTAAGGTGAGTTTCGGCCCTATGTGACCTGAAGCAGTGTGGTGATGTTCCCTATGGAATGCCCTCAAGCTTAGCTAATATTAAAAGAGCAAATGTATCCATATTACACACTTTGACCAGAAATGTTCTGGTGGTCATTTGTGTAGATCTACCAAGATATCTTGAGGATAGAAACACAACTATCCACAATTTCTACTATATTAGCCATGTTATTTTTTCTTAGCTATACTAGCCACATCTAAATGGATGTACAGCCAGGATCTCCTGACCAGACTGCGTATGATAGACAGAGAAATGTCCACAGTACAGTAGTTACATGTCCTGCTGGCCGCTACCAAAAACTAGAGCTGTCAATGACCTTCACGTGACCTTTGACCCTGTGTGGGGTTATTTAATCCACAAAGCCCTTTATCACTGCATTACATGACAATGTCATTCACACCGACTGTCATTGACACAGTGCCTGTGTATAGTGCCGGACTCCTTTACAGGACAATACTGCACCCCCCTAGCATGTGATGGGGCATTCTATAATGTGCTTATTTTTGTGTGCTAGAATATCATCTAAATATTGCTAACTTTGATTTAGCTGGCAACTGTAGCCAGTATGAAGGGCTCTTATGGTAAAACGAAAGTTGTTTTTGCATTAATATGTCTTGATTACTTTTTTTTTGTACCATTTAGCTGAAAGGGTCAATTCTACATAAACCTAGATTTCAAAAGTGAATTTGATTTTAAAAAATGATTAAAAATGGTTTGTTTTTTTTTCTTCCAGAATTGAATTAAAATGGAATTGACCCGATTTGTTTTTCCTAGAATAAGTCTGATATAGGTGAAATGTCTCCAGTAGGCTTGATCTCCCTTCTTCTCATGTCATGTAGCCCCGATCAGGCAGCAAGAGGGCAACATTTTCACAAGGGCCGGGGAAGGTGGTGATGGTGGCCATATGCATGTAAGTCTCCTTTCCCTCGTCTGTTTTCCCCTCCCGGCATAGTATCATTACTCTTTGTTTTTTACCCTACTGTGAAGTTGAGTCATGATAACTCATAAAAACAACACAGAAATGGCTTATTATTCTTATGCATGCCAGAATTGTTTTAATGTAGTTACAGATTCAATTTCTTCATCCAGGGATTCAAATGTAAGTCAAGTACAAGTTGTTCAGGGGTAGTTTCTTACACCAGACACTGTCGGGCTATTGAGTTAGCAATCACATGAGGGACTCCACTAGGTCTGTTCACATTGACCCCCATGTCAGGCAGGAAGTACAGGAGTTAGCGTAATTCAATTACAAGACACGGTATGGGTCTTAAAGGGGCAATCTGCAGTTGCTACATACATTTTTTTTAAAACTTGGAAATGAATGAAATATATGCCCATTTGATTCTTGAAGAATATACGTAGCTTTAAATGCCTCATGAGTTTAGTTCAACTGTTTTTACCCTTTCAGAACCCAAAATATTACCTGGTTTTACTCCAATGTTTGTAAATGTAAATGCACTGTATAGCCTCACAACATGGTTAAAACTATTATTGTGATATCGTGGGTGGTCAGTCCTTGCATCCATAGCTCGGTCTATGAATTTCAGTGGTTACATTTCTCCAGGCCCATCCCTCAGCTTTTTACTGAAACGGGCAGAGTGACTGCTTTATCATTTTAATTAAGAATTCTAGCTTTAACTCTGTCTGCATACAGCCACTATCAAACGCGTTGATACATTCAGTTGGAAAATATGCTCGATCATGCAAAGAAAAGGTAGTCGAACAAAAAATGTTACAAACACTGGCAACCACCCTTTGAATTATATTGTAGGTTTATAAGACAGGGTGAACCTTTAGCTGCCCTGTTTGAGAACTATTATTTTCTTGATGTTTATACGTTGAAAGGTTGATTTGTTTTTCTCTGCCCTCAGTAATGGACTGAATTTCTTCTTCAAGCTTCTGGCTTGGGTGTACACTGGATCAGCCAGCATGTTCTCAGAGGCCATTCACTCCCTGGCTGACACCTGCAACCAGGTCAGATACAGTGGCTATGTCCAAATTATCTCTCCTTCCCACAGGGTGCATTTGGTCACTTCCCTTCGCTGATTTGAAAGGAAATGTCTGGTATTGGAAATATTGTAGAAACTTCTCACAATCCCATGCCTCGGTCAATCCACTGCTTTCAGATGTGTGGGGAGTAGTGTACAAGTGCGCACTCCAGGAGAAAGGAGATATTGTTGGGATGCACCCGCCATCCACAGACTACCAAGAAGTTCACATGTCGTCACATGCCCTTATATTGCAATTAGGGATGAGTTAGGACCAATTATATTAATACATAATTATATCTCTGTTTGCAGTAAACACCAGTATCCATGGTTAGTTGAAATGTATCATAGTCATCGTAAACGGTCTTCTATACAGTATATTGTGGAAAGGCAGCAGGTTCTGTTAACACCTATCACTCTCTCCTGCAGGCTCTTCTTGCAATCGGCATCAGCCAGTCTGTCCGCAACCCTGACGCTGTCCACCCGTGAGGAGCACACTACCGTTAATTATACTTATGGTGTTATTGTCTCGGTTCACCCTCTGCTTCAACGCATCTGTGGTGTCTGTCTTCCGGATGGGGTTGAGTGCAGATATAAAACAAACTCTGTTTTTCTTCCCTGATTTAAGGTACGGTTTCTCAAACATGCGCTACATCGCCTCTCTCATCAGTGGCGTAGGAATCTTCATGATGGGGGCGGGTCTCTCCTGGTACCATGGCATCATGGGACTGCTGCACCCACAGCCAATCGAGTCTCTGCTTTGGGTGAGTGGTGGCCTTATTGTTACTTTTATTTAATTTTTTTTTATTTTACCTTTATTTAACTGGGCAAGTCAGTTAAGAACAAATTCTTATTTTCAATGACGGCCTAGTGGGTTAACTGCCTGTTCAGGGGCAGAACGACAGACTTGTACCTTGTCAGCTCGGGGGTTTGAACTTGCAACCAACACTCTAACCACTAGGCTACCCTGCCGTTACCTCGGCTGAGGGATCACTTTGGGCATGGCCATATGCAGAATCGTTAATCTTGATCACGCATAAATAAGTGGCTGTTTGGGATGCAAAATGTGTACAGTGATTCTGCACAATCCGATTGCTATGTAATCTATATCAAACATTCACATAGTCTTACTGAGTCACTGGACTGTGATTTTGGGGCACCGTCCCTCTTAATAGTTGGTTGGTTTTTGTCTCTTGCAGGCTTACTGTATCTTGGCAGGATCTCTGGTTTCAGAAGGAGGTAGGTTATGATCTGATGGTACCATCACCCTCTGGGGCCATATTTAACAAGTGTAGAATTGCAGTGCACCTTCCCATTCAACACATCTACTGCATTACATCCAATGCGGGCTATCAAGCATCTCCGAGTAGGATTGCTGACTTGGATTCAGTTTTTGTCTTTTAGATCACAAAGAAAAATATTATCTGGGTGGCTGATCTTAGATCAACACTCCTACTCTGAGATGCTTTTTATTTTTTAAATATATTTTACCCAATTTTTTTTTTTACCCAATTTCGTGGTTAGTAATTACTATCTTGTCTCATCGCTACAACTCCCGCACGGGCTCGGGAGAGATCAAGGTCGAAGCCGCACTGCTTCTTAACACAGAGCGCATCCAACCCGGAAGCCAGCCGCAACAATGTGTCGGAGGAAACCTGGCGACCTTGGTTAGCGTGCACTGCGCCCGGCCTGCCACAGGTGTCGCTGGTGCTCGATGAGACAATATCCCTACTGGCCAAACCCTCCCTAACCCGGACGACACTAGGCCAATTGTGCGTCACCCCACGGATCTCCCGGTCGCGGACGGCTGCGACAGAGCCCGGGCGCAAACCCAGAGTCTCTGGTGGCACAGCTAGTGCTGCGAGGCAGTGCCCTAGACCACTGCGCCACCCGGGAGTGCGGCTTTGACCTTGATAGCCCCTGATGTGTATATTTATTTATAATGGATGTAATGCACTATATATTGACTGGGAAGGTGCACTGTGACTTCTATGGAACCCATGGCCGTAATATTTCTTCTCCCTCCCTCTCAGCAACACTGCTAGTGGCCATCAATGAGATCAAAAAGAGTGCTGGCCAGCAAGGAGTGTCCTTCTACGAATATGGTTTGTACAATATTAATGTGTTTTGTTCCTTTTTATTTGATGTATGCATCAATGACTTGAGTATCACCCAAATGCTAATCTACCCAGAGTTCTTACATGACCCCTAACATTAAAGGGGCAACCAGCAGTTGCCACATCCATTTTTGGACTTATAAATATATACCCATTTATTCATGAAGAATATAACTTCTAAATGCCTCATGAGCTTCTTTCAACTCTCATACCCCACCAGAACCCAAAATATAAGCTTGTTTACTCCAAACATTTTTACACAAAATAAATGTAAGAAACACTAAACCGTGTTGAGGGGATACAAACTATAATTGGAATATCATGGATGGTCAGTCCTTGCATTCATGGCTGTCTACGAATTTGATTGGTTACATTACTCCAGCCCCAACCCTCAGCTTTTCACTGAAACGGGGGCAGGGACAATGCTTTTTTTGTTTTTTATCCACTGCTCATGGTCCATCAATCCAGAAAATGTCAAGAACTTTGAAAGTTTCTTTAAGTGTAGTTAACCATCAAGCACTATGATGAAACTGGTTCTCATGAGGACCGCCACAGGAAAGGAAGACCCAGAATTACCTCTGCTGCAGAGGATAAGTTCATTAGAGTTAACTGCACCTCAGATTGCAGCCCAAATGAATGCTTCAAGTAACAGACTCAACTGTTCAGAGGAGACGGTGTAAATCATGTCTTCATGGTCGAATTACTACAAAGAAACCACTAAACGACACCAATAAGAAGACTTGCTTGGGAAAAGAAACACGAGCAATGGACATTCGATCGGTGGAGATCAGTCCTTTGGTATGAGTCCAAATTTGAGATTTTTGGTTCCAACCACCATGTCTTTGTGAGACGCAGAGTAGGTGAATTAATGATCTCCGAATGTGTGGTTCCCACCGTGAAGCATGGAGGTGTGATGGTGCTTTGCTGGTGACAGTCTGGGATTTATTTAGAATTCAAGGCACACATTACCAGCATGACAACCACAGCGATACTCCACCCCCTCTGGTGTGCGCTTAGTGGGACCGTCATTTGTTTTTCAACAGGACAATGACCAAACACACCTTCAGGCTGTGTAAGGGCTATTTGACTAAGAAGGAGTGATGGAGTGCTGCATCAGATGATCTGGCCTCCACAATCACCTAACCTCAACCCAATTGAGACTGTTTGGGATGAGTTGGACCGCAGAGTGAAGGAAAAACAGCCAACAAGTATTCAGCATATGTGAGAACTCCAAGACTGTTGGTAAAGTATTCCAGGTGAAGATGGTTGAGAGAATGCCAAGAGTGTGCAAAGCTGTCAAGGCAAAGGGTGGCTACTTTGAAGAATATAAAATATATTTAGATTTGTTTAACACTTTTTTTTTTTTTTGGTTAATACATACAGTCATGGCCAAAAGTTTGGAGAATGACAAATATTAATTTCCACAAAGTTTGCTGCTTCAGTGTCTTTAGATATTTTTGTTAGATGTTACTATGAAATGCTGAAGTATAATTACAAGCATTTCATAAGTGTCAAAGGCAATGACAATTACATGAAGGTGATGCAAAGAGTCGATTTGCAGTGTTGACCCTTTTTCAAGACCTCTGCAATCCGCCCTGGCATGCTGTCAATTAACTTCTGGGCCACATTCTGACTGGCAGCCCATTCTTGTATAACCAATGCTTGGAATTTGTGGGGTTTTGTTTGTCCACCTTCCTCTTGAGGATTGACCACGTTCTCAATGGGATTAAGGTCTGGGGAGTTTCCTGGCCATGGACTCAAAATATCAATGCTTTGTTCCCTGAGCCACTTAGTTATCACTTTTGCCTTATGGCAAGGTGCTCCATCATGCTGGAAAAGGCATTGTTTGTCACCAAACTGTTCCTGGATGGTTGGAAGAAGTTGCTCTCGGAATAAGTGTTGATTTCTTTATTCATGGCTGTGTTCTTAGGCAAAATTGTAAGTGAGCCCACTCCCTTGGCTGAGAAGCAACCCCACACATGAATGGTCTCAGGATGCTTTAATGTTGGCATGACACAGGACTAATGGTAGCGCTCACCTTGTCTTCTTCGGACAAGCTTTTTTCTAGATGCCCCAAACAATCGGAAAGGGGATTCATCAGAGAAAATGACTTTACCCCAGTCCCCAGCAGTCCAATCCCTGTACCTTTTGCAGAATATCAGTCTGTCCCTGATGTTTTTCCTGGAGGGAAGTGGCTTCTTTGCTGCCCTTCTTGACACCAGGCCATCCTCAAAGTCTTCGCCTCACTGTGTGTGCAGATGCACTCACACCTGCCTTCTGCCATTCCTGAGCAAGCGCTGTACTGGTGGTTCCCCGATCCCGCAGCTGAATCAACTTTAGGAGATGGTCCTGGTGCTTGCTGGACTTTCTTGGGTGCCCTGAAGCCTTCTTCACAACAATTGAACCGCTCTCCTTGAAGTTCTTGATGATCCGAAAAATGGTTGATTTAGGTGCAATTTTACTGGCAGCAATAGCAAAGGGCCTGTGAAGCCTTTTTTTGTGCAAAACAATGATGACGGCATGTGTATCCTTGCAGGTAACCATGTTTGACAGAGGAGGAACAATGATTCCAAGCACCACCCTCCCTTTGAAGCTTCCAGTCTATTATTCAAACTCAATCAGCATGCCAGAGTGATCTCCAGCCTTGTCCTCGTCAACACTCACACCTGTGTTAACGAGAGATTCACTGACATGATGTCAGCTGGTCCTTTTGTGTCAGGGCTGAAATGCAGTAGAAATGTTTTGGGGGGATTTTGTTCATTTGCATGGCAAATAGGGACTTTGCAATTTATCTGATCACTTTTCATAACATTCTGGGGTATATGCAAATTGCTCTCATACAAGGCAGCAGACTTTGAAAATTCATATTTGTGTCATTCTCAAAACTTTTGGCCACGACTGTACATGATTCCGTGTGTTATTTCATAGTTTTGACTAGAGGTTGACCGATTTATGATTTTAACACCGATAGCGAATTATTGGAGGACCAAAAAAGCCGATACCGATTAATCGGCCAATTTTTTTTATTTTTATGTATTTGTAAAAATGACAATTACAATACTGAATAAACACTTATTTTAACTTAATATAATACATCAACATCAATTTAGCCTCAAGTAAATAATGAAACATGTTCAATTTGGTTCAAATAATGCAAAAACAAAGTGTTGGAGAAGAGAGTAAAAGTGCAATATGTGCTATGTAAGAAAGCTAACGTTTCAGTTCCTTGCTCAGAACATGAGAACATATGAAAGCTGGTGGTTCCTTTTAACATGAGTCTTCAATATTCCCAGGTAAGTTTTAGGTTGTAGTTATTATAGGACTATTTCCCTCTACCATTTGTATTTCATATACAGTGCCTTGCGAAAGTATTCTGCCCCCTTGAACTTTGCGACCTTTTGCCACATTTCAGGCTTCAAATATAAAGATATAAAACTGTATTTTTTTGTGAAGAATCAACAACAAGTGGGACACAATCATGAAGTGGAACGACATTTATTGGATATTTCCAACTTTTTTAACAAATCAAAAACTGAAATATTGGGCGTGCAAAATTATTCAGCCCCCTTAAGTTAATACTTTGTAGCGCCACCTTTTGCTGCGATTACAGCTGTAAGTCGCTTGGTATGTCTCTATCAGTTTTGCACATCGAGAGACTGACATTTTTTCCCATTCCTCCTTGAAAAACAGCTCGAGCTCAGTGAGGTTGGATGGAGAGCATTTGTGAACAGCAGTTTTCAGTTCTTTCCACAGATTCTCGATTGGATTCAGGTCTGGACTTTGACTTGGCCATTAACACCTGGATATGTTTATTTTTGAACCATTCCATTGTAGATTTTGCTTTATGTTTTGGATCATTGTCTTGTTGGAAGACAAATCTCCGTCCCATTCTCAGGTCTTTTGCAGACTCCATCAGGTTCTTCCAGAATGGTCCTGTATTTGGCTCCATCCATCTTCCCATCAATTTTAACCATCTTCCCTGTCCCTGCTGAAGAAAAGCAGGTCCAAACCATGATGCTGCCACCACCATGTTTGACAGTGGGGATGGTGTGTTCAGGGTGATGAGCTGTGTTGCTTTTACGCCAAACATAACATTTTGCATTGTTGCCAAAAAGTTTAATTTTGGTTTCATCTGACCAGAGCACCTTCTTCCACATGTTTGGTGTATCTCCCAGGTGGCTTGTGGCAAACTTTAAACGACACTTTTTATGGATATCTTTAAGAAATGGCTTTCTTCTTGCCACTCTTCCATAAAGGCCAGATTTGTGCAATATACGACTGATTGTTGTACTATGGACAGAGTCTCCCACCTCAGCTGTAGATCTCTGCAGTTCATCCAGAGTGATCATAGGCCTCTTGGCTGCATCTCTGATCAGTCTTCTCCTTGTATGAGCTGAAAGTTTAGAGGGACGTTCAGGTCTTGGTAGATTTGCAGTGGTCTGATACTCCTTCCATTTCAATATTATCGCTTGCACAGTGCTCCTTGGGATGTTTAAAGCTTGGGAAATCTTTTTGTATCTAAATCCGGCTTTAAACTTCTTCACAACAGTATCTCGGACCTGCCTGGTGTGTTCCTTGTTCTTCATGATGCTCTCTGCGCTTTTAACGGACCTCTGAGACTATCACAGTGCAGGTGCATTTATACGGAGACTTGATTACACACAGGTGGATTGTATTTATCATCATTAGTCATTTAGGTCAACATTGGATCATTCAGAGATCCTCACTGAACTTCTGGAGAGAGTTTGCTGCACTGAAAGTAAAGGGGCTGAATAATTTTACACGCCCAATTTTTCAGTTTTTGATTTGTTAAAAAAGTTTGAAATATCCAATAAATGTCGTTCCACTTCATGATTGTGTCCCACTTGTTGTTGATTCTTCACAAAAAAATACAGCTTTATATCTTTATGTTTGAAGCCTGAAATGTGGCAAAAGGTCGCAAAGTTCAAGGGAGCCGAATACTTTCGCAAGGCACTGTACCTTTGACTATTGGATGTTCTTATATTCACTTTAGTATTGCCAGTGTAACAGTATAGCTTCCGTCCCTCTCCTCACTCCTCCCTGGGCTCGAACCAGCAACACAACGACAATTAGCGCGTGCTAACTAGCTAGCCATTTCACTTCGGTTACACAAGCCTCATCTCGGGAGTTGATAGGCTTGAAGTCATAAACAGCGCAATGCTTGACGCACAACGAAGAGCTGCTGGCAAAACGCAACAAAGTGCTGTTTGAATGAATGTTTACCCGCCTGCTTCTGCCTACCACCGCTCAGTCAGATACTTAGATACTTGTATGCTCAGTCAGATTATATCCAACGCAGGACACGCTAGATAATATCTAGTAATATCATCACCCATGTGTAGTTAACTAGTGATTATGATTGTTTTTTATAAGATAGGCTTAATGCTAGCTAGCAACTTACCTTGGATTAATGCATTCGCGTAACAGGCAGTCTCCTTGTGGAGTGCAACGAGAGAGGCAGGTCGTTACTGCGTTGGACTAGTTAACTGTAAGGTTGCAAGATTGGGTCCCCCGAGCTGACAAGGTGAAAATCTCTCGTTCTGCCCCTGAACAAGGCAGTTAACCCACCGTTCCTAGGCAGTCATTGAAAATAAGAATGTGTTCTTAACTGACTTGCCTAGTTAAATAAAGGTATATATTTAAAAAAGAATCGGCAAATCGGCGCCCAAAAATAATGATTTCCGATTGTTATGAAAACTTGAAATCGGCCCTAATTAATCGGCCATTCCGATTAATCGGTCGACCTCTAGTTTTGATGTCTTCACTATTATTCTACAATATAGTAAAAAATAAACCCTTGAATGATTTGGTGTGTCCAATCTTTTGACTGGTACTGTATGTGCATCAGTAGTTATTGTTGTGATTAGTAAGGCAGTATGTTTTGATGTGCAGTGATGCAGAGCCGAGACCCCAGCACTAACGTGGTGCTGCTGGAAGACTCTGCTGCCGTACTGGGAGTGATCATGGCCTCAAGCTGCATGGGGCTCACCTCGCTCACAGGTACACACACCCACCTACTCCGAGACCCTATTCATTCCCCCACGCATACATTCCCCACTCATACAGGCACTCACACACGTCTTTTCCAGTAGGACAACTTTGTACAACTTGAGGTCACCAGTTACCCAGCTGTCTGAACTCTGGACAGTCAGACTTTATATTACCAGTAAACCAATGCTGTGTATTCTGAGTCCGAAATCTGTACATAGTACTAACATCCTATGTAGCCTTCAAATGCAGTAAAGATTACCTGGAACGCGTCCATAGTCAGACCGCAACACTGTATAGGGTACCATTTGGGACATAGACCAACTCTCTCTTTTTTAAAAATATTTTATATATATATATTTTGTTTTCTCATCGTGCCAGGTAACCCACTGTACGATAGCCTGGGCTCTCTGGGTGTGGGAACCCTCCTGGGGGCTGTGTCCGCCTTCCTCATCTACACCAACACTGAGGCCCTGCTGGGACGCTCCATCCAGGCCGAGCACGTACAGAAGCTCACGGAGTTCCTGGAGAACGACCCCGCCGTCAGGTCAGTAGCCCTGTTGGATGCTGATCTGGCTTAGAATTAGGGGAGGGGAAGCTGATCATAGATCTATACCTAGGGGAATCTTCACCTTGGAGCGGCCCCCCCCAGGCCTCCATGTCCCCTGTCCCAGAGTTGTTTATTAACCACAAAACTAAATGCAAGCAGGTAGGGACTACCTGGAGTTTTCGATGAGAAATGCTCATTTTAGTTTTCCATTATGACCTTGTCTCTGTCCCTGTACCAGGGTTGTGTTCATAAAGTACTGAATGGAATAAAAACAGACTAAAACAGGGTAGGACAACCAATAAGAAGTAGGCCTACTAATTGTAATTTTCGACCTCAAAGCTTTCTAAAAAGTCTTCTGTCATGGTCCCCACACGATCCAGGCCTCAGTTCTCAGCACTGACATTATAGTCCAGGACAGGGTTTCACAAACTCCTCTGGGTGCATGTTTTTTTGCCCTAGCACTGATTTCAAATAACCACCTCATCAAGCTTTGATTATTTGATTCAGCTGTGTATTGCTAGGGCAAAAACCAAAACGTACCCCCTGGGAGGCCCCAGGACCGAGTTTGGGAAAGCATGGTCCAGGATCATGCTGTTCCAAAGCATCCATCATAAAGTATTTATTGCACTTGTACATGCTTTCCCGTACAGGAGGTCCGGGAGGGAAGTGTTGCCAATTTGCCAATGGGGCTTTATGTAAAGCTGTGAAATTGCCCCGTGGACTCACTTGGTGCTTTTCCATTGAGACTTACCCCTACACCAGTGGGCCGCCAGTGTTTTACCTTACTGTCAGCTCGCGTTGTGGTGTTTCCATCAGGAGTGTGACACAAAAGACTTGTGGCGAGCAGAAACAACAACCTCCGCATCATTCAAGACTGTTTCTTTGTGTGAAGTTGTTAATAGTTAGCCGTTGTTATGTAAATACAAGCTGAAAAGTCAGAGCAGGTCTGCTGGAGCCATGGCCAGAGAAAGAGAGCTGATTTAAGATCACAATGAATAAGATTGCAATGACAGAGGGGGACTTGATCCCACATCTGTACTCCTACTCTGAGATGCTTGATATATGCAGCCCCAGATATGTTCTTAATGTATTCATCTTATGGTTTGTCAGTGACCTTGCACAAAATAAATATTGCACAAGAGTTAGCTACTTAGCTAATTTACACCTGTGGTCCCTAATTTTTCTTTTATTTGTGCTATTTAACCCCCCCCCCCCTCCTCCTTTGTCTTTACTGTGACCAGGGCGATCCACGATGTGAAGGCCACAGACCTGGGGCTGAGTAAAGTGCGCTTCAAGGCGGAGGTAGACTTTGACGGGCGGGTGGTGACCCGTTCCTACCTGGAGAAGCAGGACATCGAACAGATCCTCAACGTAAGGCTGACGCTAACAAGTGTTTCATTAAGGAGACAATTGCTTTTTAGCTTTCCTTCTGCTTTGGAAAGTTGGATGCCTGGATTACTAGGGTTGACAATCTGCATTGGTAGCCTTTGTACAATCCTTTTAAAGCTGCAATCTGGGATTTGTTTTTCAGCCAAACAGTAGCACTTCCACTTGTTTTGGTATACAGCCAAGGGCTGGGGAAATTAGTCTTTGTTTCAAACTGATTTAATACTTTTTATTTAAAGTGAATGAATATTGCTTAATGACACAACTCCCTGAATGTAACAGCACAAGCTATGATTATCTAGTCATGTGTGTCTTTGTTGTGGCTTGTAGGACATCCAGCAGGTGAAGACCACTGATGAGCTGGAGAACTTTATGCTGAAGCACGGCGAGAACATCATTGACACCCTGGGGGCCGAGGTGGACCGCCTGGAGAAAGAGCTCAAGGTAGAGAGGAGCTACACTCCCATTCTCTGTTCCATTCTCCCCCAGTGTGCACACGTTCAATCCCCGTTGTGAATTTAAAAAGTACTGGATTGGTGTAAGAAATATTGTGAACTCCCTCGAGCACATGCATACATCGAATCAATTCATGAAGAACCAATCCATTAATAAAGGAGGGTAAGGAAGTGCACAGTTCAGGGAAAAGGTTAGGGATTCAGAACCAAACAGGCCTGAGTACACTGTTGCAGCTTGTGGGGCTTGTTAAGTACAGCTCAACAATATTTCACATGAGACATCTTATATTAATTGTTAGTTGGTTATCAAAACCACAAATATGAACTCTTAATGCATACTGTACTCTTATACATTGTCATCCAAGTTGATGGCTGCCATTAATTTAATACTTTTGTGGAAGATCTAATGCCTCCTGTTTCTTTGTCACTCAACAGCAACGCAACCCAGAGGTACGGCACGTAGACCTGGAGATTCTATAACACTACGGATCTACGCAGGGAAAGTTGTGCGACTGCAAGAAGGAACTAGAGAAATGTGGTTTTGAGGATAGCCAAGCCGACCTCTGCCTCCCGCTGTCTCCCATCCTCTCCAACTCATCTGAACAAGTCTTACTGTAGATTAGTCCTTTTTGGTAATTTATCAGGATCCCTATTAGCTGTTACAATAGCAGCAGCTACTCTTCCTGGGGTCCACAAGAAACATGACATAATACAGAACATTAATAGACAAGAACAGCTCAAGGACAGAACTACATAAGCAACAGACACGTGCTGGGACAGTGATTTAATTAGTTCCACTTCTTTCCATGTTGATTTGACCATGCCGTTACCAATGTTACGAAGTGTTTGTTCGAAAGCACAGAGGTATTAGAGACAGTGGCACACCTGGTGTGGCAGTGAACTGGGTTCAAAGCACGGATGTTCTGAAATTGGACTTGGCCGTGGTGTGTTTCACACACTGTAGCTGTACAGTTACCTTTTGAATATAGTTCTCGTGTTGACTTTTATTCATCTTTCCACAAGAACAAAAAAACAAGTCAGTTGAAAAATCATGTCTTTTGACTATTCAAACGGACCAGTATCAATAAGCAGTTATATACTGAACAAAAATATTAATGCAACAATTTCAACAGTTTACTGAGTTACAGTTCATATAAGGAACTCAGTCAATTGAAATAAATAAATTAGGCCCTAATATATGGATTTCACCTGTCTGGGAAATGTGGGCCTGGGACGACATAAGCACACCCACTGGGGAGCCTGGCCCAGCCAATCAGAATGAATCTTTCCCCACAAAAGGGCTTTGTTACTGATAAATACTCTTCAGTTTCATCTGGGTGGCTGGTCTGGGTGGCTGGTCTCAGGTCTTCCCACATGTGAAGAAGCCGGATGTGGAGGTCCTGGGCGTACGTGTGTGGTTACACATGGTCTGCGGTTGTGAGGGCCGGTTGGAAGTACAGCCAAATTCTCTAAAATTACATTTGAGGTGGCTTATGGTAGAGAAATTAATATTTAAATCTCTGGCAACAACTCTGGTGGACATTCCTGCAGTCAGCATGTTCCCTTAACTTGAGACATCTGTGGCATTGTTGTGTGACAAAATGGCACATTTAAGTGGCCTGTTATTCCCAGCACAAGGTGCAGCTGTGTAATGATCATGCTGTTTAATCATCTTCTCGATATGCCACACCTCTCAGGTGTATGGATTATCTTGACAAAGGAGAAATGCTCACTAACCAGGATGTAAATACATTTGTGCACAACATTTGAGAGAAATAAGCTTTTTGTGCGTAGGGAACAATTCTGGGATCTTTTATTTCAGCTCATGAAACATGGACCTAACACTTTACATGTTGCGTTTATATTGTTGTTCATTATACATAAAGCTTATGAAGCTACATGGAACTCTGCTCCCTCTGCAAGTATTCCTTTATGAATACAAATAATTATTCAAGTACACAAAAAGCAGCAGAGAAGAGTTTATTTTCAGTATGTAGAGAAAGTCTTTTTTTTCCCCTTTTCTTATATTTTAGGTAATGTACCTATGAACACTGCAAGATGGCATGTTCAGATCTCGCCGGTTCATTGAATGGAAATGTGCTTTAGTGATGACTAGCTTGCGTTATTACTATAACATGTTATTGGTAGCATAATACCATTGATGAAAGAAGAGTTGTTCAAAAGGGTTCTAAGAATTATTGATTTGAAATATTTAAAATAATTGAGTGAGATGACTGATCTTGAATCACACCAATGTTATGAAAATACTCTTGATACAGCTGTGGACCTCTGCGTGTTGTGAAATTCTGCAAACATGGGGACGGTCAGTTGTTTGCTCTGTCAGCAGATGACAGATTGGGTTTTTGCTCCAAAGATGAAGTGGTCTTCGGACAACCAGAGAGAGCGAACGTCCCCTCCTTTACCACTATAAATAATAGTAGGCTGTCGGTAGCCATTTTGTTTCTGAGCCTTATGTGAAATAAAACTCATGTTTTACCATGGACATTCTGTGTATAGACTAAGACAACGACAAATAAATAATATTAATGCTGACTATCCATAAAAGATTGATGTTTGTACAGCCATTGCCCCAACTTTGACCTTCCCAGCTTGATAGTTCTGCTCTGTGGGTGTAGTCAGTAAGTGAAATATTCAGAATGTTGCAGATAGAAATGTAATGAATAGAGCTGACATGATTCCTAATTCTATATGATGGAAAATCATTGCTCTCATATCATTAATTTCTCCCTGAATGTTCTGTAACATTTCACCTGCCTGAGAAGACCCATTGCATTCAATGACTGCTTTTCTTTGAAATCTGCGCTCATGTCTGTGTTGATGTAACGGACAGTCTAGCCAATGAACAAGTTACAGGGACACAGCTGTAAGCTTATACCCTAATGGTGAATATATACTCGGCTTTCTTTAGAGGTGGGCTGGAGTTGTTTCTAAATTTTGTCGGGGGTGAGGTGGATATATATATTTTTAAAGGTGTTCATTGATAATGTAAGATTTCCTTTGGTTATAGAACAGTGAAACTACTGCTGAAGGAGTTCAAATAAATCTTAATTTATGAGCATTTATCTTTTTTCTTAGAGTTGTTAGTATTGTTTAGTATTCCTTAAGACTGATGAATTACTCCTGTAATTATTTTGAATGGGGAGGACATAGTTCAACACAAGGAATGCCTGTCAATTTGGGAATCACAATTCCACACTATAGGTATTTGTCCACTTGGGAGACAGACTATAAATATCCTCCCTGTCTTCCCATTAGGTACCTTATTTTTTTCTATTGTGGGGCTCCACTATCTTAGTGGTGGGGCATGGTATGAGCGGATACTTACAGGGAGAACAGTATTGCAGTAATCTGCAAATGTATTTCCTATAGGCTGGTTTCCCAGACACAGATTAGGCTTCTTCTTGGACTAAGAAGCACTTTCATTGAAGAATCTCAGACTGGTCTCATAGACTAGATGTAACATAGTAAATGTAAATCTGGGACAGTCATTAGTACGATATTGTAAGATTGGTATTGTTATACAAAACCGATGGTTACTTAAGGCCCACCCTGTTCTGGATGGGTGAGGGTATATAACGTGAAGGTCTAGCAACCCAAAAGTTGCGAGTTCAAATCTCATCACGGACAATTTTAGTATTTGAGCTAATTAGCAACTTTTCAACTACTTGCTACTTAGCATGTTAGCTAACACTTCCCCTAACCTTAATCATTTTAGCTAACTCTTCCCCTAACCTTAACCATTTTAGCTACCTCCTAAACTTAACACTAACCCCTAACTCCTAACCTAGCTAAGGTTAGCCAGGTGGGTCGTACAATAGCAAAACGCATTGCAGTCTATTGTGCAGGACTTCGTACAGCCACAGCCCTACACAGCTAAGTATGTTAAATATTCGCTTATTATGAGCAGAGCGGCTGTGGTGCTGAGACCGCGATCAGTCTTCGCTGTTTATTTTGTACCGTCCATGGTGCTGAATGTTTGTGCGCCAGTAATAGTGCGCAACGATTTGATTCCCGTGGTCTAGACGTATTTTACCCATATAGTACTACAGGCCTCTGCACTAAGCTAATGTGACCCATCAATCAATTGGATGCTTTATGTTTTATGCTGCATTTGCTGAAGCATAAAACATTAGTCAATTATTGGTTATAAATATATAACCAACATAGGATACAGCATTGGCGTGGAACACCCTGAATTTAAATCAAATAAAATGTTAATAGCCACATGCGCATAATACAACAGGATAAGAATAAGAGATAAAAGTAACAAGTAATTAAAGAGCAGCAGGAAAAAATAACAATATTTCCAGGGGGTGCCGGTACAGAGTCAATGCGCGGGGGCACCGGTTAGTTGAGGTAGTATGTACATCTAGGTAGAGTTAATTAAAGTGACTATGCATAGATGACAACAGAGAGTGGTGTTGAGATGGGGGGGGGGGGGGGGGGGGGGGGGGGGGGCAATGCGAATAGTCTGGGTAGCCATTTGTTCAGGAGCCTTATGGCTTGGGGGTAGAAGCTGTTTTAGAAGCCTCTTGGACCTAGACTTGGCGCTCCGGTACCGCTTACCGTGTGGTAGCAGAGAGAACAATCTATGACTAGGGTGGCTGGAGTCTTTGACAATACCTAAAATAAAACCCATTAACTTCGAATCATCAGCAACAACAAAACAAATATCATGTCATGCAGACTTTGATGTTCGTAGCCTAGGTGCGCATCTTTATTCCCGATGGAGAAATTAGGCTCTGGAAATCACAAGAAAAAAGCTGTAGCCTATTCGGTGACGTCAATAAAAACAGTCATATTCAACCAAACTGCGCATTGACCAACCATTGAGAAGCATTGCACACAGCATCACGGCAGGACCAAGTAGGCTTCTCCGACGGAGAAACAATTGTCCACCATGGCACATCAGAAAATGCTGAAAAGGACACGCGACGTTCCAGGTTTTTTTGTCATTAAATGTTGTCTAACACATTTAACCGGGTGGTGTGAGAGCGCGCGCATCAATGTCATGTGTCGTCATGCAATTTCCAATTCAATTGTTCTTCTGACCATCTTGTCTTTTTCTTTCATGTCTCATTTCCTCCCTCAGGGAATATCAGGCGTTTGTAATGTGGGATTAACAACGCCTATAAAACTAGCATGATTACAAATGTCTCATATTGCAACCCTGTGGGAAATAACGTTGCATCGATGGCGCGCGCGCTCTTGAGATAATCAACGTTATCAAAATATGTGTAGCCTATAATAATCACCTGTTCTTCCCTATCGTTCATATACCAACAAACTGCGTTGTGTAGAGTGGAAAGATCATGCTATATAGGCTAATAATATGGCCAATGCATTGTTAGATCTGTTTATATATATATATATAATATTTATATATATATTCCTGCACCGTATTTTTATTTCTTTTCTAAGATTTAGCCTACGGATGGGGGCGCAATATACCGCAATTGGGCATGCTATTGGGTTTATTTCGTCTCCACGACCCATGTCCTAACATTATTCCTCAACGATTAGATTGTGATTAAAAATGTATGAAAGAAATCGGATTAGGCTACACATTCCACCGAATGTGTCAGGCAGATCATGAATGTATAGCCTACGTCGAACAGGAAACAATGACTATCAGTCAGTGAGTGTATGGTAAACAGATTGTGTAGCAACTATTAAAGTCAAGTGTCAAGAGTGAATGAAAGTGATGCGCCTTGCTCTTTGCTTTTAGCCTCTTTACAGTGCTGCCTTGTAGAATCATGTTCAAGCAGCATTGTACAGGGCTATGACAGCGTAGAGAGATCCTCACCGCAGAGATACATGTCTGTATTTCTTTGACAGTGGATGGCAGACGGAGAGAATGACATCATCCATCAAAAAAAATACAGTCTCAACGAAAGAGATAAAAAGGTACCACATGTCTCACACAGTATAATTGTGTTACTCTAAACATGCAAGATAAATGCTGGCTTTTTAAAATCCATCTCCCATTGCCCTCAAACTCATCTCTGGATCTTGAAGCCAGTTCCACTTCCATTTTTTCATTGTTCCCCTCTAATTAGGGACCGATTTAGACCTGATTTTAGCAATTCATTATCAGGTAGAACAGAAAACCAGTGGGCTCCGGACCTTGTAGGGTCAGAGTTAAGCTCCTCTGTCCTATTGAGTTGCATGGTATTATTGATGTGTAAAGAAAATGCAAAGCAGTGCTGTGCCCTAATTCACACTAGTAGTCACAAAGAAAGAACTCTGTAAAACCGTCCCTCTTATTTCACCTCAGGTTAAGACATGGAGTTGCAGTCAAAGTCCTTTCTGTGCTTTGAATAATTTAACGGAAACCTACTGTGCAGTGAAAAAATATTTGCCCCCTTTCTAATTTTCTCTACTTTTGCATATTTTTGATACTGAATGTTATCAGATCTTCAACCAAAACCTAATATTAGATAAATGGAACCTGAGTAAACAAATAACACAACAATGACACACTTATTTAATTTATTTCATAAACAAAGTTATGCAAGACCCCATGCCCCTTGTGAAAAAGCTATTGCCTCCAAAAGTTGTGTGCCTCCAAAAGTTATACTTTTGAGTCATCTGTCCATAGAACATTCTTCCAAGAGTCTTGATGATCATCCATGTGCTTCCAGGTGTTTTTTGGCAAACTTGAGTCAACTTTTTGGACAACATGGGTCCTATTATGCCTGATGAAAACGAAACACTGTATTCCACAGTAAGAACCTCATACCAACAGTCAAGCATGGTGGTGGTAGTGTGATGGCTTGGGGATGCTATACTGCCTCAGGACCTGGATTACTTGCTTTAATAGAAGGAACCATGAATTCTGCTCTGTATTAGAGAATTCTACAGGAGAATGTCAGGCCATCCGTCTGTGAGCTGAAGCTTAAGCGCAGCTGGGCCATGCAGCAAGACAGTGATCCAAAACACACAATCAAGTCTACATGAAAATGATTAAAAAGCAACAAATGTAAAGTTTTAGAATGGCTTGGTCAAAGTCCAGACCTAATCCCAATTGAGATGTTGTGGCAGGACATAAAAAACTAGCAGTTCATGCTAGGAAACCCACAAATGCAAGAGTGGGCCGAAATTCCTCCACAGCGATGTTAGAAACTGATCAACAACTACAGGACGCATTTGGTTGGAGTCATTGCATCTGAAGCTGGCATAACCAGTTAGAGTGTAAGGGGGGAATTACTTTTTCACACAGGGGAATTGGGTGTTGCATAACTTTGTTAATTAAATAAATAAAGTAAGTTTACATTTTTATGTTATTTGTTATTTCAGGTTCCCTTTATCTAATGTTAGGTTTTGGTTGAAGATCTGATAACATTCCGTATCAAAAATAGAGAAAATCAGAAAGGGGGCTAAATACTTTTTCACAGTACTGTAACTGGTATAAATCCATTGGTAACTATGGATTTTGGTAGCTATGCTTCCATTGTTTCTATGCACACATTTCCAATACTATTAAACTGGAATCTGCTATGCTTCCATTGTTTCTATGCACACATTTCCAATACTATTAAACTGGAATCTGCTATGCTTCCATTGTTTCTATGCACACATTTCCAATACTATTAAACTGGAATCTGCTATGCTTCCATTGTTTATATGCACACATTTCTAATCTGCTTTTACTGCTTCCACTATTTTATGACTGTAAGGAAAGTGATTTTCTCTCCTTGTGTTCTTTGATATTATTTTATTCTACCTCTGAATCAGGGCTTCTAATATTATTCTCCCTTATTTTATATCAAATTTTATGTAAGTGGAGTATCCCAATAAGTTTTTACAGAATATTCTACTTTCCCTCTCTGCTCCTTTATCCTGATCCATGTCGGCCATAGGATTAGTGATGAAAGCTTCATTAACGAGTCAGCCTCCTCAGCCTTAATTATATAACAAGCTTTAGGTCATCAGGCCACCTTTACACTGTTACATATCAGCGATGGTCTTACACCTGAATGACCAGACCTAGATTGTCCTGGTTGAGTCCCAGACTGACCCAGGATGTGTCTGTTCAACAGTGGAATGACACTGGATCCATGAGAATTTCACATCATGAAAATTCAAACTTAAAACTTGCTCTTGATCAATGGGGTGTACATGCACCACAGATAATATAACTTACACCAAATCATATTTTCTTGAAAACACAGTTTTATTGAGACAAAAAAACATGCTGTGCAAAGCATTATCTCTGATGCGGTCCATATGTACGGTGTCCATATTAGGACAATCTCAGCAGGACATGTTTTTATCTCAGGCTGTCCTATTATGGGCAACATACAACATGTGGCCCTGGTGAAGGGCCTAGGGAATGGGGATATTGGGGTCAGGCACTTGGAGTCGTCATTGGCTGCAGCTGGAACAGGGCTGCAGGCCGTTCTCGTTGCACCAGGTGCACTTCAGGGCTTTGAAAGAGTCTGTGAAGCAGTTGCGGAAAACAGACATCTTGCTACCATGGCACATGGGGCACGGGACGAAGGCAAAGCCCCCACAGGTCTGGCACGTATGGGGGTGCTGTACCCTCTGGGGGAAAAGGCACATGCACTCACACACAAACATACACAAACACACACACACACGCCAGTCATGCCACTGGCTAAATTCATAGTTTAGCATAGTTCGGTACTGTATAGAAGATCTTTGGGGGTTTGCTCTGCTGCATTGTAGTAAGCATAATTGAGCTCTTTGCTTTGATAGCTTGCCAACATGGCCTTGTATTCTGCTGAAATTTTCCCTGGGAGGAAAGGGTTAAATACAGAGCTTTTTTCAGAGCACTATGCCTGTGTAAGTATCTTGGCTCTGTTTGAATCACTTCAGTTCACACAACCTTAATTTGCCACCCCTGAGTGATATGACTCTCACCCGTGTGTGTGAACAAATTTGTTGGATGAGAATCAATAACGAGCCTTCCATTATTGATGGCCATTTATTGATGCCCGTGCATCATTTATGTCAGTTCCCTGATCTATTATTGATGTCATATCTGACTGAGGTTTATTCTTCATTCATTCTCCACTGCTGGGCTGAAGGGGGAATGGAATCAAGGCCTTCTATTCCTATTCTGTACTGTGTATCTCTCTAGATCACTGGTTCTTAATCCTGGTCGTTTGTTTTTGCCCTAGCACTACACACCTGATTCAAATCATCAACTTGTCATCAGGCTTTGATGATTTGAATCAAAGAACTACACATCTGATTCAAATCATCAACTTGTCATCAGGCTTTGATGATTTGAATCAAAGCACTACACACCTGATTCAAATCATCAACTTGTCATCAGGCTTTGATGATTTGAATCAAAGAACTACACATCTGATTCAAATCATCAACTTGTCATCAGGCTTTGATGATTTGAATCAAAGCACTACACATCTAATTCAAATCATAAACTTGTCATCAGGCTTTGATGATTTGAATCAAAGCACCACACATCTAATTCAAATCATCAACTTGTCATCAGGCTTTGATGATTTGAATCAAAGCACTACACATCTAATTCAAATCATCAACTTGTCATCAGGCTTTGATGATTTCAAAGCACTACACATCTAATTCAAATCATAAACTTGTCATCAGGCTTTGATGATTTGAATCAAAGCACCACACATCTAATTCAAATCATCAACTTGTCATCAGGCTTTGATGATTTGAATCAAAGCACTACACATCTAATTCAAATCATCAACTTGTCATCAGGCTTTGATGATTTGAATCAAAGCACTTCACACCTGATTCAAATCATCAACTTGTCATCAGGTGTTGATGATTTGAATCAAAGCACTACACACCTGATTCAAATCATCAACTTATCATCAGGCTTTGGGTCCCCAGGACTAGGACTGGGAACCACTGCTCTAGATCACAGATACATAGAACTGGTATTTTGTCACAGTAGATGAGTAGCCAATGTGGTATAGAAGTGCTCTACTGCTAGCCTGTGTTTCATTGATGTTTGTTTGGACAGAGGCATCATTTGAAACATGACATTTAACTAGTTAATAACTGTGCAGTTACCTGTGTTATTACTGAACGTATTATATCTGTCGCATGGTGGTACTTGATGAACAATTACCTCAATTTTGGCCAGAAGATCCTGAAGTTCTCCTGATTCATTCATGCCCAATATTTTTTCAGCACCCTGCAAAGTTATTATCATAGTGTAAGATTCCTCATATCCTTACTAAACATATGATTATTTCATAGATGTATGGTCATAACACTGATATGTTCAAGGTGGATTATATATTTTGTTTGAGGGTAATACGAGCTATAATGTTTCACAATAGGATGTTAGTAATTTCAAACGTCAACATAAAGCATTTTAGAGTAGGAGTGCTGTATCAGGTCCCTCTGTCCATGTTATCTTATTCGTTATGATATAAAATGCCACACTAATCCTAAATCAGCACTCCTAGTCTGAGATGGTTTATTAATACAGGCTCAGGAATTTTTAAATGAACTGTATGAACAAGTGAAAGCTCTGACCCCGAGATAGTGTCCATCGATGAACACGACTGGTAGCGAGGGAGGTTCGCCCACATGCTTGCATCGTTCCTCCAGGTCCTTCCCATACTCACAGTCCAGGGCTATGTTCTTTTCCAGGAACTTAACCCTGTGGTTGGAGAAGATCTTCCGGACCAACTCACACCTCTCAAATGTGGCCCTTACTACTCGGAAGCTGGTGGTGTATATCACTATCCGCCCAAACTCTAGTGTCAACTTCGGCTAGAAAGGAAAACACATAAAAAATTCAATGAGTTGCTGTATGTGATTAACCATCTATAAAAAGGTAACTGCCAAAAATAAATAAACACCAACATAAAGTGTCTTAATAGGGCGTTGGGCCACCAGAACAGCTTCAATTCACCTTGACATAGATTCTACAAGTGTCCGGAACTCTATTGGAGGGATGTGACACCATTCTTCCACAATAAATTCCATAATTTGCTGTTGTGTTAATGGTGGTGGAAAACGCTGTCTCAGGCCCCGCTCCAGTCTCCAGTGTTCAATTGGGTTGAGATCAGGTAACCGTTTAGAAATTACAGCACTGTTTGTACATAGTCCACCCATTTAAGAAGACCAGAAGTATTGGGACAAATTCACTTATATGTGTATTACAGTAGTAAAAAGTTATGTATTTGGTCCCATATTTATAGCACACAATGACTACATAAAGCTTGTGACTTTACAAACTTGTTGAATGCGTTTGCTGTTTGTTTTGGTTGTGTTTCAGATTGTTTTGTGCCCAATAGGAATTAATGGAAAATAATGTTATTGTGCCATTTTGAAGTCCCTTTTATTGTAAATGAGAATATAATATATTTTCTAAACACTTCTACATTAATGTGGATGCTACCATGATTACGGATAATCCTGAATGAAATGTGAATAATGATTAGTGAGAAAGTTACAGACGCACAAATATCATACACCCAAGACATGCTAACCCCCTCTCACCATTACAATAACAAGGGAGGTTAGCATTTTTTATGCTGAAATTTCTAAATGGTTCACCTGATATGGATGAAAATAGCCTCAAATTAAAGCTGACAGTGTGCACTTCAGTCATTGTGTAATTTCAAATCCAAAATGATTGAGTATAGAGCCAAAACAACAACTACATTGTCACTGTCCCAATACTTTTGAAGCTCACTACAGTACCTGGAATTTGATATATTCTGTCATCTCTGTATTTTATATGCAGACATCTTGTAGTATTGCAATGTTTCAATCCCTCAAAATCAAGTTTTCATATACTGGAAAATTACAGAGCTTTAATTCTATATTTCAGGCATATTTGGGCTGTTTTGTAGCTTTCTTTACATTTACTTTCTTTTCACACAGTAGTTTGAAAACACTATACTGCAGACCCTTTAAATATAGCATATTATGAGCCTGTTTCCCAGACACAGATTAATAAACCTAGTCATGGATTAAAAATAAATGGTTTATCTCTGTTGAAATAGCTTTGAGACTTAATCTTTGTCCAGATAACGGGCTCCTAAAGATTACATTTCACAATCGTAACAATGGCCAGACCAGATTTCCAATTTTATGAACATAGAGGGAAAAGTACCATTTGACTCGAAAATATGAGTTAACAAAATCCTCTCTGTTTAATGTGAAATTCAACTTTGACTGTGGAAATGTATTCAACTTGTAACTTGTTTCAAAAGGGCACTTCTTCTTTGTTTGTTATTAATTGCAGCTACAGTAACTGAACTATCTAGTCTGTGTAACACTACAGCCTATCAGAGGAGGCTGGTAGGAGGAGCTATAGGAGAATGGGCTCATTGTAATGGCTGGAATGGAATGAATGGAACGTTATTAAACACGTCAAAAACATATGGAAACCACATTTGACTCCTTTCCATTAGTTCCATTCCAACCATTACAATGAGCCCGTCCTCCTATAGCTCCTCCCACCAACCTCCTCTGCAGCCCATACAGTATTCAGTACACCATATCTGGCAGACAGTGTTGTGTATCTACTACAGCCCTGAGTAACCACACAGGTAATCCCTCTCTACGCCTGGCTGGCAATACTATGCACTCTTTTCACAGGCCTCATTCCATTACCACCAAATCCTGCTCTAGGAGTCTCACATAATTCCCATATTGTGCTTTAATGCAAGTTATCTAATTATGCTTACTGCTCATTAACTCTTTACACAGAAAATGCTAGAAAGCAAAGTATAGATAATTAATTAACCTGATTAGCTTCTCTTGAAACATTTAACGAAATGCATCATTCATTCCCAAGTGACCTTGTCCTCCTTTGTGTTCATTTGTCCAGGGACTGAGAGTGACTACCTGTAACCAGATGTCAGCCAGTGACATTGTGGAGGAGGTTGGCTACTGGCCTTTTACATATATGGACGTAATGCATATGACAAACAGTTATGCGATGTCATTAACACTAAGCGGTCTACGGTGTCCATATTAGGACAGCCTCAGTCTCAGCAGAACTTGCTTTATTATTGTTTTCTACCAGTAGTGGGTTTTGAGAGAAAAACAATATTGAGAGAGTGATCGGTTTATTTGGATGTTTAAACCTGGTTTACCTTGTATACTAATTAGAACATGTGCTGTGCTGTTCTCGGTCTTGTAATTTATTATATGAGACGAGGATATAAACAGCACCTGTTTTCCCTTGGTTATAAAGATACTTTCTAGGTTATAAAGCATCTTTTGATATTTTATGCAGACAAATGTTTAGAATATTAAATCATGTTTATTATGTTATATGGAGCCTGTAAGATGTATAGTGCCTATAATTTAAGCTGACACACTACACTGTTAAAAGGTAGTCAACTATTCAATTAAAACATAGACTCTGCTGTTTTTTAACACTGTGTAAAGTGAATGCAATAATAACCAGTGTTGACATGTTACTTTTATCTATTTACTGAGTTAACATTATGTGAAAGTGTTACATTTACTCTGTGTAGTGTGGGACAATATTAACAGTTTTGGGTTTTGAATTTAACACTAGAATTTATTTACCATTCACAATTTTGCTGTGATGCACTAGCAAACAAATGAGAACTATGAAAAAACACTGAAAAGGTACAACACATATTCATCATACTTTCACCTAGATCACTTACCCCAAATGCATTAGGGAGATTTTCAAATAAGGCCTGACCTGCACTGACTTTGTGCTTGACTCCCCTCACAGTCCCATTGTTGCTGAGGATGTTGACACGCTTGTGGCTGATCGGTGCTCTGTCCTTTGAGGTCCCCGCATACATGAGCAGATCCTCTGGCTCACTCTCGCTATAATCCAACTCGGAGCCCAGAAACCCATACAGAAAACCATGTCCGTTAGCATCTCCACTTGTGGAAGGTGTACTGATCCGGTCTACATCCAAACTACTGGTGCAGTCTGAATCCAACGAGTCTGATGGCCCCTCATCTTTAAAAATCTCCTTCAGCACCCGACCGCTATTCCCCGAAGCCACGCGGAACCTCAGCTGCTTCTGGGGCTTCTCTTCACCCGGCAGTGTCAACATTGTCTCCTCCATTGGAAAACCCAGTAGTAGATTACATGGTCCAGAAAGGTGCTTTGCAGTCCCCTTCTTCTTTCATTCGAAGCTTAACATAACCACCTTTGACTAGACAAACTATTTTTTCCTCATGGATTACTAGAGTAATCCTCACAGTTTGAAGAGTTCTAAAAAAGACTGGCAGTCCTAAGCTGCCTCGCTCTTGAAGTTGCAGTACAGGATCAGTAAATAATGCATGTATTTCTACCATGGTAACAGAGAAAAGCAACCTAAAGTAAACCGATAGCCCCTGCTGAATAATTCATCACACTTTGCAGTTTTCTCTGAAGATTTGACAAAACAGTTTTGAACAAACTGGCAAAATAGTTTTGAACAAACTGGGATGGATCAGTCTCCAACCTGCCAAAATTGTACAAAGTAACATTTGCCTGAACAAGGTACACTTTCACATTGCACTTGTGTGACTGATTTTCCATAGGGATCTGATTTGAACCGGTGATCATTCATTACATAATATGTCTGTTTAGGAAGAAAATCTCATCTATTGTCTTACAGACATTCTAAGTCTCCAACACCAACACACACCCTGGATGAGGAAGATTGTGACCATTTGAATTGTGTGAAGGCCGAGGCATTGTGCTTGGCAGTAAGTGCCTCCTCAGAATTGTGTTGTGACTACATGCACACACCCGTTGAACATGAATGAATGACATAAGGAGACGTCCATACATCCTTTGTCCTCATTGGTGTACATTTCCCTCCCTTTGAACTCTGGGGGAAAGCAAGGCTGCTGTTACACCCATCGTAGAGCCGGCGACAGGGAAAGGTGTTCATCAAACACACCTCACCCAACAGTAGTGGACCAGACCATATAATGTATCACGGCCACACAATACCATGGTGTGTCTGCAGAAACACCTTGCCTCAGACATAAAGATACTGCCTCAGACACAGGTCTTGAAGTGTCTTTGTGCAAATATGGTACTTTGGTACTTTAGCTAGAGCCGTGGCAAGACCACTTTGTTTGAGTGGCCCAGGTCAGCCTCTGAGGGAAGATGGGCCCTGACCCCTCATCCCTGTGCCCAGCTGTCAATGTTGTCGCATGTGCCGATGAGACAGACCAGGGGGAAGTGGGATGGCTCTTACTGGTGCCTCAGAGGCCTAGTACTATGAGATCGGCTGTGGTGCCAACTCCTATTGATCTGAGGCGACTCTCATACTCTCGTAGATTTCTTGATGATATGAGAACATTAAAGTGGCAATCAGCAGTAGAAACAATAACAAAGCATTTTCCCTGTTTTGGTAAAAGCTGAGGGATGGGGTCTGGAGAAATGTAACCACTCTCAAATTCATAGACAGAGCTATGGATGCAAGGAATGACCATCCATGTTTAATGTTATCTAAATTATAGTTTCAACCATGTACTGAGGCTACATTGTTTGTTGACATTTACTTTGTTTACAAACATTGGAGTAAACAAGTTTATATTTTGGGTTCTGGTATGACAGTTAAACTAAGCTCATGAGGCATTTATAAGTTATATTTTTCAAGAACCAATAGGTACATATAGAGTCCAAAAATGAATGTAGCTTCTGCTGATTGCTCCTTTAAAGCTGCTATAGAGATTTAGTTTTGTATGTAATGGGTTATTTCATGTTACTGCTAGGGCCAAATGGACAGTGGTGAGAAGCTAGTGTGGGAAGGTGACAAGAACAGAACAGTATGTCTCTCGTGGATTAGTAGGTGCACAGGGTACATTGGACAGTCAACGCCAATACCCCCTGTGGTGAAGCTGTTGTAGTGATAGTGTCTGTAAGACTAGTTACCGCAAGCAGCTGAGATTATCCATGCACCCACTGTGCACAGAGGTCAGTTCAACGACTAGCCAATATTTGATTGAGAAGTCAACTAACATGAATTATATGTAAAATCAACAAACTTCAAGCCATGTCAATAAAAGTGGGTAGGGAATGACCTTTTGAACACCCAATAGGTCTTCTATGGTTAAGGGCAGTGTCTTTCCCTCTAAATGTCATATTTGTGTCCGACAGAGCAACTGGGACTCAAAGGGGACCTTCCCTTAACCTACCAGCACCCGGCTTTCATCCCCACATTTCATGCTATTGACTAGTCTCTCGTGACAGATGGTTCTGGGATTAGCTATTGGCTTATCAAACGTATCACAACACAATGTTAGACTGCACCTCCTCCCACACCCAAGGCATCAAAGAGTAGGCTCGTGATCAGTAAATCATAAAAATAAAAAAACATCACACGATAGAGAACCCTGAAAAACTGTACATTCATTGTTATATCACTGACTTCAGTAAAAAACATCTGCCATTTTATCTGGGCGTGTTCATTTGGCACCAAATGGAAGAAAATGGACTGAAACAAGGCCGGACTATCTAGACTCCAATAAGAAACGTTTTTAATCATTGTGTGCCCTGATGAACACAACGCTGGTTTGATCAGATTCAGAAAAGCAAATATTTTGTGTGATTCAAGGAACCAAATATACTCAATATTAAACAGAGTGCATCGAAGTGAGAGACTGTGATCAAGAATAAGCCCTTCACAAATGAGTTGTTTTAAAAAAAATGTTTTATTCAATTCAATTCTACTCCATTCTATTATATTCTATTTTAGCTGTTAGGAGTCAAAGTCTTTGCGCTCACTCAAAGGTTCCCTTTACATGGCAATCAACCTGATCCATCCCCCAAGTATAATAGAACAACATCCACCAGAGGGCAGACTGGAATTAAATTTGCAGTGAAATAACAGGCTGGCCCATTACCTCCCAAAGGGCTAGAGAGACAAGGACTAATGCCTGTATCTATGAGCCTGGCTCAGCTCACTCCCTGGGGCTGAAGGAGGGATCAATCTCCCCCCATTAGCAAATCGTTCCAACCCACTGAACAGGAAAGAGTGAGAGGAGTACATCTCGTTGAGAGACGGCCATACTAATAATCAGAAAGAGACTAAGATGCCAAATATATATATTTTTTTTCTCCCCAATTTCGTGATATCCAATTGATAGTTACAGTTTTGTCCCATACGGACTCAGGAGAGTCGAAGGTCGAGAGCCGGGGGCCTCCCGGGTGGCGCAGTGGTTAAGGGCGCTGTACTGCAGTGCCAGCTGTCCCTGGGTTCGCGCCCAGGCTCTGTCGTAACCGGCCGCGACCGGGAGGTCTGTGGGGCGACGCACAATTGGCTTAGCGTCGTCCGGGTTAGGGAGGGCTTGGTCGGTAGGGATGTCCTTGTCTCATCGCGCACCAGCGACTCCTGTGGCGGGCCGGGCGCAGTGCGCGCTAGCCAAGGTTGCCAGGTGCATGGTGTAGCCTCCAACACATTGGTGCGGCTTATTTCCGGGTTGGATGCGCGCTGTGTTAAGAAGCAGTGCGGCTGGTTGGGTTGTGTATCGGAGGACGCATGACATTCAGCCTTCGTCTCTCCCGAGCCCATACGGGAGTTGTAGCAATGAGTCAAGATAGTAGCTACTACAACAATTGGATACCACGAAATTGGGGAGAAAAAGGGCAAAAAAAAAAAATTAAAAAGAAGGTCCATGCGTCCTCCGAAACACGACCCTGTGCAGCACTGCTCGCTTCACCCGGAAGCCAGCCGCACCAATGTGTTGGAGGAAACACTGTACAGCTGGCGACCGAAAAGTCAGCGTGCATGTGCCCGGCCTGTCACAAGGAGTCGCTAGAGCGCGATGGGACAAGGACATCCCGTCCGGCCAAACCCTCCCCCAACCCGGACGATGCTGGGCCAATTGGGCAGCTGCCTCATGGATCTCCCGGTCTCGGCCGGATACGACACAGGCTGGGATCGAACCCGGATCTGTAGTTGACAGACTGGTACTTCATGTTAGACTGGTACAGACTGGCATCTCATTGTCATGCCAAACAGATTGGTACTAGGCTAGTATGGCAACTCATTGTCATGCCAAACAGACTGGTACTTAGGCTAGCATACACCATGTTTTAGTAGACATTTATTAAGATGACAAATATATTTTTTTACCCAATTTTGTGATATCCAATTGGTAGTTAAAGTCTTGTCCCATCGCTGCAACTTCTGTATGGACTCAAGCGAGGCGAAGGTCCTCTTGGTATTCACATCTTTATTAAGATCATCTGTCCTTGACTCTGTTACATTAGTTCAGCTCAGTGGTCGGCATTTACTGGGCTCTTATCTGATTATGGAGAAAGCCACACACACACACACACACACACACACACACACACACACACTCATCTCTCTGTGTGGTCAGACTTATGCTGCACAGTCCTAGCCTGTGGTCAGTAGCAGTGCTGCCGGTTTCTCAGACCCAAGACCTTTGACTGTAGAGAGAGGCAAAGATAATTGCAGGTCCCATTACAACAAGAGTGGGCAGTAATGCCAACATAATCAAATCAAATCAAATCAAACAAGCTAAGTCCATGAAAGACTGTGGTCTACCCGGCCAAATGGCCTCACGACTCCTACAACGAGAGGATGGTGCATTAGATTGAACTTCCTGCTTCATGGTAACCGTGTTTATCTAAATGACCATTCCTCAGATGGAAAACCGGAAGTACCTGTCATCTTAAATCAAATGACATTAAGCTATTAAGCTATGACAAGCTATTAACGAATTAAATGAGTTACTTTATGGTAAGGACATGAGTTTTGTATAGAGTGGCTCCAGCGTTCTATGGTGTTCATCTCTATCAATAGGCCTACCGCCCTTTAAGCCATATTGCAAGATAGGCTACTCAGTCTAAATGTAAATGTAGTGAACCATTTCAGTTGGTGCTCCTTCCTTGCTTTTGAATCGTAGCTCTGTTGCTCTGTTCCTTCCTTGCTTCTGAATTGTATCTCTGCTATTGCCAGAGCCTTGAGGGGAAATTATCTTTGATGAGCAGCGCATGCTTTATTAAAGAAATCTCCTGCTCAAGTTACATTTGCAGTATGCTCTTCTAAGGGGCATTAAATAAGATCTGTGCAATCATAACAGTTAAGAGGTGCGTTACATCATTTATTGTGCAGATGAAAAGGATTGAATCCAAGGCAATTCAGACAATTCAGTTGCTCAATTCCCCTTACAATGCTGTCATGTTTAGTCTATATACCACTGTCCAGTCCAAACAATGGTGTAATTAGAGTTGTTAAAGCTCTGTCCTAAAATGTTTTATTAACATGTTGGATTTAGCTTATAATGTCCCACATGTCAATTCGGTCGAACAATGGCAGCCATTGTGATCATTATAGCAGAACTGAACAAAACCCAAAACATGCAGGGTTTCATGACAATTCAAACTGCTTTGACAGGGGCAAGGCATGTAGAGGGGTGAGTTGTCATTTTTTTAGAATGATATGCAATAAAAAAAAACACCACGCACATAATCAAACGGGCAGGCTTCTTGTCACTGTTGCTAAGCAACCTTAGGAGCCATAGAACCAAAACCCCTGTGGTGGCATGCGGATGTTCAATTAGGTGGAGAGAGAAAAATGAAATCTTTGCAAGAGATATATATCCAACTGTGGGTGTGGTTTTTCTAGTTCTCTTTGAATATGTCATCATCATATCCATAATCTATTCAAATTTGTATATATATATATATATATATATATAAATATATATATCTTTAACATGCATTAAACATGAATAGCATTGTGTTCTTGTAGATTTAATACTTCTCACACTTTCAGCGTTTCTCACACCTCCACAGATATGCTGGTCTGCTTGAATGTATCTTCTACTTTCCAAACATAGTTCTCATAGATCAGTGGGTTGACAGGAGCAGGAGGCAAGTTGTATGTCATAGGTGTATCTGGTACTACTATCTCCTTGAATTATCACAAATCAATAATTTCATGTAATTTGAAAAGAAACAAAGATTTATACTATAGCATAATAAACAATATATTGCATTTTAGCAGATGTGTTTATCCAAAGCAACTTGCAGTAGTGCGTGAATACATTTTCGTATCCTTGGCCCCAGCAGGAATCAAACCTACAATCCTGACCATACCGGCATTCCCTCTGGGAAAAATAAAGTTATTCTATTCTATTCTATAAAAGTCGAATGTGAATACAATCCAGACTGACAGACTAGTATATGTTCATATATCTTAGAGGGGAAGCCACAGACCTCAGTTGTGTCCAGCCACAAATATTGATCAAGCAGCCAGGTTCACAATAAGTTCTATGAATGTCAGAGGAAGCTCGTGGGAGGAGCCATAGGAGGTAGGACTCATTGTAATGGCTGGAATGGAATAAATAGAAAGGTGTCAAACACATCAAACATATGGAAACCACGTTTGAGTCAGTTCCATTTATTCCATTCAGTCAATACAATGAATGAACCCGTCCTCCTATAGCTACTACCACAAGCCTCCACTGATGGCTATGTAAATCACCCTGGATTAGACTGTCTGCTAAGCATCTCTCTAGACAATAATAACATATTAAGATTGCTACTGATACTGCTAGAACTAATTTATTTGGTGTGGCTGGTCATGCTGCAAACTCTGTCTGAGTAAAATGACACAGAAAAAAAACACCAGCTGACATGTACAGTTGAAGTCGGAAGTTTACATACACTTAGGTTGAAGTCATTAAAACTTGTTTTTCAACCACTCCACAATATTCTTGTTAACAAACTATAGTTTCGAAAAGTCGGTTCGGACATCTACTTTATGCACGACACAAGTCATTTTTCCAACAATTGTTTACAGACAGATTATTTCACTTATAATTCACTGTATCACAATTCCAGTGGGTCAGAAGTTTACATACACTCAGTTGACTGTGCCTTTAAACAGCTTGGAAAATTCCAGAAAATTATGTCATGGCTTTAGAAGCTTCTGATAGGCTAATTGACAAGGTCGCTCAGCAAGGAAGAAGCCACTGCTCCAAAACCACCATAAAAAAGCCAGACTAAGGTTTGCAACTGCACAACTGATCATACTTTTTTGAGAAATATCCTCTGGTCTGATGAAACAAAAATATAACTGTTTGACCATAATGACCATCGTTATGTTTGGAGGAAAAAAGAGGAGGCTTGCAAGCTGAAGAACATCATCCCAACTGTGAAGTATCGGGGTGGCAGCATCATGTTGTGGGGTTGCTTTGCTGCAGGAGGTATTGGTGCACTGCACAAAATAGATGGCATCATGAGGAGGAATAATTATGTGGATATATTGAAGCAACATCTCAAGACATCAGTCCGGAAGTTAAAGCTTGGTCGCAAATGGGTCTTCCAAATGGACAATGACCCCAAGCATACTTCCAAAGTTGTGGCAAAATGGCTTAAGGACAACAAAGTCAAGGTATTTGGAGTGGCCATCACAAAGCCCTGACCTCAATCCCATAGAAAATTTGTGGGCAGAACAGAAAAAGTGTATGTGAGCAATGAGGCCTACAAACCTGAGTCAGTTACACCAGCTCTGTCAGGAGGAATGGACCAAAATTCACCCAACTTATTGTGGGAAGCTTGTGGAAGGCTACCTGGAACATTTGACCCAAGTTAAACAATTTAAAGGCAATGCTACCAAATACTAATTGAGTGTATGTAAACTTCTGATCCACTGGGAATGTGATGAAATAAATAAAAGCTGAAATAAATAATTATCTCTACTATTATTCTGACATTTCACATTCTTAAAATAAAGTGGTGATCCTAACTGAACTTACTATGATTTAATGTCAAGAATTGTGAAAACTGAGTTTAAATGTATTTTGCTAAGGTGTATGTAAACTTCTGACTTCAACTGTATATAATTTTCTTCACAAACATCTTCTCCGTCAGAAAGCCTTGTAACCATTTTCACAACATGTTGTATTCGTTATGTACAATGAATTAGGGAGATCTGTATACAGACAACTGGAAAGCCATCAGTTAGGCTAAAGGTTCACAGTTTATTGTTTGTCTTAAATGACATACCCTTTTCAAGTGTTGGGTTGATAAAGATTAATTTAAACTGTTTAGGGATTATATGGTAGCCATGAATGTTTTATAACATTATTTTAAATAAACTTCTGGACTCCAAATACTCATGATTTCTGAGACGACAAAATACATTTCACATAACAAATAAATACAGTTGGCTGTTAATTTTGCTAACAGCCTACAGGAAAACAAAATGTTAATGCTTGGGATTTCAGCCTAAACCACAAGTAAACACACAAATAACGTATTCTCAACAAAAAAAGAAATGAATTGTTTTAGGGCTTTAATATCCTAAAATAATTATAAACTCAGCAAATCGCACAGTGGTGACTGCTTCAGGCAGAGACTCATAAATAGCGAACTGTCATTACTTCCCCCTTCATGACTAAACCGCAGTCGCGAATCTCCACAGGAGTCGCTAATGCATCCGCCATGTTGGGTAATACTCCTTACCAATTATTTCTGTATTCTTACATCTTATCGATATAGTCTAAATTAACTGTGAATCTGCATATCTACATTTTATTTTGCAATAGAATTTGAATGATCTCTTTGTTGATTTTATGTGAGCCAGGCAGAAATATTTAATTTAGCAATCGTTTTCCCCTACCTGCATTTGTGATGGTACCGTCCATATTGTGAAGCGGCATCATCCTCATTTCAGTTCATGTGAATACTCGTTTTGGATCTGACGTCTTTCTTCATCAATTCAATGAGTAAAGATATGCAGGGGGGACCCACGAAGTCGCGAGTACATTGTTTGTCGTTATTCGTTAGCATTTGAAGATACGTTTACCGTCTGTATGATAGATTTTTTTCCCCCGTTGAATGTAGACTGGCCTTGAATCACTAGACGGGTGAAAAGAGGCAGCAAACCGGCGGGAGCAAAGCAGCGTTTGACAGGTGCCATCGCTCGAGCTCTGTGGAGAGATGCCGCCCGTGCAGAAAACGATGTCTGATCTTCGCTCCCGAGTGGAGGGTGAGTAGCTAGATATGCACGTAGCCGGTTGGGTTAATTACAAGTTAAAATTCCCACGTTATGCCCCTGTGAGATTGATATCGTTATGTGTGGTTATGTTCAGGTAGCTAGCTATTATTATCCAGTTCGCTAACGTTAGTTGGCTAAACTTGACCTCTTCTAGCTACTTAGGTAGCTTTATAGCAAGTATGCATGCAGATATCATACAGCAAAATATTATATATCATGTCCGGTGACTAGTATTATGACCGACAGGCAATTTTCTGCATCGTAACCACCACTGCGGTTCGAAAACTGATGCATAAATACACCTTTTCAATCACATGCAATTCCCCCTCATCTCCATGAACGTTACAATGGAAATAAGATACACCTATCATAAGAAAATGTGAAGCTAGATGGCATCCTCAATGATGGGATATCTGTTTAATTTACTAATGACTCAAGATTATCCAAGTCCCTGAAAATAGAATACCACTGTGTGTATTGTATAGAAACAGCGTATTGCTATTTGTAGACATTTTACTTATTTGTAGCTAAAGATCCCTATACTTGTGTTGACAAAGGCGGGGTCGTGGCTTACTCTGGCTATGGTGTTGAAAGTTTAGACCTATGCTCGAGGCAAGTTGCAGTCGGTTTGATTTGTATCGATCGCTGTTTCCATTTGTCTGCACTCTGGATGAAATACCATGCCCCAAATGGAATATCCGGATCTCCAGCTGCTTTGAAGGACCAAGTGTTCTGTGAAATGGAAGTGTTTAAAAAAAAAAAAAAATTATACGAAGACCATGGAACGTGATCTAAATTTGAGTGAACGTTTTATTGATTTTTATTTTTGTGTTTACTTCCTCAGTGCATCACAGCTGCACTGTACATGAAATCTAGACATTTTGAGCTCAGACCATTTTGAATAGAGTATATTTCACTACAACTATTCCACAGCAAAAGCATAGTAAAGCTATTAAAGCAGATGATGTGGCTACCTATCGTCTTCTAGGCACTCCCACCATGGCAGTTGGATTGCTTGTTTAGTGGGTGTTATTAAACAAGCATTAGGACAGAACTTTGAACAAATAGCCTACCTCACCTTATGTTACTTTATTAAAAATGTCTGTAAGCCTAAGGGAAATTGACATCGTTGCACTTCAGCCTAATGAGCCTATTATAAACCTGAGAGACCAAATCCTTGAAGTGCCACGAGCCTTCCCCAAGCCAACACATATCTTATGACAATAGAAGCTAGCTAGCATAACTGGGACTGCTTTTTCTGTGTCATCTGTTCTAGATGATGTGAAAGTGAAAGGTCTGAATTACTCCCAATGCAGCTGAAGCCAGGGGTGATAATTCCATTGTGTTCAATCGAAGGAGCCTGGCCTTTCAAAGGAGAGTGAGATGAGTTTCAATGCATTGTATTGGTAGGTAGGACTCTAAATAATTAAACGAAAGCATAGATTCCGAAGAAGACTGTTGACTGTTGCAGCTGCAGTCACAAGAGTGAGAACATAAATTATGCAAGGCCTGTCACCACCCCAACCCCACCCTCACTACTGCCCTCCACTTATTTTTTTTCCAGTTACAAAGAGCAAACGTTTCCCTTTCTACTTGGCTGTGAAGCTGTCTGGGCCTTATGCCACACCCACCTATCTAAAGAAAAAGTATCCTATTTTTCTGCGGAAGCACTTTTCTGAACATTGGAATCGATTAGGGCCTGCCCTGTCTGACAAGTCCGTCGTGACCTATCCTGTCCCAGCAAGTACTTTTTTTCTTCTCTCTCTCAACTTGTTATTTTGCTGCATATCCTGCCCCCATCCTCCTGTTCCTTGCATCCCCTCCCTTCCTGTTGTGATTTTTTTTTATCACTGCAGTACATCAGGGCCCTGTTTCCATCTAGAAAGGGCAGCCCTCTGCCAGGCTTACCACCTAATCCACCCGTGGCCTGTCTGTCAGCTTCTCTGTGCGACATCACACTCCCCAGTCTCTCCACCACGTGCCGCTTGGCTTCCCTCCGCTGTGGGGACATCAGACGTCACGGCTCGCGCTGCCCTCACTGGGCCCAGGCCATGTTGCTAAAACAGCTTATCTGAGAACTGTGTGTAGACTGGGGCCTGGGTGATATGAGAGGACATCTACACGTGTACAGAACCAGGCAAGGCATTGACAGGTAATGGCACCCAGGACTTTCAAAGATGGGTTCGGTGTGCGCTGTGAATTGTCCACATCTCTTACGAGGAGGCGTGTGTGTGCTATAAGCTCAGATGAGATCCTTTTGAAAGGAGCGATGATTGCTGTTGAGGGATATCCCCCAGATGGAATGGGTTCAATAAGTCTTAATTGACAGATGTCAGCAACCACCATCCTCTTTTTTGTTTAATGACCTGTTTCACCTGCTTGTCTACAATCACCACATACAGACCCCAGCCCAGCCCCCACCTGGCCAGGTAAAGAAACCCAGACCCCACCTCCACCCCGGACCCCACCTGGCCAGGCAAAGTAGCCCGGACCCCAGCTGGCCAGGTAAACTAGCCCAGAGAGAATCACATTGGTCACATCAAGAGCTTAGTGCTTGTGTGTCTGTTCTGCCCATTCACATAAATACCTAATCCTCCACCATTCTGCTTTGTTCTAACATAAATATTATTCACAAGAAACACACTTAACAGAGTCTACCCCCTTCGCTCTTTCCCCTTCTCTCGCTCTTTCCCCTTCTCTCGCTCTCTCCCCTTCTCTCTCTCTCGCTCTCTCCCCTTCTCTCTCTCTCCCCTTCTCTCTCTCTCCCCTTCTCTCTCTCTCCCCTTCTCTCTCTCTCTCTCTCTCTCCCCTTCTCTCTCTCTCCCCTTCTCTCTCTCTCTCTCTCTCTCTCCCCTTCTCTCTCTCTCTCTCTCTCTCTCGCTCTCTCCCCTTCTCTCTCTCTCTCGCTCTCTCCCCTTCTCTCTCTCTCTCGCTCTCTCCCCTTCTCTCTCTCTCTCGCTCTCTCCCCTTCTCTCTCTCTCTCTCTCGCTCTCTCCCCTTCTCTCTCTCTCTCTCGCTCTCTCCCCTTCTCTCTCTCTCTCTCTCGCTCTCTCCCCTTCTCTCTCTCTCTCTCTCGCTCTCTCCCCTTCTCTCTCTCTCTCTCTCTCGCTCTCTCCCCTTCTCTCTCTCTCTCTCTCTCGCTCTCTCCCCTTCTCTCTCTCTCTCTCTCTCTCTCGCTCTCTCCCCTTCTCTCTCTCTCTCTCTCTCGCTCTCTCCCCTTCTCTCTCTCTCTCTCTCTCTCGCTCTCTCCCCTTCTCTCTCTCTCTCTCTCTCTCGCTCTCTCCCCTTCTCTCTCTCTCTCTCTCTCTCGCTCTCTCCCCTTCTCTCTCTCTCTCTCTCTCTCGCTCTCTCCCCTTCTCTCTCTCTCTCGCTCTCTCCCCTTCTCTCTCTCTCTCTCTCTCGCTCTCTCCCCTTCTCTCTCTCTCTCTCTCTCGCTCTCTCCCCTTCTCTCTCTCTCTCGCTCTCTCCCCTTCTCTCGCTCTCTCCCCAGATTCCTTTTCCTATCGCTTCCTCAAGGTGTCAACAGTCTTCAGACATAGTTTCAGGCTTTTATTTTGAAAAATGAGGCAGAAAGATAACATCGCATCAGGTGGTCACATGAGTTTTGCTCACGCAACAGAGTTCAGACAGCCATTTCCTTTCCCTCTCCTACTTGATATATTATCGATTATATATTTTAAAAACAACCTGAGGATTGATTATAAAAAACGTTTGACATGTTTCTGTGGACATTACGGATATTATTTGGAATTTGTCTGCGTTGTCGTGACCTCTCTTTCCTGTGGATTTCTGAACATAATGCGCCAAACAAACGGAGGTATTTTGGATATAAAAATAATCTTTATGGAACAAAAGGAACATTTAATGTGTAACTGGGAGTCTCCTGAGTGAAAACATCCGAAGATCATCAAAGGTAAACGATTAATTTGATTGCTTTTCAGATTTTCGTGACCGAGCTACTTGATGTTAAGTGTACTTAATGTTTTATCGAGCGATCAATACATTTACACAAACACTTGGATTGCTTTCGCTGTAAAATATATTTTCAAAATCGAAACGACAGGTGGATTAACAAAAGGCTAAGCTGTGTTTTGCAATATTCCACTTGTGATTTCATGAATATAACTTTTTTTTTGTAATATTATGTGAATGTGGCGCTATGCTATTCAGCGGTTGTTGATGACAATTATCCTGCAAAAGGGATGGGTAGCGTCAAGAAGTTGCTTTAGCCCCTACCCAAACGCTGACCATTTCACTTGCCCTAGCAGAGCTGGTTAGGCTGTTTTCATGTTATCCAGAGTGTAATTACGCTTTTATGCCGACATTTACTGACACCGCGTAACACCTGTTTGAATATGGCCTTTCTTAAATCCATCAGTTATTCTTCGCTCTGGCACACTCCGATGAGATATTATAGTAAGTAGCATGTTACTTTATAGATGTTTTGGATATGAAGTGTGAAAATGCTAATATAAGTGCCATTGACTTGCATTGTATTTTTGCCACATGCTAAAAAGTAATCATTGGTAACAGTGGCCAGGTAAACAAAACCAAAGCATGGGTTTTGTTCATAGACTGGAAACTAATATGTAAATAACTAATAGCAGGAACGGCTCCATCTAGTGGTCAGAACCTGTTCACTTCAAAATGTAGGATGGGACATTTCCCTAAACACGGGAAAAAACAAATGACAGATTGAAGAAACAATATGCCAAGCCGCCGCTCCATACTATTTGTCAGACATTGAGAACTGATACTAAATACTTGTTGTTGGGGTGGGATTGGCATGGGGTATGGAGGGTCCTATGGGGGTGTTTGACCATTTATTTGGATTCCTCAGGTCTTACTCATTGTGATGCCGTTTGGCCCAAATTGGATGTTGCTACTGTATTTATTGAATATTATGTGAATACTATCAATTAAAATGACCAATTTGGGTGCAATCAATTAGCTTAATTTCTCAGAGAACAAATTATATTTAAACAAATTAATGTTGCAGGAATTATAATATTATTTGGTTCTAACTACAGAAACAATCTGGCGGGTGCATGGCTTGCTGAAATGACATAGAACGACCTTGACAGGATTGGCGTCTGGTCTGCCCATGTGCCTGGCGGATCACCGGCTGATAATGTGACACAAAAGCCCAACCCGCCATTAAATCCCTTGTCTGGGGTCAGAAGCCTGTCATACCAAGTCCCCCCCGGCCCCCCTCTATTCTCCTCCCGCGCCGCACCCTCACGAGGGTATCTCCTTTTTCTATTTTCCACTTCATGTCCTTCCTTCCATCACCGCGCTACCCTCGGGCTAATATCCATTTCCCCCCATTCTCTCATTCTCTTCGGCTCACCTCAAAGAGACAACCACTCTTCTGTCTCTAAGTCAGTGTAGATGGCAGATGAGGGTTGATACAAGTGTTGGTACAATAGCCTAATCCTCCCTGCTTTTCTCCCACTTTCTCTCACTCCCACTCAACACATGCACAGAGCTGTGTGAATATGCAGTAATTTGTGCACTGCCATACAAAGATGCTCATATTATTGATTGGCTCATGGTCTTAAGATGAAGAGGGCCTATAAGCCCAATACTGTAAACCAGCACATGAAAGAGAGCCTATTGCACTCATTTTCATCAGTAGGACCCCATTGCTGACAGGTAATGATTGTCTTTCTGCCCCTCCACGTTAATCGATTTGATCCTTTGATCTCAGCCCAGATCAATCTTATTTATGAGCTATTCTGGCAACCATGGCACACCACACCTATAATAACCACATTTCATACCCCACACATCAGCCTAGTGTACACCCAGCACAGGAACATAATTCAATACGCCGCTCCAGCACGGGAACATAACTCATTTTTTAATTTTATTTCACCTTTATTTAACCAGGTAGGCTAGTTGAGAACAAGTTCTCATTTGCAACTGCGACCTGGCCAAGATAAAGCAGTTCGACACACAACAACACAGTTACATGTGGAATAAACAAACATATAATCAATACACCGCTCCAGCCCGGGAACATGACTCAATACTCGGCTCCAGCATCATTTATGGAATCTCTATAGGAGAGAGTTGAGAAAAAGCCTTTTCCTCTGGCTTCTCTTACCATCTACCTGCCTGCTATGCGTTTGTGAGGGAGAGGGGTCAAGCGTACATATCAAATGTTATTGTTCACATACAGGTATTTAATAGATGTTATTGCTAGTGATGCACCAATATAACATTTTTGACCGATATCTTTCTTGCCCCCAAAAAATATGCAGCCCTTTAAGCATTCTAGTACAGTTAAATAGTTAGACCGCTGCGTCCATGTGTGTTAAGGCACTGCATCTCAGTGCAAAAGGACTGTAGTGCATCGTCACTACAGTCTCTGGTTCGAATTCGGCCGTGATTTGGAGTCCCATATGGCGGCGCACAATTGGCCCAGCGTTGTCCGGGCCGTCATTGTAAATGAGAATTTGTTTTTTAACTGACTTGCCTAGTTAAATAAAGGTTACACACACACATACACCACACTGACCAAAAATGTATTTTGTTGGCATTATCTTATATATATTATAATATAACATATTTCTTTCACTTTCTTACTGTGCTGTTTCGTTATTCGTTTGTTCAGTCGTTTCATTCTCAACCAGGATTTCTATGGAACGCTGTTTGGGTCTTGTATGTCAAAAAAGATAAATGTCAAATAACACCTTTTTGACTTGTCAAATAATATTGTTGACCAATCAGGACCTGAATATGACTGCACGTCACATCATTTAACGCATTCTTAAATGTTTTACGTAGTTATTACACATTGACTACACTATCACTCATATTTCATATGTTACAAAAGATTCATCTTTTATGGCATTCATCATATGCCATAATATGCTGGTAGTTGTCTTGCGCACCTAGGGTGCTGGTCATAAAAAAATCGAACTCTCATGGATGCAAACAATGTTCTTCCCCAAAAACATAGCAAAACGACAATCTAGGTGTCATCATCGAAAACAACCCAACTTTATAAGACAGTTCTTATTTGATGAATTGTGGGTGGACCCATCTATGTGAAGCTAGCCACAATAAGGATTAGCCACAATAGTGTACTTTGATTAGCCTTCAAAATAAAAGTATGGCATTCTATTTGTATTCATTTGCATCACTGTCGATGACATACTTTTATTTTGAAGGCAAACCGAAAATTCCACTATTTTGCCTATTCCTTATTGTGGCTAGCTTCACAACACATAACCCGGTCCGGTCGAACCTCACTAGGCCAGATGACGCTAGCTGGCTGCTTATAATGTTAGCTTTGGGCAACTGGATTAATTAGCTGGCTAGCTATTTATTTTCATGAACTAAGATTCCATTTCAATAAGCGAACAACAAGTGGCAACCTAGCTAATACTTGCTCACAAGATTCCTAAATCATTGCTAAGAATAATGAAAATACAGCCTCTAAGGTGCAGGGTTGAGTAACCGGATGTTAATCGGCTAGTGATGGCTATTTTAAGTCTGATGGCCCTTGAGATAGAAGCTGTTTGTCGGTTACTCGGTCCCAACTTTGGTGCAACTGTACTGACCTCGCCTTCTGGATGGTAGATGGGTGAACAGGCCGTGGCTCAGGTGGTTGGTTGTCCTTGATTTTATTTTTGCCTTTCCAGTGACATCGGGTGCTGTAGGTGTCCTAGAGGGCAGGCAGTGCTGCGCCTTCTTCACCACACTGTCTGTGTGGGTGGACCATTTCAGATGGTCAGATGTGTACGCCGAGGAACTTGAAGCTTTTCACCTTCTCCGCTGTGGTCCTGTCGATACGAATAGGGGCATGCTCTCTCTGCTGTTTCCTGAAGTCCACTATCAGCTCCTTGGGTTTTTTTTTGCCGTTGAGGTTCAAGGTTATTACATGAGCAGGCCACTGTAGAACAACACACATTCTAGTAAGCGGTCAATGCGATCATGCCACAGCAGGACTGCAAGGTCAGGTGAGAAGGCGATGGCCGACATTCCACGGAAAGGCAACACCATCAATGGTCAGGAAACTGAAACCGAAGTTGCCCTTGGGCATGGGCCCGGAGTCTTGTGTTTTACGACCCTGCTCGTGACTTGGTACAACTAACCTACAGTGGTTCTTCCTTTTAAAAGTTTTGTAGTACTGCAGCACACAAGCTGCCACAGAATTCTATGGCACATTATTTAAGTGTCAGCTATTGTTGCCTTTTAATGCTAGTTAGTGCTAGTTGGACCACCAAAAGGCATCTTTGTGAAGCATTTTACTTTTTTAATATTGGCTGTACTAGAGAAATGTAAAACCTTTTTTTGTAAGAACGCAGTATATGGGATTGGTTTTAAGAAATGTTATTAATATTATGGAATTTCTAATCCAAGAAAAACGAAACTCTGACAACGTGACCGGTCGAGAGTAGGCTACTGTACTAAGAGCAAAAATAATCCTAACATTTCCACACCCTAATTGTAGGCTATCCAATACCCAAACGGAGATTCAGTGAAAATAAAAATGTAATTGATTTATCAATGCCAGTCCCCATGCTTGTCTCAGAGCAGTGTGAATCGGTGCTGAAATAGTTGACCACATGTAATTCAGTGATATTTATTCCCATAGTAATTCATTATGGATCCATAACAAAATAAACATCTGCGTTACAATTATAATGCATGGTTAATAATAAATTAATATATTTGTAGGGGTTGATGCATTTTTTTGTTCGGGCAAATCTGGTTTTGGAGTACTTAAAACAATGCCTTTGGTGGATCATCATCAAGAGAGAGGGTCCAGCATATCCATCCAGAAGGCGATGTTGAGCTAATCTAGGCTAATGCGATTAGCATGAGGTTGTAAGTAACAAGAACATTTCCCTGGACATAGACATATCTGATATTGGCAGAAAGCTTAAATTCTTGTTAACCTAACTGCACTGTCCAATTTACAGTGAAATACTACCATGATATTGTTTGAGGAGAGAGCACAATTTTGAACATGTAGTACTTAGTGTGCATCATTGTTTTCGCTCATACAGCTGCCCTTACTCTCCTAACCTCCTAATAAACAAATTAGGCACATTTGGGCAGTCTTGATACAAAATTTAACAAATGCCATGGTTCATTGGATTATTCTAAAACTTTGCACGTTGCTGCCATCTAGTGGGTAAAATCTAAATTGCACCTGGGCTGGAATAATACATTATGGCCTTTCTCTTGCATTTAAAAGATGGAACATTTTTTTTTCTTTATATTTTACCAGATCTATTGTGTTCTCCTACATTCCTTTCACTTTTCGACAAACGTAAGTGTTTCTTTTCAAATGGTACCAAGAATATGCATATCCTTGCTTCAGGGCCTGCGCTACAGGCAGTTAGATTTGGGTATGTCATTTTTGGCAAAAATGGGGAAAAAAAAGGTGGTGGATCCTTAAGAGGATTTAAACCTGAATACTGATGTAGCTACTGTGCCTTTTGCAAGCTTAGGATTTGATATCTGGCTCATCTGGCAAGGTCACGCCTTTGGTTCTGACTTCTAAACTTGAAATATCCTTGTTCATGGTAATGAGAGAGAGGGGAATGCATAACGTTTACACTCTGTCAGTACATGTTATTGTTAGACATCAGGTATTCTATGGAAAGGAGATGGGCCACAGTCTGGTTGCAGTTGTTGGGTTGTAATTTGAAATACTTCCTACACCAGAAGATGATGGATATTTGTAGGAGGAATGTGTATGGTGGGGTAAATTAAGGTTGGATATGAGCCAGGGGCTTGGAATGTTACGAAGTAAGGAAAAGGCAATCACATGGTTGCAGTCACTGATAAGGGTAGATTAGTGAGGAATGGGGGCCCAGGTCAGGTCACATTAAGGGAGAAGGAAGAGTTTATTACCAATATCACTTAACTTCCTGTCTGGCAACAGATGTATTGGGCTGTCCAGATGTGTAAGGAGGAGACTCGGCGTAGGAGGAAGGTTTAAATGCCAGGGCTTGTGTAAATGTGTTTTTGTCTAATGCAGCTGTGTGACCCAGTGGGCGAATAAACTTGGTTTGAGCTTTACTAGTTGTCCGTGAATTTTTTAAACTTTGTTTATTTAGAACATAATAGTTCAAAGGAACAATCATGTGTTTCAGTCAGCCTCTGCTTGTTATTTACTATCCGATGTGGCTTGGCTGAGGTGTCGGAACTGTCAGTTACCTCCCAAGATCCCCCGGCAAAGTGTGCTAGCAGATACTCATAGACTTCGTCATTGTGCTAACGCTAGTTAGGCTCGGGAAACTACCTCGAACTTCCTCCATACTGGGCACAGACAAAAATGCTATGCACAAGTTAATCAGGGAAATAGATAAAGGGCCTCATTGCCAAAATCCCAAAGTGTCCCTTTAATAATTCAACAGGAAGCATCAAATATGCATGTCCCTGTGGTGTGTGCTTAAGTGAGTTTTGGAAATCCTTCAGCGTATGTTGGAGTGGAACTGGACCGACTAATGTAAAGTAGGTCTATTGACACGTGGTTAGTTATGATGAATTTAATTGGATGTGACTCACCATTCTCCTAGCTGACATAGAAACACCCAGGGTCATGTTCATTAGGGCATGCAAAGGAAAATGAGCGCTTCTTATTGGACAAGTCCAGGTAGTCCCTCTTGTTGTCTTGAGCAATCCTTACAGACGAAACACAGCACTGCTTTTCTCCACATGGATACTACAGGTGTAGGATCTTAATTTGACCTATAATGTTACAGTAAAATGATCCTACAGCAACAGGATTTGAAGGTCCTGTACTGGCGTGGTCTGCCGTTGTGAGGCCTGTGGGATGTAGTGCCAAATTCTCTGAAATTACGTTCTAGGTGGTTTATGGCAGTGAGATTAACATTCAGTTAAAAAAAACTCTGGTGGACATACCTGCCGTGAGCATGCCAATTGCACGCTCCCTCAACTGGAGACATCTGTGGCATTGTGTTGTGAGACACAACTGCACATTTTAGTGGCATTTTATTGACCCCAGCACAAGGTGCACCTATGTAACGACCATGCTGTTTAATTTGTTTCTTGATATGCCACACCTGTCAGGTGGATGGATTATCTTGGCAAAGGAGAAATGCTCACTAACAGGAATGTTAACACATTTGTGCACAAAATTTGAGAACTCTGCTTTTGTGCTCATGGAACATTTCTGGGATATTTTATTTCATCTCATGAAGCATGGGACCAACACTTTTACATGTTGCGTTTTATATTTTTGTTTAATATCCATAGTTTAGTGCAAAAAAATGTGGTAATTAACTACAATGACAAATCAATTGTGGCTACTTGTCCAGTCTGTTTCTTTTACGACTGCTATGTTTGGTTAGTAGACACGGAGAGGGAGAGAAGAGACACAATAATTCACAATCAAGAGGGATAGAAAACATTTGCTTCGCGAGGCATCTCTACCTGAAAATACATAATCTAAGTGATTGATAGTTCGGACTTCTGGCAGTCTCTATGGGGGTGCCACAGGGCTCAATTCTCGGCCCGACTCTCTTCTCTGTATACATCAATGATGTTGCTCTTGCTGTTGGTGATTCTCTGGTACACCTCTACGCAGACGACACCATTCTGTATACTTCTGGCCCCTCTTTGGACACTGTGTTAACTAACCTCCAGACGAGCTTCAATGCCATACAACTCTCCTTCCGTGGCCTCCAACTAGAGGTCGACCGATTTTAATCGGAATGGCCAATTTAATTAGGGCCGATTTCAAGTTTTCATAACAATCAGAAATCGGTATTTTTGGGCGCCGATTTATAAATTTAAAAAAAGTTTTTTTATACCTTTTTATTTAACTAGGCAAGTCAGTTAAGAACACATTCTTATTTTCAATGACGGCCTAGGAACGGTGGGTTAACTGCCTTGTTCAGGGGCAGAACGACAGATTTTTCACCTTGTCAGCTCGGGGGACCCAATCTTGCAACCTTAACTAGTCCAACGCAGTAACGACCTGCCTCTCTCGTTGCACTCCACAAGGAGGCTGCCTGTTGCGCGAATGCAGTAAGCCAAGGTAAGTTGCTAGCTAGCATTAAACCTATCTTATAAAAAACAATCATAGTTAACTAGTTAACTACACATGGTTGATGATATTACTATATATTATTTAGCTTGTCCTGCGTTGCATGTAATCTGACTGAGCATACAAGTATCTAAGTATCTGACTGAGCGGTGGTAGGCAGAAGCAGGCGCGTAAACATTAATCCAAACAGCACTTTCGTGTGTTTTGCCAGCAGCTCTTCGTTGTGCGTCAAGCATTGCGCTGTTTATGACTTCAAGCCTATCGACTCCCGAGATGAGGCTGGTGTAACCGAAGTGAAATGGCTAGCTAGTTAGCGTGCTAATAGCGTTTCAAACGTCACTCGCTCTGAGCCTGTGGTTGTTTCCCTTGCTCTGCATGGGTAACGCTGTTGTCGTTGTGTTGCTGGTTCGAGCCCAGGGAGGAGCGAGGAGAGGGACGGAAGCTATACTGTTACACTGGCAATACTAAAGTGCCTATAAGAACATCCAATAGTCAAAGGTTAATGAAATACAAATGGTATAGAAGGAAATAGTCCTATAATACCTATAATAACTACAACCTAAAACTTCTTACCTGGGAATATTGAAGACTCATGTTAAAAGGAACCACCAGCTTTCATATGTTCTCATGTTCTGAGCAAGGAACTGGAAAATTAGCTTTCTTACATGGCACATATTGCACTTTTACTTTCTTCTCCAACACTTTGTTTTTGCATTATTTAAACCAAATTGAACATGTTTCATTATTTACTTGAGGCTAAATTGCTTTTATTGATGTATTAAATTAAAATAAATGTTTATTCAGTATTGTTGTAATTGTCATTTATTACAAATTTAAAAAATAAAACAAAATCGTCTGATTTTATTCGGTATCTGCTTTTTTGGTCCTCCAATAATCGGTATCGGCGTTAAACTCATAATCGGTCGACCTCTAGTCCAGAGTAGTGATGCTGGTTGGGTGAGCAGGTGCGGGCAGGGGTCGGTTAAATTGCATGCATTTAGTTTTCCCTGTGTTTACGAGCAGTTGGAGGTAGAGGTCAACCGATTTATGATTTCTCAACACAGATACCGATTATTGGAGGACCTAAAAAGCAGATACTGAATAATCTGCCGATTTTTTTGTTTTGTTTTTATTTATTTGTAATAATGGCAATTACAACAATACTGAATGAACACTTTAACTTAAAAAAAGAATAATTAAAAAAAGAAAAAAATCGGCAAATCGCCGCCCAAAAATATTGTTGTGAAAACTTGAAATCTGCTCTAATTAATCGGCCATTCTGATTAATCGGTCGACCTCTACTCTGGACGGCTCTGACTTAGAATACGTGGACAACTACAAATACCTAGGTGTCTGGTTAGACTGTAAACTTTCCTTCCAGACTCATATGAAGCATCTCCAATCCAAAATTAAATCTAGAATTGGCTTCCTATATCGCAACAAAGCATCCTTCACTCATGCTGCCAAACATACCCTCCTAAAACTGACCATCCTACCGATCCTCGACTTCGGGGATGTCATTTACAAAATTGCCTCCAACACTATTCTCAGCAAATTGGATGCAGTCTATCACAGTGCCATCCTATTTGTCACCAAAGCCCCATACACTACCCACCATTGCAACCTGTACGCTCTCGTTGGTTGGCCCTCGCTTCATACTCGTCGCCAAACAGACTTGCTCCTGGTTATCTACAAGTCTCTGCTAGGTAAAGCCTCGCCTTATCTCAGCTCACTGGTCACCATAGCAGCACCCAGATGTAGCATGCGCTCCAGCAGGTATATCTCACTTGTCACCCCCAAAGCCAATTTCTTCTTTGGTCGTCTTTCCTTCCAGTTCTCTGCTGCCAATGACTGGAACGATCTGCAAAAATCTCTGAAGCTGGAGACTCTTACCTCCCTCACTAGCTTTTAGCACCAGCTGTCAGAGCAGCTCACAGATCACTGCACCTGTATATAGCCCATCTGTAAACAGCCCATCTATCTACCTACCTCATCCCCATACAGTATTTATTTATTTATCTTGCTCCTTTGCACCCCAGTATCTCTACTTGCACATTCATCTTCTGCACATCTACCATTCCAGTGTTTAAATTGCTATATTGTAATTACTTCGCCACCATGGCCTATTTATTGCCTTAACTCCCTTATCTTACCTCATTTGCACTCACTGTACATATACTTTTTATTTTCTTTTTTTCTGCTGTATTATTGACTATGTTTTGTTTAATCCTTGTGTAACTCTGTTGTTGTATGTGTCGAATTGCTATGCTTTATCTTGGCCAGGTCGCATTGCAAGTGAGAACTTCTTCTCAACTAGCCTACCTGGTTAACTAAAGGTGAAATAAAATAAAGAAATAAAATAGTTGGTATTCAGCAGTCAAGTATGCCTTATTTACTTTAAAGAACTATTAAAATAGTGTTTTTTGTCAGACCTTATAAGCAGCATCTCTATAGAGATGAGATAACGACTTGGAATGAAATGGGCCTAATAAAGTAATCAAAATAAACAAATGTAATTTTAACAACTGAAATATTTTTTTTAAGTAATGTCAATACATGATGGTTAATAAGTGAAAGCGGTAATGGGCAGTCACTACCATCATGGGACTTGTATTAATTGTTTTATTCTGTGTTAAGGCATTCAACCCATAATGCACTTAATGTAAAAAAAAATGAAAACAAAATCGAAAATGTGATTATTTTTTAATCGAACAGACCTCAAAGCACAAATTGCTCAGCACTATTGTTAATATAACTTTTTTATTTTTTTATTGTGGTTTTTCAGTGAGTTCATGTAAATCACGAAGTGATGCAGGAAAATTCTCAGCAACAAAAGTGATCAAATTAACATCCTTCATCTCTAGATGCTACTGCAGGTTGTAAAAGTGCTTTTATGAGATTTGATAACATCATCAGGAAGCGACTATGAAAGCTGGGTCTGTTGCCACGATAACAGTGAAGGAACCCAACATATAATGTGATGGGCTAAAATCCTTTGTACACACTAATTAAAGAGATTTATTTTGAATAATTTTACATTTTACAAAACACAGAACAGGTAGCCTACAGTCACTACTTTATTTTCCAAAGTCTCTTACTTTTGAATGCCTCCAAATTATTTTGCAGCTTTGAAAACAAAGGAACCGTAAGGAACTGACTGACACAATAGTGTGCCTGTCTGCACGACTGGTATTGTCTATTTTCTGCCCTCCCGCCTTTATAAAAATACTTATAGCTTGCTGTTATAGCTTGCTGTTATAGCTTGCTGTTATAGCTTGCTGTTGTGACACCACGTGCTGGCATCTCCGCTCCATTATTCATAAATTCCCATGTAGCCAAAAGGTCTCTTCCCCTACCTGATGATCCCACACTAAGCTCCTGATGTCACAGCCCCTTGCTCATAGCCCCCAGTCCCCTTCCCCTTGCTGATGTCACAACAGCCCAATGCCCCCCTGTTTCCAGCCCCCTGCCTCCAGTCCCTACTTTAGTCTGCCTCAGCCTATGGAAAGACAGCTAGAGTGATGGGGGGGAGTCTTAATTCCATAGTGTCCTGTTGTTTTTGTGAGCACTGGTTGCAGTATTGTGATCTGATGAGATGATTGTATAACTCTCAAGAGTTAAATTAGATCAGTAGCTAGCTAGCTAGGGACCAGCCAGGGGGTTGATGCTAGCTAGTATAAAGGAATTTCTTCTCTAACCATGAATGAGGGATGCGTTGAAGTAGGCCTACTGGTAATCTATTTCTAGCTAAATTGACATGTTAGTCATTTAGCAGACACTATTATCCAGTGTGATTTGCAGTAGTAAGTGCATACGTTTTTTTAAATATATTTTTTTGTACTGGTCCCCAGTGGGAATCGAACACACAACGTTGGCGCCATGCTCTACAAGAAGAGCAACACGGGACTAGATAGGACCTTACTCTTCATGAATACATGGCTCTCTGCCTGCTGAAATATGTATCAACCATACATGAATTATACAACGCCATTGGTTGTGATGGGCTGTACACAAACAGGACAATGCGTTCAGTGGATCACGGGTCAGGCATGGCTTATAGACCATGTCTTCGGGACCCTTTCGCTCACAATAGACTTGTGCCATGACTATCATACTGGATAGTCCAGGGTTAGGGCGTGGCTATATAACGACAGCTTTTCGTCTCCAAATGACTCAGAAATTGACAATCGAGGAGACAATTTAGCTAGGCCTACGTCACAAATATTTGACCATTCGCAACCACCTCCTAATTTCATTTTATCATGGTCGCCTATTACGTTCAGTGTATTTTTGATTGTGTCAATACCGGGACAAGTGCTATGATGATGCACCTTCTCTTTTTATAGTGCCTCTTCTAATGTCAGTCTCCTCTCTCTCCTCGTTCATGCAGTTGCCTGGAGCTGTTTTTCCCCCTCCATGGTTTTATTGAATGAAAGATCAGAGAGCCACCGCTCTGGAAAGACCATATGCCTCCATTGTATCTTGTTATCGACCTGCCCATGAGTCTCACAGCTTCATTAGGGGCTTTTTCAATACCCCATCGGTTACACTGCAATGCTTCGACCCATTTCTATTGGATACGGTAATATAGATTTTTGTATCCTTTTGATGATGGCTTCTACACCCCAGGGGTTGAGTGGTATTTGAACGATTATTATATTGGTATCATATTTCTAGTGTGCCTTAGTCATCGAGGCACCTGGAGTGGATGACTGTAATTATAGTCATAGCAGCTATTGACTGGGGAAAGCGCTATAAACGGCAGCACGGCAAGCGAGATCTTTTGTGATGGCTCAATTTCAACCAGAGCACGAATAACCGGAATAGCCATTTTGCTATCACAAATGGCTATGCTGTTATTGATTTCTAGGTTCTGTCCCCGAGCTGAAATGACATGCATTAAAAGTCCATGACATTCTCATCCTGGACCATAATAATAAGCCACTTCACTATTTTCACTGTGACAATTTGTTTAATATCAGTGAAGGTGCTGTGTGATGTTTTCAACTTCTGGCACATCAGCTCAGGGGGTGCTACTGCTTTTCCAGGTCATTAAGTGATTTCTTCTGTTTATTCTGAATGATTCTCTGGTCACGACAGGCAGTATAGAGTAACACATTTTGGTATCAACTCTATTGTTACTGTCATGCTGCCACCAGATGCGTTTAATCCTTCTCGGTGTTGACAGTCATGCAGCAATAATGTTTCAACACCCCCCCCCCCCCAGCCTGACCCATGCTAATACATTACTCCTCTCCCTATCTACAGACATGGACGTAAACCAGATATGCACGGAGATTAAGCTACACTATACGGTGTAATATCATACTAGTATAGCATTTTAAAACCAACACGTATGTGATGAGGCTACTAGCCATAGGCCTATGTTTTTGGTATTCATTCATTATGCAGTGAGCACAGTTGGACAATTGGCCCTTCAGATATAAATGGAGAAAGCATATGAGCTTAAGCCTTTATGCTATTTACTCTCACTTTTTGTATTCCAACCTGTTTTCTAAAATAATTGGTGGATAACTATCTACCAAATCTTCTCTGGTGAAATATAAGACACTTGGAAGAATATCAAAACACATGCATGTTGCTTACTGCAGAGCTGTTGGACCATTTAACTGACACCGCTATCTGCCATATTAGGCTTCTCTCCTATTAAAATGGTTTGTCTTTAGAAATTACAAGAACAGGTCTTGGTGACTGATTAGCATATTGCTGTACCGTGGAGGCTGAGGATAAAACAAAGAAAGGATTTCCCATGTCTGTTGGTTCCAGAGTATTTGTGAAACGGAGTGCACTCGTTTCCTCTGACAGAAAGGGAGAAACAGGAGAGAGAGAGACCTCTGCCAGTGCCATGCCAGGCCCAGTTTTTCCATGGTGGGCACCCCTTCCACAATCTGTTTCCCTCTTAGTGTCCATTGTTCTGTCTGTCTGTTAGCTGACACAAGCAATAATCCTGTCATCTGGCCCACGTCCAAAGTCATTACGCCACTTGCCACCATTGATTCCTCCTCTGTAGGCTTCCCCTCCAGAGTGGCATGCTTCTGCTTGATCTCTCCATACGCCGGGCCCAAAACAACTCAAGAGATATGGTTCACCCGGTCTCTCAACTCCTCCACCCTCTCACACTTGGCAGTTATATTGGCAGCTAGCATAGCTGACCTGGTTTCTGTGGAGGGGGGGTATAATATTAGGGGGTGGGAGTATAACATTGGGGGGGATTGTATTAGCAGGAGGGGGAGGGGGGTTGTATTAGCAGGGGGGGTTGTATTATTTTGGGGTATATTAGGGGGGGGGTTATTATGAAACAGTGTATAAGGTTCTCTGCCTGTCTCTTGCTCTCCCTCACGCTGTCTTTATTGGCGTATGGGTAGTTAAGCCGTGACTTGCCTAAGGTTAATGAAATTAGCGCCGAGCCGATGCAACGAGTCCACTGGGGAATACTAAGAGCAGCTTCCCACTGAGAATGTGTCAGTGGCTGAGCCATTTATTCTCACAATGTGTCTTTGGAGGAAGTGAAATGGATAGGAGTAAGACTCATCCAGTAAAAGCCTCTGTCAGGGAAGTTGGCGCATAAGGCTATTCTGATAATAGAACCCCCCCCCCCCCCCCCCCCATGGGTTGACATGCCGAGGTAAACTGAAACCGTGCTTGCTGAAGCTAGTGAACGGCACAGTTGTTCAGTTAATTTAGAATTGGGGCCATGCATGCATGTACGCACTTCAAAGAGGTTTCCATGTTTATTTTCTCTCTTCCTGGGAGATTTAGCTAGGTGGAATTATGTAACTGTTCAACAGGCAATAATCCTTTTTATGTTTCTAACAAAAGGCAGAGATATTATTAGGTAGGCTAGATTGCTTGGCAGCATTGCTACATTTTTGCTCTAGTCAGTAATTACCACCTGTACATGGCTTACAACTTAGTGGACGCCTTAAATATGATTAATAGAGAACATTTGACATTTTAGTCATCTATCAGGCACTCTTATCCAGAGTGACTTACACTTAGTGCATTCATCTTATGATAGCTGGGTGAGACAACCACATTTCAGTCATAAATACTTTATTGAGGAAAAAATTATCAGCAAAGTTGGTGCTAGTAGGAAAAGACAACTGTTATCCCACCTTTATGACACTAATGTCAATGGACTGTCACCTCCCTTCAAGATCCACAGTACATTGGCTAATGTACAAATTAGAATGTCTTTTGGGCCCACCTTTATTCTTTGGTGCAACATCCTCCTACATTTAATTGTATTCACCAGCTTACCAGATGTAAAAGGGAGGGAGTGAGAGGGCCAAGTTTTGCAGTAGCACCAACCCTTGCTGGTGCAATGCACCACCTAGCCTACTACATAGCACAGACTCCCACTGTGTGGGCTCGTTCAGAGCGAAGAGAGACACTACATCAATCACAGCTGCTCAGCCGGTGCTTGCCGATGTCCCTATCCCCGCTAGTCCACAGACCTTATGCTGCAGTCATCAATTCTACCAACTCCTTATTCTCATTTGTCAGTGACTGGATTATTCCAGGCTGTTTTTTCTTAATTACACGTATTTGATCGGGATTTACAAAAGGTTCCATGTGAATGTCATATCACCCTCTTTAACAGCTGTCATGCTTGGTGACGTGCTACACATGCTTGGTGACGTGCTACACATGCTTGGTGACGTGCTACACATGCTTGGTGACGTGCTACACATGCTTGGTGACGTGCTACACATGCTTGAAGCTAAGTGTAGCCTATGTTTTTTGTTCCCCCACTTTGCTTCTGTCATTTTTGCAGAGAAAAGGGCAGGTAGCATAAACGTAACCACATGTAACATATATAGATTTTCATTACTATACGCATCAAAAGTCCCAATGCAAAGTATTTTTCAAGTCATTTCATAAAACTGATCAGAATGCTGAAGTCATGTTGGAAAATGTTTTTCTAGTGTGTGATATATGGAGGACCCAGCAAGCCAGCATATTCCCTATAATATAAATTCCAACACTAATAACTTAAAATGTATTCCTTTAAATTAAACCATTGTTTGTACTGATGACTACTGGTTCCAATTAAAATGTTAAAATATTTACAAGCAAATACTGTATGAATTTTACAATTCGATTTGCAAGGCTTCTAGCCAACTTGCCTGCCAACGGTTAGCCCAACTTACATGCCAACGGTTAGCCCAACTTGCCTGCCAACGGTTAGCCCAACTTGCCTGCCAACGGTTAGCCCAACTGGCCTGCCAACGGTTAGCCCAACTGGCCTGCCAACGGTTAGCCCAACTGGCCTGCCAACGGTTAGCCCAACTGGCCTGCCAACGGTTAGCCCAACTGGCCTGCCAACGGTTAGCCCAACTGGCCTGCCAACGGTTAGCCCAACTGGCCTGCCAACGGTTAGCCCAACTGGCCTGCCAACGGTATGTTAGCAACTGGCTGACTCATGCACTGCTATCAACAGCTAGCTTACAAGCTACAGTAAAGTAAACCAACATTTTGGAAATACGTAACGCCATCTAACCAGTTATCAAAGAGTGTTCACTATATGCAATTATCTTAGCCAGCAAGCTAGCCAGCCAGGGAATTAGTTATTTAGCCAACTAGCTATTAGCTTAGCCAGCCTAGCCAACCACCACGGTTATGGTCAGCAAGCTAGAGCCCAACTACTGGAGACCAGCTAGAACACAACTAACACAACCCCAGATTAAAGCAAAGAGGTCAGACTTAAAGATTGATGGCTGGGGCTCATCCGATTATGACACTTTTAAAAGATTGTAGGTTGAGTCGGCTAACAAAAGATAGGGGAGGCGGGCACTTCACCAGGCCGAGGGAGAGTCGGGGAACTCCAAAATTGATAGATTCCAAATGTCTGTCAGCTAGCACTAAGCCAAGGTAGCCTACTTCAGAGAACATGCCAAAAAGTTGACAAAACAAAAATGAGAACATGAGGTACTACACAATTTGAGCAAGCAGGTATACTTTTCTCTTTCGTTTTGAGCCCACAGCAAGAAATCATACATATGTGACTGACCTGCTGGATTCAGTCTTATGTAGCAAAATTTGCAATTGTGTTTTTTACATTGGGTAAAAGTAGAGACTCAGAGCTAGAAGATGGTTTATCATACACTACAGTTGAACAATGGGAAAGTAATTCTGCTTTGAAAGTTGAGCTTTCCTCACTTGAGAGGAATGGCCCTTGTTTGGTATTGTACCTACTGGAGCTCTTCTTTGTCTACACCCATTCAGCATCGTTCACACCCTTAAACTTTAGCCCCACCCATGTCTTTAAGGATTCACATATGAGTCTGTGCTAAACATCCAAAGATTTCAACACTAAAGGCTGGTTTATACTACGAGTTTGTTTTGTCAATTTAATCTGGAGTGCCAGTGTGCTCTGGCCGTTCGTAAACTCGGAGCGTTTCGCTCTTGGAGCGTTCAGAGTGCACACTGGATGCTCTGGCCGAAAAGTAGGGTTGATCCTGAACCTAACAGCAGTCAAGCACCCAAGCTAACGTTGGCCAACTTGCTAGCTCCTTCCAGACTCAAATGAGAGAACCGCTCACTCTGACCATTTTACTTGCCCTAGCAGAGCTGGTTAGGCTTTTTTCATGTTATTCAGAGTGTTGGTGACTGCAACTGTACGTACTGCTGGCAACAATTTAATGACGCTTTTTTTTGCCAACGTTTACTGACACCGGCTATATTCAACAGGTGGTGAGGGTTCAAGTCTTTTGTTTAGACATGTAGCTAGCTAGCTGAACAATGAATCATAATCCCAACTGCATGAATCTGCAGGTAGCTAACCAACCAGATTCAGTGTTAGCTAGCTGACATTAGTCAACTAGGAATGCAAATGGCTCTGACACAAATAATATTACTACACAGATCATACACGTAAGTTAGCTAGCTAGCCGGCCAGCTAACGTTAGCTAACTAGCTAACAGTACACTAACTTGAAATGAAGTTGACTTTCTGACAGAAACATGGAATATCTGAAAATGTAGCTAGCTAGACTATTTTACCAGTATACTTGGATGGACTCTTCTCCCTCTCTCACAGATGCCATGGTTGCCCTTAGTCTGAAGATGTAATCCGGAGCCTTCTGTGTGTTCTCTTTTCAGATCTGTCTGCACATTTGCAATCAAAAGCCAGAATTTTCTCCATCTCCTTAGCTATCATACTTCAAATCCACTTCTGTTGCACAGAAGGTGGAGATCAACACTTATGTAGTTCTACTATGTGATATATTGATATATAACCACACTTCCTTGTGGATCGTGGATTGTAACTCCCCAATTCCAACACTTGGTCTAGAATGTAATTATATGCTCTTGTGGCTAATGTTAACCAGCTTGTGCTCGCTACTGACCTAGCATACATACTTTGTGGCGCAGAGTAGATCCTCCATATTTTGTTGAGAATTAGTGCGTTGTGGGTAGTTTAGAAGATATCCGGAAATAAGTTAATAAATATGTTATGACAAATATTTGTGGTTATAGGTAACCAGATCGTGAATACAACTAAATGACTCAGTATTTGCTAACAGTGTGTTACATTTGTGAGTAAAAATGTAATGTTTCCTACATTTGAAGTGTTTGATCTAGTAATGTATCAATATTTATCGTTTTCAAATTACACTGAACATGTACTGAGCTAGCATGGTTTACACGTGGTCTGCGGTTGTGAGCCCAGTTGGACATGCTGCCAAATTTTCTAAAATGACTTGAGGCAGCTTATGGTAGAGAAATTAACAATTTTACCAGGCAACAGCTCCCAGATACCTGGGATATCTGTGGGAATGTGTTGAGACAAAACTGCACATTTTAAAGGGGTCTTTTATTGTCCCCAGCACAAGGTGCACCTGTAATTATCATACTGTCTAATTAACTTCTTGATATGTCACACCTGTCAGGTGGATTGGGTATCTTGGTAATGGAGAAATTGAACATTTCTGGGATCTTTTCTTTCAGCTCATGAAACATGGAACCAACACTTTACACGTTGCGTTTATATTTTTGTTCATTGTAGCAATGACATGGCCAACAGAATACGTAACACAACTTTGGATTTCGCCCACATCTCAAAATCAAATGGTTTGGAAGTTTTAACAGAGTGATCTTCTCTTTTCTGGCTTCGGCCTTGCAGTGCGCCTCGCAAAAGTGATTGCTGTCCAAATGACCATATTTGCTGATGGTGAACCTGATCAAATTTAAAATCTATTGTAAGCCCCGTTCAGCAGGTGTAATGTAGCATGATGAGTTGTCTCCGGTAGCTTACTTTTATTCTGGTAAACACAATTTTCAACAGCACATAGAAAACAACAACCTAGAAAATTACATAGTGCAGGTTGTCACTCAAAAAAAAGCCTAATATCACGCAAGCCATTTTAGCATGTTAACACTGAAGGTGCTGTACAGATGTGCAAGATCAGGAATAGGCCGCCTTCCTCGCATTGGTCAGCGTGCGAAGCTGGGCACGGGGCGCAGTTTGACTAGGCTACTGAGGGGAGAATGGCTCATAATAATGGTTGGAACAGAGTAAATGGAATGGCATCAAACACATGGAAACCATGTGTTGGATGTATTTGACACTATTCAGCTCTAGCCATTACCACTAGCCTGTTCTCCCTAATTAAGGTGCCACCAACCTCCTGTGCTACTGATATTGTTGTTTGACGTGCAAAATGACTTGTAGATCAATGACTGTCAACACAGTATGTAAGTTTCATACTGAAGGGGAGGATATGTCAGTTGTCACAAGATGAGCGGTATTTTCGTAAGGTAGAAAGCGGTGTAATATTAGCAAAAAAAAAATTGTGAATCTGCAATTAACGTTTGAATTTATTTTTAAAAATCGATCCATGCTACATTTGGATCGGTTTGGGGTCCGTGGACCGTGGCACTTGTATTGTAAACATTTGAATCTGGGACCAATGAATGTGCATTCCTATCGTTACATCCCTATTGAAAAGATCCAAATATACACTAAGTGTTCAAAACATCTTGAACACCTGCTCTTTCCATGACAGACTGACCAGGGGAATCCAGGTGAAAGCTATGATCCCTTATTGATTTCATTTGTTAAATCCACTTCAATCAGTTAAAGAATGATTTTAAAGCCTTGAGACATGGATTGTGTATGTGTAGCAGCGTTGCAGTTCTTGACACAAACCTAATACCATACACTGTTCAAAAAGGCACTTCAGGGGGTGAATGGCTGTCTCAAGATTTGTGCCTTTTTGAACAGTGTATGGTATTAGGTTTGTGTCAAGAACTGCAACGCTGCTATGTTTTTTTACCCCCCAGTTTCCTGTGTGTATCAAGAATGGTCCACCACCCAAAGGACATCAGCCAACTTGACACAACTCAATATTAGGAAGGTGTTCTTAATGTTTTGTACACCCATTTTATGCGTCTTCAAACGTGAGCCCGGATAGATAGCCTATATAGTTTGGTTGGTATTTATTTGGTCCTGTTGTTGGCGTCGTCTTTGAAATTGAATCCGTACATTTACTCTCCCCTGTAGCCCACTCTGTCACCCTGTGCTGGCCATCCAAAGTTACAAGGGAACTCTTGGCTGCCTAAACGTCTGTGACAAAATGAGTAATTTGCCTAGGTTTAAGGAATGTAATTCTTCTCCGTACGTTACATTAAATGAAAGTGACAATTACCCACTGTGAGCAAACCAGAGAGCTTTTTTTCTATGGCACGCCATTTGTGACCGACTGGTTTAAATTGGTCTTATATTGCAAAATTTGTATCAAAAGTAATAAACAATGGGAAAGTAATTCTCAAACTCACATTTGAGAAAATGGCATTTTAATGTTTTGGTACTACTGCAGGAGAGCACCTCTTTGTCTACACCCATTCAGCATCGTTGACACCCTCTTAAGCTTTTGTCCTACCCATCTCTTTAAGGGTTGATCCGAGCATTCTGTACTCACAGCATTTAAGCACTCCTGTAAAGACCTTTTTATTATACACAGATTCAAAATAGCTATTGATAACATGTGTATTTTGTGGTTGTGACCCATTTAATGCTTGAGCAGTTATTTTTTTGGACTGTTCTTATGTCAGAAGATTTTGGAGTCAGTTAGAATATTTGAATATAAAGGAAACTACTATTAATGTTAATTTGAAATAATGTTTTATTTTTATCAAAATTATATGGACCCTGATTTAACTTTCATTGTTTATTTGTTTATTTTTAATGGCAGTTTTTTTTATCCACAAAATGAAGTTGGTGGAGAACAAACTCCTCAACATAATATTTCAATTCTATTTTGAAATGATCCTTAAGTGTAAAAACAAAAAAGCATCTGTATCTGTATCTAATAGTCCTGTCTGTTTAGATATATGTACTCTTGTTGGCATATTTCAGTTAATTTGTTTTGTTCATAATAATAAAAAAAGCAGTCAAGCACCCAAGCTAATTTGCTAGCTACTTCCAGACACAAATGAGAGAACACCTCACTGAACATTAATCACCCTAGCAGAGCTGGTTGGGCTGTTATGTTATCCAGAGTGTTGGTGACAGCAACTGTGCCGTCAGTTTGTAAATTCAAAGCGTTTTGCTCTCAGAGCGTTCAGAGCGCACACTGGATGCTCTGTTGGATGAGTAGGGTTGAGCCAGACATTTTGACCTCACCATGGCAGTCGAACACCCAAGCTAACTGGCTCACATTGGCTAGCTACTTCTAGACACAAATGAGTACACCAAACTCTGACCATTTTACTCGCCCTAGCAGAGCTGGTTAGGATGTTCTCATGTTATCCAGAGTGGCGGTGACTGTAACTGTTCTGCTGGCAACAATTGAATGATGCTTTTTTTTGCCGACGTTTACTGACACCAACCATATTCAACGGGCGTTGAGCGTTCGTAAATTCATCAGTTATTCGGCACTCTGACACACTCAGACGAGAGTCCTTTGATGTAGCTAGCTAGCTAGGTAAACAATGAACCATAATCTCAACACATGACTTGCCTACCCTGCATGAATCTGCAGGTGGCTAACCAACCAGGTTCAATTTTAGCTAGCTGACATTAGGCTATAACTAGACAAGAAAATGACTCTGAGATACGAATAATAAGATCATACACGTAACGTTAGCTAGCGAGCCAGCCAGATAATGTTAGATGGCATTCAAGTTTGTTATTAAGGCACATGAAAGTTCACATGTTCAAGAAGGAATTTCTGCAATAAAATGCATTTTGATATAAAAGCGTTTACGTTCAAATGGTTCTCCTGTGAAGTAGTGACCTGCGACATACGTCTAGTTTCTTGAAACGGGTCACATTTGGGTCTTTGTCAAAAACAACAATTATATTTTAGAATGTTGTGGGCTCACTTTGCTTGCGCAAGTGAAGCGCCACCACTACGGTCAGTAGCACTGTCAAAGCTGTAAAAAAAAAATTCTGCAAACAAGCACACACACAGGCCACGATGTGCTTACAATACCCCGTTGGTAATAAGCCATTATTTGTTCGACCGAATGGGAAAATGTCTGTGTAAGCATTTGAAATAAGATCAGGATCAAACGAGCAGGATAAAAGTTAGCAAGGTAGTCCAACATTCTCTCCGACATGCAACCAGACCAGGGAAGAAAGGATGGTGATCCTATTAACAACTGCAACAGTGATGAATGGGGTGGGGGCAGAGGGAAATCCATTGGAGGGGGAATTTAGTCTAAGGAATTTGAAGTTATTGACCGTCTCCATGATGGCTCCCTTGATGTGGATGGGGGCATGTCCAGCCTGGTTCCTCCTGAAGTCTACAATCAGCTCCTTTGTTTTTGCTAACGTTGAGGGAGCGGTTATTTACCTGGCACCATGCCGTCAGAGTGACTACCTCCATGTAGGCTGTCTCGCTGTTGTTGGTAATCAGGCCTACGTCTGTAGTGCTGTCAGTCAACTTGATGATGGAGTTGGAACTGTGTGAGAGGGTTAAGTGTGTTGGGGAGGAAGGAGGCGATATGGTCTTTGACTAGCCTCTCGAAGCACTTCATGATGACAGAAGTGAGTGAGTGTTACTGGTCGGTAATCTTTCAGTTACTTTCTCTTTCTTGGGCAAACGGATGATCGTAGACATCTTGAAGCAGGTGTGTTTAGTGGCCTGGGCTAGGGAGAGATTTAAAAAGTCAGAACACAACAGCCAGCTGGTCTGCACATGCTCTGAGGGCATGGCTAGGGATGCTGTCTGGGCCAGCAGCCCTGCGAGAGTTAGCATATTTGAATGACTTGCATACATCCTCCATGGAGACCTGAGTGTGTAGCCCACGTGGTCTTTGGGGGCTCTCCTCGGCAGCTCACGGTTATTGTGCTTGAATTGTGAGAAGGCGTTTAGCTCCTCCGGTAGAGTGGCGTTGATGACCACAATGTGGCTGGCTTTCTTTTTGTAATCCATGATTGTAAGGAGCCCCTGCCACCTTCGCCTTGTCGCCGACCCGTTGAATTGCTCCTCCACTTTGTCCCTATACTTGTTTCACAATCTTGATCGATCTGCATAGGTTGTATTTGTACTGTTTATTAACCAAACTATTATCCCCTGTCACCGTACACTGTTCATAAGCAGCCTCTCTCTTTCAGTTTTCCTACAAGGCTGCTCTCATGATTTTTTGTTTTTATTTGTAGCGAGATGGAGTCATGGTCCGATTTGCCGGAGGAGAGGACCTTATACCCGTGTCAAAGGTGTGTAGCAGTGGTCAACAGTAGAAATTCCACGAGTTGGGTAATAATTTTGGAGCACGGTTCGCAACTTTTTTTTATAGTCCCTCGCAACAATTGTGGTCTCCAGTTTGTTTAGGATTCAATTGTCATGACGTTGGCCTTTTTGGGAAAAGCAAGCCCATCCCCCTCTCCTTGCCTCCTTCAACTAGATTGCTGTGGTCAGAGAGATGTCGTAAATCCCTGAGAAGACCCTGCACATGGACACACAGTAGAGAGAGAGAGTAGATTTTCATGGAGAACAAAGGAAATCCTTCCACCTCACAGAACTTGAGGTACGAACAAATTTCACATTCCGGAGAAAGTATAAAAGATCGGTGAAGAATCCAGCTTCGAACTGGTCCGTTTGTCACAACTTGGGAAAGCTCATGGGAGACGGTGTGGCCACATTACCATAACACTGTTTATATAATAGCCTCAGATATGAGGTTTACATCTAATTGTTGTATAAGATGAATGAGTGAGTATGATACTGTTTGTAATTGTGTAATATGATTTTTGGACTGTTTTAATGAAGATAAATACAATTCCCTTTTGATTTGATCAGAGGACCGCCCCTGAGCCCAGTTAGTCAGACATCCTGGGACAGCCCTCTTCGGCCCTTGCGAATAAAACCCCCACTCGGGTTTTCGATCAGCAGACCGACCTTATCTCAATTACGAGATGGCTAAAGGTTGCAGACCATGTTTTTCTCCATTAGGAGGATGAAGGTTGTAGACCTTTGCTCAATCTTTTAACCATACCACGTGGTTAAAACCTCTTGGAACTCCCTCTCCCGGATCCGGGAGAATTTTCATCAACTGACACTAATTAGCATAATGCAACGGACAAAAAATATTACTAGAAAATATTCATATTCATGAAATCACAAGTGAAATATATTGAAACACAGCTTAGCCTTTTGTTAATCACCCTGTCATCTCAGATTTTGAAATTATACTTTACAGCCAAAGCAAGACAAGCATTTGTTTTAGTTTATCGATAGCCTAGCATAGCATTATGCCTAGCTAGCAGCAGGCAGCTTGGTCACGAAAGTCAGAAAAGCAATCAAATTAAATCGTTTACCTTTGCGCTTCGGATGTTTTCACTCACGAGACTCCCAGTTAGACAGCAAATGTTCATTTTGTCCTATAAAGATTATTTTTTTATAGCCGAAACACCTCCGTTTGTACTTCACGTTTGGTTGAGAAATCCACCGGAAACTGCAGACACGACCACCCCGAAAAATATTCAAAATTAGATCCATAATATCGACAGAAACATGGCAAATGTTTTTTGTAATCCATCCTCAAGGTGTTTTTCAAATATCTATTCGATAATATATCAACCGGGACAGGTGGCTTCTTAGTAGGAAAGAGAGAAACAATGGCCGCGTTTGTCTTTTATGCACAAAACATTCTGAGATCCTCCAGCTGACCACTGACGCAATGTTGTCGTTCAGGCTCATTTTTCAAAATAAAAGCCTGAAACTATGTATTGTGACACTAGACACTAGGGAAGCCATAGAAAAAGGAATCTGGATGATATCTCATTCACTGCTCAATAGGGACGCATAGGAACGCAGAGCTTTCTAAATAAGAGCCCCTTCCTGATTGGATTTTTCTCAGGCTTTCGCCTGCAATATCAGTTCTGTTATACTCACAGACAATATTTTTACAATTTTGGAAACTTGGAAAGTTTTTTCTATACTAAGCTGTCTATGCATATTCTAGCATCTTGTCCTGACAAAATAGCCCGTTTACTTTGGGAATGTTATTTTTCCAAAAATGAAAATGGTGCCCCCTAGTTTCAAGAGGTTAAACTCTTAGACTATCGATACCGACAGAATAAGAACAAGTCTTTGATATTGATTACACTGAGTGATTGTTCATGTGCAAAGGATTAGCATTTCAATTGTTATAATTATCACTCTGTAGTGACTTCTTAGTCGACCCCCCCCCCCCCCCCACTTCCCCTTTTGTCTAACAAGCCATCATGCCGGTTTAGCCCACTAGGGCACATTCTCCTATCATTTCATGTAACCACATTTACCTTGTTTGTTTTGTTTTACGCATTTCTGTGAATTACTTAGTTAGTAATAAATAAATGATTTAAGACAATTGATGTATGGATGACTCATAGTGAAGACTGGGTTCGTGCAGATAACCAACAATTTACGACGTTTGGAATGAGACTAACGTGAGGTAAATAATTCATTAATTCGAAGACTAATTGATCAGATAAAATATCTGAAAAGTTATTTTAGGAAATTATAACTTTAATCTGAATATTTTTCCTTGGTATCCCGATTTCATAGTTAATTAGTTACGTGATTAATCAGTTGATCGCGTAATACTTAATTACAGAGAATCTTTGATAAAAACTATAAGTCTTCAGTTAATGATAGTAAAGACACAACACAATGAAGTTCTTTGAGGGCTATTTTGGTGTCCGCTTTGGGTGGGATGTACACAGCCATGGCGATAATCCCTGAGAACACTCGGAAGGTAAAAAGGGCGATGTCTCCTCTCCTTCGGCGTCTTCACTTCCTCCTCCGGTAGGACTCCAAAGCAGCTTGGTGCTTTGCCCAAGAAGCTAGTTCATTGTGCCGTTGTCTCAGGGAATTCGGGGAGGTCGGGTGGACAGTAAATTGTATTCAAATAGTTCTACTCGGGTATGTAGTAAATCACAAAACAAACTGATTAAGAACATTTTGAGAGAAACACAAAAAGTAGAAAATTGCAATGTTTTAGCGGAGCTCGAGGCGAGGTGCCCTCTGTCGGCGCCATAGCCAAATAGTGTTATTTGATGCGCCCCCTTTTTTTTTTGATACGCAAGACCCAAACGCCATTCCATATTTGTCAAACTAAGGCGAAGATGGGCTCAAATGCGTAGTTTTGAATACCATGTCTGTCGAGGCTTTTCTAACAGATTGGAGGCCTTCATCTTCCATGCATCTGGATACGCATCTGTTGCTAGCAGGAGTTGGAACTGGTTCAGGGAACGAATCAGAATTGGGAACGAAAGGGATCTATACTGTTCCGGAACAGAACAATTATTTTAAAAGCATAGGAACCAGTTAATAATGACACAATTTGGTTTATCCCACAAAATAATGCAACAAAGCGCCTATGCAAAGCCCTCACTCTGTCACTCAGAAATGTATACCAGTGTCTGCCTGCCACCTGAAAATCTCTGCCAGTGCGTGTGAAGGCTACCCCCCCGAAGCATAGACTACTGTAGCCTTCTGACGTTTTTTTTCTTTCTGGTGTCGCTCTGCACACATAAGCAGGTAGCCTATAATTCTGTCATAGGATGTCATAACAAGATGCCCGTGCATCAAGCCAAGCCTCCACCCTCACTCACTTTTTCCCCACTCTGAATATTTGTCGCATCTTGCGCCCTACACTTGTATGTCCATTGCGCATGGAAACAACTAGGCTATAGTTTGCCCGATCCATAGCAATCTGCTCTATCACTCTGATTGGTAAAGGAATTTAATGTCACGCTAAATGTAAAAAGGAAAAAAAATACAATTTTAGAGGTTTAAAAAGGAACAGAAAGGAACAATATAAACCAGTACTTTTTTGTGTGGTTCTAACTTGTTCAGAACTTCATTTTGCTGGTCTGGACAGTGGAACGGAACAAAACAAATAATTGATCTGTTCAGAATAAAACGATTGGATAATAATTTCAGTTTCACCGCCTGTTTACTAGACCGTCTTCCTTATCATGGCTAGATATTTGTCTGTTTCACAATGCTTTTTCGTATTGTCTAACCTGCTTCTTGTCAAGCGACAAATCCCTTACAGCTAAACTACCACAGGTGATAATCACTAGCATTCATGCTAGCAAGTTTCTTTACTTAAGCGGAGGCACAACTCCCTAATACCCAGTTGTTGCCTTGAACCACCCTCTTGACTCCACACTAATCCAATAATCCTGAGCTGTCATGTGGGTGGGCCGTTGCGTAACTGGCCAGGCATCGACAGCCAACCCGTATAACCCCCGGTGACCAAAGGACTGCAAGGGGGGCCGGGCTATTTATAGCCTTAGAACACACGCCAGAGACTAAAGAAGAGGGAGAGTGAGCGAGAGAGGTAGTTGGAAGTTTCTCTTCGTTCATCCTGATAAGAGCCCATGCCAATAACAAAACTGACAAGATATGCAATCAAAGACAGCGAAGATTTGCGTGACATGGGTAGGGGTATTATGGGAGATGCGGGGGTAGATAAGATTGGCTTTGAGATCTGTCAGACTTCTACTCTATGTCCTCCTCGGGAAGCCAAGAAAAGGGGGGGTCGATTGCAACTGGGTTATATCTGGTGAGGGCTCTAGTTGCAGCCCCTCATGACACTGCAGTTGTTGTTGTTGTTAGCATCTCCCTTGCCAGCTTCGTTCCCCCACTTTTAGAATGCCACATCCTCCTGGTCCATATTTATTTGCCAGAATTCCATTTACAGTCATGCTCTACCATGGCAGACAGTGTTGTCACGATACCATAATTCTGTCTTTAATACGGATACCAGGTTTAGTATCACGATACCTAAACAATACCACGGCAGAGGTGGTGTATTAGCCAAAGTCACAGAATGGCACTTGATTCAGACAGAAACTCAGCTACTACTCTGTTCAATCGTTGGGCATCTTTTCAATTCAATATCATAACATTTGAAATTTGATGTCAACATTTTTCAGACAGCCGTGTATGTATTAATGAATCATTTATACCTTTTCCCAATATTACTACATAATATAATGGTAATCCATTTATTTGAATGGTAAATATATCTTGATAAACTGGGTAAATCAAGATTTCATGTGGCTACACATGATAAGCAATCTCCATTACATTTGGGACTTTTATTGTACTGATCAACAACATTTGCATAAAAGTTTGGAATGGGCATACAAATAAATTCAATATTCAAATATGGTAGAGCATGTATTGACTGCATCAAATTGATGTAAAGAAGCTAGCTAAGATGGCCACATAGGCTAATTGGTGCTTTTTTGCTGTGCTTCCCATCCTTGTCTCTGGAATAGTCAGTGCCTGCCAGACAGGTTGTGCCATAGTGCTGTACCCACTGGAGCATAGTTGGAGAGCCATACTAGTGTGATTTCCGTTCTCCCCCTCTCCCCTCCATGTTGTGTAGTGTCATGGGGGAGCTGAGTGAGCTGTCTCCACACGTCTCTGTCCATTCCACTCCACTCGACTGGCTGCTGGTAGGTTGGAGGATATTCACTGGATATTCCCCAAAGCAGAAGGACGTAGCCTAATACTGTAGTACTCCATCGTTATGGCTGCCCTGGTCTCATCTGGATCCCTCAACTCTAACAGATGTCCTTATGTACATTTCTAATTTAACACTATCACTCTTACATGTGTGGTTGTTAATTGGACCAGTAGCTCTTGCCACATATGGTATAGTTGTGGTTGTTAATTGGACTGGTATTAGTATTTATTTATTATGGATCCCTATTAGCTGCTGCCAAAGCAGCAGCTACTCTTCCTGGGGGTCCAGCAAAATGAAGGCAGTTTATACAATTTAAAAAACATTACAATACATTTACAGATTTCACAACAGTGTTCCGTCAGGCCTCTACTCTACCAATACCACATAACTACAGTACTAAATCCATGTGTATGTATATATGTTATTGTGTGTATGCATGTGTCTGCGCCAATGTTGGTTGTTTCAGTACCCACTGTTCCATTAAAAAAAAAAAAAAAAATTTTTTTTCAAATCTAATTTTACTGCTTGCGTCAGTTATTTGATGTGGAATAGAGTGCCATGTCGTCATGGCTCTATATAGTACTGTGTGCCTCCCTTAGTCTGTTCTGGACTTGGACTGTGAAGAGACCTCTTGTGGGGTGTGCTTGGGTGTCCGAGCTGTGTGCCAGTAGTTTAGACCGACAGCTCGGTGCATTCAACATGTCATAAATAAAAGTAGTGATGAAGTCGATCTCTCCTCCACTTGAGCGAGGAGAGATTGACATGCATATTATTAATATTAGCTCTCTGTGTATATCCAAGGGCCAGCTGTGCTGCCCTGTTCTGAGCCAATTGCAATTATCCTAAGTCCTTTTTTGTGGCACCTGACCACACGACTGAACAGTCGTCAAGGTGTGACAAAACTTGGGCCTGTAGAACCTGCCTTGTTTGTGTTAAGGCGGCAGAGCATCACTTTATGATACACAAACTTCTCCCCATCTCAGCTACTACTGCATCAATATGTTTTGACCACGACAGTTTACAATCTAGGGTTACTCCAAGCAGTTTAGTCATCTCAACTCGCTCAATTTCCACATTTATTACAAGGTTTAGGGTTTAGCGAGTGTTTTTGTTCCAAATACAATGCTTTTAGTTTTATAAATATTTAGAGCTTTCTTAATCCTTTTTTATTTATTTAACCAGGAAGGGCTCATTGAGATTAACATTTATTTTTCAAGAGCGCTCTGGCCAAGATAGGCAGCACCAAGTCATTACAAAAGAAATTAGACAACATGAAAAACTACAAGTAATCTAGTAAAAACCATTGAATTCACTCGAGTATAAAACAGCAAATTTAAAACATTTACAGGTCAGGGAATCAGCCTCAAAATCCTTCATCGGTGATTTAAAAACACCAATTGGGTTTTAACATTTTTTTTTTTGCAGGATAAAGTCCAGCGAACGAAGAGAGTACCCACCACATTTCTGAACAATAAAAATGCACAAATAAAAAGGTAGTAAACCCAAAATGGCTTTGTAAATAAAAGTATACCAGTGACTGAGTCTACGAGTGACTAGAGAAGGCTATCCAATCCTGGTATACAAAGTGCAGTGGTGCGTAAGGGTTTTGCAGTTTAAAATAAATCTGAAAGTGCCATGGTAAAGAGTATCAATTGATCTCAAACACCGAGCGTAAGCATTCATATATAAAATATCCCCATAGTCTAGTAAAGGCATAAATGTAGCTGATACTATCCTCCTTCTGGCTTCAAAAGAATAACAGGCCTTATTCCTAAAATAAAATCCCAATTTCAGTTTTTTTTTTTTAAGTTGTTGAATATGCAATTTAAAAGAGGCCGTCATCAATTAAAATTCCAAGATATTTATGAGGTTACAACCTCAATCTCCTTGCCCTGACAGGTAGTAATAGGTGAAAGGTTCAGAGGTCTATTTCTTGCATTAGAAAACAACATTAGTTTAGTTTTGTCAGTATTGAGGATAAGCTTCAATTGACACAAGGTATGTTGAACAGTATGAAAAGCAGTTTGCATGTTCTGGAAATATTTTGTAAGAGATGATGCACAACAGTAAATAACAGGATCATCAGCATAAAAATGAAGTTGTGCATTTTGGACATTTTTGTCTAAATCATTTATATAAATAGTGAATAAGAGAGGACCAAGTACAGAGCCATGGGGCACACCATTCAAGACAGACAATTTAGCAGACATAAGCCCATCAAATTGAGTGCACTGAGTTCTATCAGACAGGTAGTTAGCAAACCATGCAACTGCATGCTCCAGAAAGACCTACACTCGACAATCTCTGCCTTAGTATAGCATGATCAACTGTATCAAACGCCTTAGAGATCAATAAAAAGTGAGACACAGTGCTGTTTTTTTTGTCAATGGTTTTAGTGATATCATTTAAAACCTTCATGGCTGCTGTAATTGTGCTATGCTTCTTCCTGAAGCCCAATTGGTACATTGATAAAATATAGTTAGTAAATAAAAACGATTTTAGCTGTTCACTTACAAGGGTTTCAAAGATTTTCACTAGGGGTGACAGCTTTGAGATTGGCCTATAATTATTTAAAAGAGTTGGATCTCCCCCTTATTAAAAGTGGAAGGACAAAGCTGATTTCCAAATCTTTGGAATTTCATTACATTCCAGGGTTAGATTGAACAGAGACGTAAGTGGTTCAGCTATGAAATCAGCTGCCAGATTTGAAAAGCAGGGATCCAAAAGATCAGGACCTGCAGGCTTTCTCGGATCTATGGATTCCAGGGTTTTATGTACCACCTGCACTGAGAATGGCAAAAAGCTAAAAGTTTGACCAGCTCTCACTGGTTTATCCACACAGGGTTGTACAGAGACAGAGGACACTGAATCAAACAGCCTACCAGATGATACAAAGTGCTCATTGAAACAATTCAGCATTTCAGTTTTGTCATATATAGCAACAGAGTCCTTCAAAACACATGACGGTAATTCATTAACATTACTGTTACCAGACATGGACTTAAGACTTAATCCTTGGCAACCACTCTGAAATTAACTGCAGCTCTTTGTTAAGTGTTGCAGTCATTTCAGTCACTGTAGTAGCTGAGTTTCAGTCACTGTGTATAGTGTTGAGTCATCCGCATACATAGACACTCTGGCTTTACTCGAAGTCAGTGGCATGTCGTTAGTAAAAATTGAAAAAAGTAAGAGGCCTAAACAGCTACCCTGGGGAATTTCTGATTCTACCTGGATTATATTTGAGAGACTTCCATTAAAGAACACCCTCTGATCTGTTAGACAAGTAACTCTTTAACAACATTATAGCAGTAGCAGCAGACTATGATCAATAATGTCAAAAGATGCACTGAAGTCTAACAAGACAGCCTCCACAATAATTTTTCATCAATTCCTCTCAGCCAATCAGTCATTTGTGTCCTTCCTTATAAGCATGCTGAAATTCTGTCAATTTGTTTACTGTGAAATAGCATTGTATCTGGTCACATTTTTTCCCCAGAAGTTTACTAAGGGTTGGTAACAGGCTGATTGGTTGGCTATTTAAGCCAGTAAAGGGGGCTTTACTATTCTTGGGTAGCGGAATGACTTTAGCTTCCTTCCAGGTCTGAGTGCACACGCTCTCTAGTAGGCTTGAATTGAAGATGTGGAAAATAGGAGTGGCAATATCGTCTGCTATTATCCATGCAGATTGTCAGACCGCGGTGGCTCTTGCCAGGTATGGTATAGTTGCGGTTGTTAATTGGCCGAATACAACAGAGAAATGCTTACTTATGAGCCCCTAACCACCAATGCAGTTAAAAAATATATGATTAAGAAATAAAAGTAACAAGTAATTAAAGAGCAGTAGTAAAATAACAATGGCGAGACTATATACAGTGCCTTGCGAAAGTATTCGGCCCCCTTGAACTTTGCGACCTTTTGCCACATTTCAGGCTTCAAACATAAAGATATAAAACTGTATTTTTTTGTGAGGAATCAACAACAAGTGGGACACAATCATGAAGTGGAACGACATTTATTGGATATTAACTTTTTTAACAAATCAAAAACTGAAAAATTGGGCGTGCAAAATTATTCAGCCCCTTTACTTTCAGTGCAGCAAACTCTCTCCAGAAGTTCAGTGAGGATCTCTGAATGATCCAATGTTGACGTAAATGACTAATGATGATAAATACAATCCACCTGTGTGTAATCAAGTCTCCGTATAAATGCACCTGCACTGTGATAGTCTCAGAGGTCCGTTAAAAGCGCAGAGAGCATCATGAAGAACAAGGAACACACCAGGCAGGTCCGAGATACGATTGTGAAGAAGTTTAAAGACGGATTTGGATACAAAAAGATTTCCCAAGCTTTAAACATCCCAAGGAGCACTGTGCAAGCGATAATATTGAAATGGAAGGAGTATCAGACCACTGCAAATCTACCAAGACCTGGCCGTCCCTCTAAACTTTCAGCTCATACAAGGAGAAGACTGATCAGAGATGCAGCCAAGAGGCCCATGATCACTCTGGATGAACTGCAGAGATCTACAGCTGAGGTGGGAGACTCTGTCCATAGAACAACAATCAGTCGTATATTGCACAAATCTGGCCTTTATAGAAGAGTGGCAAGAAGAAAGCCATTTCTTAAAGATATCCATAAAAAGTGTTGTTTAAAGTTTGCCACAAGCCACCTGGGAGACACACCAAACATGTGGAAGAAGGTGCTCTGGTCAGATGAAACCAAAATTGAACTTTTTGGCAACAATGCAAAACGTTATGTTTGGCGTAAAAGCAACACAGCTCATCACCCGGAACACACCATCCCCACTGTCAAACATGGTGGTGGCGGCATCATGGTTTGCGCCTGCTTTTCTTCAGCAGGGACAGGGAAGATGGTTAAAATTGATGGGAAGATGGATGGAGCCAAATACAGGACCATTCTGGAAGAGAACCTGATGGAGTCTGCAAAAGACCTGAGACTGGGACGGAGATTTGTCTTCCAACAAGACAATGATCCAAAACATAAAGCAAAATCTACAATGGACTGGTTCAAAAATAAACATATCCAGGTGTTAGAATGGCCAAGTCAAAGTCCAGACCTGAATCCAATCGAGAATCTGTGGAAAGAACTGAAAACTGCTGTTCACAAATGCTCTCCATTCAACCTCACTGAGCTCGAGCTGTTTTGCAAGGAGGAATGGGAATCTCGATGTGCAAAACTGATAGACATACCCCAAGCGACTTACAGCTGTAATCGCAGCAAAAGGTGGCGCTACAAAGTATTAACTTAAGGGGGCTGAATAATTTTGCACGCCCAATTTTTCAGTTTTTGAATTGTTAAAAAAGTTTTAAATATCCAATAAATGTCGTTCCACTTCATGATTGTGTCCCACTTGTTGTTGATTCTTCACAAAAAAATACAGTTTTATATCTTTGTTTGAAGCCTGAAATGTGGCAAAAGGTCGCAAAGTTCAAGGGGGCCGAATACTTTCGCAAGGCACTGTACAGGGGCTACTAGTACAGAGTCTATGTGCGGGGAACCATTTGGTCGAGGTAATTGAGATAATATGTACATGTAGGTAGAGTTATTAAAGTGACTAGATGATAACAGATGATAACAAAGAGTAGCAGCGGTGTATAAGAGGAGGGGGGGGGGGTGTCAATGCAAATAGTCTGGGTAGTCATTTGATTAGATGTTCAGGAGTCTTATGGCTTGGGGGTAGAAGCTGTTTAGAAGCCTCTTGGACCTAGACTTGGCACTTCGGTACCGCTTGCTGTGCGGTAGCAGACAGAACAGTCTATGACACGGGTGGCTGGAGTCTTTGACAATTTTTAGGGCCTTCCTCTGACACTGCCTGGTATAGAGGTCCTGGATGGCAGGAAGCTTTGCCCCAGTGATGTACTGGGCTGCATGCACTACCCTCTGTAGTGCCTTGCGGTCGGAGGCCGAGGAGTTGCCATACCAGGCACGTATGGTATAGTTGTGGTTGTTAATTGGACTCGTAGCTCTAGCTACACAGAATATAGTAATATTTGTCGTTGTCAGAGCGGTGTGTGTTCTGAAGTGGGGAGCTAAGCTAACTAATGTGATTGGCAGTGCCATTGGTGCTCAATCGTAAGGCCTCTTTTACAGAGGGTAATTTAAGTCTGAGGGGAAATCGGATGTAGTGGATACGTTCAAATAATGAGTGGTCTCCAACCTAGATTCCATCAATATCTGTGACTGCTACAATAGAGGAAATGGAAATTATAGCCTCTCACTTACTCTACTAGTTGAGACTGACTGACTCATTGATGACATAATCACAATAGCACTGTGAGGCACTATGCTAATGGTTTCACTGAATACATTTTTAGGCCTAATTCATATGCATATTTGCATGCATATTTGTTTTGTTCTACAAGTATCACAGAATAAAAGTGTCTGCATTGGCTGAAAGGTCAGGGGAAATTCCAGAAAATGAAAGTGCGTCATGAGGAACCACCACCCTTGATCAGGATCATATCTTCTAAATACTTTGTGGTTTACATGTCTAGACTCTATGGGTGGCGCTGTCCTCTTACTAACACATGTGCATTATTATATACAAACACATTACTAGGACAGCGCATTGCGTAAACACATTACTATGAGAACAATTGATGAGTAAACATTTTTAATTAACAGGTGATCTCATACTGCCTCTCTCAATTAGGCCTACATTACATTACGAGCTGCGTGTGTAGGCTACTACAATTCCAGTACATTACTATGGTTGGCAAAATGTACAACATAAACCCCACTGCTTATTATATTTTCACTCGTCCCATCTGTTTGAAATGTTACTGTGCATTTGCTTACTCTGCGGGTGTGTTTGCAAAAGGGGTTTGTCACCTTAGCCCTTATCTCTCTAAACGGTATTGTGCAGACAGTCAACCTAAACCTATGCAACACATTTCAGTTTGAATTAAAAGCAAATAGAAATGGACCTGTAGGCGTGTTACACAAGTTAACGTATTTTTGCCAAGACTGTGCTTTTAGCCCAGGATTGTGTATTTAACCAACGGCCCCAAATGCAGCCAAACATTCCTTTTAAACATTTTGGCCGAGTCAGATTTGAATTGCTCTCAGCTCTTTTGCATGTGTACCTTATCTGTATCAGACACCAAAACTCCAGTAACCATGAATGCACGCTGGTTCTTCATATTGAAAGCGTTGTTCCCCAGTAACCATAAACACCGGTTCTTCATATTGAAAACAGTGTTCTATCTCCAAGAATGTAAATGTGATGCAATTAGGATCTCAGAACAGAGCAGTAGCACTTCTTTGATGGAAGTCACATGTTCCTGTTGATTGATCTTTGGGCCCTTGTCTGTGTTAAGACTGAGCGCCTTAGATTAAGGTTATTAGTCCTAATGTGTGCTGCTGGGAGAGCTAGGCATGTCAACAAATGGTAGTTCTGTGGTGATGGCTCACCGACCTTTAACCGTTGATGGTAAACTCCCTGCTTTTGACTTACAACTTATTTTGTGTAGAAATAATTAAATTGGGTCACCTAACGTAGAGTAAATATGAATAAGCTATATTCAAATGTTTTCATTTTACAGGTAATAGTGGACATTGGCTTACTTACGGTGCATTCGGAAAGTATTCCTTTCCCAATTTCCACATTTGGTTACGTTAGACTTATTTTAAAATGGATTAAATAAATAAAAATCCTCAACCTACACACACTACCCCATAATGGCAAAGTGAAAATAGATTTTTAGAAATTTTTGCAAAGTTTCTAAAAAAAACAAACCGATAGTATTCAGACCCTTTGCTATGGGACTTGAAGTTGAGCTCCGGTGCATCCTGTTTCCATTGGTCATCCTTGATGTTTATACAACTTGATTGGAGTCCAGCTCTGGTAAATTCAATTGATTGGACATGATTAGGAAAAGCACACACCTGTCTATATACGGTCCCACAGTTGACAATACTTGTCAGAGCAAAAATCAAGCCATGAGATCGAAATAATTGGCCGTTGAGCTCCGAGACAGGATTGTGTCGAGGCACAGATCTGGGGAAGGGTACCAAAAAAATTTACGCAGCATTGAAGGTTTCCAAGAACACCGTTGCCTCCATCGTTCTTAAATGGAAGAAGTTTGGAACCACCAAGACTCTTCCTAGAGCTGGCCACCCAGGCAAACTGAGCAATCAGAGGAGAACGGCCTTGGTTAGGGAGGCGGCCAAGAACCCGATGGTCACTCTAACAGAGCTCCAGAGTTCCTTTGTGGAGATGGTTGTCCTTCTTGAAGGTTCTCCCATCTCTGCAGCACTCCACCAATCAGGCCTTTATGGTAGAGACGGCCTGCTTGGAGTTTGCCAAAAGGCACCTAAAGACACTAAGATTCTCTGGTCTGATGAAACTAAGTGTGAACTCTTTGGCCTGAATGCCAAGCGTCACGTCTGGAGGTCTGGGGAGTTTCCTGGCCATGGACCCAAAATATCGGTGTTTTGTTCCCCGAGCCACTTAGTTATCACTTTTGCTTTATGGCAAGGTGCTCCGTCATGCTGGAAAAGGCATTGTTTGTCACCAAACTGTTCCTGGATGGTTGGGAGAAGTTGCTCTCGGAGGATGTGTTGGTACTTTATTCATGTCTGTGTTCTTAAGCAAAATTGTGAGTGAGCTCACTCTCTTGGCTGAGAAGCAACCCCACACATGAATGGTCTCTGTTGGCATGAATGCTTTACTGTTGGCATGATACAGGACTAATGGTAGTGCTCACCTTGTCTTCTCCGGACAAGCTCTTTCCGGATGCCCCAAACAATCGGAAAGGGGATTCATCAGAGAAAATGACTTTTCCCCAGTCCTCAGCAGTCTAATCCCTGTACCTTTTGCAGAATATCAGTCTGTCCCTGATGTTTTTCCTGGAGGGAAGTGGCTTCTTTGCTGCCCTTCTTGACACCAGGCCATCCTTCAAAAGTCTTTGCCTCACTGTGCGTGCAGATGCACTCACACCTGCCTGCTGCCATTCCTGAGCAAGATCTGTACTGGTGGTGCCCCGATCCCGCAGCTGAATCAACTTTAGGAGACGGTCCGGGCGCTTGCTGGTCTTTCTTGGGCGCCATGAAGCCGCCTTCACAACAATTAAACCGCTCTCCTCGAAGTTCCTGATGATACGATAAATGGTTGTACCTAAATCAATCTTACTGGCAGCAATATCCTTGCCTTGTGAAGCCTTTTTTGTGCAAAGCAATGATGACGGCATGTGTATCCTTGCAGGTAACCATGTTTGACAGAGGAAGAACAATGATTCCAAGCACCACCCTCCCTTTGAAGCTTCCAGTCTGTTATTCAAACTTAATCAGCATGCCAGAGTGATCTCCAGCCTTGTCCTCGTCAACACTCACACCTGTGTTAACGAGAAATTCACTGACATGATGTCAGCTGGTCCTTTTGTGGCAGGGCTGAAATGCAGTGGAAATGTTTTTTGGGGGAATTCAGTTCATTTGTATGGCAAAGGGACTTTCAATTGATCCAATCACTCTTCATAACATTGTGGAGTATATGCAAATTGCCATCATACAAACTGAGGCAGCAGACTTTGTGAAAATTAATATTTGTGTCATTCTCAACTTTTGGCCACGACTGTAGATTGAGGAATACGACTATTTAATCCACGTAACAATAAGGCTGTAAAGTAACAAAATGTGGAAAAAGTCAGGGTCTAAATACTTTCTGAATGCAGTAGTTTAGCATTATACTCCTGGCAATGGTTGGCCTGTATAGACTGACTAACTTCCTCATTTCGACTACACATTTGACTGTTGCCTCATGCCGAGTTATATTATTCTCACTCCTGTCTCTGGAACTAGCAGGCATGGAATTCCTGCCTGCACATCTCTAGAGTTAGCTGTTGCCATAGAGACTAAAGCAGATTCAAAGTAGATAACATCGAGCTTATATATCCAGCATGCCAGCTGGAGTTACTGTAGACAAGTCTGCTCAGGAAATACCCAACTCTGATCAGGAAATACCCAACTCTGATCAAGTAGGCTTCCCAGCAGGAACTCAAAGCCAGAAAAATCCCTAGATTTAAATGTGTGAGATTTGTGTGATTAGGCTCCTGACTTTTTAACCTCTTGAGCTGACAGCCTTGGAGCGATGTTTTCCTGTATTTGCTATGCCAGACAATATAAAATATAGAGAGGGCCATAAAGAATAGACTAGGAAACTCTTAAATCCGCAGAAAGCTTGGGAGCTGTAGAATATAGTGGGCTGTACCATATTTGTGAGACTTAATGAAATGGCACGGCACAGGTGCAAATATAACATAAAAATATTATATTTTTCTAGAAAAACCTTTGAGTATCAAATAAATTATTCATGTGAATGAATAAAGCTTTTCACTCTTTGAATCCTTTACAAATATTATTTCAAACAGAGGGTTCATGACTTGACACAAAGGATTATTTGTGTTTATACTGTTAAAATGTATAATGGACTTATGATTTATTGTTAAAAAAAACATATTTTGGGGCACTAGTTCCATTAATTTTGCTCAAGTGTATCGTTTGTCGGACACAGACAAACGATACACCAACAACTCACAAGGCCCAGCTGTTTCGTTTTGTATTCTCCCCCCTGACCAGATGAGTAAAACGGTATCTTGCAGTTCAATTTACCTCACACGGAACTCTGTCTGAAGCTGTTGGCATCAGATTAGTCTTTCTTAGCCTTTTAACGTTTAGCAGGGGCTCTTATGAAACTAAGTTGTGAAGTATAATACACACCATTGGGAGCACTGCATTGTAATGAAACCAGCCATATGTCAGACTAATATGTTGGTTTTAATCAACAAACTTTTTTTTTTGTGGAAGTGAAACTGACAGCGTTTTTAAATAGTTTTTTTCATATCGGCAAAGTATCATAATATCAAATCCCCAGTTAATGGTACAAAACATACTTCATAAGAGGTTTTAAAAATAGGTTCATTCCATGATGTACACTAGGGCATTGTTGGCAGAATAGATGGATGCTGTTCAATGCATGATGAATATAATTTACCAATACATTTTTGGTAGTCCAACAAATATTGCTTTCAGGTTGTAAATCACAGCTGGTCTGGTACATTGTTTGCTACCTCCAGCCATTCAGGATGCACTGATTGTTTCAATGACTCAATATTTTTTACAAAAATGGACGAATGTAGCGAAGGCTGAGAATGTCAATACAATCAAAGTTGCAAGGGCAACGATCACAAGTCAGTCATACGTGGCTAATAGGCTAGCTTATCTACATTGAACAAAACTATAAATGCAACATGTAAAGTGTTGGTTTCATGAGCTGAAATGAAATGTTCCATACACACACACACACACACAGCTTGTTTCTCAAATGTTGTCCACACATTTGGTTTTCGTCCCTGTTAGTAAGCATGTGTCCTTGGCCAAAATAATCCATCCATGTGACAGGTGTGGCAAATCAAGTAACTGATTAAACATAAGTATCATTACACAGGTGCACCTTGTGCTAGGGACAATAAAAGGCCACATTTTAGAGAATTTGCCAGCATGTCCAACTGGTCTCACAACCGTATGGTGTTGTGTGTGTGTGTGTGTGTGCTAACGGTTTGCTGATGTCAATGTTGTGAACAGAGTGCCCCATGGTGGGGTTATGGTATGGGCAGGCTTAAGTTACAGATGACAAACACAATAGCATTTTCTCAATGGCAATTTTAATCCACAGAGCTACTGTGATGAGATCCTTAGGCCCATTGTTGTGCCATTCATCCACCGCCATCAACTCATATTTCAGCATGATAATGCACGGCCCAATATTTAAGGATCTGTACACAATTTCTGGAAGCTCCAGTTCTTCCAGGGCCTGCATACTCACCAGAAGTGTCACCCATTGAGCTTGTTAGGGATGCTCTAGATCAGGCCTGGACAAAGGCTGGCCCATATGCGGCCCGCAACCTCATTCAATATGGCCCGCGGAATCATGCTCAGATCACAAAGAATTTGCGATAGTAAAGTAAAAAAAAATAAAAAATGTTATTCAAATGAACAGCCCAACAAATACTTGCCTTTGTGTAATTATTTAACTCCCACTGCTTGAGTGACATTTATTTTGAAGGCGTGTGTGTATATATCAACTTCACGAGGACAGACAGTGACTGACAGGCTGACACAGTTACAAATAGTAGCTAGCTAGAAATTGCTCAAAAATGAGTGGACAATGAATGTAGGGTGTTCCAGCAAGAGTGGACATCGAAATATTTCTTTGAGGTATCAGCGAAAGCTGTGTGCAGAGAGAGCAGACTACAACTTGTCCCGACACTTCCATCCGAAGCATGCAGAGAAATATAGGAATGTCTTCTGAGCAGAGGGCAAGTGCATCGATAGAGTTGCTTTCTCAGTTGCAAAAGCAGCAAGGACTTTTCACAAAACTGCATTCCGCAAACAACGGAATTGCGTGAACTAGCTATGTAATGTCCCACACAATTGCTAAACATAGTAAGCCATTTGCTGAGGGCGAATTAATTTAAGAATGTTTAATTGACTCTGCAGCAATACTTTTCCTCGACAAGAAAAAGCTGTTTGAAAATATTTCCCTTTCAAAACGAACAGTGACACGGCATGTTGAGGATATCGCAGAGAATATGGAACAACAGTTGAAAGACATTTCTCCTTGGCCCTGGATGAGAGCAGGGATGCACGTGACACGGCGCAGTTGTTGATATTCTTACGAGGCATAACCCCAGACTTTGAAATTACAGAGGAGCTTGCTTCAGTACAATCAATGAAGCGCATAACCACAGGGAAATATGTATTGGAGGTTAATAAGTGTGTAACAAATCTGGGACTGAATTTTGAAATGTTATCCAGTGTGACCACTGATGGGTGCCCAAACGTTGGCCTTTTCAAAAAGGATACAAGATCAAGTAGCTGAGCTGAACCCAGATCAGAAAATAATTTCCCCGAATTACATTATTCATCAGGAGGTGCTCTGTAAATGTGTTCTGAAAATGAGCCATGTTGTGGATAGTCACTAAAGTGGTAAATTTCATAAGAGCATATCTTTAAACCACAGGCACTTTGTCTCACTGTTGGACGAGACAGTTGGGTCGTGCAGAACTCCCCTACCACACAAACGTGAGATGGCTGAGTTTGGGGAAGATGCTTAAGAGTATGTATGTGAACAGACATTTTCAGTGATGAAATATAATTCAAGGCACAGATCATCTCTTACTGACTCTCACTTCTCAGCAATCCTGCGCATAGCGACATCAGAAACTATACCTGACTTCACTGCTCTAGTCAATGCCCATCAGACTTCACTCCTAACACTAATTGAGTAGTTTAAATGTAATGTTGAGCTCTCTCTCGTGTTTTTGTGCATACCCGTTAACAAGAGTTCTGTCCGTGGTGCTGCATGCACATTATATTTTTTCCCTCCGTGTAGTGTATTGCATGTTGAATAATGAAAATACCAACCAAAAGGAGAACATGGATATGGTTTATTTCTGTGCATGTAAAATAAGTAGCACATCTGAATGTGATTTACAGTAGATATATATTTCAACAGTCATACACTTGATGTATAATCCTGTCATTTCATTCTGGCCCACAATGTCAAAAATATATTCTTATGTGGCCCTCTAAGGAAAATAATTGCTCAGGCCTGCTCTAGATCGATGTGTATGACCGCGTGTTCCAGTTCCTGCTGATATCCAGCAACTTCGCAGGGCCATTGAAGATGAATGGGACAACATTACACAGGCCACAATCAACAGCCTGATCAACTTTATGCAAAGATTATGCGCTGCATGAGACAAATGGTTGTCACACCTGTACTGACAGTTTTTCTGATCCAAACCCCTACCTTTTGTTTTAAAGGTATCTGTGACTAGCAGATGCATATCTGTATTCCCAGTCATATGAAATCCATAGATTAGGACCTAATTAATGTATTTTAATTGACTGATTTCCTTATATGAACTGTAACTCAATAAAAGTAAATTTGTTGCATGTTGTCTTTCAATTTTTGTTCAGCATATTTATGTAGCTTTTTTATTAAGCAAGATGAAAATGCTGAGCCTAACGTTAGCTAGCTAGCTGCGGGGAGGATGTCATGTCATTTGATGAGTGGGTGAGTGGACAACTCCCCAATATCGTTTTTTGGTTCTACTGCTGGAGATGCAGGTGTCATTTGGTTAGCTTGCAAGAAATGTGAATCACTTTGCTAGGTAGCTATACTGAACTTGAACGACTGTTATCCACAGTTAGCATTAGGGCTGTTCCCGACGAAAACAAATGTTCGTCGACAGTCGTCTGTTCTTTCAACCAATGGCTTGTTAGACATTTTTTTACGGGTATTTTTCCATATATAGACACCCTATGTGTTTTAATAAAATCAACTCTATGCATTGAGCTTGTCTGATAAGTTAAGCTTACTGTTTGATGAAATAAGACACAAATGACTCACATGGGAGCCAGAGATCTAGATAACCAGAAGAAAAAAAACTTAACCTGACCCAACCATTCTCCTCTCTCTCCTGCTGGCTTTTGCAGATTCTGACATTACTCTCCTGAAGTTGCCGGTAATTCTTGGAACAGTTTAATTTATATTAACGTCAATCTCAAATCATTGTCATGAGGTTAATAAAAATGATATCTAAATGAAAATTATAACCTAAACGCAACTTATATTGCTATTGCCTGCTACAGTGGGGCAAACAAGTATTTAGTCAGCCACCAATTGTGCAAGTTCTCCCACTTAAAAAGATGAGGCCTGTAATTTTTTATCATAGGTACACTTCAACTATGACAGACAAAATGAGGGAAAAAATCCAGAAAATCACATTGTAGGATTTTTTTATGAATTTATTTGCAAATTATGGTGGAAAATAAGTATTTGGTCACCTACAAACAAGCAAGATTTCTGGCTCTCACAGACCTGTAACTTCTTCTTTAAGAGGCTCCTCTGTCCTCCACTCGTTATCTGTATTAATGGCACCTGTTTGAACTTGTCATCAGTATAAAAGACACCTGTCCACAGCCTCAAACAGTCACACTCCAAACTCCACTATGGCCAAGACCAAAGAGCTGTCAAAGGACACCAGAAACAAAATTGTAGACCTGCACCAGGCTGGGAAGACTGCATCTGCAATAGGTAAGCAGCTTGGTTTGAAGAAATCAACTGAGGGAGCATTTATTAGGAAATGGAAGACATACAAGACCACTGATAATCTCCCTCGATCTGGGGCTCCACGCAAGATCTCACCCCGTGGGGTCAAAATTATCACAAGAACGGTGAGCAAAAATCCCAGAACCACACGGGGGGACCTAGTGAATGACCTGCAGAGAGCTGGGACCAAAGTAACAAAGCCTACCATCAGTAACACACTACTCCGCCAGGGACTGAAATCCTGCAGTGCCAGACGTGTCCCCCTGCTTAAGCCAGTACATGTCCAGGCCCGTCTGAAGTTTGCTAGAGAGCATTTGGATGATCCAGAAGAAGATTGGGAGAATGTCATATGGTCAGATGAAACCAAAATAAAACTTTTTGGTAAAAACTCAACTCGTCGTGTTTGGAGGACAAAGAATGCTAAGTTACACCATACCTACTGTGAAGCATGGGGGTAGAAACATCATGCTTTAGGGCTGTTTTTCTGCCGAGGGACCAGGACGACTGATCCATGTAAAGGAAAGAATGAATGGGGCCATGTATCGTGAGATTTTGAGTGAAAACCTCCTTCCATCAGCAAGGGCATTGAAGATGAAACGTGGCTGGGTCTTTCAGCATGACAATGATCCCAAACACACCGCCCGGGCAACGAAGGACTGGCTTCGTAAGAAGCATTTCAAGGTCCTGGAGTGGCCTAGCCAGTCTCCAGATCTCAACCCCATAGAAAATCTTTGGAGGGAGTTGATTGTCCGTGTTGCCCAGCAACAGCCCCAAAACATCACTGCTCTAGAGGAGATCTGCATTGAGGAATGGGCCAAAATACCAGCAACCGTGTGTGAAATCCTTGTGAAGACTTACAGAAAACGTTTGACCTCTGTCATTGCCAACAAAGGGTATATAACAAAGTATTGAGAAACTTTTTGTTATTGACCAAATACTTATTTTCCACCATCATTTGCAAATAAATTCATAAAAAATCCTACAATGTGATTTTCTGGATTTTTTTTCTTCTCATTTTGTCTGTCATAGTATCAACTGTTAACTTGGGTTTGGCAGAAGCATGTGCTAGTGAATTTGCAACCTACTCATTCAAGGGTTTTTCTTTATTTTTACTATTTTGTACATTGTAGAATAATAGTGAAGACATCAAAACAATGAAATAACACATATGGAATTATGTAGTAACCAAAAAAGTGTTAAACAAAATATATTTTTGAGTTTCTTGAAAGTATCCATACTTTGCCTTGATGATAGCTTTGCACACTTGGCATTCTCTCAACCAGCTTCACCTGGAATGATTTTCCAACAGTCTTGAAGGAGTTCCCACATATGCTGAGCCAACAGGCTGCTTTTCCTTCACTCTGTAGTCCAACTCAATTGGGTTGAGGTCTGGTGACTGTGGAGGCCAGGTCATCTGATGCAGCACTCCATCACTCTCCTTCTTGGTCAAATAGACCTTATACAGCCTGGAGGTGTGTTGGGTTATTATCCTGTCGAAAAACAAATGATACTCCCACTACGCACAAACCAAATGGGTTGGTGTATCACTGTAGAATGCTGTGGATGCCACGCTGGTAAAGTGTGCCTTGAATTCTCAATAATTTACTGACAGTGTCACCAGCAAAGCACCATCACACCTCCTACTCCATGCTTCACGGTGGGAACCACACATTTGGAGATCATCTGTTCACCTACTCTGTGTCTCACAAAGACACGGTGGTTGGAACCAAAAATCTCACATCAGACCAAGGGACAAATTTCCACCGGTCTAATGTCCATTGCTTGTGTTTCTTGGCCCAAGCAAGTCTCTTCTTCTTATGGGTGTCCTTTAGTAGTGGTTTCATTGCAGCAATTTGACCGTGAAGGCCTGATTTCACACAGTCTCCTCTGAACTGTTGATGTATCTGTTACTTAAAGCATTTTTTGGGGCTGCAATTTCTGAGGCTGGTAACTATAATGAACTTATCCTCTGCAGCAGAGGTAACTCTGGGTCTTCCTTTCCTGTGGCGGTCCTCATGAGAGACAGTTTCATCATAGGGCTTGATGGTTTTTGCGACTGCATTTGAAGAAACATTCTTGAATATTTATTGCCATAATATGGACTTGGTCTTTTACCAAATAGGTCTATCTTCTGTATAACAAACCTACCTTGTCACAACACAAGTGATTGGCTCAAACACATTAAGGAAAGGAATCCCACAAATGAACTTAACAAGGCACACCTGTTAATTGAAATGAATTCCAGGTGGTTGAGAGAGCCAATAATGTGCAAAGCTGTCAAGGCAAAGGGTGGCTACTATGAAGAATCTCAAATATGAAATATATTTAGATTTTTTTTTAAAAACACTTTTTAGGTTACTACATGATTCCATATGTGTTAATTCATTGATGTCTTTGCTATTAATCTACAATGTAGTAAAAATAAATAAAAACCCTTGAATGAGTAGGTGCTCAACAAGAAATATCTGTCGACCGAGACCAGTCAACTAATTGTGGTTAGCCCTAGTTAGCATATCTCTTGTTTCAATCAAATATATCTGGCGTCGATCAAATGTGCAGGCAGGCAACTTCCCACTCAGTTGTGAAGGGCGAGCAGGCTACCATTCTCCATCTTTTATCAATGCAATTTTTGACGGCCAACTATAAGCTGAGAGGGTATATCTAATGTTCCCTCGCTATTGCTAACATTAGTTGTTGATGTTGTTAATGTGCATAGGCAACAGAGACACAGCCTATCTGTTTGTGGTTGTTTGAGCAATAGCAATGTAAAGTTCCCAAATGTAAGAGGACTCCTGTGGTATTTACATATTTGCAGAAATCCATTCAGGTGTATTTTGTGGAACGCTTTCTGACCTAAAGTCTCACTGTTGCTACTGCCTGTAAACACAGTCTAGTTCAAAGTGAGTGATGGCCGGCTTGTGTCAACTGGCTTATTTGCCAATTGCCCTAGAGTAGCTCTGATTTGGCTTTAGAGCACCGGTCAAGCTACATGTCTTAACAAAAGACTCTCATCTGAGTGTACCAGAGTGCCAAATAACTGATGAATTTACAAACACTCAACACCCGTTGAATATGTTTGGTGTCAGTTAACGTTAGCAAAAAAAAGCATAATGAAATTGTTGCCAGCAGCACAGTTAGTCACCGACCCTCTGGATAACATAAACGGCCTAACCAGCTCTGCTAAGGCGAGTAAAATGGTCAGTGGGGTGTACTCATTTTTGCCTAGAAGTAGCTAGCAGGATAGCCAATACGAGCCAGTTAGCTTGGGTGCTTGACTGCCGTTGTGTGGTCAGAACGTTTGGATCAACCCTACTCATCCGCCAGAGCATCCAGTGTGTGCTCTGAACGCTCTGAGAGCAAAACGCTCTGAATTTACAAACTGACAATCTGACGGCGCAGTTGCTGTCACCAATGCTCTGGATAACAACAGCCCAACCAGGTCTGCTAGGGCGAGTTATGTTCAGTGAGCTGTGCTCTCATTTATGTCTGAAATTAGCTAGCAAGTTAGCTTGGGTGGTTGACTGCTGCTGTTAGTACAGAATGCTCGAATCAGCCGTTAGAGATGGGTGGGGTTAAAGCTTAAGAGTGTGTGAACTATGCTGAATGTTTGTATACTAAGAAGGGCTCTCCAGTAGTAGTACCAAAACATTCAAATGCCATTTTCTCAAAAGTGAGTTTACAAGTTTTGCAACTTTCAAAGCAGAAATACTTTCCCATTGTTCCTCAACCGTAGTGTATGAAATATTATTTTCTAGCTCTGAGTCTCTACTTTAATTCAATGTAAAAAAATAAATTAAAAAAACTACATTTCAAATTTTGTTACAGAATAATGATTTTGAGCCGGGTCGGTCACGTAAATCATTCTATGTAAGTATAACCATGTGAAAATGACCATATCTAAGTGGTCGAGTGTGAGAAAATGTATGAAAAGGCATCATTCTTCCTGGCGGTTTACATGAACTGATTTTTACACGATTTCATGTTGCTAAAACGCTGTAAGTTCCACTTTAAACAGCCTAGTACTCGATTAGGGGATCTAGGCTTTTTCACAGCTCAAGAATGCGATGCCAGGGAGTGTAGGCTAGTCATGTCTCATTTTAAAATAAATGCAATGAGGGCAGAAGTAGGCTGGTCGTGACTCCTCAAATTAACCTAGTATTTAAGCATTGGAGAATAGAATGAAGTCCGTAGCTGACACATCCATGTTTGTGTATTTGCTTAGTATAAGTCCCTACTGTCATGACGTGGCCCTTTCTGGGTATAGATAGTGGCCTCCCCCTCTCTCTCACTCTCTCCTACACCCAGGTTCTGTTATCTCAGGTTGTAAATTCCTGGCGGAGACTCTCTCCCCCTGGCCATGCAGAAAGAGAGACATGGAGAGAACAAAGGATTTCACATGGCGAACTTCTAAATCCCCATAATGAGAATATGAAACAAAATCTCCACTTGTGAGTAGGTGGGAATGGTCTGTGGACACTTAAAGAATGGGTATGACGAGGGTGTTTCATTTGCTGACCTCCGAGAGGACAGGAAACGCACAACTATATCTCTGAATGTGTACATTTCTCAATTATGGGGTTTGCATCTAATTATTGTGTAAAAGGAATGAGTAAAGATTAAATAATGTATTGTGATGTTAAACCTTTAATGCGAGAGAATTGCATTCCCTTTAAAGTTTGTCATTTGCCAGGCCCCGTGAGCACAGACATGATCGGGCGTCATAGAACCGCCTTTTTTACTGTTACGAATAAAACACTCCTGTGGAAATCCTCTTCAGACATCAAAAACCTCAGTGTAAGCTAAGGTTGCAATGGTTGTTCAATTCCTAACCATACCACGTGGAGCATTGGCTACACGGCGGGAAATGTTTAATCTGAGACTATTGATCCCGACACTACCCAGTGGTGTCTGTGCTTGGTCTCAGTCCCTACCCAGTGATGTCTGTGCTTGGTCTCAGTCCCTACCCAGTGGTGTCTGTGCTTGGTCTCAGTCCCTACCCAGTGGTGTCTGTGCTTGGTCTCAGTCCCTACCCAGTGGTGTCTGTGCTTGGTCTCAGTCCCTACCCAGTTGTGTCTGTGCTTGGTCTCAGTCCCTACCCAGTGGTGTCTGTGCTTGGTCTCAGTCCCTACCCAGTGGTGTCTGTGCTTGGTCTCAGTCCCTACCCAGTTGTGTCTGTGCTTGGTCTCAGTCCCTACCCAGTGGTGTCTGTGCTTGGTCTCAGTCCCTACCCAGTTGTGTCTGTGCTTGGTCTCAGTCCCTACCCAGTGGTGTCTGTGCTTGGTCTCAGTCCCTACCCAGTTGTGTCTGTGCTTGGTCTCAGTCCCTACCCAGTGGTGTCTGTGCTTGGTCTCAGTCCCTACCCAGTGGTGTCTGTGCTTGGTCTCAGTCCCTACCCAGTGGTGTCTGTGCTTGGTCTCAGTCCCTACCCAGTGGTGTCTGTGCTTGGTCTCAGTCCCTACCCAGTGGTGTCTGTGCTTGGTCTCAGTCCCTACCCAGTGGTGTCTGTGCTTGGTCTCAGTCCCTACCCAGTGGTGTCTGTGCTTGGTCTCAGTCCCTACCCAGTGGTGTCTGTGCTTGGTCTCAGTCCCTACCCAGTGGTGTCTGTGCTTGGTCTCGGGAGAAGCCAGTTAAAGGTGTACCTGCAGCATCTGATCTTCCTTAAAAAGGCACCCTGAAGGGACATTGTGTAAAAGGCATTTTATCTAGTCGTAATCCAATCTCCTGTGATTTCTGTAACACACACACACACACACACACACACATTGCCACCTGAACCCTGCAGAATGGGTGACCCTGAGACACAGATTTGCCTTCGACTCTGCCATCTGCTCTAAGAAAGCCTTGTTTGAAAATAAACCCTGCCTGGACCAACCTTGTCATACTTTTTTTCTTTTCTTCTGTGACCTTGTCCAAAAGTTCTTAGTGCCTTTGAGTCAACCTCAAATTTTCATCTAAATGGCCCCTTTTCAGCTTTGGTTCTACAGCACAGAAAAGTGCCATTAACAAAATCTATGCAAAGTACTGACTTTTATGCCTTTTTTATACTACGTCACACATTGCAAATACTCTGACTGGAAGGTGATTCTATTACGGATGAAGCTATCTGGGAAGATCTGGTGCTGAAAAGACAATTTTGTACATTTAGGCAATGACTTTTGAAAATCTGTTTTTTGAATGCGTTTTCTTTTTTCCGTTCTTCCCTCAGGGTACGAAAAGACAGAGGACACGGCAACCTCCGCAAAGACCTCTTTAGCTGACCAAGAAGATGCACGACTGATATTCCTCAATCAGCCACAGTTCACCAAGTTCTGCAGCAATCACGTCAGGTAAGACGTCTGTTCATTGGTTGGCCTATCATCCTCTTTGCTTGCATAACGTTGAAAGACTAACTGTGGCAATACAATTTCCCACAGATTCCCTCCCTCTCGCAGAGATTGCATTGCATCTGTACTACCATTACTGTACCTCAATTCCGGCTTGCACAGTTTGCATTTCCTTCTCATTTAACTTCTCATAGTATTGCCATACAAGGCCGCTTCTATAGCTTGCCTTTCTCTGCCATTTTTCCAAAGTTAACCACGATGACGTAGTGGTGGAGACTTGACTCCAAATAATTGATTCTGCGACTCCTTGAACGTCGACTCCTGATGTCAACTCCCATTTCTGAGTGTCAAGATTCGATTTAGCTAGGAATCGCCTCCTAAGAGTCAGTATTTTTGGAATGGAGGAGACTGATTATTTGCCATACTTCCGAGAACACAATCACTCGCATCTTGCAAAGCAAGCTAGTGAGGGATGGCAATCAAATGCTGTATCACACAATGGAAGGCTGTGTCTTGTCTCAACTTCAGTAAAGCAGGGAATATCATGAATGAATAGGCAAAGATATTCTACATGCAACAGACCAAAGGCTGAACACACACTTGCATCATTAGGGAGGAGGAGGAGGAAAATGTTTTGGTAATCTGTATCTCTCAATGTCTTGTCTTTCATGCCTCGCAAATTCACCACAGTAGCCTAAAGTTAGCCTTTTCCTCACAGGTTAGATTTAAATGACACAGCTTTCGCCATGTGTTTACAACCTATCATCTAGTTAGGCTATAACACGGAAAATAATATGTTTTGTGATAACTGCACCCCCCACTAAACATGGATTTATGGATTTTTCATAACTTTAAGGATCCCGACTTAGCTTTAACATCTTAAATGTTCACACCCCGACTAGAGAACAACTAAGAGTTACTTACAGTATGTTACTCATCTCCTGCTAAATATAACATGACTCTGGCTGTTTCACACATTTCCTCACACAATTCTCCAGTGCTGACCGGAGAGAAGAACAATTCAAGTACGGCTGCATTTTATATTGTTAGATATTTGCTTGATATGATGGATGATAAAACGTCTATTCCGTTTGGTGCATGGAGCTCCATCTACGGCCAATATTGTGTCATTTAATAAGTAGCCATCTTGCATATAACCCGACGAGAAACCTGATTTGAATACTAAAACAATTATTTATTTTTTTTACCTTTATTTAACCAGGCAAGTCAGTTAAGAACAAATTCTTATTTTCAATGACGGCCTAGGAACAGTGGGTTAACTGCCTGTTCAGGGGCAGAACGACAGATTTGTACCTTGTCAGCTCGGGGGTTTGAACTTGCAACCTTCCAGTTACTAGTCCAACGCTCTAACCACTAGGCTACCCTGCCGCCCTATAAGGTCAGGAGAGACCAATCGTGTGGCATCGTCAAGTTGTCAGGGCTTATTTTTGTGTGTATTGGGTATTGGACCTCAAAGGTAGCAAGAGGCCTTTGGGTCTCCGGGTTATTTTGTTCCACTGTATATCATTACCAGATGAAGTCACACTGCAGTTCTTCATGTCCTCTTCTCTTTCTCTCTCTCCCTTTCCCCCTTCCCACCTGGCCCGCTTTGCCCTGACACCTGCTGGGAAGGAAGGAGGGGGGGGGAGAAAGACTCCCAACAACAACAACAACAACAGTATTGCCATTTGTCAAAGCAGAGGAATTGTTGCTGAGGAGGCAGCAAAGTTCAAGACATGTCGAAGTATGTCGATGTGCCTGATTTGAAATATGGGCTTGGGATGATCTATAGTGGGGGTGGAAGGAGGACAGGCAGGCAGCTTCTAAACCCTGATTGAAATGTACAGCTCCTACACGTGCCTGCCTGTTTTGGTGGGAGGCATAGGCAACATGACAAACGGACAAGGTGCACCTCTTCCAGTTTGAAAAGGTCATTGTCTATTTGACAAGTAGAAGAGAATTATGAATAGCTGATCATTCTGTGACATCTGAAGATAATCCATACCTTAGAGTACGCTGCATGTGCTGGCGTGAGGATCTCAACTATTTGGGTACTGGCAACAGTGACCCAGAGGTAAGCATTTTTTCCCCATATCAGCCCCCGGCATATCCAACCTTTTTTAACCCCTTAACCCCACAGAGACACAACAGACCAGTGTCGTTCGTTGAGTCATGTTTCATCAGTAGTACTACTAGGCCGACATACACTATTCCAATGAAGGCTACATACACTATTCCAATGTAGGATACATAACCTATTCCACTGTAAGCTACTATACATTAGACTGACTTGAGCCCCCCCCCCCCCCCCCCCCCCCCCGACTCACTGCAGCCCTTTTACAACCACTAAGGGCTCTCGTTGTGGATTCGTCTAGAAACTCTACCTCGCTAGGGCTACATTCCAAATGTCATCTTATACTTAAGTAGTGCACTATATAGGGAATAGGGCTCCATTTGGGACTCAACCTTAGTTAGCTCGCTGGCGTTTCCCTCCTCTGTTCCTTGTGGAGCCGTGTTGCATTGAAAGGTCAGGTCTGGGCTGGCCATCCTCTGTCAGGGAATATTAGCGTTAGCATTCCTGCTGCATGAGCGGCTGGAGATGTCTGCATCGCACACACAGACACACCGATCCACCGCCACAGGAAAAACATAGAGCCTTAGCAGCATACAGCCAACCACTAGAATGAAACACAAAATCATGGACACAATGAAATGACAACGAGTCAATATTCAGCTTCTTAGCATAGATTAACCAAGCAAGTCATGCTGTGCCCAAAAATTTGCATTTTTGGACTCCTCTTTTTATCCGCTGCTATCTTGGATCTCCAATTCTTGTTCCGACTTGTGTCGATTTGGTTCCATCTGATCCTTGAACACTGTATGCTGCTGCCCATAAAAAGTCACCCAGAGAGTCACTTTCAGGCTCTGGTCCCAGATCTGGTTTTGCTGTCTTGCCAACTCCTATGGTCATTATGTTTGGCATGGCAACGTTTATATAGGTGTTGTCTATACCGCACAAACAGATCTGAGACCATAGAGGTATACTACGATGTAAGATAGATTTACTCAGGCTGTTGCTCATTCGCCTGCCGCTAACTCTATCAGGCTTGTAACTGCTAGTCGATCGCCAAACTCTTGAGACAATGCTGAAACCTCAATCCATGGGCCAGTCAGTGGAACATTTTAAATGTTTTCCTGAATCAAAATTCTTGCAAATTGAGTAGGCTGTGGTGTGAAATAGGCTTTTAGAAGTGATTTTTGTTTTTTTGTGTCGTTAATGCCGCCTTTGCTTTGGTGTAGAAAAGCACAAACACCCTTTTCCCCCACTCCTATCAATAAAATAATTTTGTCATTCAATAGTTTTACTCTACATAACTTTCAAATGCATCCCGTCATTGCTAAATGTGTGATGTGATAGGTATTTAAAAAAAAAATATATATATATTTTTAACCCCCTTTTCTCCCCAATTGGTGATGTCCAATTGGTAGTTGTCCCATCGATGCAATTCCCGTACGGACTCAGGAGAGGTGAAGGTCGAGAGCCATGCGTCCTCCGAAACACAACCATGACAAGCCGCACTGCTTCTTGACAGACTGCTCTCTTAACCCGGAAGCCAGCTGCACCAATGTGTAGGAGGAAACACTGTACAACTGGTGACCGTGTCATCGTGCATGCGCCCAGCCCGCCACAGGAGTCGCTAAGGACATCTCAGCCGGCCAAACCCTCCCCTAACCCGGAAGACGTTGGGCCAATTGAGGCATCGCCTCATGGGTCTCCCGGGTGTGGCCGGCTGCGACACAGCCCGGGATCGAACCCATATCTGTAGTGACGCCTCAAGCACTGCAGTGCCTATTATTAATATAATATTGAATCAGTCATCTTACCCAAATGAAGGGGATGATGACGGACTCTTTGCGAGAGGGAGGGAATCTGATTTCATTGGTCTTCATCTCGCGGCTCAGTCATTTCATTCAGGGTAAGTGGAGTTAGCCTGACCCGGAGTAGGTTGGTTCTGAAAGATTTGTTGCCATGGCTAAAACGTGAGCCACTTTCGTATGACCGGTTATACCGAGTTTACCAAAGTTAGTTGAAGTTGGAAGTTTACACACACCTTAGCCAAATACATTCAAACTCAGTGTTTCACAATTCCTGTCATTAAATCCTAGTAAAAATTCCCTGTTTTAGGTCCTCTTTATTTTAAGAATGTCAGAATAATAGTAGAGTGATTTATTTCAGCTTGTATTTCTTTAATCACATTCCCAGTGGGTCGGAAGTTTACATACACTCAATTAGTATTTGGTAGCATTGCCTTTAAATTGTTTAACTTGGGTCAAACGTTTCAGGTAGCCTTCCACAAGCTTCCCACAATAAGTTGGGTGAATTTTGGCCCATTCCTCCTGACAGAGCTGGTGTAACTGACTCAGGTTTGTAGGCCTCCTTGCTCACACACACTTTTTCTGTTCTGCCCACAAATTTTCTACAGGATTGAGGTCAGGGCTTTGTGATGGTCACTCCAATACCTTGACTTTGTTGTCCTTAAGCCATTTTGCCACAATTTTTTAAGTATGCTTGGGGTCATTGGCCATTTGGAAGACACATTTGCGACCAAGATTTAACTTTAGCTTGCTTCAATATATCCACATAATTATTCCCCCTCATGATGCCATCTATTTTGTGCAGTGCACCAGTCCCTCCTGCAGCAAAGCACCCTCACAACATGATCCTCTCACCCCCGTGCTTCACGGTTGGGATGGTGTTCTTCGGCTTGCAAGCCTCCTCCTTCTTCCTCCAAACATAACAACGGTCATTATGGCCAAACAGTTATATTTTTGTTTCATTAGACATTTCTCAAAAAAGTACCATCTTTGTCCCCATGTGCAGTTGCAAACCTTAGTCTGGCTTTTTTATGGCGGTTTTGGGGCAGTGGCCTTTTCCTTGCTGAGCGGTCTTTCAGGTTATGTTGATATTGGACTATTTTTACTGTGGATATAGATACTTTTGTATAGTTTCCTCCAGCATCTTCACAAGGTCCTTTGCTGCTGTTCTGGGATTGATTTGCACTTTTCGCACCAAACTATGTTCATCTCTAGGCGACAGAATGCGTCTCCTTCCTGAGCGGTATGACGGCTGTGAGGTCCCATAGTGTTTATACTTGCGTACTATTGTTTGTACAGATGAACGTGGTACCTTCAGGCATTTGGAAATTGCTCCCAAGGATGAACCAGACTTGTGGAGGTCTACATTTTTTTTTCTGAGGTCTTGGCTGATTTCTTTTGATTTTCCCATCATAATGTCAAGCAAAGAGGCACTGAGTTTGAAGGTAGGCCTTGAAATACATCTACAGGTTCACCTCCAATTGACTCAATTGATGTCATTTAGATTATCGGAAGCTTTTAAAGCCATGACATAATTTTCTGGAATTTTCCTAGCTGTTTAAAGGCACAGTCAACTTAGTGGATGTAAACTTCTGACCCACTGGAATTGTGATACAGTGAAATAATCTTTCTAAACAATTGTTGGGAATATTACTTGTGTCATGCACAAAGTAGATGTCCTAACCGACTTGTCAAAACTATAGTTTGTTAACAAGACATTTATGGAGTGGTTGAAAAAATGAGTTTTCATGTAATCTTCGACTGTACCTCTTCAAACCTGATTTGTAGTATAGGGCTCAGGGAATCACTTTCACACGTTCTATTTAAACTAAAAATATTTACTTGTGTATTTCTCCATACACTGCACCTCTCCACCACTATCACTACCAGCATCTCCATAATCATCTGTTGCTCCACTGCTGGTCTTGTCCCAAATGGAATCTTGTCACACAGACACATGGGCCCTGGTCAAAAGAAGTGCACGATATCGGGAATAGGGTGCAATTTGGTACACAGCCTGCTGGTCGTGTGAGTGATGGAATCTGTTTATTCAGCTGCACTACTTGTCAGACCAGATCTTGTGCTAATGTAATGTGACATGGGAGTCGGTGGTGGGATGTGCATGACTTCAACCAGGGCAAACCGGAGAGTCAGGCAGGGCAAGCTGCTGTTCATTGTGTGTTCTGTGAAAAGCTGACATGGTGGATCCATGCAGGGAATTTGGCACAAGGGGTTACGTGCGTACTCACATGAAAGGATACATGTACGCACACATTTATTTATTTATTTCACCTTTATTTAACCAGGTAGGCTAGTTGAGAACAAGTTCTCATTTACAACTGCGACCTGGCCAAGATAAAGCATAGCAGTGTGAACAGACAACAACAGAGTTACACATGGAGTAAACAATAAACAAGCCAATAACACAATAGAAAATAAAAAAAAGAGAGTCTATATACATTGTGTGCAAAAGACATGAGGAGGTAGGCGAATAATTACAATTTTTCAGATTAACACTGGAGTGATAAATGATCAGATGGTCATGTAGAGATACTGGTGTGCAAAAGAGCAGAAAAGTAAATAAATATTAACAGTATGGGGATGAGGTAGGTAGATTAGGTGGGCTATTTACAGATGGACTATGTACAGCTGCAGCGATCGGTTTGCTGCCCAAATAGCAGATGTTTGAAGTTGGTGAGGGAGATAAAAGTCTCCAACTTCAGCGATTTTTGCAATTCGTTCCAGTCACAGGCAGCAGAGAACTGGAACGAAAGGCGGCCAAATGAGGTGTTGGCTTTAGGGATGATCAGTGAGATACACCTGCTGGAGCGCGTGCTACGGGTGGGTGTTGCCATCGTGACCAGTGAACTGAGATAAGGCGGAGCTTTACCTAGCATGGACTTGTAGATGACCTGGAGCCAGTGGGTCTGGCGACGAATATATAGCGACGGCCAGCCGACTAGAGCATACAGGTCGCAGTGGTGGGTGGTATAAGGTGCTTTAGTAACAAAACGGATGGTACTGTGATAAACTGCATCCAGTTTGCTGAGTAGAGTATCGGAAGCTATTTTGTAGATGACATCGCCGAAGTCGAGGATCTGTAGGATAGTCAGTTTTACTAGGGTAAGTTTGGCGGCGTGAGTGAAGGAGGCTTTGTTGCGGAATAGAAAGCCGACTCTAGATTTGATTTTAGATTGAAGATGTTTGATATGAGTCTGGAAGGAGAGTTTACAGTCTAGCCAGACACCTAGGTACTTATAGATGTCCACATATTCTAGGTCGGAACCATCCAGGGTGGTGATGCTAGTCGGGCGTGCAGGTGCAGGCAGCGAACGGTTGAAAAGCATGCATTTGGTTTTACTAGCGTTTAAGAGCAGTTGGAGGCAACGGAAGTGGTATGGCGTTGAAGCTCGTTTGGAGGTTGGTTAGCACAGTGTCCAAGGGAGGGCCGGAAGTATACAGAATGGTGTCGTCTGCGTAGAGTTGGATCAGGGAATCGCCCGCAGCAAGGGCAACATCATTGATATATATATATACATATACAGAGAAAAGAGTCGGGGCACACATACTTAATTTAGAGTTATTAATGTACCCTTTAGTAGTTCTGGGTTCTCCCGAGTGGTGCAGTGGTCTAAGCCACTGCAGTGCTTGAGGCGTCACTACAGACCTGCTGTGTCAGAGTTTGACCGTGGGGCTTTACTTGGCTCATTGTTCTATATAAATCCTTGTGGCGGGCGGGCGCCTCCAGGCTGACTTCGGTCATCAGTTGAGCGGTGTTTCCCCCGACACATTGGTACGGCTGGCTTCCAGGTTAAGCAGGCGGGTGTAATGGAGTGTGGTTTGGAGGGTGATGTTTCAAAGGACGCATGACTCGTCCTCAGCAAATTTGGTAGGCTACTAATGACCATCAACAGCATCCAAGCTTGGAGAAGCCTAATTACCGTGACTAAACGGTCACATGGAATTTGACTCGTGACCGCCGGTGTGGTGGTAATATGGCCGCAACAGCCCTACACATGGAGAGAGACACACACACACACAAACAGATTTCATGCTCATGTGTAAATGACCAGTTAAGGGAAACCTGTCTTTCTGCTTTTTCATTTCAAGGTTAAGTGCTTTTGTGCAATTGTGTTTGCACACATTTAACTTGACATGGTCAGATTTGAAGCTACAACAGTGACATCATCCTTTTATGCCAAGTCAGGTAATGTAATGTCGATCATCTTCTCTCGACGGTCCCCAAAATTGCTACTAATGTCTTCACGGCTGTTGGCCATTGAGCCATAGGGCTTTGGCCAAAAGTAGTGCGCTAAATAGGGAATAGGGTCCCATTTGATTTTTTTTTTTCCCAACTTATTTTTTGAGTGGAGTGACAAGATGAGGAGGAAGTGGTCTCAGTCCTGAGGCCACGGGTAGATAATGAATGGAGAGCTGGTGCAGTAATCTCCATTAAGAAGAGGAGTGTTAATGGAGAGCTGGTGCAGTAATCTCCATTAAGAAGAGGAGTGTTAATGGAGAGCTGGTGCAGTAATCTCCATTAAGAAGAGGAGTGTTAATGGAGAGCTGGTGCAGTAATCTCCATTAAGAAGAGGAGTGTTAATGGAGAGCTGGTGCAGTAATCTCCATTAAGAAGAGGAGTGTTAATGGAGAGCTGGTGCAGTAATCTCTGTTAAGAAGAGGAGCGTTAAAGGATCACTTTTTTGTAATTCGCCGTGGTTTTGCCCCAAAGAAATACGGAAGGAAAGAAAGAAAGAGCGATAGGAGGAGAGATGGAAGATGGAAAGAAAAGGAAGTAGCTGAAGGAACAAAATATTAAATTGAGAGCAAAACACTGGTTATTATTTTTAACCGCTTACATCATCCCCGGGGGTTCAAATTAGGTAATGAGACCAGGTCATGGATTCTGTGGTGCAGAGGTGACCGCACTCCCTAATCCACCTGGCCAACTCCTCAACGTAACACAAAGCCACCTGGCCAACTCCTCAACATAACACAAAGCCACCTGGCCAACTCCTCAACATAACACAAAGCCACCTGGCCAACTCCTCAACGTAAAACAAGCCACTCGGCCAACTCCTCAACATAAAACAAGCCACTCGGCCAACTCCTCAACGTAACACAAAGAACAAGGGAACTAAGCCTAGCCAATATTTTTTTCCCACACGTATGACTAGCCCGTTTTTTTTCTTTTTTCCCCAGGTGCGAATTTCCACGGCACAACAATGCTGACAATGGACTTCTGTGAAGCCCAAACATGGTCCTCGTGGCAAAACTGGGATGGTGCTAGGGGGTTCAAATTACGTAGACTAGGCCAGGTCCAGTAAAGAGCTTGGCCACGAAGCAGTGGAGAGTGTCCACAATTTTTGTCAGCTTTTGTTCACACTTTCGGCTGAGAGTCAGAGGGGGGATGGAGAAATAGTTGAGTTTCATCCGCGTAGCATAGCAATGGTAGGAGAAACCATGTGAGTATATTACATTGCTGAGCGACTTGCTGTACAGAGAGAACAGGAGAGGGCCTAGATCTGAGCTCTGGTAGACACCAGTAGAGAGACCATGTGGCGCAGACACAGATCCCCTTCATGTCATCTTGTTCAAACCACCATTTAAGTTATACTTACAAGTTACTTACAAAAAAGGATTTCCAAGAAAAACTCAATTGAGGCTTGATCTGTGTTCTGATGAGGTTTTCCATTACATCGCTCTGCAAAGATGGTACATTATGGTACCATGCCCTATTGTATAGCAATCTACTGCCATGTGTGCTGTGCTGTTGTCTGATAGCCGCCTCTCTCGCAGACAGAGCCCCACTAGACGGATGTGACGGGGAGAAGATGAATGGAGCACTATCTCTTATCATTGACTGTTTGTCTCTCTCCACGCTCACTGGCGTACTATCCCCGCCCTGTGTGTGTGTCTCTGCTTGTTGTTGATTTATCACAGTCTGTCTGATTCTGTGCCTTGTCTATGGAGGGAGGCCTATTATGGATTGTGCTTACAGTATATCGTGTGTGTGTATAAGCTTGACTGGCGTTGCATTATGCTACCTTATCTACACCAGTAGATAACATCATGTGTGAGAAAATGTACAGTATTAAATTAAGTGCCCTTTAATATAGCCTGGACCACATGGATTTTTTGTTGTTGCCAGTTTCTGGTGTCTTGTGGTGGAAAACTGAGCAAGTCGACCATAACCCTTCAACCCTGTTACCAATAGATCGGCTAGAAATGTTTTAACAATGTCAGTTTCTTTGGTAAAGCTTGCCTTGCATTCAGTTGCCCCTCCCTGTTGCACACAACAAGCTTCCATTCCCCCTGTCACAAGGGGATTAATTACTTTTAAGATGAGGTTGTCAGCCCTGTTACGGTCAGCCCTGTTATGGTCAGCCCTGTTACTTTATAAACAAAACTTTTTGGGGGGAGTTTCTGTTAAAATGAAAATAAATAAATCATAAAATTCCATGTAATTTCGCAATGCAGAATAATAGTCCTATTACGTATGTATGACAGCTAGGGCCAGGCAATGGATTATATCTACCGCGACCCTTTAAAGACAGAACACAGTTCAGTAACAAAAAAAAAAGAGTGTAATGTAATTCTCTGCTCTTGCATGTAATGTTGCCTCCTTGACAACAACAAACGTTGCTGATTTGATGTCCTGCTATGTTTTTTTTTTTATGATAAGGTAGCTAAATGTCCGTTCATTCTACTAAATGTCTTGTTAAGTCGTAATGTATAACAAACTTTGACAGTTCTGTTTACCTAGTGATGAAAGCGGCATTACTTTACAGACAAGTAAAATGCTGTTCATGTCTCCAGAGGTTTTCTGTCAGCTTTTAAAAAAAGCCGTAGTGTAGCCTACCCTAACAGACAAACATGTCATAGCCTGGTGGCATGGTCTACATCACAGCGTTTATCTCCCCCCAAAGTGCTCTGGCTGGCTGGCCCTTAATGCGACTGTAAATCAGGCTCTGTCTGGTCTGGGCCGGAGGTGCTCTGCCAGGCACCCCCTCTCTGCCATAGCTTACGTCTGCCAGGAGAGCTCCCCTTAGTTATGCTTTATGGTAATTTAGCCGACTGGCCTGCCATTCATCACTCACACAGTACATGTTCAACCACAGCTCAGAGCTCCGCCACCCCCTGCACTCAGGAGAAGCAGCTTCCAGGAATGGTGGATTGTGGGGGGTGGAGGTGGAGATGAGGGTGAAATGTATCAACTCGAGGCTGGATGGGGTATCAGGAGATATACAGTACCAGTCAAAAGTTTGGACACCTACTCATTCAATGTTTTTTCTTTTATTTGTACTATTTTGTACATTTTAGAATAATAGTGAAGACATCAAAACTATGAAATAACACATATGGAATCACGTAGTAAATAAATAAATGTAGTAACCAAAAAAGTGTTAAACAAATCAAAATATACTTTATATTTGAGATTCTTGAAAGTAGCAACCCTTTGCCTTGACGACAGCTTTGAACACTCTTGGCATTCTCTCAAGTTTTTTATGAGGTAGTCACCTGGAATGCATTTTGATTAACAGGTGTGCCTTGTTAATTTGTGGAATTTCTTTCCTTCTTAATGCGTTTGAGCCAATCAGGTAGGGGTGGTAATTCAGAAGAGAGCCCTATTTGGTAAAAGACCAAGTCCCTATTATGACAAGAACAGCTCAAATAAGCAAAGAGAAATGACAGGATGGGACAGGATTACTTTGACATGGTCAGTCAGTGTGGAAAAATGTTTAGTCGCAAACACCATCAAGCGCTATGATGAAACTGGTTCTCATGAGGACCGCCATAGGAAAGGAAGACCCAGAGTTACCTCTGTTGCAGAGGATAAGTTCATTAGAAGTACCAGTCTCAGAAATTGCAGCCCAAATAATTGCTTCACAGAGTTCAAGTAACAGACACATCTCAACATCAACTGTTCAGAGGAGACTGCGTGAATCAGGCATTCATGGTTAAATTACTGCAAAGGAACCACTACTAAAGGACACCCATAAGAAGAAGACTTGCTTGGGCCAAGAAACACGAGCAATGGACATTAGATCGGTGGAAATCAGTCCTTTTGGTATGAGTCCAAATTTGAGATTTTTGGTTCCAATCGCTGTGTCTTTGTGAGATGCAGAGTAGGTGAATGGATGACCTCTGCATATGTGGTTCCCACCGTGAAGCATGGAGGCTGTGGTGTGGTGGTGCTTTGCTAGTGACACTGTTAGTTATTTATAATTCAAGGCACACTTAACCAGCATGAATACCACAGCATTCTGAAGTGATACGCCATCCCCTCTGGTTTGCGCTTAGTGGGACTATCATTTGTTTTTCAACAGGACAATGATCAAACACACCTCCAGACAGTGTAAGGGCAATTTAACCAAGAAGGAGAATGATGGAGTTCTGCATCAGGTGACCTGGACTCCACAATCACCCGACCTCAACCCAATTGAGATGGTTTGGGATGAGTTGGACCGCAGAGTGAAGGAAAAGCAGCCAACAAGTGCTCAGCATATATGGAAACTCCTTCAAGACTGTTGGAAACGTATTCCAGGTGATGCTGATTGAAAATGCCAAGAGCGTATACAGCTGTAATCAAGGCAAAAGGTGGCTACTTTGAAGAATCTAAAATATATTTTATATTTGTTTAACACTTTTTTATTTTATTTGGTTCATACATGATTCCTTATGTTATTTCATACTTTTGATGTCTTAACTATTATTCTACAATGTAGAAAAATAGTAAAACAAAGAGTAACCCTTGAATGAGTAGGTATGTCCAAGCTTTTGACTGGTACTGTATATTATGTTTACTGGTATAAGATGTCTGTTAGTGGAAAGAAACTGATTCATGGAACTGAACTTTTTCTCTTTCTCTCTGCCTTTGTTCTCTCTTTCTCACTCACTCCCTCTCTCTCTCTCTCAATCTCCCTACATGTCCTATTCTCTGCCCTGCAGCACTGCAAAGTATAATGTCCTCACCTTCCTACCTCGGTTCCTCTACTCTCAGTTCAGAAGGGCTGCCAACTCCTTCTTCCTCTTCATCGCTCTCCTGCAGGTAAGACAGAGATCATTTGTATTGGTTGCTAGAGCTTTGCCATCTGTAGTAAAGGTTACATTAATATTCAAACACACTGAATACCCCACATGCATTCCCAAACTGAATACACACACTACTGAAAAATACATGTGGGAGCGTGAGTGTCCCTCTTTAAAATAATTTAGTGTTTTACTTCCTCAACACACATCATTCCACACATCAGATGCTTTAAAAATGCACCACAACTATATGTCAGTGGTTTACCAGACATGAGTTGTAGCAGAGGACAAACAAAGATTCCTAACACAGACCAGCACTCACATGGATAGCGTGGAAATATTCTCATTTGGATGGTGGCGCTGGGATTTGTGTGGTTATATCAGGGTTGTGTTCATTAGGCACCAAAAGGATGAAAATGCACCGAAACATGGAGGGACTACCTGGGCTTGACCAATAAGAAATGCTTATTTTAGTTTTCTGTTGCGAAACTAATCAAAACATTTTCCTTTGCGTGCCCCAATGAACATGACTCTGTCGTATTAACTTTGATTTCTCCAGAATGTGGCATAATAGACCAGAGGAAATCCACAATCTACTAAAAGTTCAGAGTGATTACGCTTAACCTCACAGAACCTTAGTGTGAATCTAAAAAAAAAAACTCTTTCCTAGAAGTTCAAAGCTCCACGGAGCCGATTAGGACAATGGATTCAGGGCAAGACTTAAACCTCAATCTTTTATCACTCTGTATTCTGCTAACTAATGCAACGGTAATGAGAGCTGACTAACACAGCGTTAATGAGAACGTTTGACACTAAATGTGACTGTTTCAGGAAACTAGGTGTATGTTCGGGTCATTACTTCACAGGAGAGCGGTTTGTATGTCAATGTTTTTTGCAGAAATGCCTTCTTGGAACATGTTAACTTTCATGTGCCTTTAATAACTAACTTGTATGCCATCTGTAAATAATAAATAAAATTGTTAAAGTACGAGCCTAGTCGGTTTAGCCACAGCAACCCTCCCGCTAGCCATGATTGGCTGAGATAATGAGTGGGCTGGACATTCCGAGAGATGAGTTTGGATTGGTCTGCCATATAGCACACTTCTTTCTATTAGAGCTGGTCAGTATGTGTAGGGAATCCTGTCTAACGCTGCTTTAACCTTTTGCGACGAGCAAACCCGTATCCGGGAACGTAATCATAGCCTCAAATGCATTAGCATAACGCAACGGACATAAATACCCCTATAAACTTTTCCTATTCATGAAAATCGCAAATGATATGAAATAAATATATTAAAACACAAGCTTAGCCTTTTGTTAACAACACTGTCATCTCAGATTTTCAAAATATGCGTTACAGCCAACGCTAGACAAGCATTTGTGTAAGTTTATCATGGCATAATGCTATGCTAGGCTCTGCTGGCAGCAGGCAACATTTTCACGAAAATAAGAAAAGCAACCAGATTAAATAATTTACCTTTGAAAAACTTCAGATGCTTTCACTCAGGAGACTCCCAGTTAGATAGCAAATGTTCCTTTTTTCCAAAAATATTATTTTTGTAGGCGAAATAGCTCCCGTTTGTTCATCATGCTTGGCTGAGAAATCGACCCTAAAATGCTACAACTAAAACGCCAAACTTTTTCCAAACTTTGCTCCATAATATCGACAGAAACACGGCAAACGTTGTTTAGGATCCATCCTCAAGGTGTTTTTAACAAATATATTAGATAATATATCCGTCGAGGCAGTTGGTTTCTCATAAGAAGCGATTGGAAAAATGGCTACCTCAGTATTTTACGCAAGGTTTTCTGCGTGAGACACCATGTGACCACATGCCATATATGGTCCCTTACAGCTATTCTTCAAGGGAAATGCCTAACAAGACGTCACAATGCTGTAGACACCTTGGGGAAAACGTAAGCTCATTCGTAGCTCATTCACAGCCATACAAGGAGTCATTGGCATGAGGCGGTTTCAAAAAATGGGGCACTTCCTGGTTGAATGTTTATCTGGGTTTCGCCTGTAACATCAGTTCTGTGGCACTCACAGACAATATCTTTGCAGTTTTGGAAACGTCAGTGTCTTCTTTCCAAAGCTGTCAATTTTGTGCATAGTCGAGCATCTTTTCGTGACAAAATATCTTGTTTAAAACGAGAAAGTTTTTCATCCAAAAATTAAAATAGCTCCCCCTAAATCCAACTGGTTAAAAAAATTATATTGGGTAGTAAAACTTAACAAAACGACTCCACTATGCAAGTATTCATTTCAATGGAATGTCACTGCAACAACTGTTTCAGAGCACTCTCGTCTGAGTGCCAGAGCGCTGAATAACTGATGAATTTACGAACGCTCAACACCCGTTGAATATGGCCGGTGTCAGTAAACATTGGCAAAAAAGTGTAATTACATTGTTGCCAGGAGCACAGTTAGTCACCAATGCTATGGATAACATGAAAACAGCCAAACCAGCTTTGCTAGGGTGAGTAAAATGGTCAGAGTTTGGGTGGGGGCTAAAGCTTAAGATGATTCTTATGGCATTACACACGATCAGTGTGAACCAGAATGAGCTGTTCAAAGAAAATGGAAACAACACAGGACGTCTTATTTAATGAAAGGGGTTGCAGTCTGCCGTAAGCGTTCATCCATGTATATAGGAAAGAGTCTAGCTACATTTTCAGATATTATAGATTTCTTATTTTGTGCAAGTTAAAGCTTACTGTTAACCATCTAACGTCAGCTAGCTAGCTGACTCGCTAGTTAACGTTACGTTTTTGATCTGTGTGTAGTAATATCTCAGAATTCCATTTCACATTCCTAGTTATAGCCTGATGTTAGCTAGCTAACATTGAACCTATTTGATTCACTTCAGCTAGCTATGACAATCGGTTTGTATTGGTAGTACTCTATGGATTGGGATTATGGTTCATTGTTTAGCTAGCTAGCTACATGTCTAAAAAAAAAAAAAAATAGACCCCAAGTTAAAGCTTACTGTTAGTTAGCTAGCTGACGTTTGCGGCAGTCCGTGACACAGCCTGGGATCGGACCCAGGTCTGTAGTGCCTTAGACCGCTGCACCACTCGGGAAGCCTGAATTGTGTTTTTTTTAACATTTGTTAAAAGTAGAGACAAATAACTAGGAAATGGTATAGCATACACTGCAGTTGAAGAACAAAGGGGAAAGTAATTCTGCTTTGAAAGTTGATAAACTTGTAAACTCACGTTTGAGAAAATGACCCTGGAATGTTTTGGTATACCTACTGGTGAGCTCTTTGTCTACACCCATTCTGCATCGTTTACACCCTCTTAAGCCTTAGCCTCACCCATCTATTTAAGGATTCAAATGTGAGGCCATTTGCTAAACAGAGTGATTGGTTTAGTAAACAACCTAATATTTTAAGACTAAAAGTGGTGAAAGTAGTAGCCTACAATAAGGAAAAACTCCCGGTAAAAATACACTATCTAGTCCAAGAAGCAGTGCTGCTTGGCAGGGTCGTGTTTCAGAGGATGCATGGCTCTAAACGTTAGCATCTCCCAAGTCCGTATGGGAGTTGCAGCGATGGGACAGACTGTAACTACCAATTGGATATCACGAAATTGGGGATAAAAAGTACAACAACAAAAAAACTTTTTTTTTTTTTTTTGCTACAGAAGATTGAGGCGGTCAGTCACAGATCTTGACATTTTGATTGCTAATAATAAGCAAAACAATTTGGGACTAAATCTACAATGGACTAGTGAAACAAATACCAAAATATTGTTTTTGGGTGGAATTTCTTTAATAGTAGCTATGTAAAGTTAAAACAAATGAATTATATTATTCATTATACTGCATGACCGTGTCCTGCAGTCTTTGTAAAAGTGTTCAATGGGCGCCTTGGAGAGACTCACAATAAATCTCCCATTCCCCTTCTATGAATCTTGACTAGCATACCATCCATCTCAACCTAGAAAGAGCCAGTGACACTGTGTGTGCATACAGTATGTCAGCGAGCCCTACCCTTTCATGTCCCAGAACACTGACTGCATCCCAAAGGGCACCCTATTCCCTAGTTAGTGCACTAGTTTACATAAGTATTCAGACCCTTTGCTGAGCTCAGGTGCATCCTGTTTCCACTGATAATCCTTGATGTTTCTACAACTTTGATTGGAGTCCACCTGTTGTAAATTAAATTGATTGGACATGATTTGGAAAGGTACACACCTGTCTATATAAGGTCCCACAATTGACACTGCATGTCAGGACAAAAACTAGGTTGAGGCACAGATCTGGGGAAGGGTACCAAAACATTTCTGCAGTATTGGTCCACAAGGAAACAGTAGCCTCCATCGTTCTTAAATGAAAGAAGTTTGAAACCATCAAGAGTCTTCCTAGAGCTGGCCGCCTGGCCAAACTGAGCAATCGGGGAAGAAGGGCCTTGGTCAGGGATTTGACCAAGAACCCGATGGTCACTCTGACAGAGCTCCAGAGTTCCTCTGTGGAGATGGGAGAACCTTCCAGAAGGACAGCCATCTCTGCAGCACTTCAGGTAGAGTGGCCAGACGAAAGCCACTCCTCCGTAAAAGGCACATGACAGCCTGCTTGGGGTTTGCACTGTACACGGACTGACTGATTGATTAAACGGTGCAACCCCAGTGTCCCCTGGCCTGTCTCCTGTCCCTCTAATGACCCCCTAGTGGGTCGCTTCTGGTGTCCTCTGCTTGACAAACAGCCCTCTGCCAAGCTCAGTGTCAGAAGGTTGTCCCAAAGGGTGTCACCTGGAGCTTCATCAAGTGTGTGTGTGTGTGTGTGTGTGTGTTTGTGTGCAGATATGAGTGATCACCATGGGATGCTCTTGGGGGAGAGAACTTACTTCCAAGAGTGCTGGCTTGGTCAATACTGACTGAACAGGTGCTACACTGTAGCTAGATATTCATGGGATCGCTAGATATTTTTTATTTCAATATCAGCCTGTAGGCACTGGCCAAAAAATAGTGCACTATAAAGGGAATAGGATGCCATTTAGGATGCCTATGTGATTCAGTGATGTTTGATTTTGAACTGGGACGTGTGCTTTTCCTTTTAGCAAATTCCGGATGTGTCGCCCACGGGTCGCTGGACAACTCTGGTGCCGCTCCTCTTCATCCTGGTGGTGGCAGCAGTCAAGGAGTTCATTGAGGATCTGGTGAGGGAACACTACCATCACTGAACACTGGGGAACACTACCAACACTGAACATTGGGGGAACGCTACCAACACTGAACATTGGGGGAACGCTACCAACACTGAACACTGGGGGAACGCTACCAACACTGAACACTGGGGGAACGCTACCAACACTGAACACTGGGGGAACGCTACCAACACTGAACACTGGGGGAACGCTACCAACACTGAACACTGGGGGAACGCTACCAACACTGAACACTGGGGGAACGCTTAACTCAAATTGCCCCTTTGATACCTTAGTCTGACATTAACAGCACCTGTGTGTTTTCAAGGCTTTTAAAGATGCGTTAAAGGTTTTGTATAATTTCAGCCAGTTGTTTTGAAAGTAGCACTCACAAACCAAAACGGGTCCCCGAAAGTTGTGTACATCATCCAATTGGTATGATATGTTATGAATTCCAATTTGTACAAAATTGTTACATATATTGTAAATGCTTAAAATCCCTTTCAATCTCTTTAAGTCTTCTGACCTCAATGGAACCTAAATTAGCCTAAGGCTGAATAAAAATGAATAAAAAATAGGCTAATGGTTAACCGTATTGCCTAAAGCACATAATACATTGTCAAGGAAGAATCTGTTGCATTTGAGCGTTTGTGTGAGACTGGCACACTTCTAGACTTTATCAATAGAAAAAATAATGATTTCAGTATTAGGCAAGATGTTTGCCTGCCTTGATTGAATTGACCATACTCTAACTCAATACGGTAGCCACTGTAAATGGATGAGAGTGAATAGATGTTCAGTTGCACGGTCTGCTTGGTATTGTTGGATTCAGGCCACTTGTCCTTTGAGTGTTCTGTATGGGATTCCTTGAGCATGGGATGGGATTCCTTGATTAACAGATGTTTGAACATTTGGACCAGCATTTAGGCCTGTCTATATTTTGAAGGTTAACACATTTAGCTTCAGTTTCAAATACCAAGCGTCAGAATGTTTATTTTTTTTTTTTTTTTACACATTTCCCAAGACCCATTGCCAATAGTGAATTGAATTCAGTACTGTACCAAGCCAGAGTATGCTGCACTTTTTAGCTGTGCCCCTGCAATGCGATCCTCTCTGCCTAGCCCAGCTCCCAGTGGACTGTAATAGTTATCCTATAACGTTAGCAATGTTGTCGTTATATCTGGCATCTAGTGGTGAAGTGACCAGCGCAGCAATTTACACCCAGGCCTCTCGTGATAAATATTGGAGCAGCAAGGTGATGACTGTCTTTATTAGGATGAAGGTCACCTGCACCACGCCCACCCCCCTGTCCCCTTCCCATCGGCTCCCAATGATTAAACGGCCGACTCAATGATTGACCCGCATGCTTCATAAAACATTCATCATCGATCCATCAGTCACATCTCAGTATCCCCTCATAGCTTTGTTCTGAACTAATCACTATATGAAATAAATAGGCCTGCATTGTATAGGCAACACAAGTGTGTGTGTGTTTGTGTGTGTATTTTAGGAGCCCTGTATACGCTGTGCTTTTGTTATTTCATGCTTGAGCAGATGCAGTGTCTTCGGAAAGTATTCAGACCCCTTAACTTTTTCCACATTTTGTTAGGTTACAGCCTTATTCTAAAATTGATTTATGAGGATTTAAAAAAAATCTACACACTATACCCCATGATGACGAAGCAAAAACTGTTTTTTAGAAATGTTAATTTATTAAAAATTAAAAATGGAAATGGCACATTTTACATAAGTATTCAGACCCTTTACTCAGTACTTTTGTTGAAGCATCTATGGCAGCAATTACAGCCTCAAGTCTTCTTGGGTATGACACTACTAGCTTGGCACCTGTATTTGGGGAGTTTTTCCCATTCTTCTCAAGCTCTTGTCAGGTTGGATGGGGAGTGTGGCTGCACAGCTATTTTCTGGTCTCTCCAGAGATGTTTGATTGGGTTCAAGTCTGGGCTCTGGCAGGGCCACTCAAGGACATTGAGACTTGTCCCGAAGCCACTCCTGTGTTGTCTTGGCTGTGTGCTAGGGTCGTTGTCCTGTTGGAAGGTGAACCTTTGCCCCAGTCTGAGGCCTGAGTGCTCTGGAGCAGGTTTTCATATGTTGTGCTGCAGCCGGACAACGTTGCTGTAGTGCTGCAGCTGGACAAAGTTGCTGTAGTGCTGCAGCTGGACAACGTTGCTGTAGTGCTGCAGCTGGACAACGTTGCTGTAGTGCTGCAGCTGGACAACGTTGCTGTAGTGCTGCAGCTGGACAACGTTGCTGTAGTGCTGCAGCTGGACAACGTTGCTGTAGTGCTGCAGCCGGGCAACGCCGCTGCAGCTGGTGGGTGAGAGCCAGTGCTCCTCCACGTGACATACAGCCACATTCATTAGCCACTCCAGCACATTGCATGGATATTGAATTATATTTAATTCTATTGTATTTCTGAGTGAATGTGAAAAAGCAGGAGTGAGGTGGAGACTATGTGGAGCACATCTAAGGCAACCTGTAATGATGTGCAATTCCTCAAGGGACTCGACAAAGACTGCTGGGCGAGTAGTACGCTTAGTTGCGTTTGGTGCATAACAAAACCTCAGCGGTATAGTTTCCAACTCACAAAGGCATTTGAGTCTTTACTTTTCTTCATGCCTGAATAATGTTGGCTGTCTGATGGAGGGATACTGGTAGGCTACACCTCAGATATTTGAAGGGTATTTAAGTTGCAGCCGGGTAATGTTACTGTAGGGCTGCAGCTGGGTAATGTTACTGTAGGGCTGCAGCCGGGTAATGTTACTGTAGTGTTCACAATCAATCAATCAATCAAATGTATTTATAAAGCCCTTCTTACGTCAGCTGATGTCACAAAGTGCTGTACAGAAACCCAGCCTAAAACACCAAACGGCAAGCAATGCAGGTGTAGAAGTACAGTGGCTAGGAAAAACTCCCTAGAAAGGCCAGAACCTAGGAAGAAACCTAGAGAGGAACATGGCTATGAGGGGTGGCCAGTCCTCTTCTGGCTGTGCCGGGTGGAGATTATGACAGAACATGGCCAAGATGTTCAAATGATCATAGATGATCAGCAGGGTCAAATAATAATAATCACAGTGGTTGTAGAGGGTGCAACAGGTCAGCACCTCAGGTTATGAAAAGCCAACTGATATTTACTCCTATCATTGGGTATCTCTACCGCTCTTGCTGTCTATAGAAAGTTGAAAACAGCAGGTCTGGGACAGGTAGCACGTCCAGGGAACAGGTCAGGGTACCACAGCCGCAGGCAGAACAGTTGAAACTGGAGCAGCAGCATGGCCACGTGGACTGGGGACAGCAAGGAGTCATTGGCAGCGATTTGGCAGCGATTACAGCCTTGAGTCTTCTTGGGTATGACTACAAGCTTGGCACACCTGTATTTGGGGAGTTTCTCCCATTCTTCTCTGAAGATCCTCTCAAGCTCTGTCAGGTTGGATGGAGAGCGTCGCTGCACAGCTATTTTCAAATCTCTCCAGAAATGTTTGTTTGGGTTCTGGCTGGGCCACTCAAGGACATTTAGAGTCTTGTCCCGAAGCCACTCCTGCGTTGTCTTGGCTGTGTGGTCACGGTTGTTGTCCTGTTGGAAGGTGAACCTTTGCCTGAGCGCTCTGGAACAGGTTTTCATCAAGGATCTCTCTCTACTGTGCTCTGTTCATCTTTCCCTCAATCCTGACTAGTCTCCCAGTCCCTGTCGCTGAAAAACATCCCCACAGCATGATGCTGCCACCACCATGCTTCACCGTATGTGCCTTTCACTGAGGAGTGGCTTTCGTCTGGCCAGTATACCATTAAGGCCTTTATTGGTGGAGAGCTGCAGAGATGATAGTCCTTCTGGAAGGTTCCTCCAACTCCACAGAGGAACTCTAGAGCTCTGTCAGAATGACCATTGAGTCTTGGAGAAGTCCCTGACCAAGGCCCTTCTCCCCCGATTGCTTAGTTTGGCCAGGTGGCCAGCTCTAGGAAGATTTTTGGTAGTTCCAAACCTCTTCCATTTAAGAATGATGGAGGCCACTGTGTTCTTGTGGACATCCAATGCTGCAGACATGTTTTGGTACCCTTCCTCAGCTCTGTGCCTCAACACAATCCTGTCTCGGAGCTCCACGGACAATTCCTTTGACCTCACCACTTGTTTTTTTCTCTGACATGCAATGTTAACTGTGGGACCTTATAGACAAGTGTGTGCTTTTCCAAATCATGTCCAATCAATTGGATTTACCACAGTTGGACTCCAAGTTGTAGACACATCAAGGATGATCAGTGGAAAAAACCTGAGCTCAATTTCAAGTGTCATAGCAAATGGTCTGAATACTTTTTAGGTAAATTGGGTATCGCTGTTTTATTTTTTTATACATTATCAAAAATGTCTAAACTTGTTTACACTTTGTCATTATGGGGTATTGTGTGTGGTTTTGATATGTAAAAAAAAATATTGAATACATTTGAGAGGAACTCTGGAGGTGTCTGAGTACTTTTCAATGCACTGTAAATACATGGGTAGATAGATGAATACAATTCTAGCCAAACATGCAAATATTCATTAATCAGACCTTTACTATGACTTAATCAAGAAGCAGGCTGTATGATATTTAGCCTACATCATAAATCATCTGTATCTGCAGCAGATTGGCTCCTACAGAACTGAACTGACCACCTGCTGTGATTCTCTGCATCTTAGCACGCACACACACTCATTCATGCTACACAGACATCACAACTGTTCTCTCAGACTCTTATGATTGCTAAATACTGTGCAGTTTAAACACCCCCTTCCCCAAAACACATGTACAGTTGAAGTCGAAAGTTTGAATACACTTAGGTTGGAGTCATTAAAACTCGTTTTTCAACCACTTCACAAAGTTCTTGTTAACAAACTACAGTTTTGGGAAGTCGGTTAGGACCATCTACTTTGCATGACACAAGTCATGTTTCCAACAATTGTTTACAGACAGATTATTTCACTTATAATTCACTGTATCACAATCCCAGTGGGTCAGAAGTTTACATCCACTAAGTTGACTGTGCCTTTAAACAGCTTGGAAAATTCTAGAAAATGATGTCATGGCTCTAGAAGCTTCTGATAGGCTAATTTAAATCATTTGAGTCAATTGGAGGTGTACCTGTGGATGTATTTCAAGGCCTACCTTCAAACTCGGTGCCTCTTTGCTTGACATCATTGGAAAATCAAAAGAAATCAGCCAAGACCTCAGAAAAAAGATTATAGACCTCGAGTCTGGTTCATCCTTGGGATTTCCAAACTCCTGAGGGTAACACGTTCATCTGTACAAACACAATGGGACCACGCAACCGTCATACCACTCAGGAAGGAGACGTGTTCTGTCTCCTAGAGATGAATGTACTTTGGTGCGAAAAGTGCCAATCAATCCCAGAACAGCAGCAAAGGACCTTGTGAAGATGCTGGAGGAAACAGTAAAACGAGTCCTTTATCGACATCACCTAAAAGGCCGCTCAGCAAGGAAGAAGCCACTGCTCCAAAACCGCCATTTAAAAAAAGCCAGACTAAGGTTTGCAACTGCACATGGGGACAAAGATCGTACTTTTTTGAGAAATGTCTTCTGATCTGATGAAACAAAAATAAAACTGCTTGGCCATAATGACCATTTATGTTTGGAGGAGAAAGGGGGAGGCTTGAAAGCTGACGAACGCAATCCTAACCGTGAAGCACGGGGGTGGCAGCCTCATGTTGTGGGGGTGCTTTGCTGCTGGAGGGACTGGGTGCACTTCACAAAATACAATGCTCAAAAAAATAAAGGGAACACTAAAATAACACATCCTAGATCTGAATGAATGAAATATTCTTATTAAATACTTTTTTCTTTACATAGTTGAATGTGCTGACAACAATCACACAAAAATTATCAATGGAAATCAAATTTATCAACCCATGGAGGTCTGGATTTGGAGTCACACTCAAAATTAAAGTGGAAAACCACACTACAGGCTGATCCAACTTTGATGTAATGTCCTTAAAACAAGTCAAAATGAAGCTCAGTAGTGTGTGTGTGGCCTCCATGTGCATGTATGACCTCCCTACAACGCCTGGGCATGCTCCTGATGAGGTGGCGGAATGTCTCCTGAGGGATCTCCTCCCAGACCTGGACTAAAGCATCCGCCAAATCCTGGACAGTCTGTGGTGCAACGTGGTGTTGGTGGATGGAGCGAGACATGATGTCCCAGATGTGCTCAATTGGATTCAGGTCTGGGGAACGGGCGGGCCAGTCCATAGCATCAATGCCTTCCTCTTGCAGGAACTGCTGACACACTCCAGCCACATGAGGTCTAGTATTGTCTTGCATTAGGAGGAACCCAGGGCCAACCGCACCAGCATATGGTCTCACAAGGGGTCTGAGGATCTCATCTCGGTACCTAATGGCAGTCAGGCTACCTCTGGCGAGTACATGGAGGGCTGTGCGGCCCCCCAAAGAAATGCCACCCCACACCATGACTGACTCACCGCCAAACTGGTCATGCTGGAGGATGTTGCAGGCAGCAGAACGTTCTCCATGGCGTCTCCAGACTGTCATGTCTGTCACATGTGCACAGTGTGAACCTGCTTTCATCTGTGAAGAGCACAGGGCGCCAGTGGCGAATTTGCCAATCTTGGTGTTCTCTGGCAAATGCCAAAAGTCCTGTGGACGTCGGGCCCTCATACCACCCTCATGGAGTCTGTTTCTGACCGTTTGAGCAGACACATGCACATTTGTGGCCTGCTGGAGGTCATTTTGCAGGGCTCTGGCAGTGCTCCTCCTGCTCCTCCTTGCACAAAGGCGGATGTAGCGGTCCTGCTGCTGGGTTGTTGCCCTCCTACGGCCTCCTCCACGTCTCCTGATGTACTGGCCTGTCTCCTGGTAGCGCCTCCATGCTCTGGACACTACGCTGACAGACACAGCAAACCTTCTTGCCACAACTCGCATTGATGTGCCATCCTGGATGAGCTGCACTACCTGAGCCACTTGTGCGTGTGTTGTAGACTCCGTCTCATGCTACCACTAGAGTGAAAGCACCGGCAGCATTCAAAGTGACCAAAACATCAGCCAGGAAGCATAGGAACTGAGAAGTGGTCTGTGGTCACCACCTGCAGAACCACTCCTTTTTTGGGGGTGTCTTGCTAATTGCTATAATTTCCACCTGTTGTCTATTCCATTTGCACAACAGCATGTGAAATGTATTGTCAATCAGTGTTGCTTCCTAAGTGGACAGTTTGATTTCACAGAAGTGTGATTGACTTGGAGTTACATTGTGTTGTTTAAGTGTTCCCTTTATTTTTTAAGCAGTGTAGATGGCATCATGAGGAAAAATAGTGGATATTGAAGCAACATATCAAGACATCAGTCAGGAAGTTAAAGCTTGGTCGCAATTGGTCTTCCAAATGCACAATGACCCCAAGTATACTTTCAAAGTTGTGGCAAAATGGCTTTAGGACAGCAAAGTCAAGGTATTGGAGTGGCATTGCCCTGACCTCAATCCTATAGAAAAGTTGTAGGCAGGACTGAAAAAGCGTGTGCGAGCAAGTAGGCCTGCAAACCTGACTCAGTTACACCAGCTCTGTTAGGAGGAATGGGCCAAAATTCACCCAATGTATTGTGGGAAGCTTGTGGAAGGATACCTGGAACATTAGAGTTACACTCAATTAGCATTGCATTTAAATTGTTTATGTAAACTTCTGACCCACTGGGAATGTGATGAAATAAATAAAAGCTTAAATAAATAATTTTCTCTGCTCTTATTATAATATTATTATAATTATATAGTATAGTTATATAATTATATTATAACATTTCACATTCTTAAAATAAAGTGGTGATCCTAACTGACCTGAAACAGGGAATTTTTACCTGGATTAAATGTCAGGAATTGTGAAAAACTGAGTTTAAATGTACATGGCTAAGGTGTATGTAAACTTCCGACTTCAACTGTAATTATTGGACTATAAATTGTGCCTTCCTGTGTTTTACTTACTGCAAAATTTGTATTCAATTTGACTCAGCCATTTTCTTTGTTCATATTATTATCTTTTATTATTTCTCATTGTTGTTGCATTGTCCAGAAGGAGCCTGTGAGTAAGCATTTAGTTGGAAGGTGTATACCATGTACGACTAATACAACTTTAAACTTTATGGGGCATCAGACTCCGGGTTGTTTCCCTATTAGAGTTAGATTATAGGAATATGTTGTAATCCGCCACAATATATAGTTTCAGTCCAAAATGGCACCCTATTCCCCATGTAGTCCACCACTTCTTCAATGCAGTCATCATTACCTTGACTGTATTGCTAGTGTATTGTCTCAATGGCTTAACTTTCTGTCTTGACTAAACAGGTTTCTTTTGTCTTCTTTTGCAGAAACGTCACAACGCTGACAGTGTTGTCAACAAGAAGGAATGTCAAGGTACGGCCCAATTCTTTCTGTCTTCGTTGTTGTAATCCTAGATTGATTGATGTTTTATTGCCCTTCAAGTGGTAATTATTTTCATAGCTCACTAAGGTCACAAGTTGCACATATATGCATATATACACACATATACACACACACACACACACACACTACCGTTCAAAAGTTTGGGGTCACTTAGAAATGTCCTTGTTTTCATGAAAACATACATGAAATGAGTTGCAAAATGAATAGGAAATATAGTCAAGATGTTGACAAGGTTATAAGTAATGATTTTGAATTGAAATAATTGTGTCCTTCAAACTTTGCTTTTGTCAAAGAGTCCTCCATTTGCAGCAATTACAGCCTTGCGGACCTTTGGCATTCTAGTTGTTCATCTGAAGAGATTTCACCCCATGCTTCCTGAAACACCTCCCATAAATCAGATTGGCTTGAGATCAATGGGGTTGAGATCCGGTGACTGTGCTGGCCACTCTCAAATCAAATCAAAGTTTATTTGTCACGTGTGCCGAATACAGTGAAATGCTTACTTACAGACTCTAACCAATAGTGCAAAAAAGGTGTTAGGTGAACAATGGGTAAGTAATGAAATAAAAAGACAGGCTATATACAGTAGCGAGGCTATAAAAGTAGCAAGGCTACATACAGACATTGGTTAGTCAGGCTGATTGAGGTAGTATGTACATGTAGATATGGTTAAAGTGACTATGCATATATCATGAACAGAGAGTGGCAGTAGCGTAAAAGAGGGAATGGTGGGTGGCGGGACACAATGCAGATAGCCCGGTTAGCCAATGTGCGGGAGCACTGGTTGGTCGGCCCAATTGAGGTAGTATAGTTAAAGTGACTATGCATATATGACAAACAGAGAGTAGCATCAGCATAAAATAGGGGTTGGGAGGGGGGGGGCACACAATGCAAATAGTCCGGGTAGCAATTTGATTAACTGTTCAGGAGTCTTATAGCTTGGGGGTAAAAACTGTTGAGAACCCTTTTTGTCCTAGACTTGGCACTCCGGTACCGCTTGCCATGCGGGTGGCTGGGGTCTTTGACAATTTTTAGGGCCTTCCTCTGACACCGCCTGGTGTAGAGGACCTGGATGCCAGGCAGCTTAACCCCAGTGATGTTCTGGGCCATACGCTCTACCCTCTGTAGTGCCTTGTAGTCAGAGGCTGAGCAATTGCCGTACCAGGCAGTGATGCAACCTGCTCTCGATGTAGCAGTTGTAGAACCTTTTGAGCATCTCAGGACCCATGCCAAGTCTTTTTAGTTTCCTGAGGGGGAATAGGCTTTGTCGTGCCCTTTTCAAGACTGTCTTGGTGTGTTTGGACCATTCTAGTTTGTTGTTGATGTGGACACCAAGGAACTTGAAGCTCTCAACCTGCTCCATTACAGCCTGTCGATGAGAATGGGGGCGTGCTCGGTCCTCCCTTTTCCTGTAGTCTACAATCATCTCATTTGGCGCTGTGCTTTGGGCCATTGTTCTGTTGTAGGAGGAAATTTCCTTCAATTAAGCACCCTACACAGGGTATGGCCTGGGGTTGCAAAATGGAATGATAGCCTTCCTTCAAGATCCTTTTTACCCTGTACAAATCTCCCACTTTGCCACCACCAATGCACCACCAGGCCATCACATTTCCTCCACCATGCTTGACAGATGGCGTCAATCATTCCGCCAGCATCTTAATTTTTTCTGCGTCTCAGAAATGTTGTTCTTTGTGATCCGAACCCCTCAAACTTAGACTTGTCTGTCTGTAGCAATTTTTTCCAATCTTTCTCTGTCCAGTGTCTGTGTTCTTTTGCCCATCTTAATATTTTAATTTTATTGGCCAGTCTGAGAGATGACTTTTTCTTTGCAACTCTGCCTAGACAGCCAGCAAACCTGAATTGCCTCTCCACGGTTGACATTGACTGGTGTTTTGCAGGTACTATTTATTGAAGCTGCCAGTTGTGGACTTGTGAGGTGTCTGTTTCTCAAACTAAACACTCTAATGTACTTGTCCTCTTGTTCAGTTGTATACCGGGGCCTCCCACTCCTCTTTCTATTCTGTATAGAGCCAGTTTGCGCTGTTCTGTGAAGGAACAGCGTTGTACCAGATCTCCAGTTTCTTGGCAATTTCTCGCATGGAATAGCCTTAATTTCTCAGAACAAGAATAGACTGACAAGTTTCAGAAGAAAGTTCTTTGTTCCTGGCCATTTTGAGCCTGTAATCGAACCCACAAACGCTGATGCTCTAGATACTCAACTAGTCTAAAGAAGGCAAGTTTTATTGCTTCTTTAATCAGTATAACAGTTTTCAGCTGTGCTAACATACAGTGGGGCAAAAAAAGTATTTAGTCAGCCACCAATTGTGCATGTTCTCCCACTTAAAAATATGAGAGAGGCCTGTAATTTTCATCATAGGTACACTTCAACTATGACAGACAAAATTAGGAAAAAAATCCATAAAATCACATTGTAGGATTTTTTTTGAATTTATTTGCAAATTATGGTGGAAAATAAGTATTTGGTCACCTACAAACAAGCAAGATTTCTGGCTCTCACAGACCTGTAACTTCTTTTTTAGAGGCTCCTCTGTCCTCCACTCGTTACCTGTATTAATGGCACCTGTTTGAACTTGTTATCAGTATAAAAGACACCTGTCCACAACCTCAAACAGTCACACTCCAAACTCCACTATGGCCAAGACCAAAGAGCTGTCAAAGGACACCAGAAACACAATTTTAGACCTGCACCAGGCTGGGAAGACTGCATCTGCATTAGGTAAGCAGCTTGGTTTGAAGAAATCAACGGTGGGAGCAATTATTAGGAAATGGAAGACATACAAGACCACTGATAATCTCCCTCGATCTGGGGCTCCACGCAAGATCTCACCCCGTGGGGTCAAAATGATCACAAGAACGGTGAGCAAAAATCCCAGAACCACACGGGGGGACCTAGTGAATGACCTGCAGAGAGCTGGGACCAAAGTAACAAAGCCTACCATCAGTAACACACTACGCCGCCAGGGACTGAAATCCTGCAGTGCCAGACGTGTCCCCCTGCTTAAGCCAGTACATGTCCAGGCCCGTCTGAAGTTTGCTAGAGAGCATTTGGATGATCCAGAAGAAGATTGGGAGAATGTCATATGGTCAGATGAAACCAAAATATAACTTTTTGGTAAAAACTCAACTCGTCGTGTTTGGAGGACGAAGAATGCTGAGTTGCATCCAAAGAACACCATACCTACTGTGAAGCATGGGGGTGGAAACATCATGCTTTGGGGCTGTTTTTCTGCAAAGGGACCAGGACAACTGATCCGTGTAAAGGAAAGAATGAATGGGGCCATGTATTGTGAGATTTTGAGTGAAAACCTCCTTCCATCAGCAAGGGCATTGATCTTTCAGCATGACAATAATCCCAAACACACCGCCCGGGCAACGAAGGAGTGGCTTCGTAAGAAGCATTTCAAGGTCCTGGAGTGGCCTAGCCAGTCTCCAGATCTCAACCCCATAGAAAATCTTTGGATGGAGTTGAAAGTCCGTGTTGCCCAGCAACAGCCCCAAAACATCACTGCTCTAGAGGAGATCTGCATGGAGGAATGGGCCAAAATGCCAGCAACAGTGTGTGAAATCCTTGTGAAGAATTACAGAAAACGTTTGACCTCTGTCATTGGCAACAAAGGGTATATAACAAAGTATTGATAAACTTTTGTTATTGACCAAATACTTATTTTCCACCATCATTTGCAAATAAATTCATTAAAAATCCTCCAATGTGATTTTTCTGGATTTTTTTCCCTCATTTTGTCTGTCATAGTTGAAGTGTACCTATGATGAAAATTACAGGCCTCATTTTTTTAAGTCGGAGAACTTGCACAATTGGTGACTGACTAACTACTTTTTTGCCCCACTGTAATTGCAAAATGGTTTTCTAATAATCAAATAGCCTTTTTAAAAAGATTAACTTGGATTAGCTAACACAATGTGCCCCTGGAACACAGGAGTGATGGTTGCTGATAATGGGCCTAATAATAATAATAATATTCCATTAAAAAATCAGCCGTTTCCAGCTCAATAGTCATTTACAACATTAACAATGTCTTCACTGTATTTCTGATCAATTTGGTGTTATTTTAATGGACCAAAAATTGTATTTTCTTTCAAAATCAAGGACATTTCTAAGTGAACCCAAACTTTTGAACGTGTGTGTGAGTACATTGTGTATTTCTTTGTTGTCGAAAGATGAGACATAATATATGGCTCGGTATGCATTGTGTAACACTGTGCCTTTCAAGTAGGCTAAACAAAGCATGGTGGTGGTGATTTATCTTGCCTGTCACAACACTTCTCTTACCTTTTTGTCTCTGCTCTTTAAAGTGCTGAGGAATGGTGCCTGGGAGATCGTGCACTGGGCCAAGGTACATTACCAGACTACTTCCTTTTAGCTTAAATGGAAAGTTCTGTATTTTGCAATTCAGTGTAAGATTGTTCCGCACTCTGAAAGTAGTCTATGCACCAGGAGAGACAGTAGGGTAATCCATGGATCGGTTTTATTTGAACCGCCACTACAAACTTCTGCTAACTTTAGCCACAGGTAGTTGATTATCAATGGGAGTGATGGCGGCAACCATGCAAATAAGTAAAGTAATGGACAAATAACCTTTTTAAGGATGCTGGGATCATCTAACATTAATTTGTAAAATACGGAACTTCCCCTTTAACCAACGGCATCAGGCAGGGGTGTGATATTATTCTAGGAGAGATATTCATAGACAGCTACTGACATCCCACAAGAACTGGAACAAACAACAGATGTTGATGAGGATGTGTCCACAATAGTCTCTTCCTATCCAATCTTTCTATATTAAGTACACACACGCACACGCACACGCACACACACACACCAACACCTCCTGTTTGCCATCCGGCCCCTTTCGTCAGCCTGGTCAGTTACTGGCCTGGTCAGTAACTAATCCACTGCTTCCATGTGGACCGACAGCGATAAGAAGAGAAGGAATGCTATGCCCGAGAACATAACAGACATGGAGAGAGAGAGTAGCTTTTAGTCCAGTGATCATAAAACACCCCAGTTAATTACCTTATCAGAAATGGTCCACCCACAACAATCAGGTGAAAAGGAAAAAAGGTAAGGAAGCGTGATATTAATAGCCTGGCCGTTAAATAGAAGGCACACGCAACTGGTTTCTCCTTACTATAGCTCTGCTGGGGGGCGAGAGGAGAAAACATTAAGAAAATATTCACCATTGCCTCTGGTTCTGGAGAATGCATGGTTTTAGTGGCCCGGTAAATATATTGTCATTTCAAACCGGTAGATGTTTGTTTTTTTACCATTCCTGTGAGAAATTTCCTCAGAAATTGGGGAAGCAAAACACTTAATGATGAACCCCAGAGGATACAGAACAAGGTGAATTACTGATCTAGATATTATATTAATGCTTATGGGAAGATCTCATTTGGACATTTTGGGCAGAAACAAGGATTTTGCTGGGGTATGAAATATAGATGCACGTCTTTGCCCTGTAACTTTTATTTTTCCTCACAGGAAAAAAACTATGTAATCTACTTGAAGTGGCAGTGGAACACAAGATATTTAGGGTCGTTTCATTAGGGCACGCTAACACTGTAACAGAAAATGAAAACAAGTCTAGGTTGTCCCTTCCTGTTTAATGACACTTTCTTCCGTTTAGGCGCCTAATAAACATGACGCAGGTTTTCTGCCTGGTTGACCAACCCTGGAAAGACGACTGGCTTATTTTTCCCCTGTTTTATAATTTCTATTATTTCACTACGATTGTTTACTTCTCATTTTTCCCATGATGATCATTTCCATGACTTCCCAGGCAGTGGTCTCTATCTTTCAGTAACCAGTGTGTTTCTTCCAGGCAGTGGTCTCTATCCATCAGTAACCAGTGTGTTTCTTCCAGGCAGTGGTCTCCATCCATCAGTAACCAGTGTGTTTCTTCCAGGCAGTGGTCTCTATCCATCAGTAACCAGTGTGTTTCTTCCAGGCAGTGGTCTCCATCCATCAGTAACCAGTGTGTTTCTTCCAGGCAGTGGTCTCGATCCATCAGTAACCAGTGTGTTTCTTCCAGGCAGTGGTCTCGATCCATCAGTAACCAGTGTGTTTCTTCCAGGCAGTGGTCTCTATCCATCAGTAACCAGTGTGTTTCTTCCAGGCAGTGGTCTCCATCCATCAGTAACCAGTGTGTTTCTTCCAGGCAGTGGTCTCCATCCATCAGTAACCAGTGTGTTTCTTCCAGGCAGTGGTCTCCATCCATCAGTAGCCAGTGTGTTTCTTCCAGGCAATGGTCTCCATCCATCAGTAACCAGTGTGTTTCTTCCAGGCAGTGGTCTCCATCCATCAGTAACCAGTGTGTTTCTTCCAGGCAGTGGTCTCCATCCATCAGTAACCAGTGTGTTTCTTCCAGGCAGTGGTCTCCATCCATCAGTAACCAGTGTGTTTCTTCCAGGCAGTGGTCTCTATCCATCAGTAACCAGTGTGTTTCTTCCAGGCAGTGGTCTCCATCCATCAGTAACCAGTGTGTTTCTTCCAGGCAATGGTCTCGATCCATCAGTAACCAGTGTGTTTCTTCCAGGCAGTGGTGGGAGATATAATTCGAGTAGGATGCTCAGATTACGTACCTGCGGACTCTATCCTCCTGTCATCCAGGTAGAAGTCTGTGGGTTCACCTACCTGTTCCTGCCAGACCCTGAGGACATCTCCTCCTCTGTTCTCTCTCTCCCTCCCTCCCTCTCTCTGTCAGCTCACACAAGGAAGTGGTGATTGATTCCAAATAAGAGCAGACATTTTAAGTGCCTCGATTAAAAACATTGGCCTACTATCAAAGCAGGTTAAGTGCCAGCTACATTTTCAATGTTGTGAAGATCCAGATCTGCTGCTACTGCTATTGAAAATAGTTTTAAAGACTGAGAAACAGTATTGCATTGTGGGAATCATCACTTCCTTCTAACATGTCGTCACATCCTTTCCTCCTTCACCTTTTCAAACTTCATTTGGACCAGGTCTTACTTTGGGCCCTGCCTCGGTTTACTGTCTGATTATGTCCTTTCTGACCTATTACCCATACTTTGAAAAAGCTGAAACAATGCAACAGACCTACACGCTGTACTGTATCCAGATGGCACAGGCCTACACGCTGTACTGTATCCAGATGGCACAGGCCTACACGCTGTACTGTATCCAGATGGCACAGGCCTACACGCTGTACTGAATCCAGATGGCACAGACCTACACGCTGTGCTGAATCCAGATGGCACAGGCCCACACGCTGTGCTGAATCCAGATGGCACAGGCCTACACGCTGTGCTGAATGCAGATGGCACAGGCCTACACGCTGTGCTGAATGCAGATGGCACACTGTTTTGTCTGTTTGCACAGCAGCGATTTATTTGCACGTTATCCAGACCTCATCTAAAATATCATTAAATTGTAATTTCTCTCGCCCTATGATTTATATTGAGTAAATTTGGTTATTGTATTTGTATAGTACTGTATATGACGATCCTAAATGACTTGATATAGTCCAAAATGACATTTGAAACCAGTTTATACCAAACCCTCTGGACGTGCAAGGGTTACACTGTCCTTATTATTCCATCAAATTAAACCATTCTCTTTCCCCTCCCTTGTTTTGGTGTTTGTTTGTACTCTACCTCTCACCCTCCTCCCCTTCTTCTCTCCCTAATGTCCTTCTCCTGGATGCCCCTGCTCTCGCTGGCCCCTCCTGGTGCGTGCTGGGTACTATCAGGTGGGCGTTGGGGAGGTAGTGAAAGCGGCCAATGGGGATCACCTCCCGGCCGACCTTGTCATTCTGTCTTCCAGGTCAGGAACCGAACCACACTGCCGAGCATGAGGGTGGGAGTGTGGCGGTGGGAGCATGGGAAGAGGGGCATAGCATACAAGTCAACTACAACTCAGGATGTTTTGTCTTGCACTGCCAACATTAATGATAAATATTGGATTTAACATTCTAAGGCAGGAAGGTAAAGCTCTGGTTATGTTGATAAAGCCAGAGATTAAGGTGAATAGGTCAGTGAACACATTGTTCCTATCTAGGCACAGTCAGATGCCTTAACAAGAAATGTTTTTATGGCTTGAAAATATAGTGAGACAATACATAAATTATTGAATTGCTCTTTAAGACCTGTAACCAAACTGTTAAGCAAACATGGAAAGTGTTTCAGTTAGTTTTCTTAGTGTAGCACCACAGAAAAGCTTGCTTTAGTTTGAGACAAGAGCATAAGTTTGTGTGTGAACTGTGAATGGGTTTCCATGTTCCTAACTGTGCATGGCTAAAAAAAATCAGCCTTAAAACATGGCATGCTGGGACCATAGAAATAGTGACATTTCTATGACTGACATGACAACATTTTAATTAATCTTGGCATATTTGTTTATATTTTTATTTAACTAGACAAGTCAGTTAAGAACAAATTCTTATTTACAATGACGTCCTACCCCGGCCAAACCCTAACCCGGACTACGCTGTGATACAGCCTGGAATTGAACCAGGCATAATGGCATATTGTAACGTGCTTACAACAATGTATCTACAATAATCAAGTAGATATTTGGAATATTTGATTAATACTAAATATTCATGAATACTCCAACAGTGTTGTTGATGCACTGGTCCCATCTTGTCAACAGGATATTTGAAGCATGACTGACTGGTTTTAGAACATTCCTGCAGAGCAATTGTCTGTCGTCAGGAATCCAAAGCCCTTATTGATCAACCAATGACTCAAAACAGCTGAAACTACAACCTCATTGATTGAGATTAGGGTTTGAGTGGGACAAAACCCTTTTGGATTTTCTCCTTCTTCCCCTGTTTTTTGGATGGGCTCTTGTCATGCATCTATCACTGTATTAAAAGAGTGGCTAACCAGTGACCCTGCCTGGTCCGGTGTGCTCTGTAACTCTGTCCCTGTGTCTGTCAGAGCCCCAGTTGTTCTACTGTGGTTCTAGTGCTTGCTCGGCATGCCTGCTTACTTTCTCTGTCTTTGAAAGTTGACTGAGTTCAAGGACAGCTGCAAACAAAGATGTTAGCCTTGCCTGTGCCGCTTTTCCAGGACTTGGGACTGTCATAAAATGTTTGACTGTATTAGTTCAAAACAACTTGGTATCAGAAAACTTTGCAGTCTTTGTTTGTTTGAGTCCCACCTCCCTATTTCTTTCAAACATCATCATTAAATAGATTAATGAGTGTTTTCATTATTATATATAATTAACTTTTATCTTAAGTTCTCCAGGTCCGATGTTCAATTTGATGCTTTTTTGCGTCCCCTTTTTAAACAAGTGAGCCCCAAGGCATGTGCTACATTGAGACGTCAAACTTGGATGGAGAAACAAACCTCAAAATCCGACAGGTGATTATTTCTCTCTCCTATATTTTCGTTTACTCCATCTCCTGGGAAATAGGCAACTTAGAAGTATTGAACTGAAACTCAGCCAGGGATGACTTTTGGTCAGCCTTCCAGGAGTTTCCCCAGATAAGATGTTCTGATATTTTTTCTGATATTTCAGAAACCACATTAACCAATTTTAGCTCAGTCCATTATGAAAGTGAAGTGTTTTCTCAATATAGGCTATCCCCTTTTATTGACTTAATTGAAATATAATTGGAATGTGTGTGTGTGTGTGTGTGTGTGTGTGTGTGTGTGTGTGTGTGTTTGCACACAAAGGGACTACAAATCACCTCGGAGATCAAGGACATTGACAGCCTGATGCGTCTCTCTGGGCGCATGGAGTGCGAGAGCCCCAACCGCCATCTCTATGAGTTTGTGGGGAACATCCGTCTGGACGGACACAGGTGGGACACAACACACCGCTCTTCCCTTTTCAACCAGCTAGCTGCTTTTCCAGCACAGTGAATTGTGTGGGTTTGTGGCTAATTTAATGTTTCTATGAAGTGAAGAGAAGATTAGAAGCACCTGCTTATTGTTTGTTTGGGGGGCTTTGCCAATCCATAGTAATAAAGAACATGGTGTCAGTCATCTGAAATACAGACTTGCATCTTAATCCTGAGGTAGAACAAAGTCCCTGAAAACTGGAAGATGTGAGGACTTCTGTTCCCTCCGTACTCAGTGACAGTATCACTATAGCAGTAAAAGTTCTACGTTGGATTTAAGTTCCATAATTTCACAAGCTCCTCCACACTACGCCTATGCTGGAGACTCATGGACACTTCTGTTTGTGACTCCAGCACCATGCCTCTGGGTCCGGACCAGATTCTGCTGCGAGGTGCCCAGCTGAGGAACACCCAGTGGGTCCATGGCGTCGTGGTCTACACTGGACACGACACCAAGCTCATGCAGGTGAAGCCCTCTGCTGGTCCACATGTACATTTGTCATTTAGAGGACATTCTTATCCAGAGCCACTTAGGTTTGTAAGAAACCCACATGTCAGTCATTTTTGGGGGGGTTTTGTATTATAACTTCTATTATGTCGGTTACTTTTTTGTCCAGAATTCCACACGGCCGCCTCTGAAGCTGTCCAATGTGGAGCGCATCACAAACTTCCAGATTCTACTGCTGTTCGGCTGTCTACTGGCCATCTCTCTGGTTTGTTCAATCGGACAGACCATCTGGAAGTACCAGTACGGCAATGCAGCCTGGTACATGGACTTGAACTGTAAGAGCACCAACGCAAGATATAGTCCACATATTGTGTCTGCTTTTTGAGTTATGTTTTGTTGATGTCGCTGTGTCATTGTTTCTTTTACTTTGCCTCTGTTAAAGTATGTATTTGCAACACAAGTCAAATATGTGGCGATGGGGATTGATGGTATTCCCATGTAAACATAACTGATTGTGACATGCATAGACGTGATGTGAATGAAAGGAATGGTTGAATATCAGTGCGCTGCTGTACATTTTGGTTAATTTCTAATGTTCTGTTTTGGTTCTTTGTTTTTCTTTGTTGTTTTTTAACAGCTCCAGGTAACAACCATTTAAAAGCCTTGGCCAATCCGTGAATGACCCTTCCATACTAACACCCTAACTGAAGCTCTGCCTATGCTAAGCCCCCACTATATGGTTGTCGTATTTTGTAAGGGCCCTCTTGCCATGGACAGCACAGGCCAGGGATCCGACGCTAGGTTTACCCCTCCAGCTCTTATGCTCTACTCTTTAGTTCCTTTTAGTGCCTGATCCACACAGTGTTTCCCCCTTTCTCCTCCATTTGTGTGTGATGCATTAAACTCTTTGCAAACCTTGGCCTCAGATCCAGACCCCCCTTTTTTGTGCCTTTTTTACCACAAATGGACCATGAGTCAAGAAACTTCACTTCTGCTTCACTTTTGTCCTGTGAGAGCAAGAGATAAGATTGCGCTCAGGAAGCTCTTGGTAGGCAGGATTATTCTACGTGTAGCTGAACATAGATGCTGCAGTACAACCCAGAGGTTACCGGTGACATTTTCTAAATGCCTCCCTCCCTCTTTCTCTCCCTCCCTCTGATGCCAGTGTTTATTCTTTATAAAGCAATACAGAGAGCGAAGGAGTGATTCAAAACCTATTTCAGCACAAGAGAGATTTTAACATCCACTCTTGAGACATGTTTTTCAATTAAAGCCGGTGTTAGACTAACTACTATTGAAAGAATAAAAGCGACAGGTAATAGAACCTTACAGCCTCAGTAGTAGAATGAAGGTTAGATCACCTCTGTGGCTACTTGAAAAGTGCTTTAGTATTTTTTTTCCCCCATTGCTAAAGATGGCCTTCTTTTCCAATGAGTCTGTGAGCCTCGTTTTGCAAACTGATTAACGTCTCACTACAGCCATTACTCTATATTCAACTAGGCCTGTGTTAGGAGAGGTTGTCAATTTCATGCTTGTTTTATGACCTACTCTCCCCTCAGTCTCAGAAAATTTGATTGGCTCGATCTCCAGGGTTTCACTGCTCTTGTTTGTAGCTTTGAAACTTCCACCTAACAGACCCCATCCTATGGGGTGGAGCAGAGAGTGGTGTACAAATGAGGGTGATGTGAGTCATAAAGCAAGCGTCCATCTTGAGACTGACTGTTCCTTTTAGGGAGAGAGGGACTCAGTCCACTGAAGATTTTTCCGACCTGTGTCAAAAGAGAGAGGTGGTGAATTCATCAAATCATATTAACTTTCACTGTAGCATTTACATACTGCTTACCCAAATTACTTGACTGTAATTGCACATTGAGACATGTCAACACAATCTGTAGTCAGATGGAGAGCACAATGTCAAGATGAATGGACTGGCAGTGCACGCTGGTCAGTGGGGAGAGAAGCTGGATCACCACACATCAAACCACATACTGTACGTTCCCCATACAGTATGTCAAAGAGGGCACGTTTATGTTTATGCATACGCGATAAATAATTAACTTGACATTGACGCAGCCTACACTGCTGACATCCAAACTGGCATGGTTCCCAGTATTTAGATCTTAACAGCCTTTATGCAGATGAAGAGTTGAAAATAACTTCCGGCCATTTGTTATACGTTCACACCACCTGCTACACATAACTTTCGGTTAAATCCCCATCCACTAAAAAGCAGGTTGCTGGTTTTCCCGGATTTTGTCGGTTTCTGCTGAATGCCCACTGCTTAAACAGCTTACCCCGCACTTCAGCCGTTAACGCATCTTTGCGCAGTGTGGGTTTTCGCTGTCCCTTAAAAGTTAGCCGACGGTTGTGGCTGCTCTTTGCTCTACCATAGTAGAAAGTTATAGTAGAGGAGATGGGCTGGTTTTACTTTTGGATACGCATGCTCTGAAATAGAAGAAAATACTGACTCAAAATCACGTATTACCTGAATTTTACTCCAATGTATCACAGCAAGAGTCAGACATAAGAAGGAGATAGAGGGGTGGATGGTGCATGTCTTGGTTTGTTGTGATTGACTTGCTCATGGCTGCAATTTTAATCTGATCCCAACCTTATTTACCCCTCTGAGAATATACCAGTTCATGTGTAACAAGGTGACCTCACAAACTACACAAATAGTTACTTACAGGCCAATCACACTGCTCAATGTTGATCTCTAAATCCATCCTGCTCTTTTACACTCGTTGTTGGTTGGGACAGGAATGTGCTTTGGACTGAATCCCTCTCCTTTTGTCTTGAGACATCAAACTCGTTTGTCTTCCACCCCACCTCTGGCAAGCCCTCCCTCCTCTCCTCCTCTCCTCTCTGTGTGCTGTCGTTCCAATAGCAGTAGCTTCCATTTTGAACCCCATCTTTTTTATGATTTCATCTTTAAATCATTCTGTTGTGGGGAAAAGGGCTCCTCGCAACTGCTAATCTAAAGGGAAACGCTTTGGTTGAGGAAAGTTACTCTTGCGACTCCTGCAAGCTGAGGAAAGGTAATTCACATCACTCATGTTTTTGTGTGAGCCACTACTCTGACAGTGGGGGTTGTATGTCTCCTTTTTGTTTGTTTCATCATGGACCGGGTGAAAGAGAATCCATAATTCCTCACAGTGCGTTGTGGAATTCATTGCCTGGATCATGCTGAATGCCAAGGCTGCTGCTATATGACAAATGATTCTACTCTAGATCAGTCCCATTTCTGTAGCCAGAATTATGGGACCTTAATTGGAGTGAATATCAATTTCAGTGGCGAGAGGATGAGGTGGGGTGGAAGAGATGGGTATTAAATCTCACCTAATGCACAACATTGATACAACGTTGTACAAGGCATACACTGTGTTGTGAAAACGTTGAGCATTAGAACTCTGGGAACTGGGCTTTTTCCCGATGGTGTTGGGTGGGATTCAATGCTGACAAAAATCTTGTCTATTGTTCCTCTCCCCCCGAATCTTGCCGTCCCCCTGACAGATGGTGGTGCCGCAAACTTTGGCCTCAACTTCCTCACCTTCATTATTCTTTTCAACAACCTGATCCCCATCAGTCTGCTGGTGACTCTGGAGGTCATCAAGTTCACACAGGCCTTCTTCATCAACTGGGTGAGAGAAGACACAGGATTTTGAGCCCTGTGGTTATCATTGACTGGGGTTTACATGTATTGTTAATTCAGTCAATTCAGTTTACTTCCTGATTTGAAATGTAATTGACCCCCAACCCTGTTAATGTCTCATATAGCTCTGACCCCAATTCAAGTATTTTGTGCATGGCACACAGGCACTCTGGCTGTCTAGTCACTTGATGTCAAAGTTGAAATGTTTGAAGTTGTTGTCTCAACATTCTATATGATTATTTCAGGATACAGACATGCTCTATGAGCCCACTAACACCCCAGCCGTGGCTCGCACTTCCAACCTGAATGAAGAACTAGGACAGGTAATGCTGCTTGTTCAACATTTTTATGAATTATATTTAATTCATGAATTATATCCACCTTCCCCTGCACATAGTAGTTGCAGCAAATACACATTTGTTTCCAACGTTGACAAAAAATGTATTCTAGTCACCCATGAATTGGTGTTGGTTACCATTTGAAGTAAAGTGTTTGTGCAGTCTGATCTTATTCCATTACTGATTTAAACTGAGCGCCACTTGGCTCAAAGTTCCTGTTGCTGGTGTGCCGCAGGTCGACACTAAGCAATGATTGGCTGTCTCCGATCGACACTGAGCAGTGATTAGCTGTCTCGCTCTTGTCACAGGTGAAATACATCTTCTCCGACAAGACGGGGACTCTGACCTGCAACGTGATGCAGTTCAAGAAGTGCACCGTCGCCGGCGTGGCCTACGGGTAAGATTTGCCTCCACTCCCCCTCGCTTGTTTACCTCCCTCTATCACTTCTCTCTCCCTCTACCACTCCTCTCTCCTTCCTCCCTCCTCTCTCCCAATCACCTTCATTAAGTGAAGTGTGTACCGTGGTATACAGCTGTACATCTGGCACTCCTTGTCCTGTCCCCAGCCGCCTCATTAGCAGTTGCATCAGTGCGTTCCACTCTTCGACTCAGACTATAAATAACACGGCGTACTGTTTGCACGCAAAGGCATTTTTTTTTGCTACTGTCCCTTGGATTTTTCCCCCCCAGGTACAGTTGTGAGAAGTGTCCGTCTCTTAAAAAAAAAAAAAGTTTTTTAATGAGTGTGATGATGGTGGGTAGAGCTTCCATGTTGTGACTTAGCTCTGTATTGGAGCGCTGACCAGGAATTAATGCAGTGCTTATTGTGGTTGTAATAGATGCTAGGGGCCTTTACCCATCAGATCAGCTGTGGTATACTCAACTGCTCACAGCTGTTCAGTAAGGCTGTTCAAAGTATACTACCTCTGGGATAGCCTAGACTGTATAGTTAGTTGAGTCTTCAAAAAGTCATGTAATGTTGTAACAGAGCGCTTTAATCTCAGCCCGTGTTTTTATTTGATGGTCTTACATTGAGGGAGGGGGTTGTCCTGTTAGTTCCTAATGCATTTATTCTGTGAATATGCTATCAGTTCCTTTCTGCAATTTGAAAATGACAAACATTTCTTAATGTGATACAGGCAGCTAAGAAGCTACCAGGGAACTGTGTGTGCATCCCAAATGGCACCCTATTCCATATAAGGCACTAACTTTGACCAGAGTCTTATGGGCCTTGGTCCAAAGTAGTGCACTATAAAGGGAATAGGGTGCAAACTGTGAATATCTCAGTAGAGCGTGACAATACATGATTAGTTCAATTAAAAACATGCTTGAGGAAGTGCAGGGTTGGGGGACAAGAACGCCTGTTTCATCTCCAGTGCCGCTGGTGAAGCTGTCTGACCTGCGAGCTAGAGAAGGACAAGTAGTTGCCACGCCTTCCTTTCCAGCCAAGGTTCACGTTGCCACACCTTCCTTTCCAGCCAAGGTTCACGTTGCCACGCCTTCCTTTCCAGCCAAGGTTCACATTGCCACGCCTTCCTTTCCAGCCAAGGTTCACGTTGCCACGCCTTCCTTTCCAGCCAAGGTTCACGTTGCCACGCCTTCCTTTCCAGCCAAGGTTCAGGTGTAAGGAGGGGATTAAGCACATCAATCAAAGAACCATTAGATTTGTTTGTGGAGTGTTCAAGAATATCACTTTCTCCTTCTTTTCAAAGCTAGAGTAGCATGCCATAAACACATTGACAGCAGGTTTCTGACATGTATCTCCAAATCGAGTGGGGGAAATTGATACGTTAGAATGTGATCAAAGCATAGCCTGCTGTACTGTGTAACCATCCCTGCTGTAATCTACCCATTTAACCACTAATATGTCAGTCATAATCACATTTAAATTCTCTTACGGTTTCCTTTAACCATTGATTTTCTGGGGACAATCATGGAGAAAGGGGCTCTACTACAGTGACACAAGGTCTTTGCCTAGTCCTGGATCTTCTCGGGCTGTCTTGCCAACTCCTATGGTCATTTGTCATGACCATACAAACATATAGGATCAGGTTTAGGAAGCTGTCTGCCATTGTAGGCCTATAGCTGGAAAGTCGGAAGTTTACATACACTTAGGTTGGAGTCATTAAAACTTGTTTTTCAACCACTCCACAAATTTCTTGTTAACAAACTATAGTTTTGTCAAGTCGATTATGACATCTACTTTGTGCATGACACAAGTCATTTTTCCAACAATTGTTTACAGACAGATTATTTCACTTATAATTCACTGTATCACATTTCCAGTGGGTCAGAAGTTTACATCCACTAAGTTGACTGTGCCTTTAAACAACTTGGAACAGAAAATGATGTCATGGCTTTTGAAGCTTCTGATAGGCTAATTGACATCATTTGAGTCAATTGGAGGTGTACCTGTGGATGTATTTCAAGGCCTACCTTCAAACTCAATGCCTCTTTGCTTGACATCATGGGAAAATCAAAAGAAATCAGCCAAGAACTCAGAAAATAAATTGTAGACCTCCACAAGTCTGGTTCATCCTTGGGAGCAATTTCCAAATGCCTGAAGGTACCACGTTCATCTGTACAAACAATAGTATGCAAGTATAAACACCATGGGACCACGCAGCCGTCATACCGCTCAGGAAGGAGATGCATTCTGTCTCCTAGAGATGAACGTACTTTGGTGCGAAAAGTGCAAATCAATCCCAGAACAGCAGCAAAGGACCTTGTGAAGATGCTGGAGGAAACTGATACAAAAGTATCTATATCCACATTAAAACGAGTCCTATATTGACATAACCTGAAAGGCCGCTCAGCAAGGAAGAAGCCGCTGCTCCAAAACCGCCATTAAAAAAAGCCAGACTAAGGTTTGCAACTGCACATGGGGACAAAGATCATACTTTTTTGAGAAATGTCCTCTGGTCTGATGAAACAAAAATAGAACAGTTGGGCCATAGTGACCATTGTTATGTTTGGAGGAAAAAGGGTGATGCTTGCAAGACGAAGAACACCATCCCAACCTTGAAGCACGGGAGTGGCAGCATCATGTTGTGGGGGTGATTTGCTGCAGGAGGGACTTGTGCACTTCATGAAATTGATGGCATCATGAGAATGGAAAATTATGTGGATATATTGAAGCAACATCTCAAGACATCAGTTAAAGTTAAAGCTTGGTCGCAAATGGCTCTTCCAAATAGACATTGACCCCAAGCATACTTCCAAAGTTGTGGAAAAATGGCTTAAGGACAACAATGCCAAGTTATTGGCGTGGCCATCACAAAGCCCTGACCTCAATCCTATAGAAAATTTGTGGGCAGAACTGAAAAAGCATGTGCAAGCAAGGAGGCCTACAACCTGACTCAGTTACACCAGCTATGTCAGGAGGAATGGGCCAAAATTCACCCAATTTATTGTGTGCAGCTTGTGGAAGGCTACCCGAAATGTTTAACCCAAGTTAAACTATTTAAAGGCAATGCTACCAAATACTAATTGGGTGTATGTAAACTTCTGACCCACTGTGAATGTGATGAAAGAAATAAAAGCTGAAATAAATAATTCTCTCTACTAATTCACACATTTCACATTCTTAAAATAAAGTGGTGATCCTAACTGTCCTAAGACAGGGAATTCTTACTAGGATTAAATGTCAGGAATGGTGAAAAACTGAGTTTAAATGTATTTGGCTAAGGTGTATGTAAACTTCCGACTTCAACTGTGTGTCTTGCTATCAACCAGTATCCAGATAGATATTTGCCTTTCAGTCTCTCAAAAACCAGGGTGCAATTGAAAGGGGCTGCTCAGTCCCACCATTCATGGATATGGATCTGTGCTTTTGTAACAGTATAGACTTTACGTCTGTCCCCTCGCCCCGACCTGGGCGCGAACCAGGGACGCTCTGCACATGTCAACAGTCACCCTCGAAGCATCGTTACCCATCACTCCACAAAAGCCGCGGCCCTTGCAGAGAAAGGGGAACCACTACTTCAAGGTCTCAGAGCAAGTGACGTCACCGATTGAAACGCCACTAGCGCGCACCACCGCTAACTAGCTAGCCATTTCACATCGGCTACACTTTCATCAGAGAAGCCTAGAGTTATTGTGCTGATCCGATCCCTGTGTGCTCCCTTCCTCTCAGCCTCTCCCACGACTGTATGCTAAGGGTCACGTTCTCCCTCCCAGGTGGTTTGTAGGAGGCTTGATGATGGCTAAATTTTGATAAACAAACATGATTTTAGAAGTGCTCCACAGAACTACCAGACCAAAGAGAAAGCATAGAGCAATCTAGCTACCATTAATCGGGAAGGAAAAGTGAATTTCTAAGGTAATGCTCTGAATAATCTGAGCTGTCTGACAATGAGCGTCCTGAGAGGTCTTTAGTCTTTTATACACTAGGGATTTTAGTTTGCTCTTCCCTGCATCTCTAAGGTAGACTTTCTCTGTCTTTACAATACTATTCTCAGCAATGGTCACAAGATTTGTCCTCATGAAATGGTGTCATAATGACCTTTTCTTCTTCTGGTTGAAATGGTGTCATAATGACCTTTTCTTCTTCTGGTTGAAATTGTGTCATAATGACCTTTTCTTCTTCTGGTTGAAGTGGTGTCATAATGACCTTTCTTCTTCTGGTTGAAGTGGTGTCATAATGACCTTTCTTCTTCTGGTTGAAATGGTGTCATAATGATTTTTCTTCTTCTGGTTTAAATGGTATCATTATGACCTTTCTTCTTCTGGTTGAAATGGTGTCATAATGATTTTTCTTCTTCTGGTTTAAATGGTATCATTATGACCTTTCTTCTTCTGGTTGCGACGACGCCAGTTCAAACGGCTTTTCCCTCTGGCTGGGTGAAGTCTAGTAATGGGTTCATGTCCTTACTACTGCTTCCCACTGCAAGTCTTAATTGCTCTTCCCAGGGTTCCAGTCCAGTCTGTGGTCTGTCAGCCTGGACAGCATAGTGCCCTACTAGAGTCAGAGGCCCATTGTAATGTTACACACACATCAAATGTATTTATATAGCCCTTCTTACATCAGCTGATATATCAAAGTGCTGTACAGAAACCCATCCTAAAACCCCATACAGCAAGCAATGCAGGTGTAGAAGCACAGTGGCTAGGAAAAACTCCCTAGAAAGGCCAAAACCTAGGAAGAAACCTAGAGAGAAACCAGGCTATGAGGGGTGGCCAGTCCTCTTCTGGCTTTTCCGGGTGGAGATTATAACAGAACATGGCCAAGATGTTCAAATGTTCATAGATGACCAGCATGGTCAAATAATAATCACAGTAGTTGTTGAGGGTGCAACAGGTCAGCACCTCAGGAGTAAATGTCAGCTGGCTTTTCGTAGCCAATCATTCAGAGTATCTCTACTGCTTCTGCTGTCTCTAGAAAGTTGAAAACAGCAGGACTGGGACAGGTAGCACCTCCGGTGAACAAGTCAGTGTTCCATAGGACTGGGGACAGCAAGGAGTCATGCCAGGTAGTCCTGAGGCATGGTCCTAGGGCTCAGGTCCTCCGAGAGAGGGAAAGAAAGAAAGAAAGAGAGAAGGAGAGAATTAGAGAGCATACTTAAATTCACACAGGACACCGGATAAGACGGAAGAAATCTCTCCAGATATAACAGACTAACCCTAGCCCCCCCATAAACTACTGCAGCATAAATACTGGAGGCTGAGACAGGAGGGGTCAGGAGACACTGTGGCCCCATCCGATGATACCCCCGGACAGGGCCAAACAGGCAGGATATAACCCTACCCACTTTGCCAAAGCACAGCCCCCACACCACAAGAGGGATATCTTCAACCACCAACTTACCATCCTGAGACGAGGCCGAGTATAGCCCACAAAGAACTCCGCCACGGCACAACCCAAGGGGGGACGCCAACTCACATTCACTCCACCACGTCGTCCTCCTCAAAGACTAATTAACTAGAGCAGTAATTAATATAGCCATCCCTATGCGTGAAGACATTAATGAATTCAGCTGCACACTAGTGCTCTTAGAGACATATAGTAGCAAGAGATGTGTGCTTTTCTTTTAGGAGTCTTCTAGTCACTGATCCAAGGTCAACCCTTATGGTGAATGTTAGGAATTGGGGGAGGGTAAGCTGATTTCAGACCTTTCTTTGACACACCTGAGAAGTAATAGCATTCAAGAGTTGTGTATGTGGTTAACTTGAACATAGCATCGGGCATGTCCGGTAACGGGAATTAGATCTGTGAAAAGACCTAAGAATGCGTATTGTGTACTTTGTCCATTCACAGTGTATTTGAATGGGTGTTGTGGAGAATACAAAGCTCAGAATAGTGCATTAATTCCCAGCCTCAGTCTTATTTGGGCCAGTCAAAGTGGCCAAGCCACAATGTTCTCTTGTCATCTAGATAGCGGGACAGTGTCCGGTCAACTCAAATCCTCCCATGTACAATTAACAAAAGCCTGGACCGTAATTAGTTTGCCAGAGCGGAGATGTGAAAATAATTTGCCACTCTCGTCTTGGAGCAGTGTGCACAGTGACCACATTTGGAGTTCCCAGTGGGGAACACTTGGCAGCCCATGAGACACAGACACAGACACAGACACAGACACAGACAGACAGACGGACGGACGGACGGACGGACGGATTGATGGATGTGGGGCTGAGAGGCCTAACCCAGCTGTCCTCTCGCTCGGCTGACCAAAGACAACTGGAGTGGACAACTGGAGTATTAAAACTTACCTAAGCTTCTGCTGCTTTGTTAGCAGCCTGCTATTATAAAGATGGTCAGTCACTTCCATTGGAACAGATCCTCATCACTAACCACTATCCCAGCGATCTACCCTCATGTGAGATACTAGCCCTCTCTCAACAATCTCCCTTTAATATCTCCAAATTAACCCAACGCCTTTGGATAACCAACCAGTCAATGTAATTTTTTCATTGTCTGCATGTTAACAGAACATGTTAACAGAACATGGTTGACTGTACAGTATTCTGCAACATGATTTTCTCTCAACAGTCACATACCCGAGGCTGAGGATGGTAGTTTTGCTGAGGATGACTGGTAAGATTGCTGTGGTGGTGTTCTGTGTGCTACCGCTCTCTTGCTTCTGTGATGTATAGTGTTGCATTGTGGGTGTAGTACTTTGGAAATAATTCACTGTGCATCTGTTTTTTTGCTGTGTTTTGATACACTGACTTGGGGCGTTGTGCTGTATGGCACCAAGATAATGTTTTCTGCAGGCGTTAGAGTATAAAAACAGATTCTGCATGGAAATGAGTTACCAGTTAAAGGATTATGGGTTCTCAGCTACTGTACAGTATACAGTGTTATAGCTTACAATAGATGTCTGGAAATGCGACACAGTGCAGTCTGCTTGGCATGTTGTGAAGCATTTCTCTACTTATTATACTGTGACGCTGGCTATTGCGGCACAAACTCCCTTTTCCCCATTTGCATTAATCTAGCGGTTGAGACCCAGGCAACACACACACACACACACACACACACTCCTGTGATCCATCTGCTGCAGTGTGTTGTAATCCACAGCATGGATGTGTCTCATCCATTTTGCATGGGAGAATTTGGCCTTTTTGTTGATGCCAAATGTGGTGCCTCGCAGGCTGCTGGGGAGACGGACGTGGCTGTAGCCAGTTTCCCACCTTGTGTGAAAGCATGCCTTTTTTTTTTTTTTTTACTGCCTTTGTCTGTGAAGCAACCGGCGTGAATTTAGCACATTAATATATGACGTAACTTAGCGAACATACGGAGAGATACCAACACAAAACAGAGGCAGATATTTATTAAAAGTACTTTATCTTCTTCTTTGCCATAGTCATGAATAATAGATACTACCAGACTGCAAGAATTGTTCTCCCTCCTTCCTGAAAGAATATCTGCTCACTGATATACACTTAATAAAAAAATACACTTCTCTTGCCAGGCTGCTCAGTGTGAAATCTCATTGGATTATTCCATTCCTCAAATATACTACCTCAAACTCACTTAGGCCTACGCCGGGGACATCAATCATCCCACGTGTAATACATCTGCAATCCTAAAAACAATCCCAGTCCTGGTGGGTCGGGTGCTGCTTCCATTGTTTTTATTTTGTTATTAGAGGCAGTGCACTCTCTGAAAACGCTTAAACGCCAACCCAAATGGTTGATGAGGTGCAGACCATTGGATAATAAAGAAAGCCTGTATTAGTCCCAGTCATTCAATGGGAGTATAATTTTGCCAGACACAGATTGTGGGACTTGATAAGTATATGGCGGTGCCTAGAGTGTACAACATGGAAAGATGAGGTGAGCCTCTTTGGAGAAGAAGGAAATTAAACTCCAGCCTGCCTGCTGCCCTTCTTCAATCTCTAACCATCTGTGGTATGATCTTTACAGACCCATTCCTTACTGTCTCTGTGGGAAACCATATAATTTGGCGCTCTTTTTCATGGTCCTTAGAGCCAGATGGGAGCAATTGTCCTGTAACATTGTCAGTTGCAGCCAAGAAATTCTGGACCCATTCAGCACCAAGAAAAATCCATTCCGTCCCGAGAAACTGTTAACACACATCGGCCATTTTGGATATTGACCCATCTGTTGCTTCTTGGTGACAGAAACAGAATGTGCTGTAACAGAGCTGTTGTTGAGTTAGTACGGAGGCCAAAGATGGTGTGAACAACCAGTGCTCTTGTTCCTATAGTGACAGGATGGATCACTGCTGGGCTGTAGAAGGTAATCAATAACAGACCATCCTTCACGATCAGCTTTAGCCTCAGAAATCACATCAAGCCGATGGACTCGGGCGGCGGTGATGCCATTGCTTTGTCAGTCTCGACAAAGGGCTTAGTTTTCTGTTCACTGCCTCAGTGCTCCATTTCTATATACAGTGCATTAAGAAAGTATTCAGACCCCTTGACTTTTTCCACATTTTGTTACGTTACAGCCTTATTCTAAAATGGATTAAATTGTTTTTTTCCCCTTATCAGTCTACACGCAATACCCCGTAATGACAAAATATCATTAAAAAATGAAATCACATTTACAGTATTCAGACCATTTACTCAGTACTTTGTTGAAGTTACAAGTTTGGCACACCTGTATTTGGGGAGTTTCTCCCATTCTTCTCTGCAGATCCTCTTAAGCTCTATGGGCAGCTATTTTCAGGTCTCTCCAGAGATTTTTGATCGGGTTCAAGTCCGGGGTCTGGCAGGGCCACTCAAGGACATTCAGAGACTTGTCCCGAAGCCACTCCTGCGTTGTCTTCGCTGTGTGCTTAGGCTTGTTGTCCTGTTGGAAGGTGAACCTTCGCCCCAGTCTGAGGTCCTGAGTGCTCTGGAGAAGGTTTTCATCAAGGATCTCTCTGTACTTTGCTTCGTTCATTTTTCCCCTCTCCTGACGAGTCTCCAAGTCCCTGCCACTGTAAAACATCCCCACAGCATGATACTACCACCACAATTCTTCACCGTAGGGATGGTGCCAGGTTTCCTCCGGGCGTGATGACCAGAGAATCTAGTTTCTCATCGTCAGAGATTCCTTTTTTGGCCTTCCACCCAGGAAAATGGATCGAATCCCAGCCGGCGAACCTAAACAACGTCGCCGTAAAAGGGGCAAACGAAGCGGTCTTCTGGTCAGGCTCCGGAGACGGGTACATCGCGCACCACTCCCTAGCATACTACTTGCCAATGTCCAGTCTCTTGACAGCTAGGTTGATGAAATCCGAGCAAGGGTAGCATTCCAGAGAGACATCAGAGACTGTAACGTTCTTTGCTTCACTGAAACATGGCTCACTCGAGAGACGCTATCGGAGTCGGTGCAGCCAGCTGGTTTCTTCACGCATCATGCCGACAGAAACAACCATCTTTCTGGTAAGAAGAGGGGCGGGGGGGGGGGGGGGGTGGTGTGTATGCCTTATGATTAAAAAGACGTGGTGTGATCAAAACAACAAAACAGGAACTCAAGTTCTTCTGTTCACCTGACTTAGAATTCCTCACAATCAAATGTCGACCGCATTATCTACCAAGAGAATTCTCTTCGATTATAATCACAGCCGAATATATCCCCCCCCCCCCAAGCAGACACATCGATGGCCCTGAAGAAACTTTATTTGACTCTATGTAAACTGGAAACCACACATCCTGAGGCTGCATTCATTGTAGCTGGGGATGTTAACAAGGCTAATCTGAAAACAAGACTCCCTAAATTCTATCAGCATATCGATTGTGCAACCAGGGCTGGTAAAACCCTGGATCATTGTTATTATAACTTCCGCCCTCCTTTCGGAAAAGCTGACCACGACTCCATTTTGTTGCTGCCAGCCTACAGACAGAAACTAAAACAGGAAGCTCCCACGCTCAGGTCTGTTAAACGCTGGTCCGACCAATCTGATTCCACGCTTCAAGACCGCTTCGATCACGTGGATTGGGATATGTTCCACATTGCGTCCAACAACGACATTGACGAATACGCTGATTCGGTGAGCGAGTTCATTAGAAAGTGCATCGGCGATGTCATACCCACAGCGTCTATTAAAACATTCCCAAACCAGAAACCGTGGATTGATGGCAGCATTCGTGCGAAACTGAAAGCGCGAACCACTGCTTTTAACCAGGGCAAGGTGACCGGAAACATGACCGAATAAAAACAGTGTAGCTATTCCCTCCGCAAGGCAATCAAACAAGCTAAGCGTCAGTATAGAGACAAAGTAGAGTTGCAATTGAACGGCGCAGACACGAGGTATGTGGCAGGGTCTACAGTCAATCACGGATTACAAAAAGAAAACCAGCCCCGTCGTGGACCAGGATGTCTGGCTCCCAGACAGACTAAATAACTTCTTTGCTCGCCTTGAGGACAATACAGTGCCACTGACACGGCCCACTACCAAAACCTGCGGACTCTCCTTCACTGCAGCCGACGTGAGTAAAACATTTAAACGTGTTAACCCTCACAAGGCTGCAGGCCCAGACGGCATCCCCAGCTGCATCCCCAGAGCATGCGCAGACCAGCTGGCGGGTGTGTTTACGGACATATTCAATCAATCCTTATCCCAGTCTGCTGTTCCCACATGCTTCAAGAGGGCCACCATTGTTTCTGTTCCCAAGAAAGCTAAGGTAACTGAGCTAAACGACTACCGCCCCCTAGCACTCACTTCCGTCATCATGAAGTGCTTTGAGAGACTAGTCAAGGACCATATCACCTCCACCCTACCTGACACCCTAGACCCACTCCAATTTGCTTACCGCCCAAATAGGTCCACAGACGATGCAATCTCAACCACAGAGACCCTGAGTCTCGACCCCGCCCTGTGCAACTGGGTACTGAACTTCCTGACGGGCCGCCCCCAGGTGGTGAGGGTAGGTAACATCTCCACCCCGCTGATCCTCAACACTGGGGCCCCACAAGGGTGCGTTCTGAGCCCTCTCCTGTACTCCCTGTTCACCCATGACTGCGTGGCCATGCACGCCTCCAACTGAATCATCAAGTTTGGGGACGACACTACAGTGGTAGGCTTGATTACCAACAACAACGAGGCGGTGAGGGCCCTCGGAGTGTGGTGTCAGGAAAATTATCTCACAGTCAACGTCAACAAAACAAAGGAGATGATCGTGGACTTCAGGAAACAGCAGAGGGAGCATCCCCCTATCCACATCGACGGGACAGTAGTGGAGAGAGTAGAAAGTTAAGTTCCTCGGCGTACACATCACGAACAAACTGAATTGGTCCACACAGACCGCTTTGTGAAGAAGGCGCAGCAGCCCCTCTTCAACCTCAGGAGGCTGAAGAAATTCAGCTTGTCACCAAAAGCACTCAAACGTCTACAGATGCACAATCGAGAGCATCCTGTCAGGCTGTATCACCGCCTGGTACGACAACTGCTCCGCCCACAACCGTAAGGCTCTAAAGAGGGTAGTGAGGTCTGCAAGACACGGACACCTACACCACCCGATGTCACAGGAAGGCCATAAAGATCATCAAGGACAACAACCACCCGAGCCACTGCCTGTTCACCCCGCTATCATCCAGAAGGCGAGGTCAGTACAGGTGCGTCAAAGCAGGGACCGAGAGACTGAAAAACAGCTTCTATCTCAAGGCTATCAGACTGTTATACAGCCACCACTAACATTGAGTGGCTGCTGCCAACATACTGACTCAACTCCAGCTCACTTCAATAATGGAAATTGATGTAAAAATGTTTCACTAGCCACTTTAAACGATGCCACTTAATATAATGTTTACATACCCTACATTACTCATCTCATATGTGTATATACTGTACTCGATACCATCTACTGAATCTTGCCTATGCCGTTCTGTACCATCACTCATTCATATATCTTTATGTACATATTCTTTATCCCTTTACACTTGTGTGTGTATAAGGTAGTAGTTTTGGAATTGTTAGGTTAGAATACTCGTTGGTCATTACTGCATTGTCGGAACTAGAAGCACAAGCATTTCGCTACACTCGCATTAACATCTCCCGATCATGTGTATGTGACAAATAAAATTTGATTTAGACAGGTGTGTGTGTGCCTTTCAAAATCATGTCCAATCTATTGAATTGACCACAGGTGGACTCTAATCAAGTTGTAGAAATATGTCAAGGATAATCAATGGAAACAGGATGCACCTGAGCTCAATTTTGAGTCTGATAGCAAAGGGTCTGAATACTTATGTAAATAGGGTATTTCAGTTTTATTTTAATACATTTGCAAAAAATTCTAAAAGTTTTTGATTGGTCATGGGGTATTGTGTGTAGAGTGATGGGGGGGGGGGGGGGGGGAATTATTTAATCAATTTTCAAATAAGGCTGTAACGTGGAAAAAGTGGGGTCTGAATATTTTCCCAAGTCACTGTAGGTGGTTAGATAAAGCAGGGGTAGGCAACTACATTCAGCCGCAGGACGATTTTTGTAGGAGTGGATGGTGGGTGGAACAGAATTATAATAATTTGTACATTGCAAATTGACCACAACTCAGCCCAATAAGAGATTTGTATTTGATAATAATAATAATTTCATACATTGAGGCACGATCACGTCCCTTTTTCCTATTTGTGGGAAAACTTGAACAGAGTTCCTTTAGCACAAATGTTTTACCAACCCCTGGAGTAGGGCTTACACAACAATCAGTGTGGATTCTATTAAAACTAGAATCTACTGTTGCTGTCCTGGCCTAGGTGTGTGGGCTACTTTAGGTCTTCGTTTATGAGCTACGTGTGTTATAGTCATGTCTGTTTATAGGAAATTGTGTTTTAACTTGGCTTATAGATTAGCTAGCAACAGCAAGCAAGCTACCTAAATTGCCATGAATGTTTCATGCGTTTCGACCTGTCCCCAAATGAATATGGTTGGTTCAGATTTAGTTTTGATATTTCAGCCTGCGTGTCCTGATCGCGTCTGGTGTGGATGGACAAAATCAACATGTGCGCGATGGCTCGCGCGCCCAGTCTATTCAGCATTTAAATGAGAGAACCACATACTCAACACTACAATATTAGCCAGAAAGCGAGGTGCGTTCTGCCCCTCCTGTGTCTCTCTGTATCCCTCCTTAGACAGGAAGGAGGAGAGAGAAACAGGAGAAATTGCTTTCTCCCTGCATGCCATATTTTAATACAGGCCTCTGAGTATGATAGATTCCCTCTACTCCACCACATCTATTCTCGGTATAACACATCTGCCACAGCCCTGGTATAATTGCATTGCTCTCTCCCCGTTCCCAAAGCAACATTTGTTTGCGGTGAACTAACAGGACTATTGCCGTTTGGCTCTTAAGAACCTTAACGATCCATCCCCTGGGTTTAGGTAACTTATTATGGTGGCTAATGGCAACCATGGTACATTCCTGTTAATCCCGACCTCATCCATTGTCTCCTATTTATCACATAATCATCAATCGATTTCTGCCGGAGGTAGTAAACCACTATTGTCTGCCTAGAGTCTATTCACCCAAGATTTGGTAGCAATGCTAAAAGGCATCCTGACAAGACGTGTCACTTCTATGCTTTCAGGGTTTTGCATCCAATCATATTGCACTCACCATAGCCAACATAGCCTGGCTGCAAATTAGATTTCTTGATTATGACCAGACCATATGTTTTTTATTTTTATAAGTGTAATAGATGTTAATTCTCTTTGTTCTGGGGTGTTATTGAGAAAAACATATTTTGTCAATGTACAAGACCAGTTCCATTTTTCTTGATCTTATCGTGTGGCTTTCTGCTGATGTTATCTAAAAACCTTTACTGAATCTTTTTCAATCTTATGTACCGTATTCTTACGAGATGTCTGAGTGTATATCTGTTGAAAATGCCAACGGAAAGTTCTGTTGTAACGGGGATTTGTAAAAGTGGAAAATATGTCAATTGTCATACCCGAAATGGTCAATACCAACACAAAGTTGTGTTTTCTTGCGGTAGTGACTCCAGTATGATTGTTAAATATTTACTATTTTGTTTAGTATTTTTTCTGCTGAAAGAAATACTTATTGTCAAGGATTCTTGTCTGGTTACGGTTTCTTCTCTGCCAATTTAACAATGCACCCGACTCTGTTGCATTGTGTTTCTATTGAGATAAAACCAAAAGGTCATGTAGGGATTCTTGGAGATGGGGAGGGGAGGAGGCGGATGGGGGTTGCATGTATGAGTGGGAGGCAAATGAATTAATGTTACCCAGAAGTTGAGAGTCACCAGGGACTCCAGGCTTGCGCAACTTAATAATCCACCCCCTCTCCCGTTTCCCCTGCGTCTGGTGCATTATGGAGTCATTTCAGGCCAGCTCTGGCTGCTGGCTTTCCCAAAGTTTTTTTTGTTTTTACTGTCAACATGGTACAGAATCCCTGTTGGCCATCACTGTAACTGTATATACAAGCCCTCGGGACCAGCTTCACATCTGTCTGCAATTTTAAATAATTCCCAACACACAAACTCTTCATGCAGTCTCCAATTATTTCATACTCTCTGGAGAATTTTTTTAAATGACTAAACTTGATCAGTTTTTTTTTTTCCTTTACTTATGCTCTTGTGTTGTCGGTGTAGTGTTAGTTTTTTTTCACCAGTGTCCTTTTTTCTCATTCACAGCCACAGCACACAGTCGTCTGAGGAGGCCGGATTTAATGACCCCAGCTTGCTGGAAAACCTCCAAAGTAATCACGTAAGTAACTAGGGTTCCCCACCACCCACTTGCAGTGGCGGGGTGTGCAGGAGGACGTTAGGAAAGATGTCAGGCGTGGGTCGTGGCCATTAGGTGTGCAGGAGGACGTTAGGAGAGATGTCAGGCATGGGTCGTGAACATTGGGGACATGTATTAAAGCATTTTGCAATGGAAAAGGAAGATTAAGCTTGTTTTTTTGTCCATCCATTTGGCTGTCGGTTTTCTTGCTCTTGGTACCTAATGAACCCAACCCTGCTTTTGTGTTCTTTAGTGGGCCTCACTGACTGGGTGATGTGTGTACATACCACATTGATAACCAGTACATAAGCATTTCATAAATGTTTCTGTCAAGTTATGTTATTCCAATTTAAACTCTAAAATTGTCGTCATAGGAAAGCTTTGAGGAAAATTGGAATTGGAATTTCAGTTTACTTCCTGAATGGACTGAATTGCCCCGAACCCTGTTCCTACTTATGAATGTGGTATGTACAGTATATACAGTACATCTTGAACACTTGCTCTTTCCATGCCATAGACTGACCAGGTGAAAGCTGTGATCCCTTATTGCTGTCACTTGTAAAATCCACTTCAATCAGTGTAGATGAAGGGGAGGAGACAGGTTAAACCCTGTTTGTGCGCATTAACCGCTAGTAGGACACCTATGACAACATCCGGTGAAATTGCAGAGTGCGAAGTTCAAAATACAAAAATCGTAATATTAAACATTCATGAAAATACAAGTGTCATACATCATTTAAAAGCTAAACTACTTGTTAATCCAACAGCGTTGTCAGATTTCAAAAAGGCTTTACGGCGAAAGCATACCATGCGATTATCTGAGGACAGCGCCCCACACCAATAGTTGTTTCAACCAGCACAGGCGTCACAAAATCACAAATGGCGATTAAATAAATCACTTACCTTTGAAGATCTTCCTCTGTTTGCAATCCCAAGGGTCCCAGCTACACAATGAATGGTTGTTTTGTTTGATCGTTATTCTTGATATCCCCAAAATGTCCATTTAGTTGGTGCACTTGATTCAGTAATCCACTCGTTCAACATGCATACAAACGAATCCAAAACGTTACCAGTGAAGTTCATCCAAACAAGTCAAACGATGTTTATAATTAATCCTCAGGTACTCTAATATCTAAATAAACAATACTATTTAAGACAGAGAATAGTATGTTCAACATGGAAGATAAATAATAAAGTGCGCCACCTCATTCACGCTCCAACAAGACTACATTTCTAATGGGAGACACCTTGTAGTTTTTCCAACTATTTGCTCATTAATGTTTGTTTTTTTTAAATCCCGAAACCCTTTCTAAAGACTGACATCTAGTGGAAACCATAGGAGCTGCAATCTGGGTCCTATCCTAAAAAAATATGAATGGATTTTCCTCGGGTTTCTGCCTGCCATATCAGTTCTGAAATACTCAGACATTATTTTAACCGTTTTTGAAACTTCAGAGTGTTTTCTATCCAATGCTACCAAGTATATGCATATCCTAGATTCTGGGCATGAGTAACAGGCAGTTTACTTTGGTCACGTCAGTCATCTGAAGTTCTGGACAAAAACCAGTATGCTAATGAAGTTAAAGAAGGATTTTTAAGCCTTGACAATTGAGACATGGATTGTGTATCTGTGCCATTTAGAGGGTGAATGGGCAATGACAAAATATTGAAGTGCCTTTTGAATGGGGTATGTTAGTATGTGCCAGGCACATCGGTTTGAGTGTTTCAAGAACTGCAACGTTGCTGTGTTTTCCCGTGTGTATGAAGAATGGTCCACCACCCAAAGGACCTCCAGCCAACTTGACACAACTGTGAGAAGCATTGGATTCAACATGGGCCAGCATCCCTGTGGAATTCTTTCGACACCATGTAGATCCCATGCCCCGACTCAGACAAAAGGGGGTGCCACTCAATATTAGGAATTGATATACGTTCCCAATGTCTTGTACACTCAGTTTATATGGAAGTAGTTTAGTGCCAATTTTTTGTTTGTTAAATATGGCTATAAAAAAAACATACTTACATATTTTTTTTTCTTATCTTTTCAATATAGACACTTGAAAACCAACTTCCTTTTGATAAAATGTTTTACTAACTATTTTTCCATGTATGAATCTGTTATTCAATGCATTTCTATGGGCTAATAGCAGTAAGGCCAAATTCAACATTTCATCAAATAATTTGGTAATTCATTTTTTTATAGCTAAATGATCCTTGCTTGGTATGACCATCTTAAAACAATTCCATATGTTAGCTTAGTAGAACATTAAGTGGTGTAAGCATTTATGTCCTCAACATCAAATTTATTTTTTAGATTTGAAAAAAGTGATTTCTGAGAGCAAAAACCTGAAATGGTAACCTGGATCAACAAAACAGAGAAAATAGAATTTGGGAAAAACAAAATTGAATCAGGCAAAAAAATTAACTGAATTTATATGACCCTAAATAAACTCAGCAAAAAAAGAAACGGCCCCTTTTCAGGACCCTGTCTTTCAAAGATAATTTGTAAAAATCCAAGTAACTCCACAGATCTTCATTGTAAAGGGTTTAAACACTGTTTCCAATGCTTGTTCAATAAACAATTAATGAACATGCATACTGCTCGTTCTGTGCTTGATTTCCTGCAAGACAGGAATGTCAGTGTTCTGCCATGGCCAGCGAAGAGCCCAAATCTGGGACCTGTTGGATCGGAGGGTGAGGGCTAGGGCCAGGGCCATTCCCCCCCAGAAATGTCCGGGAACTTACAGGTGCCTAGGTGGAAGAGTGTGCTATCATCTCACAGCAAGACCTGGCAAATCTGGTGCATTCCCCCCCTTTGTTAAGGGACACATTATTAAATTTCTGTTAGTCACATGTCTGTGGAACTTGATCAGTTTGTCTCAGTTGTTGAATCTCTTTGTGTTAATATTTCTATGAACACATGTCAAGTTAGCTGAAAATAAACACAGTTGACAGTGAGAGGATTCTTTTTTTTTTTTTGCTGAGCTTATCTATTCCCATCTTACTCTGGTGGTCCCTTTGAAACATCCACATGTGGGGTTGGGGGATTGACTGCTTGACTGTGGTCCTTTTGTCGCTGAGTTGACAGAGCATGGCCCTTTGGTTTTGAGTTAGATTCCCGCTGGGGCCACCCATACAAAACATTTTACATGCTGGGCACAAAGTGGCCTGGATAAAAACATTTGCTATACAGCGTATATTATTTGTGGAATTCATAGAGGCAGGTGGCCATACTTTATCTTCCACGCTTTGTTCAAGTCTGTCATGCTATTGAACTTCAAAAAACGACGTAAAATACATTTGCCTCAATCCTGCAAACACTGGATTCACTCAAAGGCAGCAACCACCTCCTGTAGCGTAGCTGTGTATCGCTCTGTCTGTGAGAAGCGAGATGGATAAAAAGCCATGATTGATTGGCTGGTTGAGTCATCGGGTCACCAGACGGCATAGGAGGCAGGATGTCACTTCTGATTACGTGGCTAGCTAGCACAGTGTCGCCCGGGGAGACTATGTAATCCTGCTGTGATGTTTGCCGTGTTGTGACAGCACAAACTCCTCGGCGCCGTTAATGAGTTTGTGGGTAGGATCCGTTTTAATGGCATATAGATATCTGTAGTGTGTTGCCAACTCTGAGCGCTAATTACATACAAAGTGAACAAGCTCTGGTTCCTTGTTTGTAATTCACAATCCCCTGTAAGGATTTGTTGATGATAATGAAGTGGTCGCTGGCGGTATTATATTAATTAGGCCTAATTAATTAATTAATTAACGGTATTTGTATGGCAGCTATTGGTGTTTCTTCTCTTTTGGCGATATATATATATTTGATAAGCTTGGATGGAAAACGTATATTTGTTATTTTTCTTTTACCCCCTGTGGTATTAGAAGAGACCTTTTCATGTGTGGAGAGGTTGTGATGTGATGCCACTCATGTAGAGAATGAAACCTCTCTTCCATAAAGCACAGGAGTTGAACCTGCTTTGTAGAATTGGTGGTGCTGTCATTCATTTTACCAGCGTCCTCTTCCTTGTTCTTGAACACCTGAGTCAACCTGAACCAGAATATGGTGCCTTAGTTGTACTTCTACTAAAACAACTTTATTTGTCTAACTAATACTAGAGGTCGTCCGATTTTATGATTTTTCAATGCCGATACCGATTATTGGAGGACCTTAAATAGCCGCTTAATACATCAATAAAATCTATTTAGTCTCAAATAAATAATGAAACATGTTCAATTTGGGTTAATAATGCAAAAACAAAGTTTTGGAGAAGAAAGTAAAAGTGCAAAATGTGCCATGTAAAAAAGCTAACGTCTAACGTTGCTCAGAACATGAGAACATATGAAAGCTGGTGGTTCCTTTTAACATGAGTCTTCAATATTCCCAGGTAAGAAGTTTTAGGTTGTAGTTATTATAGGACTATTTCTTTCTATACCATTTGTATTTCATATACCTTTGACTATTGGATGTTCTAATAGGTACTTTAGTATTGCCAGCCTAATCTCAGGAGTTGATCGGCTTGAAGTCATAAACAGCGCAAAGCATTGCGAAGAGCTGCTGGCAAACGCAGGAAAGTGCTGTTTGAATGAATGCTTACGAGCCTGCTGCTGCCTACCACCTCTGTCAGACTGCTCTATCAAATCATAGACTTAATTATAATATAATAACACACAGAAATACGAGCCTTAGGTCATTCATATGGTCAAATCCGGAAACTATCATTTCGAAAACAGAACGTTTATTCTTTCAGTGAAATACAGAACCGTTCTGTATTTTATCTAACGGGTGGCATCCATAAGTCTAAATATTGATGTTACATTGCACAACCTTCAATGTTATGTCATAATTACGTGAAACTCTGGCAAATTAGTTTGCAACAAGCCAGGTGGCCCAAACTGTTGCATATACCCTGACTCTGCGTGCAATGAACGCAAGAAAAGTGACACAATTTCCCTAATTTAATATTGCCTGTTAACATTAATTTCTTAACTAAATATGCAGGTTTAAATAAATATACTTCTGTGTATTGATTTTAAGGAAGGCATTGATGTTTATGGTTAGGTACATTCGTGCAATGATTGTGCTTTTTTCGCAAATGCGCTTTTGTTAAATCATCCCTCGTTTGGCGAAGTTGGCTGTCTTTGTTAGGAAGAAATGGTCTTCACACAGTTTGCATCGAGCCAGGCGGCCCAAACTGCTGCATATACCCTGACTCTGTTGCACAGAACGCAAGAGAAGTGACACAATTTCCCTAGTTAAAAGAAATTCATGTTAGCAGGCAATATTAGTTAAATATGCAGGTTTAAAAATATATACTTGTGTATTGATTTTAAGAAAGGCGTTGATGTTTATGGTTAGGTACACATTGGTGCAACGACAGTGCTTTTTTTCGCGAATACGCTTGTTAAGTAGGCTGTGATTCAATGATAAATTAACAGACACCGCATCAATTAAAGTGCCATGCTGGACAAGCTAGATAAACTAGTAATATTATCAACCATGTGTAGTTAACTAGTGATTGTTAAGATTAATTGTTTTTTATAAGAAACATTTAATGCTAGCTAGCACCTTATCTTGGCTCCTTGCTGCACTTGCATAACAGGTAGTCAGCCCGCCACGCATTCTCCTCGTGGAGTGCAATGTAATCAGCCATGATCGGTGTCCAAAAATACAGATTACAGATTGATATGAAAACTTGAAATCAGCCCTATTTAATCGGTCACCTCTAACTAATACATCGGAAATGTATATTCTGCTCTGCTGTTAACACTACCATATTCGAGAGAGCACAGGGCCAGCTACAGTACTGTGCCCCTTGAGGTCGTTTTGGGTTTAAGTGCCTCAACATTAGTAGATTTGACCTGTGCTAAAGCTGCTAAAACGGCTGATAGCCTTACCGTAGCACCTCTTCCATGCACTACATTCAAACACTTCCTCCTTTGCCCGTCTGTGTTTGGCTTACTGTACTCGGAGGTCACATTTTAAACACAATGAATCCCAGCCATTGACAACAGTTTAACTCAGCCCCTGGCTGTTTGTGGGAAACCCTGTGGATACAGCAGCAAGTGGTCGCAGGGGTACCTACATTTTTTTTTTGTTTAATTACTCTGGTGCTTTTCAAATTCTCGAGTCATGTTTTCAGGCCGTGGAGTAGTCTGTCTAGCTGTCCCAAATGGCACCCTATTCCCTATATTAGTGAGAGGGGGGTGGGGGGAATCGATATAGTTACATATCGGTATATTATTTTTTACAATATATCGTGTAGTTTTGACTATCACAATATTTTTGCGCTAGTTGGCTTTACCTGCACCAAAACTCCAGAATCTTTCCTTCATAGCTTGTTTTCCATCTTAAAAAAAAATAGGAAGCCAACTTTTATTTCCCTGACTGATCAAAATGAGTTAGGGCTCTCTTGTTCCTCTGCAGCAGACACATGGTGAGCAATATGTTTGAATCACAATATCCAATCGCAATACATTGGTGCTGATACGATATATGTATTGCGATTCTCAAAGTATGATATTGTATCTTGAGGTCCCTGGCAATTCCCAGCCCTTCCCTTTATAGTGCAACCTATGGGCTCTGGTCAAAAGTAGTGCACTATAAAGGGGATATAGGGTGCTATTTGGGATGCAGGCTGTGTCTGGTTGGTTTGCTTAGTGCTCTGAGATAAAAGGCATGGAGATGGAGGCAGAATCCCTTTACACGACTTCCTGCAAGTCCCGCTAAACTTCCAGCATCGGTCACGTCCGAAGCAATGAGTATCTGTCACTGGCACCATGACACAGATTAGGCTACAAAGGTGCCCACAGGGGGCCATGGGCCGAGCCAGTAGTGTCGCGTCGGTCCTATTAGCTGTCACATCTAATCAGAACATTGGAGCTGTCTGTAGTGGCCTCTCTGTCCTCTTAGGTGACCATCACCCTGTTCTGCCATAAACACATGCGCACACACACACACACATACACCCCTTCTGCAGCGATCCCTACCTGTCACCCAAACCAGATTTAGCATTCTGCTGTGACGGAGCGGCCAAACAGCCACCTGGTCTGTAAAAATCTCTGTGTACTCTCATTTGGAAGAAGGCCTTTGATTTTTCTCCAGCTTTATTCTTTTATCGCTCCTCTGTTCCCCGCCTGGCGATATCTCTTCAAAGAGCTTGCATCACAGACACGAGGACAATAATGACAAAAGCAGCAGTAATCAAATGCGTGAAGTGTTTGTTTTTTTATAGGCAAATCCTTTGAGTTTTCATATGATAGAGAAGTTCTTGGTACAAATGAGGGGTAGCTGAAATACAGATTGTCAGAACAAGAAGTACATAAGTGGAGGCTTTCATTTTTTATGATTTTATATGTACGCTATTCAGAGAGCTGAAGCTAACACACCGTTTTCCTTCAGAAAATATCATCCTTTATGGTTTTCAAGTTTTGTCACATGCACAATTAACAGTGAAATGCTTAACTTACATAATCAATATCAAAATAGTATAACTAATATAAATATTTGTTTGTGTATATATACAGTACCAGTCAAAAGTTTGGACACCAACTCATTCCAGGGTTTTTCTTTCTTTTTACTATGTTCTACATTGTAGAATAATAGTGAATACATCAAAACTATGAAATAACACACAGAATCATGTAGTAACCAAAACAAGTGTTAAACAAAAAAAAAAAAAAAGTATATTTGAGATTCTTCAAAGTACCTATCCTTTGCCTTAAAGACAGCTTTGCACACTTTTGCCATTCTCTCATCCAGCCCAAATAAATGCTTCAGAGTTCAAGTAACAGACACATCTCAACATCAACTGTTCAGAGGAGACTGCGTAAATCGGGCTTCATGGTCAAATTGCTGAAAAGAAACCACTACAAAAGGACACCAATAAGAAGAAGAGATTTGCTTGGGCCTAGAAACATGAGCAATGGACATTAGACCAGTAGAAATCTGTCCTTTGGTCTGAGTCCAAATTTGAGATTTTTGGTTCAACCGCCTTATCTTTGTGAGACGCGAAGTCGGTAAACAGTTGATCTCCATATGTGTGGTGCCCACCATGAAGCATGGAGGAGGAGGTGTGGGGATGCTTTGCTGGTGACACTGTCAGTGATTTATTTAGAATTCACGGCACACTTAACCAGCATAGCTACCACAGCATTCTGCAGCGATACGCAATCCCCTCTGGTTTGTGCTTAGTGGGACTATTATTTGTTTTTCAACAGGACAATGACCCAACACACCTCCAGGCTGTTTTAAGGGCTATTTGACCAAGAAGGAGAGTGAAGGAGTGTTGCATCAGATGACCTGGCCTCCAGTCACCCGACCTCAACCCAATTGAGAGAGTTTGGGATAAGTGGGACCGCAGAGTGAAGAAAAAGCAGCCATCAAGTGCTCAGCATATTTGGATACTCCTTCAAGACTGTTGGAGAAGCATTCCAGGTGAAGCTTGTTGAGAGAATGCCAAGTGTGCAAAGTTGTCAATGCGAAGGGTGGTTATGTTGAATCTCAAATAAAATATATTTTGATATGTTTTAAGACTTGCATACTACATGATTCTGTTTCATTTCATTGTTTTTGTCTTAGCTATAATTCTACAATGTAGAAAATAGTACAAATTTATAAAAACCCTTGAATGAGCAGGTGTGTCCGAACTTTTGATACGTGTGTGTGTGTGTGTGTGTGTGTGTGTGTGTGTGTGTGCGCGCAGTGAATTCGGAAAGTATTCAAATCCCTTTTTCCACATTTTGTTACTTTACAGCCTTATTATAAAATGGATTATCAATCTACACAATACCCCATAATGACAAAGCAAAAAACAAAGTTTTTTTATTTTCTTCAAATGTATGAAAAATAAAAAACGATACCTTATTTACATAAGTATTCAGACCCTTTGCTATGAGACTTGAAATTGAGCTCAGGTACATCCTGTGTCCATTGATCATCCTTGATGTTTCTACAACCCGGAGTATACCTGTGGTAAATTCAATTGATTGGACATGATTTGGAAAGGTACACACCTGTCTGTATAAGGTCCCACAGTTGACAGTCAGAGAAAAAAACAATCCGTGACGTCGAAAGAATTGTCCGTAGAGCTCCGAGACAGGAGTGTGTCGAGGCACAGATCTGGGGAGGGAGTCTCTGTATGTCATTGAGTTGCCCAGCTAGAACCCGGACTTGAACCTGATTGAACATCTCTGGAGAGACCTGAAAGTAGATGTTCAGCAACCTAACAGAGCTTGAGAGGATCTGCAGAGAAGAATTGGATAAACTTCCCAAAGAAAGGTGTGCCAAGCTTGTAGCGTCAACTGTTTTTGCTTTGTTATTATTGTGTGTTGACTGATGATTGAAAAACATGTTTTAAATTCATTTTAGAATAAGCCTGTAGCATAACATAAAATGTGGAAAAAGTTGAGGGGTCTGAATACTTTCTGAATATACTGTGTATATAAAATAAAAGAACCCGTAGTAAGCTATATACAGGGTACGTACCAATACCTTTTTATATTCTGAATATGTACAGTATACTCTACTGGAAGCCAGTAAACTAACCACACCCCATGCTGTTGACTAACCTACCCTACTGCAGATCCACGCTGTTGACTAACACTACCATACTGTAGATCCATGCCTTTGACTAAATACACCCTACTATAAATCCATGCTGTTGACTAACTACACCCTACTGCAGATCCATGCTGTTGACTAACCTACCCTACTGCAGATCCACGCTGTTGACTAACTCTACCATACTGTAGATCCATGCCTTTGACTAAATACACCCTACTATAAATCCATGCTGTTGACTAAATACATCCTACTATAAATCCATGCTGTTGACTAACTACACCCTACTGCAGATCCATGCTGTTGACTAACTACACCCTACTGCAGATCCATGCTGTTGACTAACTACACCCTACTGCAGATCCATGCTGTTGACTAACTACACCCTACTGTAGATCCATGCTGTTGTTTTGGGGTTTTGTTGTCATTCTTGGCTGAGGTCACTGACACCGGGCTGGTGTTCATTCAATCTCAGCCCAGATCGGAGCCTCAGTAGCATCAACCAGCTCCAGTAGCAACAATCAGCGCTCCAGCTCCACCACTCTCTCTGCCTTAACCCTGGCTGCATACCAAATGGCACCCTATTCCTGTTGTAAGTAGTGCTCTATGTAAGGAATAGGGTGTGATTTGGCTCTGTCCCGTGTAGCTCAGTTGGTAGAGCATGGTGCTTGCAATGCCAGGGTTGTGGGTTTGATTCCCACGGGGACCAGTACGGGAAAAAAGTATGTAAATATAGGCACTCACTACTGTAAGGCGCTCTGGATAAGAGTGTCTACTAAATGACTAACGTGACAAGTATGCACATTTGGGATGCAGCCCTACTCCTAACCCAGCACTGTCTAACATCTCATGAACTCAACGTAAGCTACTACATATGCTCTTGAAGGAACAGAAGATATGACAAAGCAGTCTTGTGGACTTAATGTTTATACTTGTCATTATTGCCTGGGACCGACAAGTCCTTTGAGGGTAGAGTTATTCCCATAAAGAAATTACAGATATAGGCAAGAGAGATTTCCAGTGTCTTATTCAGTTTGATCATCAGTCGGTCAATATAGGCTATTATTTGCAGGTGTCTTGTCATCATTTTCCAGTGGTAATTGGTCATGCTCTCTAATGATGTCTCCTCACTCTCGCTCGCTTCCTCCCCTTTCTCATTCTCCCTGTTCCCCTCACTCTCCCTCCCTGCCTCTTTCACTCTCTTCCCCTCCCTCCCTGTCCCTCTGCAGCCCACTGCTCCTGTCATCCTGGACTTCATGACCATGTTGGCAATCTGTCACACGGCTGTCCCCGAGCGCACCGACGATACGATCGTCTACCAGGCTGCCTCACCAGGTACAGCCCACCAGTCCTGACCTCACAGCACTGCACTGTAAAAGTCTTACAACCGCTCTTAATAGCCTTTTAACAGCCTTATGATAGCTTGAAATGCCAGGTCAGTCACCAAACGTCCGTCAGTCAATCTACCAATCAAATATAAGAATACAGAAGCAAAGGATCTCCAGTTGACGTTGAATAAATGGCTGTCTCTAGGCGACCACTTATATTGTCATGCCTCAGTTTCCTGTGTTCCTAAGTCTCATTGTTTGCAAAGCCCCTCAAACCTCAGTATCGTCTGCAGACATATGACAACACCATCACATTGATATCAACTAATGACATCAATACCTTATTGAAGATGGGAGTGACACAAACTAGGATGTGACCAGTATACAAAAGACAGCAATTTCGTTGTGCAGGAAATCAAATCAAATCAAATTTTATTTGTCACATACACATGGTTAGCAGATGTTAATGCGAGTGTAGCGAAATGCTTGTGCTTCTAGTTCCGACAATGCAGTAATAACAAGTAATCTAACTAACAATTCCAAAACTACTGTCTTGTACACAGTGTAAGGGGATAAAGAATATGTACATAAGGATATATGAATGAGTGATGGTACAGAGCAGTATAGGCAAGATACAGTAGATGGTATCGGGTACAGTATGTACAAATGAGATGAGTATGTAAACAAAGTGGCATAGTATAGTATAAAGTGGCTAGTGATACATGTATTACATAAGGATACCGTCGATGATATAGAGTACAGTATATACGTATGCATATGAGATGAATAATGTAGGGTAAGTAACATTTATATAAGGTAGCATTGTTTAAAGTGGCTAGTGATATATTTACATCATTTCCCATCAATTCCCATTATTAAAGTGGCTGGAGTTGAGTCAGTGTCAGTGTGTTGGCAGCAGCCACTCAGTGTTAGTGGTGGCTGTTTAACAGTCTGATGGCCTTGAGATAGAAGCTGTTTTTCAGTCTCTCGGTCCCAGCTTTGATGCACCTGTACTGACCTCGCCTTCTGGATGATAGCGGGGTGAACAGGCAGTGGCTCGGGTGGTTGATGTCCTTGATGATCTTTATGGCCTTCCTGTGACATCGGGTGGTGTAGGTGTCCTGGAGGGCAGGTAGTTTGCCCCCGGTGATGCGTTGTGCAGACCTCACTACCCTCTGGAGAGCCTTACGGTTGAGGGCGGTGCAGTTGCCATACCAGGCGGTGATACAGCCCGCCAGGATGCTCTCGATTGTGCATCTGTAGAAGTTTGTGAGTGCTTTTGGTGACAAGCCGAATTTCTTCAGCCTCCTGAGGTTGAAGAGGCGCTGCTGCGCCTTCTTCACGATGCTGTCTGTGTGAGTGGACCAATTCAGTTTGTCTGTGATGTGTATGCCGAGGAACTTAAAACTTGCTACCCTCTCCACTACTGTTCCATCGATGTGGATAGGGGGGTGTTCCCTCTGCTGTTTCCTGAAGTCCACAATCATCTCCTTAGTTTTGTTGACGTTGAGTGTGAGGTTGTTTTCCTGACACCACACTCCGAGGGCCCTCACCTCCTCCCTGTAGGCCGTCTCATCGTTGTTGGTAATCAAGCCTACCACTGTTGTGTCGTCCGCAAACTTGATGATTGAGTTGGAGGCGTGCGTGGCCACGCAGTCGTGGGTGAACAGGGAGTACAGGAGAGGGCTCAGAACGCAACCTTGTGGGGCCCCAGTGTTGAGGATCAGCGGGGAGGAGATGTTGTTGCCTACCCTCACCACCTGGGGGCGGCCCGTCAGGAAGTCCAGTACCCAGTTGCACAGGGCGGGGTCGAGACCCAGGGTCTCGAGCTTGATGACGAGCTTGGAGGGTACTATGGTGTTGAATGCCGAGCTGTAGTCGATGAACAGCATTCTCACATAGGTATTCCTCTTGTCCAGATGGGTTAGGGCAGTGTGCAGTGTGGTTGAGATTGCATCGTCTGTGGACCTATTTGGGCGGTAAGCAAATTGGAGTGGGTCTAGGGTGTCAGGTAGGGTGGAGGTGATATGGTCCTTGACTAGTCTCTCAAAGCACTTCATGATGACGGATGTGAGTGCTACGGGGCGGTAGTCATTTAGCTCAGTTACCTTAGCTTTCTTGGGAACAGGAACAATGGTGGCCCTCTTGAAGCATGTGGGAACAGCAGACTGGTATAGGGATTGATTGAATATGTCCGTAAACACACCGGCCAGCTGGTCTGCGCATGCTCTGAGGGCGCGGCTGGGGATGCCATCTGGGCCTGCAGCCTTGCGAGGGTTAACACGTTTAAATGTCTTACTCACCTCGGCTGCAGTGAAGGAGAGACCGCATGTTTTCGTTGCAGGCCGTGTCAGTGGCACTGTATTGTCCTCAAAGCGGGCAAAAAAGTGATTTAGTCTGCCTGGGAGCAAGACATCCTGGTCCGTGACTGGGCTGGGTTTCTTCCTGTAGTCCGTGATTGACTGTAGACCCTGCCACATGCCTCTTGTGTCTGAGCCGTTGAATTGAGATTCTACTTTGTCTCTGTACTGGCGCTTAGCTTGTTTGATAGCCTTGCGGAGGGAATAGCTGCACTGTTTGTATTCGGTCATGTTACCAGACACCTTGCCCTGATTAAAAGCAGTGGTTCGCGCTTTCAGTTTCACACGAATGCTGCCATCAATCCACGGTTTCTGGTTAGGGAATGTTTTAATCGTTGCTATGGGAACGACATCTTCAACGCACGTTCTAATGAACTCGCACACCGAATCAGCGTATTCGTCAATGTTGTTATCTGACGCAATACGAAACATCTCCCAGTCCACGTGATGGAAGCAGTCTTGGAGTGTGGAGTCAGCTTGGTCGGACCAGCGTTGGACAGACCTCAGCGTGGGAGCCTCTTGTTTTAGTTTCTGTCTGTAGGCAGGGATCAACAAAATGGAGTCGCGGTCAGCTTTTCCGAAAGGGGGGCGGGGCAGGGCCTTATATGCGTCGCGGAAGTTAGAGTAACAATGGTCCAAGGTCTTTCCTCCCCTGGTTGCGCAATCGATATGCTGATAAAATTTGGGGAGTCTTGTTTTCAGATTAGCCTTGTTAAAATCCCCAGCTACAATGAATGCAGCCTCCGGATAAATTGTTTCCAGTTTGCAGAGAGTTAAATAAAGTTCGTTCAGAGCCATCGATGTGTCTGCTTGGGGGGGGATATATACGGCTGTGATTATAATCGAAGAGAATTCTCTTGGTAGATAATGCGGTCTACATTTGATTGTGAGGAATTCTAAATCAGGTGAACAGAAGGATTTGAGTTCCTGTATGTTTCTTTCATCGCACCATGTCACGTTAGTCATAAGGCATACGCCCCCGCCCCCCCCTGGAACAGACATCTGAACAATACAAAAGGATGCACATTAACCCTGAGTATTCTCTATTATATTATACAAGGCCAATCTGACTTTATATGCTTTGAGCCAACAAGACTAGGTGTTTTGTAGTGGTAGAGAGCAGGGTCGTGTTCAATAGGCACCAAGGCTAGATGTTTTGAAGTGGTTCAATAGGCACCAAACGGAAGAAAACGGACCAAAATATTTAGGCACTACCTTGACCGGTCCCATAAGAACCGCTTATTTTTGTGTTCTGTTGCAACGTTACACACTCATGAACACGACCCAGGGAAATACAAGGTCCTCTGAAGCAGCATCCTCATTTGATCTGCCAGGGTTGTCTCCCCCACCCCCCCTCTAAGTGGAGCTTGTTCATTTGAAATATTTAAAGTGGCGCTTACCTCAGTGAATCTGCAGAACCTATCCACTTTTCATAATTAAGAGTACATTCTCCACTCTGGCCTTGTTTCCTTGTGATCCAGACAAAAAGAGGAGATGTGATGAATGGATAGAATGTCACTATTTTATTTAACCTTTATTTTGACAGGGAAGCCATTGAGACCAAAGTCTCTTTTCCAAATGCGCCCTGTATAATACAATATAAAATAGTGTGTGTGTGTGCACGCGCAGTTTGGACACACCTACTAATTTCAAGGGTTTTCTTTATTTTTACTATTTTCTACATTGTAGAATAATAGTAAAGACATCAAAGCTATGAAATGACACATGGAATCATGTAGTAACCAAATAAGTGTTAAACAAATCTAAATATATTTTATATTTGAGGTTCTTCAAAGTAGCCACCATTTGCCTTGACAGCTTTGCACAGTCTTGGCATTCGGTTTTTGCTATGTCATTATGGCTGATTTGTGTGTAGATTGATGAGGGGAAAAAATAATTGAATCCGTTTTAGGATTAGGCTTTAACGTAACACTGTGGAAAAAGGGAAGCGTTCTAAATACTTTCCGTATGTACAAAGTGGTTGTAGCACTCATTTATAAACAACTGTATGAACATTTTTGCGGTCTAGAACAAAATTCTTAGTGCTTAGTTAGACCCCAACTGTCTTGGTCAGCTCATGTCTCTGATACTTGTGTTACTGTTCTGGTGCACCTCTCATCTCCAACCCTAACTTGGGCTCTCCTCTGGTTATACAGACGAAGGGGCTCTGGTGAGGGCAGCAGCGAACCTGGGCTTTGTGTTCTCCGGTAGAACCCCAGACAGTGTCATCATTCAAGCGGTAAGTAGATGCAGCAGAATACATATAAATATAATTCTTATTCTAGTGATTCTATTTCTATGGTATAAACAAAATAAAGTCTGATAATGAAAATGAACAGTGCTATTGTGCCTTTCACTGCTGTTCTGTAGCTCTTAAAGCTCTATACATTGTAAGGTGGTAACTCACCCATCTACAGTACCACTTGTGTGCAAACGTTTTGAGGTAGGCCTGCCAAACATTGCCCAGTACTGAAAGGCTACGGTCATTGTGTGCAGAGCGTTCTAGTAATGGTGCTCTGATTGTTCGGCCTGTTTTAACAATGAAAAGGCAACATTGTTCTATGTGACATTGCTACATAACCTACAAGGATAGACCATTACATTTGACATTTTAGTAAAACAACAGTTTCATGACGCTGTGCCCCATTTAAAAAATAATACAAATAAATAAAAAAGCATCATTAGCCTATTCACGTTTCACACGTTTACCTTGTTCTTACTGTCCAGTCAAACACTCCATGTAAAGTGGGAGATTCTAATCAATGCAAAATGGAATTCAAATGAAGGAATTAAGTTGGCTTAATGAGGAGTAGGCTACAATGATCAACCAACAGGTAGGCTGTTGTTTCATATAAATGGATTTGTTGTAGACCAGTGTGGGGAATGCAGCAAAATAGTTAGACTTGCTACTTAAGCTAACTAGCTGGCTACTGTAGCTTGCTAGCTTCTTTACAACGATTTGATGCAGTCAAGACTGGCCCTAGCAGGTGGTATGATAAATAGGCCAGTCAAGTTCTTCCACAACGATCTCGAGAAACCATTTCTGTATGAACCTCGCTTTGTGCATGGGGGATTTTTCATGCTGAAACAGGAAAGGACCTTCCCCAAACTGTTGCCACAAAGTTGGAAGCACCAAATCGTCTAGAATATCATTGTATGATGTAGCGCTAAGATTTCCCTTCACTGAAGCTAAGGGGCCTAGCCTGAACCATGAAAAAACCCACAGGCCATTATTCCTCCTCCACCAAACTTTACAGTTGACACTCTGCATTGGGAAGGTAGCCTTCTCCTGGCATCCGCAAACACGGATTAAGAGAACGCATTTCTACTGCTCCAATGGCGGCGAGCTTTACACAACCCCAGCCGATGCTTGGCATTGCGCGTGGTGATCTTAGGCTTGTGTGCAGCTGCTTGGCCATGGAGATGTATCTCATGAAGCTCCCGAAGAACAGTTCTTGTGCTGATGTTGCTTCCAGAGGCAGTTTGGAACTCGGTAGTGAGTTTTGCAACCGAGGACAGACTATTTTTACATGCTTCGCGCTTCAGCACTCGGTGGTCCCGTTCTGTGAGCTTGTGTGGCCTACCACTTCGCGGCTGAGTCATTGTTGCTCCTAGACGTTTCCTCATTACAATAACAGCACTTAAAGTTGACCGGGGCAGCTCTAGCAGGGTAGAAATGTGCCGAACTGACTTATTGGAAAGGTGACATCCTATGACGGTGCCATGTTAAAGGTCAGTAAGACCATTCTACTGCCAATGTTTGTCTATGGAGATTGCGTGGCTGTGTGCCAAAATTATATACACCTGTACGCAACGGGTGTGGCTGAAATAGCTGAATTTGAATTTTGTTTATATATAGTGTATATTATTATTATTATTATTATTATTATTACTATTCGAATAGTGAAATCATTTAAAATGCCCATCCCTGGTAGAAATAGCATTGCAAAATGTTTCAAAGGAGAAATAGCTCGGCATCCCGTATACAACACAATAATTAGGCTTATTTTTCTTCACTATACACTGGGAATGAAAGCCTTTGTTTAGCCACCACAGGGACAGACGCTGTGCTTTTTGTGTAAACACAGAACACCTCTATTGTCCCTCAGAGCTCAGACGAGTGCTCTCTCTCACTGTAAAATATCATCAAGGAGCTTGTCGCTATGACAATCACTCGGCACTTTGAGGCCTCTGTCTGATTAAATGTCTTGAGGCTTCATCTCAACATTTGGCACTCTATTCACTTTATAGTGCACTGCTTTTGACCATACCCTTATGGGTCCTGGTCAAAAACAGTGCACTATAAAGGGAAATGAGTGCCATTTGGGATGCATGCTTTGTGAGAGACGGGAAATACTTGAGGGTCGGACCAATGTACGGTGGAGCAGACCTGGGTTCAAGTAGGATTTGTTTTCTTTCAAGTACTTACGATGCATTCTTTTTTGTCCATTTACAAATCAAATCAAATTTGTACCATAAAATGCTTACTTACAAGCCCTTTTAACCAACAATGTAGTTAAGAAAATATTTACTAAATAAACTAAAGTAAAACAATAAAATAACAGTAATGAGGCTTTATACAGTTATATACATGGAAATGTATTTTGTGAGATCAGCATAAAAATTACACAATCAATGCACTTTAATACAAAGAATGCAATACATAGAGCCCTGCTTTGAGCGTTTGACTGCTCCTGCCTGGAGTGACAGATGGGTGGCGTTTGTACTTCTGTGACCATTGCATTGGCAAGTTCAATCAAACTTGGGTAAAGTTTATTTGGAGGGGGAAAAAATGATTATCCTACTATTTGGATCCAGGTCCTTTCATGTAGCTAGAGCACAGGCCCTGTCATGGAAAATAACGACTCTTCTAAATTACTTAATTAGATTACGGGTACGCGATTACGTCTGTGAACGCGTCCCTCTCTAACCTAAGGGCACTTTGTTTCCTGTAATTGGCTAACCTGATGATTGCACTTAGGGAGGAGGTTGGCCGGCACGGAAGCCTAAGCCCTCTTCAAATTTTTCTCCAGAGTACGACATTTCCAAGACATTTGTCTAGGTCCTCAACTTTTATTAGGCCTGCGAAAGCCCCTTGACGCACATGTAATCATCGGCAATTGTACCTGGTGGTCTTGACAATTTATAACATCTGAGCTGGGCGGACTGTCTGAGCACAATTTAGTTCAATTAAGATTAGACAAGGGTCAAAAATGTAGCGTTGGGTTACTTTCATAGTGAAAAGTGATAAAAGAAGGCTAGTTTAGAGTCAATGACTTAACGTGCAATGACTAACTTACTGTCTCTGTCTGTTGTTTTGTTTTCAGCTTAGAGCTGAGGAGAAGTATGAACTGCTCCATGTTCTAGAGTTCACCAGGTACGGCTTCATTAAAGTTCCCCCTGAATCTGATGGTTCTACTTCTAAATGAACTGCAGATGTCTTCATTTAGAGCAGGGGTGTCAAACTCATTCCACAGAGGGCCGAGTGTCTGCTGGCTTTTGGTTTTACCTTTCAATTAAGACCTCGACAACCACACGAGGGGAGTTCCTTACTAATCAGTGACCTTATTTGATCAATCAAGTACAAAGGAGGAGTGAACCTGCATGAGTTTGACACGTGTTATGGATGTTTAAACATGGTCCGGTACTGTGCCTCGGTCAAAGTGGCATGCAGGTGGTGAGGTTCCACTACAATACAGGAGGCGGACAGTGGTAATTATGACACCATGTTGGCTATGCAACAATCTTGCCACACATTTTACAGTAGACACATTTTTATGCGACCACCCTGGCATATATTCTAGATTTACTTGTTTTAATTTTGTGAATTTAGCTTAATACAAAGGTGTGATATATTTTACTTTCACAAATATTCTGTCTCTGCTAGTTACAGTAGGGGATAATGTTCTCTCTGCTGTTTACAGCAGGGGATAATAGTTATTTTTTAAATTATTATTAGCATTTAAAAATATATATATTTCCCTTTTATTTTTCCCTAACCCTACCACGCCTCACATAATTGGAGTAAATTAAGGGACAACAACACTTATGCTTCTTCTTCCAGTTTATATACATACTTTTATCAATTTTACAGACACAATGTATTTTACAATAGTTATCTTTTGTTTGTTTTTAATCCCATCCTTTAGCTAAAGTCAACCCCTCCCATCTATCTCTGTCGACCATCCAGTTTGGTTTCTATTTTGCCATATATTTTTAACTGTACTGTTTCACCAAAGTTCTGAACGTATATACATTTTACAGACACAGTATATTTTACATTAGTTATCTTGTTGTTTTTAATCCCACCTTTCAGTTCCACTCAACCCCTTCCACTCAACCCCTCCCATCTATCTCTTGAGACCATCCAGTTTTGAATTTCTATTTGCCATATATTGTTCTACAGTGATGTTTCATGAAAGTTCTGAACCTTTTTATTCTCATAGTTTCTACTGATTGTAAATTAAAGATGACAATTTTTGCTAAAAGTATTATTGATCAATTGACAATGATTTTTCAAATCACCCAGTAGTGCTATCTGTAGCGTTAGCTCCAGGTAAATATTGCACTTCTTCAAACATTCAAACATCCTCTGCTAGTTACAGGAGCTGGTCATGTTTTGTCTCTCCTAGTTACAGGAGGTGGTCATGTTTTGTCTCTCCTAGTTACAGGAGGTGGTCATGTTTTGTCTCTGCTAGTTGCAGGAGGTGGTCATGTTTTGTCTCTGCTAGTTACAGGAGGTGGTCATGTTTTGTCTCTCCTAGTTACAGGAGGTGGTCATGTTTTGTCTCTGCTAGTTGCAGGAGGTGATCATGTTTTGACTCTGCTAGTTACACGAGGTGTTCATGTTCTGACTATGCTAGTTACACGAGGTGATCATGTTCTGACTCTGCTAGTTACAGGAGGTGTTCATGTTCTGACTCTGCTAGTTACACGAGGTGATCATGTTCTGTCTCTGCTAGTTACAGGAGGTGATCATGTTCTGTCTCTGCTAGTTAAACGAGGTGTTCATGTTCTGACTCTGCTAGTTACAGGAGGTGATCATGTTCTGTCTCTGCTAGTTACAGGAGGTGATCATGTTCTGACTCTGCTAGTTACAGGAGGTGATCATGTTCTGTCGTACTGTATCTTTAACATTGTGATGATTTTCTGTCTCTCAGTACTAGGAAGAGGATGTCAGTCATCATGCGTACTCCATCTGGCAAGATCCGCCTCTACTGCAAAGGAGCTGTGAGTGTCTCTCGCCCTCTCGCTTTCTCGCTCGCCCTCTCGCTTTCTCGCTTGCTCTTTCTCTCTAGCGCTCGCTCTTTCTCTCTAGCGCTCGCTCTTTCTCTCTAGCGCTCGCTCTTTCTCTCTTGCCCGCTCTCTTGCACGCTCTCGTGCTCGCTTTCTCTTTCCCTCTCCATGGCAACACATGTGACAGACCATCATTAGCATAGCACAGCGCTGTTGTTAAATGCTTCTCTTATTGCTTCTAATTCCGACATAAACAATTCTTCCTGTAACAGACTAAAGATCTGATATCAAGATCACACATTAGACATATTATTTACTACACTGGTTCTCCTGTTTTTATTATTGATTTGCGCACACACACACACACACACACACAAAAAAAGGAAATGCCTCTCCCTTTCAAATTTCTTTAGAAAAAGTACTGCAGTTGTTTAATTGCTGTCTAACTATTGGGTGTTCGGTATAGACGTACAGTACATATATATATATTCATGAACATATTCATACAGTGAGCTCCAAAAGTGTTGAGACATTGACACATTTTTTGTTGTTTTGGTTCTATGGGAAAGTTACAGATGCACGATCAGACACACCGACCCCCCCCCCCCCCCCCCCGTCTAACTTTATCACTCATCATTATTAACGATTCATTCAGGATTATCCATAATCATGGTAGCATCCACATTAATGTAGAAGTGTTTCGAAAGTTATTCAAAAAATAACACAACATTTACCATTCATTTCTATTGGGCACAAAATAATGAAAAACACATCCAAAACAAACAGCAAATGCATCCAACAAGTTTGTAAAGTAACAAGCTTGATGTAGTCATTGAATGCTATGAACATGGGACCAAATACTAAACGTTTGACTACTTGAACACACACATACAGTACCAGTCAAAAGTTTGGACACACCCACTCATTCCAGGGTCTTTATTTTGACTATTTTCTACATTGTAGAATAATAGTGAAGACATCAAAACTATGAAATAAAACATAGGGAATCCTGTTGTTAACAAAAAATATATAAATTTTCAATTCTTCAAAGTAGCCACCCTTTTCCTTGACAGCTATGCACACTCTTGGCATTCTCTCAACCAACTTCATGAGGTAGTCACCTGGAATGGATTTCAATTAACAGGTGTGCCTTGTTGAAAGTTAATTTGTGGAATGACTTTCTTTAATGCATTTGAGCAAATCAGTTGTGTTTTGACAAGGTAGGGTTGGTATACAGAAGATAGCCCTATTTAGTAGAAGACCAAGTCCATGTTATGGCAAGACAGCTCAAATAAGCAAAGAGAAACAACAGTCTATTATTACTTTAAGACGAGGTCAGTCAATCTGGAAATTCCAAGAACTTTGAAAGTGGCTATGATGAAACTGATCCTCAGATTGCAGCCCAAATAAATATTTCACAGAGTTCAAGTAAGACACATCTCAACATCAACTGTTCAGAGGAGACTGCGTGAATCGGGCCTTAATGGTTGAATTGCTGCAAAGGAACCACTACTAAAGGACACCAATAAGAAGAGACTTGCTTGGGCCAAGAAACACGAGCAATGGACATTAGACCGGTAGAAGCCCAAATTTGAGATTTTGGGTTCTAACCGCTGTGTCTTTGAGATGCAGAGTTGGCGAACTCTGCATGTGTGGTTCCCACTGTGAAGCATGGAAGAGGAGGTGTGATGTGTGGGGGTGCTTTGCTGGTGACACCATCACTGATTTATTAAGAATACAAGGCACACTTAACCAGCATGGCTACCACAGCATTCTGCAGCAATACGCCATCCCCTCTGGTTCACACTTAGTGGGACTATCATTTGTTTTTCAACAGGACAACGACCCAAAACACACCTCCAGGCTGTGTAAGGGCTATTTGACCAAGAACGAGAGTGATGGAGTGCTGCATCAGGTTACCTGGCCTCCACAATCACCGATCTCAACCCAATTGAGATGGTTTGGGATGAGTTGGACCGCGGAGTGAAGGAAAAGCAGCCATCAAATGCTCAGGGTATGTGGGAACTCCTTCAAGACTGGAAAAGCATTCCAGGTGACTACCTCATGAAGCTGGTTGAGAGAATGCCAAGAATGTTCAAAGCTCTCATCAAGGCAAAGAGTGCCTACTTTGAAGAATCTCAAATGTAAATATATTTTTTGGTTACTACATGATTCCATATGTCTTATTTCATCATTTATGTCATCATTATTATTCTACGATGTATAAAATAATACAAATAAAGAGAAACCCTTGAATTATTATTTGTGTCAAATTTTTGGACTGGTACTGTATATGTGAATTTGTCCCAAAACTTTTGGTCCCCTAACATGGGTGGACTATGTACAAAAAGTACTGTAATTTCTAAACGGTTCGCCTGATATGGATGAAAACGCCCTCAAATTAAAACGGACCGTCTGCACTTTAACCTCAGTCATTGTATCATTTCAGATCGAAAGTGCTGAAGTACAGAGGCAAAACAACAACAAATTCACTGCCCCAATATTATTTTGGAGCTCACTGGTGTTTGGTAGCCAGTGATTTTACATGGTTGATTGTTTACATGGCAGTTATTTGCTGGCTGTCCAGGCAGTATGTGTGATGACTGACTGTGCTGTTTCAATAGGACACGGTAGTCTACGACCGTCTGGCCGACAGCTCCAGGTATAAAGAGATCACTCTGAAACACCTGGAGCAGTTTGCCACAGAGGGTGAGTGAGGGAACAGCTCCTCCTGTTTAGCTACCTAACACACATAGGACCTATTCAAACACTTCAGAAACCTTTCTTCCTTCATTGCTTTACCTCTATGAATATACTACCCCCTTGTGAGAGGTTGGCAGAATTACATCAACATATCCCCTGTGCTAAAATCAGCATATTTCTAGTTTCTGCAGTTTTTTTTATTTTTTATTGTGTAATATAAATGGAAATGCAGATTAATGTCAATCGCCATAAGTTAACACCCGCTGTGTCATTATTAGGTTATGTAGGCCTTCTGGGTTTACGTCAGGTGATGTATGTCCATTGTGTCTCAGGGCTGCGTACTCTGTGCTTTGCTGTGGCTGAGATTAGTGAGTCAATCTATCAGCAATGGTTGGAGGTGTTCCACCGTGCCTCCACCGCCCTGCAGAACCGAGCCCTCAAACTGGAGGAGAGCTATGAGCTCATCGAGAAGGTCAGTCACACTCACACACACGCATATGAACACTTGTGAATGCACCGACACACACGCATGCTTGCACACGCATTCACACCACAGCACTCCCCAACTAACCCCTATCCACCAATCACCATCTTCCCCTGTCCCCTCAATAGTCCTGTAAACCACCAGTAAACACAGGACATATTTCTTCTCTGTTTGAAGTTACTACCTCTACCACAAACTTTTCAAATAGTACTACCTTTACCTCTACAAATACCACTACCTCTACTACTAACTCTACAAATACCTCTACCACTAACTCTAAAAATACGACTACCTCTACAAATACAGCTACCACTACCTCTACCGCTACCCCACCTTCCCCAACCCACACTCAGAACCTGAGTGTGAACTCATATCAGCCAAGAGATTCCAGCGCTGAGCAATCAGCTCTGCAAACAAGATAATGACTTAGTTATTGACTTACCTGCCTGCTAGGTTCACCATAAGGACACCAACATTGCACAAGGCATCCATTTTAAACCTCTTTCCATGGGTTTGCTGAACCTAAATCAGTTGAACTGAATTCAGACCTGAATTCAGACCAACTTGAGTAATGTCGGGCCGTTGCTGAAAGCATACGTGTTGCAATCGAAATGGCACTCTATTCCCTATATAGTGCACTACGTTTGACCAGAAAGTAGTACTTTATATTGGGAATATATGGTGCCATATGGTGCACGGAAATGTATTCCAAATGGGTTTGGATGGTTCGATGCACGATATACTATGGGGCTTAATGAATGTATGGGGCAGGTTCGGTCGGCCCAGTACTGCAAAGCAACAGTCAGTTCCTCTGTGTGAAACGTGGTGTTGAAATACTATTCAAACATAGCAGTGGAGCCCTTGATCAACGAGCCTGCCAGACCTTCAGCGCTGCCCAGAACAAATGAACTCAATCACAGTGTAAACACAAAAGTTCTGAGAAAGAGGGGTGCAGGGATGAGAAGACCACTAGATGGCAGTCTGAATGAGGCTAGATTTACAGTATCTCTGAGAGAAGGGCCTTGTCCCAATAATCTGTCCTTTCTCCTGGAGGCATGGGCTATTGGCATTTTCCACCACAATTCTTATACCAGTCATCCCTTTCAAATCAGGGAAATGAACCAGTGCATACTTCATGAGGTAGGTGAGATCATTGAGATGTATATGTGGTGCTGATGTTTAGGAACTGTGACCTCACCATGTCCTTTTAGAGAAAACCAAAAGGAAAGCCCACCACCACATCACTTCTCTTTGCAGAACTCTCTTGACAAGCTACTCTGGAACAGCCACTACTTGGGCTTCAATGAAATACACACCTTATTACTGTTAGTTTATTTAGTCCATGTTCTGGTGTATGTTCAGCAGTCGTCTTGACTGAAATCTAGTTGCAGTCTTGGGTTCAGATAGGCCTACTGTTTGAAACCATTCAAATACTTTCAGCGTTCGCTCTAGCCTGCCTGCAGGGCCAGCCAGAGGGGCGGGTTTTGCGCTTTTGGGACTTTTCAAATAGTATTTGAACCAAGGTCTGTTGTTTTTATCTGGGGCTGTATGTATCCAGCGTCTGATCTAGGATCGGTTTTGCCTTGTAGATCATAATGAGATCAGAACCTCTACTCTGAGATGCTTTGTGTATATGGTTTCTGAACAGTAAAGAGGGAGAGTCACCCATATTACTGAGTCGGGTGATCAATGAAGAGAACAGCAAATGTGACGCAGACGCATTGAAATCCTAGGAAAAAGGGTCAGAGGCCAATACCTTGGACCATGACCACAATTAATGACCAGAAATTCCTGGTCCGAAAGCTCACTGACTCCCCTTTTAGTGACCTGTGTACTGCAGTCCCTGTTGACCTGAATTAAACAACTGTTCGCCCATGAACCCTGTGGCTTTTTAATCTGTTCTTGAAGGTCAACATGTTGCCATATTGCCTGTTTGCGTTTGACTTGCATGCGATTGCATTTAACCTACGTAAACGATCAACAATGTCCATGATTCACTTAACGTGTTGGTTGTCATTTAATGCACAAATTATGCTCTTATGTCGTGTCTTCCCAGCAAACACCGTAACATTATCAATGTTGAGACAATGTAACTTGGAAGTCGCAACATTAATTAACACACGCATCCCTCCCCCCGTGCATGGTTTCATATGGGTAGTGGGCTAAAGATATACTGCAGCCCGGCCTAGGTCACAGCTCTTTAGGGAGGATTGACCGTTGCACCCCCGGCCCAACTCTGGCCTCCCCTTTGCAGCTGCCTCTCCTCTCTCCTCTCCAGGGCCCTGTCAAAGCATCGGGCCCCTCCAGGTCCCCCCAGGCCCCTTCCCAAAGACCCGCCTGGCTTCCTGTTAAAAAAACACATTAACCACTGTGCTGCGACTACAACTGGCCCCTAAGTCTCATTCTCCCTCTATTCCCCACCCTAACCCCAAATCCCCCAATCCATGGCCCAGTTTTGGAGGGGTGGGAAAACAAGAGCAGCTGACTTGAGCGAAAAACAGGAAGTGAATGAGTGACACAGTCCGGCCCTTAATTTTTCTGACACCTGACGTTGTAAAGCCCCTTCTCTTGTTACATTATCTCTTCCTTGTTTCCTCATGCTTCTCTCACTCTCTAGAACATGCAGCTCTCGGGGGCCACAGACATTCTCTAATGTTTCTCTCCCTCTCTAGAACCTGCAGCTCTTAGGGGCCACAGCCATCGAGGACAAGCTCCAGGACAAGGTGCCTGAGACCATTGAGACGCTGATGAAGGCCGACATCAAGATCTGGATCCTGACCGGGGACAAGCAGGAGACTGCCATCAACATCGGTAAGACTACACAAACAGAAACATAAAAAAACATAACATCAAAACGACATCCTTCCCTAACGTTGTGAACTAAAATCTTTACTGAGGAAGGCTCAGTCAGCGCAGTGGCCGTGGGGCAAAGCTCAGTCAGCTCAGTCAGCGCAGTGGCCGTGGGGCAAAGCTCAGTCAGCTCAGTCAGCGCAGTGGCCGTGGGGCAAAGCTCAGTCAGCTCAGTCAGCGCAGTGGCCGTGGGGCAAAGCTCAGTCAGCGCAGTGGCCGTGGGGCAAAGCTCAGTCAGCGCAGTGGCCGTGGGGCAAAGCTCAGTCAGCGCAGTGGCCGTGGGGCAAAGCTCAGTCAGCGCAGTGGCCGTGGGGCAAAACGGTCTATTGGCAAGAAGATTTCCTCTGTAGAAGTTGGCACAACAACATGTTTCTAAATGCACATGATGTATTGCTACACCACATTGATGTTGACAGGAATAACATTGCGTGCACACACTCATACACACAAAAGTATGCATACACACATGCAAAACATCTCACATATGTACCTGGTATTCACAGGGGTTTCAACATTACCATTGCTGTCAATGCACCAGAGAGCTGACGTTGGGCATGTGCACCCTCCCTCCCCATGTTCCCCCACAAGGAGCGTTGCTAAGCCCTCAGATGTGGCCGTAATAGTAAAATTGCTAAAAACACGCAGGCCTCGAAACAGCAAACCCGATTACAGGAGCGTCCGGGAAAATAGATAATAAAAGGTGTCCGTTTGTGGCCACCTACCTTCCTTGGGGCTGAATCAGCCCTTTGTGCCCCACTGGCCAGCTGTGCGGGGGCCTGCGAGCGCTAGAAGCTCACGGGAAGTATTTTTACAGGTCCGCCGCTTGACTGAGTCGCTCTGTAAAACGCCTCTGAATATTTACTTTGTTTTTCCCGCTTTCCTCCCTCCTCCTCATCCTCCTCCTCCTGGAAAAAAAAGTAAACTGCTGCATAGGTTTGTGGCACACCTTTCGTGGCCAAAGGCGGGCTGGCGAACAAGACTGTCCCGTTCTCCGTGTTCTCTTTTCCCAGCATCTCCCTGCCTGTGGCGGCCCATGCCGTGAAAATGGCCTCATGCCATCCCTGGGACGAGCTTGTAAAACTCTGTTTACCCGTTTTAAAATTCATCGGGTGCTGAAAACATGGTTGAGCCTGTTTGACGTTGACCTCTGCTGCTCTAGAGGCTGAGAGCGCAGAGAGAACTGTCACAGCTGTAATCCAGTCCACTGGAAATGACACATCGTGACAACAACCATTCTGAAACCTTATGAACGTCTCTGCCCTGGCAGAATCAGCAAGGATTTCACATGAAATGACCTGACTCTAAAGCTGCCCTTGATGCTTTAGGCAGGACCACTTGGACTACGACTCCATGAAAGCACACTGCCCGCTGGTGTAGTGTGTTCAGAGTGTATTCAGTCTCCCAGCACATCACTGGAGCGAGGACGGCCAGGCAAACAGCATCATGTTAGTCTTGGCTGAGGGGGGCTTCGTCCCCTCTTGGAAGGCAGACATGAAAGGGCAAACGCCTTCCAAACTGCCAACGCAAACACTGGCCTACCCTAACAACCCACTCTACCCTCACCATGCCCAGTGATTTAGCGGAGTGCCACCCCCACCCTCCCTCCTAATACCCACTGCCCCGGCAGCCATTTTGAGAACCCACTATGACCACATTGTGCAGCTTTAATTACTTACCCCCCCAAACAACTGACAAACCTCTGGTGTTACCGTGTGACACGGTGTCGCGCCGTTCGCATTCCCCAACTCCTTGGAGAGCACTGTTGTTTAGTTCCGCCAGGCCCCAAAAAACAAGGAATTTACTTTCTCTGGTGAATAAAAAGGGCAGTTTGGTCAGAGGCAACTGATCCTTTAAGATAAACACATTAAGCTAGGGGCTTTTGCAGGGGTTGACGGGGGTAAAGAGGCGGGAGATATTTTACACACGATGGCAGATTTTTGTGAAGTTTGTGCTTTAACATTTAAGAAAACAATCCGCCAGGTCCAGACCTCCACCCTGCTTGTTGTTGATTTGAGCCTCTGGAGGTGAAACCTGCACACACCTCATACATACACACACCAGACACGGGGGGGGGGGGGTGTGTGTGTGTGTGTGTGTGTGTGTGTGGGGTTCTCTTACACATTCACACCCAAACACACACTTATACATGCAGATGTGAAACAGGAGTCAATTCCAAGCTCGACCAAGCCCACAATGCTTGTGTGGTCACTTCACAGATTGTCCACTCTGATATTGCTGAGGATTTAGGTAGGCCCATTTTTTTGGGGGGGGGGGCACACAACTGTATCCCCCTGAGAGCCACTATCTCTCACCTCTCTAGTAACCCTGACCGGAGCCAAAATGGCCTCTCCAAGGGGAACCATGTTGAACAAACAATGGTGTAACTGCCCCCTTAACCCAGGAGACAGACATGTAACCTCGAGTATTACTCATGTTTTTTCCACTGATGGACTCAAGACTGTCGCTGTGCACCTAATGAAGTTCTAATAATTTGTCTTTTTCACCCCATTGTGACTTTAGCTAATAACAAAGAGAAAGCAAAGAGAGAGCTCAATTTCAGGAGGGAGTATATATAACCTATTGTTTGTCATTCATTCAGTATTAAAGTTGATTTTGAAAATATAATCATGATGTATAATTATATAATGGCCACTTTTTATTTGGATTGTCCAGCTAGTCCTTCTATAGATGCTCTACAGATGGTCATACTATTTGTTGTTAAGCAACTGCTTGCTTAGGTTACGGTTATGGCTAGGGTTGGTGTGAGGGTTGGTGTGAGGTCTAGGGCTGGTGTGAGGGCTAGGGCTGGTGTGAGGGCTAGGGCTGGTGTGAGGGCTAGGGCTGGTGTGAGGTCAAGGGTTGGTGTGAGGTCAAGGGTTGGTGTGAGGTCAAGGGTTGGTGTGAGGGCTAGGGTTGGTGTGAGGGCTAGGGTTGGTTGAAATGTTACTGATAATAATGTATATAGTCCATCTGTAGATGCTGTACAGACTATCCAAATGAAGTGTTACCAATAATATGACAGCGTGAAAAATATGTTTTTGATATTTGCACAAACTGACATTGCAGCTCATCTCTTGTTTCACTTGACCCTCTCCAGGACACTCCTGCAAACTTCTGACCAAGAACATGGGCATGCTGGTGATCAACGAAGACACACTTGACGTGAGTATGGCGGACTGGCGTCATGTTATTAATAATAATCTACAATTTCACTTTCATTGAACAGGTAGTGCTCTATACTTTAGTAACCTGTAGGCTTTCTTTGTGGACTGTACCGTCCCACAATATCCTTAAAGGGACAATCTGGGATTGGTATGTCCATGTTTGGAATTGTAAATTAATGATAGGTCAGTCTGAATTTAAGAGCGGTTACATTTCTCCAGCTTTGTTGTTTTTTGAATGCCAGATTGCCCCTTTTAAAAATCTATTTTATTGAACTGTTGCAATGGATTTTCCTATGTTTTGAGTTACTGTTATGTTAGTAGTGCTGTCACTCGGCACAATCCAAATCACAACGCTCCCTCAACCTCAATTATAATAATAATCCATCCCTGTGTGTGAAACAAAAATACCAATCTGGTCTGGTTTGTACCCTGGAGCCCGCTAAGAATGTCAAACACGCTCTTTGTACCAAAGGTAAGTCACCACCACCAATGCCTGACAGTGTAATCCTGCTTAAGACCAAGCTCGGTGTGTGTGTCCTGGTGTCCCACAATCAGATAGGGCTGTTGATTACTGTTAGCTCATTAGTTGATCGTTAAATCGTTGCCACCACTCCAAAAAATGCTGGAGAAAAAAATTGTTTTTCGTAGACTTCAATGAATGAAACCAGATAGAAAGTACAGTACCAGTCAAAAGTTGACATACCTACTCATTCCAGAGTTTCTCTTTATTTTTACTATTTTCTACATTGTAGAATAATAGTGAAGACATCAACACTTTGAAATACCACATGGAATCATGTAGTAACTAAAAAAGTGTTAAACAAATCAAAATATATTTGAGATTCTTCAAAATAGCCACCTTTTGCGTTGATGACAGCTTTACACACTCTTGTATAAATAATAAAGAAAAACCCTTGAATGAGTAGGTGTCCAAACTTTTGACTGGTACTTTATGTAGAAAACATAATGGAGCTATATATTTGTTAATTAGGTCATGTTTGAGAACTAACAATCACCCCTCAAAAAAAACTAGACAGTAATGGGGGCCAACATTGATTTTGTTATATTGTTCGAGTCACTCAGATTGTATAAGAACACGGCATAAGTCATGGCAAAATGTGTAGAATTGCTGTAAATTAGCTTTAAAACATCACAATTTTGTCTCTGTGGCCAAGGGGAGGGCCTCTAAAATCAGAGACAGCGTCCTTGACCATGCCCACTCCCACGCCTAGGGGAAACTTATGTTGCTTGGCTTTACCTTTTTCTTTGTTCCTTAGTCTCTTTCCTTCTCTGTTGCTTCTCTCTGTCGGTGGCTTCTCTGACTCTCCTGTAACCAACAACCCGCCCTGTTGTGTTAGTTCCCTCTAGTGACCAGAGTGTAGATGCTTCAAGCCCACAGGCTGTGTTTACACAGGCAGCTCAATACTGATCTTATTTCAAATGGGTGGTCTTTTGACCAGTCACATCAGTTCTTATAGCCTTTAGCCGCACCCTTATCCTACTCCTCCTCTGTTCCTCTGGTGATGTAGAGGTTAACCCAGGACCTGTAGCCCTCAGTACTACACCTATTCCCCAGGCGCTCCCATAAGTTGACTTCTGTAACCGTAAAAGCGTTAGTTTCATGCATGTTAACATCAGAAGTCTCCTCCTTAAGTTTGTTTTATTCACTGCTTTAGCACACTCAGCCAACCCTGATTTCCTAGCCGTGTCTGAATCCTGGTTTAGGAAGGCCACCAAAAATTCTGAAATTTCCATCCCCAACTACAACATTTTCCTTCAAGATTGAACTGCCGACGGGGGTGGAGTTGCAATCTACTGCAGAGAAAACCTTCAGAGTTCACTCATACTATCCAGGTCTGTGCCCAAAGAATTTGAGCTTCTACTTTTAAAAATCCACCTTTCCAGAAATAAGTCTCACCGTTGCCGCTTGTTATAGACCCCCCTCAGCCCTCAGCTGTGCCCTCATCTGGACCCTCTCTTGCTAAAATTATCCGCCGCAATTGTTGCAACCCCTATTACTAGCCTGTTCAACCTCTTTCGTTTCGTCTGAGATACCTAAAGATTGGAAGTTGCAGACCGATATCCATCCTGCCCTGCCTTTCTAAAGTATTTCGATATGTAAGTTAACAAACAGATCACCTACCATTTCGAATCCCACCGTACCTTCTCCACTATGCAATCTGGTTTCCGAGCTGGGTGCTCCTCAGCCACGCTCAAGGTACTAAACGATATCATAACAGCCACCGATAAAAGACAGTACTGTGCAGCCATCTTCGTCGACCTGGCCAAAGCTTTCGACTCTGTCAATCACCCCATTCTTATCAGCAGATTCAATAGCCTTCGTTTCTCAAATGACTGCCTCGCCTGGTTCACCAACTACTTCTCAGGTAGAGTTCAGTGTGTGTAATCGGAGGGCCTGTTGTCCGGATCTCTGGCAGTCTCTATGGTGGTGCCACAGGGTTAAATTTTCGGGCTGTCTCTTTTCTCTGTATATATCAATGATGTCGCTGCTGGTGATTCTCTGATCCACCTCTACACAGACATCACCTTTCTGTATACATATGGTCCTTCGGACACGGTGTTAACTGACCTCCAAACCAGCTTCAATGCCATACAACACTTCTTCCGTGGCCTCCAACTGCTCTTAAATGCTAGTAAAACTAAATGCATTCTCTTCAACCGATCGCTACCCGCCTGCCTAGCATCACTATTCTGGATGGTTCTGACTTAGAATATGCAGACTCATATTCACTGAATATATGTCACTCATAGACACATTCACTGAATGTGGAGTCTTATATCTCTAACTTTAAGCATCAACTGTCAGAGCAGCTTACCGACCACTGCACCTGTACACAGCCCATCTGTAAATAGCCCACCCAACTACCTCATCTCCATATTGTTATTTGTTTTGCTCTTTTGCATCTCTACTTGCACATCTATCACTCCAGTGTTTAATTGCTAAATTGTAATTATTTTGCCACTATGGCTTATTTATTGCCTTACCTCCCTAATCTTACTACATTTGCACACACTGTATATATATTTTTCTATTGTGTTATTGACTGTTTTTTTTATCCCATGTGTAACTCTGTTTGTGTCGCACTGCTTTGCTTTATCTTGGCCAGGTCGCAGTTGTAAATGAGAACTTGTTCTCAACTGGCCTACCTGGTTAAATAAAATAAACAATCTTTTCACTTAAAATCTTTTTCCAGAGCTGATCTGATTGGTCCAAAGATGCCGCCATCCAGAGGATTGTAGTGAAGTATACCCCAGCTAGTCACGGGCTCTGGCGGGGCCGGGGGCTCTGGTAGGGTTGGGGCTGTGGGGCTCTGACAGGGCCTAGTGGCCTGGTTGGAGAGAGAGATGTCGGTCAGCACATAGCCAGAACCCTGCATGCCGCCTTCTGCAAGATTGCGAAAAGAACAGAAGGCGGCCCAGGGGGGACCCCTCCACCCAACCCTAAACCGCTTTAAAAGTAGAGGGGGAAGAGGTCAGCAGGGAGTCTTGAATGTTGTTGGAGGGACGTAAAGGTGGAAAAGAGACTGCTGCTGTACTCCAGGAGAGGAAGCGAGGGAGCAGAGCAGAAGACGGAGGAGGAAGCGCTCACTGTGTGAGCCCAGTGTGCCGGAGCAGGAGTGAGGGATGCACAGAGGTGATGGAGGAGGGGATACAGCTATGACCGACGACCTTCACTCTGTCAACCCGGCTGGTTAGCGTGATAAATGGAGGTAGAGAGGAGAAGTTTCAGACACCGCCGTTCATAAAGCATAAAACACGCGGATGGCCTATTTTGAAATGTCAGCTCCTATTCTCCTGTGGCTCAGCAGATGCCTATAAGTTTTCTTGTAAAATATGGAGGAATTCTCTCCACCCTTCATTCGGGCTCAATGAACAGAGGTCCTGTCGGCGGTGCTGCTGGGAATTGGAGTTCTTCTCATTTTGTGCCTGAGAGTAATTGGAGTGCGCCCCCCCCCCCCCCCCTTTCTGTGTTTAGAAACAGTTCTCAAAGAGAGGGTGAAGTTTTAGAAGGCTTGAAAGTGGCCCGAGATCTCTCCAGGCACGGGGAGTGGTGCTAAATCTCCCATCCCCGGGCCTGGAGAACACACTGACTGGTGGAGCTGCCATGGCTGAACACTGGGCCTGGAGAACACACTGACTGGGTAGTGTGCGTGCCTGTGTGGGTTGTCGATGTTGGTATGTGCACGGAAGTGCATAGGTCTGTGTGCTTTATGTATCTGTGTGTCGGATATGCCCCTCTTTGGGTCGGATATGCCCCTCTTTGGGTCAGTCCAAGGTTGTATAGAACTGTACGAGACTAATGGATACACGTCCTCTAACTTGGAATCCCTGTCAAGTGTGTCATGTCATGTTTGCTACATCACTCAAGAGTTGCATCAACAATGGCGCTCAAAGTCTTGATTAGCCACTCTTAAACCAAACACAACCTAGTCACATAGGCTAAACTGGTCAGTATAGCCATAACAAAGAGGCTTTAGAAGGAGACAAGTAACATTAGCACTAAAATACCTCAGTGGAAATGGGGAGGGGGGGGATGGGTACCCTACTTTATCGTTATTTTGTGATAAATCACTTGTATCCAAGCACATACGTTCCCAGACATATACTTTACAAAGTCCGTACTGTACACATGCTTCCATACATTAGTGTTCCCACTGTTCACCCTGTTAGAAATCTCAATTTTTTTGTTCCATGGTTGAATTCCGATATCAAATGTGATACTATGCTCACTGTATGATGTAGCTGTTACCGCAGCACACCCCAGCGCTTGCAAGCCTGTGTGGCCTTTTATGGCCCCGATCAAGAATGGGCACACTCATGTGGAGAAATCCTGACAGCTGCACTCCTCCCTGTCTCCTCTCTCTTGTTCAATTTCTCTACCTCTTTAGCCCCCCCATCTGTCTCTTTCTCTCACTCTCTCTCTCTGTGTGTCGGTCAGCTTTGAAACCTGAGGCCTTTCTCTCCAAATATTGTCCTTCAAGCTTGGGTTTCAGAGTTTTGTTATGCCAGAAGAGGGTTGCATGGCCCCGTCAGTGCCCTTAGGTATCTAACCCTCCTCAACGGACCCTTCCCAAGCCTCATTCATGACCACTAGGTCACTCTAGCGTTGCATAATGCTCATGCCCGGCCGAGCCATCTGTTCAATGCGTTAGGTGTGACCACCTTCGGGTGGAAGGGCCCACCTAGGTCTCGTAACCCAGTTCATGCCCTCGATCTCGTACTCGGCCGGAAGTGGATACCTATGAGTCTCACACACTGACCTCACTCTTCAGACCACACCAGTCTGCCGGAGTCTACCACTCCCATGGGCAAACAGGGCGACTTTCCACCCTTCTTTATGAGTTTCCCTTTACAATCGTTTGAGTCACTTCATAGTTATGGGCTCTATTAGTCATACAGGAGAAATTACAGGACAATGTTGATCCCCAATAATGGAAGTGAGGCCAGAGTAAAAAAGTTTGGGAACTATTGCTCTAGGAGATGCAATGTATCCTACTGCCCAAATAAATATGATCAGGTTTCATCCATGTTGTTTTAAGCAGTCTTATATCTTATTTCCATTAACCAAGCCCATGGCCCCAGAACTTCATGCTCGCAATCCTCTTTTATAAGCACATCCATACCTGTTCCGGTCACTCTTGGAAATGGATCCTTGTTTGGGGTTTCATTTCCTGATGGGTTTGGCATCTGGGAAATGGTTGGAGAAGTTTTCTCCAGATGCACAGATGATGTCACCACGACTAGGTCCATCTCCATCCTGGGCTTTCCTGAGTGCAGGATGTTGGCTATAGCCGCCCCTATTAGAGGGCACTTCATCTTCCTGGCCATCCTCAATATTTATGGCATTTCAACATCGCTTGTCATCATAGCACTATATCACACACGACTCGAGAATGCATCCATTCACGTCCCAAACCTTTTGCTCCGTTTGGGGTTTTAGTAATCGCCTCTTGGCCGGGCGTCTGGATAGTCTGTCCAATAGGCATGTAAAACACAGGTCAAACATGGAGGACAGCTGCTTTACGGCAGCTTAATAAGAGAACGGAGAGTGGAGAGAGCAGGGGCTTAACTTTTTAACAGCCCTTATTGATTTAGGGACTTATAAAAGATGGGGCCTCTGAGGACGCTCACAAGCCAGGTTAGGACTTAGAACTTTGGAATGGGCTTTCAAGCACAGTACTCACCTGAGATCTGTGGAAATCGTATCTAGGTATGCGCTTCTTGGTTTCCGACATGAAATGCAGAGGATGGCGGATCCCAATGACATATGTCTAGGGTGTCTGTCCTCACGGGAGCCCATACATACGAGCCTTCGCTCCAGCAGATGATCCGAGGAATCACTCTTTATGGGGGAAATTATATAGAGGTTCAGTGCATTCCCAAGCCAAACACCACCCATCCGCCAGCACACCCTAAGCCTTAGAATAACAGTCTCTTATTTAAGGCCCTATTTGCCATTTGAAGAGTAATTCTGAGTTTGAAACATAAAACCAACAGAGGGGTAAATGTAGTATCCATATTATTCAAGTCGGCAGTTATTAAAATCATCCAGGTTTAATCAGCATATGGAAATATTCCTGGCTTCCAGTTTGAAGAAATTCAGCTGGCTAGGGACATTCCTGAAAAATTACTCGTAAACCCAGACAAATGTACAGTACTTGCTGAGAACGAAATGATGGAACTGTGCAGTGAGAGAGTAGAATCCCTCTTTTCTCTTTCCTATGCTATTGGTATTAATGCCGTGTGACGTTATGCTTTTCCAAATGAACCATCAAACCATTTCTAATGGAGTATGCCTTATTTATTGTTGTGTATATTTATTTTCTTATGATGTTCTATCATCTAGCAAATGTAAATTTGCTTTGAATAATCTTTACCATATGTCATAATAGCACTGTAAAAATTATAAAGGGATCGATGATAAGGTCAATTAAATCACTGGAGAATAGGGTTGCCTAGCATCGTGTTCTATCAAAAGCATTTAATTGATAACCATATTTAATTTGCTTCATTGTAATTTGTATCTCATATTCTGTCTAGGTAGTTCTAATGATGAGAAAATGTGTGCCTTTTCAGGCAACCAGGGAGACCCTCAGCCACCACTGTGGAATGCTGGGAGACGCCCTTTACAAGGAGAACGATTTCGCTCTCATCATCGACGGAAATACGCTAAAATACGCCCTCACGTTTGGAGCACGGCAGTACTTCCTAGACCTTGCCTTGTCCTGTAAAGCCGTGATATGCTGCAGGTAAGGCCCAGTCACCTATAACAGCATTACACTATAGGGTGTGTACATAGTACATTCAAGTTCATAAGTTCCCCATTTACTGTTCGAAAAGTGTTAGAACCACACAGAAGACACACTGTACTCCGGTTCAGACGCTCATTGGATGTTTCCTGTTGAGAGAACTGAGAACCAAGACTCCAAGTACAGAGAATCCCAAAGTTGTTAGTTCAGTTGGCATTAAATCGGCGTACAATTTTATTCTAATGTACCGTAGGAGCAAATCAGGGCAAACCTGAGCATTCAAAGGTTTATGCTCTGCCCTGAAAGGTAATCATTTAGTGTGCAGTTCATGTATTTTACAAGAGCAATTTAAAACCTGAGATTGTCCCCCAAAAAATGGTAACGTTAGAATTACGAAGGTACCGGCGTGTGTTGATTTGCACTTGCTGCATAAATAAAGTACTGGAGTGCTCAGGAGCCTGTGAAGAGGTCTGGACAGAAATCAGTGCCACGTTTCTTAGGGACCACAAACCGTGATCCAATACAAGACATCAGCTTTTTTTTGTGCTACTTTCTCTCGTTATACAGCACCCTGAGCGCTAACAGACCTTGGGAGATGAACAAGGAGGTCTCTTCAGGCATGTAGAAAAATCCTGTCTCACAGGGTTGGGCTAACCCTAACCACGACATCCAGTTTCCAACACCTTCTCTTGAGAGTTTTTGTACTGTAGCTGTACATCATGGAGTGCATCTCAAATGGCACCCTATTCCCTATATAGAGCCCTGGTCAGAAATAGTGCACTATATAGGGAATAGGGTGCCATTTTGGATGCATTCCATATCTTCGACCCGGGCCAAGGCAAAGAAAGCTCTGTAGCTTGGAACTCCGGAAGCCTGTAAGACTCAGCCTGTCATTTCAGGGGTAAAAGTTGGAAAGCTCGAAAAAGGAGGGACCACAGGAAGTGGGAGATCCATCACATGACGAGTGGTTTTGCAGGCAGCCAGGGAGGTCAGCCAGGGGTCAGGGGTGGATGAGATCCGCAGACACGGGGAATTCGTTGAGAATTATCATCCAGAAAATTAGAAATTGCTTGTGTAATACCTAAAGCGACATTGTTTGAAAGACGTCGTTTCGAGTACAGCCTCGGCCTTGTGTTTTGTTGTAAGTCGACTCGGCACCAACCCACCTTTGTTACTCCCTTCTTTGTTCTTTAGTTTGAGGAAAGCATTACGTGATGAACTATACAGAATGCTTTCTTTTGTATTAATCCACATTGTCTAGATGTCTGCACCTCGCTTAGATTGGTCAGTTCTGGAAAATGGCATCTGTTTTGCAGACTCCCAAAAAATATGAATTTCCATGAAAACGGACAGTAAAACCAAGCATCTCATTCTAACGTCCTGCGTCACTTCCTACTCTCCTTTAGGGTGTCTCCGCTGCAGAAGTCTGAGGTGGTGGAGATGGTGAAGAAGCAGGTGAAGGTGATCACACTTGCCATCGGCGACGGCGCCAACGATGTGGGAATGATCCAGACGGCACACGTGGGCGTGGGAATCTCTGGCAACGAGGGCCTGCAGGCCGCCAACTCCTCCGACTACTCTATCGCACAGGTGAGGGCTCCGGAGTGAACTTTCTCCAAGGTACAGATCTAGGATCAGCTTCCCCTCCCCCAATCCTAACATTAACCATTAGTGGGGAAAATGTCAACTTGACCCTGTCTAGGGGCATCTCATTACTCCCACAGGGGAGGAGTTTGGAAGGAGTGTTAGGGTTCAAGGGGTTTACTTTGTGCAGGTATGCTAGACCCATCTGATCCAGTGATACATCTTAGTTTACCCAGGTGAGCAGCAGCAGGGCAGGCATCTGTTCACACCTCATTCTATAGCCACAGTTGGGAACCGATATAGAAACCCTATCTTGAAAATCCTAATGTATACGCATTACTTCTTCAGTAACCAGTTTGTCTGAAAATCATCTTGCATAAGCAGCATTGTGCCGGTAACAAAAGCGACAGGGTTTATCTACTGCATCGTTATCTACTGCATCATGGGTTGTTTTTCTTCGGTCTGCTTCCATTATTTTGTGGTATGTGCTGCCTATGCCTGTACATATAGCCACAGGGCCTGTGAGCGAGCCAAGGCCAGTTCACTAAAGCACAATGCTGTCTCCATAGCATCGGATTACTCTGACAAAGACTGTCTTGTCTTAAGTGCCCCCATTATCTATCTACATGACATTCAGAATGACGAATGCAGAAGGCTTCATTTAATCGGTTTAGGTTGCATCCCGGTAACGTATCGAATTAGCTTCCAGGCGTGTTTCACCCTCATTGGCATGTATCAGTGTTCTTTCTTCAATTTACTGTGCAATAAAATCGACCTTTGCAGTTGTAATAGATATTTCCTTGAATTGTGCTATACAGGCCACAGCCCTGTCCAGACTCACTCCAAATGTATATATTTATATATAGACTGTAGCATCATAGCTGCATAGCATGACAGTTCAGCATTACACTACCTGAATACAATGCACAGTACAATACTGTCCATTTACTTAGAAATCTATTTTGTGAGGTCAGCTATACATTCTAGTTCTATGTGATTGAGATCTACATGCAGCACTGTGAAACTTGTTCTGAGATCAGCTGAATGAAGTTCAGGGCCCAGGCACCCCTGCTGTCCATCCGTCATCAGCTCATGGCTGTGGGAATACAGGCCGTTTGATCCCAGAGTGCCAGGGGTCAGCAGAGCAGAATCCCCTTAAACGTTTTAATTTGCTATGGAATACAGTCTCCTCCCTACTGTTTCTCTGAAAGACGACTTGGCTGGTAAAATAATCACAATTCTGTTGACGTTTGACTTCATAAAGGCCTATACGTTACATAAAAGTAATTTACTTAAAGTTACATACAACTCAAGGTACTTAGAACTGGAAAACAGGATGAGATGTTGAGCTTCCCTACAGAAGCGTTACAGTATGTGCATTGTTTCTAAAAGCTAAGCTTGACGGTAACCAAGACAAAACAGTTCCCCAAGAGCAACCTTCTCAATCTAATCAACGTTATCAAAAAGCGATTACACGAATATGACGTCCGCCGCATGCCCCAAATAGTAGGATTATCAGAAACCCATTAAAGTATTATGTTGAGCCATGGGAGAGTGTTCCCCCTTTCTGCCTCTCCCCTTTTCAACAACTTAAGGCAAAACTAAGCCCAAGCTGTATTAAACTGTGAAAAATGCCTGGAATGTGTCTGTGAAGACCTTGCCCTCAACTCCCCTCTGGCCCTTCAGTTTCCTGCTTTCAAATGATGATAAGATTGTTCCTTTATTTAATCCAAGAGTTCCTCTCAAATGCTTTTTTCTCAAGGCATAGCCCCGGTCCTGAGTTGTCCAGGAACACTCTGTATATAAACTGTATAATGCCTGTCTTACAACTTTTAGGTTATTCATTTATCTTGGCCCTTCTCCTCCCTTCCCTCCCACACAGTTCAAATACTTGAAGAATCTTTTGCTGGTCCACGGCGCCTGGAATTACAACCGTGTATCCAAGTGTATCCTGTATTGCTTCTACAAGAACATTGTCCTGTACATCATCGAGGTAAGTCATGCAGCTCTCGACACGAACAGCCTCAGTAGGGTTCCCAGGGCAGTGGTAAGGCAGTAAACTAGATTGGTATATAAAAGGTGGATTTTCCGCATGACATTACCAGCTTAAAGTGAAGGGATTTTCCTCTTTAGTATATTTTTATGACTAGGTCTATGCTAGTATGCTAGTTTGCCAATTTGTCTCTGTCTATATACAGAAAAATATAACATGAATAAAACAGATTCCATGTATATTCCGCTTTACTGACACCCAGTCGCCAAGAATCCATTGGCAGTTTTTAGAAAGCTGCAGTATAGATAATAGGAATGCTGCTCACCATGTTAAACCTCTTGGCCTCCGTGGTCTGGGATGGCATTTGACAGAATCCAGACCTCGTGCTGATAGCAGCTTCAGATCTACCAACAAGAGTGACCTGACAAGCTGAGGGCTTGCTATCAGCACCAACTTTATCACAGGGTGCTTGGACGCTTTCATCTATAGCCCAACACACTTGACTGAAGGAAGTTGCACCTCTGGAACAGCTCAATGTTTTTCTGAAAGTCCCTGAAGCAGTGAAGCGGCCAATTAGCTTTTGGTATGACTAATATATATAAAGTCTGATGTCCCCACAGTAAGGAAACATTATAAATAAACTCAGTTCTCATCTCTCAATACTTTCTTCAACATTTTTTTTTCAAAAACAGTTACCCCCTCTCTTTTGGCTGGCAATCCTTGTGCCTGAAATGTCTGTCCCTCTGGGGAGCCAGTGATACAGACACACTCCCCTCTCCCCCTTAGTGAGACATCACTGTGTGCTCCCAGGCGCACTGGAAGATTAGACAAGGGTCTTCTGGGCCCAATCATCCTGATGATGTCATAAGAATGTCACCACTACTGAAAAATGCTCCCGGCGCATTAGAGACCATAGGGTTGTACGCTGTAAGCGACACAACCCGTACAGAAATATGTGCCATCTTTTTCTGGGCCACTTGATCTTTGAACTCCTTTTTCATCTTGGTTTTGGTTTATGTGCTGCGGTAAATCTCGGCGTAACCCAAAGGATTCCAGTATGTCTGCATCTAGTCTTTGTATGAAGGCCCACAACTATAGAAAACATGTCTTTCAATGGTTTCCTCTAACTTTGCGCTGTTACGACATGACTTCTGAGAGACTGATGTCCAAGATAACATTACCATTTTGAATGGTAGTAATCTGCCTTTTGTTGACATGGCAACAGGAAACCCATTTTCATAGGGCATCATAGACGCACAGATCCTTGAATATTGTCTCGTTCACCATTTCCCTTTGACTCAGTCTACTCGCTAAGTACAGCTTGGATGTCTGTCAAACCATTTAGGTATAGGATACCAAATGTAAATGAGAAACAAAAATTCAATTCAAATTGCAATCAAGGGCTGCCGCTGCTGGAGGCAAGTACACAGTATGGTCCGAAATTAGACATTTAAATGTAAATGCTAGTTCCTTTCATGTTGTCTTGGCTTTTGCCCCCTTGGTGTAATCTTGTTGCACCCACTGGGAAACACTCTTTGAACTTGAAATAGTTGGCAAAAATGTTGACATGAATGCAAAAGACCAGAGGTTCTCATCACACACCAGGCCATATGACCCTCTCTCATTCCTTTATGTAAATGATCCATGGACTTGACTAGTGGTGGTTTTTCCTGTCTGAGCCCCCCCCCCACTTTATTTAGCCTCTTGTGTCCAGCCACCAGCGCTCTTTCAAATATACAATTTCCCTTTTCATAAGCAGGTTGTTTCTCTCCGCTTGTCCGCAAGGCGAGTCTCTTCCCAGCACACCTTTTGTTAACACCCTGAAAATGTAACTCCCCCTTGTTCTCTGTACCCTCCTTCAGGGGATTCATATACATAATAGAGGATTTTCTTCTCTGTTTGCTGCTTTGTATAGTATAAAACACCCCTGTTTTGTAAGGGTCTGACAGCCAAGACACTAGCAACCCAGGGGAGGGCTAAAAGTTACATTTGTTGCACTAATAGGTTTACTTTTGTAGGCACATGTTTTTACTCTCCCGCTCCCAGGCCATATCCTTGAATAAGAAATGGGGAGAAAGGTAGAAAAGGGTCATTTTCACTTTTCTCTGAGAACATTGTCTGTTTCAGTGCGCATTAAAAACCGAATAGCATGGCTAGGAGATTGAATAGAGGACTGTAGCCTGACCTGGCCTTGTTCTGTTCTCTCCTTCACTCCCTAGCATTAACCTTTGGTGGTTTCAAAAGCATAGAGGGGGGAAAGGGTTTTTCATGGCCATTGTAGGGAAATGTCAGTGTAGACCGAGAGGAAGAGGCGAAGCGAGAGTTTTCATTCTCGCCAAAATCTGTCCAAAGTATGCCCAATGCGTTTCTATGGGCTTATTTTGGACCTAAGCTTGTCGCGTGCCTCCCCCCCCCATTTGGGACAATGACTCCCGTTGGTTAGGGCGAAGACGTGACTGTCTTGTCATTATATACAGATGTCTGGTGGTGGGAGCAGCAGCTGTGTTTATAATTGCTGTTTTGTTGGGAGCCTGGATGGATGGAGGTTAATTGAGAGTCAGAAAGTGAGGGAGGGACAGGTGGGGCTGCCATTCAATGCCCCAGTCAGGTTTCTCATCGTCTCTCTCCCCCCCAGCTAATGAGCTGTATTTTTCTGACAGGACACTCATTCAGAGGGAGAACTCTAAATTGACAGGGCTTTTAACTTTTTCATAACTTTGTGAGGTATAGTTGGAGGAAGACCATAATGATCAGAACATTATGGGGGAAATGAGGGAGCTGAAGACACTAAAGAGTTATGTTACACACATGCCAAAGGATATTTAACGCAGCAGTCATACGGTACTTTCCTCTGTCTATAATCTTTGCAAAGATAAACCAACTAAACAAAAACTATTAGAAAAAATGGAAGGATGAGCCACATTCAAAGAAGATACCTTTTCAATGATGTTGCCATAGTGACTTCATTCAAATGTTTGGTCTAGCTGGGCCTACTTGGTTTGATTGACACGTCGTCAAGTGGCCCCAGAGAGACTGATGGACAAGTGGCATTTATGAGGTAATTACAAGAAGCTCATTTGGCAGGGCTCAGAAAACCTGGAGAACGCCTCAAGCTCGAGAGAGGAGGGCTCCCCTAGTGCAGAGCACAGCCTGCTGACTGGTGCCACACTGTGAATACATCCACAAACCAGGGCCCCATCCAGCATTGTAACACAGGGTGCCCTCCTGTTTAGCACCACATGTTTCCAGCATATTTACTAGCTCCTGTTTCTTCATCCCTCTTTCTCCTTTGCCTTTTTATATGGAGGATAAGGAGTCTGTTGGTATTTTTTCATGGGTTCTGCATAGGGGCAAAGCGCGCTGTGATTTGTTGAGGACAAATGTCACTCCTCTCTCTCCCTCCACCCACTTCTTCCCACAGAGATGCCTACGGAGCTGTGGGACAGCGTCTCGGAATCATTGATTTTTGATTCTGCTGATGAATTACCAGGGACCTACTTTATTGGCGGCTTGCTTTCCTTCCTTCCTCCGATCTGTTTTTCCAAATGTGCACTGGGAGAGGTCAGCCGCCGCCCTCTGCTGAGGGGGAAAAATAAGAAGGAAAAACCCCTGCCTGGACCTTTCCCTAATGAGCGAATCAATGCATCTGTCTCTCGAGAGAGGGAGAGCGGGTGAGAGGGGTGCTGGTGGGACCTGAAGGACCAGGCCAAAACACTCAGGCAGAAGCTGTTACAGCATGCTCTGAATAGGCTTCTTTTTAAACTTAGCACAACAATATATCAGCCCGGAGCCCCTCATTGAGCCGGCCCTTAATTAATTCAGCACTTTGACCCGCCCGCTAGGCCAGCCACATCATACTGCCGGTTTAACCTGCTCCATGGCTTTCGCCTCGTCTCACCGTAACCCGTAGCAACAGGGCCTATATATTATTTAGTGAAGACAGACCCTTAAACACAATTTTATTTCTGATGGATGTACTGTAACATGGGACTTTAATCAAATCAAAATGTCACATGCTCCGAATACATCAGGTGTAAACTTTACCGTGAAATGTTTACTTACACGCCCTTCCCCAAAAATGCAGATTCTTCTGTGTGAGGGAGCACAATGCCAGACACCTCCGGGGGAGTCACATGTTCTTGTGTGTGTGTAAAGAAACAGGAGTTGACCACCACTGTCCCCCACTTTAAAAAGCAGCATCATGGTAGAAAGGAAAAGGGAATAGCTAGTCAGTTGTACAACTGAATGCATGCACCTGATGATGGGAAGATTGGGCGCTGGAAGAGGGGGGTGGGGTTTATGGTTTAGGAGCGCACATACACACACTTGCTTCACTCTCCTCGCCCAAGGGAATGAACAGGAGGGGTGAGCGGGTGACAGACATTTGTTTTGGGAACATTTTTGCGCATTCGCTCGATTGAATGGGAAGGCCCTGGCTGGTGGGTTGGGAATTTGGCATGTAAAGAGTGGGTGGAGGTGGCGGGTGAGGCCCTTTGTCCGAACTGAGAATTTGTAGTAATTCAGGCCTTCATAATGCAGTTAAATGAAGCGAGGAAATGTTCGCTGCCTGGCCGTGGCACAGAACAGCAACCCAACAGAGAGGGTCTGTCCAACGCCACTGTCTGTCCACACAATTACACAGAGACAGGCTGTTTCTTTCTGTGCCTGTCATATGCTTTAATTAACATGGTTGGAAATCGATTTACGTTGTTTGTATGAAAACAAGTCCACCATCAATAACAAAATGTGTTGTCGTTGCAGTCTCTGGATATTTCTCCAAAAAGTAGTATTTTTCGGTAGTAGTTTGTTTTAGACAACAACCAGCAAAATCTACCCTTCCCTGTATTCCAAAGTGGTGGCAGTTTGTTTCTTGCCTGACAGTTGAAGCTGTGTCCAGACAAGTCTGACTAATCAAGATATGAGGTGATAACATGCATCTAAACCATATGATTCTTAGTTATCTTCACCTCCCTCCTCGGTGAGCAGATCCAAGGCTGTCCTTATCCAGCCAGTCTGTCCAACCCCATCGCTCCTGCCTCATCACTAAGGCTGGCTGTCACTTGGATATCGCTGGCTGGCTCATTGGAGGGCTTGATATACTATATGTTCATATGTAATCTCGAGCTAAATCCATGGGAAATATTACACTGTGGAAATGGTATCTCTTAGGCTTCGTTTTGCCACTCCCACTAAGTCAGTCATACTTGGTCCCTGTCTCCTGTCCCCCCCCCCCAAAGATTGAGAGGCAGTGCCTTAAGAGACTAATGATGTGTTGAGCACAGGTCAGAACTTCAAAGGGACCAATATTAGATTATAGACTCATTCTAGCTCTTTTTACATTGCCTGGAAAAATGTTCTTCAATTCCTTTAGTAAAGGGCATATTACTTAATGTCAGGATGTCTTTTTGATTATACCTAATAGAAATACCTTATTTTAATGGAAGTTAACATTATAGGAATGAATGATATTGTATTGGTACAGTATGTGCAGTAGGTGTCAATGTGATGTTTCTTTATTGTCATTAGACAGTAAAGAGTGTCCCATCAGGGATGGAGGATGAGGGTGTGATATCTGCAGATCCTCTTCGGACACCCATGGACTGATGCTAATTGACTAATGGGGGCACCTCTCTCCATTACTATCAGTGATGGAAAGCATGCATTCAAAAGGAGGAGGGGGCAAGATCACATGCACTTCTATCACTGATGAAGGAACCCAATCTACTGCTTAAAAAAACACCCAAAAGATAAACGTGACAGTTGAAAAGGAAAATATTCACTTTGAGTAAAGATGTGAAACCATCGTCTTTGTGTTGGCAAAATGTTTTTTTTTTTTATCTTACCTGTGTCATTAATAACAATCACCTCGTGTCCCTTTGTTCTTCAATGTTGCACATCTAATGACCTTTTTGTCACCTTCAGATCTGGTTTGCCTTCGTCAATGGATTCTCTGGTCAGATTCTGTTTGAGCGCTGGTGCATCGGCCTGTACAATGTGGTGAGTGCTAATGTGATTTATATTACTGTGGAAGCACATGTTATATAATTCTCCTCCCCTGTTGCTCTCTGGCAAGAGAACTAATTTGCCATGGCACTCCAGACGTGATCCCTTTACTGCGGGAAATGTCCCATTTATTTATGACCTGTTGTCAAGTCCATATTCCCCTCGTGCCCCGAACTATGTACCGAATGTGAGAACAACAGCCTTGCATGCCCCTAAAGAGTGTAGTTAGTAAATGCGGTCATTTGTGAATTATAAAGGAACCGGTGGAATAGAGCAGCACACAACCAGCTCTGAGCAACTTGTGTCCCACAGGGTTCTGTGTTGGGTCCCCTCCTATTGAACCAATGTCAAATCAAAATTGTATTTGTCACGTGCTTCGTAAACAACAGGTGTGGACTAACAGTAAAATGTTTATGGGCCCTTCCCAACAATGCAGATAGAAATAAAATAAAGAACTTATTGGAAAGTAAATTGCGTAATAACATATTCATAATGAATAACGATAGCTTTGCTATATACACAGGATGCCAGTCCCGAGTCGATGTGCAGGGGTACAAGGTAATTGAGGTAGATATGTACATACAGTGGGGCAAAAAAGTATTTAGTCAGCCACCAATTGTGCAAGTTCTCCCACTTAAAAAGATGAGGCCTGTAATTTTCATCATAGGTACACTTCAACTATGACAGACAAAATGAGAGAAAAAAATCCAGAAAATCACATTGTAGGATTTTTTATGAATTTATTTGCAAATTGTGGTGGAAAATAAGTATTGGGTCAATAACAAAAGTTTATCTCAATACTTTGTTATATACCCTTTGTTGTTTTCTGTAAGTCTTCACAAGGTTTTCACACACTGTTGCTGGTATTTTGTCCCATTCCTCCATGCAGATCTCCTCTAGAGCAGTGATGTTTTGGGGCTGTTGCTGGGCAACACAAACTTTCAACTCCCTCCAAAGATTTTCTATCACTGCTCTAGAGGAGATCTGCATGGAGGAATGGGCCAAAATACCAGCAACAGTGTGTGAAAACCTTGTGAAGACTTACAGAAAACGTTTGACCTCTGATCATTGCCAACAAAGGGTATATAACAAAGTATTGAGAATAAATTCATTAAAAATCCTACAATGTGATTTTCTGGAAAAAAAAATCTCATTTTGTCTGTCATAGTTGAAGTGTACCTATGATGAAAATTACAGGCCTCATCTTTTTAAGTGGGAGAACTTGCACAATTGGTGGCTGACTAAATACTTTTTTGGCCCACTGTATAACTAGGAATGTGACAGATTATTTACAGTAGCAGCATTGTATGGGGTGAGTCAAAAATGTTTGTGCAAAAAGGTTCAATGCAGATAGTCCAGATAGCTATTTGGTTAACTATTTAACTACTTATGGCTTTGGGGGTAGAAGGTGTTCAGGGTCCTTTTTGTTCCAGATTTGGTGCATCGGTTCCACTTGTCATGCGGTAGCGGAAAGAACAGTCTATGACCTGGGTGACTGGAGTTTTAGACCATTTTTAGGGCCTTCCTCTGACACTGCCTGATGTAGAGTTCCTTGATGGCAGGGAGCTTGGCCCCAGTGATATACTGTCCGGTACACACTACACTCTGTAGCACCTTGCAGTCAGATGCCAAGCAGTTGCCATATCAAGCGGGGATGCAGCTAGTCAAGATGCTCTCAATGGTGCAGCTGTAGAACTTTTTGAGGGTCTGCGGGGCCATGCCAAATCTTTTCAGCCTCCTGAGAGGGAAGAGGTTTTGTCGTGCCCTCTTCACAACTGTGTTGGTGTGTGTGGACCATGTTTCTTGTTTGTCAAATGAAGTGAGCGCACGGATGGGAAGAAAAATATTTTTTAGTTTGTGTTAAAAAAAAAATATATTACATTGTTTGGGTTTCAACTTGTAGCGTTATACTGTTTATTAAAGATGTACCCAAGTCCATAGACAAAAAAGTGAAGGAAGTGAGATGAGAGAAGTTGCCCACACATCGTTGACGGCCCGCAAATGGAAGTGAGTTCGTCACCGACCAAGAAATTAGAACATAGTCACAGCTCTGGCTGTTTTCAAAATTGCTCAATAAACCGTGGCTCTGTGGCAGGCAGTCTGTCAGAAGCAGCAGGCCGCACCCCCCCCCCAATGGCAATGCTTGGCACCCTGGATGAGAATAGAGCCTATGCAGTGGAGCATGTCCTAATGCGGCCCACCAGTCCGCAGGGCACCCCGGCCATACTGTACAATACTGACACTGCTTTCACTTCTTCTCTCACTCCTCTTCGCCGTCTCTCTCTGCAGAGAGAAACATTACAACACCACATAGAAATGACACTAGCGCCGTGAAAATACCTAACTAGTAAGGGTGTTGCAGATGTTCGTCCAAGACGGAGCGTGTCGAATTAAAATAAAAGCCCAAAAGTGCTAAACACTCAACAGCCTCCACTCAATAAAATCAGTCAGTCATAACTTCAGCATATGACCATCAATGCAAAAGTGAAGCATTTTTTGTGTGTTTTCAATGATGCTGTGTACACTGTTTCCTCCCCAAAATGTTTTATGATCACATAAAAAAATAAAGGTTTGTCAATTTAGCAGACGCTCTTAACCTTAATTGCTCCTGTAATTTGCTATGGTTAAGGGCCTTGCTCAAGGGAAATTGACAGATTTTTCACCTAGTCGACTCGGTTACTGGCCCAACGCTCTTAACCACTAGATTACATGCTATCCCAAATGTGTGATGAACTGGGGATGACCTGTCTAATGGACAGGATGAATAATCTCATGTTGTTGATCATAGTGAGCAAATTGTCTCTTTCCAGACATGTATCTTAATAGGACATCATTAGTGTCTCCTTGTTTCCACTAACGAAGTAATGGAATCAATAACGTCTTGAAGGTCCTCGCCATTATAAAAACCCTGTCTTTTATTGAGTTATTCACTGTGGAATGATAGGTGGAATGATACGGTCTTTGCTAACAGGCCGTTAATTTAATCTGCTTAGATTCTGAGTTTACTACCTTTATCCTAATTTCTGAGTTTTGTCAGGGGATATGTTGACATTAGTGTGTTTGTGTGTTTAGATTTTCACTGCTCTGCCTCCTCTCACGCTGGGCATATTTGAGCGTTCATGCAGGAAAGAGAACATGCTGAAGTACCCGGAACTCTACAAAACCTCCCAAAATGCCATGGGCTTCAACACCAAGGTAGGTCATGTGTCTGTTTATGCTGCATTGAAGAACGTTAAAGGAACATTGTCTCAACAATTCCATAATTTTCCACTTTTATGCATCATGTCTGTCTGGGACACATTTTCATTCATCGTAAAGTCAATGCTTAAGTATTTCTAAGCTTAAATAGGTTAACTTAGGCTTACTTTGCACCAACAAACAAAAAGCGAGACAGATGACTGCAATTAACCAGGCTGTTTTTTTTCTAAACCTCCTTTCTGTCTCCGAATTGACATCCTTTACACACAATGGAGACCTGATAAGCTCCAAATGCGTCTTTCCCCATTGGCCTGTGTCTGACCTATGGGGTCTCTACCACCAGTCTGACCGGGTGCAATGGTCAGAGGGTGTCTGTCTGTCTGTCTGGAGGGGCTGTCGGTTAGCTTTCCCTGCTGTCTGTTAATGAAGATGTCTCCCCTTCTCCACGCCTACCCCTCCCTCCCTCCATCTACCACCCCCGCCTAACTCCCTTACTTTACAGCCGTGGAGAGCCGGTTAGTGCAGCATGGAGACGGATTAAAGCCCGAGTGGCCACCGAGGTCATGGGCGACAGGGACAGGAGAAGTGGGGGGATAGCGGCCCGGAGGAGTGGGGGTGTAAAGGAAGAGTGCTCTTCTGCCAGGGTGTGATGGCATCCAATGTGGAAAATTATGCAATTTGTTTAAGCAAGGGCCTGTTTGCACTGGAGTCCTTCTGCCTAGTCTGGCAGAGCTTGGCCTAAGTACTGTAAATAAGACAACCCCAGTCTACTGGTCTCTCTCGACCCCGGGAAGTTGGCCTGCATGGGGCCAGTCACCTCAGTTAGTGACCCACGGACCATAGCCGGCATTTCCCCCTCATAGCTTTTAGTTGTGTCTGGGTGAGAGAAGGGCTCTGTATGGCCCAGTGTTACATTACCCTCTAGGGAATAGCAGGATGACATTGTGCAAGACAGGCCACAGTCTCGGAAAAAACTGACTTGTTGATTCATATTGGTTTTCCACCATTTTTGTTTGACCAGTAATTTCTTAACACATGTAAATAATGACTTGTCCAGGTCACCGTTGTGTTTTAAATGGACTGTCAACTCTTTCCCTCTGATATTGTCTTTGCCACATGGCCCTAGGCGAGGTGCCAAAAATCCAGCAGGAATTTGCCCGAATCCCCTTTCTTTCTGCACGCCTGGGTCTTTTGTACACAAACAGATACTGTCTGGGTGAATTAAAGGCATTTGTGTTGAGGAAGGGGGCAGGGGAAGGGTGTGAAATATTTAAGACGTCGCCCGCCCTCGCCACTGGGCCCCCTTTCACCACTGTGGCCCCTTTCACTTTTAATTACATATTTTTGACACTTCAGTCACTCTAATAAACCTCAGTCCCCTGATGTGGCCACCAGTAATTACACTGTCCCCCCCGCTCTGTGCAACAGCATTAAAGAGGAAGGACTGGAAATATTTGGCTCGATATAAAGTACATGCATTCATGCTTTTTTAAGCAATTAGGCGCTGCACAATGGGCCTGAATCTTTTAGCCTGGGCACGAACAAGGACAGGCAGGCATTCACACTGGTGTTCTTCGAAACTCGCCGGGATACAGCGGAGGGGGTAGAAGTGGGGGGAGGGGAGTGAGGCTTCACTGTGACAAATGATTATGAACATTCGGGGTGGCAGGTAGCCTAGTAGTTAGGGCGTTGGGCCAGTAACCGAAAGGTTGCTGGATCAAATCCCCAAGCTGAAAAGGTAAAAATCTGTCGTTCTGCCCCTGAACAAGGCGGTTAAGCCACTGTTCCCCGGTAGGCCGTCATTGTAAATAAGAATTTGTTCTTAACTTACTTACCTAGTTAAATAATAGGTTAAATACATTTTTTAAAGTATTTATTGATTTCATTAGTATTCGTTAGGTTGCTGGGCACTTGGAAAGTCTGTTTTTTTCCACACTGTTGTGCTGGGTAGAGTGAGGAGGGTGATGTGAGGAGGTGTTGTTCCACACTGTTGTGCTGGGCAGAGTGAGGAGGGTGATGTGAGGAGGTGTTGTTCCACACTGTTGTGCTGGGCAGAGTGAGGAGGGTGATGTGAGGAGGTGTTGTTCCACACTGTGTTGAGCTGGGCAGAGTGAGGAGGGTGATGTGAGGAGGTGTTGTTCCACACTGTTGTGCTGGGCAGAGTGAGGATGTGTTGTTCCACACTGTGTTGTGCTGTGCAGAGTGAGGAGGGTGATGTGAGGTGTTGTTCCACACTGTTGTGCTGGGCAGAGTGAGGAGGGTGATGTGAGGAGGTGGTGTTGTTCCACACTGTGTTGTGCTGGGCAGAGTGAGGAGGGTGATGTGGAGGAGGTGGTGGTGTTCCACACTGTGTTGTGCAGGGCAGAGGGAGGATGGTGATGTGAGGAGGTGTTGTTCCACATTGTGTTGTGCTGGGCAGAGTGAGGAGGGTGATGTGACGAGGGGTTGTTGTTCCACACTGTTGTGTTGGAGGGTTGGGTTGTTGTTCCACACTGTTGTGTTGGAGGGTGAGGTGGGGCTGTTGCCAGTGGGAGGCTAATTGGGTTTAAACGTGTAGTTGTAACATTGGAGATCATCTGTCACACATTGAGAAGGGGGTGCTCCTACCCCAGCGTGGGGGCTTGTTGGCAGGGTGGGAGGTGAAGTAAGGGGGGATAGGGGTTGGACTAAGGGCTCTTGTTTTGTTAAGGTGAGAAGGTCATGCCAGAGAGGCCAAGGTATGACATAGAGCCCGAACAAGACACACTCCTCCTGTTCCTCCTCTACTCCTGTTCCCCTCCCCACCTGTGGACTACAACACTTGGTTTCCTCATCTGTTTCTAGTGCTCACTAGTGTTTTTTTGTATGAAGCATGCTTTTTATTTTATTTATCTTTTGCCGAAATACTGAGACATTCTCGCATTTGTACAACAAATAATCCTCATCCCCAGACTTCGCCCCGCAGCCCCAGACGTAACTTCCGACCACAGAATCCCCAATTGCTGACTTAACTACACATGACACAGATCCACCATTAGGGAATCTGCACTAAAGGGAAACAAGTTGGAGTACAAGGAAAAGCATGCTGCATATGCCTGCTCTTTTAAACAACTGTTTCGAGCACTAAGAGTTGATCGTTATTCCAAAATTGCTTAAAACCTGTGAAAAACGCATCGACTTCAATAAGCCGGCGGTTTTATAATATGTCTTGGATAAGAAATTGTGCGTTCATAGACCGGTTTTATGAAGTTGTCGAGGGCGCGTTTTTACGGAAGTGTGAAAATAATTTGGTCTTGCTGCCTGCCAAAAATGAATTAAAAAGTGAATATTGAGTGAAGTGTTCCCCCGCCACCCCGTTTTATTAAAATCTATTTCAACTTTTTATAGTGGAGCAGGGTATGTGAACGAGGGGGCATGAAGACAGACTTTTTTGGCGGGGTTGATTTCACGGCCATTTCATGCTACATCACCCTTTAGTGTTGTGTTTGGCGACATCCGAGCATAATGTACATTTGAAACACTGTGGTTTGGGAGAGGGACTATTGATTTAAACGGCTCATCCAAAATCTACAAACGCACACCAACAGCACACACATACTGTAGAGTCGCCTGTGTGGAAACACACAAACTACTGTGTGCCCCTTCTTTTCCAGCTTCTTACTAATTACCGTAAAAACAAGTTAATCCACGTCAAACATGTCAACTTCTCCATGTTTTCAGATTGATTTCTGCTTGTTCAGTGCCCTCTTCATTTATTTTTCCCCCAATCTTAAATTTGCATATGAAAGACTGTTGAAATTTGATGTGGGGGGGGTCTACAGGGAAAGGGAAATCCTGCCCCCCACATAGTCCGACATACGTGCACACACACACCAAACCTACACACATCCCTGCACCCTCTTCTACAGTCCTACACACAGGAGGATATACAAAGTGTGTGTCAGCGGGGTGGCCATTCAGAGAGGAGGCCCTACAAAACCGCCACTTAGCCAACTGCTGAGCCGGGACAAAGAGCCAAGGTCAGTGGTCGCTAGGCGGGTTGGGTCGGCCAACGGGTTTCTCATGCTTTTTCCTCTCCTTTTCTCCCTGGAACCCCCCAACCTACCCAACCCCCTCTCTCCTCCATCCTTCTCTCCCCCCTCCTTGCAGGTCTTCTGGGCCCATTGTCTGAATGGCCTCTTCCACTCGGTCATCCTCTTCTGGGTCCCCCTCACAGCCTTCCAGCACGGTAAGCACCTCCTAGAGACTCTAACCCTGACCTCCTAGAAACCCTGACCTCCCAGGGACTCTAACCCTGACCTCCTAGAAACCCTAACCTCCCAGGTACTCTAACCCTGACCTCCTAGAAACCCTAACCTCCCAGGGACTCTAACCCTGACCTCCCAGGGACTCTAACCCTGACCTCCCAGGGACTCTAACCCTGACCTCCCAGGGACCCTAACCTCCCAGAGACTCATCTGGCACCTTGCTATTTGTGACTGAGCCTGGATTTCTAGTCTCTACATGCTCTGGGTAGAATGAGGCCAGTTAACACATACCTTATCTTGATTACTTTTCTTTTTTTACCCACAACCTCATGAATTATAAACATTGGCATGCTTGGCACGCACGCACACTCAAACATAGACACACACACACACACACACTTTCAAGTTCCCTTGTTCAGCTCACACTTCACTATATGGCAAAGTAGCTACAATTCTCAGACTGTGGTAAGGCTCAGGGTTGAGAGAATGGGTATCTTTGAGTCGATGGAGTCTTGGCTGGTGGAGCCAGAGGACCACACAGGCTTGGGCCTGCTCTCCAAATAAAGCGAAGAGTGAAGCCCCTTCAGTCTGACTGACAGGCTGTCAGCAAGGCTTCGAAGCACACATAGGCATGTGACTAGCCAAAAGCAAAAAGGAGCCAGTGTCTTGCTCTCCCTCTTTCTTCTTCTCTTTCTCCCTCTCTCGTTCTTCTTCTCTCCCGCCCTAACAATCTCCCCAAGCACGCCCATGTGTTGAATTTGGAGGTTGCTCAGAAGTTAGGGGGTATTGAAGTAAATGTTGCTAGTACAATCAATGAGGCAATTTTTTTTTTTTTTAACTGAACAAAAGTTGACCCATGCCTTTACCGGTATTTGAGTTGCAGTTTGCTTTGATTTGAATACTTTATTTGTCAAAGATTACTGGACTAATTCTTGTTTTCTTTTTCAATAATAATCTGGTTTAACTGGTCACATCAACCATAGTCCAGACTGCTTCCTGATTCCTCCATCAGGTTGCTCCATTAAGCATATGCAATGGACACACACACACACACAGTCTTGTACAGCTCACCTTGTGGGGACACACAATTCTATCCCATTCAAAGTCCTATTTTCCCTCAACCTAATCCGTACTCTTACCCTAAGCCTAGCTCCTAACCCTTAATGTAATTCTAACACTAATTCTAACCTTAACCCTAAACCCCCTAGAAATAGTATTTGACCTTGTGGGGACTAACTGTCAAATGTTTGTTTATTTACTTTTCTTGTGGGGACTTCTGGTCCCCACAAGAATAGTTAAACATGTCCACACACATCTCACTGCTCTAATGGGCCATTATGTCCAGTGTTACATTTCACTGCTCTAATGGGCCATTATGTCCAGTGTTACATTTCACTGCTCTAATGGGCCATTATGTCCAGTGTTACATTTCACTGCTCTAATGGGCCATTATGTCCAGTGTTACATTTCACTGCTCTAATGGGCCATTATGTCCAGTGTTACATTTCACTGCTCTAATGGGCCATTATGTCCAGTGTTACATTTCACTGCTCTAATGGGCCATTATGTCCAGATTTAACACTGGACATAATGGCTCATTAGAGCAGTGAGATGTAACACACATCTCACTGCTCTAATGGGCCATTATGTCCAGTGTTAAATCTCACTGCTCTAATGGGCCATTATGTCCAGTGTTAAATCTCACTGCTCTAATGGGACGTCATGTCCAGTGTTGCATGTCTAATGGGGCATCATGTCCAGTGTTGTATCTCTAATGGGGAATGATGCTCGCCTGCACATACAGTACTCACAGGCTGCATCCCAATTACTGGAACCGAATTGCAAAAATCACTGAAGCTGGAGACTCAAATCTCCCTCACAAACTTTAAGAATCAGCTGTCAGAGCAGCTTACCGATCATTGCACCTGTACACAGCCCATAAATAGCCCACCCAACTACCTCATCCCCATATTGTTTTTGTTTTTTTTACTCCTTTGCACCCCAGTATCTCTATATGTACATCTATCACTCCAGTGTTAATTCTAAATTGTAATTATTTTGCCACTATGGCCTATTTATTGCCTTACCTCCCTAATCTTACTACATTTGCACACATCGTATATAGCCTTTTTCTATTGTATTGTTGACTGTATGTTTGTTTATTCCATGTGTAACTCAGTGTTGTTTGTGTCACACTGCTTTGCTTTATCTTGGCCAGTTCGCAGTTGTAAATGAGAACTTGTTCTCAACTGGCCTACCTGGTTAAATAAAGGTGAAATGAAATAAATGCAGACCGTCTGTCTGCTCTTTGGTAGTTTTCTCCATAGCCGAGATTTCACATTTCTTCTGGTCTAGTGGAACTATCAAAGAGGGATATGACCATACGTCTAAAAGCTTTTCATGTTCATCCTTTTCACAGATACGGTCTTTGGCAACGGAAAGACCCCGGACTATCTCCTCTTAGGCAACATGGTTTATACAGTAAGTATGTGTCTCAAATGGCACCCTTGTGTGTGTGTGTGTGTGTGTGTGTGTGTGGTGCACTATGAAGGGAATAGGGTGCTATTTGGGACACAGCCTAAGTCTCTTTTGGATGAGCACACAGTCAGTTCAGCCCTCCCCTGACTGATAACCAGTGTTGTATTTCTGCTTTTTTAGCTTTGAGAATGAAGACATCTTTGTCTGTCTATCTGTAACCTTGTGTTAGCCTCAGCGTCTTGCTGTGAGATTATTTTTCAGTTTGTTTTGAATTTCTTTATTTTTTTTTGACCGTCTTGAGCGTCATTACTGTGTTTTGATCAAATATGTGTGAGTCAAACAGTATTTCAAGTTCTATACTAAGGAATACACATTTAGCTGTCATGTAAAAAAATAGCCTTTTCCTGTCAAACTTCTGACTTTGATTTTGACTTATTCTCAATAGCGAGGAAGATGTTGGTTTAGCATTTAACGTTGATGTTCTGTTTCCTAGTTTGTGGTCATCACCGTGTGCCTTAAAGCTGGCCTGGAGACCTCATCGTGGACTATGGTAGGCTCTCTCCTCTCACTACAATATCTTGTCTTTTCATCGTCATTCTCTTATGGTACCACAAACACTTGTAACAGAGGCAGATCTTCAAAGGTCCATAATAATGCTCCATCCAGCTTTTCCTCTTCCTCCTGCCACTCCTGGCCACCATTCACACGACATAGGCTTTTCAGCAGCGCTACTAGCAGAATGACTTAGTCATTGTATAATTACTCTACAATAAGATGGTTAGTACTCTGTATTTACTGTTTACTGAACTCTCCCTGCCAACACTCTATTTATGTAAAGACAAAAGGAAGTAACATTCTCTGTCTCCTCCAGTTCAGTCACATTGCCATCTGGGGCAGCATCAGCCTGTGGGTGGTGTTCTTCGGTATCTACTCCTCTCTGTGGCCGCTCATCTCTCTGGCTCCGGACATGTCTGGCGAGGTAAACACTCATCTTACCCTCCACCCTCCTTTAAACCCAGCAAAACATTTCTGGTTACCTCTTCATTCCCAGAAAGTTAGTAAGGGCTCCATTGGAAAATTAACAAACGTTGTAGGAATGTTCACCCCCCGCAGCAGTGAAAAACCCTACTGTATCATGCTGTCATTCATAACTCAACAGAATGTACAGTATCTCCTAACATTGCTGTTACTGACTAAGGGTGGTAGTTGTTGAGAAGGATTTCAATGTGTCTATGCCGTAACCCAACTCTGTGTCTCATCGGAGGGCCAGAGGGGATCTAGACTGTCGGGACTGACAGATTCTGGGTTGTGTTGCGGAATGACTTAATTGGGCCCAATTAGCCCACTGTTTGTGTTATGTCACCCTCGCTTGCCCACTAAGTATCTGCAGGTGACGGTGAAACCTTGTCGCTGTACGGAGGAGCGATTCAACAATTCACACTAAAACCTGAAGTATTTGTGGTGGTGTTGTCAGCAAAGTTATATTATAGCAGGTATTTGTGTCTAAGCATTGTATTTGTAATACATCAAAATTAAACAGAATCAAACAGATATTCAGAACAAGGTAAAGTGTCTTAAATGCATTTTGCGGTATGACACATAAGGCACTCCTCCCTTGGTGCATCCCCGCCCGCCCGCACACACACACACACTCACACTGGTGCTTTCATCCAGTCCCTGCAGTTTTGGAGTAAAGGGAGTGATGGTGCTCTCTGGACAGCTTGGTAACCCTATGCCTAGCTCAGCCGTGGGGACCCCAGTACATCATCACACTGGAATTATGTTCCTGACACCCGAGAACATATCAGAGTCCTGCTAAATGACACCAGGCCTCCCAGGCCCCAGTTGTGGCAGAGTGGAGGTCTCTACAGGGTTGTTCCACCTCGAAACCAACCATCTCAGATTGTTCTGATATTGTTGGTTTGTTCTGTTAGAAACAGATAAGATTACATTCCTGCAACATTATTGTGTTGAAATATAATTAGATCTCTTAGATTGCATCCAAATTGGCCATTTTAATTTATAGGATTCATGTAATATTCCATAACTATAGTCCTAATATTCGATTTGGACCAAACTGTTTTCTAACAATGAGTAGGGACAAGGAATCCAAAGAAATAGTCAAAAGTCAACCACTGTCTGCCCACACCAATCCCACAACGAGTATATATTATCAGTTCTCTGTCTGACAAGGAGTATGGTGCTGCAGCTCGGGTATTGTTTCGTCATCCGTTGTAATGTGAAGTTGGTGACGTTTTCTTCCCCCTGTTCAGATACAGTTGTCATTGAAGTTATGTTTATGTCCCATCCCACGTCCTTACCAGATTCTGACCACTATTACAAAGGTACAGTGGGGCAAAAAAAGTATTTAGTCAGCCACCAATTGTGCAAGTTCTCCCACTTAAAAAGTTGAGAGGCCTGTAATTTTCATCATAGGTACACTTCAACTATGACAGACAAAATGAGAAAAAAAATCACATTGTAGGGTTTTTAATGAATTTATTTGCAAATTATGGTGGAAAATAAGTATTTGGTCACCTACAAACAAGCAAGATTTCTGGCTCTCACAGACCTGTAACTTCTTTTTTAGAGGCCCCTCTGTCCTCCACTTGTTACCTGTATTAATGGCACCTGTTTGAACTTGTTATCAGTATTAAAGACACCTGTCCACAACCTCACAGTCACACTCCAAGCTCCACTATGGCCAAGACCAAAGAGCTGTCAAAGGACACCAGAAACAAAATTGTAGACCTGCACCAGGCTGGGAAGATTGAATCTGCAATAGGTAAGCAGTTTGGTTTGACGAAATCAACTGTGGGAGCAATTATTAGGAAATGGAAGACATACAAGACCACTGATAATCTCCCTCGATCTGGGGTCCACGCAAGATCTCACCCCGTGTGGTCAAAATGATCACAAGAACGGTGAGCAAAAATCCCAGAACCACACGGGGGACCTAGTGAATGACCTGCAGAGAGCTGGGACCAAAGTAACAAAACCTACCATCAGCAAGGGCATTGAAGATGAAACGTGGCTGGGTCTTTCAGCATGACAATGATCCCCAAACACACCGCCCGGGCAACGAAGGAGTGGCTTCGTAAGAAGCATTTCCAGGTCCTGGAGTGGCCTAGCCAGTCTCCAGATCTCAACCCCATAGAAAATCTTTGGAGGGAGTTGAAAGTCCGTGTTGCCCAGCAACAGCCCCAAAACATCACTGCTCTAGAGGAGATCTGCATGGAGGAATGGGCCAAAATACCAGCAACAGCGTGTGAAAACCTTGTGAAGACTTACAGAAAATGTTTGACCTCTGTCATTGCCAACAAAGGGTATATAACAAACTTTTGTAGGTGACCAAATACTTATTTTCCACCATAATTTGCAAATAACTTCCTAAAAAAATCCTACAATGTGATTTTATGGATTTTTTTCCTCATTTTGTCTGTCGTAGTTGAAGTGTACCCATGATGAAAATTACAGGCCTCTCTCATCTTTTTAAGTAGGAGAACTGGCACAATTGGTGGCTGACCAAATACTTTTTTGCCCCACTGTATATATTGGTTTGCTTACTGTGTAAGCAGTCTCTGGACAAGTTATGACAGCAACCCATGCTTTGGTTTTGTCGGTCACGGTGTCAAATGCTAACTTTTTAGCATTTGTAGCACAAATCCAAAATGATGGTACCTAATACCTATATTAGTATTTTCAAGCTTCATATTCAAATCATCCCAAAGTATCGAAAAAATGATTGTGTAACTCAATTATGTTACTTATACAGTTGAAGTTGTAAGTTTACATACACTTAGGTTGGAGTCATTAAAACTAGTTTTTCAACCACTCCACAAATTTCTTGTTAACAAGCTATAGTTTTGGCAAGTCATTTAGGACATCTACTTTGTGCATGACACAAGTAATTTTCCAACAACTGTTTACAGACAGATTATTTCACTTATAATTCACTGTATCACAATTCCAGTGTGTCAGAAGTTTACATACACTAAGTTGACTGCCTATAAACAGCTTGGAAAATTCCAGAAAATTATGTCCTGGCTTTAGAAGCTTCTGATAGGCTAATTGAAATCATTTGAGTAAATTGGAGGTGTACCTGTGGATGTATTTCAAGGCCTACCTTCAAACTCAGTGCCTTTTTTGCTTGACATCACGGGAAAATCAAAAGAAATTAGCCAAGACCTCATAATAAAAATTGTAGACCTCCAAGTCTGGTTCATCCTTGGGAGCAATTTCCAAATGCCTGAAGATGCTGGAGGAAACGGGTACAAAAGTATCTACAGTAAAATGAGTCCTATATTGACTTAACCTGAAAGGCTGCTCAGCAAGGAAGATGCAACTTTTTGGAGAAATGTCTTCTGGTCTGATAAAACAAAAATATAACTGTTTGGCCATAATGACCATCGTTATGTTTGGAGGGAAAAGGGGGAGGCTTGCAAGCCGAAGAACACCATCCCAACTGTGAAGCACAGGGGTGGCAGCATCATGTTGTGGGGGTGCTTTGCTGCAGGAGGGACTGGTGCACTTCACAAAATAGATGGCATAATGGGGAAGAAAAATTGTGTATATTTTGAAGCAATATCTCAAGACATCAGTCAGGAAGTTAAAGCTTGGTCGCAAATGGGTCTTCCAAATGGACAATGACCCCAAGCATACTTTCAAAGTTGTGGCAAAATGGCTTAAGGACAACAAAGTTGAGGTATTGGAGTGGCCATCACAAAGCCCTGATCTCAATCCCATAGAAAATGTGTGGGCAGAACTGAAAAAGTGTGTGCGAGCAAGGAGGCCTACAAACCTGACTCCGTTACACCAGCTCTGTCAGGAGGAATGGGCCAAAATTCACCCAACGTATTGTGGGAAGCTTGTGGAGCTTGTGGAAGGCTACCCAAAATGTTTGTTAAAAAACAACAACAATTTAAAGACAATGCTACCAAATACTAATTGAGTGTATGTAAACTTCTGATCCACTGGGAATGTGATGAAAGAAATAAAAGCTGAAATAAATCATTCTCTCTACTATTATTCTGACATTTCACATTCTTAAAATAAAGTGGTGATCCTAACTGTCCTAAGACAGGGAATTTTTACTAGGATTAAATGTCAGGAATGGTGAAAAACTGAGTTTAAATGTATTGGGCTAAGGTGTATGTAAACTTCTGACTTCAACTGTAGATGATTTGGATATGAAGAGCAAAAATGCAATGCAATTGGTACTATTGACCTGCTTTGGATTTCTGAACTGACATGGAACGACCCTGCACTAGCAGCAAACACCTCTCTTTCGCTGACTCACTTTCCCTCTGTCACTGTTGCTCTGTCGTTCTCGCTTGATCTCTCACTTACAAACACTTTCTTTCTCTCTGCCTCTTCCCCTCTCCTCTTTCTTTTCCATGTTCTCTCTTTCCCCCCTCCCTCTATCACCCACCTTCCCCTCTGTCTCTGTGTCTGTTTGTAATGCCTGAGGGTCATGATATAGACACCACTTCTTGTTCTACAGTTTCTGACTCCACAATTCACCTCATTCAAGAAAGACGTTGAGCAATGGCTGACTTAATGCGATAGCATTTGTCAGTGTCAGTGAGTTTGAGCTTTACTTGGACGATTGACAAGACAGGTGCCTTGGACCATCCCTTAAACATCTTGAAACAGACATCTTAAGTTTGACAAGATGCTTGTTTGGCCCAGGCCCAAACCACACATGAATTTTAGCCTTGAGTTGACGTGGATGAAAAAGGAAGATTCAAATCGGATATTTTCCGAGGAGTGACATGAGCTGCTATAGTAAGGGGCTTAGGCACACCATACGAGATGACACGGCAAATGCCATCACCCTGGCCCGTCTCCTGGCGATTTCCTGTCGCTATCAACAACACAGCTGTAAGGATGTTAGAGCATAGATAACTCTGTTCCTTTCCGACACCTGCCATTTCCTTTGCTTTTGCCAGCGTCTGCAGGGAACAGTACTTATTCTCACACTCACTTGACTGCTTGTCATCGACACTTTGGATTCACCCCTCAACAGGTGCGCATCACATTCCTCCCGCAGTTTGTGCCAAGCGATAAGCAACACGTTCTCCTCAGTGTTTTGCTCAGAAGGGAGAGGTTCATATTTTGGCATACTACAGACGTACAGCATAGAGACAGACGTTTTCAATACGAAGGACATATGAACATTTAATAGAATTAAAGGTTATCTTCATAAATTGTATGTCTTTTGTGTCCTGAGAACCTTCACCGAAAGTTAACTTTTCTGAAATTGAACCCTCCAGAAATGTCAGATTAACAAATCCTTTTGGGTTACTTTGATCAGTCGTAGTCATGAAATGTTAACAGTACATGGAAGGGCTACATATCAGTTCATGTAAAATAAAAAGGTATTAAAAATAAGAAATCCAGGACACCGATAATGAAAGGTGACTTCACCGTCTCCTTAGGCTCTGGTCAAAAGTAGTGCACCTTGTATGGAATATGGTGACATTCACTCACATGTTTGTTTGAATGGAATTATTTATATTGAAGTACAACTATAGAGCCTCCAGTGCAAGCAGCTCATCAGGACTCACTTGCTTTGAAGAACAATAATGCCCCTACAGAATGGCACAGAGGCCAGCTGCACCTCACTAGATAACCCATCCTCTCTCCACTCAGGCCAGCTCCACTCAGCCATGACCAGTCTAGGACAATAGAGATGGTGCGTCCATGTTTTGACGGTGTGGGTGTCCCCTGTGCGGGTGTCTGCGTGCGTGCGTGCTTGTATGTATGTGTGTGTGTGTGTGTGTGTGTGTGTGTGTGTGTGTGTGTGTGTGTCTACACGTGGACTATCACCAGTGATCCTGCGATTGAAGTAGCAGGGCCACAGATGACAGATCTCCCAATTTCTCCACTATCTCCCAAATCACCAGGGACCCCTAAAAACTCAAACGAGGCTCCCAGCCCACTGTGGTTTTATAGAATCCACAAGGTTCCTCACTATTAAACCTGTGACAGCTATGATGGAATTAAAGGCACTTCAGCATTTCTATTGACTTTGTCCCCTCCACTGGTTTCCCTCTGTGTCTGTGTTTTAGGAATACTTAAGGCCTTTAAGAACCGCTCCTGTGTCGTATGGTAGCCCCCTCTGTGCTGTCGTTGAAAACCCAATGATTTATGGAAGACTTGAGCGGCTGTGGAAGCCACGGGATAGTCCATGGTGTGAGACTTGCTGTGTGTGTGTTATGTGTGTCAGTATATGTAGTTGAATGGCCATGGATATGGGCGTACTTGTCATTATCCGTGAGCTAATACATGTCAAACTGACACAGTCTGTCGGCTAATCTATCTCACTTTAATAATTCTTGAGTCACGTTGTAAATCACTATCGGACAGTTGTGCCTAGATGACTTCTGTTGAGCTATTACTGTTTTTGTTAGCGTTCTGTCCTATGTTTTTCTTCGGGATATCTCAGGGCTATTGAGAGGCGACACGCAGAGAGTAAACAGATGGACCCAATTGAGCAGGCCCAGTTTAAGTTTTCCATAGTAAAAGCTTGCTGGGGTGGGGGTGTTAGGGATTTGCTTTTGCGTTGCAATGATGACATGCAGGGAATTTGTGGGCCGCGTCCGACGTCCGAACAAGGCCCCTCACATACTCTTGCTCTCTTTCTCCTTCGATCTCTCTTTCTCCTTCGATCTCTCTTTCTCCTTCGATCTCTCTTTCTCCTTCGATCTCTCTTTCTCCTTCGATCTCTCTCTCTCTCCTTCGATCTCTCTCTCTCTCCTTCGATCTCTCTCTCTCTCCTTCGATCTCTCTCTCTCTCTCTCTCTCTCCTTCGCTCTCTCTCCTTCGCTCTCTCTCTCTCTCTCTCCTTCGCTCTCTCTCCTTCGCTCTCTCTCTCTCTCCTTCGCTCTCTCTCTCTCCTTCGCTCTCTCTCTCTCTCCTTCGCTCTCTCTCTCTCCTTCGCTCTCTCTCTCTCTCTCTCTCTCCTTCGCTGTCTCTCTCTCTCTCTCTCCTTCGCTGTCTCTCTCTCGCTCTCTCTCTCCTTCGCTGTCTCTCTCTCGCTCTCTCTCTCCTTCGCGCTCTCTCTCTCCTTCGCGCTCTCTCTCTCCTTCGCGCTCTCTCTCCTTCGCGCTCTCTCTCTCCTTCGCGCTCTCTCTCTCCTTCGCGCTCTCTCTCTCCTTCGCGCTCTCTTCAGGGCATTAAGTTTGCCTCCATCTCTTTTCTCTCCCACCATCCTCAGGGACTGGCTTTTTCATTCTGCGACTGTGTTCACAGCCTATCCGACCACTCAATAACCTTAAGGATTTGGTTTCGGGTGGTAGCATGGAGCTGGTCATGGGACTTTTGGGGGGCTTTTTTTGGCCAAACGTATAGATCCAGCTTCAGTTTGTAGCATAGAAATCTGCACCCTCAAATCACCCAATAGCCATTTCCCTAGATCCTTAGCTCCATAGCAGAACAGTCTACCCCTCTGTTCCAACATTCACCCCAGTCGTATGGTCCGGTAGAGCCAGCTGAATTTAGCCAAACGGACATGGATGGCTTTAGACCAAATCATTCACTGGGACTGGATTTGACTTTTTTTTAAACTTGTCCTTTCATCGGGCCCAATAAAAAAAAAAAAATGCCGTACAAAGAGACTCTGCGCCCAGGCTGCTAGTGTCCAAATATGAATCCAGAGGCTTTGGCTATGGCAGCACCAGGGCCATGCAGAGAAAAGGGGAGAGACTCAAATCTGACAGCCTTTCAGATATGACAGAACGAGACATGGTAAGAGTGAGGTGTGTGTGTGTGTTTGCATGCTTCTGTGTGTGTGTGCGTATGCGGTGGGCGTGTGTGGAAAGTTGGCTTTTCTCAATCTATGCTTTCTAAAGCCAAAGGCCTTGGAACGGGGTGAATAGTGAAGGCCTTGATTGTCCTTCCTTCATATTTACCATCACAATGGCAGGCATTAACATTCTTGGGGCCTTACTATCACTGTGGCCTGCCTGGCATGATCAGCCAACTGCTGCTGCGCTGAGACCCCCTGATCAATGCATCCGAGCATAGTAATCAGACGCCGCAGCACTGAGCCGACTGGATCAGTCCTGTCCCTTGACAGTCACATAAAGGATGGTTTGAAAAATCAGTTTTCTTAAACTGAGACTCAAAGTTTTAAGATTGTGAAAAATGACAAACGACTGTTGGCGTGTCCATATCGTATTCAGAGTGAAACCACTGCATCATTTTGTAGATCTAAATATATTTAGAATGTGATTCTCAAACAAATAGCCTTCAACAGCTCTGCAACAGCAAGAAAAGCTTGCTGGTCTGCTTTAAACCAGATCTTGCTGGTCTGCTCCAGACCAAATCTTGCTGTTCTGCTTCAAACCAGATCTAAGGATTTAAGTGACACAGTGAATGTTTTTTCACCTATGGCTATGAACTAACTTGGCTGTGTGTGTGTCTATTTTTGTGAGTGTGTCTGTCTCTCCAGTGGCTGTGAGGGGGTTGACAGCCTGTCAAAACACTCTGCCCTGTAGCTGCGGACACCACTGTCTGCCCACCCAGACGAGTTTGTTTGTCCTAAAATACATCCACCTGCACCCCAGCTCCATCTCTAGCATCTACCAAAATGGCTGGCTCTGCCAGTATTTAATGTGTCTATCTTCAAATCCTCAACAGATAAACATTTATTAAGATTTAGTTGAGCATTGAATTTACAGATTAGAGAAGTAGTCAGACATTCAATGCAGTTTGCTGTAAATGTTTGTTATGATTTGTTGTTTTGGATATGTTGTTTGTGCTTTGTATTATTTATGATGATATTTTGGAACAGTATTTGTAAGAAGTTGGAGTTTAAATTAGGAGCTGGTTTATTTTCCATGCTCGTTGACTTCAATGTATTGTATTTAATGTGCTGAGACACTGTCCGCGGTTTATTTTTTTATTTTTCTAGACACTTTAAATGCGGCTATTAAAATGTGGGAAACATTGGATGAAAACAAAAATAATTAAAGTTGGCGTTACGATAAAGAAAAGTCTATGTTTCTACCCGGGACTGCCTAACTTCAAACTTGACGTGAATATGTCCTGTGCGCTAATGTAATTTTCCCTCTACTTGTATTTTGGCCACTGCTGGCCAAAATAGAAAAGCTCCATTCATTCCAATATCATTTCAAACATTCGGAAAAAGCCATTTTGATTTCCACTCATTTGGGATTTCCTCTTTCCCCGATGTTTTGTCAGACATCATAGTCCGTTTGCCTGATAATGGAGAGCAGATTAGCTCATTTAGGAACACCTGAACCCTTTGATAACTTTGACATTGATCCGTGTGTGTGTGTCTCCTAAGGCGCCATCCAAGGGTCCGGCCTGTTCCTAATTACAGGAAGACCCTTGTCTGGGGGCCCCTGCGGTTTGAACAACTGGCACAAGCATGTACTGCCCAAATTGCTGATGCGAGGAGGCGTGAGTTTTGCTTTTTGACATGTAATGACCGATAGTTTCACAGCAGCCAGGCCAAAGCAAACACAGCCCTGCGCAGACGGCTGTATGTGACGGGCCGAGCCAAGAGGATTCCTCTCTGACTCCGCCCGCCAGACCAAATGGAACATACACAGCTGTAGTTGCCCACCATCTTCGAATAGGTCAATGGAAAGACTACCTTTTAGAACTGAACTCAGTGGATGTTCATGTGTTGCTGCTAACCCCTTCTAATGTTTCTCTTTCCTTGTACTGAGGATCGAGTGAACGCCCTTCAGGCATCATCAGGGCAACAGGTTACTAGTGGAGATGGGTTTCGGGGTTCGAGTTGAGAATCCCCTTCACCCTTCTTCCCATTGATACCTCACCAGTGGCCTGTCTGCTGAGGAGGCATCCCGCTTCGCTGCACCGTCATTCCCCACCTGCACTTGAGGCCAGTCACTGTAGCTAACAGTTGCCACCAGGATGGGAAATTAATGGGTTAGGGCAAAAATGCCATTGAAAATGTAATGACAAGCATGAAGAAGTGTTTCCTACTGTATTTCCTCCACTCTGGCTGAAAGTTTCCTTTTGGCACAGATCTAGGATTAGCTACATGCTTACCTTAATCATTTGAGGGTTGAATGCAAAATTGATCTTAGATCAGCTACACCCTACCCCACCCCCCGCTCCACTCTGTTCACAGGTATGTTGTCCAATACCTCTTCCTTGTCAGAAATTGAGCTTTACCCAAGGTTTCTCTACTGATAGGGAATAATTGGAATAAGGGGTTTGGACATGGTTCCCATTGGTCTGTTTGGAGAGTGAAATAACACCACAGTAACTGCCTACCCTGGTAAAGAACACCACAGTAACTGCCTACCCTGGTAAAGAACACCACAGTAACTGCCTACCTTGGTAAAGAACACCACAGTAACTGCCTACCCTGGTAAAGAACACCACAGTAACTGCCTACCCTGGTAAAGAACACCACAGTAACTGCCTACCCTGGTAAAGAACACCACAGTAACTGCCTACCCTGGTAAAGAACATCACAGTAACTGCCTACCCTGGTAAAGAACACCACAGTAACTGCCTACCCTGGTAAAGAACACCACAGTAACTGCCTACCCTGGTAAAGAACACCACAGTAACTGCCTACCCTGGTAAAGAACACCACAGTAACTGCCTACCCTGGTAAAGAACACCACAGTAAGTCACTGCCAAAGCTACTTCCTTAGCCCCAGGCTTCTCAAGATCATAGTTAAAAACCCAAACAGCAACGTGTCATTTAGTCACAGTGGATTACCATGTATTGTCAAACTGAGTTGATCCATGTAATTATTTATTGTGGGTAATTTGGTTGTTATAAAAGATGTAACAAGACTGCCTAAAGCAATCTGAGCCTTTTACCGCTACACCTACTGAGCCCTGTTTTGTCTGCAATGACCTAAGGAATGTGTTCCTGTTTTTCTGTATGTGTGTGTGTCTCAGGCGGACATGATGTTCAGTTCGGGAGTCTTCTGGATGGGCCTGATATTCATCCCTGTCACCTCCCTGGTCTTTGACGTGGCCTACAAAGTGTGAGTCCCCCCCCCCCCACTCATCACCACCACCCCATCCACATGTCCTGCTCACGGGAAATTCCTTAGATCACATGTACAATTACATATAGAAGTCATTTATAGGATCCATGTGGTGCCGGGTTTGGAACCGTTTCAGTGAACAGAACCGAAAAGCTTAAAATATTTTTTCCTGAGAAACAATCAGAACCGCAAAAGAAAGAGATTCATATTGTTCTGAAACAGAACTGTTATTTTTTAAACATGGGAACCGGTTAATAACTTTATTTTACACTCTAGGCATTTGTTTCCAGTCCCACAAGATGCACAACAAAGCACCTATGCAAAGCCCTCACTCTGTCACTCAGAAACGTATTCTAGTGTCAGCTGAAAATTCTTTGCTTAAAAATAAATACATCAGGAAATGGGAAATATACTAAACCGGTCTCAGACATGCAGGTGTAACATTTATAGTTACCGGTATATCATGTTTTTTTTTTGCAGATTCTGCTCTAGGAGAAATGTCTTGAGAAACTATTTAGACCACCAATAAATAACATGCAGGTGTAACATTTATAGTTATTTGATTCATAGCAAGAGATGTATTCTAATACTGTCCGATTCAGAGTTTAAATAAGTGTGGACCATTCAGAATGAAATTATTAATTGAGGTCATTGGGAGACTTTGATTCAGAGTTGAGATACCTAAACTGTCTCATAGTTCTGGGAAATCCAGAGGAATCACATTTACAGCAGATTGAAGCAGCAACTAAAAGCTAATTGTAGTATCATTTACCAGACATCTACTTTGCCTCTGATATGCAGAATTGATTCAGATTGCATGTACATTTTTGAGAAAGCCTCTTGGACTGATTTGGGATGGTCTGTTACATAGAGATACAATATAATCCTACTGTATAATAATATAAGGAATAGTGTTGTATTTAACGCTGTGGTTGTGAATGCCTGTTGATGACGTCTGCTCCTTTTGAGCCAGTGTGAAGAAGGTGTGCTTTAAAACCCTGGTGGATGAGGTGCAGGAGCTGGAAGCCTTGTCCAAGGACCCAGGAGCCCTGGTGCACGGGAAGAGGTACTGGACCGTCTCTCACCCTTTTCTCACCTTCCTCCTTTTCCAAGAGGACATCCCAAATGGCACCCTATTCCCTATAAAGTGCACTATTTTTGACCAGGTCCCACCATATAGGGAATAGGGTGCTATTTGGGGCGCAGACTTGAAAATGCTTTGTTTGTAGGTTAGCTTTTATCCTTTACAGTACCCTTATAAACTCAGCAAAAAATAAATAAATGTCCTCTCACTGTCAACTACGTTTATTTTCAGCAAACTTAACGTGTAAATATTTGTATGAACATAACAAGATTCAACAACTGAGACATAAACTGAACAAGTTCCACAGACATGTGGACAACATAAATTGAATAATGTATCCCTGAACAAAGGGGGGGGTCAAAATCAAAAGTAACAATCTGTATCTTCCTCATGGACTTCACCAGATTGGCCAGTTCTTGCTATGAGATGTCACCCCAATCTTCCACCAAGGCACCTGCAAGTTCCCAGACATTTCTGGGTGGAATGGCCCTAGCCCTCACCCTCCAATCCAACAGGTCCCAGACGTGCTCAATGGGATTGAGATCCGGGCTCTTCGCTGGCCATGGCAGAACACTGACATTCCTGTCAGCAGGAAATCACGCACAGAACGAGAAGTATGGCTGGTGGCATTGTCAGGATGAGCCTGCAGGAAGGGTACCACATGACGGAGGAAGATGTCTTCCATGTAATGCACAGCATTGAGATTGCCTGCAATGACAACAAGCTCAGTCCGATGATGCTGTGACACACTACCCCAGACCATGACGGACCCTCAAACCTCCAAATCGATCCCGCTCCAGAGTACAGGCCTCATTGTAATGCTCATTCCTTCAACGATAAACGCAAATCCGACAATCACCCCGGTGAGACAAATCCGCGACTCGTCAGTAAAGAGCACTTTTTGCCAGTTCTGTCTGGTCCAGCGACGGTGGGTTTGTGCCCATAGGCGACGTTGTTGCCGGTGATGTCTGGTGAGGACCTGCCTTACCAACAGGCCTACAAGCCCTCAGTCCATCCTCTCTCAGCCTATTACGGGGCAGTCTGAGCACTGATGGAGGGATTGTGCATTCCTGGTGTAACTCTGACAATTGTTGTTGCCTTTCTGTACCAGTCTCGCAGCTGTGATGTTTCGGATGTACCGATCCTGTGCAGGGGTTGTTACACGTGGTTTGCCACTGCGAGGACAATCAGCTGCCCATCCTGTCTCCCTGTAGTGCTGTCTTAAGCGTCTCACAGTACTGACATTGCAATTTATTTCCCTGGCCACATCTGCAGTCCTCGTGCATCCTTGCAGCATGCCTAAGGCACATTCGCTCAGATGAGCAGGGACCCTAGACATCTTTCTTTGGGTGTTTTTCAGAGTCAGTAGAAAGGCCTCTTTAGTGTCCTATGTTTTCATAACTGTGACCTTAATTTCCTACCGTCTGTAAGTTGTTAGTGTCTTAACGACCGTTCCACAGGTGCATGTTCATTGTTTATGGTTCACTGAACAAGCATGGGAAACAGTGTTTAAACCCTTTACAATGAAGATCTGTGAAGTTATTTGGATAATTCGTAAAAATCCAAATAATCTTTGAAAGACAGGGTCCTGAAAAAGGGCTGTTTATTTTTTTGCTGAGATTACAACCAGAACATCTCAATAACTTTTCTCCATCTCATGAATTCACAAATACTCTTTATATTACTGCATACACCGCATGTACAACACTTGACTTAGTCTATAACTTCTAAAAGTTTAAATGTGTATTCACCCCCTGAGGATTCAGTAATATTTATCTTGGCTTCCCTATTTTTAGTACGTATGGTGTAATCACGGTCTGCCTACTGTATACTATACGGTTCACTCTTACCTCTACTCTTTGAACTCTGCTCCAGGCCATCCATCCATGCTGTTATACATGCTTGGAACATGACTCTCTCCCTCTGAAACTGTGTGAAGAGAGACTGTAGTGTACTATGGAGCCTCCAGCTAATTAGAGACTTGCATCTTAAGCTAAACTCCCAGAGATGATTTGCGTTGCAAATGGCACTGTATAGTGCACTACATTTGGCCAGGGCCCATAGGGAAATGGGTGCCATTTGGGGCACAGCGATCAGTTAGCCGGGTCCCATCGATGGCCTGTGGAGTGCATTAGCATGGATCAGACCAGTGTGAAATCTCCTGCCAGCTGAAAGTGAACCCCCCTATCTGGCCACAGGCCCAGGCCCAGCAGGCTAGGAACCTGGCCCTGGACCGGACGCATGTAGATGCACTCACTCAGTTCCTTTCTCACACTCACACAATTATATACACACACACCACACATGCACACTCTCTCTCTCACACACACAGACTCCACCCCTTCTTCCTCTCCCCCATGCCTGGTCTCTCCTCAGCAGGAAGTGCAGTTGGCTGGTCTCTCCTCTGTCCTGTGGAGGACTGTACTGTGAGAGAGAGAGGGCTTGATGTATGAGTGGTTAAATCTGGCTGAAGGGCTCACCGTGGCACTCACTGTCTCTCTGTCTCTGTCTTTGCAGCCTGACGGAGAGGGCACAGCTCCTGAAGAACGTCTTCAAGAAGAGCACTGTCAGTATGTACCGATCGGACTCCATGCAGCAGAATCTGCTACGTAAGTCACACACACAATATTAAAACATGCACACACCTCACACCCTGACCTGAAGGAAAGCCCTCATGCAGTTTTTCTCAGAGAAAGAGACCCATTTTCTCTCTGTAGCAGCACTGGTCCAACACACCAAGACAGGCTTAGTTCCTATGTGGATACATTGCTCCATGTTATGGGGATTCTATATATATACTGTAGCTTCAAAGGGGACTCCGCTTGCGTCTTAAACGACACCCTATGGGCCCTGGTAAAAGTAGTGTACGGCACAGGGAATAGGGTGCCATTTGGGAATAGGGTGCATCAGCGTTGCAGAAGTGCTAATACTCTGCTGATCCCACCGCTCTTTACAATTTGATATCCATGTTCCACATTAGCCAGCATGACATCCACATACATGATCCTGTCGTTAACCTCATTAAGTAACACAAAACATCCCACTGTTCCCCCGTTGGTCTCTCCACCTGCTAATACAACCCCCCTACCACTATATTTGCATCCCAAATGGTACCCTTTCCCCTTTACAGTGCACTACTTTTGACCAGGGCCCATAGGGCTCTTGTCAAATGTAGTGCACTATATAGAGAATAAGGGGCTTTTTATGGCGCACGCTAATGGACAGTCACGTCCCATCTAATACAAATCTCATAGTAGTCTAGATAGAAGCTATAAGACAACACAGATGGGTTTTATTTTGGATTGTAAACTGGGTGGTTCGAGCCCTGAATGCTGATTGGCTGACAACCGGGGTATATCAGACTGATTAACACGTGTATGACAAAGCATTTATTTTTACTGCAGTAATTACGTTGGTAACCAGTTAATAATAGCAATAAGACACCTTGGGAGTTTATGATATATGGCCAATATACCACGGCTAAGGGCTGTGTCCAGGCACTCCGCGTTGTGTCGTGGTTAAGAACTGCCCTTAGCCGAGGATAAGAACTGCCCTTAGCCGTGGTATATTGTCAATATACCACACCCCCTCGAGCCTTATTGCTTAAATATACCACGGCTGTTCTTAGCCACGACACAAAGCGGATTTCCTGGACACAGCCCTAGCCGTGGTATATTGACCATATACCACAACCCCTCGGACCTTATTGGTTAATTGGATTTATTTCTGTTTGTTTCGCTGATCTTTTTGTATGTTTTCTGTTTGTCTCGTAGGTGGGGAAGGGATTGTTCTTGTGTGACCCCTGTTTGTCTCGTAGGTGGGGAAGGGATCGTTCTTGTGTGACCCCTGTTTGTCTCGTAGGTGGGGAAGGGATTGTTCTTGTGTGACCCCTGTTTGTCTCGTAGGTGGGGAAGGGATCGTTCTTGTGTGACCCCTGTTTGTCTCGTAGGTGGGGAAGGGATCGTTCTTGTGTGACCCCTGTTTGTCTCGTAGGTGGGGAAGGGATCGTTCTTGTGTGACCCCTGTTTGTCTCGTAGGTGGGGAAGGGATCGTTCTTGTGTGACCCCTGTTTGTCTCGTAGGTGGGGAAGGGATTGTTCTTGTGTGACCCTCGTTTGTCTCATAGGTGGGGAAAGGATCGTTCTTGTGTGACCCGTTTGTCTATTAGGTGGGGAAGGGATTGTTCTTGTGTGACCCCTGTTTGTCTCGTAGGTGGGGAAAGGATCGTTCTTGTGTGACCCCTTTTTATTTTGACGTTCTTACCTGTAGAGAAACGAAAACCCCTCAATCTCTATTAGAAACCCAACCAATGCCCTTTTCACAGTATCGTGCCGATCCAAAACACATTGTCCTTTTCAGCAGGCTTTCAGCAACTATGGTGGATGTGTAACCAGGCCATCTTAGTACAGTTTGGTTCAGCTCAATAGTGTGAAAAGCCCTCTGTACCCACCTCTCTTCCCTTGTGTGCTGTGACCTACAGCTGAAGTCGGAAGTTTACAAGTTGGCAAGTCGATTAGGACATCTACTTTGCTCATGACACAAGTAATTTTTCCAACAATTGTTTACAGACAGTTTATTTAACTTACATTTCACTGTATCACAATTCCAGTGGGTCAGGAGTTTACATACACTAAGTTGACTGCCTTTAAAAGCTTGGAAAATTCCAGAAAATGATGTCATGGCTTTAGAAGCTTCTGAAAGGCTAATTGACATCATTTGAGTCAATTGGAGGTGTACCTGTGGATGTATTTCAAGGCCTACCTTCAAACGCAGTGCCTCTTTGCTTGACATCATGAGAAAATCAAAACAAATCAGCCCAAAAATTGTAGTCCGTCACATCTTTGGGAGCAATTTCCAAATGCCTGAAGGTACCAACTTCATCTGTACAAACAATCGTAAGCAAGTATAAACACCATGAGACCACGCAACTGCATACCGCTCAGGAAGGAGACGCATTCTGTCTCCTAGAGATGAACGTACTTTGGTGCGAAAAGTGCAAATCAATCCCAGAACAGCAGCAAAGGACCCTGTGAAGATGCTGGAGGAAACGGGTACGAAAGTATCTATATCCACAGTAAAACAATTCCTATATCGACATAACCTGAAAGGCTGCTCAGCAAGGAAGAAGCCACTGCTCCAAAACCGCCATAAAAAAGCCAGACTACGGTTTGCGACTGCACATGGGGACTTTTTTGAGAAATGTCCTCTGGTCTGATGAAACAAAAATAGAACTGTTTGGCCATAATGATCATCGTTATGTTCAGAGGAAAAAGGGGGAGGCTTCCATCCCGAAGAGCACCATACCAACCGTGAAGCCCTAGGACCATGCCTCAGGACTACCTGCCAAGCATACTTTCAAAGTTGTGGCAAAATGGTAACAAAGTCAAGGTATTGGAGTGGCCATCACAAAGCCCTGACCTCAATCCCATAGAAAATGTGTGGACAGAACTGAAAAAGCATGTGCAAGCAAGGAGGCCTACAACCTGACTCAGTTACACCAGCTCTGCCAGGAGGAATGGGCCAAAATCCATCCAACTTATTGTGGGAAGCTTGTGGAAGGCTACCCAAAAAATGTTTGACCCAATTTAAACAATTTAAAGGCAATGCTACAAAATAGTAATTGAGTGTATGTACACTTCTGACCCACTGGGAATGTGATGAAATAAATAAAAGCTGAAATAAATCGATTCTCTCTACTATTATTCTGACATTTCACATTCTTCAAATAAAGTGGTGTTCCTAACTGACCTAAGACAGAGTCTTTACTAGGTTTAAATGTCAGGAATTGTGAAAAAGTTTAAATGTATTTGGTTAAGGTGTATGTAAACTTCCCATTTCAACTGTATGTGAGTGGTGGTTACACATATTTAACGATTCATTAAATGCTGCAATATTATTCCCACAATGCACTCCCCTCACCGGGCCTTTTGAACTCATCTGCTGGCCTGCAGGTAGTGACTGAATCATTTGAGACCTAAAGGTGAGTTAGGGGGTCAAAGGTTAGGATTAGAACTCCCGTAGTTGTAGGTAGTGGCTGTGTAGCTAAGTAAAGAGAGGTGTCAGGTAACATGACTGCCCCTCCCTGGCTTAGCACTGGTCAAGCTTCTTGGGGAGCTTGAAAGACACAAACACAAAAATGTTTCATGTTTAAGTTATTTCTTGGTTTATTTTTAAAGCCATTCTTTAATCTGTTTTTATTCAGTTTTTTTATTTTTTATTCATGTTTTATGAGTTTTCTGCTTTTGTTCCGAAATGGTTTACTTCTTTCTAATCACGTTTGGAATTTGAACGTCAGCCATGGTTTCTCACTCTGTCCATCTGTCCTGCTTGCAGATGGCTACGCCTTCTCTCAAGACGAGAACGGAGTGGTGTCCCAGTCGGAGGTCATCCGGGCGTACGACACCACCAAACAGCGGACCAACGAGTGGTGAAACCACACCCCTCTCTACCCGGCTGGCCTTTTAAGAGCCACAGCCGTTTTCGACGGTGATTTGAACCTGACGGGGAAGTCTCCGGATAACCCCAGCCCGAGCATCACAGGATATTGGACATGATAAAGGAAAAGAAAGAGGGATGTCTTGTACTTCAAAAAGGGAAAAAAATAGGAACAAAAAGTGTTCAAAAAGTATTCACTGCTGTAGTTGTGTGTCCAGCAGACATGAGCACTGTGCTTGCATTTTTAGCAGTCTGTGGTCTGAAGTTCCTCTGTTCTTGCTCTATCTAATGAAGAGGTTTCACTTCTTAATATCTCCTCCATTCCTATTAATAGACCCCCAAAAATATGTAGTTTGCTCCAAAATCGTCAAAACTGTTGTGTGTGTGTACTCTAATTGGTGACTGAATAATCCAGATTTGATTTTGACCCCCCCCACCACCCCACCAAATATTTAGTTTTGTTTGAAAATGCAGATTGCGAAATAGCAGTTGTAAATGCAATCTCTTTCAAGTCGGCTGTAGCTTCGATAAAAAAAAATTAAAAACTCAACCAAGAATATTGACACTCCTGAGTCTATTCCAGCTCTGAATGGACCACTTCAGAACAGACTTTTGTTGTTTTGTTGTTATTTTGCACTTCTACTGTATAAAAAGGCCTTACATTTGTTCATGCCTTCAGCCATACTTGTTTGTTTTTCTTCTAAATGTTATTATTTTAGAATGGTGTAGTTATCGTGCCCAAGTTGAGTTTTTTTAATGATAGCCGCTTGCAACTCGTCCAATTTCCACCATTTTATTACAGCACTTTGATTGCTCTATACAAGTAATTGCATTCCACACATTACTCGGCTGCAACAATCACAATGGTGCCTGACTTTTTCCCTGATTAGAATACGTAAGATATCCTAGCTAGCTAGTTTAGAACAGTGCTCTACCCACTAATTGGCAAGATGAGCTCATTGTCCCCCATATATTGCTCCCCAGTACACAATGTGGTAAAAAGTAAAGTGGTATATATAAAATCACAGGCTCCATTGTTGCTTTCTTTCTACCCAGTGTTTTGGGGGTGGCTGTATGACGATCTTGTTGAGTTTCCGTATGCTTACAGTGGCGGCTCTTCTTTCAAAAACGTCTTTTCCCTTCAAATAGAGAGTTTATCCTTCTAACATAAGTGCCATTAGCTTAAGGGAGAGAAAATTTGCCAGGAAACTCCACACAGTATCAAAACGACTTTCTCTATAGTTATTTTGAGAATTTGTATTTTTATATTGGAGAAGTACGAATTTTTGCATTGACCTGCTTTGTAATGAATAATTGTCCATGTTTTTCCTTTTTTTCTCTCAGACAAAAAAAAGAATGCCCAAAATGAATGCCGAAAAATATATTTCTTAAATGTCTCGTTGTTATTGTCATTATAGTACCTGCTTTGTTTATTTAATAATTAACTGTGTTTGTTCTCTTCTCCCTATGGGAGATCGGTTTCCATACCGGCTGCGTGTGTATGTGTGTGTGCGTTAATCCGCCATCTGCATGTGCATGTGCGTATGTGTGTGTGTGTGTGTAACCTCTTCTACTGTGGGTAACTTCTACATACGCATGTCTGTGTCATTTGTGTGAGACTGGGAGCCCTTAGAACCTCAGGTCTCCTTTTGCATTCTTTGACTGTGTTTTTGTATATGTTTGAGGATGTGTGGGTGACTGACTGTGTGTGTGGTGTCGCTTGCTCCTCTGGTCTGTCTGCATGACTCCAGGTATAATTATGGTGTACTGTCTGCTGCTGTATGGCCCTCTGTGTATGGCCAGACCTCAGCCCTGGGGGTCCTGGGCTCTGACGCTAAGGCTCTCGCTTGACAGGAGATGTTGCACAATGCACTCTGTTACCTTTCCAATAGTGGATATTTTGGTATTATCTGGTTATTGGTTTCAGTGTATTTTCTCTGGGTCTACATGTTTGTAACTTGTTTAGGTTTTTGTCTCTCATGCAGTGTACCTCTACTTTACTACAAACCTTTTTGTGTTTCTTCCTTGTTTAAGTGAGGGTATCAGTAAAGATGTATTTGTTACGCTATACTTTTGTGTTTCGATTGATTAGATGTCAACGGCTGTCACAATTCCGAAATGCTGAATGTGAGTCTTCTGATGTGAAAGTGGTCGTGGAAGGCTTGGACTGTTGCTTTTTGTCTGTGAAAGTTGTCGTGGAAGGCTTGGACTGTTGCTTTTTGTCTGTGAAAGTTGTGGGCTGCATGAATGGACTAAAACCTTCTCCGGTTAAGTGTTTATTGTACTACTTTGATTCTCCCTCAAGTGTGGGTCACTTTACAGAAAAAAATGCACTTTTCAATTTGTTTCAATATCATTTAATGATTGTTCTGCATGTTGGGACTGCAAACTTTTAAGTGTTCTGTCTTTTACTGCCATAAAGGACTACTACTAAAATAAACTTTTCAAACATGGAAACCAACCTTTGTCATCTACTATCACAATATCTATGAATGTCTGTCTGCAGTCCAAATGGCACCCTATTCTTTATGTAGTGTATTACTCTGGGCAAAAGTAGTGCACTGTGTTGGGATAAAGTGCCATCCCTCATTTAGGACTTTGTAACCGTCCAAAATGAGGGAAGGCAGCTAGTTGCGGCAGCAAACAGGGCATACAGAGCGCTGAGAACCTAAACAGGAAAAGGCAGGGGACACTCAGGGAAAACATCATTCCCTTCCATGTGTGACAAACAAACAAATGCCGTCATTATGGTTATCATGTATGATTTAGCTGACCCTCTCCTGTTGTATTCCCTGATGACTGGTCATCTGAGGTTTACTGTGCGGCCGTGCGGTAGGATATCACATCCGTTATAATTACAAATATTTGTCTCTGTTATTGACAAAGTATCCACTATCATAGCTGTGTCACAAAACCAACATAGATGGACGTGTCTGATCCATCCAGTGTCCAGCAATCTACCCCATTTGGGAATGGGTAGTTTCTCTTTAGTTGTTAGTTTACAAAGCCATATTTCCCCAACCAGGTGTACCCTTGCTAGAGTATTCATACAAGAGTATTTGTATCAAATCAAATGTATTTATATAGCCCTTTGTACATCAGCTGATATCTCAAAGTGCTGTACAGAAACCCAGCCTAAAACCCCAAACAGCAAGCAATGCAGGTGTAGAAGCACGGTGGCTAGGAAAAACTCCCTAGAAAGGCCAAAACCTAGGAAGAAACCTAGAGAAACCGGGCTATGAGGGGTGGCCAGTCCTCTTCTGGCTGTGCCGTGTGGAGATTATAACAGAACATGGCCAAGATGTTCATAAATAACCAGCATGGTCAAATAATAATAATCACAGTAGTTGTCGAGGGTGCAGCAAGTCAGCACCTCAGGAGTAAATGTCAGTTGGCTTTTCATGCCGATCATTAAGAGTATCTCTACCACTCCTGCTGTCTCTAGAGAGTTGAAAACAGCAGGTCTGGGACAGGTAGCACGTCCGGTGAACAGGCCAGGATTCCATAGCCGCAGGCAGAACAGTTGAAACTGGAGCAGCATCACGACCAGGTGGACTGGGGACAGCAAGGAGTCATCATGCCAGGTAGTCCTGAGGCATGGTCCTAGGGCTCAGGTCCTCAGAGAGAGAGAATTAGAGAGAGCATACTTAAATTCACACAGGACACCGGAAAAGACAGAAGTACTCCAGATACAACAAACTGACCCTAGCCTCCCGACAGATAAACTACAGCAGCATAAATACTGGAGGCTGAGACAGGAGGGGTCAGGAGACACTGTGGCCCCATCCGATGATACCCCCGGACAAGGCCAAACAGGAAGGATATAACCCCACCCATTTTGCCAAAGCACAGCCCCCACACCACTAGAAGAATATCTTCAACCACCAATTTACCACCCTGAGACAAGGCCGAGTATAGCCCACAAAGATCTCCGCCACGGCACAACCCAAGGGGGGCGCCAACCCAGACAGATCACGTTAGTGACTCAACCCACTCAAGTGATGCACCCCTCCTAGGGACGTCATGAAAGAGCACCTGTAAGCCAGTGACTCAGCCCCTGTAATAGGGTTAGAGGCAGAGAATCCCAGTGGAAAGAGGGGAACCGGCCAGGCAGAGACAGCAAGGGCGGTTCGATGCTCCAGAGCCTTTCCGTTCACCTTCACACTCCTGGGCCAGACTACACTCAATCATATGACCCACTGAAGAGATGAGTCTTCAGTAAAGACTTAAAGGTTGAGACCGAGTCTGCGTCTCTCACATGGGTAGGCAGACCATTCCATAAAAATTGAGCTCTATAGGAGAAAGCCCTACCTCCAGCTGTTTGCTTAGAAATTCTAGGGACAATTAGGAGGCCTGCGTCTTGTGACCGTAGCGTACGTGTTGGTATGTACGGCAGGACCAAATCAGAAAGATGGGTAGGAGCAAGCCCATGTAATGCTTTGTAGGTTAGCAGTAAAACCTTGAAATCAGCCCTTGCCGTAACAGGAAGCCAGTGTAGGGAGGCTAGCACTGGAGTAATATGATCACATTTTTGGGTTCTAGTCAGGATTCTAGCAGCCATATTTAGCACTAACCGGAGTTTATTTAGTGCTTTATCCAGGTAGCCGGAAAGTAGAGCATTGCAGTAGTCTAACCTAGAAGTAACAAAAGCATGGATTCATTTTTCTGCATCATTTTTGGACAAAGTTTCAGATTTTTTCAATGAGACGTAGATGGAAAAAAGCTGTCCTTGAAACAGTTGATATGTTCTTCAAAAGAGAGATCAGGGTCCAGAGTAAAGCCGAGGTCCTTCACAGTTTTATTTGAGATGACTGTACAACCATCAAAATTAATTGTCAGATTCAACAGAAGATCTCTTTGTTTCTTGGGACCTAGAACAAGCATCTCTGTTTTGTCCGAGTTTAAAAGTATAAAGTTTGCAGCCATCCACTTCCTTATGTCTGAAACACAGGCATCTAGCGAGGGCATTTTTGGGGCTTCACCGTGTTTCATTGAAATGTACAGCTGCATAGCAGTGAAAATTAACATGTTTTCGAATGACATCCCCAAGAAAAAATATATCGTGAAAACAATAGTGGTCCTAAAACGGAACCTTGAAGAACACCGAAATGTACAGTTGATTTGTCAGAGGACAAACCATTCACAGAGACAAACTGATATCTTTCCGACAGATAAGATCTAAACTGGGCCAGAACTTGTCCGTGTAGACCAATTTGAGTTTTTAATCTCTCCAAAAGAATGTGGTGATCAATGGTATCAAAAGCAGCACTAAGGTCTTGGAGCACGAGGACAGATGCAGAGCCTTGGTCTGATGCCATTAAAAGGTAATTTACCACCTTCACAAGTGCAGTCTCAGTGCTATGATGGGGTCTAAAACCAGACTGAAGCATTTCGTATACATTGTTTGTCTTCAGGAAGGCAGTGAGTTGCTACGCAACAGCTTTTTTTTTTATTTTTGAGAGGAATGGAAGATTCGATATAGGCCAATTAGTTTTTTTTATATTTCTGGGTCAAGGTTTGGCTTTTCAAGAGAGGCTTTTTTACTGCCACTTTTGGTGAGTTTGGTACACATCCGGTGGATAGAGAGACTTTATTATGTTCAACATAGGAGGGCCAAGCACAGGAAGCAGCTCTTTCAGTAGTTTAGTTGGAATAGGGTCTAGTATGCAGCTTGAAGGTTTAGAGGCCATGATTATTTTCATCATTGTGTCGAGAGATATAGTACTAAAACACTTGTCTCTCTTGATCCTAGGTCCTGGCAGAGTTGTGCAGACTCAGGACAACTGATCTTTGAAGGAATATGCAGATTTAAAGAGATTTGTATTACTGCCAATGTAACTTTCAAAAAGTGGAAATCTGTGAAGTATTTTCTTTGAGTTATGAGATGATTCAGAGCAGTATGATACCTCTAAAATACAGTATCTGAAAGAAGATCAGTTCTAGTGTTTTTAATGACTAGAGGTGCCCTGTCAAATGCTTTAACAAGACAAGCATTAACAATAATATAGGAAAACTTGTGACATTTGAGCAAGAATAGCTCCAAACAGTAGGATGCAGGTCTGCCTGTGTAAAGGTTTCTATTGGACTAGGGTGCTTGTCTGGCTAAACATGGTTGATTCTGAGACTTTCAAAAAAATGAGAAATGACTTGCGGTCATCTTTGGGTGTTGCTGTCATTTTTCCTTTGTTTGGCAGGTTCAGAATCTAGCCCCAAACACTATCCGCTTTATGAACTATTCCATCTTATCTGCCATAATAGGACAGTGATTTCCAAGTCGATTTCACGCTTGAATGACTAGGGAACAGAGCAGTCTTTGTGGACTCTTGCCATACCTGCTCGTGCAACCCAAAACTTTTCCCTATTTCTGGGACCAGTTGTTTTTAACACTGTGGCTATGACATGCTCATTGAGCATTGACAATGACTGATCTCATTGCCACATTCCTCATGTGAAGTATGGCATAAAAGTGAGCGACAGGTAGCGAATAACTGATCTCCAACAGTTTTAGTTGCCTATATGTCTGTGGCTGAAGGGGAAAATCCGTTATTTGCAAGCCATATTTTTGCCTTGTAGTTTCATAAACAAATGGGGAGGCTGCTGTTGGGCTGAATGTTTAAAATACAAACTCAGGATTGTGGCTTTAACAGCCTAAAGGAAACCATTGAAAAGCCATTTTCAGAAGATTGTACTATACAGTAAGTATTACTACCGAATGTATTAATAAATGAGCAATGAAGCAATTCTCAACCATCCACTGTTAGATTATTTAAGAGATGGTAACATTTTTCTGGGGAGTGTTTTTCACATTTTATAAGTTATCATTTGTAGCGTTGCATGACAAGATAAAATACTGGACTCTTATTTGGTGTTGGCTAATATGATAGTTTATTGATTTGTGTGTCATAGCCCTACATAAGACGTTGGGACACATCTGGTCTAGAGCATCAAACCAGTGAACACTGTACACAGTACATCCTTTGGCTTTGTCCACCTTACTGCACAACTTGGTGTCAGTCCTTTCCCTCTTTTTAGAGGGGCTTGTGATTGTCAAAATTATAATTTGATTTCCATTGCATTAAATGTCCAACAGCTTGCCAAAACAATTTGCAGAACACTTCTGAAAGATGTTGATGCCACAAAACTTATTGTGACAATTGAAAATCACTGTTTAACCAAAGTGTGTATAAAAGAAGACAGATACTCTTGATTACAATACAAATTAATATAAAAAAAGTGCATGACATTGAAAGAAAACGATAAAGACCAATAAACAGGTCCTGTCTGGTCTGAGCAGATTCCATTCCTGTAACTTAGAGTAGGGTTTCCAAAACGTTTTCACTCAGGTTCCCCTTCCAGCATTGGAGAACATCTGTCACCAGCCGCGCATGAGTGCACCACGTCTTTTTCAATGGACACAAGCACTGTTCATGACAAACTCTTCACACCCCTCTTGTTGGTAGATTTTGTGTTGTTGCAGTTTTAAAGCTTATATCCTGCAATTCTACACATTTTCCCATGTCTAATGTGTATTCATGTGATATTTGAGTGACAAAAAAATTACAACATCTATGGGCAAAAAGAAAACATTGACTAGTTCATGTGGACATTGACTAGTTCATGTGGACATTTCTGATAAATAGCTCTCCAAGTAATGCAATGACTGACATGACAAGAGGAACTGATGATGCACTACCCAATTTTGAAATTGCACCTTGTGCATTCTACTATTACAACTTTCAAGAGCAAGTTGAAAGCCGCACTGAGACTCCCCCCCCACCGACCCGCACAGTTTGGGAACCACTAACTTAGACAAGACCCATGTATTCTGCTCGACTAGGGAGATTTCTTGTGGTTGATCTTGAGCACCTCCTAACTGTCCTGTCACCCAGTCTCCATTCAACAGGCCAACTGTACTGCACGTCAGCGCAGTCCTCCCCTTAGCCGCTGACTGTCAACACAACACACCAGGCTTATGTTCAGTAACGTTCACTGATTTAAAACGTCTCACAGCGTTAAACTAACTCATTCTGGACAGGTTCAGGTAGTCCCTTCCTAGTTTCGGTCCATTTTCTTCCGTTTGGTGCCTAGTGAACACAACCCTGCTCACATCACACAGTGCTCCTGTAATCCCCCTCCTCATTGCCAGTGGAGCCCCGTCAGCTCTGTCCAAAGTCTGCAAAGCCCTTGGCCCCGGAGAAGGGCTCCGGCTGCAGGGGGAAGAAGTATTGCTGGGGCAGCAAGAAGCCCGTGCCCTGGGCCGGGTGTTGGTGCATGGGCTGGTGCAGCTGGGCGTGGGGGAGGGGTTGCTGGCAGCCACCTGGCATGCAGGCTGTGGGGGAGGTGTAGGGGGGCGGCGGGGGTGGTGGCAGCAGCGGCTGGGGCGTGGAGGGGGAGAAGGATGCAGATGCTGACACCAAGCACCCGTGCTGCTGCTGCCCCTGACCTCCGAGGGAGAAGCGGCGCACCGAGCTGCCCCCGCCAGCCGAGCTGGAGCTGGTGGTGGCCGTGCTGGACTGGCGCGAGGGGGTGCGCAGGCTGGGTGGCGCAGTGGTCAGGATCATGGGGATGGTCTCGGTCTGGCAGCTGCGCAGAGGGAAACGGATAGGCTGCTGTGTTGGCTGCTTGGGGCGCAGGCAGGTGCAGCAGTAGACAGCAACCAAGGAGCCCACCACCACGAAGGCCACGAAGATGGAGCCCACCATCAGGAAGGGCACATAGATGGGCTCTGCAAGGAGGAACAGGTGTTGGAATACTTGAAAACGTTAATTTGAGTACCTGTTTGAATACTTAAATTCATAATTTAACCTTTTGGTAATCACAGATCTGAATACTGGTTTGATTTGTGAAGGTATAGGAATAGGGTGGTAACATTGCTTACCCCATCAATCACTGACAGACCTGTGCTAAGCTCATGGAAACAGGGCCAATAAGAAGTGGAGTTCATAGTTAATAAACCTATGTGGAGTCAGTGAACATATGTGTGATACCAAGTGTGCATAATAAACTGTATTGCGAATGTGTACAGACCTACAGTTGAAGTCGGAAGTTTACATACACCAAACTCAGTTTTTCACAATTCCTGCATTTAATCCTAGTAAAAATTCCCTGTCAACATGCTGACCAGACCGGACACGTTGCGTGCGTTCAGGTAAAATAACAACTCAATGTTTATATCCCAGGAAAAATTAGCTAGCAACAGCAAGCTAGCTAAATAGGACAAATTAGCTAGCAAGTGCAAGCTAGTTAGCTAAATTGCCATAAATGTTTAATGCTTTTTGATCTGTCCCCAAATTAATATAATTGGTTCAGAGTTTGTTTTGATATTTTAACCTGCGTGTCGTGATCGCATTTGGTGTAGGGGAACAAAATTAATTTATGCACGATGGCGCACATGCACAGTCGGTTTGGGTTCCGTGTTGGTCAGTTAGGATCACCACTTTATTTTCAGAATGTGAAACGTCAGAATAATAGTAGAGAGAAGGATTTATTTCAGCTTTTATTTATTTCATCACATTCCCAGTGGGTCAGAAGTTTACACACACTCAATTAGTATTTGGTAGCATTGCCTTTAAATTGTTTAACTTGGGTCAAACATTTTGGGTAGCCTTCCACAAGCTTCCCACAAAAAGTTGGGTGAATTTTGGCTCATTCCTCCTGACAGAGCTGGTGTAACTGAGTCAGGTTTGTAGGCCTCCTTGCTCGTACACGCTTTTTCAATTCTACCCACAAATATTCTACAGGATTGAGGTCAAGGCTTTGTGATGGCCACTCCAATACCCTGACTTTGTTGTCCTTAAGCCATTTTGCCACAACTTTAGAAGTATGCTTGGGGTCATTGTCCATTTGGAAGACTCATTTGCGACCAAGCTTTAACTTCCTGACTGATGTCTTGAGATGTTGCTTCAATATATCCACATAATTGTCCTACCTCATAATGCCATCTATTTTGTGAAGTGCACAAGTCCCTCCTGCAGCAAAGTAAACCCACAACATGATGCTGCCACCCCCGTGCTTTACAGTTGGAATAGTGTTCTTCGGCTTGTAAACAATTGTTGGAAAATTAGCAAATTAGATGTCCTAACTGACTTGCCAAAGCTATAGTTGGTTAACAAGAAATTTGTGGAGTGGTTGAAAAACGAGTTTTAATGACTCCAACCTAAGTGTATGTAAACTTCCGACTTCAACTGTATGTTCTCTTTCTGTTTTCTACAGAATCCAGGTGTACACCTTTTAAATGGAGAGGGATTCAGGAGAAAGGACATTTTAGAAGACAAAGGTGAAATCTTACTCTTTACTCATCCTTTCCTAAATCCCCTTAATATACAGTATATCTTTACATTAACTCACAAGACCATTTTTATTGTTGCAAAGCATATTTTTTAAAAAGCCCATTTTAATGTCATACTGGTAGTAAACCTTTGCACGATATAATGTAAGTAGGCCACTGAGGTGAATTATACAATACAATGCAGGGCTGCAAAAAAAAAAAACATCTGCTACTATAACAATAAGCATGTACAGTTAGGCTGTCAATACAACGTTTTCAAAGTATTAAAAGGCATGTTTATACTATATTCTTTACATTTCATGTACCCAACATCCACCGACAAAACCATCTGTTCTGTAGTTATTAATAGCCTTCTATTTCTTGGGTGTTGTTGAGTAATTGTCTTTATATTAATTGTTTTAGGCCTGAATTGGACTATGCAACAGTTACTGCGAATACTCTTAAAATAATTTAACATAAGCGTTTTTGTCTGAATACATCTTTCCAAATCTTAGATTAAATGTTCAGATTACAGTTTAAAAGGGCAATTGGCGCCAAGGGAAGGAAATCATTTGAAGATCATTTATTTTCATTAAAGAATGGAAATTGTATTGACCACGCCAGCTAGGGCTTCGCAACACTGGAGACAAATTATTTTGAGATTTGGTGAAATTAGTTAAATGTAAGTCTAGATTCTGTTTTATTCCATAAATGGTATACATTTTGAACTAATGATGAATAATTCCCTGAATAAGCATATTTTATGTGAATTGAAAGCGTTTGTTTTTAAATTGGTAATTAATTATAAGCTAATAACCTCTACGACACAGGCATGCCAAAATATAGTGAAGTATAGTGAAATAGCCTAAGGTATCAAATACACACTCTGGTGGCAATCTGATGCCATCTTTGGACAGGATATTCTGCCATTGGTGTGCAAAATTATAATTTAAATTGCATGATTGTTTCAACGTTGCATGGTTTATATAGGGCCTTGTGGTCAAAGTCCATCCACTTATTTTCACATAGGTCTGGGGTAGTATAACACAATGTTTTTTCTTGCATATCATGTAACTGGAGGAATGCATGGTGACACTCTCCAGGTGTATCACATGCCCACAATGTACCTAACCTGAGGTCAAATGAAGCCCAAGCCAAAAAACAGGTGCCCCACATGCATGGAATTGGAGCTGCTTAGTGCTTTTTCTTTGTAAATCAAGATAGGCTGTAATTTCTGCATCTTGATAGAGCAATTACGTTGTTATAACTCAATGAAAAGTTACTTTCAGTGCTTATGTTAGGTTTCAAAATTACAAGATCCATTTTAATTAGATTATTTGTACAATATGCTTATGACAACAAAATGTAGGCCTTGATAAATAAAATATAATAGCATTTTTGTCTTCTAAATTATTTTTTCAAATAGGACAAACGATGATGTATTTATAGGTTATATTTCATCTTAATATAGACTAATTTAAACCGATTGAAAATGAAAACTTTTATAATGAAATATATTATGCTATGCCTACATGCCTGGCAGTGCCCTGAAGAGGCTGAATGGTGACAAACATGAATGTTGAGTGACATGGCTCGTTAAAAGCGTGTCTAGATGCCATTTTTTATTTTGAAATATTTCACTATATACAATCTTTATTAATACACCTTTGAAATCTTTGAATGTTATATAATAACAACACTCCCAAGTTTAGTGTTTTGCATTAAAGTTAATTGTGCATTAACTTGTCCTCTCCTCCCAGGCTCGGCATGCTTTGGAAATCTAAACTTACGCGCTGCAAACTCCGTGTTCTCCTGTTCTCTGTCGTTGGTACAGCTTCCCTGGTCCAGCCGTGCGTCCACGGCCGCGCAACAGTACCGCAGGGAACAAGACCCGCAGCACACGGTTGCGTCCATGGTGTCAAAGTCCTCCGGACACTGAAAGCCCTCGTGGTAATTTCCATTACTGTCCAGCCACCCATGGCAGTACTCTCCTTGTGCGTCTGATATCCGTAGATTCCAGGTCAGGTACCCCAGCATGAGGTAGTTTAGCAGGCGCACCATCACGACAACACTTTATTAGCAGCCCAGTAGCCTACGCACTATTCTTTATCTCTTGCGTTGTCTTTGCATTTAACACACGTGCATGATGAATGCGGTTTGAAACAATCCCACGGTTGAAACCATCAACTGGTTCAATTGGTTAGAATTGTCATCATTCGTTTTATTTTAATTTAACCATACGAATACTTTTGCATTTAAGTTTATGTTTGCATTTCCATCCATTTGGCATATAATCTCCTCAACCAAAGTCGATCCCGTATCAGGTCACAGGTGTAAAATAAGCTTTAACTGAACTCTCACGGTTGTCCAAATGAATGACTGTTTCTCTCCTCTCAAAATGTCATTATTGCACAGGCAAAACACATCACAAATATAACTAGCCAAGAGTGTATCCGAACTTTACCCAAACCTTTCTTCTCTTCACTGCGTAATTTATGAAACGAGAAAAAAAGGTGTACTTTCTTAATCCAAGTTGTTGTTCAGGTCGGTGAAGACGATGTGCTATGGATGGCTACGGTCGTCTTGTGTCCTGCCTCATTTGAAATCTGCTGCTTTTTTTGACCGACTCAGTAGGCGCGCACGCATCTCTTTGACCACCAGACGTGCGCATTCATGATGGAGCGGTCGCTTTTGCGTCCCTACGCGGAAAGAAGCCTGTCGCAAAGTGATGCTGAGAGGACATAGGCTTCAGTAGTCATGCGTGCCCTCATCTGTCCTTATCAAATCAGCTCCAAGTGATTTTAATTTTGGAAATCTGTTCCAAAGTATTCCCACGCATAATGGAGATATAATGTATATGTGATGATATGAAAATGTAAGCAAGGTTTGAAATGATTATGTTTTAGTCTAATGTTATATCTGTTTGGGGTTCTTGCCATCAATTTGCAGTCTACAAATAATTTGTAATTATGTTCCAGCCCCCTGACCATCCGCTCAGCCCGCGACAGAATCTAGTTGATGATCCCTGGTCTTTAATTTCCAATAGCCTATGCTAGTGACCATTATTTGGTATCTTTATCTTTGTACCCTGTATGAAAAACACCTTTAGAAATATATATAATATAGCCTATTCATATTACTAAGAGGAAGTTGTATATGCTCAGGTTAAGGTTTCAGTTGTCTTTTGTTTGCAGCGTAGCTTCAACTCTGTAACTTTCCCTTAAATCGCCAAATTTATATTGATGTGTCGCCCTCTGGTGGCCTTCAAAACTTTGATTGTCAGTTTATTTTATTGCCGTTTGTGTAGGTTGGATTTATTACTTTATTCGATTAATGGTTTGGTTATCCTATCTAGAGGTTAATGGATATTCTTCTATACATCTAATAGCTAAATGTAGGCTTGATGCACTGTCCTCTCAGCACATGTCAAAACTGCAGGCTAAAATTAAATCTAGACTATCGTAATCGCTCCTCTTTCACCCCAGCTGCCAAACTAACCCTGATTCAGATGACCATCCTACCCATACTAGATTACGGAGACATAATTAATAGGGTGCTCTCGAGCGGCTAGATGTTCTTTACCATTCGGCCATCGGATTTTCCACCAATGCTCCTTATAGGACACATCACTGCACTCTATACTCCTCTGTAAACTGGTCATCTCTGTGTACCCGTCGCACGACCAACTGGTTGATGCTTATTTATAAAAGCGCCCCACTCCCCCCTATCTGAGATATATAATGCAGCCCTCATCCTCCACATGCAACACCCGTTCTGCCAGTCACATTCTGTTAAAGGTTCCCAAAGCACACACATCCCTGGGTCGCTCTTCTTTTCAGTTCGCTGCAGCTAGCGACTGAAACGAGCTGCAACAAACACTCAAACTGGACAGTTTTATCTCAATCTCTTCATTCAAAGACTCAATTATGGACACTCTTACTGACAGTTGTGGCTGCTTTGCGTGATGTATTGTTGTCTTTGGCTTCTTGCCCTTTGTGCTGTTGTCTGTGCCCAATAATGTTTGTAACGTGTTTTGTGCTGCTACCATGTTGTTGTCATGTTGTGTTGCTACCATGCTGCGTTGCTGCCTTGCTATGTTGTCTTAGGTCTCTCTTTATGTAGTGTTGTGTTGTCTCTCTTGTTGTGATGTGTGTTTTGTCCTATATATATATATAGTATTTATTTTATTTTTTAAATCTCAGGCCCCATACCCGCAGGAGGCCTTTTGGTAGGCCATCATTGTAAATAAGAATGTGTTCTTAGCTGACTTGCCTAGTTAAATAAAGGTTCAATGAAAATAAAAGAGGAAAGCATACACAGATTCTCACTGTGATGTCTAGAACCTTAAAGGGTTCTGTGGCTGTCCCCACAGGAGAACCCTTTGAAAAAAAACATTTTGGTTCCAGGTGAACCCTTTCTACAGAAGCTACCTGGAACCACCAAGGGTTCTACCTGGAACCAGAAAGGGTTCCCTACGAGGACAGCCGAATAAGCCTTTTGGAACCTTTTTTCTAAGAGTGTAGGCCTATACATTATATTTTTTTGGAGAGAAAAGTAAATCTAAGGAAAACAACAATGACACTTTTATTTTGTATAATTTCCTTCTTTTATTTGTTTTGTCTTATAATAATGGTACGTAGGCCTATGAGAAACGCTGTTGATTAGTGAATTATGAAACATTTTATGGACTACATTCCTAATGAAAATAATGTACCTTTTACTCCATACATTTTCCTTGACACTCAAAAGTACTCGTTACATTTTGAATGCTTAGCAGGACAGGAAAATTGTCCAATTCACGCACTTAAGAAGAGAACATCCCTGTTCATTCCTACTGCTTCTGATCTGGCTGAGTCACGAAACGCGATTGCTTCGTTTGTAAATTATGTCTGAGTTTTGGAATGCCCCTGGCTTTCCGTAAATGTAAAAACATTAAATTAAAATAAAACAATTGTGCCGTTTGGTTTGCCTAATATAAGGAATTTGAAATGATTTATACTTTTACTTTGACACTTAAGTATATTTAAGCAATTACATTTACTTTTGATACTTAAGTATATTTAAAAACAAATACTTTTGACTTTTACTCAGGTAGTATTTTACTGGGTGACTTTCACTTTTTCTTGAGTCATTCTCTATCAAGGTATCTTTACTTTTACTCAAGTATGACTGTTGGGTACTTTTTCCACAACTGATTGTATGTGAAACTACTTATAAGACGAAAATTTACAGTTTTTCTGAACTCACCTCACTTGCGCATAGGGAGGCTTGCGCTACCCGGTGCAGGCACATGCGCAGATCAAATAAACCCATGGAACGCGGATTTAAACTGTTTACATGTCCTAATAATTCGAAAGATTGCTCAGAAAACCAGGTGTTTTAATCGGCGTATGCTTACTTTGATTATGACCTTACGGCGATTAAGATAAACAGAGTAAAGGGTTTACATGACTAATGCCATACTTGGCCTTCTGCTATAATCACTTTAATATCGAATTGTTGGTGTACATGTAAAGGTACACAGTCATGCCATGTTTGGTCTCATGTAGGTTATTTCAAACATTCCAAAAGCCAAACACAACCCAATTAGGCTGTCCTATTAATTTTAGCTGTCATTTTTAGAGACACACTTATTTGAGGCCGTTGTCATAGTGAAGGGGTAGCATATTCTCTCTTCACCCAGCTTGTCCTCAGAGGCAAAATGGCCGCTATAGTTTCATCGATATCATTTTGCTTTAAAACTGTGTATGCTCATGAAGACGATTAGAGACACAATGTACAGACAGCGAGGTGTGCAGATCGCGCCTGTATTTCCCGCTTGGCACAATCACTTTTTAACGCGGCGCCCCCCGTCTGGGGATTGGAGCTGTGTCTTGTCAGTAAATTAGCCCACCCTCTGAATATTAAAGTGCACTACTGGGGGGGAAACTGAGCCAGACAGCGAGACGGTGACGAAAAAAATAACCAGTCACCAGACAAGGACGCGACAAGAGCGAGCTCGAGTCACCACTGCGTGTTGAAACTTGCAGTGATGGAGGGGGAAATGCAACCTGCCGACGAGGGTCTCTGCGCCCCAAAGATGTGCAGTCAGCAGCGGGGTCCATACAGCAGCCTCAAGACCTTCCCAAACAAGCGGTTGGTGGGGAAGGCGCGGTTCGACAGACCCACAATGGTCGATATCCCGCTGCTGGGAGACGGAGGCGGTCATCACTACAATCATAATCTCAATCACCATCATCCGTATCAACAACAGTATCAGCAACAGCGGCAGCAGCTCCACCAAACCTCCCTCACCATCAGCAGCAGCAGCCAGTATCTCGCGACACCGCAGCTGCAGCAGCAACAGCGTTTCCCATGCGATAACAGGCCCAGCAGTAGAGCCGCGACATCTACCTCAGCAACAGTGGGGAGTGTGGCGGCAGCATCACTTGGCTTCCAGGAGAGGGTCGGCAGCGGCACCGCGGTGCGCCAGGACCCCACGTATTCGCCTGGAAAAGCCGCGCTCAACCACGAATCTCCCGATTGCACTTACGGGATAAGCTCAGGTATGTTTTCAAACTTGTTGAGAAAGTGAAATTAGGAAAAGTTTATCCTTTATTTTAGGAATTAGGTGTTGGACTAGACTAGAGGATGTCTAGGCCTGTTGCCTGTGCGCGTAAATGCAATGCAACCACTGTTAGAAATACATTCTCTGGTTAGTATTACAATCCTTTCCAACACAGAAAAAAGGGTCCCAAAAAGCTTATTCGGCTGTCCTCATAGGATTTTTTGGGGTTCCAGGTATAACTCTTTTTGGTTCCAGGTATAACTCTTTTGGATTCCATGTAGAATTCTCTGGGGAAAGGGTTCTACATGGAGCCCAATAGGGTTCTACCTGGAACCAAAAGTGTTTAACCTGGAACAAAAAATGGTTCTTCAAAGGGTTCTCCTATGGGGGCAGATTTTTTTCTATGAGTGTAATAAAACACACATTTTAAAATATGCTGTATGTATTTAGCCATATCCAGACCTTACTAGGTAGGCTATTTGCATGGTTGACCCAATATGACACAAATTTGTTGTCAAACAACAGTTTTAGGTTAAGGTTTTTTGTATTTTGCATAAAGACAATTATTGATTCACCACAAGTAGGGCCTAGGCCTATTTGAGGTATTGTAGGCTAAAATGATACAGATAGCCTAATAAAATAGTCATAGAACAACAAATGAAACCTAAATGGCATATCAGTCCAGCAGAGAGTAGTAACTATACACTAAGTGTACAAAACATTAGGAACACCTGCTCTTACCATGTCCTAGACTAACCAGGTGAATCCACTTTACACTGCTGCTACTCGCTGTTTATTATCAATGGATACCCCTACCTATGTAACGGATGTGAAACGGCTAGCTAGTTAGCGGTGGTGCGCGCTAAATAGCGTTTCCATCGGTGACGTCACTTGCTCTGAGACCTTGAAGTAGTGGTTCCCCTTGCTCTGCAAGGGCCACGTCTTTTGTGAAGCGATGGGTAACGATGCTTCGTGGGTGACTGTTGTTGATGTGTGCAGAGGGTCCCTGGTTCGCGCCCGGGTATGGGCGAGGGAACGGTCTAAAGTTATACTGTTACACCTACATGTACATATTACCTCAATTACCTCGACTAACCTGTACCCCCGCACATTGACGCTGTACCAGTACCCCCTGTATATATAGCCTTGTTATTGTTATTTTATTGTGTTACTTTTTTTACGTTAGTTTATTTAGTCAATATTTTTTTAACTCTTATTTTATAAAAAACTACATTGTTGTTAAGGGCTTGTTCTAAGCATGGTAAGGTGTTGTAACCTGTTGTATTGGTTGCGTGTGACAACATTTAATTTGATCCCCCCCCATATCTCCATCAATCTCCGCTCTCTCTATAATTTCCTGTGATAGATATTATGTACTACTGAAAATAAGCAGCCATGACTGAGTAGGCCCACTATAGGGTCTGTGTGTGCTCAAATGAGTGATAGGGTTGTGCAGTTGTTGAAGTGTGTTTGTGTTTATGTCTGTGTGAATATCCATTGTAATGATGTGCACTGCTTTTGAGCAAAAGCGGGCAAACTGGTTTCTCAAAGGAAGAGTAAGCATAGAAATACACCACACTTCTATTTCTATAGGAACCTTGATCTGCGTCCCAATTGGCACCATATCCCTATTTTAGTGCAATACCTTTGACCAGAGCCGGAAGCAGTTTTGTTACTAAATTAAACAGATATCATATTTCCCCCACAGATATAGATCTCCTTATCACTCCACTAGCAGGGGAGGTTGAGCTCAGTATTCTGAGATTGTTGTTACGCTGACACAGCACTATCTAGCTTATACTGTATTAGCACTGTGCTGTAGCATTAAGCCAAATTGGTATAATACTTGTAATGTCGCCTCATGCCATTATCCAGGGCAGTGACAAAGTACAGGCCTCATACAGTATTACATGCTCTATGGTAGGCATATAGGCTCCCCTGAACAATCACTATGTTATAACTAACCTGCTCCTATGGTACTGGGGCTTCCAATTTTGTCTTAATTTTCAACCCAATTCAAAGCCCAGTTTTACACAGTTATTAGGTATCTGCATTCGATACAGTATGGAACTTTTCACTCCACTGAGCCAACCGAGTTGACCTAAACCAAACTGTTGTAATTATGCTGAAAAGAACAGAGCATAAAGAAAATAATCGAGCAAGAACGTTTGGGTCAGTTTGGCGCAATAGTACAAAAAGGGTATATATTTTGTTAACCATACGACAAAAGCTAGCCAATACAACTAAGTATTCATGTGATTTAATGATTCGAGTGATAAGAGCACATTTCCCTGGAGGTGACAGTCAGACAGAGGTGGTGTTTCTTTCCCATTCTGCATGCCACAGACAGAAGGAGGAACCCAAGGACGCCAGCCCTGAGATCCACACACAATAAAGCAAATTGCATTTAAAAGCTTTTCCAAAGAGTTGTGATTAAAATAAATGGTGCTCATAAATTTTCCTCTGCGGAGCATGTTGTATTTAATGACATTTTATGAGGCTGTCTCCCCGTGCACACTACCAGGGAGCAAGAGAAGAGGGGCGGGTGGGAGGGACGGAGGCACGGGGGATGATATCAGATACATCTCGGCGGGTAAACAAAGACGGCACGCATATTAATAAATGCGACACATCTGCGCCAGGCCGATAGACACGTCTCAGCGGCTGCCAGAGTGCCGGGCCTCCCGCCCAGTTGCAGCGAGGACGCCGTGGGTAGCTGTCTGCGCTCATAATTACCTGCCTTGTCTCTTTGTGTGTGAAGGCAACACATTCGTAATCATTAGAGGGGAGATGTGCGAGATCATCTCATTCCGATGTGCTGAGACTGCTGGGAGAAGGACACAGGGAGAGCTGCTTTTATGAGCTGTTATGGATGATATTATAGCTCAGTAGCATCATAAACCCATTTGTTTGGCTTGGGTGATTAGTTAAGCTCAAGAGGAGGGGGGCATCAAATATCATCAAATCAAATGCATTTGTCAAAAAGTGCTCAACTGCAACCAAAGCCTATAACCCACAAAGAGCAAGCACAGGCAACAATGGCAAGGGAAGGACTAGTGTAGGCCTAGATATTGACGTCTGACTCAACCAGCTTGCTTGTACAAGAGTGCCATTGAATGGAGGGAACCTGTACTCGGGTAAAATATGACTCTTGTAGAGAAAGGGGAAGAGCCAGATAGAGGGAGTGAGGGTGGTGAGGGGAGGAAGCCAGAGCAGCGAAGCAGAAACGCCAACACCTTTATATAGAATTTGAGAGTCAAGTAGAGGTGACTGAGAAAGGGATAAGACTGAAGCAATCCTACTGTAGTATTATGAACAACTAATCTAGTCCACGCTCTTCTGTGTTTAAAAAAAATCCATGCTATCATTTCAATGCCAAGTAATCAAGGACTGTGGAAATGTAGAAATGTGTTGATGCCCAAATGTTGACTCCAAAATGTGCTGGTTGGCCTTCATGTCATAGTGAACGTCTTGGCTATCTTTATCTACTCGCTCTCTGTTCCTCTAGAAAACCGCCTCATCTTGGATGCCTTCGCACAGCAGTGTAGCCGGGTCCTCACTCTTCTCAACAACAATGGCCGGTTTGTGGAGCCTCAAGCTCCTCTGCCCTCCTCCCACATCAAGCAGGAGGACAGCTGCCTCTCTGGACCTGGGGCGGAGTCAAGGCCAGTCGCGGGTCAGGGGAGTCATTACCCCACCCTGGGCACGCCACGTCTTGACGAGAGCGCCACCGTCGACCCTGATGACGAAGCCCAGCACAGCCACTGGAGCCAACAACAAACATCTGCCTTTCTGCGCATTTTCACTGAGTCCCTCCAGAGCTATCTGCTCACCGGGAACCAGCAGCCCCACCCGGGCCCGGGCCTCGAGGGAGAGCGATGCCCACCAGCTGAGCCCGAGTCTGGGGGGTCGCCGGGCCACAACCTGGGGGGCTGGAATTCCCCGGCCCCCTCAGATTCGTATGGCCACCCCTCGTCCACCCTGCCGGAGGAGGAAGAGGAGGAGGAGGAGAGCTGCTGCCCTCGCTGTGTGGAGCTGGAGCAGGAGGTACTGTGTCTGCAGCAGGAGAACGAAGAGCTGCGCAACAAGATGGACAACATACCGGGTACAGTACTGGGGTTTCAGGATCATAGAACCCAGTAAAGGCAGATTCTTGTGAGATTGTGACTTGGTATGTGGATACTATAGAATGCTGTCACCCGTAAAAGCCTCAAGTGAGACGATGTGCTAATTTTGCTGCCCAAGACAACTCCGTGGATTTGGGTCTTTACCCTGTGACTTGACATAGCAGGTCACAATAATGACACAGTGCCAAATGAGGGGGGTAACCATGTGGTGTAGTAATCTAACTTTTTATGTCAAGTTCAAGATTTACAGTGCCCTCTGGAATTTGTTGTTGTTGTTTTGGTTCTGTACTCCAGCACTTTTCTGGGCTCCCGAGTGGCGCAGCAGTCTAAGGCACTTTATCTCAGTGCTAGAGGCGTCACTACAGACCCTGGTTTGATTCCAGGCTGTATCACAACCGGTCGTGATTGGGAGTCCCATAGGGCGGCACACATTTGGCCCAGTGTCGTCCGGGTTAGGGTTTGGCTGGGGTAGGCCATCATTGTAAATAAGAATTTGTTCTTAACTGACTTGCCTAGTTAAATAAAGGGTCAATAAAAATAAATAAAATAAGAAACTTTGGAGAGAAAAGTTTGAGTGAAGTGAATTTGTCCCAATATCTTTGGTTCCCTAAAATGGGGGGACTGTGTACAAAAAGTGTTTTAATTTGTAAATGGTTTACCTGATATGGATCAAAATACCATCAAATTAAAGCTGACAGCCTGCACTTTAACCTCAATAGTCAATAGTCATTGTATCATTTAAAATCCAAAGTGCTGGAGTACAGAGCCAAAACGTGTCACTGTCCCAATCATTTCGAGGGGGGGCTGTATTTGACATTTTAGTCATTAAGCAGATGCTCTTATCTAGAGCGACTTAGAGTTAGACACCCCGGACTCGATTTATATATCACATTCTTTCTGTGTCTTCAATCAAATCTTTTTGATGGCTTTTTATAACCCTGATTTCCTTCCAGCTCCCTGCCAGAATGTGCTGGACTTCTTCAAGACTGTTCTCCAGCACCATGACCAGTTTATACAGCCCATGGCAGAGGAACAACTAACAGAGGCAAGAAATCAGTTTGTCTCAAAACACAGACTGTGTCTTTCTAGAAAGAAATACTCTTGGTCTGTTCCAGTTTCTGTCAGGTACTGTACTGTACCTTTTTATGTTTTATCACTAGTCATACTGGCCGTGTCTGAAATCTGTCTTGCTTACTGCATACTGTGTATTAATTGTACTACATACTATATTTAGAACGTATTGTTCAGTAAAAAACGAATGCAGTACGTGCAAATATCAACATACTAAGCTCATCCATTCTGAGAATGCGTCATCTAATGTGCAATTGCAATGTTTCCCGCCATTCATTAATTTTGACAGGGAGTCAATGACCAGGGACTCTCGGGAGTGGGCTGGGGGTCCAGACGTGTATCTGGTAACTAGTTGGCTACCTAAAGAGGCTCAAAGTTGCCTACCGTTTACCCGCTTCATTGAATTTCGTCACTTTGAGATGAGGAGCACTGGCTAAACGAGGCTTGTCATTCGGTTTAGCCACATGTCAGTGTAGTTCTGATCCTTTTCTGGCTTCCAGACTGGCTGTCAGTCGCCCTGTCTAGTCATCAATGTGCTACGCATTACTTCCCTGGAGAAGAGAGAGCCAAGGGCTGACACTACTAACCGGCGTGCTTCAGCTGGGGTGAGCGGTAATCAGTATTATCTTCACTGCTTGTTTCTGTCCGGCACTTGAGAACACCTAAGGCAACACAAGAGCGATTATTTGGCTAGGAATCGGATGGTAGCGCCCTCGGCCAATATATGAAAGTGTAAGACTGTGTGGTTTGCCAGTGTGAGTGTGTTTGTGATACTTGTTACTGTACTGGATGTGTGTTGCGAGAGGACGGCACTTATCGTGTTATCCAGTGTTTACTTCCTTCTGTGTGCATGGTCCTCTGAGTCCCCTCTTCCCTTTGATATTTATTGGGCGAGGCCGGTCCCATAGCTACACTTTGAATTTCTTCACTTTGACATACAGTACATTTAGGCTGATCCAGGGGCCAGGTGAGTTCAACCTAGCCGTTAACCCCTGCAGGACTCTGTTCCATGGAGGGATTCATATTTTCCTGTTTCAATACCGAGAATAATTCATATTTATCCAGAGAGTCCGGGAAATATGGCAAAAATCAGAAGTGCCCATTTAAAGCATGTAAAACTAAAATATGGTCACTATGCCAGGGTTCTCTGCAAATAAGGTTGTCGCTGCGCCACCTTGTCACCTTGATTTCAGGGCAAATTAAACTGATATTCAGTAATGATAGAGGAACTATCTTTGATCGCCTACAACATTGTTTTGAATAGCAAAACAGGCCGTTCATAATGTTCCTCAATTAATTCAGAGAATTTCAGCAGTCGGCTAACTGGACACAGATCTAAATTAGGACACACGGAGTGCACCCCTCGTATAGCGTTGTCGAATCATACAAACTTTGTAATGGCAGTCCAACAAAAGTCAAATGAACAAAGTTGCTAAGCTTGCTAGATAACCTCCTTCAATGAATGACAGAATATTTCATATAATAAATATATCCTATATTTGGCTAAATCAAGTTGATGATTATACAGATCGATCATGAATAACGGGGGAGATAAAGAGTGGAAATAGTTTAAGCATCAAGGTACTATATCTTAACGGGGACCAACTCTGTTAAAACAGTCTCGGGATCCCAGTTACCCATGTTAATCACTAATGGACACATAGCCCGGGTCAGTTACCCTTATTATCGGATCTTGTCCCGGCCAACCCTTGTATTCCACCATGCTCTGACGGACACATAAGTGGACTCCCGACCACGGTTAGGGTTTTCCTTCTATGGAGTAGGGAGGAATATCAGACCCACTTGCCTGATGTGGTTTAAACACCTTCATCACTCTGTGCCTCTTCGTCGAGCCGATCTACATGATTGACATCTCTCAGCAGATCTATGGAGTAGAGCAGGACTCTTTGTTTTTCCAGCTTTGCGAAGTCCGCCCTTCAAGACCAAGATAGTCCCATGGCTTGCAATACTTAATCGTTAGGAGTAGGCCACTTGCTCAGGGCCCCTCTCGAGAAGCCAAACAAGGTGACCCTATCGACTCCCAGCAGCTTGTTAATGATTGATGCAGCAACAGTGATGTAGTATGCAATCTTTTCCAATATTTGACGGTGTCAACGGCGTCTTCGTATCGCACTGTAACGTCAACCACCAAAGCGGCACCATTTTTCACAAATATCAAGTCTGGTTTCCTTAGTCTCCCATCCAGCGTGGAGATATGTATCTCCTTGATAACGTTCCATCCGTTGCTTTCGGCTTCCGTTACTGATAGGTCACACACCCTGTTGTGCCTATTTATGCGGGCTCCTTGGATCAACTGGCATCGACCCAGTATATGTCAGCAAGATTCATACAGGGCTGGAAAGTGCCTCCAAGAGGAATCCTTCTCCAGCCTTCCCCTTTTGAACATCTCCTGAGTAGGATAGACATTTGCCCTCAACTTCAGTCCATTGTTATACTGGCCAAATCCCACTGAGGAAGTAAGCCTAGTTTTGCTGATCTTATCACTGCCAAAGGCCTGCGTCCCCACACCTTGAGTTGACAGGCATATCCATTTTCACATTTCTTCCTGCCTCCAATCACACGGTATTGGGAAATGCAGCGTCACTAAGCCAGTTGTGTTGTTGTCGATGGAGGGCATCTTTGTGTCGCTCTCACCGGCTTGCAGCCATATTCCCTCATCTGCCGGTGGATCCTTCTGGCCTGGATTGATGTAATCTGGGGGGCCAGCTTCACGATACCTAGACCCCCGTATCAGTGTTTCACATAGAGCAACCCGTTACATGTGCTCATGGGTGGGGGAGCCATTCTTTCACAGCGGTTCTTATCATTCCATCTATTTTGGTCAGGTCGACCCCCTTTAGGTTGCTGTGGTCAGCTCTGTAGATTAGCCTCGGGACAGTGAAAGACCTTCTGAGAAGGTTTTCTCACCGCCCATCCGATCTTGCATATCCAGTCACGAAGTAGCCCGATCAGTTTCGGTTTAACAATGCCTGCCTACGGGTTCACTTGCATTCCAAGATATTTTTAGGATTCCTCAGGCCCAATTAAGTGCAAGTCCTCTCCATTCAGTTTCCAGGATAAACAGTCATTAACCTTGAATGAGGACTTGCCCTTGTCATTACCACCTTTCTCAATTGAGAAACTGTGGCACTTTCTGGGTTGAACTCTCAACTCCATCAGTTGGCAATATTGTTCCAGAATTGCCATGTTTTTTTCCCCTACCTTTCACCGAGCTGTTCAACAGTACCAAGTCATCGGCAAAAACTAAAGTGGTAGTCTGGCGGCCTTCTGGCCCGACCCCAGAGCCCTGGCGTTCGAGTGTCTGGACGGAACAGCAGCTGCGACCTTGGATCGTATTGCTTAACCCGGACCAACATGTCAATCATCAAAGATTTCACTCCATCGAGAGTGACCCTTGTTACGCTGTTCTCATAGATGCTCCCGATCAACTCCATGATGTGCCGGTCAAGGCCCCTTTACCCAAGAACACCCAGAAGGTGCTCATGCAATGCCGAGTCGAAAGCCTTCACAAAGTCCACAAATACCATGGCTAGGGGTGTACATTGTTTACTCTGTTTGATGAGCCCCTGGAGTGACAAACCATTTTTTTTTGGTCGGAAATACAAAGGTATCTGATTGTCTTCGGACCGCTAACTTTTGTTCTTGATTAATGAAAACATTCTTGGCAAAAGCTTTCACTTTTGTCCGTCTTGCACCGGTCCAAGAATTTCACCTCTAGCGGCACAATACGAATGCCCCCCGTCCGTCCCTCTTAATCATGGCCCCAGTTCAGAAGAAAAACCCACAAAATAGAACCAAAGTCCTATTCCATTAATCCTAGCTGAGGTATTCAAGTGACCGGGCCTACTTGAACACAAATGTTTTCAAAGTCAACGATTTGGACCACACAGGACATTCAATTAAGCGCATCAAGGGAGCCCCAAGAAGCAGGGGCAGGGACAGGCGGTCCCAAGATCCAACTATAGGCTTTTTAACTGCAGCAACTTTAAGATACGCTATTGGAGCGTCACCGCCACAAAGGGCGCGAGATCGGCTCAAGGTTATCTAGAGTCACCAAAGGTGAACCGTCTCCGAAAGTGCCTCCACTGATGGAGGCCAATCCACGTGGGGAGCGAGGAACCATTTAGAAGCCGGCTGACAGGGGCCCTCTCAGGTGAATCATGAATTCCAAGAGAGTCCTCGTCACTCCAACCATTTACCTGGGCTTCAATGAATTGAATGAGAGATAGCTCCAGAGGGCCAGGTAGGGCTGGGGGCGACCCCCAGGGAGGGGAGTCGGAGCAAACCCTGCCAAGGCCGCCAGGGGACGCAACTCCATCCAGCCAGCTTCCTGCCCCAGGGAGATGGGTGGAGAGGGTCAGGGAGGGCTAGGGCTGACCCAGGGAGGACCCCAGCCATACTCATTTCAGAAAAGCCGAAGTGAGTACATCCTTTATGTAGCATACTACATTTCTGAAATTTCACATACCATAAAACTTTCTATTTTTGCATACTCAAAATGTCTACTATTTAGAAGCTTAGTACGGGTATTCGGACACGGCCAATGTGTATATTATAGCTGTTACATGAGAGATGCAAAATAAGACACCAGGGTGAACTTTTAGATCTAAAGAGCGCTCTATCTCTACAGGAAGAAGAACAGAAAACATTATATGAGGTTTGTGTTTTCAAGATGTGTTTTCTTACTGTATGTAACGGAATGATCCCTCACTTAGTTTGTGTCTTTCTAATGTGCCTTACTCTAATGGGCCTTAAATATCACCTACTCACCTTGGTGGCTTTCTCGGCATGAGAAGCATGAGAAGCGTTGTCGTCCCCACCCCCATCCTAGTTTGTCAGACATTTTGAGACCTCAAAAGTAGTCCACTATTAGAAAGAGTTTCACAATCTGTTATATAGATCCATTTAAAATGTGAAATTAACTGGGGCCTATCTTTCCCATTCATGTTTTAATCAAGCATATAGCTAGACCTACACAACAAATGGCATTGGGCATGGACTCCTCTCTGAGAGTCTAACACACTTTGATTTTGGAGAAAACAATCATTTAAAAGCCCAGTTAAATAGGGGAGTGGATATATAGATTTTTGGGGATGTTGTCACTGACTCCCTTTAAGTCATGTTCAACTGAGTTGCACAGCAGCTTTATAGATAAAACCGAAACTAGTGGCACAAGATGTGAAACTGCCATTCAAATCAGCTTCTCTATTAAGGATGTGAAAATATCATCTTGCAACAGTGTTGCATAACAAGATAAAAATAGGTTCTGTTAAATGGAGAAAAAGTTCATGGAAACCACCACAGCCTTTTCCTCAACATTGCAGTTACATCTGGCAATAACTTATTGTTCTATGGGGCAATGGGTTTACAACAATAGGAACGGGTTATTGTTGGTATCAGGTGTATAGCACAATTAATGCTTTAGATTTATTTGAGAAACTAGACTAACTAAAAAAATATCATAGTTCTCCATCACATATTGAGCATGAAGTTAACAACCTTGTTATAACACATGAATGACTGCACTTCTTCTGAATGCTTTGACAGCTTGAATGCACTTTTCAATACCCTGCTAGTGCCCCTCAGGGTTGGGGTCAATTCCATTTCAATTCAGTCAATCAACTGTAATCCAATTCCAATTTTCCTTTTTCGTTTCATTGCTTTTCAATGAGGAAAAAAATGGAAAAGGAATTTCAGTTGACTTTCTGAATTGGCGGAACTGAAATGGAATTGACCCCAACCCTGGTGGCTCTATGGCAGGGTACTCAGAGCTCATAACTAAGCCGTTCCATTCTCACCAGTTGTGGTTTGTGGAAATTTAAATGGGGGGGACAGGTTCATAGTAATGGCTGAAACTGAATAAATGGAATGGTATCAAACACATCAAAAACATGGTTTTATACCATTCCATTCCAGCCATTATTATGAGCCGTCCTTCCCTCACCTACCTCCTGTCATTCTCACCCTCTTCACTTCTTCATACCCCTCCTCAGGGCAGTAAACAGCTCCTGGGGAACTACCCCCTCTTCATCACCAACAAGCAGTGGGACGAGGCAGTCAACTCGTCCAAGAAAGATGGCCGGCGGCTGCTGCGCTACCTGATCCGCTTCGTCTTCACTACAGACGAGCTCAAGTACTCGTGCGGCCTGGGCAAGAGGAAACGCTCAGTTCACTCAGGAGAGCCTGGGCCGGAGAGACGGCCCCTCAACCCTGTCAAAGTCACCTGCCTCAGAGGTACTGGCGGCATCTCTACTAAAGAGATGGGTACTACAGCAACATGTATGCTATTAAAGAGATGGGTACTACAGCAACATGTATGCTACTAAAGAGATGGGTACTACAGCAACATGTATGCTATTAAAGAGATGGGTACTACAGCAACATGTATGCTATTAAAGAGATGGGTACTACAGCAACATGTATGCTACTAAAGAGATGGGTACTACAGCAACATGTATGCTATTAAAGAGATGGGTACTACAGCAACATGTATGCTACTAAAGAGATGGGTACTACAGCAACATGTATGCTACTAAAGAGATGGGTACTACAGCAACATGTATGCTACTAAAGAGATGGGTACTACAGCAACATGTATGCTATTAAAGAGATGGGTACTACAGCAACATGTATGCTATTAAAGAGATGGGTACTACAGCAACATGTATGCTACTAAAGAGATGGGTACTACAGCAACATGTATGCTACTAAAGAGATGGGTACTACAGCAACATGTATGCTACTAAAGAGATGGGTACTACAGCAACATGTATGCTACTAAAGAGATGGGTACTACAGCAACATGTATGCTACTAAAGAGATGGGTACTACAGCAACATGTATGCTACTAAAGAGATGGGTACTACAGCAACATGTATGCTACTAAAGAGATGGGTACTACAGCAACATGTATGCTATTAAAGAGATGGGTACTACAGCAACATGTATGCTACTAAAGAGATGGGTACTACAGCAACATGTATGCTACTAAAGAGATGGGTACTACAGCAACATGTATGCTACTAAAGAGATGGGTACTACAGCAACATGTATGCTATTAAAGAGATGGGTACTACAGCAACATGTATGCTACTAAAGAGATGGGTACTACAGCAACATGTATGCTACTAAAGAGATGGGTACTACAGCAACATGTATGCTATTAAAGAGATGGGTACTACAGCAACATGTATGCTACTAAAGAGATGGGTACTACAGCAACATGTATGCTACTAAAGAGATGGGTACTACAGCAACATGTATGCTACTAAAGAGATGGGTACTACAGCAACATGTATGCTACTAAAGAGATGGGTACTACAGCAACATGTATGCTATTAAAGAGATGGGTACTACAGCAACATGTATGCTACTAAAGAGATGGGTACTACAGCAACATGTATGCTACTAAAGAGATGGGTACTACAGCAACATGTATGCTACTAAAGAGATGGGTACTACAGCAACATGTATGCTATTAAAGAGATGGGTACTACAGCAACATGTATGCTACTAAAGAGATGGGTACTACAGCAACATGTATGCTACTAAAGAGATGGGTACTACAGCAACATGTATGCTATTAAAGAGATGGGTACTACAGCAACATGTATGCTACTAAAGAGATGAGTACTACAGCAACATGTATGCTACTAAAGAGATGGGTACTACAGCAACATGTATGCTACTAAAGAGATGGGTACTACAGCAACATGTATGCTACTAAAGAGATGGGTACTACAGCAACATGTATGCTACTAAAGAGATGGGTACTACAGCAACATGTATGCTACTAAAGAGATGGGTACTACAGCAACATGTATGCTACTAAAGAGATGGGTACTACAGCAACATGTATGCTATTAAAGAGATGGGTACTACAGCAACATGTATGCTACTAAAGAGATGGGTACTACAGCAACATGTATGCTACTAAAGAGATGGGTACTACAGCAACATGTATGCTACTAAAGAGATGGGTACTACAGCAACATGTATGCTATTAAAGAGATGGGTACTACAGCAACATGTCTGCTATTAAAGAGATTGGTGAACAGATGTTGGCAACATCAAATTGTGTGCAGTTTGTTTTTCTAATCATAACAAATATTTACTTGTACTCCTCAGAGTTTATCCGAATGCACTGTGCCTCTAACCCGGACTGGTGGATGCCTTCTGAGGAGCAGATCAACAAGGTGTTCAGCGACGCGGTGGGCCATGCGCGCCAGGGTCGGGCCGTGGGCACCTTCCTGGGCAGCAGTGGCAGTAGCACTAGCAGTCTTTACATGGAGGCTTACGACGGGCCCCTGTCACAGGATGAAGTGTACCTGAAGGGCTCTCACAATGGCCTGGGGGATTGAAAGGAGAAGGAATGAAGCCTTGGTCAGGATTCAATCCAAGGTGCGTTATTGAGAAGAACACTAGACAGCCGACAGTGCGCCTTTTTAAAGGCAATTTCACAGAGATCGCATTCATGGTGAACACTGCAAATGTTGGCTCAAGCGTAAATTACCTTTAAAAGGCACATTGTTGGCTGTCTAGGGCGCTGCTCTACAACGCGACTTGGATTTAATCCTGACCACTGTCTTCTAACATGTGGCGTCACTCCTACGCGATGTTAGTCCCTCAACCGAGGTGGTGATGCTGCTGATTTGTCACCACAGATGGTTTGTTTACATAGCAGGTTAGGATAATTAGCGTGGCAGGTTAGGATAATTAGTGTGGCAGGTTAGGAAAAGGGTTAGAGTTAGTCTTAGCTACAATGCTAGTTGTAAACAACTGTTGTCCCCGACACGCCCACTAGATGGCGATGTAGGCCTACTCCATCAAGCCACAACAGTAGAATCCTAAACAGACCATCTGTGGTGACAAGTCATCAGTATCATAACACTGGTTCAGACGAAACTAACGCTATCTGACGTAAGACAATGAGGATGAGAATGTTAGAACTGTAGGCCGAACCAACTGGTACTAACCTGCTCTTCTTCCGTAATGCTACAGAGCAGGGCAGGAAAATAACATTCAAACAACATTCAAGAGGAAATAGTCTCCCCATTGAACATTCTAAAACAGCTGTTTTTGGGGCTTATTTTCTTGGGGCGGGGGGGGGGCGGGGTTCTGCTCAAATGTTCCAACGTTGTAATATGCATTTATTAAGTTACATGAAAGCAGCAGGATGTTGTACAATTCACATTCAACTGTTTGTAAAACTACAACGCTAGTTTTCCCTCAGTCTTCCTTCTGCCATTGCTTTGTGGAAAATGTTAGAAAAGGGTTACATACAGTAATACAGAATTTCGCAAACTAAGGGAGCTACAGCAATCAGTAGGTCTGACTGTAGCTGGGTCATTTCCAAATGACAATTAAGACAAATCTAGTGTGTAATTTTTCAATTATTATAACAGTTTCCTTTTGCTATAGAACATTGCCAAGAATATACTGGAATGTACTGTACCATGATGTACTGATTGAGATGGTCGTTATGATATCTGTAATGAGAAGAGAAAATGAAAATGAGACATTATCCTTCCTTGTACAGATAAATTATGTTGGCTACTTTAGACAAAACTCCCTCTTGTATTATGTTCTGGCTGACGCCCAAACCCACGTGGCACACGACACACTGCGCCCCACTGGTCTAAAGACAGTCTTCAGAAAGTCATATTCCGGTTGTCTCAGAGAGCAGCTACATTGGTTGGTTCTCTGAAACTTTTTCCTGGGGGTTTGAAAAGCCATCAATTGTATTGGAAGGGGGCGGCGCCCGGCGGATGTGTGTGGCTGTGCCTGTGGGTGTTTGGGTACGAAAGACAGATGAGAACCAACCAGAAAAAGCACAGCCCTTTTCATTATTGACACATCGTGCTGACAACATCAAACAGCCTCCCTCCCCAGACTCAGAGGCCTGGATCTTTGGTATCAGCCAGGCAACTTATGCTAACCAAAGATAATTAAAGTAGACATGCAGGATTTGTGCAACTGTACAATGACTATCGATTGATGGATTGTCATTGATTGTATTTAATCGTGATACATTTCAATTCATTGATGGTAAATATTCAAGAGATTGGTGGTAGAGAAAACCACAAAAGCCCAGACTAGTTTGAAACTTTGGAATGATAACCCCCCCCCACACACACACACACACACACACACACACACACACACACACAGCAAGAAACACTATATTTGAAATCCCTTAAAGGTCCAGTGCAGTCAAAACTAGATGTCCTGTGTTTGATATATATTTCCGCACTAGGAGGTTGGAATAATACTGTGAAAATCCTAATAATGCCCTTTTTGTGTAAGAGCTGTTTGAAAAGACTGCCAGAAATGTCAGCCTGTTTTGGTGGGATGGAGTTTTGGCCTGCCTGTTGACATCACCAGGTGGTAAATTAGTTAGACCAATAAGAAAGAGAGTTCCAAATCTCTCTGCCAATAACAGATCGTTTTCTGTTTTCCCCTCCCCACTCAGACCACTCACAGACATTCTCTTTGCTAAGAAGCTATTTCTGTTTCCTTTTTACCATTTTAATTGAAAACAATCACGGTAAGATACTTAATTGTTACCCTGAAATGATTTGATGTTGAGATAAAAATGGCTGCATTGGACCTTTAAGATAAACTTTAACACCCATGTGTATATCTATAGTTCTGATGACTTAGCTGTTCAGAACATGGTGCTTGCATCACTGAGTTATGGGTTTGCCACATAATACTGAATAGTGTACTGTATATGTGTTAACTGTGTTTGCTAAATGACTATAATATTATAATTATACTCCAAGAACTACAGTACCCATAATGCCAGCTAGTGTCAGACTGCTTCTAGACTACTAAAATCATAAGATAAGGGCGGCAGGTAGTCTATCGGTTAGAGCAGTTGGCCAGTAACCGAAAGGTTACTAGTTTGAATCCTCAAGGTGAGAAATCTGTTGATGTGCCCTTGAGTAAGGCACTTACCCCAAATTGCTCCATGGTCACCGTTGATAATGGCAGACTCTGACCCGTGACTCCACTCTCCACAGGTGTCTCAGGGAGAGTGGGATATGCAAAAAACACATTCCCAATTAATACACACTTGTGTGAAATAGGAGAAATGTAAGCACCCACCAAGTTTATTTTTTGTATTATTATTATATACCATAGATGTGTAGTAGAGAGCTCCTCTCGATGGCCGCTTCTGTGACAGCATGGACAGCACCTCATGGGGCTTTCCCCATTTTGGTGTCATCAACTGGGTAGGACTTGCTATGAGTTAAGGAAGGATCATAGAATTCCATCCAGGACAGCAGGGGCAGTCAACCAATTAATTATACTCCAGAGCAAACATTCCGTAACTGTAGGTGGCAGTAAATCACCAACCTTGACTATACCTGTTCTTTACACACTTCAGCACAGTAGGTGTTGGTATGCACCTTTTCAGTTTATTTTCAAACTACCTACACTCAAACTTGAAGTACAAGAAGAAGAAATTGTCTACTTAAAAATGTCAATATCCCTCAAGGCGCTGCCCAAACTGTCACAGAAGCGACCATTGAGAAGAGCTCTCTAGTACACATCTAATGAAGAGATTTGAGCCTTTCACCTTCCGAAACACCTGCCATTATACTAACTGTTGCAGAATTCATCATTATGTTACTTCTTGGTCTTTCAGTCATTTCTGGAGTTGATTATAATAGAGAATGTCAATAACTTGATGAACAAGAAGATGTTCATCAATACCAAACATTTTCTCTCACAGTCCTTAACTATACTAAATATCTATCAATGTGGCTTCAACCAAAGCAGTGATTCATTGTGAATCATTGTACCAATAGGGAGAGAGAAGTCTGCTGTGTTTTTCATTATACTTATTTAATTTGGGACATTCTTGTCCTTCGATAGTGTACTGCACTCGTTTTATACATTTGAATGTATAACATTTTACTGTTGACTACAACTTGGTAAAGTTACATTGAAAGACAAAGACATGCAGTGTGTGTGTGGTGAATAACTATAATAATAACATCATTGTTAATAACAATAGCCCTTTTGAAAAGTGTGTAAAGGTAGTCTTTAAATATGTATTCTCTCTTAAATGCCTCAGCAAAGTAGAAAAGTGCCACAGAGACCTTGTTAGTGAGGTTCTGTTGTCGTGACGCGTACTGTTTTGAATGTAAATATTTCCCTGTGATTACTGCACATTCTGACAAATAATCCTTTATTCTCCAAGTGACTGTGTCAACACTGTGAAACTCCCAAGTAGATTTTTACAACAATATGATGCTTGTGTTTTTATTTATGATGAAATAAACATTCCATCCTATTTGACTTGATCATACATGATTTATGTATACAATCTTCTCACATACTTAGCAGATATTATGTAGTGAAAAATTATGTTATTCTAAATGATGTCATTTTTGGGGGGTTTGCTCAATGAGATAAATTAACTGGTTTTACTGACCTACAATTACAGATCAACGCTGTGTGGCAGATGTAATTACTACTGCCCATTGAATCACACACACCCTCTTACACAACACGGCAGGCCTACTTGCGCCAGTACTTCTATGGCTATTTTCAAGAGGGTCATGTATTCGCCAGGTCAGCTAAATACTGTAAACCACCAGTTTGATGGACAGCTGTCTGCATAACCTTTACACCTCAGCTTCCACCCTCTGGTTCTTGATCATCAGGATATTCTCAAGGAGCAGCTTGTGAGCCAATTCCTTCTAAAAGTTGCACTGGATGTATGGACCAACTTTCTCTAAACACACCTCACTGTTTTCACAAGCTGGTCTCATGCTTTCCAAGTGCTTCTGTCTGCTGGGAAACTCTTTAAACTTGCTCTCCAAACACACACACACACACACTCAGATTTGAGCCTGCTGACACAGATAACACACCTGATTCATCTCTTAATCTAGTCAACTCTTTGTCCAGAGATTATGTCGCCAAATTTTGCTTCAACCCGTACATGAATGGGAGCCATGCAAACTCATCTGTAGTTCCTTGGCATAACCCAGACAAAGCCGTTTGCCATTGTCTTTCGACAGATGGTGTCCTTCTAATGCAACCTCGTTGCCATGAACCAGTGCAGACAGATTATCCCATTGAAATGAGAATATTGCCATTCTGAAGGTCGCCATGCTGAATTACATAAATTCAATGGCAGTTTTTTTTTGTCACTTTGGTGCAATTTTCACAAGTATGTGTTACATTTTTACAACACTTAGTACAAAACTCAAAGAAAACAATAAAATACCAAATGAAACGTGAAGCAACTGTCGTGTCTTTGGCTACGCCGGATTAAGTGACATGACATGCTATTCTATAAAATAATTTATCCGTAATTAATATTACCTGATTGAGCTAATCATGTAAATGTAATTAACTAGAGAGTCAGAGCACCACAAAATAATATTTATATAGCTGTTATCTTCCAAATAAACTCTTAAAGACCTAGTAACATTTTACATCAATAGCAGTCAATATTAATCGTCATCTTAATTCAGTCTCATCTGAACGTTGTAAATTCTTAGTTATCTTCACGAACCCTGGCTCACAAGTTGAATCAGCAATACAAAATTGGGTTTAATTATTTATTTACTAAATACCTAACTAATCACACAGAATTACACATACACATAATTAAATCATAACTTGATTACAAATTACGTCATAAAGGAAAACGTCCCTAGCGGGCGGAACAGATATGACAGCTTGTTACACAAAAGAAAAGGGTCTGGGTTTGAGTGAAAGAGTGGGAAGACTGAGGAACAAAGGGAAGAAGCTGTGCTATCATAAATACAGTATCTTATGCATTCTAAATTGCCGCCCATTTGGAAAAGGAAAATGCAATAAATATTTACTCTGAGCTGCGCTTCGGTAGGTTGGTGGTAGATGGAAGGCCGTGTTGCCCAACCGAGTCCTTTGAAGAATGTCTCTGCTGGTAAATTGGATACGTTGTAGTAACGTCATCGTGTGGTAGACGGGATACTCTGTCTGTTCCTTCCTAACCTGCGTTTGCAGCTGCGGTTGCTAACTCAACGGCTAGGAGGTATCACTTCTGTAGTGAATAAGAGTTCAAAGTTCATACCATTCGCAACCAAAGCTCACGCTGATGTTGGCTTCGTTCTGTAGTTATTATCTGAACCATTCTGACATAGGACCGTCGTCCTCACAACAGGAGGTTACGTTGATGTCAAGGGCTTATATAGGAAGGGAGAGGGGGGCGTGTTTGAAAAGTTTTATAGCCCATGTCCCTTCACAGGGGCGGGCCACTGATTGAGCAGAGCCCTATCCTATGAAAACCCAAATCTCACATTTTAGAAGCTAAAATCACATTTCATCCCATCACAAATAATTTTATATTCAAACATTTAAATTGAACAACAATTCCATGTGAGTCCGATAACTCTGATGTGTAGACTTTCCACTGTAGAGTTTATGTCATCTTATCATTGATGAGAATGTCTCAGATGACAACCGAACTGACATCATATTCATTAAGTACCACCTCATATGTTCAATTGGTCAGATTACCAGAATATAGTTAATTTCCCCCCACCTTCTGATGTTCCCAGAATCTCTATGTTATCCAAGGGTTTTGCAAATGTAACATCAGTAGGGTAGTGAGAGGAAAAAGGGGGAAAGAGGTATTTATGACTGTCATAAACCTAACCCCCAGGCCAACGTCATGACACAACAATAGTGCTCACGACCTCTGATTGATTGGGAACCATATTTAGGCAGCTATTTCCCCTTTGTGCTTTGTGGGATCTTGACTTTGTGGGATCTTGACTATGTGAGCACTATTGTTGCTTCACATTCCATTTTGTGATTTATTGTTTTCTTTGAGTTTCACTTCCTAATAAAGAGAATGGAACCATACCACGCTGCATCTTGGTCCACTCATTATAACGATTGTGACAGAAGATCCCACCACAAACGGACCAAGCAGCGTGGCCAGGAGGAGCAGACATTGTGGACATGGGAGGATATCTTGGACGGTAAGGGATCCTGGACGTGGGAGGAGATCCTGTCAGGAAAGGATTGCCTTCCATGGGAGAAGACGGAGGCAGCGAGAGAGGAACAACGACGACACCGAGGTTCGCGGCCACGACGGAAGCCTCAAAAAAAAAAAATCCCCTTTGTGCTTTGTGGGATCTTGTCTAGGTATAGTTGCCTGCGAGCACTACTTTGAGCTTCACGTTTCGTTTTTTCGCTTTATTGGGTTTTCTTTGGGTTTCTCTTCCAAATAAAAAGGTTGGAAACATACCACGCTGCATCTTGGTCCACTCCTTATAATGATCGTGACAGGTACATGTTCTGTTTATATTGGTTCGCAACTGTAATCCCTGTTTAGCCTGTTTATCTGAAGATATTCATCATTATTAGGGCTCCCGCGTGATGCAGCGGTCTAAGGCACTGCTTCTCAGTGCTAGAGGTATCACTACAGACCCTGGTTCAATTCCAGGCTGTATCACAACCGAATGCGATTGGGAGTCCCATAGGACGGCACACAATTGGCCCAGCGTTGTCCGGGTTAAGGTTTGGCTGTTGCAGGCCGTCATTGTAAATAAGAATTTGTTCTTAACTGGCTTGCCGAGTTAAATATCAAATAAAACAATTACTCATTGTCACTTCTTTCTTGAGTTCTCATAGTCATCATAGTCATTATAATATAGCCTTTGTAGCGGATATTGTGACTGCACAAATCAATACAATCAGATTGTATCGTCATATAGGATAGACATGGTGTAGGCGTCAAAGTTCAATGACATGCTTACTGGTGGCAATCTTGTTCACTCATCATAGGGTGATGCCAATTTTATTAGATCATGTTGATCTAGCGTACATTTGCAGTGAAGGCTTGTTTGGTTTCAGGTGTGTAGCCCACTTTTCCCTTAACACTCTTTCCCCTTAACATGTTGGATACCAGGGCTCCGGGGCATGTGTCGAAATCACTAAGCAGGTAAATGCCTTGTTCTGATCAGTGTTGCCAACTCCTCAGTAAGGAAAGTAGCTATTAGCTGTCCTAAAAGTTGCTAGAAGTTGCCAAATGACGTCATCGCCTAATTTGCATAATTGGCAATGTTCATGTAATTGTGATGGACGCTGTAGGAGGGAGGAATAATGTCGTGGGAGAGACAAAAGTGAGTAAAAAACACCCTAAACATGTTAAGAACTACAAATGAACTTCTGTCGATTTTTTTATTTTTTTATGTCACAATTCCAACCCTCCTCCTTTATACGGCTTGGGACCAGCAAAAGTGACCCAAAGGAGAGACTGGCGGAGTTACTTCGTTTTTATTTGTTTTTATTTTTAGTTATCTTAATTTGGTTTGGTTTTTAACATTATGGTCCACTTAGGAGCCTACAACAAGTCACAGTAATACATTAACATTTTTAAACAACATACTTTTTTTGTTGTTGTATACAATCTACATTAACAATCTAAATGGACCAAAAAGAGACAATAGAAAAAACTGTCAATGGCGATATGAGAAAGTTATGGTAACTAGTCTGGCCATAATTCAGGTTAATTTATTTTTTATTTTTTTGGTAAGCCATGGGCGGGACCAGCCGGAGGCGGCCTCCCGCATGCGCGATTCATTTGCAGTCTGGACGCGTGAACATCTCCTGCAGCTGGGAGGGACTGCTGCGCAAGGACTGGGCCGTCTGTGAGTGCTTTGGGACTGGGGTGGGGCCCACTGATAAATATAGCGACGAAGTCGCTAAGTTGGAAACACTGGTTCTGATGCGTGCCTTGTATGTTGCGAAATGTGAGATCCCACTGATTTCTTTGATTCCAAGCTGCTTTCAAACAACGACCTTTTACTGGACACACCTGTGTTATGATGATGATGCTGTTGAACAGCGTCTTGATATGCCACACCAGATGGATGGATTATCTTGGCAAATGAGAAATGCAAACACATTTGCGCACAAAACTTGAAAGAAATAAGTTTTGTGTATGGAATATTTCTGGGGTATTTTATTTCGGCACATGAAACATGGGGCCAACACTTTACATGTTGCATAGGGAACTATGGAACGTTCAGGGATGTGAGGATATGAAGTTGAATCCCTTTGAAAGCACACTTTCTGTACTGTTCAAATCATTTGTTTTATTTAGTGTAGTATAAGCTTCTGTCTTAAGCATCCTAAATAATGCCATAGCTTTTGAAAAAGAGTCAACTTGAAGGTAAAAAAAGGGAAGCAATGTAAGATGCAAACCTGTATTCCAACTAATTATAGGTTACTAAAGCCAACGACATACCGCTGCGCCAGAGTTTTCATGAAAACCGCGGATAAAAAAACAACCTATTTGATCACATGCTATTTATTGTTGACCAGCAGATGCCACTAATGTGCATTGTGAACAGATAATGAAGCTCTGAGTAATGGACAGTTTTTCGGCACAATTTGGTGAAAGCGCCGACGCCTTCAGAAAGCTTCGGTTTCCCATCACTACTATTTCCTCCTCCCTCGCTATTAATTATATTACAATGTATGGAATGCTATATAATATCCGCACGTCTTTCATGGTCGTACCCCACTGGCTGTGAGCACTCCTGTCCACTGGTCGACACAGGCTGATTGCTGTTCAGAGCTACTTGGTTGCATTGGAGTGGACTACTAAGGTGAACTCGAGAGAGTTTGTCGAACAGCCTCGACGACAAACCATCGCAGCAATCGTGGATTGGTATTGTATAATAATCAGAGACCATGTTTAAGTTTATGACCTATTAATTTATATTTTATATTAAGTTGGCTCACGTAATCAATCGTAGCCTTGCACAAGAGGTGCTTTGCAACATTAGTCAGTTTCAATTGATTCGTCAGCGATTCAAATGGAATATTTCATCCATGATTTGAGCTACTAATGCCTTCAACTCTCATCACTCTTGGTATTTTTATTTAATTTATTTGTATTTAATCTCGTTATAAACAAAATGTCTTCCATTTCCTTGATGTCGTGTCAGAACTGATTGCAGGGACTCTCGAATAATGTCAGCAGCAAACTGTGGCAGGGTGGTCATTGACAGTAATACAGACACTTAGGTTGGAGTCATTAAAACTAGTTTTTCAACCACTCCACAAATGTCTTGTTAACAAACTATAGTTTTGGCAAGTCGGCTAGGACATCTACTTTGTGACGCAAGTCATTTTTCCAACAACTGTTTACAGACAGATTATTTAATTTATAATTCACTGTATCACAATTCCAGTGGGTCAGAAGTTTACATACACTAAATTGACTGTGCCTTTAAACAGCTTGGAAAAATACAGAATATTATGTTGTGGCTTTAGAAGCTTCTGATAGGCTAATTGACATAATTTGAGTCAATTGGAGGTGTACCTGTGGATGTATTTCAAGGCCTACCTTCAAACTTGGTGCCTCGTTGCTTGACATCACGGGAAAATCTAAAGAAATCAGCCAAGACCTCCATATTTAAAAAAAAAAATGTTGTTGTTTTTTTGAGCTCCACATGTCTGGTTCATCCTTGGGAGCAATTTCCAAATGCCTGAAGGTACCACGCATACTATTGTTTGTATAGATGAGCATGTATAAACACCATGGGACCATGCAGCTGTCATACCGCTCAGGAAGGTGATGCGTTCTGTCTCCTAGAGATGAACATACTCTGGTGTGAAAAGTGCAAATCAATCCCAGAACAACAGCAAAAGGACCTTGGAAGATGCTGGAGGAAATAGGTGCAAAAGTATATCCTCTGTAAAACGATTCCTATATTGACATAACTTGAAAGGCCGCTCAGCAAGGAAGAAGCCACTGCTCCAAAACCGCCATAGAAAAGCCAGGCTACGGTTTGCACATGGGATCAAAGATCGTATTTTTTGGAGAAATGTCCTCTGGTCTGATGAAACAAAAATAGAACTGTTTGGCCATAATGACCATTGTTATGTTTGGAGAAAAAGGCGGAGGCTTGCAAGCCGAAAAACAGCATCCCAACTAGAGGTCGACCGATTAATGGGAATGGATGATTAATTAGGGCCAGTTTCAAATGTTCATAACAATCGGAAATCGGTATTTTTGGACACCGATTTGGCCGATTTATTATTTTTTTTTAAAAATTTTATTATTTTTAAAATTGATTTTTTATACCTTTTTAACAAGGCAAGTCAGTTAAGACCACATTCTTATTTTCAATGACTGCCTAGGAACTGTGGGTTAACTGCCTCGTTCAGGGGCAGAACGACAGATTTTCACCTTGTCAGCTCGGGGGATCCATTCTTGCAACCTTAACTAGTCCAACGCAATAACGACCTGCCTCTCTCTCGTTGCACTCCACAAGGAGACTGCCTGTTACACGAATGCAGCAAGGTAAGTTGTTAGCTAGCATGAAACTTATCTTATAAAAATCCATCAATCATAATCACTAGTTAACTACACATGGTAGATGATATTACTAGATATTATCTATCGTGTCCTGCGTTGCATATAATCTGAGCATACAAGTATCTGATTGAGCGGTGGTAGGCATTCAAACAAACAACACTTTGTTGCGTTTTGCCAGCAGCTCTTCGTTGTGCGTCAAGCATTGCGCTGTTTATGACTTCAAGCCTATCAACTCCCGAGATGAGGCTGGTGTAACCGAAGTGAAATGGCTAGCTAGTTAGCGCGCGCTAATAGCGTTTCAAACTTCACTCGCTCTGAGCCTTGCAGTGGTTGTTTCCCTTGCTCTGCATGGGTAATGCTGCTTCGAGGGTGGCTGTTGTCGTTGTGTCCCTGGTTCGTGCCCAGGGAGGAGCGAGGAGAGGGACGGAAGCTATACTGTTACACTGGCAACACTAAAGTGCCGATAAGAACATCCAATAGTCAAAGGTAAATGAAATGCATATGGTATAGAGGGAAATAGTCCTATAATAACTACAACCTAAAACTTCTTACCTGGGAATATTGAAGACTCATGTTAAAAGGAACCACCAGCTTTCATATGTTCTCTTAGCGTTAGCTTTCTTACATAGCACATATTGCACTTTTACTTTCTTCTCCAACACTTTGTTTTTGCATTATTTAAACCAAATTGAACATGTTTCATTATTTATTTGAGGCTAAATTGATTTGATCTATGTATTATATTCAGTTAAAATAAGTGTTCATTCAGTATTGTTGTAATTGTCATTATTACAAACAAATAAATAGAAATTGGCGATTAATCTGCCTTTTTTGGTCCTCCAATAATTGGTATTGGTGTTGAAAAATCATAATCGGTCGAACTCTAATCCCAACCATGAAGCACGGGGTGGCAAACATCATGTTGTGGGGGTGCTTTGCTGCACGAGGGACTGGTGCACTTCACAAAATAGATGGCATCATGAGGTAGGACAATTATGTGGATATATTGAAGCAACGTCTCGAGACATCAGAAGTTAAAGCTTGGTCGCAAATGGGTCTTCCAAATGCACAATGACCCCAAGTATACTTCCAAAGTTGTGGCAAATTGGCTTAAGGACAACAAAGTCAAGGTATTGGAGTGGCCATCACAAACCCCCTGACCTCAATCCTATAGAAAATGTGTGGGAAGAACTGAAAAAGTGTGTGCGAGCAAGGGGCCTACAAACCTGACTCAGTTACACCAGCTCTGTCAGGAGGAATGGACCAAAATTCACCCAATGTATTGTGGAAGGCTACCCAAAATGTTTGACCCAAGTTAAACCATTTAAAGGCAATGCTACCAAATACTAATTGAGTGTATGTAAACTTCTGACCCACTGGGAATGTGAGGAAATAAATAAAAGCTGAAATAAATCTCTCTACTATTATTCTGACATTTCATTCTTAAAATAAAGTGGTGATCTTAACTGACCTAAGAGGGAATTTTTACTAGGATTAAATGTCAGGAATGGTGAAAAACTGTTTAAACGTATATGTCTATGTAAACTTCCGACTTCAACTGTATGTCAATCAAGAACTGTGGCTTTCAGCTTCACCTGTTCGTAGCTATTTGTGTATTTTAATTGTTTTGTCCTCATTCTAATAATGTGTTATTGTTACAGGTGGAGCTTCAATCTTAAGATCGGGTGACACCTTGCCGAACTGATCCGGGAAAATGCTTCTTTATGGAAGCTTCAAACATCCTACCCTACTTACAACAGTTTGGTCCCACAGCCACTACCGTCTGGTTGCAAATTAAGGCTGCCTAACAATGGGTTTACCACACTGTTTCCTTTACTACTAGCATACAAGGTTCATCTGGTACCTGCACGGGTTTGGGTAGCACTCAGTTTTTCATGACACTTTTACTCAAGTGCCCTTTTTGGGGTTGGCCCCACCGTTTCTATGGTCATGTTGCAATAGCGCCTGTTTCAGATATCATTATGGGTTAGACAGTTGGGTCTGAGTATGGGTTTACTTGGACGCTTCCCATCCGTTTCCTTTTGTGGAATTTTTTTTAGGCTAGTAGTCCGCAGTTTATCGTTTTTTACATTATGGATAATTGGTTCATCTTTAGTGGGCCTCTTAGGGCTAGCGTCAGCATGTCGCACACTAGGCAAATCACATTAGTTAGCCACTACGTCTAGTTGACGTCTCATGCCATCTTTTCCCATTTATATCCAATTAGAACAACTTTTCATCGCAACACAACCATTTTAATCTCTACACTAAGCTACTTGCTACCTGTTTTGCAGCATATGCTTGCAGTCTCAGACAAGGCAGTTCCCTCCGCTTGACGTCTCCGTAAGGTCTTTCTTTTTCATGGTCCCTTCAATGGCATTCACAACTCCTTCTATTATACATTTTCTTCACGTGATTTAGGGATTCTGACCTGGTCTCCTCACCTTAATCACTAGCTTCACTCAAGCATTTTAAATTGGGTTCCTGCGGTACTATCATAAGAGCTCGCACCTACACTTATCCTTTCTCTTGCTTTATGCTTATATTTTTCAACGCTGGACCATTGTCTGCTTCTCATATTACATTTGATTTATATCCCTCCCATTCAACCCTCTGTTTCATTCCTCTCATTTCTTAAGTAATATGAAGGTCCTATGATACACTGGTCTTTCGTTCAGAACTGGAGCAGTAACCACTGCAGCTACATTAGGTATTATTCCACCATCACTCTCCAGCAACTAGGTTACTGGCTATGTGCTGCTACACCTCACTTGTTAGGCCAAATCTTTTTGACTTCTCCTCAGCAATGGCTCCTTACCATAACTATCAATAGCTAATTTAGTTGGCGAGCTTTCAATGACACGCATGTATGTGGCAGTCATTCATATTACACTTGGCTTTTGGGTCACACATCTTTAGGCATGCATCACCATCCCTCGTTTACCTCATGCACAACTGGGTTCAAAGGAGCAAGCGTATCATGTTTCACAAATTGCATGACAGAATTTGTGGTCGGGTTCTACGTACCATCGTGCGTAACGTTTCTTCTAAATAAATTAGCGTAACAATAAGATTCACTCAGCAGATCAGCATGGGGCTAAACTCGGTTAGGTGCCCATATCTTCCTGCATTTTGGTCTGCACGGTTAGCGTTTCATGTCAATCATACATATAGCATTACAGCATGCACTGTTGGGTTCAACGCTCGTTTAGTGTTTCATGTTAATCATGCACATCTTATACGGCGTGCATGGCTGGGTAGACGTATACGCAGACGTGTCATTTCAATCAAACATTCCATTACAGCAGAACTGCACTTTTCTTCTATTCTTCACATGCGTCTCTAGTACATCTATTTATCTTGCATTCCATCTTGAGATCCAACCACTGCTCGGCCATGTCCCTTCTCCCTGGTGAGTAACTTATTTATTTAGGGGAGGTCAATGCTAGCTGTCCAGCATAGGGAAACCAGTCATCAGCATTTGTTTAATTTGATTACAGTACACCTATGTTGTAATTATGTCGGAACAGTTAATTATTTATTTTTATCCATCATTTCTATCCCATTTGTGATCAAAGGTGTGATCATTGAAGACACCTTTCACAATCATTGACCCGAAAAATAAATGTATTCTGATATAATTACAACAAAAGTGTACTGTAATCAAATTAAATGAATGAAATTAACAATGTTTAGTAGGCATTAGTTTGCATCAATTTTGTCTTGAGCATTTGGGCATAGGTTCTCATCGGCATCGCAGTAAATGTCCTCATTGTACATGCACTCGGGGAAAAATGTGCATAACTCCACCTACGGTAACACTGTCAGGCTCAGGGCAATGTTTATACCCTTGCGGGAGCATGTAACGGACCTGTCTGGCCAGTGGAAGGCTAGCTGTTTAAATTCAATCTGACCATATCAGTTCACACCCAAGAAGACGATGTTCAAATGTACAGTCGTGGCCAAAAGTTTTGAGAATGACACAAATGTTAATTTTCACAGTCTGCTGCCTCAAGTTTGTATGATGGCAATTTGCATATACTCCAGAATGTTATAAAGATTGATCAGATGAGTTGCAAAGTCCCTCTTTGCCATGCAAATGAGCTGAATTCCCCAAAAACATTTCCACTGCATTTCAGCCCTGCCACAAAAGGACCAGCTGACATCATGCCAGTGATTCTCTCGTTAAAACAGGTGTGAGTGTTGACGAGGACAAGGCTGGAGATCACTCTGTCATGCTGATTAAGTTTGAATAACAGACTGGAAGCTTCAAAAGGAGGGTGGTGCTTGGAATCATTGTTCTTCCTCTGTCAAACATGGTTACCTGCAAGGAAACCCGTGCCGTCATCATTGCTTTGCACAATAAGGGCTTCACAAGGCAAGGATATTGCTGCCAGTAAGATTGCACCTAAATCAACCATTTATCGTATCATCATGAACTTCAAGGAGAGCGGTTCAATTGTTGTGAAGAAGGCTTCAGGGTGCCCAAGAAAGTCCAGCAAGCTCCAGGACCGTCTCCTAAAGTTGATTTGGCTGCGGGATCGGGGCACCACCAGTACAGAGCTTGCTCAGGAATGGCAGCAGGCGTGAGTGCATCTGCACGCACAGTGAGGCGAAGACTTTTGGAGGATGGCCTGGTGTCAAGAAGGGCAGCAAGAAGCCACTTCTCTCCATGAAAAACATCAGGGACAGACTGATATCCTGCAAAAGGTACAGGGATTTGGACTACTGAGGACTGGGGTAAAGTCATTTTCTCTGATATATCCCCTTTCTGATTGTTTGGGGCATCTGGAAAAAGGCTTGTCCGGAGAAGACCAGGTGAGCGCTATCATCAGTCCTGTGTCATGCCAACAGTAAAGCATCCTGAGACCATTCATGTGTGGGGTTGCTTCTAAGCCAAGGGAGTGGGCTCACTCACAATTTTGCCTAAGAGCACAGCCATGAATAAAGAATGGTACCAACACATCCTCCGAGAGCAACTTCTCCCAACCATCCAGGAACAGTTTGGTGACGAACACTGCCATTTCCAGCATGACGGAGCACCTTGCCATAAGGCAAAAGTGATAACTAAGTGGCTCGGGGAAGAAAACATCAATATTTTGGGTCCATGGCCAGGAAACTCCCCAGACCTTAATCCCATTGAGAATGTGTGGTCAATCCTCAAGAGGCGGGTGGACAAACACATTTTGACAAACTCCAAGCATTGATTATACAAGAATGGCTGCCATCAGTCAGGATGTGGCCCAGAAGTTAGTTGACAGCATGCCAGGGTGGATTGCAGAGGTCTTGAAAAAGAAGGGTCAACACTGCAAATATTGACTCTTTGCATCAACTTCATGTAATTGTCAATAAAAGCCTTTGACACTAATGAAATGCTTGTAATTATACTTCAGTATTCCATAGTAACAGCTGACAAAAATATCTATAGACACTGAAGCAGCAAACTTTGTGAAAATTAATATGTGTCATTCTCAACTTTTGGCCACGACTGTACAGCTCAATTGTCAGTAGAAACCACATTTGTTTTAGCAAGTCAGCCATATCAGCTATGTTTTCTAAAAAGGCAGTAAATGAGGCTGAATGAACTGTTTCGCTCTTAGACAAGGTGTCACGTTCTGACCATAGTTCTTGTGTGTTTTCCTTGTTTTAGTGTTGGTCAGGACGTGAGCTGGGTGGGCATTCTATGTTGTGTGTCTAGTTTCTTTCTGTGTTTGGCCTGATATGGTTCTCAATCAGAGGCAGGTGTTAGTCATTGTCTCTGATTGGGAACCATATTTAGGTATCTTGTTTTGTGTTGGGGTTTGTGGGTGATTGTTTCCTGTTTTTGTGTTTTCTGCACTGTTTCGGTTTTCACGTTTATTGTTTTGTATTCTGTTCAAGACCTGCATTAGTTTCTAAAAATATGTATTTGGGTGTTTTTGGAGAGTTAATGTTTTATCCGTGCACCTGCAACTGCAGAATGAGCATCAGGAAGTCTATCGCCGGTGGAGTACATTTCTCAAAATGTAAGTGAAGTGAAATTGCTAAAAAAAAGTTTCTGTAAAAAGTTAACCTGTCCTCTACTTGTTCAACATTTAGCTGGGTGAATAAAATCATTTTTGTTTACATTTAAGTTATAGTAAATCCCCCCCCAAAAACATACGCTGTATATTGAAACAACAATCAATTGTTGACTTTATTAATGAGGAATAATATGAACATGTATTTTGCTTACTGTATGTGTTTTGCCTGTACATGTTTGCCAATACTTGTATGTCTTTTGCCAATGGAAATGCATAAATAACATTGAAGGTTCTATTGAACTTCTGTATTTTACAAAGCAGGAACAAGTAAATCACAGGGAGGAAGTTCTGAATCATTCCTGGTGTGGGGATTGTGATAACTGCCATTTGGTGCATGAGTTGCATATCTAACTAATAATCAATTCCTCAAACAATACAATGAGCTGTCCATGTTACAATTAAGTACATGGCAGAGGTATTGCTTCAGTTTAACCAAATGGAATATAACGTTGCGGATAAAGTTCGGAATTACACAGTTTCATGTTTACAACATCTGTTAAACTCTAATCCTCCACAGACAGCCGCCCTGCCCACCACTCATTATCTGAACATATGACATGAGAAAGGCATGTTAGGCTACTGTTAATTGGATTCAAATACAAAAGTAAATAAAATATTTACATGATCGCATAACTACTTGTCATCTTGATTCATTGTCAGAAGCAGTCAAAATTCAATTGTTAAGCACTTGTTTTCAATTTAGAACAGTTTCATTATGATAGGCTAATATTTAGCCGAGCCTACATTGCACATTGTCACTTTTAACCAGACTAACTTGATTGGGTGGGTTGTATTTTTTGGATTAGTCCCAGGCTACTATTATCCAATTGTTGCAATATTAAAAAACGCATTGTGTTATTGCATGCATGATTGTAACATAGTAGTATCATAATAATGTCACAGTAAGGCTTATGATAGGCCTATTGTTTTCCACCATCTTTTTTTGGGGGGGGGGGGGTCTATTTAATGTTGTGCACCTACCTATACGGTATGCGGACCTATTTTGTTAAGGAGGGCGGGCCGACAGTACATTGAGTTTTCGGACAGTAGACTAGTGATGAGGACTGACCAGCCTGCAGCGAGTAGCAGGTATTCTAATTAACAGATCGCACGCAGCTTTGAAGATGGCATGCGAGCGCCGCAAGCGCGGGATAGCCTGCATATCCACAAACTGAAGTCTGAGACATGCCCGAGCATTTTGGAGAAATTCTGCAGAGGTCCTGTGTCTGTTTGTGCTAGCAAACCGGTGGACACAGATGCAAGGGCGAGGCTACAAGAAAAAGAAGCGTCAAGGGACGGCTATTTTGGACTTTCTATGGACTAGTCACGCTCCCCCAATCTATGCAACGTAATTTAAAATGATGTCCTTTATAGACTTAAATGATGACCAGAGATGGGTGCCTACACATGTGAATGTAACTGTCCTTCGTGCAAGGGGTTTGCGGACTAAGGGCAAGCACGGGGGTAGCCGTTATGTTTACACAATCATTCAGGTGGGGAAGGAGAAATACACCACTGGTTTGGTCGAGAAGGCGACTGTGCCAGAGTGGAATGAGGAATGCTGTTTCGAACTTCTACCCGGAATACTGGAGGATGGAGTTCGCAGTGCTTTTCCCTCAGGGAGCGGTGACTTGGTCCTCACCATTATGCACCGTGTGCTTATCGGACTTGACGTGTTTCTTGGTCAAGCAATCCTCCCTTTGGATAAAATATTTCAAGATGGAATGTGCCCGAGAGATGAGTAGGTTCCTCTCACTTACTAAGTTAATTTGCTAATGATGAACTTATTTCCACTGATTACATTGAAATGTAGGCTAAATTATAATAATATCACATCACTTTATAGGCCATTATGGCCATAGTAATTTGCCATGATTGACAGTAACATTAATAAGCCCAATCTGCTCAAGTATCTGTGCATTAGAGATGTCAACGATGACACATCATACTCATCATCTCTAATGCACAGATACTGGGGCAGGCCCAACTATGGAGAAGGGTGCAATTGCGGCCCGCAATTTGGGGTGCTCCTGCATGTCGGCATTCCTGCATCTGCTGGAACCTGTCTTTATACTTCTATTGGTCAAATTTGAAATTACAACAGGTGGGAGGTGTGGTTTCTCCAATACGGAAGGTGGCGTTAATGCACAATAATATTGGATGCCAGCCGCCGATATACCCCACAGGCACTGTTTTCCTGCAGTTATGTTAATGACGGCAAGGGCAGTTGTTCAGCAGGCGGGTGCGAAGGGCGCTGTGTGCCATCTTAGCCAGCTAGTCCTAAGGAGGATTCTGGTACACAGCAGGCTGGGGTGGCACAGTGTGCTGGCTAGCTAACTATCAAGATATCAACACCATGTGCTAGCTAACTATCAAGCTAGCTAGCCTGCTGTGCTAGCGGGAGGCAGGGATGATCGCCCCTGCCTGTCGGCGTGGTTTTTTCTGTGACACCCCGCATGTCGGGGGAGGGGAGCGAAACAGGCCTCACAAGCTCACAGAACGGGACCGGAAAGTGTTGAATCGCATAGCACGTAAAAATCATCCGTCCTCGGTTGCAACACTCATTACAGGGTTCCAAACTGCCTCTGGAAGCAAAGTCAGTACAAGAACTGTTCTAGTCGGTTTCCATTGTTGAGCAGCCGCACACAAGCCTAAAATCGCCATGCGCAATGCCAAGCGTCGGCTGGAGTGGTGTAAAGCTCGGCGCCATTGGACTCTGGAGCAGTAGAAATGCATTCTCTGGAGTGATGAATCACGCTTCACCATTTGGCAGTCCAACGGGCTAATCTGGGTTTGGCGGATGCCAGGAAAACACTACCTGCAACAATGTGTAGGGCCAACTGTAAAGTTTGGTGGAGGACGAATAATGATCTGGAGCTTTTTTTCATGGTTCAGGCTAGGCCCCTTAGTTCCAGTGAAGGAAAATCTTAATGATACGGCATACAATTACATTCTATACAATTCTGTGCTTCCAACTTTTTGGCAACAGTTTGGGGAAGCCCTTTCCTATTTCAGCATGACAAATCCCCCGTGCACAAAGCGAGGTCCATACAGAAATGGTTTGTTGAGATCGGTGTGGAAGAACTTAACTGGCCTGCGCAGAGCCCTAACCTCAACCCCATTGAACACCTTTCAGATTAAATGGAACGCCGACTGCGAGCCAGACCTAATCGCCCAACATCAGTGCCCAACCTAACTAATGCTCTAGTGGCTGAATGGAAGCAAGTTCCCGCAGCAATGTTCCAACATCTAGTGGATAGTCTTCCCAGAAGCTGAAGGCTGTTACAGCATCAATGTGGGGACAATATAAAATGCCCATGATTTTGGAATGAGATGTTTGACTTCCAAGTGTCCACATACTTTTGGCCATGTAGTGTATGTAGATATCTTTGTTAGCAAAAATACAAAATTTACCACAGTCCAAAATTATAAGCTTTATATAGCCTATCAAAGTAATAAGACCAGATATTTTAATATATTTAACTTTGACTATATTTCACTGCTTCACTTAAGTAAAACGTTTTAAAATTCTTCCACTACCACAAAAATAATTTCAAAGAGCAGAAGCAAGTCACACTTTTTCTTCATGGAAAATGACCATATAGTTATAGTTATTATTATTTGGAATCTTCTTATACCTTAAGTTTAACTCTTCATCTTACTTCTGAGTTATTAGTGTGGCCTGTGACAGCAGCCACACTGTAAATGTTGTCCAAATTGTTTCCGACTTTTTAACGTGGCACACTTTAAATGTTGTAAGAATGATTTCTAACTTATTGCTATTATTTGGAAGATAATTCCTCTAACACCGTTTAAGATAGAAACACAATTCAAACTTTAAAAGTTATAGACTGATCTGGGTTAAGTTGCTTGCATACAACTTTGATACCATTTATACTTTTTAAACGATTACATTCTTTTGTCCTCCATCCACTTTCATGGGATTTTCTCAACATTCTAAGAGGCCCATTGTGACATCGTGATTTCCAATATTATTTTCTATTCACTTTAAACAATGTAACTTTTGACACAAATAAGCTACTTTGACAACTTTCCCAAAAACAAGTTGTATGGGTATGACATCTTGGTCTACATCTCTGCAGAACAGAATTGTCTTCTACCAATCAAAATGTATAGCTGTTTTAGTAACCGCATAAACTACACTGAACAAAAATATTAATGCAACATGTAAAGTGTTGGTCTCATGTTTCATGAGCTGAAATAAAAGTTCCCAGCAATGTTCCATATGCACAAAAAGCTTATTTCTCTCAAGTTTTGTGCACAAATTTGTTTACATCCCTGTTAGTGAGCATTTCTCCTTTTCCAAGATAATCCATCCACCTAACAAGTGTGGCATATCAAAAAGCTGATTTAACAGCACGATCATTACACAGGTGCACCTGGCACTGGGCACAATAAAAGGCCACTCTAAAATGTGCAGTTTTCTCACACAACATACACAATGCCACAGATGTCTCAAGTTTTGAGGGAGCGTGTAATTGGCATGCTGACTTCAGGAATGTCCACCTAAACTGTTGCTAGAGAATTGAATGTTAATTTCTATACCATAAACCACCTCCAACTTCATTTTAGAGAATTTAGCAGTACATCCAACCAGGGCTCGCAACTAACTTTTGTCCTACCGTCCCGGTACCCGGAAGAGCAATTCAACTGTCCCAAACTGAACTTGAACTGTCCCAAAATTAATATATATATACAGTGCCTTGCTAAAGTATTCGGCCCCTTGAACTTTGCGACCTTTTGCCACATTTCAGGCTTCAAACATAAAGATATAAAACTGTATTTTTTTGTGAAGAATCAACAACAAGTGGGACACAATCATGAAGTGGAACGATATTTCAAACTTTTTTAACAAATCAAAAACTGAAAAATTGGGCGTGCAAAATTATTCAGCCCCTTTACTTTCAGTGCAGCAAACTCTCTCCAGAAGTTCAGTGAGGATCTCTGAATGATCCAATGTTGACCTAAATGACTAATGATGATAAATACAATCCACCTGTGTGTAATCAAGTCTCCGTATAAATGCACCTGCACTGTGATAGTCTCAGTGGTCCGTTAAAAGCGCAGAGAGTATCATGAAGAACAAGGAACACACCAGGCAGGTCTGAGATACTGTTGTGAAGAAGTTTAAAGCTGGATTTGGATACAAAAAGATTTCCCAAGCTTTAAACATCCCAAGGAGCACTGTGCAAGCGATAATATTGAAATGGAAGGAGTATCAGACCACTGCAAATCTACCAAGACCTGGCCGTCCCTCTAAACTTTCAGCTCATACAAGGAGAAGACTGATCAGAGATGCAGCCAAGAGGCCCATGATCACTCTGGATGAACTGCAGAGATCTACAGCTGAGGTGGGAGACTCTGTCCATAGGACAACAATCAGTTGTATATTGCACAAATCTGGCCTTTATGGAAGAGTGGCAAGAAGAAAGCCATTTCTTAAAGATATCCATAAAAAGTGTTGTTTAAAGTTTGCCACAAGCCACCTGGGAGACACACCAAACGTGTGGAAGAAGGTGCTCTGGTCAGATGAAACCAAAATTGAACTTTTTGGCAACAATGCAAAACGTTATGTTTGGCGTAAAAGCAACACAGCTGAACACACCATCCCCACTGTCAAACATGGTGGTGGCAGCATCATGGTTTGGGCCTGCTTTTCTTCAGCAGGGACAGGGAAGATGGTTAAAATTGATGGGAAGATGAATGGAGCCAAATACAGGACCATTCAGGACCATTCTGGAAGAATCACAAATGCTCTCCATCCAACCTCACTGAGCTCGAGCTGTTTTGCAAGGAGGAATGGGAAAACATTTCAGTCTCTCGATGTGCAAAACTGATAGAGACATACCCCAAGTGACTTACAGCTGTAATCGCAGCAAAAGGTGGCGCTACAAAGTATTAACTTAAGGGGGCTGAATAATTTTGCACGCCCAATTTTTCAGTTTTTGATTTGTTAAAAAAGTTTGAAATATCCAATAAATGTCATTCCACTTCATTTATTTTTTATTTTATTTCACCTTTATTTAACCAGGTAGGCTAGTTGAGAACAAGTTCTCATTTACAACTGCGACCTGGCCAAGATAAGGCATAGCAGTGTGAACAGACAACACAGAGTTACACATGGAGTAAACAATTAACAAGTCAATAACACAGTAGAAAAAAGGGGAGTCTATATACATTGTGTGCAAAAGGCATGAGAAGGTAGGCGAATAATTACAATTATGCAGATTAACACTGGAGTGATAAATGATCAGATGGTTATGTACAGGTAGAGATATTGGTGTGCAAAAGAGCAGAACAATAAATAAATAAAAACAGTATGGGGATGAGGTAGGTGAAAATGGGTGGGCTATTTACCAATAGACTATGTACAGCTGCAGCGATCGGTTAGCTGCTCAGATAGCAGATGTTTGAAGTTGGTGAGGGAGATAAAAGTCTCCAACTTCAGCGATTTTTGCAATTCGTTCCAGTCACAGGCAGCAGAGAACTGGAACGAAAGGCGGCCAAATGAGGTGTTGGCTTTAGGGATGATCAGTGAGATACACCTGCTGGAGCGCGTGCTACGGATGGGTGTTGCCATCGTAACCAGTGAACTGAGGTAAGGCGGAGCTTTACCTAGCATGGACTTGTAGATGACCTGGAGCCAGTGGGTCTGGCGACGAATATGTAGCGAGGGCCAGCCGACTAGAGCATACAAGTCGCAGTGGTGGGTGGAATAAGGTGCTTTAGTGACAAAACGGATGGCACTGTGATAAACTGCATCCAGTTTGCTGAGTAGAGTGTTGGAAGCAATTTTGTAGATGACATCGCCGAAGTCGAGGATCGGTAGGATAGTCAGTTTTACTAGGGTAAGTTTGGCGGCGTGAGTGAAGGAGGCTTTGTTGTGGAATAGAAAGCCGACTCTTGATTTGATTTTCGATTGGAGATGTTTGATATGGGTCTGGAAGGAGAGTTTAGAGTCTAGCCAGACACCTAGGTACTTATAGATGTCCACATATTCAAGGTCGGAACCATCCAGGGTGGTGATGCTGGTCAGGCGTGCGGGTGCAGGCAGCGAACGGTTGAAAAGCATGCATTTGGTTTTACTAGCATTTAAGAGCAGTTGGAGGTCATGATTGTGTCCCACTTGTTGTTGATTCTTCACAAAAAAATACAGTTTTATATCTTTATGTTTGAAGCCTGAAATGTGGCAAAAGGTCGCAAAGTTCAAGGGGGCCGAATACTTTCGCAAGGCACTGTAGTTAAGAGAGAACAATGTTATTGTGAACTGCTTACTGAAGAAATGTAAGTTAGAGACATTCCATCACCAGCTGCCCCATTTAAACAATATAACACAACAATATACAATAAAGAACGTGTGTGTTCCCCGGCCTTCACGTTCTCTGCTTCACCCTCCCTCTTCAGTTACTGAAGAATGTTCACCTTAACCTTAACCCACTTGCTAACAGCCAGGGTCTACAATGTACTTTTTGGTACACTGGCCACTATGGCAGGTAGATTAAAAACTCAACAGTGCTTCTAAAAATGAATCTGTCTTCACATGCGCACGCACTGCCTCGGCTGCAACCTCAGCTCCTAAATGCCATATAAACTCCCTGCAACCTCAGCTCCTAAATGTCATATAAACTCCCTGCAACCTCAGCTCCTAAATGTCATATAAACTCCCTGCAACCTCAGCTCCTAAATGTCATATAAACTCCCTGCAACCTCAGTTCCTAAATGTCATATAAACTCCCTGCAACCTCAGCTCCTAAATGTCACAGCAACTCCCGGCACAGGCAACCTCAGCTCCTAAATGCCCTATATACTCCCTGCAACCTCAGCTCCTAAATGCCACAGCAACTCCCTGCAACCTCAGCTCCTAAATGCCACAGCAACTCCCTGCATACCTCAGCTCCTAAATGCCACAGCAACTCCCTGCAACCTCAGCTCCTAAATGCCACAGCAACTCCCTGCATACCTCAGCTCTCAAATGCCACAGCAACTCCCTGCATACCTCAGCTCTCAAATGCCACAGCAACTCCCTGCATACCTCAGCTCTCAAATGCCACAGCAACTCCCTGCAACCTCAGCTCCTAAATGACACAGCAACTCCCTGCAACCTCAGCTCCTAAATGCCACAGCAACTCCCGGCACATGCAACCTCCGCTCCTAAATGCCACAGCAACTCCCTGCATCCTCAGCTCCCAGATGCCACAGCAACTCCCTGCAACCTCAGCTCCTAAATGCCACAGCAACTCCCTTCATACCTCAGCTCTCAAATGCCACAGCAACTTCAGATATTCCCTCTTTCTAAGTTTCTACCATTAGGCTGTATATCATTCTGTCGCATTATAAAAAATGCTTTTATCAGGTGCGCGTTTGAGGATGCCATTTTCCTTTAATAGCATTTTGGAACATTCACGCACATGGCCGAGACGAGTGAACACATTGCTGCGCTTGTAATGTACATTTTTCATAGTTTTATTAACTTTTAAGCTAAATGTTGTGATCTGTTTTATCAGCCTTGTCTTTGTGTTTAAACATTTTAGTATGGAATCACTCTTGTATGCATTTTATATTCTTCTGGCCTATTGTCCTGCAACTGTCCCAAAGTCTGTTTTGAACCTTCCAAGGCATATTTTTTATCGTCCCCAGGATGACGGGACACCATTAATTTCGAGCCCGGCGTCCAACCAGCCTCACAACCACTGACCATGTGTATGGCTTAGTGTGAGCAAGCTGTTTGCTGATGTCAAGGTTGTGAACAGAGTGCACCATGATGGCGGTGGGGTTATGGCAGGGAAGGACTGGGAGTAAAAAACAGCCCTGGACTTTTATCCAGACCGGCCCACCAGAACCGGCACCGTATACTCCACACGGCCACCCTGCTAATGCATGCATGTTCACACACGGCCCGCCCCTAATACAACCACCTAGCTGCATCACAACCATTGATCACTATTGCAGTACTACGTTAAAAAGGCTGCAGAACACACACACACAGACACTGCACAATGTTATAAAACCTTTACAGAACACACACACAGACACTGCACAATGTTATAAAACCTTTACAGAACACACACACGGACACTGCACAATGTTATAAAACCTTTACAGAACACACACACAGACACTTCACAATGTTATAAAACCTTTACAGAACACACACTGAATTTGTCATGATTGAACTACCTCACATCATGAAGCCTAGAGTGAAAAAGCGATTCTAAAATATCCACAATACTCACTGAGACATAGAACCGTCTAGCTGCTGCTCAGGGTCAGCTGGCTGACTTTAAATCATGGGAGTACACCTTCTAAAAAACAATGGTTGGACACCTCTCCAAACATAGAACGTAACCTGTAAGAGAGCAGCACAAGCCATCATGAGTCATGATTAAACTACATCACAGTATCTGAAGCCTAGAGTTAAAAAGAGATGCTATAATATTCACAATACTCACTGAAACACAGAACTGTCTAACTGCTGCACAGGGTCTGCTGGCTGGCTTCACTCAGTCAAAGTACTGGACAGCAATATTAGGCAGGAAAAATAGATATTAGAAATGTAGGAGTAAAATAATGGTAAGTAAGCAAGTTATAGGTAATATGTTGCAACTACCTTATTGGAGGAACAATTTTCTCAACAGCTGGCTTTTCTCTGCAACTCTATGGATCACCATGTCAGTATCCAGGGCCATTAGGATGTCCTCCTCAGTAACCATGTCAGTATCCAGGGCCATTAGAATGTTCTCATCGGTAACCATGTCAGTATCCAGGGCCATTAGGATGTCCTCCTCAGTAACCATGTCAGTATCCAGGGCCATTAGGATGTCCTCCTCAGTAACCATGTCAGTATCCAGGGCCATTAGGATGTCCTCCTCAGTAACCATGTCAGTATCCAGGGGTATTAGGATGTCCTCCTCAGTAACCATGTCAGTATCCAGGGCCATTAGGATGTCCTCCTCAGTAACGATGTCAGTATCCAGGGCCATTAGGATGTCCTCCTCAGTAACCATGTCAGTATCCAGGGCCATTAGGATGTCCTTCTCAGTAACCATTAGGATGTCCTCCTCAGTAACCATGTCAGTATCCAGGGCCATTAGGATGTCCTCCTCAGTAACCATGTCAGTATCCAGGGCCATTAGGATGTCCTCCTCTGTAACCATGTCAGTATCCAGGGCCATTAGGATGTCCTCCTCAGTAACCATGTCAGTATCCAGGGCCATTAGGATGTCCTCCTCGGTAACCATGTCAGTATCCAGGGCCATTAGGATGTCCTCCTCGGTGGCCATCAGCATGAAGGCCTCTAGGTGTTCTTGTGAGAGAGTGCTCCTGAGTCTACTCTTGATATACTTTAAGGTAGAGAAACTTACAGCACAAGCTACCTGGGTAACTGAGAGGGTGAGTAGGAACATGTATCCAAGGGCAAGGATATGGTATGCATCAGTCAGCAGGTTGTACCGTCTCAACATCTGGTAACAACACAATCACAATTCGTTGCAGGATTCTTCATTTCGGCCTCATCTTCATTTCCATCAGGGCCATCCTCCACTGTCCTTGTATTCCTCCAATACTGAACTTTTCAGTATTTTCCACTTTACAGCGAGGCTTCTCAGCTCACATTACAAATTGTCAACAGTTGCTCGCTTATCAAATCTAAGCAAACATTTGCTGAGATCTTGAAGGGCTGTCTCTGGAAGACCATTGGATGTTATTTGGGAGATGTTTCTAGGGTCCAGAAGGGCTAGGTCAGCATATAGAGTGCCACGAGACATAAATCGCCTGTGGATACTATCTGTGACTGTATGCATAATTTGACTGTGGACTTGAATTTTATAGACATTCTCTGTCTCTGTCAAAGCTTCATCTTGAGCCATCTCTCCAGACATGATTTTCTTCTTTCTTGCTCTATTCCGTGGCAGAGTGGCTTCCACCTTCTCCAGCTCTGTGTCCTCATCCTGTTCTTTGATCTTCTTATTTGCAAACTGAACAAATGTGTCTGTAGCTGCCTTAATGGTGTCAAAGTCTCTTGACATGCCTTTTAGGGTTTCCTGTGTAGCCACAACCATTCGATGGGCAGACAGGATGTCCATCCAACTTGTTTGCAGGTATTTGGACAGTGGTGACGTGTTCTCAAATATCCAAAGAAATATTTGAGCTGTCAGTATCGTCTCATACCTGAGAAGTGCCTCAGTAACTAGGTTGATACATGATTTCGCCTGGCCCAGAAAAAGTTGAGTTGCGTCTGGACACCCGTTGGCCCTCTATGATAGGCTCCAGGGGAGTTCACATTTAAAAAGTGAAATAAATCTTCAGATGTCTGACAGGCAGACAGCTGTGCCTATATTAACCCCCGCTGTACCAAACTAAATGCTAGACTGGAAGCAAGGGTAAATAATGTGAAAGTTGAGATAAATGCAAGAGATGATTCGGACAGCAACATGAACATGATAGTCTTATGGAGGCGCAGTGATAATTTGAGATGGAACTGTTAACAGGCATGGTGTGCCTGTGTTGGCCAATACAGCACAGCTTAGAATGCTGCTCATCCAATCAGCATTCAGGATCCAAACAACACGTTTTATCATATAAAATATGCGTTTAAGTTGCATGACAATGCATGTGTGGAGCGCTGGGGATGGTTGACGCCTTACAGTCTCCTCTCACTGTGGGTCCAGATGGCTCAAACTCAACTCCAAGGCCGGCCGGAAGGAGAAGGAGCGCGGCGAGATCCAGGTGACGGTCCAGTTCACCCGCAACAACCTGACAGCCAGCATGTTCGACCTAACCATGAAGGATAAGCCACGGTCTGCCTTCGGCAAACTTAAGGACCGCGTGACAGGGAGGAAGATCGGCGACATGGAGTCCTCATCAGCCATCGTGCCGGGACGCTTCGCCACCCTGTCAGGTTCCCTAGGAAAGCCTTTCCGAGAGGGGGACCGAGGGGAAGGGGGAGAGGACCCCGTGGAGGTAGCCGAGGAGAAGCGGAGCAAGGTGAAGGATTTCTTCAAGGGGAAGGGAAAGCTGAGGAGTTCGTCCGACACAAGGTCGTGCTCGTCGCTGGCCTCAGAGAGCAGCGTGTTGTCCTTGACCAGTGAGAGGCCCTGCCCCCCTCCTCTGGACCTAGGCATCCTGGTGGACCCTTCCAGTCCCCCCAGCTCCCCCATCTACAGCAACAAGGTCAAAGTTGACACCCACCACAGAGACACAGACCTAGCTAAAAAAGGTAAGCATGCAGATTTCCTCTGTCCAAGTGTTTCATTTTCATTAGAAATTGCCCTGTATGTCTGTAATATGCAGTGACCTGTTTAGATTATATTCTGACAGAATCTTTAGCAGACACAAAAAAGCATGTATTGTATCTAAAGGATCTAGCAAGCTTATGCAGTTTAAGGAATTGTTTTGGAAGAGAGGTTATTGTTAAGGCCGATCCATTTCAGGCCAATACTTTGACCCCCTTTTTTTCCCCCCAAATAGTGCTCAACAACACACAATCTTCCCCAAAGATACTGACTCACAATCGAACCCTCAGCGACGAGGCAAGTAGGATCACCACTACTGCCGTTCCCCAGCCCTGTCCTGCAGTGGAATCCCTCAAAGGTCAGGGTATGACTCCCTCCCAATCCTCTCTGTGCATCAACGGAAGCCACATCTACGGATCCGAACCAGTGGGTCCCAAGGGCTCAGGCACCCTCCCATCCAAGCTGGTCCTCCTTGAGAAGTGCTCCCCCCTCTCTCGTTCGCTGCAGAACCTCACAAAGCAGAACGAGGACAATGGTTCAGCCGGTGAGGGACGGCGCTGGTCCTTCGACAAGGTGAATAAGGAAGATGAGTATGTGGAGAAGGAGGCCGTACCTCATGTCTCCCAGGTTCAAAGCGCACAGGTGGGGGGTCGTCCTGTGCTGGCAGCTGCCTCAATGCTGTCTTCCAACACCACGGTGGACTCAGCAGACAAAAGGAAAAAGCTCAGAAAGTCGTTATTCTCTGGAGGGAAGAGTGATTCTCTACCTGCCAAGTTGGCGCCGAGCCAGGGTTGTCCTCTCACCGAGGGGAGACTGCGAGGCTGGTTTGGCTCCAGTGACTCCCAGAACAAGCCAAGGTGAGTGGAGGGTCATTTCAGATGTCTCCACACTCCAGGACTTCATACAGTTTTGCCTTCCATCAAAAGCACACAGACATTTACATCTGGGAAGGTATTTGATTTCCTTGTGTTCAGTGTTTATGCTGCCCCTTGTTCCTTTCAAATAGAAATGTGGCCAGTTCATCTACCATTTCAAATCAATCAAATGTATTTTATAAAGCCCTTTTTACATCAGCAGTTGTCACAAAGTGCTGCAATCTCATATCACCTCATGTAAGGCACAACATGTTAAGGTTCATACTGTACTATTAACACAGGATAATAGTCGACATCTAGGCCATTTGTATAAGAATATATGTAACGTTACTGTCCTTTGAATCAGAGGAAATCAAAGACAGAGGCCATGTGACGAGTTGAAAAGGAAATAATGGCATATACAGTATATTTCACTCAACCTTGCTTGGGGTCAGATACTGTATACAGTGATTGAATCAGATACTGTATACAGAGAAAGATCTACCTGCACTTTAAGCTTTAGGTTTGGTATGTTGTGGAACATCTGGGCCAGTATTCATAAAGCATATCAGAATAGGAGTGCTGATCTAGGATCAGATCCTCCCTGTCCATGTAACCTTATTCATTATGATCTAAAAGTCCAAACTGATCCTAGATTAGTACTTTACTCTGTGATGCTTTATGAATACTGGCCCAATACACTAATCACCTGTTTTTGCTATTAAATTATCTGCAGTATTACTGTTTCTATTACTGTTCCAAATGTAGTACATCTTGCATTTTTGCTCTTCACCTTGCTTCAGTAATTTGCTAAATGTGATTTTGCTTTTTGTAGTACACTCTTGTTGCTGTTTTCCATAACACGTTATTGTTTGCATTTTTGGGCAATTGTAGCATATTCACATATGAAAATATTTGAAGCTAGTCCTCAAATAGACAGTAGTTGGCATGAGATGCTTCTTCTCTTTAGACATCTGGGTTACCTTTTTCTATGTGTGTTAGAAAATGGCACCCATATTTTGAATGGGTCAGCTTGCACAGAATTAACAAAGAGGACTGCTTGTGCCTTCCCTCCACAGGCTGGAAGTTTCTTCTAAGGTAGAAAGCGACTCAGACACCCCTCCTCCCCTCCCCCCTCGCTCCCCCATTCCCACCCAGTGCTCTTCTTCCACTGGCCGTGCCTCACCCGACAGTGGCCATCCCACTAACACCTTCACCCCATCTCTGACACCCAACCCCATCTCTCTCTCAAACCCCTTCCTCCCGTGTCTGCAGTGTAACCCCTTTTTTGAGGACCTCATAACCGAAGAGGCCCGGAGGTCCCCCCCTTGCGCCACCTGCTCCCCCTGTCATTCCACAGCTTTGCCTTGCATCCCCAGTACTGCCCACGATGTCGCAGTGCCAAAGAAAATGGCCGCAATACGGCGCGAGCGGCCCAGGCCTGTAGCCAGGCAGACATCCCTCCCTGCCTTACTCCCGAGAGCGGTGACTGCCAGCCCCCCGAATCCGTTCACCTCTCGCTCCATATCAGAGAGCTTGGGAAGAGAATGCGACGAGTCCTTTGACGCCTTTGCGTCCAGCAGGCTGAATTCGCCAAAGAGCTCTCCTACCAATCACCCTTCGAATGCAACCTCGTGGCAAGCTCAAGTAAGAAGCACTCCTCCACATAAGGGTAACACTATTCCACCCATTGAGGAGATGCGGATGAGTGAAGAAGAAGCAGAGCCTCCACCGTTGCCTCCACGGAGGCCCATAACAAGACCTTTGGTAAACAAGAGATCTTCTGACAGCTGGTTGCACAGGGGTCAGGAGCTGGCTGTGCAGAAAGAGGCCTGTCTCCTGTCACAAACGGGCGCAGCTTCCCTGCAGCACACAAGAGAAGGCGGGCACAAGAGATGCACACCAAGTCCCCACCTGTACCCAAGCTTAGGCAAAGACCTTCTCGTCAGCAGTGACATGTCCGACTTTCATACCGAACACTCACAGCATTATGCCAATATTTCTCCAGAGTCTCCATCTCCATTCAAGTCTGAAGATGACTTCAAGAAGTTTGACTATGAACCATTGCGAGATGTAGATGATAGCTGTAAATGTATGTTTACTGAGCAGGACTTATGGCCAGATGCAACAGAAAACCATCTAGACCCGAATGTAAAGGATTCGATAATATTGTTAGCCTCAGAGGATACGACGGACACCAGTCCCACTGTTAGAGAAGACGCCATTGTAAAGAACACTTCACCTTCTGAAATCAAAGCCTTATCTCTACCAGTAATGCTTCTTGATAGTGAAATGACTGTTGCCGACCTACTGTATATGTCTTCCCCAAAACACTCTAAATCCAGTCTTAAGACGCTTGACATTGCGTCAATTACACCAGATCCAACAATGGAATTATTCTCAATTCACCCAGATAAACCTACCAAGTCCAGAAACATCCATCATGAATCGCCTCCACTAACCTTGGAAGATCTAAATAAAAATCTAAGTAACTCTGATTTTAGTTTTATTGACTCTGCTTCTGATGCTTCCCCATCTCCATCTGAAATGATTCCAGTGCATACCCTCAAAAGTTTAGGTGGCATTTTTCCTCAACCTCCACAAGTTACTCACATAGCATCTTCTGCTCATGATATACGGCTATCTGCAGAGGATATGCTAACTTTTCAGAAGCCTAGTACTATAGACGTCAACTCTGCCCTAAAAGCAAATTTACCAGAAGCCTCGCTTTGTCAAGACAATTGGCAAGATGGAGGTTGTGAATTGAACACATCAGGCAGAGATCCGGCAAGCAATAAGAACAATAGCATTTTTACGCCTAACAGTCTTAACATTGAGTCTGAAGACATCACTAGAGACACTGTAGATATAAAACACACACAATCTCCACTGAATAGAAAAGGCAACATTTATAAATCAAAGATAGACAGTTCAATAGTAGACCCTTCATGTCACATTAGAACTTCTCCAGTTTCTCCACAGATTGGAATGCAACAGGAAGTTGTACGCAATAAACAGGAATTGAGTCAGCCTCTGGTCAAACGAACCAAGCCTGTCAATGAGTCTTCACCAAGGGGTTCTAGTTCACACAGAAGTCTCAAGGGAATGATACGAGAGCTCTACGGCAACGGTGGTGCAAATAGCCCTGGCAAAGGATTGCATGAGAGCCCTCTTCACCAATCACTGTCTCCTGGGCATGTACTCACAGAGAGCATTGAAGTACCCTTCTCATATCAACCCACCAAATCAAATTTTTCCTCACCTTTGTCACCAGATAGAGAGACAACGTTCAAGGCAGCTAAATTATTTGTTTCCTTGCAAAAAACAAACACAAATAGTTCCACTCAGTCAATTACAAAAGAAAACTGCTTAACGGAACGTTCCCCATCCAAACATACCGGGACCATCAGCTTCGAAGACCTCCATGCCAAAGTAGCCCCAAACGTCAGAAGCCCCATGAGTGCCAGGTTAAGGCCTGGTGTCTCTCTGCATGCTTCCAGTCCCTCCTCTGTGGCCCCCTCCTTGGTGACTGAAACTAATGCCCAGGCTAAGCTACTCCCCACCCCCGGGCCCTCCTCCATACATCACCCCCCAATCTTGAGACCCAGCACCGGAGCCAATGCCACCTTGGCTATTGCCCCCTGCACCTCTTCCTCCTTCTCCTCCTCCTCTTCTACCTCCTCCACCACTGTCCAGCCCCTGGTCGATGCACGGCACACACTTTTACCTGAGGAGACCCAGCCAGCTAGCAGCCTGCCCCGACAAGAGAGCAGGTGAGACTTCTCCTCACACTTAAGCTCTGCAGAGTGTAGCCACTTGACCTCTCTTGAGAAAATATCAGGTTGGGTTGCCAGGTTGTAGTCAACAATGGGATGCAATAATTAGAAATAGTTAGACAGCTAACTAAGACAGCACACCTGCTAGCTGTTTATGAGCCATAGCTTGAAAACCTGAACCTACATATTGTTAGACTGTATTCTCATTCTTCCAAACAAAACTAAAATGTTCAGTTCCTTTTATTTAATCTATTCAAGTAGCTTCCTTAAGAGGAAGTTCTCTTTATTAATCAGTATATATCCCCTACCAGTACCACCTACCCATGCAAACCCATTGGTTGCTACGGTTTTGTAAATTGCTTAATCTTTTACGTTGCTCATCTCACTTCTGTGTAATTAACTTATGTGTCATACATTTGTGTTGCTGACTGTCCCATAAACATCTAGAAGTCCACATCCACAATCACAGTCACCACAATGAAAATCTCAGCCTTATCTTGATGATTTAAACAACTGCTTCAGCTCTCTGCTGAAATTTTGACCATCTGTAAATGAAAGCAAAATGGAAGTGCCTTCCTTCACTCTCAATAGGTATAGGGTGACGTTTCCTCAAGATGCTGATCTTGGGTCAATTTGCGATTTCCCACTAAGGTAGCTGATCCAAGATCTGTACCTAAGGAAACTTCACCCTGGAGCCTGTCATTCCTGCTGAGGGATACCGGCTTTGTGCTATACTAAAATCAGACAACATAAGCTCTTTTTATGCTCTCTTGCTGAAACCTGTTGCTGAACAGGTTTTGTTGTTTTGTAGAGATATATACAGTAAATTCTAAATCCAGGCTGGTGCATTGTTATGAATTTTACCATATACTGTGTAATGCCAGTGCCTCACATTGTACTGTACTATATATTGATTTTCATGTGAAAAGTGTTATGTACACATAATCCAATGCAGTGAACCTTTGATGGTGATGTTTTCTTTGCAGCCCCCACCCAGTGAAGCCCTTGACCACCACAGCCAGTCAGGGGGAGAAGAAAGAGGGCCGGTCATTTCTAGAGAAGCTCAAGTCTTCCATCCACTCAGGCCTCGCCGCCAAGCAGACACTGGCTGAGGCTGAGACTGAGATTGAGGTATAAAAGAGTCCATGAATGGCTGACTCTGTAAAACAATACATTTCACTGCACCTATCCGGTGTATGTGACAATAAAATGTATTCTGACAGAAATAGATTTTTATCAATTGAGTACCTCCTCTTGTTAATCTGTGTTTTCCCATTTTATGTAACAGATCCAGTCTTGTCAGATCAGTGATTACTTCAAGATAGGAATGAAGAATGTATTCTTAAAGTATTCTGACAGGGCCTGTGTGTGTCTTCTCAGGAATCATTAACGGACAGGTCTGCCCAGTACGAGCAGCTGACCAAAATGGAGCTGATCTCCCTTCTGCTGCAGCAGCAGATGGATATGGAGAACCAGAAGGCGGCCTCAGAACAGCAGGCGGTGCCGCTTAAGAAACACGAGGCGGAGATGAAGAAGATCAAGGCGCAGGTGCGCGACCTGGAAGACTACATCGACAGGCTGCTGGTGCAGATCATGGAGCAGACACCCACACTCCTTCAAGTGCGCTCCCGACACAAGTGACCGCTAGTGCTAGTATAATATAGTATAATATAGGGCCATGGTCACCATCAAACCCTAGTCCCAGAGAGCTACTAGGAGGAGCAGACTCTTGTTCCAGCTCAGTCCCTGATTAGGTCTTGATGGTTAGTTGTTTAGCTGAACCAGAAGTTATAGTGCAGGGCTGAAACAAAAGCCTACACATCCAAGTAGTTCTTTCCGGACCAGGGTTGGTGATCACTTCTCCAGGGGCAGGTGTAGTTCAACACATCCCTAAGCAAAAAGTAAATCTCACAACCATCCAGGTTTCACTGCTGATACCCTGCCTCGTTGATAAAAGACACAATATTGCCCACTGTGCATGCTTGCTATAGCTCAAATGTCAGGCTGCAAGGACTAATCAGAAACTGTAGTCATAGCAAATGTTACTGGTCACTTTACACTTGCTACTTAGTATAATGAAAGTGGCACAGCTTTTGTCAAATGTACTGCATTAGAATTATTATATTATTATTATATTATTATATCTGCATTGATGAAGAATACAGAAAATGTAATATTCAGTGGTATAAATTGTTCTCACTTGATATGACATTGCCTCAAATTCAGAAAAACATGTAAGTGTCTGAATTAGTTTGATATGGACCCAAATGATCTTCATCATGGTAAATACTGTAATTATTTGCCATAAGACACTGACTCAAAAACAGACCGACTCGAGGAGAATTCCACTGAATTTCAATTTGTCTACATGGGGAAAGGTGAACTTGAGCTAGTGTCATATTTAGTAAATAATTATGTATTTTTTTTACTCTTCATGGATGAAGTGTGTGCAAAGAATAAATTAATAAATGTTAATGTGGTAAGATAGGTATTACAATGAATTCAAAGGCATTTATTTATGCTATTTAAGTTATATTTTCACATTTTGGTTTGGATTTGCAAAGCGAATGTATATAATTATGTATATTGGTTTGTTTATATAATTTTTGTAATGACATTGCCTGTATTATTTAGTATAGTACTTAAACTCCCACACAAATAGAAATCCACTTTTTCGAGCTGAAAGACAATGGCCAGGGCTTACGCATGACGTTGCACAACGATGTAAGTCAATAAGTAATCATTTTAATCAAAGGATGATATATTTGGGCTTGAAGTGACGAAACCGACCTGCCCCCTCGTGCAAATTCATGCCAATTAATTATTATTTTTACAATTCTCTGTCAAGCTGGTTTTTGATCATTGCTAGACAGCCATTTTCAACTCTTGCCATAGATTTCAAGCTAATTTAAGTCAAAATTGTAACAAGGCCACACAGGAACATTCAATGCTGTCTTGGTAAGCAAATGCAGTGTACATTGGGCCTTGTGTTTTAGGTTATTGTCCTGCTGCGAGGCAAATTTGTCTCCCAGTCTCTGTTGGAAAGCAGACGGAACCAGGTTTTCCTTTAAGATTTTCCCTGTGCTTAGCGCTATTCCATTTATTTGTATCCTAAAAACTCCCTAGTCCTTGCCGATGACAAGCATATCTATAACATGATGCAGCCACCACCATGCTTGACAATATGAAGAGTGGTACTGAGTGATGTGTTGGATTTGCCCCTAACATAATGCTTTGTATTCAGGACAAAGTTACTTTCTTTGCCACATGTTTTTGCAGTTTTACTTTAGTGACTTATTGCAAACAGGATGCATGTTTTTGAATATTTGTATTCTGTACAGGCTTCCTTCTCTTCACTCTGTCAATTAAGTTAGCATTGTGGAGTAGCTACAATGTTGTTGATCCATCCTCAGTTTTCTCCTATCACAGCCATTAAACTCTAACTGTTTAAAAGTCACCATTGGCCTCATGGTGAAATCCCTGAGCGGTTTCCTTACTTATCGCTGCCTCAATTTATGGAATATTCCAAAACTTTGGAGATAACAATAGATGCAGGGCTGCCAACCTTTGAAGAAAGCCTGGAGTGAGATGTGCTATGTGAATTTCATTGCCCCCTGGCACGTCCCCCAGATGGGGGACTAATTTCCACATATTTTGACATGGCTTAGGCCTATGACCAGGGTGGAAAATGTTATAATAAAAACCACAGGTCAGGTGTATTTAGGATGCTTAGAACATTAAATGAACACTCATAATTCGACTACTTTGTTGCTTACTAAATTGAAAGTATGCTAATATTTTTTTAAATATATTTTTAGGTGGTTTTACACTTTAAATGCTAGAAACAGTGGGAAGGTTAGAAGCAGGGATTGATCCCTGTTCTCAGGTGGAAAGTTGTATGAGACACGTGCTGGGGGGTGTTACCACTACAAGGCTCTGCACAAGAAAAGTTAATATTAATGGTTGATGGCAGTCTGCTTGTCCATAGATTGCTTTCAAGGTAAGGACACAAACATTTTGTATTTGTCATTTGGGTGAAGAAATACTTCTCAATTTCCAGGAAGGTTGGCCACCACTTCGATGTATCCCACATGCTTGGTGTTTGAAAATGTTTTTGTTATAACAATTAATTTCTCAATCACCCAACCTTCAAGAAACATTTATGAATATCAATATTCACATTGTTTATGCCTACTAGTTTAAAATTCTTGCCAAAATTTTACTCTACATAGACAAAATAGGATGTGTTTGAGTTGTGAGTCCCTCTACCATTTCTGGCTAGCATGTGCATTATACAAAAATGTAAACAATTACATTTGATTCCAGGAGCATTTAATATCCAATGCTTATTGGTATGACATATTCAAAACTGTCCATTAATGGCTGCAATAATACATAGCCTCATATCATTCCTTTTCAAAAGACACAAGTAGTCATAACAGATTTAAAATATGCGATTACACTGACAAAAATGGGAAAAAGTGGAATACTGAAATAAGTGTGGGGAATAACAGTAGTGTTCTTGCTGACAAGCACACTAAAGACCCTATATTTTAGCCCATTGTTAAGAATTGTTCCACTGATCAGACTAAATCATGTAAATAGATAATAAAATCTCCTGAAGACAAGATTGCATATCTGCCTCTACACCCTAACCAAATTATTTATTGTCCCCCTCTAGAATCAAACATACACTTTTCGGTTCACAGTCTGTTTGCCAAATTATTTTCTGTTACAAATCCGGTCACCCTACCAAACTTCCATGCTAAAATATACTGTAGATCTGTCTGCTGCCTTTTCGTTGTCACAGCCATGCTAAAACATACTGTAGATCTGTCTGCTGCCTTTTCGTTGTCACAGCCATGCTAAAACATACTGTAGATCTGTCTGCTGCCTTTTCGTTGTCACAGCCATGCTAAAACATACTGTAGATCTGTCTGCTGCCTTTTCGTTGTCACAGCCATGCTAAAACATCCTGTAGATCTGTCTGCTGCCTTTTCGTTGTCACAGCCATGCTAACACATTCTGTAGATCTGTCTGCTGCCTTTTCGTTGTGACAGCCATGCTAAAACATACTGTAGAAATGTCTGCTACCTTTTCGTTGTTACAGCCATGCTAAAACATACTGTAGATCTGTCTGCTACCTTTCCTTTGTCACAGCCATGCTAAAACATACTGTAGATCTGTCTGCTACCTTTTCGTTGTCACAGCCATGCTAAAACATACTGTAGATCTGTCTGCTACCTTTTCGTTGTCACAGCCTAAAAGGATACAAGGTTAATCTGGCGTCTGCATTGGCACTGCAGCATTTATGGTGATACGGCCTCTGCAGAAGTCAGGGCATTCATACATATTGCGTTTAGCGGAGCAGCGTCGAGCTGTTGAGTAGAACTGTTGTCAAGGAAGTGAGTTTGTGTTAAACAGGACCTCCCACCCCCACCTACCCTCAGCCAATCATGCCAATGCGGAGTTATACTGAGCTATAAGGAGCCCTCCGCATTGTTCCAAAATTTGGGAGGCCACGGGAACGGCATGCCTATGGAGGCTTCGCGATTGCGTCACACCCTCTATACGGAGCCTCAGACCACACTTTCAGATCAAGCATGAATTAGTTTTTATCCTAAATGCCAATCACCAAACGAGGGGACTAATGCAAATGTGAATTCAATCGATTTCAGTACATGCTGTCAAAAGGCTGCATTCAGCAATAGGCACGGAAGTAAGACTAACCTACTTTTGTTGACAACATTGTACATTAAACAGCACTTCCGCGCTGCTCTTTTTACTCTAATCTTGAGGGGCGTTTCTTTAAAACATGCATCCAATCCCCTTGATCCCTTACATAACTAGACCATTCATATTCTTAAATGTGCTGCGGTTCACAGTGCTGTGGCAAGACAGGACAACGATAGAGGTTCCGATCGTGATGATGTTAAATTGAAGGCGCAGATGCTCCGACTTCAAAACGATTTGGAGCACAGTTTGAAAAGGTTAACGCGCGGACTATACAATGTACTAATTCGAAAAATAAAAGCACTACTTTTCAAAGCGTGAGATAAATTATAATACATTTCCAAAGCAAATATATTTATTTATTTTATTTTTAAATTTAGAATCACTTTTTATATATATATATATATATATATATATATATATGCAGTGCCTTGCGAAAGTATTCGGCCCCCTTAAACTTTGCGACCTTTTGCCACATTTCAGGCTTCAAACATGAAGATATAAAACTTTATTTTTTTGTGAAGAATCAACAACAAGTGGGACACAATCATGAAGTGGAACGACATTTATTGGATATTTCAAATTTTTTTAACAAATCAAAAACTGAAAAATTGGGCGTGCAAAATTATTCAGCCCCCTTAAGTTAATACTTTGTAGCGCCACCTTTTGCTGCGATTACAGCTGTAAGTCGCTTGGGGTATGTCTCTATCAGTTTTGCACATCGAGAGACTGACATTTTTTCCCATTCCTCCTTGCAAAACAGCTCGAGCTCAGTGAGGTTGGATGGAGAGCATTTGTGAACAGCAGTTTTCAGTTCTTTCCACAGATTCTCGATTGGATTCAGGTCTGGACTTTGACTTGGCCATTCTAACACCTGGATATGTTTATTTTTGAACCATTCCATTGTAGATTTTGCTTTATGTTTTGGATCATTGTCTTGTTGGAAGACAAATCTCCGTCCCAGTTTCAGGTCTTTTGCAGACTCCATCAGGTTTTCTTCCAGAATGGTCCTGTATTTGGCTCCATCCATCTTGCCATCAATTTTAACCATCTTCCCTGTCCCTGCTGAAGAAAAGCAGGCCCAAACCATGATGCTGCCACCACCATGTTTGACAGTGGGGATGGTGTGTTCAGCTGTGTTGCTTTTACGCCAAACATAACGTTTTGCATTGTTGCCAAAAAGTTCAATTTTGGTTTCATCTGACCAGAGCACCTTCTTCCACATGTTTGGTGTGTCTCCCAGGTGGCTTGTGGCAAACTTTAAGCAACACTTTTTATGGATATCTTTAAGAAATGGCTTTCTTGCCACTCTTCCATAAAGGCCAGATTTGTGCAATATACGACTGATTGTTGTCCTATGGACAGAGTCTCCCACCTCAGCTGTAGATCTCTGCAGTTCATCCAGAGTGATCATGGGCCTCTTGGCTGCATCTCTGATCAGTCTTCTCCTTGTATGAGCTGAAAGTTTAGAGGGACGTTCAGGTCTTGGTAGATTTGCAGTGGTCTGATACTCCTTCCATTTCAATATTATCACTTGCACAGTGCTGCTTGGGATGTTTAAAGCTTGGGAAATCTTTTTGTATCCAAATCCGGATTTAAACTTCTTCACAACAGTATCTCGGACCTGCCTGGTGTGTTCCTTGTTCTTCATGATGCTCTCTGCGCTTTTAACGGACCTCTGAGACTATCACAGTGCAGGTGCATTTATACGGAGACTTGATTACACACAGGTGGATTGTATTTATCATCATTAGTCATTTAGGTCAACATTGGATCATTCAGAGATCCTCACTGAACTTCTGGAGAGAGTTTGCTGCACTGAAAGTAAAGGGGCTGAATAATTTTGCACGCCCAATTTTTCAGTTTTTGATTTGTTAAAAACGTTTGAAATATCCAATAAATGTCGTTCCACTTCATGATTGTGTCCCACTTGTTGTTGATTCTTCACAAAAAAATACAGTTTTATATCTTTATGTTTGAAGCCTGAAATGTGGCAAAAGGTCGCAAAGTTCAAGGGGGCCGAATACTTTCGCAAGGCACTGTATATATATATATATATATATATATATATATATATATATATATAGAGAGAGAGAGAGAGAGAGAGAGAATGGCGCTGGAGGGGATGACTGCTGCTTTACGGGCTCCTAACCAACAGTGCTATTTTCTTAGTTTTTACAAGTTGTTTGAAACTTTTTTTTTTTTTTACTTATTTTGTACATAATGTTTCTGCTACCATATGACCGAAAATAACTTCTGGACATCAAATATGAGCAGGCGGGATTTTCTATTCAGTAGCAGGACAGAGAAGCTACGTTTTAGGGGCAGGGGTGTATCAATAACAGCTGGTGAGCAATGTTTAATATTACATCTCCAGATATTACTCGCCTGAGGTAGAGTACCTTATGATAAGCTGTAGACCACACTATCTACCAAGAGAGTTCTCATCTATATTATTCGTAGCAGTCTATTTACCACCACTAACCGATGCTGGCACTAAGACCGCACTCAACGAGCTGTATAAGTCCATAAGCAAACAAGAAAATGCTCATCCAGAAGCGGTGCTCCTAGTGGCCTGGGGACTTTAATGCAGGCAAACTTAAATCTGTTTTACCTCATTTCTACCAGCATATCACATGTGCAACCAGAGGGAAAAAAATCCTAGACCACACACAAAGACACATACAAAGCTCTCCCTCACCCTCCATTTGGCAAATCTGACCATAATTCTATCCTCCTGGTTCCTGCTTACAAGCAAAAACTAAAGCAGGAAGTACTAGTGACTCGCTCAATACGGAAGTGGTCAGATGATGCGGATGCTACACTACAGGACTGTTTTGCTAGCACAGACTGGAATATGTTCCGGGATTCATCCAATGGCATTGAGGAGTATACTACCTTAGTCATCGACTTCATCAATAAGTGCATCGACAACGTTGTCCCCACAGTGACCGTATATACATATCCCAACCAGAAGCCATGGATTACAGGCAACATCTGCATCGAGCCTAGAGCTGCCGCTTTCAAGGAGTGGGACACTAATCCGGACGCTTATAAGAAATCCCACGACTCCCTCAAACGAACCATCAGACAGGCAAAGCGTCAATACAGGATTAAGATTAAATCCTACTACACCGGCTCTGATGTTTGTTGGATGTGGCAGGGCTATAAAAACTATTACAGACTACAAAGTGAAACCCAGCCGTGAGCTGCCCAGTGACGAGAGCCTACTGGACGAGTTAAATGCCTTTTATGCTTGCTTTGAGGCAAGCAACACTGAAGCATGTATGAGAGCACCAGCTGTTCCGGACGACTGCGTGATAACACTCTCAGTAGCCAATGTGAGCAAGACCTTTAAACAGGTCAACATTCACAAAGCCGTGTGGCCAGACAGATTACCAGGACGTGTACTCATAGCATGCGCGGACCAACTAGCAAGTGTCTTCACTGACATTTTCAACGTCTCCCTGACCGAGTCTAATACCTACATGTTTCAAGCAGACTAGAATAGTCCCTGTGCCCAAGGAAGCGAAGGTAACCTGCCTAAATTATATCCTGCCCCATAGCACTCACGCTGGTAGCCATGAAGTGCTTTGAAAGGCTGGTCATGACTCACATCAACAGCATCATCCTGGATACCCTAGACCCATTTCAATTTGCATACCGCCCCAAAATATCCACAGATGACGCAATCTCAATCGCACTCCACACTGTCCTTTCCCACCTGGACAAAAGGAACACCTATGTGAGAATGCGTTCAACACCATAATGCCCACAAAGGTCATCACTAAGCTAAGGACCCTGGGACTGAACATCTTCCTCTGCAACCGGATCCTGGATTTCCTGATGGGCCTCCCCAGGTGGTAAGGGTAGGCAATAACACGTCTGCCACGCTGATCCTCAACACTGGGCCCCTCAGGGGTGCGTGCTTAGTTCCTTCCGGTCCCCCCATGTTCACCTACGTCTGCTTGGCCAAAAACGACTCCAACAACATCATGAAGTTTGCTGACGACACAACAGTTGTAGGCCTGATTACCAACAACGATAAGACAGCCTATAGGGAGGAGGTCAGAGACCTGGCAGTATGGTGCCAGATCAACAACCTCTCCCTTAATGTGAGCAAGACTAAGAAGCGGATCGTGGACTACAGGAAAAGACGAGCCGAATAGGCCACCATTAACATTGACAGGGCTGTAGTGGAGCGGGTCGAGAGTTTCAAGTTCCTTGGTGTCCACATCACCAACAAACTATCATGGTCCAAACACACCAAGACAGTCGTGAAGAGGGCACAACAGCACATTTTCCCCCTCAGGAGACTGAAAAGATTTGGCATGGGTACCCAGATCCTCAAAAAGCAGTTCTACAGCTGCACCATCGAGAGCATCCTGAACGGTTGCATCACCGCCTGATATGGCAACTGCTCTGCATTTGACCATAAGGCGCTATAGAGGGTAGTGCGTAGGCCCCAGTACATCACTGGGGCCAAGCATACTGCCATCCTGAACCTCTATACCAGGTGGTGTCAGAGGAAAACCCCCCCAAATTGTCAAAGACTCCAGTCACCCAGTCCTAGACTGTTCTCTCTGCTACCGCACGGCAAACGCTCCTGGAGCACCAAGTCTAGGACCAAAAGCCTCCTTAACGGCTTCTATCCCCAAGCCATAAGACTGCTGAACAATTAATCAAATGGCCACCCTGACTATTTACATTAACCCCCCACCCCCATTTGTTTTTACACTGCTGCTACTATTATTTTATTGTGTAACTTTTTATTATTTTTTACTTTAGTTTATTTGGTAAATATTTTCTTAACTCTTTCTTGAACTGCATTTTATGTTAAGGGTGTGTAAGTAAGAATTTCACGGTAAGGTCTACACTTGTTGTATTTGGCGCATGTGACAAATAAAGTTTGATTTGAATTGATGTATGTCTCACAGTATAAAAGCTACTTAGATGTGAACAGCTGAATAATAAAACAGGTTACACATGATCTAATATCAGGTTAGTATCAGTTTACACATTGAATGAATAGCTTTAAATTGCTCCAATGTAAAAATGCATGGCTTGTCTTTTCAGTAACTTTATAACAATACTTAATTCAAACTTCCACATTACAGAAGCTCAACGGTTGAAGTCAAACATTTCTGGCAAAACTTAAATCAGAATAGAGGTAACCCTAACCTACTGTACAGTAAGCCTACAGCATTTGTCTTTATACCCTTTTCAAACATTGTTTGATCAGCTTCACGCCAGGTATGGGCCGAATCACAAGGAAGTGGTACTGGCTAAGCATGCAGTGTGAGGTCCTTTACACAAGCTCGTTCATTACAAAAATGTCATTGGGTGTTGTGATTAATGCTGTATTCTGCCGACTCCTAGGCTCATTGTGTAGCCACAGGAGTCTCTTGAGGGGAGGACATCACATAATAATGGCTGGAAAGGAGGAAATGGAATGGCATCAAATACATTGAAACCATGTGTTTGATACCATTCCACTGATTCTGCTCCAGCAATTACCACAAGCCAGTCCTCCCCAATTAAGGTGCCACCAACCTCCTGTGGTACAGACAGTGCAACACTGTGCAAGTAAAATTGGGTCAACAGGGGTTCCTCTGTGAATCTGTGTAACATATATGAATGACCACACCACAAGAACCATTATGCAACCTCTCAGCTGATAAGTTCTTTGGGATGTGTAGTCATCTTGACTGACTTTCGCTGTGTAACGCGACATGACAGAAACTACACCTCCCAAGTAACATCGCGATTCATCGCTTCAGTCGTTTCACTGGATTTCCACAGTCAAAGTCAAAATGTACTATATTGTAAAAACGAATGAAAACTAAAAATTGCCGGACTTGTCTTAATTGAAGGTTAGGCATAAGGTTAGCAGTGTGGTTAAGATTAGGTTTGAAATCACATTTTAAGAAGATAATTTGTAGAAATAGGCGGGGTTTATGACTTTGTGGTTGTAGTAACTAGTGACAACCGTTTCACTGGAAGTATAGCGAGTTCACTACTTAAAAATCCAGTTTCATGATTCACTTCATTAATAAATCATCTGATTCGCTGTCATGGCGCAATATGCAGCTTGTCCTGCGTTCCAGCTTGGAAGACCTCGATATGATCAGGTAAAGGATATTTTTTTACTAATCACAATGTTATCTCTGAAAAGGGTGCAAAACACAACATCTTTGCAGATCTCCGACCTGTTCCTGCGAGCGCATCGTTATTGCTCGCTGCTTTTTACTTTGTAGCGAAAGTTGCCTCTGGTGTCCGCTCGAAAAATGCTTTTGTCTTTGTAGTGCAATTTCTCTTTATGCTCTGTGTAAATGTAGGAAAGTATGCTACTTTCTTGGAATTAACAAGTAGCGGGGATGTGTTTCGGAGTTGATAGCAGGGTTGGCCGCCCCAGTGTAGCTAGATACTGAAGCTTCTTCATCAATGCTTTGCGGGCATCCAACGTGGTCTCAGAGCATTTCGTATTATTCTGTACGTATATCCGATATACTTATTTTAGTAAGCTATGTTTCATAGAGCCCCACAGTGGAGGTGTCATAATGCCCGTTTTGTGTAGGTTTACAGCTGTGACGTTTTGATAACCATGTAAATCTCTCTCGGACAAGGTGACTTATCAATATATTCGGCTCTATTTCTATTGAAAATGCTAATTAGCATCAAAGTAGACATAATGCAAGACTACAAATCCCGGCAAGCTCCTGCATATCTCAAGCTGACACCTTTGCTAAGAGGTATTGTGTCAATTTAAAACTCCCACCCATGCTCCACAAAAGCCGCGGCCCTTGCAGAGCAAGGGGAACCACTACTTCAAGGTCTCAGAGCAAGTGACGTCACCGATTGAAACGCTTTTTAGCGCGCACCACCGCTAACTAAGCTAGCCGTTTCACATCCGTTACATATAGTTAACCCAGAGATTCTTACCTTTGCCTCGATTCGGCAGTCTAGTCCAGATCATGGCATTAGTATTTTCTTTGATAGCCACATTAACATTGTTTTTTTTCTATTGACAGTTACAGCTGATTTAAGGGATTGTATATCAATTCGCTTTCCTTAAATATTTGTCATCTGATCTATTAGTTTCCGTCTCTGAATTGTTTAATCAAACTTTTTGCAGCCAGCTCCTGATATCAGGGCATACAAACTACAATCTCTGTCCTGAATTAACCTATTGCGCATGTGCTCCCAGCATTTATTACACCTTAGTAGACTGCACCTAATATAGAATAGAACAGCAAAAATAGAATAGCTTTATTCTTACTTCTTATGTGACATCCGTAATAGATTTCTACATTTGTGAAGGTTTATGTCTAGCACAAACTCAAACTTTCAAGAGGGATAAAAAGTGACAATTAAGAACGTAGCTTATGTACACTGAGCAACAATTTCTAAGATTTTACAGTTCATATAAGGAAATCAGTCACTTGAAATAAATAAATTAGGCCCTAATATATGGATTTCACATGATTGGGAATACAGATATGCATCTTTTGGTGACAAATAGGTAAAAAAAAAAAATGGGCCTCCAGGATCTTGTCACAGTATCTGTCTGTGCATTCAAATTGCTGTCGATAAAATTCAATTGTGTTCGTTGCCTGTAGCTTATGCCTGCCTGCTCATACCATAACCTCAAGAGGTTGGAGGTGGCTTATGGTAGAGAAATTAATGTAAAATTCTCTGGCAACAGCTCTGGTGGACATTCCTGCAGTCAGAATGTCAATTGCATGCTTCCCTCAACCTGAGACATCTTTGGTATTGTGTTGTGTGACAAAACTGCACATTTTAGAGTGACCTGTTATTGTCCACAGCACAAGGTGCACCCATGTAATAATCATTCTGTTTAATCAGCTTCTTGATATTCCACACCTGTCAGATGGATATACATAATAAATGCTCACTAACAGGGATTTAAACAAATTTGTGCACAATTTGAGAGAAACAAGCTTTTTGTGCGTATGGAACATTTCTGGGATCTTTTATTTTAGCTCATGAAACATGGGACCAACACTTTACATGTTGCGTTTATACTTTTGTTCAGTATTAGAAGGCTCTTCATTTTCCTAAATCATTTCTCCCCCCTTCTGCCCATTTTAAATATGTTTAGCAAAAAATACTTTAATTTCTGATTTTTGTAAAATATTATGCATCTTCTAAACTGTTGGCTAAATCAGACAGTGAAGAGTCTGGGTTATCTCATATTGCAATTTCTGTCTGTCTTTCTCTTTAGAATATCCGTCAAAATGTCCGTCCTGTGAAGTGATTATGCACTTGCAGTGGTCAACTAGACCGATAACGTGACCTTCACGTTGGCTCAAATTGCAACTCTGTTTTCGGAAACCGTTCCCGACCGCTGGCAATTAATGAGATTAAAAGGTCTGTAACCTCACTTGTAATTGGCCTTCTGTATAGTGGAATTCAGTGTTCGAGGCTAGCCTATTTTAAAACAGCTGTGAATGCAATATTATGTTATAAGGAAATTATTTACCTGCTGAAATAGTAAAGCACAAAGTCCAAAGAAAGTCTCATTTGTTGTTGTCTGGCCGTCTTTATTGCCTTTTATATATTTTATAGGCATTTCTCATCAAAATGCATGGAGGTGGAATAACAAGAAGCCAATCAATAAGGGACACTTGCCCCTTCGTTGGAACCAACCCAATCCCTCACAGATAACTGATGATAGTCATTTTTATCAGGATATTGCATGGCACCAAGTAGTCTATTCTCAGCGCCAAGAGGCTTAATAACAGTCTATTTAGACTTCCATTTTGCAACCTCTGATGCAATTGCAAAACACAAACAATTTTGTTCATGTGAATTGTTCCAAAAATGATTGAGTCATCCTGCATTTCAAAATTTGGAATTTCATCATTACAAGCATCCATTCATATGTCAAACGAGGGACAGTTTCATTGTTTCACAAATAGAACATCCACCTTTTTTTGTGCCCCAAAAACCTTCAGCACAGTAATATGCAGTAACATTTTCAGTTTATTGCATCAAAGCAGTTACAATTAGGCCATCTCGTGAATCAGCATAAATCTCCCTGTCTCGTATTGCAGCCGCACGTGATACATCTCTGCTAGCTGTGTTTTGTATTCTCTGGTGAGCTGAAGCACATGCATAATTAAAGCGGTCTCCTCACATGGAGCCTGTTCTCTTCACCCAGCCATACAAAACAGAGCTACACATATGGGCTGTGAGGACATTAAACAGTCTATGGGCAGTGAGGACATTATACAGTCTATGGGCAGCGAGGACATTATACAGTCTATGGGCAGTGAGGACATTATACAGTCTATGGGCAGTGAGGACATTATACAGTCTATGGGCAGTGAGGACATTATACAGTCTATGGGCAGTGAGGACATTATACAGTCTATGGGCTGTGAGGACATTATACAGTCTATGGGCTGTGAGGACATTATACAGTCTATGGGCTGTGAGGACATTATACAGTCTATGGGCAGTGAGGACATTATACAGTCTATGGGCAGTGAGGACATTATACAGTCTATGGGCAGTGGGGACATTATACAGTCTATGAGCAGTGAGGACACTGAACAATGAAAGGATACACAGATTTACAGAATGGTAGCGACTATGTTCTTCAGAATTTCATGTCACGAGAGGTTGAGGAGCGTGTTTTAAATTAAAACCGAATGTAGGAAAGATAATGAAGATGGAGAAATTAGCTCTCCTGTCTTGCCTTTCTTCACCTGCCCTTCATAAGTGATAAATGGCTCGAAGGCATCTGACTGAAGTTGAAATGTTTCAGTCCATCTGGTTACCAAAAAGACTCTTGGCATGCACTGCCATCAGGCCTTTTCAAACTGTTGGCACACAATGTTCAGCCAGGCCCATCTAGTAAGGGGACTGGAAAAGTGAATGCTTCACCACCAAGTAATGACAATTCTGACTGCGGTGAAGAAAATATGCTCAAGTGCTCTTCAAATCAAATTTTCTTAGTCACATGCGCCGAGCACAACAGGTAGACCTTACAGTGAAATGCTTACTTACGAGCTCCTAACCACAGTGCAGTTTCAAAAAATACGGATAAGAATAAGAGAGAAAATAAATTAAAGAGCAGCAGTAAAAAATAACAATATATACAGGGCGTTGCCGGTATAGAGTCAATGTGCGGGGGCACCGGTTAGTTGAGGTAGTATGTACATGTAGGTAGAGTTAATTAAAGTGACTATGCATAGATCACGCCAGAGAGTGGTGGGGGGTGGGGGGGGCAATGCAAATAGTCTGGGTAGCCATTTGACCAGATGTTCAGGAGTCTTATGGCTTGGGGGTAGAAGCTGTTTAGAAGCCTAAGGGACCTAGACTTGGCACTCCAGGACTGCTTGCCTTGTGGTAGCAGAGAGAACAGTCTATGATTAGAGTGGCTGGAGTCTTTGACAATATTTAGGGCCTTCCTCTGACACCACCTGGTATAGAGGTCCTGGATGGCAGTAAGCTTGGCCCCAGTGACGTACTGGGCCATTCGCACTATGCTCTGTAGTGCCTTGCGGTCAGAGGCCGAGCAGTTGCCATACCAGGCAGTGATGCTCTCGATGGTGCTGCTGTAGAACCTTTTTGAGGATCTGAGGACCCATGCCAAATCTTTTCAGTCTCCTGAGGGGGAGTAGGTTTTGTCGTGCCCGTTTCACAACTGTCATGGTGTGCTTGGACCATGTTAGTTTGTTGGTGATGTGGACCCCAAGGAACTTGAAGCTCTCAACCTGCTCCACTGTAGCCCCGTCGATGAGAATGAGGGCGTGCTCGGTCCTCCTTTTCCTGTAATCCAGAATCATCTCCTTTGTCTTGATCACTTTGAGGGAGAGGTTGTTGTCCTGGCACCACATGGCCAGGTCTCTGAACACCTCCTTATAGGCTGTCTCGTTGAAGTTGGTGATCAGGCCTTTCACAGTTGTGTCATCGGCAAATTTAATGATGTTGTTGGAGTCGTGCCTGGCCGTGCAGTCATGAGTGAACAGGGAGTACGGGAGGGGGCTGAGCACACATCCTTGAGGGGCCCCTGTGGTGATGATCAGCGTGGTGGATGTGTTGTTACCTACCTTTACCACCTGGGGGTGGCCCGTCAGCAAGTGCAGGATCCAGTTGCAGAGGGAGGTGTTTAGTCCCAGGCTCCTTAGCTTAGTGATGAGTTTGAGGGCACTATGGTGTTGAACGTTAAGCTGTAGTCAATGAATAGCACTCTCACAAGTGTCCCTTTTGTCCAGGTGGGAAAGGGCAGTGTGGAGTGCAATAGAGACTGCATCACCTGTGGATCTTTTTGGGCGGTATGCAAATTGAAGTCTAGGGTTTCTGGGATGATGGTGTTGTGAGCCATGACCAGCCTTTCAAAGCACTTCATAGCTACAGACATGAGTGCTATGGGTCAGTAGTCATTTAGGCAGAGGCACTATGCTGGTCTGTTTAAAACATGTTGGTATTACAGACTCGGACAGGGAGAGGTTGAAAATGTCAGTGAAGACACTTGCTAGTTGATCAGCGCATGCTCGCAGTATACATGCCTGTAATCCGTCTAGCCCTGCGGCCTTGTGAATGTTGACCTGTTTAAAGGTCTTGCTCACATTGGCTGTGGAGAGCGTGATCACACAGTCTTCCGGTACAGCTGGTGCTCTCATGCATGTTTCAGTGTTATTTGCATCAACGCGAGCATAGAAGCAGTTTAGCTCGTCCGGTAGGCTGTTGACATACACATGGTTAGCAGATGTTAATGCGAGTGTAGCAAAATTATTGTGCTTCTAGTTCCGACTGTCCAGTAATATCTAACAATTTCACAACCACTATCTTATACACACAAGTGTAAAGGAATGAATAAGAATATGTACATATAAATATATGGATGAGCGATGGCCGAACGGCATAGGCAAGATGCAGTAGATGGTATAGAGTACAGTATATACATATGAGATGAGTAATGTAGGGTATGTAAACATTATATAAAGTGGCATTGTTTAAAGTGACTAGTGATACATTTATTACATCCAATTGTTAATTATTAAAGTGGCTAGAGATTTGAGTCAGTATGTTGGCAGCAGCCACTCAATGTTAGTGATGTCTGTTTAACAGTCTGATGGCCTTGAGATAGAAGCTGTTTTTCAGTCTCTCGGTCCCAGCTTTGATGCACCTGTACTGACCTCACCTTCTGGATGATAGTAGGGTGAACAGGCAGTGGCTCGGGTGGTTGTTGTACTTGATGATCTTTTTGGCCGTCCTGTGACATTGGGTGGTGTAGGTGTCCTGGCGGCAGGTAGTTTGCCCCCGGTGTGGGCGGAGCAGTTGTCGTACCAGGCAGTGATACAGCCCGACAAGATGCTCTCGATTGTGCAGCCTCAGCCTCCTGAGGTTGAAGAGGCGCTGTTGCGCTTTCTTCACCATGCTTTCTGTCTGGGTGAACCATTTCAGTTGGTCCGTGATGTGTATGTCGAGGAACTTAAAACTTTCCACCTTCTCCACTACTGTCCCATCGATGTGGATAAGGGGAGCTCCCTCTGCTGTTTCCTGAAGTCCACGATCTGTAGCTTAGCATCTTCTTCATCTGACCACTTTTTTATTGATCTAGTCACTGGTGCTTCCTGCTGTAATTGTTGCTTGTAAGCAAGAATCAGGAGGATGGAATTATGGTCAAATTTGCCAAATGGGGGGCGAGGGAGAGCTTTGTATGCATCTCTATGTGTGGAGTATAGATGGTCCAGAGTTATTTTCCCTCTGGTTGCACATTTAACATGCTGATAGAAATTTGGTAAAGCTGATTTAAGTTTCCCTGCATTAAAGTCCCCGGCTACTAGGAGCGCCGCCTCTGGGTGAGCGTTTTCTTGTTTGCTTATGGCGGAATACAGCTCATTCAATGCTATCTTGGTGCCAGCCTCTGACTGTGGTGGTATGTAAACAGCTACAAAGAAGATAGATGAAAACTCTCTCGGTAGGTAGTGTGGTCTGCAGCTTGTCATGAGAAACTCTATCTCAGGTGAGCAATAGGTCGAGACTGCCGTAGATATCGTGCAACAGCTGTTGTTTACAAAAATACAGTTGAAGTCGGATGTTTACATACACCTTAGCCAAATACATTTAAACTCAGTTTTTCACAATTCCTGACATTTAATCCTAGTAATAAATCCCTGTCTTAGGTCAGTTAGAATCACCACTTTATATTTTAAGAATGTGAAGTGCCAGAATAATAGTAGAGAGTGATATATTTCATCAGTGGGCCACAATAAGTTGGATGAATTTTGGCCCATTCCTCCTGACAGAGCTGGTGTAACTGAGTCAGGTTTGTAGACCTCCTTGTTCGCACACTCTTTTACAGTTCTGCTCACAAATGTTCTATAGGATTGAGGTCAGGGCTTTGTGATGGCCACTACCTTGATTTTGTCCTTAAGCCATTTTGCCACAACTTTGGAAGTATGCTTGCATTGTCCATTTGGAAGACCCATTTGCGACCAAGCTTTAACTTCCTGACTGATGTCTTGAGATGTTGCTTCAATATATCCACATAATTTTCCTATCTCATGAAGCCATCTATTTTGTGAAGTGCACAAGTCCCTCCTGCAGCAAAGCACCCCACAACTTGATACTGCCGCCCCCGTGCCTCACGGTTGGGATGGCGTTCTTCAGTTTGCAAGCCTCCCCTTTTTCCTCCAAACATAACCGTCGTTATTATGGCCAAACAGTTGTATTTTTTTTTCATCAGACCAGAGGACATTTCTCCAAAAAGTATGATCTTTGTCCCCATGTGCAGTTGCAAACTGTAGTCTGAGTTTTTTATGGCAGTTTTAGAGCAGTGGCTTCTTCCTTGCTGAGAGGCCTTTCAGGTTATGTCGATATAGGACTCATTTGACTGTGGATATAGATACTTTTGTACCTGTTTCCTCCAGCATCTTCACAAGTTCTTTTGCTCTTCTGGGATTGATTTGCGCTTTTCGCACCAAAGTACGTTCATCTCTAGGAGACAGAACCCATCACCTTCCTGAGCGGTATGACGGCTGCGTGGTCCCATGGTGTTTATACTTGTGTACTATTATTTTTACAGATGAACATGGTACCTTCTGGCTTTTGGAAATTGCTCCCAAGGATGAACCAGACTTGTGGAGGTCTCCAATTTCTTTTCTGAGGTCTTGGCTGATTTCTTTAGATTTTCCCATGATGTCAAGCAAAGAGGCATTGAGTTTGAAGGTAGGCCTTAAAATACATCCACAGGTACACCTCCAATTGACTAAAATGATGTCAAATATCCTATCAGAAGCTTCTAAAGCCATGACATCATTTTATGGAATTTTCCAAGCTGTTTGAAGGCACAGTCAACTTAGTGTATGTAAACTTCTGACCAGCTGGAAATGTGATACAGTGAAATAATCTTTCTGTAAACAATTGTAGAAAAAGTTACTTGTGTCATGCACAAAGTAGATGTCCTAACCGACTTGCCTAAACTATAGTTTGTTAACAAATCATTTGTGGAGTGGTTGAAAAACAAGTTTTAATGACTCCAACCTAAGTGTACAGTGGGGCAAAAAAATATTTAGTCAGCCACCAATTGTGCAAGTTCTCCCACTTAAAAAGATGAGGCCTGTAATTTTCATCATAGGTACACTTCAACTATGACAGACAAAATGAGAAGAAAAAAAATCCAGAAAATCACATTGTAGGATTTTTAATGAATTTATTTGCAAATGATGGTGGAAAATAAGTATTTGGTCAATAACAAAAGTTTCTCTCAATACTTTGTCATTGCCAACAAAGGGTATATAACAGAGGTCAAACATTTTCTGTAAGTCTTCACAAGGTTTTCACACACTTGCTGGTATTTTGGCCCATTCCTCCATGCAGATGTCCTCTAGAGCAGTGATGTTTTGGGGCTGTTGCTGGGCAACAGACTTTCAACTCCCTCCAAAGATTTTCTATGGGGTTGAGATCTGGAGACTGGCTAGGCCACTCCAGGACCTTGAAATGCTTCTTACGAAGCCACTCCTTCGTTGCCCGGGCGGTGTCTTTGGGATCATTGTCATGCTGAAAGACCCAGCCACGTTTCATCTTCAATGCCCTTGCTGATGGAAGGAGGTTTTCACTCAAAATCTCATGATACATGGCCCCATTCATGCGTTCCTTTACACGGATCAGTCGTCCTGGTCCCTTTGCAGAAAAACAGCCCCAAAGCATGATGTTTCCACCCCCATGCTTCACAGTAGGTATGGTGTTCTTTGGATGCAACTCAGAATTCTTTGTTCTCCAAACACGACGAGTTTTTACCAAAAAGTTATATTTTGGTTTCATCTGACCATATGACATTCTCCCAATCTTCTTCTGGATCATCCAAATGCTTTTTTACACATGTTACCTCTGCTATATCTTCCATAGTTCAAAACATATTGATTGTACCATTATTTATAATCTCATGGGCCTAGCAACTGAAGCCTATAATTAGTGTCAAAGTCTTAAATTCTTCTTTAAAATGTTGATCAAAGTATTGACTGAAAATCACCATCAATCAATAGTTATGCTATTAAAACCATTTGATTGTATGAGAGACAGTCTGACAAAACATTGTTTTTGTGTTTTGATGCTTCCTTTTTAATTTAATTGTATTGTTTACCTTTTATTTAACTAGGGAAGTCAGTTAAGAACAACTTCTTATTTACAATGACGGTCTACCCCGGCAAAACCCGGACGACGCTGGGCCAATTGTGCGCAGCCCTATGGGACTCCCAGTCATGGCCGGATGTGATACAGCCTGGATTCGAACCAGGGACTGTAGTGACACTGCATCTCAGTGCCTTAGACCACTGCGCCACTCGGGAGTATACACAGAGTCACCAGAAAGGGTTTTCACAACTCTCTTAAAAGCACAATTGTTCAGATTGAAGAACCACTTTGGGTGTTTCAGAGTACTCCCATTCTGTTTTGAAAAATATTTAGTATTTCATAACACGTACATTAGGTTTACATTCAAACACCAGATCTCCATTTAGGTGCACTACTTTTCATGGTTTTACTAGACAATGATGGTGTTTTGAGTCTTTCCATTTTAACTGCACTCTGTGCGTCACTGACAGCATGCGTAGCTGTTGAAGATGTCCTCTTCCTCTTTCCCCCCCTATATTCTGCAATTGGCTTGCAAGGTTAGCCGACTGAAATGATGCATCGTAGAAATAATGAACATACATTTTATATGTCTGAACTCGAAATCAAAAAGGATTCTCCAAAATAACATGGCGAGCTGTAGTAGAACGTTTATTTTGATTGGCTATTTTGTGCATTTATCAAAATCCAATCATGGCGCCTGATTTCAGATGTGTCATGTTAACAAGATTAGTAGGTAAATCATTCTTCTTGCACAGTTTAAATCAAACTATTAATCTGACTATTCACAATGATCATATTATTGTGTGCATACTCAGTGCCGGCCGTGTTCCTATTGGTCAGTACAGTCTCGTAACACCAGCCACACTACACGATAAAGGCCCCAAAAATCGGACACTGCCAGAACTGTCGGAGCCTACGACCGCACGTAAAGTACTTAATCGGCAGACCTTAGACACTGTCACACTGAATGAGCCAAGATGTCTGACGGTCGTTAATGATCTAAGAATTTGCCCACAACTTGGACATTTTGTCTGGGATGGCAAAATCGTGGCATAAGACAGCTAAAATTGTACAGTCTGCAAAGGCTTTAACCTATTTACAGAGATGGGTGTTAAGATTTGGTATTACTGTATGGTTAGCTCATCAATAATTAACTAGGCTCTTTCTCTATTCCAGAGTACCTTTCTTGGCCGGCTGAGACACTTTGTAGCGATCATCGACCCCAGCACACTCTTTGTGTCTGAGGTAAGGTACAGTTGAAAACATCCATCCACATACTGTTTTAATAAATCAGCTATAGTTTTTGTATACAAAAAACGTGGCCTTCCACTGACTTTCTGATTGAATATGAGACTTGGGAACTGTGGCAACAGGAGAATGCCGTCCACATTATACTGTAGGTCTGGAATCCAATCTGATAGCACAGGGACGGACTTGGAACAGAATTTCTCACACAACAGACCCCCCCCCCCCCCCCCCCCTCCCCAAGTCCCTATTATTAGCCAAATAATTATAATTATTTGTAAAAAAACAAACAACTTAAACAGGCCCCCTGGGCTAAAGATGGACCAGCCTTTCTGACATTTGCCAGAACTGCTGTTACCTAGTCCTTCTCGAAGATAACACATTTAAGAAGAAACCTAACTACCTACTGTTAATTCTCTTGTTGACTCAAATTACTCTTATCTCTCTAGAAACGATTGAGAGAATGCGTCAAACTCCTGGATGATTTTCAACATGGAACACTACCACCTGGAGTTACAGATCTACAGGTGAGGTTTTAAACATGGAACACTACCACCGGGAGTTACAGATCTACAGGTGAGGTTTTAAACATGGAACACTACCACCTGGAGTTACAGATCTACAGGTGGGTTTTTAAACATGGAACACTTCCACCTGGAGTTACAGATCTACAGGTGGGGTTTTAAACATGGAACACTACCACCTGGAGTTACAGATCTACAGGTGAGGTTTTAAACATGGAACACTACCACCGGGAGTTACAGATCTACAGGTGGGGTTTTAAACATGGAACACTACCACCTGGAGTTACAGATCTGCAGGTGGGGTTTTAAACATGGAACACTACCACCTGGAGTTACAGATCTACAGGTGAGTTTTTTTTCTATAAAAAATTAATTTGTCAGTGTTAGATTATTTACAGTGCCTTCAGAAAGTCTTCATACCCCTTCACTTTTTCCACATTTTGTTGTGTTACAGCCTGAATTTAAAATAGATTAAACTTATAGATTTTTGGTCACTACCCCATAATACCAAAGTGGAAATATTTTTGACATTTAAAAAAAAAAAAAAAAATTGAAAAAAATGCTGAAATGTTAAATATTCAACCCCTTTTATTTTATTTTTTACCTTTATTTAACTAGGCAATGATGGCCGAGGAACAGTGGGTTAACTGCCTTGTTCAGGGGCAGAACTACAGATTTGTACCATGTCAGCTCGGGGATTTGATCTTGCAAACTTTCGGTTACTAGTCCTACGCTCTAACCACCAGGCTACGCTGCCGCCCCATTTATGACAACCATAAATAAGTTCAGGAGTTAACATTTGAAGAACAAGTCACATAATAAGTTGCATAGACCCACTCTGAGTGCAATAATAGATGCTATAATTTACACTTTGGATGGTGTAACAATACACCCAGACACTACAAAGATACAGGTGTCCTTCCTTACTCAGTTGCCGGAGAGGAAAGAAACCACTCAGGGATTTCACCATGAGGTAAATGGTGACAGTTAGAGTTAAAACAGTTACAGAGTTTAACGGCTGTGATAGGAAAAAACTGAGGATGGATCAACAACATTTTAGGTACTACACAATACTAACCTAATTGACAGAGTTAAAAGAAGGAAGCCTTTTCAGAATACTAATATTCCAAAACATGCATCCTCTTTGCAAGAAGGCAGTAAAGTAATGCTGCAAAAAAAAATGGCAAAGCAACAGTAGCGATGCATGGGTAAAATCACAGGGGAAACTAATTCATGATAATGAAGGCGTATTACAACTTTGCGTTGTTTGCTCTATAATTAGTTAACATTCCTTGATGCCGTTTTATATATATATATATATATATATATAGGCCTAAGGCAGAGACAATAACAAGACAGTGGTAGAATAAATCCAACCACACATTTGTTTCTTTACAAAACCAGAGAGCAAAATCTGTCCGTTACATGTAACAAACAGTTACATGACTTACAGCATGGTCAAGCAAGGTAATGTTTCAGACATTTTGGGACTACTGAACAGCTATTGATTTAGAACCACAGAGAGTTACCAGAAGTCACAAAGAAAACAGGAGCTGCCTCGAACTATTCTAGCACCATTTCAACTTCAACATTTCATCCTCAGTTTGACTCTCCTGCGCCTGACTTCCCTGCCACCTATACACACGACTGACATAATCTATGTGTATTTAACCCTCTGTTTCCCCTCATGTCTTTGTCAGAGATTGCTTTATGTCAAGTGTTGTATAGGTGCGCGACGTGTCCTCGTACCCATGTTCGTTTATGTATGTACGTATTTAGTGTTTGGAGCATGTTAAGTGGACTTCTGGATGATAGCGGGGTGAACAGGCAGTGGCTCAGGTGGTTGTTGTCCTTGATGATCTTTATGGCCGTCCTGTGACATCGGGTGGTGTAGGTGTCCTGGGGGGCAGGTAGTTTGCCCCCGGTGATGCGTTGTGCAGACCTCACTACCCTTTGGAGAGCCTTACGGTTGTGGGCGGAGCAGTTGCCGTACCAGGCGGTGATACAGCCCGACAGGATGTTCTCGATTGTGCATCTGTAAAAGGTTGTGAGTGCTTTTGGTGACAAGCCAAATTTCTTCAGCCTTCTGAGGTTGAAGAGGTGCTGCTGCGCCTTCCTCACCACGCTGTCTGTGTGGGTAAACCAATTCAGTTTGTCCATGATGTGTACGACGAGGAACTTAACTTTCTACCCTGTCCACTACTGTCCCGTCGATGTGGATAGGGGGGTGCTCCCTCTGCTGTTTACTGAAGTCCACGATCATCTCCTTTGTTTTGTTGACGTTGAGTGTGAGGTTATTTTCCTGACACCACACTCCGAGGGTCCTCACCTCCTCCCTGTAGGCTGTCTCGTCGTTGTTGGTAATCAAGCCTACCACTGTAGTGTCGTCTGCAAACTTGATTATTGAGTTGGAGGCGTGCATGGCCACGCAGTCGTGGGTGAACAGGGAGTACAGGAGAGGGCTCAGAACGCACCCTTGTGGGGCCCCAGTGTTGAGGATCAGTGGGGTGGAGGTGTTGTTACCTACCCTCGCCACCTGGGGGCGGCCCGTCAGGGAGTCCAGTACCCAGTTGCACAGGGCGGGGTCGAGACCCAGGGTCTCGAGCTTGATAACCAGTTTGGAGGGTACTATGGTGTTAAATGCTGAGCTGTAATCGATGAACAGCATTCTCACATAGATATTCCTCTTCTCCAGATGTGTTAGGGCAGTGTGCAGTGTGGATGCGATTGTGTCTTCTGTGGACATATGGAAGCGGTAAGTAAATTGGAGTGGGTCTAGGGTGTCAGGTAGGGTGGAGGTGATATGGCCCTTGACTAGTCTCTCAAAGCACTTCATGATGACGGAAGTGAGTCCTAGTCGTTTAGCTCAGTTACCTTAGCGGCCGTGTCAGTGGCACTGTATTGTCCTCAAAGCGAGCAAAGAAGTTGTTTAGTCTGTCTGGGAGCAAGACATCCTGGTCCGTGACGGGGCTGGTTTTCCTTTTGTAATCCGTGATTGACTGTAGATCCTGCCACATACCTCTTGTGTCTGAGCCGTTGAATTGCGACTCTACTTTGTCTCTATACTGACGCTTAGCTTGTTGGATTGCCTTGCGGAGGGAATAGCTACACTGTTTGTATTCGGTCATGTTTCCGGTCACCTTACCCTGGTTAACAGCAGTGGGTCGCGCTTTCAGTTTTGCGTGAATGCTGCCATCAAACCACGATTTCTGGTTTGGGAATATTTTAAGAGTTGCTGTGGGGACGACATCGACATCGACATTAGCACTTGCTAATAACCTCGCTCACCAAATAAGCGTATTCGTCAATGTTGTTGTTTGACACAATGAGGAACATATCCTAGTCCACGTGATCGAAGCAATCTTGAAGCGTGGAATCAGATTGGTCGGACCAGCGTTGAACAAACCTGAGAGCGGGAGCTTCCTGTTTTAGTTTCTGTCTATAGGCTGGAACCAACAAAATTGAGTCGTGGTCAGCTTTTCCAAAAGGAGGGCGGGGGAGGGCCTTATATGCGTTGCGGAAGCTAGAATAACAAAGATCCAGGGTTTTACCAGACCTGGTAGCACAATCGATATGTTGATAGAATTTAGGGAGTCTTGTTTTCAGATTAGGCTTGTTAAAATCCCCAGCCTCAATGAATGCAGCCTCAGGATATGTGGTTTCCAGTTTACATAGAGTCTAAAGTTTGTTCAGGGCCGTTGATGTGTCTGCTTGGGTTGGGGGAATATATGCGGCTGTGATTATAATAGAAGAGAATTCTCTTGGTAGATAATGCGGTCGACATTTGATTGTGAGGAATTCTAAGTCCGGTGAACAGAAGGACTTGAGTTCCTGCATGTTGTTATGATCACACCCGTCTCGTTAATCGTAAGGCATACCCCCCCGCCCCTCTTCTTGTTTCTGTCGGCGCGATGCGTGAAGAAACCAGCTGGCTGTACCGACTCCGATAGCGTGTCTCGAATGAGCCATGTTTCCATGAAGCAAAGAACGTTACAGTCTCTGATGTCTCTCTGGAATGTTACCCTTGCTCGGATTTCATCAACCTAGCTGTCAAGAGACTGGACATTGGCGAGTAGTATGCTTGGGAGCGGTGCACGATGTGCCCGTCTCCGGAGCCTGACCAGAAGATCGCTTTATCTGCTCCTTTTACGGCGACGTTGTTTTGGTTCGCCGGCTGGGATTCGATCCATTGTCCTGGGTGGTGGGCAAAACACAGGATCCGCTTCGAGAAAGTCGTATTCCTGGTCGTAATGATGGTGAGTTGACATTGCTCTTATATCCAGTAGTGCCTCCTGACTGAATGTAATAAAACCTAAGATTACCTGGGGTACCAATGTAATAAATAACACGGGTATTCATGTATTCTACATCTAGCTACATGTGGAACTTCCATCCTCTCAGGCCAGGGTCACAATGTATGAATTTATGGTTGGATCAGAATCAGCGTCATAATCATTGTCCAGTACAGAGAAATAAGTTAAACCACAAGTCCAAATTCCTATCTCCATCCATGGTTAATTTAGAAAAGGGATGATTTTAGCTAGCTAGCCACCAGAAGACAACAACACAACGAGATGCAACAATTCCATTTTTTTTCTGTCAATAATGACTTGTGATGTAATTGGTCTGAAGTCAAATCCAAACTGACTTTCCTTGACACATTTTTTCGGTGCTGCAGGACCAATCACAGCTGAGATTACTCAGTTTAGCTCAATGCTTATTGGCTTATTTGTTTTTTGTTTTTTTTATCAAGGAAGCCCAAATGCTCGCTGGCTTCCCTTGCATACAATGCTACGGGGGCAACAATGTCATCAGATACCCTACACTTACTGAGACACAGGAATGCTGTTTCGTTTGCTCTGATGCTTTCTCCAGTAAGATACATTCAGCAGCCTCTTCTGAATTGATGGAAATGTATGGAACACAGAGAGACGAAATATACATGACTTTGTATGTTTTTTATTTTTGACTTGGAATTTCTTGGGGAAGCCTGGCTTCCCTTTGCATTCATGAATACACGCCACTCAAAGCAATGAACTTTTTGTCCTGAATTCAAAACTGATTGGCCTGGCCTTTTTCCCCAGTGGTTGGAACTGGCTGCCAAGTGAGTGGGCCTATGCCCTCCCAGGCCCACTCATGGCTGCACACCTGCCCAGTCATGTGAGATCCATAGATTAGGGCCCAATTTATTTATTTAAATTGACTGATATCCTTAAATGAACTGTAACTCTGTAAAATCTTTAAGTTTTGCATGTTGCGTTTTATATTTTTGTTCAGTATACTTCAAAATCTATGGCAAAACCTGAAAATGGTTGTCTACCAATTTGACAGAGCTTGGGCAAATGTTGCCCAATCCAGGTGTGCAAAGCTCTTAGTATCTTACTCAGAAAGACTCCCAGCTGTAATCGCTGCCAAAGGTGCTTCTACAAAGTATTTACTCAGCTGTGAGATATGAGATATTTGTGCATTTCATTTTCAATATATTAGCAACAATTTCTAAAAACATTTTGTTCACTTTGTCATTATGGGGTATTGTGTGTAGATGGATGAGATAATGTTTTATTTAATCCATTTTGAATTCAGACTAACACAACAAAATGTGGAGTAAGTCAAGGGGTATGGATACTTTCTGAAGGCACTGTACTATTCCAAAGAGGTTTTTTGTTTTCAAGCATATTGTTTATAACGCTTGCAATATGTAGTTGTAGCATACTCCTTACATTCAGCAGCCCAACATTTTCCCTCACTGCTCTGAAATGACACAGATGTTGTTTTTGACTCTCTAGCTATGGGAAGCCCAAAAGGTGAAGCAGGTAAGTTTTGGTGCACGTCTGCTTTGTATAAAGCAGTTTGACCCCATTTTGACCCCATGTATTTATTGCCATACGGTACATTCCCCCTCTCCTCTTGGCAGCATGATGATGATGTTACACTATCTCATATCTGAATGCAGGCCATCATTCATCCTGACACAGGAGAGAAGATCTTCATGCCTTTCCGAATGTCAGGTATGACTTCCGAATGAAGATTTTCTACAGTGACTTTTATTTTGTTACTTGTCATTTTTACACTGATTTATATTATTTTGTATCTATACAGGTTATGTCCCATTTGGAACACCAATTGTAAGTCATATGAAACATTACTGTATTTCATATGTATCTATGGAAAGAATATTCAACTTTGGCTATTTGTTTAATTATACATTGTCTCTACTGACTTCTTGGGGTAGATGGAAGCTTAGCCCTGGTCCAGGGTTTTAGTGTGCTTTACTGCACTTAGTAGAGGAATGTGCGCTAACAACATGGACTAGAGCTAATGGAAGTCGTCATTCTGGATCTGATAGACACAATGTAAGAGCGTAGTTGAGCTATTGTCTCCCTATCTGGTGTCATCTAGGTTGTGGGCCTTCTTCTTCCAAATCAGACTGTGGTATCTACTATTTTCTGGCAGGTAAAAAAAATGTCAAGACACCTTTTCAACAATAACCTTTTACCATATTGTTAATATCCACATTGGATATGTTCTCCTTCCCAGTTGGGTTAACTGATGTAATTGAATTTCACTGAATGTTTTTTTTTCCTTTCAGTGGCTGAACCAAAGTCACAATGCCTGTGTCAACTACTCAAACCGCAATGCTACTAAGGTAGCGTATGATGTTTCTAAGGTAGCGTAAGATGTTTCTAAGGTAGCGTAAGATGTTTCTAAGGTAGCGTAAGATGTTTCTAAGGTAGCGTAGGATGTTTCTGCTAAGGTAGCGTAGGATGTTGCTGCTAAGGTAGCGTAGGATGTTGCTGCTAAGGTAGCGTAGGATGTTGCTACTAAGGTAGCGTAGGATGTTGCTACTAAGGTAGCGTAGGATGTTGCTGCTACGGTAGCGTAGGATGTTGCTGCTAAGGTAGCGTAGGATGTTGCTGCTAAGGTAGCATAGGATGTTGCTACTAAGGTAGCGTAAGATGTTTCTGCTAAGGTAGCGTAGGATGTTGCTGCTAAGGTAGCGTAGGATGTTGCTGCTAAGGTAGCGTAGGATGTTGCTGCTAAGGTAGCGTAGGATGTTGCTACTAAGGTAGCGTAGGATGTTGCTACTAAGGTAGCGTAGGATGTTGCTACTAAGGTAGCGTAGGATGTTGCTGCTAAGGTAGCGTAGGATGTTGCTGCTAAGGTAGCGTAGGATGTTGCTGCTAAGGTAGCGTAGGATGTTGCTGCTAAGGTAGATATGAGAGGATAATGGATTTTGTTTACGGCTTGATTCCCAGAAAAACTTATTAAATTACAGTTCTGTGTAAGTGTTTTTGGTCCACAGACTGTGCTGCTCAATAGCAACTAGCACTGCACCTCCTCCATCTGGTACTGTAGATTTCCTTCAGTATGTGGTTATCACTAAAACGTCACAATACGTTTGATTTGGCTGCTGGGGGGCAAGGAGAACCCCAGCTCAGCCATAACCATTGACAAGTACGTTCCGTTTTCAAGGGATTGTTAAATAAATGTTAACTATTTTGTTGTATTATCGTCACCTCTTGAAAAGCATAGTCAGAACTATACATTTCAGATTATTCAATGCAAAACAATTGCGCACTTTTAGTTATATAGCAATTAACTTCTCCCCAGCAGGCAAATCGAACTCTCTGCACCTTATTGTGATGTTGTATTAATAATTACCTATTTAACCATGGGTCATGTTTATTAGGCCCAAACAGAATCAAATTGACTGAAACAGGGAGGGATTACCTGGACTTGCAATAAGAAATGTTTTGCTAAGGTTTGCCCTAAAAAAAAAAGTGTTTTGCACATATGACTGATGTCGAAGTTTTGGTATTCAAGGTAATGATTTTAGCCAGCGTTAGACTTATGTGAGAGGCTGTGAAATACTAAGTCATTCATGTTGTTGTTTATATTAGCCTACACCAACATCCACGTTTCTTCAAGGTTACTTCGGAGCTGTGACCAGTGCTGTCTCCCTTGCGGTCAGTTGTTGATTATTATACATTTATGGTAATTAATATTCAGTCTCAGAGCAGGGATTCTGTCCTGCCTTTTTGTGTTATATGTAATAACATAGGTGCTACAACTTAAATGGGTTTAAGTTTCAAAGTTTATTTGCCACATGCATAGGATACGACAGGTGTAAAACAGTACACATTTAGTTGTGGGTTTATCCTAAAGTTTGTGCTGTGTTTAGGTGGGACTGAATGTACTGATTCAGAGAGCCAACAGGTTGAGTCCAGCAACCCAAATAATCATACAGAGACTCATCCCTTTCCCAGCTGTGGGTATGTATTCATAAATAATGATTTATTAAGTGATTATCATGACAGTATTAATGTGAAAATCTAGACTTGATTAAAACACCCGTTTACCACAATGTAATATGAGCTACAGGTGCAACTAAATACTGCCATTACGTTTGGGTTCATTCTCTGTCCTCTCCTGTATGTAGGTCTTCCCCTTTTGCATCCCTCACATGGATACATCACCTTTTGACGAGCTGCAAATAAACTGGTGTCAGAGGAGACAGAGTTTTACAGGCTTATAAAATGTCCTTGCTGATGTTTGGCTGCTGACTTCTATTCAAAAGGGATTGACAGAAGGGTTTAAAAAAAATATTGTCCAGGGATGGTCATGTTATTGATGACATTTCTATATTTCTCAGTGTTTTAGAATTAGTTGCTTATTAGGCTACATATCGATGTGTGCCCTCATCTCTGATTCTCCGCTGGGCTTGCAATATCAAGTGTCTATAAAATATTTAGTGTGGTCTCAATCAAATGATTCATAGGCTATAGACTATAAACTGCGAAGTGCATGCTCAGAGCAAAGTTATAATTCTAAGATAGCTGCTGGGATGGTGTAAAGACAACTAGGCCGCATTACACATTGCAATGAATATTCCAACCCTGAGCCCTGGCCTGCTCTGCTCTTGCTGATCAAAAACTGTTTTTTGTGCTGCCTAACCAATGGCTGTGCTGTGTAGGAGCGTCAAAAGCTTCTGAAACTAATATGTGATTAGACCGACAGAGCACACTTTTTTTTTTTTTATCTTGCGTCGTGGACTAGCCTATGTTCAGTTTGAGAAGGAGAGCGTGAAGATGAGGAGGACCAGAGGTCAACATTGATAGATTTGATTAAAAATAATGTTAAATACATCATGGGCAATAATCAGAGTTATGACCTCAAAATAAGCCAGATTCAGAACAAGCCTCACTACCTATGGAAATATATTCTCAGTATTACCCAAGAACAAGGAGGTCTTGAGGTTTTCGATTTCAATACTCTAAATAATACATATTTATTTTATATTTATTTTTAAAAACTTTTTTTTTGCCCCTTTTGCTCCCCAATTTCGTGGTATCCAATTGGTAGTTTGTCTTGTCCTATCGCTGCAACTACCGTACGGACTCGGGAGAGGCGAAGGTCGAGAGCCATGAGTCTTCCAAAACATGACCCTGCCAAGCTGCACTGCTTCTTGACACACTGTTTGCTTAACCCGGAAGCCAGCCGCACCATACACCGTACAACTGGCGACCATGTCAGTGTGCATGCGCCTGGCCCGCCACAGGAGTCGCTAGAGTGCGATGGGACAAAGACATCTCGGCCGGACAAAGCTGGGCCAATTGTGCATCGCCTCATTGGTCTCCCAGTCACGGCCGGCTGCAACACAGCCCAGGATCGAACCTGGATCTGTAGTGACACCGCAAGTACTGCAGTGCCTTAGACAGCTGCGCCCCCCAGGACAGTATTTGGAATGTCTTCCCTATGTATTTATTTGACTGGTGGTGGTTTAGAATTTCTGCTTCCGTGTAATTTTGATGTTTATAAAATCCCAATAAAATTGGCCAAATTTCATAAGCAGGCACTTTTAGCTTGGATGTTAGCGTATAAACATAATTGTCCTCCACACAGATACTTTCTATGGAACAACAAAGATATACAGTGCCTTGCGAAAGTATTCGGCCCCCTTGAACTTTGCGACCTTTTGCCACATTTCAGGCTTCAAACATAAAGATATAAAACTGTATTTTTTTGTGAAGAATCAACAAGTGGGACACAATCATGAAGTGGAACGACATTTATTGGATATTTAAAACTTTTTTAACAAATCAAAAACTGAAAAATTGGGCGTGCAAAATTATTCAGCCCCTTTACTTTCAGTGCAGCAAACTCTCTCCAGAAGTTCAGTGAGGATCTCTGAATGATCCAATGTTGACCTAAATGACTAATGATGATAAATACAATCCACCTGTGTGTAATCAAGTCTCCGTATAAATGCACCTGCACTGTGATAGTCTCAGAGGTCCGTTAAAAGCGCAGAGAGCATCATGAAGAACAAGGAACACACCAGGCAGGTCCGAGATACTGTTGTGAAGAAGTTTAAAGCCGGATTTAGATACAAAAAGATTTCCCAAGCTTTAAACATCCCAAGGAGCACTGTGCAAGCGATAATATTGAAATGGAAGGAGTATCAGACCACTGCAAATCTACCAAGACCTGAACGTCCCTCTAAACTTTCAGCTCATACAAGGAGAAGACTGATCAGAGATGCAGCCAAGAGGCCCATGATCACTCTGGATGAACTGCAGAGATCTACAGCTGAGGTGGGAGACTGTCCATAGGACAACAATCAGTCGTATATTGCACAAATCTGGCCTTTATGGAAGAGTGGCAAGAAGAAAGCCATTTCTTAAAGATATCCATAAAAAGTGTCGTTTAAAGTTTGCCACAAGCCACCTGGGAGACACACCAAACATGTGGAAGAAGGTGCTCTGGTCAGATGAAACCAAAATTGAACTTTTTGGCAACAATGCAAAACGTTATGTTTGGCGTAAAAGCAACACAGCTCATCACCCTGAACACACCATACCCACTGTCAAACATGGTGGTGGCAGCATCATGGTTTGGGCCTGCTTTTCTTAAGCAGGGACAGGGAAGATGGTTAAAATTGATGGGAAGATGGATGGAGCCAAATACAGGACCATTCTGGAAGAAAACCTGATGGAGTCTGCAAAAGACCTGAGACTGGGACGGAGATTTGTCTTCCAACAAGACAATGATCCAAAACATAAAGCAAAATCTACAATGGAATGATTCAAAAATAAACATATCCAGGTGTTAGAATGGCCAAGTCAAAGTCCAGACCTGAATCCAATCGAGAATCTGTGGAAAGAACTGAAAACTGCTGTTCACAAATGCTCTCCATCCAATCTCACTGAGCTCGAGCTGTTTTGGAAGGAGGAATGGGAAAAAATGTCACTCTCGATGTGCAAAACTGATAGAGACATACCCCAAGCGACTTACAGCTGTAATCGCAGCAAAAGGTGGCGCTACAAAGTATTCACTTAAAGGGGCTGAATAATTTTGCACGCCCAATTTTTCAGTTTTTGATTTGTTAAAAAAGTTTGAAATATCCAATAAATGTTGTTCCACTTCATGATTGTGTCCCACTTGTTGTTGATTCTTCACAAAAAAATACAGTTTTATATCTTTATGTTTGAAGCCTGAAATGTGGCAAAAGGTTGCAAAGTTCAAGGGGGCCGAATACTTTCGCAAGGCACTGTATGTGGTATCTTCAGGCGTTTGGAAATTGCTCCCAAGGATGAACCAGACTTGAGGTCTACATTTTTTTTTCTGAGGTCTTGGTTGATTTCTTTTGATTTTCCCATGATGTCAAGCAAAGAGGCACTGAGTTTGAAGCGAGTCCTTGAATACATCCACAGGTACACCTCCAATTGACTCAAATGATGTCAAATAGCCTATCAGACTCTTCTAAAGCCATAACATAATTTTCTGGAATTTTCCAAGCTGTTTGAAGGCACAGTCAACTTAGTGTATGTAAACTACTGACCCACTGGAATTGTGATACAGTGAAATAATCTGTCTGTAAACAATTGTTGGAAAAATGTATTGTGTCATTTACAAAGTAGATGTCCTAACCGACTTGCCAAAACTATAGTTTGTTAACAAGACATTTGTGGAGTGGTTGAAAAACAAGTTTTAATGACTCCAACCTAAGTGTATGTAAACTTCCGACTTCAACTGTATATATTTAAATATATTCTAGTAACTTACATTGTGGTTCTGAACCTTGAAGCAGCAGCCATAGCACAATAAATCGGCAAATTCGAGTAGGCATAATTCATTTCAACAGTCCTCATTTTAATTACACTTTACTACCAACAAGATGGCTTTGTGTTAGAGCCTATTTATTCCTATTTAAGAAATAAGAGGTAGGCCTATCTGTTTGAATGACGAAATTAGGCTATAGGCTGCTATATCCTCCACCCACCATGCACTCTTTAAATAGCCAACCTTCATATCAGTGAAGGGCTGTTAAGTTCAAACCAAGACTCGAATTGATGGGGTATGAGAGGGTATGCCATAGGCCTACCTTTTTATTAAAGAAAATGGTGAAAATCACAGACCTACCCCTTGTTAGCTTAAATTTTGAAGAAAATAAATGGATCTATAGCAGAGCTTTGGTCCGTGTAGCTTTCTGCTAGAAAGACCGTGACTCCAATGCATATGGGGGATATCATTGTTTCGTTTGTTTGACATTTAGAGGCTGAGCTACAACCTTCTATAGCCGAGGAGACAAAAAATGTACTTTGCTTGGGAAGTAATCTAATTCTGTCACTATCGATTTAATTAAGCTATTCACTTTCTGTACAATAGAAGATGTTTAAACCCAGACAGCTTTTAGAGAAACACTTGTGACCTTCTCCCGTTGGGTTAAGCCACAGAAGAAGAGTAGCCAGCAGATAAAGCTTACATTATTCTGCGTCATTAGGTCTACTCTGCCTAGGGTGGAAAGGTAGGCCTAGCTTTTGAAAGATTCCTCATGACGTCTCAGATTTAATTATTTGCAAACGGACAGTTTTGTTGCAAACAAGGCACACTGATTTGGGCTCCCGAGTGGCACAATGGTCTAAGGCACTGCATCTCAGTGCAAGAGGCGTCACTATAGTACCTGGTTCGATTCCAGGCCGTATCACATCCGGGTTTGGCCGGAGTAGGCCGTCATTGTAAATATGTTGTTCTTAACTGACTTGCCTAGTTCAATTTAGCCTGTAATTTCAGTAATTTGTGTGGGGAAAAAAACATTCTGATGTGTAAAATGACGTGGAATAGCATTAAATGTTTATAAAAGGCACTTTTCTTGGACCTGCAAATACGATGATATAGTAAAAGCATTGCATTAATCTAAAGGAGATCTTTCCACCCCTACTCTTGTGCATGGTGGTCTGCGGACCAACAACCTTCTGGCCCTCAGCCCTCTGCTCTATCAAAATGTCTGTGTTGCCATGTAATGCTTACTGGATGAAGAACAGTTTTGTAACCTGCACATCTAAGGCTCTGGTCTATCCAAGATGTGAGGGGAAAACGTAGACATGTTTTCTGCTATCCACTTTGTTTTTGCTGAAGGGAGGACCATCCATTTTCATTTAAGAGAAGCCCGATTTTCTCCATGTAACCCTTTTATTATAAATAACGTTCACTCAAATCAAATTTTATTTGTCACATACACATGGTTAGCAGATGTTAATGCGGGTGTAGCGAAATGATTGTGCTTCTAGTTCCGACAATGCAGTAATAACCAACGAGTAATCTAACCTAAAAATTTCACAACAGCTACCTTATACACACAAGTGTAAAGGGATGAAGAATATGTACATAAAGATATATGAATGAGTGATGGTACAGAACGGCATAGGCAAGATGCAGTAGATGGTATAGAGTACAGTATATACATATGAGATGAGTAATGTAGGGTATGTAAACATTATGTTAAGTGGCATTGTTTAAAGTGGCTACTGATAATTTTTTTTTACATGTATGGCAGCAGCCACTCAATGTTTGTGGTGGCTGTTTAACGGTCTGATGGCCTGAGATAGAAACTGTTTTTCAGTCTCTCGGTCCCTGCTTTGATGCACCTGTACTGACCTTGCCTTCTGGATGATAGTGGGGTGAACAGGCAGTGGCTCAGGTGGTTGTTGTCCTTGATGATCTTTATGGCCTTCCTGTGACATCGGGTGGTGTAGGTGTCCATGTCCTGCAGACCTCACTACCCTCTTTAGAGCCTTACGGTTGTGGGCGGAGCAGTTGCCGTACCAGGCGGTGGGTGATACAGCCTGACAGGATGCTCTTGATTGTGCATCTGCAAAGGTTTGTGAGTGCTTTTGGGGACAAGCCAAATTTCTTCAGCCTCCTGAGGTTGAATAGGAGCTGCTGCGCCTTCTTCATCATGCTGTCTGTGTGGGTGGACCAATTCAGTTTGTCTGTGATGTGTATGACAAGGTACTTAACCTTCTACCCTGTCCACTACTGTCCCGTCGATGTGGATAGGGGTGTGCTCTCTCTGCTGTTTCCTGAAGTCCACGATCATCTCCTTTGTTTTGTTGATGTTGAGTGTGAGGTTATTTTCCTGACACCACACTCCAAGGGCTCTCACCTCCTCCCTGTAGGCCGTCTCGTCGTTGTTGGTAATCAAGCCTACCACTGTAGTGTTGTCTGCAAACATGATGATTGAGTTGGAGGCGTGCATGGCCACGCAGTCGTGGGTGAACAGGGAGTACAGGAGAGGGCTCAGAACGCACCCTTGTGGGGCCCCAGTGTTGAGGATCAGCGGGGTGGAGATGGTGTTACCTACCCTCACCACCTGGAGGTGGCCCGTCAGGAAGTCCAGTACCCAGTTGCACAGGGCGGTGTCGAGACCCAGGGTCTCGAGCTTGATGACTAGTTTGGAGGGTACTATGGTGTTAAATGCTGAGCTGTAGTCGATGAACAGCATTCTCACATAGGTATTCCTCTTGTCCAGATGGGTTAGGGCAGTGTGGTTGTGATTGCGTCGTCTGTGAACCTATTGGGGCGGTAAGCAAATTGGAGTGGGCCTAGGGTGTCAGGTAGGGTGGAGGTGATATGGTCCTTGACTAGTCTCTCAAAGCAGTTCATGATGACGGGAGAGAGTGCTACGGTGCGGTAGTCGTATAGCTCAGTTACCTTAGCTTTCTTGGGAACAGGAACAATCCTCTTGAAGCATGTGGGAACAGCAGACTGGGATAACGATTGATTGAATATGTCCGTAAACACACCATCCAGCTGGTCTGCGCATGCTCAGAGGTCTCGGCTGGGGATGCCGTCTGGGCCTGCAGCCTTGCGAGGGCTAACACGTTTAAATGTTTTACTCACGGAGACTCCGCAGGATTTGGTAGCGGGCCGTGTCAGTGGCACTGTATTGTCCTCAAAGCGAGCAAAGAAGTTGTTTAGTCTGTCTGGGAGCAAGACATCCTGGTCCACGACGGGGCTGGTTTTCTTTTTGTAATCCGTGATTGACTGTAGACCCTGCCACATACCTCTTGTGTCTGAGCCGTTGAATTGCGACTCTACTTTGTCTCTATACTGACGCTTAGCTTGTTTGATTGCCTTGCGGAGGGAATAGCTACACTGTTTGTATTCGGTCATGTTTCCGGTCACCTTGCCCTGGTTAAAAGCAGTGGTTCACGCTTTCAGTTTTGCGCGAATGCTGCCATCAATCCACGATTTCTGGTTTGGGAATGTTTTAATAGTTGCTGTGGGGACGACATCGCCGATGCACTTGCTAATAACCTCGCTCACCGAATCAGCGTATTCGCCAATGTTGTTTGACGCAATGCGGAACATATCCCAGTCCACGTGATCGAAGCAATCTTGAAGCAATCTTGAAGCGTGGAATCAGATTGGTCGGACCAGCGTTGAACAAACCTGAGAGCGGGAGCTTCCTGTTTTAGTTTCTGTCTATAGGCTGGAAGCAACAAAATTTAGTTGTTGTCAGCTTTTCCGAAAGGAGGGCGGGGGAGGGCCTTAAATGCATCGCGGAAGCTAGAATAACAATGATCCAGGGTTTTACCAGCCCTGGTAGCAAAATCGATATGCTGATAGAATTTAGGGAGTCTTGTTTTCAGATTAGCCTTGTTAAAATCTCCAGCTACAATGAATGCAGCCTCAGGATATGTGGTTTCCACATTGTTCAGGGCCGTCTGTGTCTGCTTGTGGGGGGGAATATATGCGGCTGTGATTATAAACGAAGAGAATTCTCTTGGTAGATAATGCGGTCGACATTTGATTGTGAGGAATTCTAAGTCAGGTGAACAGAAGGACTTGAGTTCCTGTTTTGTTGTTATGATCACACCACGTCTCGTTAATCGTAAGGCATACCCCCCCGCCCCTCTTCTTACCAGAAAGATGCTTGTTTCTGTCGGCGCGGCGCGTGAAGAAACCAGCTGGCTGTACCGACTCCGATAGCGTGTCTCGAGTGAGCCATGTTTCCGTGATGCAAAGAACATTAGTCTCAGATGTCTCTCTGGAATGTTACCTTTGCTCGGATTTCATCAACCTAGCTGTCAAGAGACTGGACATTGGCGAGTAGTATGCTCGGGAGCGGTGCACGATGTGCCCGTCTCCGGAGCCTGACCAGAAGACCGCTTCGTCTGCCCCTTTTACGGCGTCATTGTATTGGTTCGCCGGCTGGGATCCAATCTATTGTCCCGGGTGGTGGGCAAAACACAGGATCCGCCTCGGGAAAGTTGTATTCCTGGTCGTGATGATGGTGAGTTAACGTTGCTCTTATATCCAGTAGTTCCTCCCGACTGTATATAATAAAACCTAAGATTACCTGGGGTACGAATGTAATAAATAACACGTCAAAAAACAAAATCCTGCATAGTTTCCTAGGAACGTCAAGCGAGGCGGCCATCACTGTCGGCACCGGAAGTTCACTCTAAGCTTTGTGTGGTTAGCATTGTGTAGCTAATAGCTATCCTCCTACTACCTCTATCACTGTTCAATTTTGACAAGGTTATAGTGTAAGCTCTCCCTAGTTGTACATGTGTAACCTATGTCCTTACTGAGGGCTGGTCTATAGAAATCACTTGCTGAAGTGGAATCCTCCAAACAAATTAATGTGAAATGTATGCGTTGGCCATGTTGGAATACTCTTAAAATGCATCTACACTTCCTTCCATTTTTAAAGTAGTCTAGTTGTTGGATTAGTGATTACTTCAAGTATGGGAGGGAGGAAAGACACATTTTTACCGTTTTTAAACAGGTAGGTCTCAATGTCAGCTGAATGTTATGCAGCGGCACTTTCACAACCAGTCTTCTCCACTTCCTCAGCCAGTGCCAACATTTGCAATGTGGGCCTCATGAGGCACAATGAGCTGTCGGAGGGCATCGACGTGCTGGACGGAAATGGGAACGTGGTGGGCTCCTCAAAGATTGCTGCCAAACATGTGAGTGGCTGGCCATCAGAACTCACACTAGCCTGTATAAAAACACTGTTTCCTTCCTGGCCATGAAATGTATGATATCATTCCACAAAAACTGACTGGCTAGCTAGCTATCAAACATACTGTGCAGATATATCAAATGCAATATTTTTACAAATTTGAGGGGTCTTTAGACTGAAAGATACCCTGACCAAGATGGCCGTCCTGTTATCACGTTGTCGATATGTCTATGACCATTCTAGTGTTTTATTTGATGTGTTCCTGACAAAATATGTTGTCTGTAAACTGTTAATATTGTGTATTCAATGCGACATTTGTATTTTTGTGTGGAGAATCCGTTTCTGAATAGTCTGTCCACTACTGAAGTCGGTATGATTCATCATATGAGGTTGAATAAACAACAGGTTTATTTGATGATTTATTGTTAGTCTAACATATTTATGCCTTTTTCCACATATGCCATATCCTTCTAATCTCATGGAAGTGGGAATTTAATCCAACACATTGCAATATTTTGAATTGAATCATGTGCAGAATATTTTTTCTACCCCCCAGGCAATTATGGAAACTGCCTTTACCAGAGTGGTCCTCCCGATGCCAATCTTTGTCCTTCCTCCCATCATCATGTCCTACCTAGAAAAGTATGTCATGCAGATCAACAGACTGCACAGATCAACAGTCTGTGGCATACATTTTTTTTGTCTTGTTGACAATTACTATTGGAATCATGTGTAAGAAATATTGTATTAGTGTTGAGATTGTACTCCATACAAATGGCAATATCAAAATGTGTGCTACCTTCATGTCTGTTAGACTTCCATTCCTGCAGATGAATCGGAGGCTGTTGCTGCCCATCCACAGCCTGGTGTGTCTGGCTACCTTCAGCCTCTCGCTGCCCCTGGCCATCAGCCTATTCCCACAGATGTCTCAGGTACTACTGCTGCTGCTATCCCTGGAGGCTGCCTGGACAGCTGGGGAGGAATTCACCTCACACACACTTCACTTGTCATTTCCTTCTTCACTTGTAATTAAGAACGAACTACAAAGGTTTTGGGTTTGGAGGTACTGTGAAGGGCTATTAGGTGTTGCAGAGGACTGGTAGGCGTATTGTGTACTTACTTCTCTTTCTCTGGTTCAATTTCAATAGATTGAGGTGTCTCAGCTTGAGCCTGAAATTGCCATGGCAACCAATAGCAAGGTGGTGACCTACAACAAGGGATTGTGAGGACCGTCCCGGGAACAGTGATTCAAATGAGCCTCCTTTTTGATTGGCTGTCACTGACACTCCAGTTTCCCCACTAATGGATTGGCGGAAGGGAAGCTTATCCTAGATCTGTACCTAGGGGAAGCTTCACCCAAGAGCTCTTTCTCCCATAGCCTAATATGGTAACAGGTCCAGGCACTTTCTGCTGCATTAATATAGTGTAACATATATTATCATGTGCTGTCTTAACCAATGGTTTTAATACAACATATACAAAAATGTGTTTTATTGTCATTTACACCAGAGAGGTGCAGTGAATTGTGTTGTTTTACAGGGTCAGCCTTACCAGTCCAGCACCCCTGGAGCATATTAGGGTTAAGTGCCTTGCTCAAGGGCACGTCTGCAGATTTTTTTACCTTTCGGTTACTGGTCCAACACTCTAACCGCTAGGCTATATGCCACCTATGAGGCCAATCAGTAATGATTGAGGAAGTTAAGGAAATAGACTAATAATATATTATGATGGAACTTTATAATGTTATGCCTATACCAGCAATTTTACAATTGGTGGTGATGATCAACCCATTTGTCTTTAACTTTAATATGAAATGTGTTTTTATTGTTCACCCAAACTGCTGTAGTTGTTTGAATGTTTGGGGGAGGGCATACAGTTGAAGTCGGAAGTTTACATACACTTTAGCCAAGTACATTTAAACTCAGTTTTTCATAATTCCTGACATTTAATCCTAGTAAAAATTCCCTGTTTTAGGTCATTTAAGATCAACACGTTATTTTAAGAATGTGAAATGTCAGAATAATAGGAGATAATTATTTATTTCAGCTTTTATTTACTTCATTTCCCAGTGGGTCAGAAGTTTACATACTCAATTAGTATTTGGTAGCATTGCCTTTAAATTGTTTAACTTGGGTCAAACATTTCGGGTAGCCTTCCACAAGCTTCCCACAATAAGTTGGGTGAATTTTGGCCCATTCCTCCTGTCAGAGCTGGTGTATCTGAGTCAGGTTTGTAGGCCTCCTTGCTTGCACATGCTTTTTCAGTTCTGCCCACAAATTTTCTATGGGATTGAGGTCAGGGCTTTGTGATGGCCACTCCAATAGCTTGACTTTGTTGTCCTTAAGCCATTTTGTCACAACTTTAGAAGTATGCTTGGGGTCATTGTCCATTTGGAAGACCCATTTGCGACCAAGCTTTAACTTCCTGACTGATGTCATGAGATGTTGCTTCAATATATCCACATACATTTCCTACCTCATGATGCCATCTATTTTGTGAAGTGCACCAGTCCCTCGTGCAGCAAAGCACCCCACAACATGATGCTGCCACCCCTGTGCTTCACGGTTGGGATGGTGTTCTTCGGCTTGCAAGCCTCCCCCTTTGTCCTCCAAACATAACGATGGTCATTATGGCCAAACAGTTCTATTTTTGTTTCATCAGACCAGAGGACATTTCTCCAAAAAGTACAATCTTTGTCTCCATGTGCAGTTGCAAACCGTAGTCTGGCTTTTTTATGGCGGTTTTGGAGCAGTGGATTCTTCCTTGCTGAGCGGACTTTCAGGTTATGTCGATTTATAGGACTCGTTTTACTCTGGATATAGATATTTTTGTACGTGCTTCCTCCAGCATCTTCACAATATCCTTTGCTGTTGTTCTGGGATTGATTTGAACTTTTCGCACAAAAGTACGTTCATCTCTAGGAGACAGAACATGTCTCCTTCCTGAGTGGTAGGAGGGCTGTGTGGTCCCATGGTGTTTATACTTGCGTTCTATTGTTTGTACAGATGAACGTGTTACCTTCAGGCGTTTGGAAATTGCTCCCAAGGATGAACCAGACTTGAGGTCTACAATTTATTTTCTGAGGTCTTGGCTGATTTCTTTTGATTTTCCCATGATGTCAAGCAAAGAGGCACTGAGTTTGAAGGTAGGCCTTGAAATGCGTCCACAGGTACATCTCCAATTGACTCACATGATGTCAATTAGCTTATCAGAAGCTTCTAAAGCCATGACATCATTTTCTGGAATTTTCCAAGCTGTTTAAAGGCACAGTCAACTTAGTATATGTTAACTTCTGACCCACTGGAACAGTGAATTATAAGTGAAATAATCTGTCTGTAAACAATTGTTGGTCCTGCACAAAGTAGATGTCCTAACTGACTTGCCAAAACTATAGTTTGTTAACAAGAAATTTGTGAAGTGGTTGAAAAACGAGTTTTAATGACTCCAACCTAAGTGTATGTAATCTTCCAACTTGTATTGTACTGACATCAAACATTTTTAGGATTTTTAGGAATTATTTTGTATTTTTTAAATCAAGAGTTTTACAAGCATATCAATCAGTGTTGAGTGATAGATCCTGATTGGCTGTTCATGTCTTATGATGCCCCAAATAATGTTAAAAATTAGGCTAGGCTACGTTACACAGTAGGCTACGTTAGACTAGGCTACACTACACAGTAGTCTACGCTACACAGTGGGCTAGGCTACACAGTAGGCTACTTGATTCTGATAGAAATATTAACAAAAAGGACCCTGTTCAGAATCAGCCTGTAGCCTCTACACCCTGCACTAGCCTCTACACCCTGTCCTAGCCTCTACACCCTGTCCTACAATCTACTGTTGAATCCCAGTTCTCCTCCCTAAGTGTACACCAGCATGGATTTAAAAGCACTGGAATACTGTAAGCGTTGGCTGGAGGACGTTTTTGCCACTGATGGATAATGTGCAAGTGCACGCTTCGGGAGAAGGGTGGAGAATTGGGATGCAGCTTAGGTCTGTTTCTTGACAAGTGCCATTCTAGGACATTATAGAGGAAAGTCTGTTTGTGGACCATGGTTGCTAAAAATGTTAGTTTTTTTTAAATATTCTACGTTTTATATTTTTATACATTCCCCTTTAAATGATCATAGTATGAGATTTTTGCACAGTAAAATGTTTGTGTGTATATATAATAACATTATTACCAGAATATATTGTACTAACCAATGTGTGTTATCCACATCCTCTTGTACATACAGTGCATTCGGGTAGTATTCAGACCCCTTCACTTTTTCCACATTTTGTAATGTTTCAGTCTTATTCTAAAATTTATTCAATTTCTTTTTCACCTCATCAATCTACTCACAATACCCCCATAATGACAAGGCAAAAAATTGTTTTTTTAGAAATTTTGCAAGTATATTACAAATAAAAACCTTAAATATTACATTTACGGAAGTATTTTCAACCCTTTACTCAGTACATTGTTGAAGCACCTTTGGCAGCGATTACAGCCTTGAGTATTCTTGGGTATGACGCTACAAGCTTGGCACACCTGTATTTGGGGAGTTTCTCCCATTTTTCTCCGCAGATCCTCAAGCTCTGTCAGGTTGGCTGGTGAGTGTCGCTGCACAGCTATTTTCAGGTCTCTCCAGAGATGTTCAAACGGGTTCAATTCCGGGCTCTGTATGGGCCACTCGATGACATTCAGAGACTTGTCCCGAAGCCACTCATGTGTTGTCTTGGCTGTATGCTTAGGGTCATTGTACAGTTGGAAGGTGAACATTTTGCCCCTGTCTGAGGTCCTGAGCGCTCTGGATCTGGATTTCATCAAGGATCTCTCTGTACTTTGCTACGTTCATCTTTCCCTCGATCCTGACTAGTCTCCCAGTCCCTGCCGCTGAAAGACATCCCCACAGCATGATGCTGCCACCACCATGCTTCACCATAGGGATGGTGCCAGATTTCCTCCAGATGTGACGCTTGGCATTCAGGCCAAAGAGTTCAATCTTGGTTTCATCAGACCAGAGAATCTTGTTTCTCAATCTTGTTTCTCATGGTATGAGAGTCTTTAGGTGCCTTTTGGCAAATTGCAAGCGGGCTGTCATGTGCCTTTTACAGAGCAGTGGCTTCCACCACTCTACCATAAAGTCCTGATTGGTGGAGTACTGCAATGTTCTCCCATCTCCACAGAAGAACTCTGGAGCTCTGTCAGAGTGACCATCAGGTTTTTGGTCTCCTCCCTGACCAAGGCCCTTTTCCTCCGATGGCTCAGCTGCCCGGGGGCCAGCTCTAGGAAGACTCTTGGTGGTTCAAACTGCTTCCATTTAAGAATGATGGAGGCCACTATGTTCTTGGGGACCTTCAATGCTGCAGACATTTTGTGGTACCCTTCCCCAGATCAGTGCCTTGACACAATCCTGTCTCGGAGCTCTATGGACAATTCCTTCGACCTAATGGTTTGGTTTTTGCTCTGACTTGCACTGTCAACTGTGGGACCTTGTCAAGTGTGTGCCTTGTCCAATCAATTGAATTTACAACAGTTGGACTCCAATCAAGTAGAAACATCTCAAGGATGATCAATGGAAACAGGATGCACCTGAGATCAATTGAGTCTCATAGCAAAGGATCTGAATTCTTATGTAAATGAGATATTTCTGTTTTTTTAAATTATATTTGCTAAAAAAATCTAAAAAACTGTTTTTGCTTTGTCATTATGGGGTATTGTGTGTGTGTGTGTGTGTAGATTGAGGATTTTTTTTTTGTTTAATTCCATTCATAATTAGGCTGTAACAAAATGTGGAATGTGTCTGAATGCCCTGTATTTAAAGCTGGAATTCTTAGTTGCTACATCCATTTTTGGACTTAGAAATTAATTGTATGTATGAATGTGTGTGTGTGTATATATATATATATATATATATATATGCTCATTCATTATTTTAAAATATAACCTAGAAATGCACAATGAGCTTAGTTCAACAGTCGTACCCCATCACATCCCAATAAGCGCGTTTTACTCCAATGTTTGTAAACAATGTAAACTAACACTATCGCCTCGAAACAAGGTTAAACCTATACTGAACAAAAATATGAAAGCAAGATGCAACAATTTCAAAGATTTTACAGAGGCACAGTTCATATTAGGAAATCAGTCAATTTAAATAAATAAATTGTGCCCTGATCTATGGATTTCACATGACTGGTAATACAGATATGCATCGGTTGGTCACAGATACCTTAAAAAAATGTACTGGTGTGGATCAGAAAACCAGTCAGTATCTGGTGTGACCACCATTTGCCTCATCCAGCGCAACACATCTGTTTCACATAGAGTTGACCAAGCTGTTGATTGTGGCCAGTGGAATGTTGTCTCACTCCTCTTCGATAGCTGTGCTTAGTTGCTGGATATTGAAGGTAACTGGAACACACTATTGAACATGTCAATCCAGGGCATCCCAAACATGCTCAATGGGTAACATGTCTGGTGAGTGTGCAGGCCATGGAAGAACTGGGAAATGTTCAGTTTCCAGGAATTGTGTACAGATTCTTGTGACATGGGGCCTTGCATTATCATGCTGAAACATGAGGTGATGTCGGTGGATGAATTGCACAACAATGGGCCTCAGGATCTTCTCACGGTATCTATGTACATTCAAGTTGCCATTGATAAAATGCAATTGTGTTCGTTGTCGTTAGCTCATGCCTGCCCAAACCATAACCCCCAGTGCCATTATGGGGCACCCCGTTCACCATGTTGACATCCACAAACGGCTCGCCCACATGATGCCTTACACATGGTCTGCGGTTGTGAGGCCAGTTTGACGTACTGGCAAATTCTCTTAAACAACATTAGAGGTGGCTTATGGTAGAGAAATTAACATTACATTCTCGGGTAACAACTCTGGTGGACATTCCTGAAGTCAGCATGCCAACGGCAATCAGTGGCTTTGTGTTGTGTGGCAAACTGCACATTTTAGAGTGTCCTTTTGTCCCCAGCACAAGGTGCACCTGTGTAATAATCATGCTGTTTAAATAGCTTCTTCACATGCCAAACCTGTCAGGTGGATAGATTATATTGGAAAAGGAGAAATGCTCACTAACAAGTATATAAAAAAATGTGTGCACAAAATTTGAGAGAAATACGCTTTTTGTGCGTATGGAAAGTGTCTGATCTTTTATTTCAGCTCATTAAACATGGGACCAACACTTTACATGTTGCGTTTATATTCTTGTTCAGTGTATAATGTTGATATCATGTATGGTCAGTCCTTGCATCAATAGCTCTATGAATTTGAGAGTGGTTACATTTCTCCAGGCCCACCCCTCAGCTTTTTACAGAAACGGGTGACCGCTTGCACGTTATTGTTTCAAGTAAGGACTCTAGCTTCAATGGATGTTCTGCTACTCAAAATGTACTAAATGTTATCTATGATTCAATGGTATATCAAAATGTTTATTAATAATGTTTGATAAAATATATAACATTTTTATTTGTCTCCAGTCATATGTGTGTAACAGACAATGTGAGCCATCTCCCCGAGTGTGACAATGGAGGGTACGCTTCAATTCATTAATCAGGCACTGTGTGTACATTTTCAAACATTATTGGAAGTTTGGTCTTCATGATATAATTAATTGCATCTAATGGAAGATGAAATCATGTAGTATAATTTTACAAGGCACTCACTGTAGCGTATTACTGAAAATAAAATAAAAGTACTATATCAACTGCTTTTGCACACACTGTATATAGACTCTTTTCTATTTTATTATTGACTGTATGTTTGTTTATTCTGTGTTGAACTGCTTTGCTTTATCTTGACCAGGTCGCAGTTGTAAATGAGAACTTGTTCTCAACTGGCCTACCTGGTTAAATAAAGGTGAAATAAATAGAGGCCGCTAAATGTTTACGCGTAGGCTCCTCTAAAAACTTTAGAGTTCACAGGCCAAGGGTTAATTTGAAGATGGCTGCCTCCCAAGATGACATGCTTTCTTTCTGCGTGGACACAACTAAAGTTTGTAGTTGTGTGGAAGTCCGATTTATTGACAAGGTTAAGGTAATGTGCCGACAGGGATTCTTTTGAAAAGGCTAATTTCAAGTTTGTCGTTTTCTAGCACCGTTTTGATGCCAAATGCAGTGCCACGCATGCTGTCAAATTGGCTGGCCCGAATTATGAGCAGGACAGAATCTCTTGTTAAAAAAAATATTTTTATGTTTACTGGCTGGCCATAGCTAGCTACTACACTGAGGTTTAAAAAAACTCTTTGCTACCTACGTGGTTACTTAGCTACCAGCCATGTTAATGTATTTTTTTTGTTGGTATTTAACGTTAGGATCCCCATTAGCCGCTGCAAAAGCATCAGCTACTCTTCCTGGGGTCCACATGAAACATGACAATACATACAGTAGTACAGAATAACATTGTTAGTCAAGGACTGAAATTCATACATTTAAAACGTCACATATGGCCTATATTTATTATACTTTTATTACTGTAGCTAGCTAGCTAGGACATGTCAGCAATCCATGTGGCATGGAGGTGACTAACTGATTAATGTTAACTAGCTAGCTACGCGTTTAGTCTAGCTAGCTAGCATCATGTAACGTTAAGTAGCTAGCTAGCTAATGAAAGCTTTGCACAGATTAGTCTCCTACTATACCTTTTTGAAGGGGCTAATAAAGGTCAAAGGCTATCCTGGTCTGACTCAATAGGGTGCACTTGGTATAGATAAAGTATATGTAGCTAGGTGCGTAATGAAATTGTCATAGCAAACTAACATTAAACATTTTGCTTTTATTTTAGGGCAAAGGATTATTTGCCAAGAAGGCCATCAAGAAGGGAGACACCATTTTTGTAGAGCGCCCTCTTGTCTCTTCCCAGTTCTTGTGGAATTCCCAGTACAAATATAAAGGTGGGGTGCAATATAGGTTCAAGATTTAGTTGACAGACTGAACAACTCAGAAGTTACAACAAATCCTCCTTTTATGTTCCTGTTGATGACTGAAAATCTTGGTGCAAAATGTTCCACCTGGCTTTGCTTTTGTAATCCATATTTTAGATGAACATAGGCCAGGGGGAACTGCTGATTTTTTATTAATGGTGTTTCTTACTGTATATACAAAAGTATGTGGACACCCCTTCAAATTAGTGGATTCGGCTATCTGACCGGTGTATCAATTTTAAGCACACAACCATGCAAACTCCATAGACAAACATTGGCAGTAGAATGGCCTTACCGAAGAGCTCAGTGATTTTTAACGTGGCACCGTCATAGGATGCTACCGTTCCAACAAGTCAGTTGGTAAAATGTCTGCCCTGCTAGAGCTGCCCCGGTCAACTGTAATTGCTGGTATTGTGAAGTGGAAACGTTTATGAGTGTAACAGTATATTTTTTTAGACCGTCCCCTCGCCCATACCCGGGCGAGAACCAGGGAACTTCTGCACACATCAACAGTCACCCTCGAAGCATCGTTACCCATCGCTCCACAAAAGCCGCGGCCCTTGCAGAGCAAGGGGAACTACTACTTCAAGGTCTCAGAGCAAGTGACGTCACTGATTGAAACGCTATTTAGCGCCCACGCTAACTAAGCTAGCCATTTCACATCCGTTACACTCACCCCCCTTTTTACCTCCTCCTTTTTCCGCAGCAACCAGTAATCCGGGTCAACAGCATCAATGTAACAGTATAATTTTAGACCGTCCCCTCGCCCATACCCGGGCGCGAACCAGGGAACTTCTGCACACATCAACAGTCACCCTCGAAGCATCGTTACCCATCGCTCCACAAAAGCCGCGGCCCTTGCAGAGCAAGGGGAACTACTACTTCAAGGTCTCAGAGCAAGTGATGTCACTGATTGAAATGCTATTTAGCGCCCACGCTAACTAAGCTAGCCGTTTCACATCCGTTACATGAGCAACAACGACTTAGCCGAGAAGTGGTAGGCCACACTAGCTCACAGAACAGAAGTATGTAGCGCGTAAAAATCGCCTGTCCTCGGTTGCAACATTCACCACCGATTTTCCAAACTGCCTCTGGAAGCAACGTCAGCACAAGAACTGTTAGTTGGGAGCTTCATGAAATGGGTTTCCATGGCTGAGCAGCCGCACACAAGCCTAAGATCACCATATGCAATGCCAAGTGTCGGCTGGAGTGGTGTAAAGCTCGTCGCCAATGGACTGTAGAGCAGTGGGAACTTGTTATCTGGAGTGATGAATCACACTTCACCGTCTGGTGGACAAATCTGGGTTTGGCGGATGCCAGAAGAACACTACCTGCCCCAAAGCATAGTGCCAACTGTAAAGGTTGGTTTAGGAGAAATAATTGTCTGGGGCTGTTTTTCATGGTTCCGGCTAGGTCCCTTAGTTCCAGTGAAGAGATCTTAATGCTACAGCATACAATGACATTCTAGATGATTCTGTGTTTCCAACTTTGTGGCAACAGTTTGGGGAAGGCCCTTTCCTGTTTCAGCATGACAAATCCCCTGTGCACAAAGCAAGGTCCATACAAAAATGGTTTGTTGTGATTGGTGTGGAAGAACTTGACTGGCCTGCACAGAGCCCTGACTTCAACCCCCTTGAACACTTGTGGGATGTATGGGAATGGTGACTGCGAGTCAGGCCTAATTGGCCAACATCAGTGCCTGACCTCACTAATGCTCTTGTGGCTGAGTGGGAGCAAGTCCTCGCAGTAATGTTCCAACATCTAGTGGAAAGCCTTCCCAGAAGAGTGGAGGCTGTTTATAGCAGCAAATGGAGGACCAACAATGATTTTGGAATGAGATGTTTGACGAGCAGTTCACATACTTTTGGTCATGTAGTGTATTTAGTGATAAAATCACCCTTAGTTATCTCCCATTTATTTAATCATCCATCCCTGTGTCTCCTCCAGCCTGTGAATACTGCTTGAGTGCTCTGGAGACAGCTGAGGATAATGCCCGAAGACTGAGTGGCAACCCTGGCCTCAGTCTACCCCACACTGAGCTGTGCAAGGTGCGCCCAGAGCTGCACCAAGCTTGCCCACAATGCCAGGTGAGTGTCTCTCTCAAGTCTTTCCCCATCTGCACTGCCAGTTAAAGGTGCACTATGCAGAAATGGCTCCCATTTCCTAGTTGCAAAAATTATTCTAGATAGCCTAACTTTAATTTGTGACAAATCAAACAAGCAAGTATAGTATAGAGAATCATTGTACCGTCTGAACCACTGTGAAATATTTTCCCTAACCAAAAATATTGTATATTCAGCTGTTTGAAGCTGGTGTACAAAACCGAAAGTAAAAGATGCAAAAACAAAACTTAATAATGGGAGGCATAGAAATAGTGCACATAACACATCTCCCGCTTCTTAGACTTGCTTTCACTGAGAAAGAAATGTGATTTATAGCTATATCAATGTGAATTTGGTTGGATTGCCCAAAAAGTTACATATTTAAGCTTTAAGGACTGGACACTACTGATCTTCAAACACATTGTTGAAAGCAAAATGGAGCATGTCTATATGCTTTTCCTAGCCTGTTTTTTTTTTTAGATCTGTAGAGATGAAGGATTAGAAGCCACTTAAATGTGATACACCTACCCAATGCCTGTTCTCCATATAGAGATGTGTTGATATACTGTAGCTACTTCCTCCAGCCTAGTCCAGTGTTTTGCTTTGGTCTTCAGTGTAGTTATTCACAGGTCCTCCCGAAACTCTATTACCCAGGCCCCGACCAGGTCAGGTCCGAAATTCTGTAGTTGACCTCTGATCTGGTTCTGATTTAATTGTTTCGGGTATGTGGAATTAGAACTGATTTGCCGGAAAGGCAAGGTACAGACCCGACTGCTGCAGTAGAGGGAGGGAGAGTAAATTGTCTCGTTTATGCTGCTTTGGCTTATTCAGAGAGACGCATATCTTTCACAGGAGTGTAGCTTGTTTTTTTGTTGGCCAATCACAAGTCATCAAAGTGGCATTAGACTCTGGCCCCGTATGTGTATTGGTAAACAAGTTAGGAGATCCATGGAGTTAAAAGTTAAATGAGAAGGATATGTTTCCCTTTCAACGACCAAGAGCCAGCAGATGGTCTGCTGCTTAATACTTTGAATGGAGCGATTGTGTAGGACGGGGGAGAAAGTGCATCCTAAATAGCTTGCTTAGCCAAGCTAGCTAGCTATCTTAACTAGCTTCTCTTCTTGGTTTGATGCAGTCAAAACGGGTACTATGTAAGATTGGATAATAAGTCATCTAGCTTTTGCAGCTAGAATTTAGTGGTGCGAGTCGACTTGGTTGCTGCTGTGTCTTTTCCTCTAGCCACACAGTCACAAACACAGCAAGTCCCCTCTTAGCTCTTAGCTCGGATCAGACCGGGTCTATACGGGGCCGGGTCCGGTTGTCTTTGGGTCCATTTGAACCAGGTCTCTATATTTATAACAAATTTATTCGGGTCAGAAACGGGTCCAACTTATTGGAACAAACAAGACCTCTCACTGAAGTAGACTTTGTCTCCCCCTCCAGGTGATGTACTGTAGCAACGAGTGTCGGCAGGCTGCGGCAGACCAGTACCATCGGGCCCTGTGCTTAGGCCATTCCCAAGAGGACCCGGACCATCCCGTCAACAAACTTAAGGATGCCTGGAGGTGAGATGGATTTGCTGTTTAATTTAATTCCAATTGATGGGGCCCATATTTCTCTTGCACTGAATCTGAAAATTTTACCGAAGACGGTACATTATGAAGATGTCTAGAAACTGCTTCTCAAATAGAATCCCCGATCATGCTGGTAAATATCATGGCGACGTTAGCTAGCTAAGCTCATGCGCAGAAACACGTCATCGGGACTAACGGTTTTCGCGCCGAACTACTTATGTGCAGGCCGTCAAATCAAAGGCACCACTTCGATAAAATGTCAGTATGTCAATTTCACAAGGTTGTAGTAATTACAGTTTCAGCTACCGAAGACATTATCTCAAATCTAGGTTTTGCCTTTAAATTTTGAGGAAATTAACTAAGGACACATTTTTCACTTCTCCCATTGACTTGCCAAACCCTGGTCTGCCGAGTCTCTGGGTTTTGAAACAATGTTTCTAGCTTTCTCTGTCCTTGTTTCCTCTAATTCTTTATCTCCCTCTCAAAGATCCCTCCCTTGCAATTCCTCTTTCAATTGGCTTTGGCAGGGAGACAGGAATTGGAGGAAATGAGGACGAGAAAGCAAGGAGTTGGCAGCTAGTAATGTTTTCAGATCCAGCCTCAGTGATATTTTGGCTGTAATTGCATGAGGTGACATGATCCCCTCCATCTGCCCCCTAGGAGTATGCACTACCCTCCTGAGACCTCCAGCATCATGCTCATGGCCAGGATGGTGGCCACTGTCAAACAGGTGAGCTACCACCTACCGCCTTTATTTTTCAGCTGCTTTAATTCCAAAGTGAGTTGCTCTCTATATTTGCATTCTATATTTTGTTGTCGGCTGAAAACTGAAGGAAAAAAAAATATTCCCCCATTTTAACAAACATTCAATTATGAAATGTCAGAAGCTATTTTGAATGTTTTCTTGGTCCTAGAGTCATGTTCAGAGTACTGCTTTCAATAAATGTGGGGGGGAAAAATAACATTTTCAAAAATAGAGTTGAAAGGTTTATCAGACAGTGACGATTTGTAGTGAATGCTTGTTTGAGAATCTGGTGTCTGTGTAGATGAACAGACTTTTACAATGCCTGGAGAAGCATTTAACCTGTCAGTTTGCTATTATAATACTATATGTGCATGCATACCTGTGCATAATAGGTAACTCAAACACTATATAATGTTTGAATTTGTCATGCAGGCCCAAGACAAATGCTGCTGGCAGAAGTTGTTCTTTCAGTTCTGCAGCCGTGCGGCCAACGAGGAGGAGGAAATTGCACACAAGCTGCTGGGAGAGAAGTTCCAGGTAAGAATAGAGGTAGTGGCTGTGCCTGAAAATGTAAACTACTAGCTGTCAAATCCTTGCTTCCTCAATTCCCCTTCAGGCTCATTTGGAGGAGGAGGTCTGAGGAAGAGACCTTAGAACCTATCCTCCAATGTGCTTAGAGAGGAATTGAGGAAACGGGGATTGAGCTTCAAATGAGTTTTTTCACATTTGTGCTAACTATTAGGTTTGACTCATTGTTATTGTGATATATTATAGACTACTGTAAAACTTCAATTAATTGCCTGGGTGTTTATTTGCTTAAATCACTGATCACAACAGGCGCTTATTACAGACAGGCTTCTATTTGAGCCTGGCGTCTATTTACTTAATGCACACAGCTTTTGCTTATTTGCATATTTAAAGGAAAAATCCACCCAAAACCACTCATTCCTGTAATTTAGTGTTACATAACGCTAATATGTGGGAAAAAGTTTTTGTGAACAAATGTTTATTTTTGACTCTAAAATAAGGTTGGTAGCAACATGTGGAAATCTGTGGCAGCGCAAGTCAACTACAAAACCCACAATGCAACGCTCTCTATTGGCTGGCTATTTAGCTAGCTAGCGAACGTAGGTACCCACAATAATACCAAAGTCAATATCAGCATGTGAAGTATCTAGTTAGCTGTAAAATGGCTCTAACAAATTGCGCTATCAATTTTAGGAGTACAATCTCACCATGTTAACCTGCAGATTGATGTGGCTCACAGTGGAGTTTGACAATCTCAACGGCATCATGCAATGCACCCTGGACTGAAGAGGCAGACAATTAGGAGAAATGTGTTAGACCCTCTGTTAAATTACGTTTCTCGGGGTAGGAACATCACAAAAAAACATTTGAAAGAAGACAACCTCCCCTGTTATGACATTGGCCAGTATTTAAATCTGAAATGCATGATAGACATTCCTGTTAACAGTTTAGTGAGGGCGTCTTTATCGCAATTCTATGTCACACTTGCCGAATTTCTGCCTGCTTGAACGACAATAGCTCAGATGCACAAAACAATATAACATTCAAAATTGGCACATCTTTACTTTAATTGTTTAATTCCAGCATTCTCTTCCAACATTTTAATACGTTTCTTAATTTCCTGCACTGCTATCATTTACACACTGATGGTTATTTTGTCTTAGTATGTCTCTATTTAAAAACGTTTTTTAATTATCCTTCAACTGTGCATTTTTGTCAGTTCGTACTTTAGCCGGTAGAGGGCGATCAGCCAAATTTGAAGGCTCTGTACTCTCGAAGTTGACTGTTTTTGTGCTTGCCTGTTAGCTAGCAGTTCTCAGCTGTTAGCAGCCAAATGGCTAGCAGTTTCTTACAGGTGATTAAAAACGTATGAGTGCCATCATTTTTTAGTTTTCAAATTATACTGAACAAAAATATAAACGCAACAATTTCAAAGGTTTTACTGAGTTACAGTTAATTTAAGGATATCAATCAATTGGAATATTCAATAGGCATCTGGTCACAATAGGCATCTGGTCACAGATACCTTAAAAATAATGGTCACGTTGGGTCTCAGGATCTCGTCATGGTATCCCAGTGCATTCAAATTGCCATTGATAAAATGCAATTGTGTTTGTTGTCCGTAGCTTATGCCTGCCCATACCATAAACCCACCGCCACCACGAGGCACTCTGTTCACAACGTTGACATCAGCAAACCACTCGCCCACACAGCGCCATACACGTCGTCTGCGGTTGTGAGGCTGGTTGGACATACTGCAAAATTCTAAAATGACGTTATGGTGGAGAAATTAACATTCCATTTTTTGGCAACAGCTCTGGTGGACATTCCTGCAGTCAGCATGCCAATTGCACGCTCTCTCAACTTGAGACATCTGTGGCGTTGTGTGACAAAACTGCACATTTTATTGTCCCCAGCACAAGATGCACCTCTGTAATGATCATGCTTCTTGACATGCCACACCTATCCAGTGGATGGATTATCTTGGCAAAGAAGAAATGTTTACTAACAGGGATTTAAACAAATTTGTGCTCAATTGGAGAGAAATAAGCTTTTTGTGCATATGGGAAATTTCAGCTCATGAAACATGGGACCAACACTTTATATGTTGCCTTTTATATTTTTGTTCAGTGTATTTAATGTAACAAATCAAACATTAAACCTTGTAAACATTTAATTTAGATCAAGCCTTTATTTGCTGAAATGTGTGCTGTTGCCCGGATATAAAAAAATGACATGCGGCTATTTGAGCGTCTGCGTTTAATATACGTTTTATGGTATGTTGCATTTTGTAGGGACATTTGACCTTACTACAAACCCTGTTTACGACAGCACTTTACGATGATCATCTCAATATGGTAAGAATGGCACAATTTCCCTTTACATTATCAATTTATTTATGGGCATACATGTTTGTCAAGCTAATACTAGGTACTTGGCTATTTCATTGTCAGCCTGGAGACAAGAATATAAAATAATATCTGTCTTGGATTTAATAATTTCTCATGAGTGAGCTCTGAGCTGAACATGTGTGATTATGATGCAGATACTGTATGCTATATAAGGGGTGTCCTTTCGCGTTACAGTGGTTTACACCTGAGGGATTTCGCTCCCTCTTCGCCCTTGTAGGCACCAATGGACAGGGCATAGGTACCAGGTAAGGTTCAGCTCTCAATCTTTCCAACTCATAAATGATTGATGTTATGGACATAAATTATGCACTTATGGCGTGCCATTAGTCCCAATATTAGTATTTTTTTAAAGTGCTGACGTTGTTTTATCATGTTTCTTTACATAGCTCTCTCAGCCAATGGGTTCATGCATGTGATGCGTTGGAGCTGACTAGCCAGCAGAGGGAGCAATTGGATTCCTTCATTGATCAACTATACAAGGACATCGAGAAAGGTCACAATTCCCTTCTTACACTGCTTCATGAGACATCTGTTCTGTTTATTGAGGAATACTGGGAAAAAGCTGTCTGATTAAAATATTTGTCTAAACCTACATTACCAAGCAAGGCTTTGTGCAGCTCACATTTTATAATAGATTGTAAAGGATACTTGGCGCCTCTGAATTGGGTTGGCTTAACTCAGCATATTTGAAATCCTTACTAAAATGGAATACATCTCTGCTACTGAGAATGGAGGTCAGAGCTGAATTTGATTTGTCTCCGCAGAGACCGGTGACTTCCTGAACTGCGAGGGTTCTGGGCTCTTCCTACTTCAGAGCTCATGTGAGTCGTCACAATCAGGTGGCTTCTGACCTCAGTTTCCATAATCCACAAACACACACATCATACAGGATAAATTAAATTAACTACTGCCCTGGTCAAAAGGCCATGTTTACAGTCGTTATCAAATACTTTTGTTTTGGTTGTGTCGTCTACTCTCTAGGTAACCACAGCTGCATACCGAAAGCGGAGGCATCTTTCCCGAACAACAACTTCTTGCTTCACCTCAGTGCCCTTAGTGACATCAGCCCTGGAGAGGTCAGAAGAGGATGCTGGGTTGGAGGGATAAACTGGAGAGAACTTTGTGCTCAGTTGTCAGTCAGTTTTAGCGGTCAGAGACTGAGGTTTGAGGCTGATGTCAAGCTATCAGATATTGAGAAGGCTTGCATCTGCCTGTAAATGTAGTGTGAGGAGGCCAGAGAAATGTTTTGCCAGCCATCGATTGAATTCTGGCACCAAAATAATAGGGCATTGTTGTGTAAATATAGTAACAGTAATGGGAGGTCTTTTGATGTGAATGTCCTCATCTGCTATCTTTTGTTTCCTCACATATCCAGGAGATCTGCATCAGTTACTTGGACTGCTGTCAGCGTGACCGGAGCTGTCATAGCAGACAGAAAATCCTGAGGTAAACAACTGAAATCCCCTGTGTCCCTTTGACAGACTCAAACTGTTCCCAGTTCAATGGCCACCCTCCCAGGTAATAACAGTCAGTCCTGGGCCAGCGCAGCCGAGGGGTTCTGGTGGTTATTCCGGTGCCGAACAACGCTCTTGATCGATTAGCAAGCTGTCAATCCACTACCTATTTTTACCCCCTTAAAGGGGGGCTGAACTTCCTGATTTAGCCTCTGTTTTAATTCTCCTCATTGGGAAATGCGACTGAGAACGAGATTTTGGGTTTTGGAGGCGTGTTTGTTTGAACGTTGGAAGCGTTTGTACGTTCATTGCCAAAACAGTACAGTTAGTAACTCACCCTTCTACACTGAACAAAAATATAAACGCAACATGTAAAGTCTTGGTTTCATGAGCTGAAATAATAGATCCCCAAAATATTCCATATGCAAAATATGCGTATTTCACTCAAATTGTGTGCACAAATTTGTTTACATCCCTGTTACTGAGCAATTTCTCCTTTGCTAAAATAATCCATCCAATAAAAGGCCACTCCAAAATGTGTAGTTTTGTCACACAACACAGCACCACAGAAGTCTTAAGTTTTGAGGGAGCGTGCAATTGGCATGCTGATTGCATGAATGTCCACCTAAGCTTTTGCCAGAGAATTTAATGTTCTTTTCTTTCCCATAAGCTTCCTATAATGTCGTTTTAGAGAATTTGACAGTATGTTCAACTGGCCTCACAAACGCAGACCATGTGTAACCACGCCAGCCCAGAACCTCCACATCCGGCTTCTTCACCTGCGGGATCTGTCTGAGCTTTTCCCCACAAAAAGGCTTTATTACATTCTGATTGGCTGGGCCTGGCTCTTCAGTGGGTGGTCCTGGCTCCCAAGTGGGTGGACCTATGGCTGCGCCCCTGCCCAGTCATGTGAAATCCATAGATTTGGGCCTAATTTATTTATTTCAATTGACTGATTTCCTTATATGAATTGTAAGTCAGTAAAATTGTTGCGTTTGTTTTTGTTCAGTGTAGGTAACTGGAAACAGTCTAACCGGGTCTTGTGTCTGGAAGTAGCCAGCCAATTTATTTTACCTTTTCGCTTCAGCCGACTGGCAATATTGGTTTGTCTTTGGATAGCCCATCTGTGGGGATAGTTGGTGCCGTCAAGAAATTGCACAATGTAAATGGGACAATATTTTAGTTTCATTAAATGCTTTCAATATTTGTGTGGATTTCTGCAATTTGTAGTTGGTTTTAGGTTTTTAAGTCAATGAAATTTGGAGTTATTGACATAAAAATAAAAAAAATCTCTCATGTACGTTTTGTAATGTACTGATGGTCCTTAACTTGCCCCATAGGGATATTGAATGTCTAACCAAATTGACCATGTGCGTCACAATTGGCTCGTATGCAGCTGAGCTCCGAATTGATGATTACTTGGGTGCTGCCAGCTGTGGGCAGAATTGAAATAAACCCAACTCTACTGTAATTTAGGGTATCCTTCATTTGTCACAATTTCTTTCCTTATTTGTCTCGCAAATATCAGACTGTCTTCAAGACCAAAATGATCCTATTTACACTTAGAAACATTTATTCTAGTGTCAAAATGTAGTTCTGACTCATATCGATGCCACATATGCCATTTTCAAAAGTAGTAGCTTTTTTTGGTTCAGTCGCACTTTAAACCCAGGGCAGGCTTGTTCTGTAAGCCCACTTTTGATTCACATTCACTGTATCCTGTTGAAAGGCGTTTTACCTTGGAAATGCCGTAACTCCCAGAAACTGGAGGTAGTGAAGCGTGGACAAAGACTGGCCTCTGTCTCTTGCAAATGATAACAATTCAGACCCACTGTGTTATGCTTATATACTGTTTTATTATGTTATATACATAGTGTTTACAGTATGCGTGTTGAATAATGGCATTTCTTTTTAACAGAGAAGTGATGATAGATTGACGCAAATGCATTTTATCAGTCCGCGTTATCATCTTTCTTACTCTCCAGAATGAAACAGGCAACTGTGTGACTTATGTAACATCGTTATTGTCTTCCCAGAGAGAACTACCTGTTCGTCTGCTCGTGTCCAAAATGTGTGTCTCAGATGGATGAGCTGGATCTGACGTCGTCGTCGGATGACATGGAGGAGGAGATAACGGATGTCTGAGGGGGAACAAAGACCAGCTCCCTCCCTCCTACTCACCCCCTCCCAATCCCATTCTCAGCCACGCTAGCTAACTGCATCTCTGCCCAGTGAAGACCAATTTCAAAGACGACATATCAAACTCCAAGCATATCAACTTCAGTTGTGTACCAAAATATAATTTTTCAAGGAAAAAGTCACTCAATGGCCTGAAGCTTTGGATCTCCCGGTTGAAAAGGATTTGGTCACATGACTCTGCAGTATCAGCCGTCGTCTCTAACCTCTCGTGTAGCTTCTGCTTATTGGAAACGTTTACATTAAAGACACCCAGATTTAATTTATCACAGTTTAGTACCTCTAGAATGGTAGAAATCATTAAATGGGCAAGATGTAATTTATTCCTTAGGTGTTGCTTGCACCTTTGCCCTCAGAACAGCCTCAATTCGTTGTGGCATGGACTCTGCAAGGTATCAAAGCGTTACACGGATGGTGTCCCATGTTGACTCCAATGGGAGAATTCTTGATACCCACGGGAAACTGCAGCATTGCAGTTCTTGACACAAACCAGTGTGCCTTGCGCCTACTACTAAACCCACTGAATTGCACACATACACAATCCTTGTCTAAATTGTCTCAAGGCTTAAAAATCCTTCTTTAACCTGTCTCCTCCCCTTCATCTACACTGATTTGAAGTGGATTTAACAAGAGACATCAATAAGGGATCATAGCTTTCACGGGCTGTTCTCAGCATGACTGTTGTAGTACAATCTGTGTCAACTGTGTAATGCCATTCCATCAGCATGGACCAAAATCCCTGTGGAACACTTTTGACACCTTGTAGAATGCCCCTAAGAATTCAGGCTGCTGTCCATGAAAAGGAAGGTCCGACCCGGTACTAGATGTGTGTATCTAATAAACTGTCCGGTGAGTATGTTCTGAGAAGGATAATGCACTTGGCCAATCTAGTAGTGATAACATTAAAGTATGTACAGTGTAGCTGAAGTAACCAAGCCATATTAAGTACATCGATCTATCAAGGAACGTTAGAAATATTGCAACCTCTGAGTTAACCATCAGCCAGAATAACCTTGAGCAGTAGAAAGCTATTGTCTGTTAACTATTTCCCGTTTATTGAGAACTGTTATTTCCACATGAGTGAAATTGCTGCTACTGCCCACTCGTGAATCAATAGAACTACAATGACCGTAATCTTCAATCCCAACGTTTTCAATGTTACCGAACAAATATGGCTAACATCAAATGACTAACCTCAATTATCTCAGTTGGCATTCAGAGCACTGGTGCATGAGAACAAATTGCTTTTGATGTCACACAAGGACATGCTGCAGCATAAGAACAGCAGCAAACACTATGAGAATCCTAGCAATTGTAATTTTTACCACTCTGGCATAAACCATTGAGATTAAAATGTATTCTCTTACTTTTATTTGTATTCTGCTTAGTGCAATTTGATTGTATGCAGAAGCTAAGCCAACTGGCAGTCTTTACCAACTATGACCACATCAGCATTGCCTTGAAGCAGACAGATACCCTGTGGATAACTGGATATTCGGGAAGTCATTAAATCTTATTTGTGAGTTATCGCCAACATCTGTGAGACCATGAAGATTTGACAAGTATTCCTTCCTAGTCATATTTTCTACCTCGATGGGTATTTTAATGACCGTTTCATTTGTGCCTGTTGACTCTTCATGCGACCTTGACTTTGCTATAGGCTCTTTCCTATTGATATTAGATTGTGACTCAAGAACAGCCTTGCAAATACATCTACATCTTATTGGAGCAGTGAACATGTTTTTTCTGTTCCCACTCTGCTTGGATGTTAAGATGCCGACCCAGGAAGCGAAAACACGGCACATCTTTAGAATAGGAAGAAAAAAATCTGATAGCCACATTTTCTAAGTGACCTATTTTGTGATTTCACACCTGCCCCCAATTTTTTCAGTGACGCAAATTTTTCTCTGTGGACATCATCAGTGTCAGCCTATCTTCCCTATGGGATTGGTTTAGCAGAGTCAAATGCAAATTTACGCTGGACATTCACATGAGAGATGAAAGGGAACATATTTTTACTTCCACGAGAGGATGCACACCTGGGATCTGGCATGGCGGGAGGCTGGACCTCTGGACGCATCTTGGAGTGAAGTCCAACACCCATCGGCCGTCATCCTCTGAGCTCATGCCAGCATCCCCACGGGGCCTCTGCAGTTCTGGAATGTGGCTGCTTTTAGCGGAGCGGTCCACAGTAGGGGTCGAGTGCAGTTTTCCACACACTGCACTCCCTTCAAATGGAGAAAGTGTGAAGGTCAAAGGTCACACCCCAGGAGAAGGGGGCTGACCCAGAGCCTCATTTGAAGATGGAAGAGGACAGGAAGTGGGTTGAGGGGGGTGGCGGTGTCTAAATAAAAGGCAATTATACGCGTCTAGAGAAAGGGGCTTTTATTCTATCTCACCAAGGCCAAAACACTCACAATCTATATTTCAGTAATGAGATTGGAAGGGAAGAAAAGTTGGTGCATTATAATCATTGCCAAGACATGCAGATGGAGAGAAATTATAAAATTAGCATCTCATGATTTAAAATGGTAAAATCAGATCAAATCATGTCAGACTTAGATGTGCAGGTTTGACGTTCACACTGTGATTTATAATACAAAACCTTCAGTATCTGATTAAATATTCATATACAGAGTCTCATATTGACAGGTATCCGCACACCTTGACTTTTTCCACATTTTGTTGTTACAAAGTGGGATTCAAATGGATTTGATTGTCATTTTTGTCTCAGCTTTGCACATATGGATTGTACAATATTTGCCCATTTATTTTAATTATTTTTTAAAGGTCTCTCAAGTTGTTGATCATTGCTAGATTTTCAAGCCGATTTAAGTCAAAACTATATACGCCACTCAAGAACATTCGTTGTCTTGGTAAGCAACTCCAGAGTAGATTTGGCCTTGTGTTTTAGTTTATTGTCCTTCTGAAAGGTGAATTCGTCTGTGTCTGTTGGAAAGAAAACTAAACCAGGATTTCCTCTAGGATTTTGCCTGTGCATAGTTAGCTCTATTACGTTTATTTTTATCCTTAACTCCCCAGTCCTTGCCAATGACAAGGATACCCATAACATGATGCAGCCACCACCATGCTTTAAAATGTGGAGAGTGGTACTCAGTGATATGTTTAGGGCAAATCCAACACAACGCTTTGAATTCATGACAAAAAGTTACATTTTTTGTTTTGTTGCCGTATTACTAAGTGCCTTGTTGCAAACAGGATGCATGTTTTGGAATATTTGTATTCTGAACAGGCTTCCTTCTTTTCATTCTGTCATTTAGGTTAGTGCTGTGGAGTAGCTACAGTGTTGTTGATCCATCCTCATTTTTCTCACATCACAACCATTACTCTGTAACTGTTTTAAAGTCAACATTGGCCTCATGGTGAAATCCCTGAGCAGTTTCCTTCCTCTCTGGAAACTGAGTTAGAGGAAAGACACCTGTATCTTTGTAGTGACTGGGTGTATTGATACACCATCCAAAGCTTAATTAATAACTCCACCATGCTGAAAGGGATATTCAATGTCTGCTTTTTGTATTTTTACCCATCTGCCAATAGATGCCCTTCTTTGTGAGGCATTGAAAAACCTATCTGATCTTTGGTTGAATCTGTTAAAATTCACTACTTGATTAAGGGACCTTAATTGTATGTGTGGGGTACAGAGATGGGGTAGTCATTAAAACAATCATGTTAACCACTATTATTGAACACGGTGAGTCCTTGCAACTTATTATGTGATTTGGTAAGCACATTTTTACTACATAATTTATTTAGGCTTGCCATAACAAATGGGTTGAATACTTATTGACTCAAGACATTTTAGCTTTTCATTTTTTATTCAATTCTAAAATGTTCTAACACAATTCCACTTTTCTTTATGCGGTATTGTGTGTAGATCAGTGACACAAAATCGAAATGTAATCAATTTTAACATGTAGCCAAATTCCATAATAAGCATCACAATATGAAAAACATGTCACCACTCTGATTGTCACACTGAAATACGTTTTTATTTTATGGGGTTCAGTGCCACATCTACCCAACTGACTTCTGAATATAACTGACATTTTCAATTACCAGGAGTCCCCCACAAGTAATGACAAACATTCAAAGTCATCAGTTACAAATATAGGCTTTATGTTTCCCAGTCTTATTTGACTGAATTTGCACCTACTTGTAACATATTGGATTACGTTCTCATCTTGGAGGCATCAGATTACTTTTTGTTTTATTTTGGTCCAACAGTTTCTCTTTTGTCAGTCCCTTTCCTCTAGGTGGAGAGTGATATTGCTAATACTTACCAATATTATAGATTTATTCCAAAACGTGTTTAATGTGGGCACACCATGATTGACGGGGCAGTGTTGAAATTGGAACCCGTTTCAAGACCAGAATGAGTCCCTGGGGTTGAAATGGGTACCACATGGAAACAATCTACATTAGGCCCGTCCAAATCGGTTACTGCAATGGATACCATGACTGCCTTGGAGGGTTACTCCCAAGGTTGAGTGATAGATGGCCACTTGAGTTGTGACCAGCCAACCTGAGGGAGGGTGGTTGCACCATAGCTAACCATGTATGAAAACAAACATGATGGACAGCAGTATCATGATCAGTACCCTAGTAAAATAACACTTTTAGGATTTAGATCGAATGCATTGGATATCTGTGGTCAATTTTCCCTAACCATTTCCCTGGCAAAGTCAAAAGGGGGTTGGAAGTGTGTCAAAAGTACCTTTACTGCAAAGTCATCAGGACTAACTTTATCTTGTGGAAACATTGTGGGCTGCCGAATTGCCTCACATTAATTGTCAAAGGGCACCTAGTGGTAAATTGGTACAAAAAAGCAGACATTAAATCCTTTTGAGCATGGTGATGGTGTATCAAAACACACTGTCACTATAAAGATACAGGCAGGTGTCCTTTCTAACTCAGTTGCCAGAGAGGAAGGAAACTGCTCAGGGATTTCACCATGAGCCCAATGATGACTTTAAAACAGTTATAACGTTTTATGCAGGTGATAGAAAACTGATGTTGGATCAACAACATTGTAGTTACGCCACAATACTAATGTAATTGACAGAGGAAAAAGAATAACAAATATTCCGAAACATGCATCCTGTTTGCAACAAGGCACTACAGTCGTGGCCAAAAGTTTTGAAAATGACACAAATATTATTTTTCACAAAGTCTGCTGCCTCAGTTTGTATGATGGCAATATGCATATACTCCAGAATGTTATGGAGAGTGATCAGATGAATTGCAAAGTCCCTATTTGCCATGCAAATGAACTGAATCCCCCCCAAAAAACATTTCCACTGCATTTCAGCCCTGCCACAATAGGACGAGCTGACATCATGTCAGTGATTGTCTCGTTAACACAGGTGTGAGTGTTGACGAGGACAGGGCTGGAGATCACTCTGTCATGCTGATGAGTTCGAATAACAGACTAGAAGCTTCAAAAGGAGGGTGGTGCTTGGAATCATTGTTCTTCCTCTGCAAGCGCCTGGACCGTCTCCTAAAGTTGATTCAGCTGTGGGATTGGGGCACCACCAGTACAGAGCTTGCTCAGGAATGGCAGCAGGCAGGTGTGAGTGCATCTGCACACACAGTGAGGCGAAGACTTTTGGAGGATGGCCTGGTGTCACTTCTCTCCAGGAAAAACATCAGGGACAGACTGATATTCTGCAAAAGGTACAGGGATTAGACTGCTGAGGACTGGGGTAAAGTCATTTTCTCTGGTGAATCCCCTTTCCGATTGTTTGGGGCATCCGGAAAAAAGCTTGTCCGGAGAAGACAAGGTGAGCGCTACCATCAGTCCTGTGTCATGCCAACAGTAAAGCATCCTGAGACCATTCATGTGTGGGGTTGCTTCTCAGCCAAGGGAAGTGGGCTCACTTACAATTTTGCCTAAGAACACAGCCATGAATAAAGAATGGTACCAACACATCCTATGTGAGCAACTTCTCCCAACCATCCAGGAACAGTTGTGTGACGAACAATGCCTTTTCCAGCATGATGGAGCACCTTGCCATAAGGCAAAAGTGATAACTAAGTGGCTCGGGGAACAAAACATTGATATTTGAGTCCATGGCCAGGAAACTCCCCAGACCTTAATCCCATTAAGAACTTGTGGTCAATCCTCAAGAGACGGGTGGACAAATAAAGCCCCACAAATTCTGACAAACCCAAACATTGATTATACAAGAATGGGCTGCCATCAGTCAGGATGTGGCCCAGAAGTTAATTGACAGCATGCCAGGGTGGATTGCAGAGGTCTTGAAAAAGAAGGGTCAACACTGCAAATATTTACTCTTTGCATCAACTTCATGTAATTGTCAATAAAAGCCTTTGACACTTATGAAATGCTTGTAATTATACTTCAGTATTCCATAGTAACATCTGACAAAAATATCTAAAGACACTGAAACAGCAAACTGTGTGAAAATTAATATTTGTGTCATTCTCAAAACTTGACTGTACTGTAATACTGCAAAAGAATGTGGCAAAGCAATTCACTTTTTGTCCTGAATACAAAGTGTTCGAATTCAACACATTACTGAGTGCCACCTCATATTTTCAAGCATAGTGTTGGCTACATCATGTTATGTGTATTCTTGTAATCATTAATGACTGCGAGTTTTTCAAGATAAAACAATTAATGGAATAGGGGGCCTCCTGGGTGGCGCAGTGGTCTAGGGCACTGCATCGCAGCACTAGGGAGGGTTTGGCCGGTAGCCAGGTGCACGGTGTTTCCTCCGACACATTGGTGCGGCTGGCTTCCGGGTTGGATGTGCTCTGTGTTAAGAAGCAGTGCAGCTTGGTTGGGTTGTGTTTCGGAGGACTCATGGCTTTCGACCTTCGTCTCTCACGATCCCGTACGGGAGTTGTAGCGATGAGACAAGATAGTAATTTCTAACAATTGGATACCACGACATTGGGGAGAAAAGGGGGTAAAAATGTATTTAAAATAAATAAATAAATGGAATAGAGCTAAGCACAGTCAAAATCCTAGAGGAAAACCTAGTTATGTCTGCTTTCCACAAGACACTGGGAGATAAATTTATCTTTCAGCGGTACAATAACTTAAAACACAAGGCCAAATCTTCGCTGTTGTTTCTTACCAAGGAGAGAGTGAATGAAGTGGCCGAGTTACAGTTTTGCCTTAAATCTGCTTGGAAATCTATTGCAAGACCTGAAAGGCTTGTCTAACAATGATCAAAAACCAATTTCACAGAGCTTAACAATTTTGAAAAGAATAATGGGCAAATGTTGCACAATCCAGTTGTGGAACGCTCTTAGAGACTTAGCCAGAAGACTCACAGCTGTAATCGTTGCCAAAGGTGACTCGGGTTGAATTCTTATCTAATCAAGAAATATTCTTAATTTTTTTATTTTTTACAAATGATAGAATTTTCGTTGACTTTTACGTTATAGAGTATTTCATGTAGGAACTAGGAAACTCAGAAATTCCAGACTTCCTAGCTGGTTGTAGTTATACATGTGACTCGTTCAACCAGTTAGCAAGCCGGAAATGTCAGAGTTTCCTAGTTCCGACTAGCACATGATCCCGGGATTATTTTTGCTGCAGATTTTGGTCGGAGTAAACCCTCTCGCTTTGCCTCTTCCTCTCTGATAAAACCACCCCTTAAACTTGTCCAGGTGAGATCTTTTGTCCCTGAAGGCAGTGGTGGAAAAAGTACACAATTGTCACACTTGAGTAAAAGTAAAGATATACTACATGACCAAAAGTACGTGGACACTTGCTCATCAAAAATCATAAATGGAGTTGGTCCCCCTCCTTTGCTGTTATAACAGCCTCTACCCTTCTGGGAAGGCTTTCCACTAGATGTTGGAACATTGCTGCGGGGACTTGCTTCCATTCGAGGTTGGGCACTGATGTTGGGCGATTAGGCTCACAGTCGGTATTCCAATTCTTCCCAAAGGTGTTCAATGGGGTTAAGGTCAGGGCTCTGTGCAGGCCAGTCAAGCTCTTCCACACCGCTCTTGACAAACCATTTCTGTATGGACCTCACTTTGTGAATGGGGGCATTGTCATGCTGAAACAGGAAAGGACCTTCCCCAAATAGTTTCCACAAAGTTGGAAGCACAGAATCATCTAGAATACAATTGTATGCTGTAGCATTAAGATTTCCCTTCACTGGCACCATGCATTGGGGCAGGTAGCGTTCAGATTTTTAAGCGCTTACGCGTTTCAGCACTCGGCGGTCCCGTTCTGTGAGCTTGTGTGGCCTACCACTTTGCGGAAATATGATGAACTGATCTGTTGGAATGGTGACATCCTGTGAAGGTGCCACGTTGAAAGTCACTGAGATGTTCAGTAAGGCCCTTCTACGGCCAATTCTATGGCGATTGCATGGTTGTGTGCTCAATTCGATACACCTGTCAGCAACGGGTGTGGCTGAAATAGCTGAATATAGTTATTTGAAGGTGTGTCCACATACTTTTGTATATATAGTGGATCTTTAATAGAAAATTGAAAAATACTACTTGAGTAAAAGTCAAAGTATTTGGTTATAAAAATGCTTAGGTATCAAAGTACATGTAATTGCTAAAATATACTTAAGTATCAAAAGTATAAATAATTTCACATTATTTATATTAAGTAAACCAGACGGCATGATTTTCTTGTTTTTTAATTTATGGATAGCCAGGGACTCTCCAACATCATTTACAAACGAGGGATGTGTGTTTAGTGATTTCGCCAGATCAGAGGCAGTAAGTATAACCAGGGATTTTCTCTTGATAAATGTGTGAATTTGAACATTTTCCTGTTCTGCTAATTGTTCAAAATGTAACAAGTACTTTTGGGTGTCAAGGAGAATGTATAGAGTAAAAAGTACATTCTTTTTTTTTAGGGATGTATTGGAGTAAAAGTTGTCAAAAATATAAATAGGTACCCCAAAAAATGATTTACGTACTTTCAAATATTTTTTACTTAAGCACTATACACCACTGCCTGAAGGGCATGTGTGCTATGAGCTGTGTTGTTGCTGTTTTGAAGAAATGTTTGGAGTGTGGTCGAGTGTTCAAAGAAGGAATGTTTGTTTGATTTTATCAGTGTCTGCTTATTCAAATTTGTCAAAATGCAAAAGTTTGTGTAAAGTTATCATTCTGCAATAATGTCCTTTGTTTTCAGTTTACTCCATGTGTTTGGAGAGTGTCAGGTTGTCATGTGTTTAGGATCTTATAATCTTAGTTCCGCAACCTCTTCCATGGTGGAAAGTCATGTACAGGTCTAGCCCAGAACAAGAGAACAGGAACTCCATTAGAAGTCATGTACAGGTCTAGCCCAGAGCAAGAGAACAGGAACTCCATCAGAAGTCATGTACAGGTCTAGCCCAGAGCAAGAGAACAGGAACTCCCATCAGAAGTCATGTACAGGTCTAGCCCAGAACAAGAGAACAGGAACTCCATCAGAAGTCATGTACAGGTCTAGCCCAGAACAAGAGAACAGGAACTCCATCAGAAGTCATGTACAGGTCTAGCCCAGAGCAAGAGAACAGGAACTCCATCAGAAGTCATGTACAGGTCTAGCCCAGAGCAAGATAACAGGAACTCCATCAGAAGTCATGTACAGGTCTAGCCCAGAGCAAGAGAACAGGAACTCCATCAGAAGTCATGTACAGGTCTAGCCCAGAGCAAGAGAACAGGAACTCCATCAGAAGTCATGTACAGGTCTAGCCCAGAGCAAGAGAACAGGAACTCCATCAGAAGTCATGTACAGGTCTAGCCCAGAGCAAGAGAACAGGATCACTCAAGAACATATTTACTGCATCATTCGTTTATTCTGCAGCAGATGGAGTACCGGCTGCAGGAATAGAGAACTAACATTTGTGCGGACAGACATCTTTTTGTGATTACGTCAAGTCTTCTGAATAAGCCATACTTGAACCTGAAATAATATTAGGCCTATGATATAGCTACAAAATGACGGGTGTTTATTTGTATTAGGAACTGGTTTGAGTGTTTTTAATTCTTCAACACGGTCAGTTGAAGTTCTCCTTTATTATTTCTCCCCGCTGGTGGTTTGGGACCTTTCCAACTTGTTGACATTTCCGAATTTCTCCAACCCTTTCCAATTTTGAGTTGTAGACAATCAAAATAAAACCGCCCAACTTTCTTGTGAAAGAAGCGAAGCGTGGATGTCCAGATGAATTGTTTCTCGAAGGCCAGACCAGGCAGTCCCATAGAGACCAAAATGTGGTTGGAGTCACAAAGTGCAAATGAGACTTTTGAAACACTCCAGCTATTCAGCTTTATCTACTATCTCGATTTCAGATCCTTTTCTGTTGGACATTCTACACGTCCTTGTTGGATAAAGCTGATGCTTTCTTTTCGCTGTGGCATTTAAAAAATCTGGGATACAAAAGGATGAACAGTATCCAATTATGTCCAGCCAATGCTAGTAGTCAGAATATTTTGCAGGCTAGCGAGATGGCTCCGCTAGATAAAACATTTTTCAATATCAAGAGCTTCCCTCAAATCCTGCGGGTAGCTTTCTGATGGGCTGGTTATCATACAAAAGGTCACATTCATGAAGCAATTATATCAGAATAATTTTTGGGACTCCAACAAAATAGACTTGTAGAACTCTATAAGACAATCCTGTTATTTTACCAGCACAGGGTTTCCAGTCCGAATCATCTATAATTGAAATGAACACCATTGTATGCATTGAGATACAGTGCTTTGCAAAAGTGTTGAGACCCCTTGGATTTCTTCACATTTTATTGTGTTACGAAGTGGTATTAAATTAGATTTAATTGCCCAAAAAATTCTCAACAATCTACACTAAAAAAATCATGGCTAAAATATAGTCGATGCATAAGTATTCAGACCCTTTGTTTACGCAAGCCTAAATTAGTTTAGGAGTAAAATGTTAACAAATCACATAAGTTCTATGGATTCAGTCTGTGTGAAATAATAGGGGTTGACATGATTTTTGAATGACTACCTCTTCCTCTGTCCCCCATAAATACAACATCTGTGAGGTCCCTCAGTCAAGTGTTGAATTTAAAGCACAGATTCAACTAAAATAGCCAGGGAGCTTTTCGAAAGAATCATGAAGAATGGCAGTGATTGGTAAGTGGTAGATCGGTAAAATATAAAATTAGACATTGCGTGTCTCTTTAAGCATGGTCAAGTTCATAATTATGCTGTGGATGATGTATTAAACCACCCAGACACATCAAAAATACAGTTGTTCTTCTGAACTAAGCTGCAGGACAGGAAGGAAACTGCTCAGGGCTGTTACCGTGAGGCCATTTTGGTGATTTTAAAAAAAGCTACTCTAGTTCAATGGCTGTAAAGGGAGAAACTTGAGGATGGATTAATATCATAGTGACTCCACAATAATGACTTAAAGGACAGAGTGAAAATAATACAAATATACAGAATAAAAATATTCCAAAACATGCATTCTGTATGCCACAAGGCAATAAAGTAATATTGAGGGGGAAAAATAGCGAAGGAATACACTTTTTGGCCTAAATGCAAAGCCTTATGTTTGGGGCAAATCCAACACATCACTGAGTAACTGCATCCTTATTTTCAAGCATTGTCGAGGCTGCATCATGGTATGGGTGTGCTTGACGTCTGCAAATACTGGGGAGTTTCTCAGGATACAAGTTAATGGGATGGAGCTAAGCACAGTCTGCTTTACACCAGAGACTGGTAGAGGAATTCACATTTCAGCAGAACAATAGCCTACAGAACAAGGCCAAATTTACACTGGAGTTGCTTACCAAGAAGACAGTGAATGTTCCTGAGTGGCCAAGTTACAGTTTTGACCTAAATCTGCTTGAAAATCTATGGCAAGACTTGAAAATGCCTGTCTAGCCATGAACCCCTACATCTTGACAGACATTGAATAATTTTTTAAAGAATAATGTGCAAATATTGCAGAATCCAGGTGTGTGCAGCTCTTATAGACTTACCCAAGAAGACTCACAGCTGTAATCGATGCCAAAGGTGTTTCTGAATACTATTGAGATTCATATATTTTAGTTATTTAATTTGTATTCATCTTAAATGTTTTTTGGAAATGTTTTTCCACTTTGACATTAGAGTATTTGGTGTAGATTGTTGACAATTAAATCCATTTTAATACTTCTTTGTAACACAATAAAATGTGAAGAAATCCAAGGGGTCTGAATTATATTCCAAGGCTCTGTATATGATTGTATTCAATAACAGTACCGTTTAAGTAAGGATGAGCCTATGGCACTTGTGAATGCATAGCTCTGATCTTTGGTGATTGAAAACTTGGCTTTACAGTCTGGTAGTTTATTGATACTTAATTCCCGGTGGGAAAAATGTGTTCTTTTGTTGGGTCATTGTAAGGTTGTTTGCTAGTTGAAACCAGAAAATTATAGATTTAACTGGTTAACTGAAAGATAACAACAAAAATATGACATTTTTCCTTTATATATTTTTTGACATCATGAAAAAATGTTTGCCTGAAATTTGTAGAACCAGAAAACCAGTTTACTACTATAGTATGATGTTATTATGCCAAATTTTGCTCACTGGGGTTATCTTTTGATAAGACCTGCATCTCTCTTCTATGGTCACAACCTCACCCCAGAGGCTTGGAACTGAAACCAATAGGAAAGGCTGAAATAAAAAGAAAGTGAATTTGAAAAGCAGACATGTTCATTAGCTGGACTCACTGGACCAGGATACTTGGGCCCAAACAATGTGGCACTCTCCTAGCATACAGCACAATAAAACGTCTAATTTCAATACCCATTTATGAGCTCATTAGAGAGAGAGACTTGCTGAAAAATAATAGCCACTCAATTTAAGCCTCACTTTCAAACAAAGTAGTGAAGTAGACTTTAGACTTTTTAATTGATTCCGTTGTGTTTGCTGTGAATTTGCCACTGATTAATTGCACTTCAGTGATCTAAAAAAAAACGACACCAACTGAATGTTCTAACTTTCACCTAAAGTCACCTTAATTAGCATGGATTTGTGTTCTGTGGATTGAGCTCAGTGGTTGCAAGGAGCTCAAGTGGAGAGGTGGTGGTGATAAGCAACGTTAATAAAAGGTTTCCATGGCATTGAAAGCCAAAGCCTTTATGTCATGAAACTGACTGAGAAAAGCCCTCAGACGTCTCGCTGATTTGGTGCTATAATGTGAGCGTGCTCCTTCCTGGTTACGAATATTAACCAGTAGCTACACAATGGAGGCAGGCCGGTGACTTCAGAAGACTTGGTCGTTTACCATTAGATTTTCCATTAGACAGTAGATCTAGTCAATATGGACTAATACCATCTGTTTGCGAGTCTTACTGATGTCAGGAGAGCTCATCATGGAGAAAATGTCTCTATTAATTTCTACAATATGCAATTGGTGTATTATACTGAAAACACCATGTAGATGTTGCTTGTATTCAATATTGTTTATTATTATTTTTTGTATGTGAATATTCAGAAATCTTGGCCCGTATTCAGGAAGCATATGAGAGTAGGAGTGCTGATATAGGATCAGTTTTGGATCTTAATTAATATGATTATATAGAAAGGAGTACCTGTTGATTTGACAATAACCCACAATAATTGATTCTAATACTAGGCGTGTAAATTCTACTTCTGTTATTTGTGTGTAAGCCTACCCCCATTCACTTTTTCCAATCACCCAGTCCTGCTCAGCTGCCATTTTGTGGGTCCCATGGGAACTTCTTGTTCCTGTCAATCTTTAATGGAAATGCCCTTAAGAGGCTTGAGTGCCGCTGGGAACAGACCCTTTCAAGATGTATGGCGTCCGTTTTTTGGATCCAAAAGAAACAGATCCCTTCTTCTGTAAATATTCAGTCCCTGGTCTCAAATGAAAGCCTGTGAGTGAAAGTGAGCTGCACCCACACCCCCATCAGCATACCCTCCAGTCATGCTTTGACCACCACGGGGGAGGAGAGAGGAAGTTCATACCATTAAAAATACCAGCGCTTTGAGCAGTTATTCGTGGGTCCCACAATTTCCATTGATCAGAGACCACATAGGGCGACTGGTTTCACATGATCCCTCTTCTTTGCTTTGGCCCGCAAAAGTAAAACAAAGGGTTTTATTTGTCTGTCGTTCATGCAGCAACAGTATGGTTTATTAAAAACTCTTATTATAATTATCAAGGTTTATTAAAAACTCTTATTGTAATTATCAAGGTTTATTAAAAACTCTTATTGTAATTATCAAGGTTTATTAAAAACTCTTATTGTAATTATCAAGGTTTATTAAAAACTTGTATTGTAATTATCAGGTTGGAGGGAGAGTATGGATGTTCTGTTTATTCAAAAACAACCATACTGATGATTTGAAGTTTGGGCTTTTGTAAAATGTGGGTCTTCAAACATTTACAGTTTGAGTGAGACAAGACAAAGCATAATCTGTGTTGATACTGTTATGTGCAGCTGAATGACATGTCCTTTAGTAACTGAAGTTTAGTCAATAGAATTGTCACAATTTACTCAGGAAATGACTGTACTAAGCAACATGATGGTTTCAACAAACAAACAAGCAGTTCATATAAACAGAAGTAATTAGGAGCGGTCAGTGGGTTCAGTTGATTTTCTATCATTGAATTACTATGCAGAAAAAAGAGGAGAGTGAATCCACAGTAAATGGTTCAGGGTAGCATGAGACCTGGGTTTCAGTTTGAGTATGTCCTAGTATGTAGTGGGAACTGCCTGTGGTTTCATCTCATGTTTGACACACGTGATTTCTCTGATAAGTTGTGGAGACTACGGTGGCCCTAATGGGACAGATCAAAGCTGAATCCCTACAGGATCTCTTACATCCACTCCTATTGTGTCATAGACAGAATGACAAATGTACTACAAGATGCAATGGGAGGTTTTATCAATATTATACCAATATATATATGGTATAATATGTGACCAGATCTTTACTCCCTAAATAATAATAGTAGTAGTTGTAGTAGTAGTAGTAGTAACAGAAGTAATATAAGTAGTAGTAGTAAAAATAGTAGTAGTAATACTACTATAGTAGTATTGGTAGTAGTAGTAATATTTTAATTTTACAGTGCATTCGTAAAGTATTAAGACCCCTTGATTTTTTAAAAATGTTGTTACTTTACAGCCTAACGCTAAAATTGATTAAATTGTTTTTTTTATTTCTCAATCTAGTCACAATACCCCATAATGACAAAGGAAAAAAGTTTTTTTGAAATTGGATCAAATCTGAAATATCACATTTACATGAGTACTCAGTACTTTGTTTAAGCACCTTTGGCAGCGATTACATCCTCGAGTCTTCTTGGGTATAAAGCTACAAGCTTGGCACACCTGTATTTGGGGAGTTTCTCCAATTATTCTCAGCAGATCCTCTCCAGCTCTGTCAGGTTGGATGGGGAGTGTCGCTGCACAGCTATTTTCAGGTCTCTCCAGAGATGTTCGATCGGGTTCAAGTCCGGGCTCTGTCTGGGCCACTCAGGACATTCAGAGACTTGTCACGAAGCCACTCGTGTGTTGTCTTGGCTGTGTGCTTAGGGTCGTTGTCCTGTTGGAAAGTGAACCTTCGCCCTAGTCTGAGGTCCTGAGCGCTCTAGAGCAGGTTTACATCAAGCATCTTTCTGTACTTTGCTCCGCTCATCTTTCCCTCGATCCTGACTAGTCTACCATTCCCTGCCGCTGAAAAACATCCCTGCAGCATGATGCTGCCACCACCATGCTTCACCGTAGAGATGGTGTCAGCGTCCAGATGTGACACTTGACATTCAGGTCAAAGAGTTCAATCTTGGTTTCATCAGACCAGAGAATCGTGTTTCTCATGATCTGAGAGTCCTTTAGGTGTCTTTTGGCAAACTCCAAGCAGGCTGTCATGTGCCTTTTACTGAGGAGTGGCTTCCGTCTGGCCACTCTACCCTAAAGTCCTGATTGGTGGAGTGCTGCAGAGATGGTTGTCCTTCTGGAAGGTTCTCCCATCGCCAAAGGAACTCTGGAGCTCTGTCAGAGTGACCATCGGGTTCTTGGTCACCTCCCTGACCAAGACCTTTCTCACCCGATTGCTCATTTTGGCCGGGCGGCCAGCTCTGGGAAGAGTGGTGGTTCCAAACTTCGTCCATTTAAAAATAATGGAGGCCATCGTGTTCTTTAGGACCTTCAATACTGCAGAAACGTTTTGGTTCCCTTTCCCAGATCTCTGCCTCGACACAATCCTGTCCCGGAGCTCTACGGACAATTCCTTCAACCTCATGGCTTGGTTTTTGCTCTGACATGCACTGTCAACTGTAGGACCTTATATAGACAGGTGTGTGCCTTTCCAAATCATGTCCAATCAATTACATTTACTACAGGTGGACAATCAAGTTGTAGAAACATCTCAAGGATGATCAATGGAAACAGGATGCACCTGCGCTCAATTTCATGTCTCTTAGCAAAGGGTCTGAATTCTTATGTAAATAAGGTATTTCTGTTTTTAAGTTTTTGTAAATTTGCCCAAAAAATCTCACATCTTGTTTTTGCTTTTTCATTATGGGGTATTGCGTGTAGATTGATGAGGAAAAACATGTATTTAATCAATTTTAGAATAAGGCTGTAATGAAACAAAAATGTGGAAAAGTCAAGGGGTCTGAATACTTTCTGACTGCACTGTATATGCACTTTGATAAATCTAAAGGCTCTACATAGAATACTCTGTATTCTATAATTGACAGTGTTGGGTAGTAAGGTAGTCTGAAGGCCAATTCTGTCTGTAGCTAAAAGGGTAATAAGCCTTTAGCCAATCGACAGTCCATCTTACAGTATGCCCCAGTGGGTTATCACTGTCTCCTTTAAAAGTGTTGCACTCCAAATTCCTATGGCGCCAAATGTCTGCACTATCTAACTTGAAGTGTTCCAAAAAGTTTCCAGAGTAAGATTCAAGGTGCAAATCCATCAGGACTGGGGTTGCAAAGGGAGGCAATATTATTGGTAACTTTCGAAGTTTACCAGTAAACAACCAGAATTTTGGTATCTTTTCAATGATTTTGTGTAATCTATCACAAGAAATCTAGTGGCCTTTTTGTGTACTTCACATTATCACAGGTGTCTGTAATTACAGTATCTGGCCATCTGTGTGGCTTTATTACATGTAAAATATATGAAATAACGAATGAAGATGATTTCAAAATAGAATGACAAAGCTGTTAAACATTATCCTCAATTTAAACCAACTTATTGAACACCAGTGGTGTTTAATAGGAGGGTTTCAGCATGAAATATGAAAACAGTCAATAGTTTGCAGAGTTAATTCAATATAATTCCATTGTTGATTAGATGCTTTAAAAAAAATCTTAGGCTATTTTCTCTGTAACCATGTGGTCTATCTACTAGAAACTCATGGACAATATGGACACAAATACACAAAATGAATACTATTTATCAATAAAAAAAATATATAGAATAAATTACCAAAGTGTAAATTACCAAAGGAATGATAGATTGCCATAGATTCTCTGTTAATGACCAATTACTGAAGATTCCAGTAACTTTATTAAATTACCAGTAACTTTGCAACCCTAATCAGGACACAAAGTTGGCCTGGGACATGAGCTGGAAATGTGATTAGGGCTTAACCTGCTTTGGAAGAGAATGATCCACAGAGCCTTCAACCCAACACTATAATTCTACTATGGTTCCTCAGGAAACACTTAGCATTTATTTGACATAAACCTGTTTACTGTGACACATGATGAAGCCCCTCAAGTGATAGATGCTTCTGTTTAATGCGGTAGTAGTTCTTGGACACTTTGTGGTTTAGGTATAGGCAAGAGAGTCTGCGGTTGCTTTGGGCTGTTTGAAATCCAGAGCTGAGCCAGGCTCTCCAACATACTCACTGAAACGCCTGGGTGCTACTGGGGAAATACACCTTCTCGCTTTCCTGAGAGAGGATACACAAATTCTCACACACACACACACACACACACACACACACACACACACACACACACACACACACACACACACACACACACACACACACACACACACACACACACACACACACACACACACACACACACACACACACACACACACACACACACACACACACACACACACACACCTCCCCTTTCATTTAGTAAGCAGTGGTTCATCAGCGGTGGCCTGGTCCAGTGGTTAAGGAAATGGTGATCAGAGGGCGGCTGTTTCAAATCCCATGAGAGGAGACCGGCTGCTTTGTCCTCATGCAGGGCACTTCCCCAGAATTAAACGCCTAGCCATATGAGTGCTCTCTCCCAACGGTGACTTAAAATGGGCCTTATACATCACAACATAGGCTGTAGGAGGTTTTTAAAGATTCATAAAGGAATGCACATTTAATTACAAGAGGAAGTCTAGATTTGTGAGCTGACAATTAACCCTTTGTGAAATGTGAAGTTAATGAGAAATTGCTTAAAATATAATTTTCTATAGAAAACTATTTTCTATATATCTCTACAGCAATACGGTTCATCCTGATTCAGTAGCCCACATAATTGTAATTGAGGTTGTGTTGGGAGTTGCAACACAACTCCATTTGTTTAATGGCAATGTGACAGCTTAACTCTAGCAGAGAAAACGGGCAGAAAGCTGGCTCTCACAGAACTCACTGGAACGTTTGTGTGACTGGTTCAGAGTCTTGGTACAGGAGAGGGAACTCCACCAGACCTTCAAAGGGACAGCTCTTTGGGGAAGTGTTGACAGACTGGTGGTTTGGACAGCTTGCAACCTATTAAACATGCACTACGTACACACACACACGTTATGAACATATAACACACAAACATGTACAGGCATACACACACACACAGACACACACACATAGGGACACAGGCCTACAGGAAGCCACTGAATTATAGATACAGAAACAGGAAATTCCTCCCCCTTACCCTCTGTCACTCAAGCTCTAACCTTGTACCTAATCAATTAGCAGAGCTAAAGGCAATTTGCTGGCCTCCCCTGCAACTCACTGAATGTATCTCTAATTTATGAGGGCCTCTCGAAACCCAGCACACTCTACAGTTCTATAGAGTTCCTACCTAGTGGGTGGCCACTGGGTACTGTGTGTACCCTTGGAAACAGTCATTGCATGTTGCGCAAATCAAAGAGCAAGAGCATGAGATCTAATTTCCATCTGTACAAATTCGGCCCATTGTACAACTATGTGGAAGTAGCCAATGTAACTGTAGACAGATTGTTTGAGAAATAGTCTAGGATTTTGGCTAATCTTACATGGATCTCCAAACCCTCCATATGGTGTCTAAAGCCCCATCCCGAGCCGTCATGGTGTTTCCATTTGTAGAAACCTGACACCGGTCCTTGTATCCAGCCATTAAGTGTGTACCAGCCCCATCAATGCTGCATCTGTGAATCTCCCCAGGAGGCTGGGATGTAATCCCTGTTCCTCCCAGCCGCCAGCGGATCGGGGAATCTTCCTGTTCACTCTCTCCCAAGAGGATCAGCTAAACATATTTCCCATGAAATTCAATGAGGTACAAATACCATTAAACATGGGATTTAGTGCGAGACTACTCCTATTGCCCCTATAGGAACAAATATGTTTGAATGACCATATCTCATTCCGGTATTCCTTCCTGTTGTATTCTGGAATTCCTTCCTGTTGCATTCTGGAATTCATTCCTTAAACATAATGCTCATTCTTGATATTGTGACCGTTGACATATAAATTGTATGTTGAAAGTTGCTTGTCACTGTGACTTCACTTGCTCCTTTTCAAACTGGGCTAGGTGTGTCACTCATGCTAGGGACACGCATCCAAGTACATAATAGATCAAACTAAGTGTTGTGGTTGCCTTCGTTTACAAGGGAGTGTCTACACACTGCACATTATTTACTGGTGTCCCTGGCTCATATTTCACTCACTAACATGTAGAGTAAATAACGATGAGTCAGTCCATGGGAATTTCACATGAACTCAGAACACTGTCTAGCAATGTACGAATGGGTTGTTGTCAGTATAAATCAACACAGTGAAGTGATTAAATTATCACAGAGGACAGCATTTCCTTGATTTAAATAGTCACTAACTAATGAGCACGTTCACTAGACAGAACACACAGGGGCTACAGGATGATGATCAATTTTCTATGGGACTGATCAACACATTCGCTTGACGGGTATGGTTTAGTTTGCTTTAAAAATGCATGTGGAACAAGGCTAAAACGCCTATTAAAATGGGAATGTTAACCTCCTTGCCACAGGCGTTAATGGGAAGTCGCTCAGTAGATGCCGTCCAAATGGTTCAACTACATTATATTGCCAAGCCTCCCCATTCTTCTCAACAATGTAATGAGAATTGTCACCTAAACTAATGGATATTCCATAATTATCTCCAACCAGCTTTGATTGTAGAATTATTATACAGTCCCTCCTTTGAGCGGCTAGTTTGATTAGGGTTAAGGTGCAGGAAACCCCTGAAAAGTTAATTGGAGGAATTAAATTGTTAATTTGGTTACTCTTCACTTATGGGAAGCCTCTAACATTTGACATTGCTTTGAAAAGTTTTGACATCTTTGAGCACTTGACAGTAGCCTACTTGGGCACCTTTCGAGTGTGTTATGTAAGGAGGGAAAAACTCGGTCTTGTTTCCAAGGTGATGAGAGACTATCTCAGTGATTGATGTACAAGTCGTGCCGATATGCTTTAATGCCCACTTGGACCCACTGTCGAACGGGAGATGACCACCTTACAGATGTATGCCATATCACTCAATTAAGAGTAAACCGTTCAAACATAAAGTAACATGTTATTTCAAGTTAATTTGACTAGGTACTAAACTATACTGTTGCTCTGTGTTTCTTTACACCTTATTCACATCTATCAATTATAGGCCCGTGTGAAGGGGAGAATAAGTTTACAGGAAACGCAGATTGGAGCAGTAACAACTCTCAAAGTTAACCAACCAAACCAACCAAACAGTATTGGCAAAGGTGCTCCTGAAAAAATGTGTATACAAACAGAAAATCCAATTGATACTGTATAGAAGTTGTACAGATAATAGCAAATCTCCTCTCCCAGTGAAAATCAAGCCATGTTATGTGTGTGTAGCCCGGCTTAAAGATGCACTCTTAAACTTTTGCATAATTTCATCCAATAGTTTTGAAAGTTGTGCTCCAGATCCAAAACGTCTCCCTGTTCCTTGGGCACTAGGTCATCCATTTCGTGTGACTTGTTACGAATTTCATAATTAGTTTGATATCATACGAGTTTAGCAATTTGTATAATATGTTACAAATCCAATTAGTACAATATGTTACAAATATTTATTGTAACAGAGTGTGGCGTCTCGAGTGGCGCAGTGGTCTAAGGCGCTGCATCGCAGTTACTAGCTGTACCACTAGAGATCCTGGTTCGAGTCCAGGCTCTGTTGCAGCCGTACGTGACCAGGACACCCAATTGGCCCAGCGTCGTCCGGATTAGGGGAGGGTTTGGCCAGCAGGGAGGTTCTTGTCCCAAAGCGCACTAGCGACTCCTGTGGTGGGCCGGGCGCAATGCACGCTAACACAGTTGCCAGGTGTACAATGTTTCCTCTGACACATTGTTGCGGCTGGCTTCTGGGTTAAGTGAGCATTGTGTCAAGAAGCAGTGCGGCTTGGCTGGGTTGTGTTTCGGAGGATGCACGGCTCTCGACCTTCGCCTCTCCCGAGTCCGTACCGGAGTTCCAGTGATGGGACAAGACTGTACCTACCAATTTGATACCACGAAATTGGGGAGAAAATGTTTTTAAAAGATTCCGGAGTAGTAGGTGCATTATGCCTATTATAATGCATTATGCCTATTAAAATTCATTATGACTATTATAATACAGTATCACTATTATAATGCATTATAGCTTTGCATTGAGAAAAGTGTTTGAGACACTTCTATTGTATAACGATCTTAGCCCTACAGTAGGTGTATGCGTACCGGAGTTGCAGCGATGGGACAAGACTGTACCTACCAATTTGATACCACGAAATTGGGGAGAAAATGTTTTTAAAAGATTCCGGAGTAGTAGGTGCATTATGCCTATTATAATGCATTATGCCTATTATAATTCATTATGACTATTATAATACAGTATCACTATTATAATGCATTATAGCTTTGCATTGAGAAAAGTGTTTGAGACACTTCTATTGTATAACGATCTTAGCCCTACAGTAGGTGTATGCTCTGTGAGATCTGGAAACTAGTAGTTTAAGTAGCCTCCTAGGTGTATGCTCTGTGAGATCTGGAAACTAGTAGTTTAAGTAGCCTCCTAGGTGTATGCTCTGTGAGATCTGGGATCTAGTAGTTTAAGTAGCATCCTAGGTGTATGCTCTGTGAGATCTGGGATCTAGTAGTTTAAGTAGCATCCTAGGTGTATGCTCTGTGAGATTTGGAGACTAGTAGTTTAAGTAGCATCCTAGGTGTATGCTCTGTGAGATCTGGGGACTAGTAGTTTAAGTAGCATCCTAGGTGTATGCTCTGTGAGATCTGGAGACTAGTAGTTGTAGCAGGTTATTTATTAAAGCAGGAGGGAGATGACACCTCCAGCAAATTGCCTTATTATTTATAATGCTTCCTCGCTTGTTGTGTGAGAAGTTTTACAATGACAGCTCTTTGGAGCACTGCTGCTGCAGGGAGGATTAAGTTGAGACCCTATACCACCCGAACACTTCGGTTATAGGTCTTAGCCCTCTTTGCTTCCTCTTGAAAGAGAGTTATTTTGGTCAAGTGGGCTACTTTTTCTCGACAGAGTCTCTTTATCCTTCGGCAGTTGAGCGACACCGTTAACACTTTACTTAACAAACAGTTATAATACCTTATTACTACTTATGTATGCCAGCCTATTATGTGAGATCATATGGCTCTTAATATGTTATACATCTATGCAACACTTCACCAGACATGGCTGTTAGTCAGGATATAATGCCATTATAAGGTGCTAACAGCAAATTATAATGCATTATGACTATTATAATGCAGTATGGCAATTCTAATGCATTATGGCCATTATAATTAATTCTGACTATTATAATGCATTATGACTATTATGACTATTATAATGCATTATGACTATTATGACTATTATAATGCATTATGGCTATTATAATGCATTATGACTATTATAATACAGTATGACTATTATAATGTAGTATGGCTATTAAAATGCAGTATGGCTATTACAATGAATTATGGCTATTATAATGCATTATGACTATTTTAATGCATTATGCCTATTATAATTCATTATCACTATTATAATGCATTATGCCTATTATAATGCATTAAGACTATTATAATTCATTATGACTATTATAATACAGTATGACTATTATAATGCATTATAGCTTTGCATTGAGAAAAGTGTTTGAGACACTTCTATTGTATAACGATAACACACCACAGTTAGTGATCTAACTATATTTGTTACTCTCAACCCTTATTTATAGCCCATGTTCCAACAATGGTCTCTATAGTGTGCTTCTAGCCTTCTGGACCCACTCCATATGTTGATTTGACCTCTCCTTAATTGTATGTTCTGTATGTTATACAACGCATGAAGCAATATAATATATACTGTATATTGTGAAGCCTCCGGCAGTTTTAAGTATTTGTGCCACTGGTAAGCTTTGAAAGGTACCCCTGGCGAACACACAGAACTGAATAACATTTTCATGACACCATTACAATGACAGGGCTCATTATGGAATGCAAATGTATTTTTCTACTTATGATGAAGAAGACAGTCATTTCAAACATGTCAAACAAATCAAGAGACTATTAATGACACAGTGATCTGAAAACAAAAGGGCAAATTACTTGAGATGTTCTTGGGAGTACTAATGTCTGTGAGGATGACAACTTCAAAGAGTTTGAGATAGCACACACACACAAAGATCCTCTGAAAATATGCTTCTGAACGTGAGATGGGCGAGGGGAAGTGTGTGTGTGTGTGTGTGTGTGTGTGTGTGTGTGTGTGTGTGTGTGTGTGTGTGTGTGTGTGTGCGTGTGTGTGCGTGTGCGTGTGCGTGCGCGTGCGTGCGTGAGAGAGAGAGAGAAAAACATCCACCAGATGATTAGAAAAACAGATAGCTTGTATAGGGTAATTGGTTTCAATTCCACTTTAGACTCCTTAAAATAACACCAGGACTTGGCTGTTTTCTTTACTAACACCAGGGCCAGGCTGATTTCATTACTAACACCAGGGCAGGGATGTTTGCTTTACTAACACCAGGGCCAGGCTGATTGCTTTACTGACACCAGGGCAGGGATGTTTGCTTTACTAACACCATGGCCAGGCTGTTTGCTTTTGTAACACCAGGGCAGGGATGTTTGCTTTACTAACACCAGGGCCAGGCTGATTGCTTTACTGACACCAGGGCCAGGCTGATTGCTTTACTGACACCAGGGCAGGGATGTTTGCTTTACTAACACCAGGGCCAGGCTGATTGCTTTACTAACACCAGGGCCAGGCTGATTGCTTTACTGACACCAGGGCCAGGCTGATTGCTTTACTGACACCAGGGCCAGGCTGATTGCTTTACTGACACCAGGGCAGGGGTGTTTGCTTTACTGACACCAGGGCAGGGATGTTTGCTTTACTAACACCAGGGTCGGGCTGTTTGCTTTACTAACAACAGGGCCAGGCTGATTGCTTTACTGACACCAGGGCAGGGATGTTTGCTTTACTAACACCAGGGCCAGGCTGATTGCTTTACTGACACCAGGGCAGGGATGTTTGCTTTACTAACACCAGGGTCGGGCTGTTTGCTTTACTAACAACAGGGCAAGGCTGATTGCTTTACTGACACCAGGGCAGGGATGTTTGCTTTACTAACACCAGGGCCAGGCTGATTGCTTTACTGACACCAGGGCAGGGATGTTTGCTTTACTAACACCAGGGCCGGGCTGTTTGCTTTTGTAACACCAGGGCCGGGCTGTTCGCTTTACTAACACCATGGCCCGGCTGTTTGCTTTTTAACCAAAGATGTCCAATACAGCAGGTATCTTTGCGACCTTTGCCCTCACAAGGTTTTGCATTCTAATTTAGTTAGTTGTGTATTTTGAAGGGATGAAACACACACACACACACACACACACCCACACACACATCCAGCAAATGATGAGTTATGGATCTGAAAACACAGAGCTGTTGATTCAGGTGCCATCTGATTATTTTTGGCCACCAGGAGTGTCTGGAAAATCGGTGATAGATGTTCCAGGCTCACCTCTTCACCCCACTAAAGAAGACAGTAAGGGCCCCTGCTGCGCAAGGACTTTATGAATCTAACGTCTGATACTGCCAGGGGAACCTGATCTTTTTGCTATTTTCCTGAGTTTCTACTAATCTCTCATTAAACTGGCGATAATGGCTGAAACCTGAGGTGCCATCAGAACAAAGGGAGAAGCATTAAAGAAGCCCCATACGGAAAAGATGAAATGCTGAGATATTGTATTATACGGAGCTCTTATGTTTTATATTCTGCTCGTCATAAGAGAGGACAGGAAGGGAAGTCTTTGACGCTTTAAAGTAGCAAGGAGGCAAAGGAGAGTCTAGCACCTCACTGGTTGTGCTGTGGCTGCACGACGGAGCCAAACTTAATGTGCTTCCTGTTGCAGTACAAATTGAATGTTTTTATCAACACCTACTGCTAGATTAATCCAGTGGTGTCTTTCCCCCTGTTCTTTCTCTGTGTGTATATGTGTGTGTGTGTGTGTCTGTGTGTCTGTGTGTGATTGTGTCTGGCCCAAAATAGGTTTAAAGACAGAACTAGGCATCCACAGCGCTGTAACCTAACCCTCCCACACAGTAGGCATGAGACCCACCATCTGTTGTTGTGAGAGGATACCGAGTCACTGTGTGTGAATGCCCACCATGAAATCTCACTGCATTTGAACAATGTTCTGTTTGAGAGCAGCTGTGAAATACCCCCTCTCCATTTTGTGGCTTCATCAGCCCCAAACCTCTCCTGATAGTAAGCAAATATCCAAATCCTTCATTTGCCAGTTAGAAGGGAGCATCTTTATAACCTTTAATATGTGTTCCTATTTAACAATAGTGGTCACACAGGGGGGAAACTATTTAACTAACTTGCAGACTGGTAATCCTAGTAGAAATTAATTTCACATACTCGAGAAATAGACACTGCCATTTCTTATGTATGTTGTTGTTTCAAGTATCAGCCAATCAGCCGTAGCCTTGCTGAGTTGTTAGGCACACACAAAAAGAGGAAAATCTATCCCACAGTTCATGCAACACAAACACCACTGTGTGTGCAATGGAACCTAGCCATGACATCACTGTCCTGGGACTTATGGTAGACTTTTGAAATGAGCCAAATGAATGTTTGGGGTGTAGTGTGAAGTGCTGAAACATATGTAGTCAGACTCTCAATCTCTAAAATAATCACTACGACTACCTCTGGCTATACCTCTCAACATAAAACTCTCAACATTATTGGTCTACTTGAGAATAAGAGCAAAACTATTGGATAAAACGTTGAGTTTAAAACACTGAAAACAGAGTATCCTAGTGGGAAATCTTGACTGGGAGAAATGTCGGGAAAAGCCGCCAGCACTTTGATTTATCATACAAACATCAAAACACAATGTAGAGCTAAATTCGGCAGTAAAAGTAGCCATTAAATGTGTCCAACAAACATTTTACAGAGCGGCAGCGCCCACTTCATCATCCATCTACCTCTATACCACATTGACATAGAAATGATCACAGATACAGTAGTAATCCCTCATTATAAAATGTCCACACCGCTTTGGCTCCGAACGATAGGAAATCAGTGTACCCTCGCCGGCGGCTAGAAAGTGATGCCTGTCCATCTCCTTTGCCTTCAAAGCTGACCCACCATCCCTTCTGAAAGCTAAGCAGTCCAGAGGACTGAGAAGAGCTTGGATTAATTGAGAACCCGGGAGAGTAAAGCCCTTCAGATGGAGAGGGTATGTATTATGAGGAAGGCTTGCCTTGACAAAGCATTCATCTCCTCAATGGTTTCCTTAGGAGTATCCTCAGTGGAGGTGGTTCAGGTCAGATAAGGTTAGGTCACTCTTTCTCTAATGTAAGGAGAAGACTGACATAGCACTCAGAACGTCCCTCAGAGAATGTCAGGGAGACCTCACGGCTTAAGACAAAAATATAAACAAGCTGTACTCCTTTTTTAAGCTCCCTTTCCCTCAGAGAGAGCTTTCTGCTTTTCTTGCAACATTTAGTGTCGATTTGAATAACAAATTCAAAATGCACAGTGCAAATATGTGATTTACCAAAAAATCCCCAAGGCACTTTGTGTCTGTAATTTTTTTATTTATATATCAAACATGGTCAGAGCTAATTTCCCCCCTAAATAAGCAGTACTCACTTTCCAACTGAGATGGTAATGTTGTTTTGTTTTCAAAAGCGTATTAGGAAGTGAACTAGTACAGGACAAACATAAAGTGTACTAGGTTGTTGTACAGTACAATTAGTGATTCCTCTAGATGGCTGCCTGCATGTCAAAAAAATAAATAAATGAAATGGACAGCACTCCAACATATAATCTTCAGTAATTAATTTATTGACCTGCATGTACACATTTGTGACTCCAATTTCAGCACTCAAAATGAACTAGGCCATCATTATAATTGCCCCCCATTATCACCCATGCCTGTATGGTAAAAATGAAACCGAAATGGATTGTTATTGCTGTACACTCAAATATAGTTGAAGAAAACCATGAATGACAATCAACAAGACACCAAGCAGCTACAACTGTTCTCCAGTGGTGTCCATTCAGTCTTTAACAAACAGCTGGATGATCCTCTTGGACCTGTGGGCACTACAGCCATCAGACGTCTGGCATTGCCATGAGCCATCAGCCACTGAGGGAATGCTTTCTTTGAAATCAAAGAAAGCTGCTATACTGCCCATGTTGCATTGTGTCCAATGGCAGCAATCCTGCTGGACCTGTAGGCAGCCTTATACTGTGATCCAACATGGTTGACCGACCGGTGGTTATCTCCTGCCAGCTCTGTTTGGATGGATCATGTGGAAACTCAATTGGCTGCTGTCACCATTTTGGAGCTGAGCCAAAAGGTGGATCAATACAGCCCAAATGCACTTCCTGGACGACTGCTGTCATTGAACTTCACTCGTCATGAAATAATCATTGTCCAAATTGAAGACCATGATTATTTGAACATTTTAATCAAGTGTGGAACCAACGCAGCTCTCCAGCACCAGAGTTTCCCAGCCCTGCTCTCTAGATAGAAGATGCTGTGAGTCTCTGACATATTAAAGATGGACTTGACACAATAGTCATATTTTAAACCGTTCAAGAATCAGTGTCATGGTATTAGAAGAGATTTTTACGTGCACAACAAGTCACATGATATTCTAGACATTCTGCAATGCAGAACACCCATCCATCTATCCAACCAACCACCTCCCAGAGCCTTTACCCTCCCTCATCCCTCCCCAGTCATTGTTACTCTTAACAACAAAGTCATAATCCCGGGCTTGCGTGTTTCTCACAAAACAACCCACAAATGGACCAGCTGTCATGGAATCTGGTAGTCTCTTCCAAGATAGAACCATACAAGAGCCAAGAATGGAAAAAAACGATGACTGAGAAAAGTGCTTTACAAACAAGATAGAAATAATAAACAGATACTGAAGCAGACAGCAGCAAATTATTATTTTAGTGCCGAAAGCCAAATATTATTTCCCCCCCAGGAGCTTATCTGTCTCCTATTATATATCGTATATGAATTGTATCCATCCAAAACTTGGTTTTGTTTTAGCACCCCTTTTAATTACACATTTATTTTCCCTCTTGCATGTTTTCTTATCATTCTGTCACAGTGTAATTTAAAGCTTTATTGTGTGTAGACCTATTTACAATTGTCTTCAATCTGAATAAACAATGCTGGCCTTGCCAGTTGCCACGCAAAGTTGGGATAATAAAACATTAAAAAAATATTTAAATTCAACACCACTCCTAAAGTACAGGGACATTTGTATGCATCTTGTTGAATTCAGTCAGACTATCTATTATGGTGTTGTTCATCCATCATTGTTAGTCAGTTTCACTTAATTGGTAGGTATATCTTCTTTTCCAATCGGGACTGAGAAAAATTGGGAAACAAATAGTACAATATAACTTGACCTACATGCCTGTAGCATTGTAGAGGCGATATTATGCTGCGTGAATTTTTTTTTACACGAGCATTGCATGTCATGTGTCACTGTCCCTACCACTCTACGTAACCCCTTTTGCTCCCCCACCCTCTCCCATTCCCTCATGCTCACCTACGTCGCTCTCAGCAGTTAGTCCATCCGAGCCACTCTCTTTCCCACTTACCAACAGAAAATACGTTCGAAGAGGACTTGCTTTCGGCGGAGAAAGAACAGCGGCGGGCAAACACAAACTCTCACATACCTGATCCTAGATGTAGCCTAGATAACTTTTCAGGGTCTATAACACGTTTTACATGATCGTTTACATAACGATTACGCCCGTATTTTAATTTATTTATGTCCACGACATTTGATTAATCCATCCACTTTTCGGGAAACTTATGGAATTCTGAAACATTTAGTGAACAAGGAGTTATGTTGGTTATCAATCCCTTTGTAACAATTCAGTCCACTTGTACAGGAGGATGTATTTGAGTGTAATTTCAAAGGTGTAGGTGTAGTGGTGCGTTACCTGGAATCATTTAAACAGAATTTTACATCGGAAATCAAAATGGACCTTTGGGGAGTTTACCTATTTCATCTCGTCTTCTTCGGTAAGTAAACATGCGTACTTTCTACCTGTACTGCCCTACGAGATATTGCAATTAATGAGTATTGATAGACACGTTCCTCTGATAAAGATTTAATGGAATACAGAAACCAAGGAGATTTTCAGTTTTGCAACCTGTTCGCAATATGCAGCAAACCCGCATATTTGGATAACTCTTTCTGTTGAGCAAATAGGCTACTAAAGTATATTTAGGAAAATCAAGTATGCTTTTATTTTCTATCACTGACCTATGTATATTTCAATAAAAAAATGGTCCCACTAGCACAATTATATATTTCGGTGGAAGTTGATTTTATGGTAGAAATTATGAGGAGTGATTTAGTGGTTGCCCTGCAACAATTTAGCCTACATTTTAGTTGTCGGATATTATGTTTACGCCATTTGGAGAATCTGTGATTACTTCCTTGCAATGTATGCCACATTGAATCTCAATATGAGGTCGAAATGTAGTGACTGACTAGCACTTCATAAGTGTTCTATGGTGTCCTGATACCTGTATAAATAATTTATATGGCCCAATAATCTGCATACACCATTATGACGGGATATTGTCAACATGTAGGCTATTGTAGGAACTCATTGAAATTGTGTGTGTACGTGCTTGTGTGTACATTAACTACTCTCTGACAGCATTAGGCTACAACCTAGCCCAAAGACCTGCAGATGATGATAATGAGTTGTTTCATTTTAGCATTCAAACAGGGCCAGATTAAGAAATTGCCTGACCACAACCCCTGTAAACAAATCCATGCATCAAAATGCAATTCGATGGGTAGTATATTTACTGTTGAAGAAAAAGCCACTTTATAATAAAGCCATAATAAAAAATATGCCTTTTTAAAAACGCATGTCATGCAATTCTACCTCATGTACATGACAGAACACATTAACTGAATGTTTTTTAATACCACAACTTGATTTAATGGCTGGGAAAAAAACGGGGAAAATTCGCACACTTTTTTTTATGAAACACCATTTTCCACCACCATGCAAGAGTGGCCAATGCTACTTCCAGATTTTGTGCCCGCTTTCAGCCAGGGGTAAACAACAGACCACTGCGACCTGATTGGCTGAACGCAATACGCAACATCCTGTGCTATCATTCCTAGGCATTAACCACTCTATCATTATGGTTGAAAATGGTGTTTCATAAAGAAAGTATGCATATTTTTCCTGTTTTTTTTCTGCATTCAATCGAGTTAAGGAGGCAATCGAAGCCTTTGTAGCCCGAATGGAGAATGGTTAATGTACAAATTGGTCCATGGGGATACGAGTCTTGTCCAATCTAGCTGTAGCATTCATAGGACTCTATGAATCCTATGAATATCATTCTATCTAATCCTACTTGGGCATATATTTACTCAATTCAACCAGATACATCACATTTTTCCATCACTTTATGAGTGGTCGGACTGCTCTGCACTGAACTGTTCTACTGAACGTTTGACTGATTTCAGAGTAACAGTATAGAAAAGGTGACACATTCCCCCATATTAATAATTTCTACCAATTTCACAGAGGTACTTGGGTGGCTTCGTCATCATTGTTGAATGGCAGACTCTCTCAGTGTGATTGGATGAAGTCGCTATCGACTTTTTGCCTCTGATGCGTGCAAGTGAGAAAGGAGAGCCACAAGTTGTAAACTATCAATGTCTATTAGTCAAGACAACACTGACATGTTCATCCTGACCTTGTTGCAAGGCGGGGGTAATACCATTATGGTTATTGACATGGCCATGACACCAGAGTTGATCATTCCTATCTCAATTGGGAACTGGCATTCCCAACTTATCAACAGCTGGCTAACAGGAGAACAGACATTTACACTAAATCCTGCCTCAGTATTGATATTCTCTTCAGCAACTCTAGGACTGTCTTCATTAGAGAAATGAAGGGGTTGGAGGTGGGGAATTCTGAAAGGAAATGAATACAGTTATGCATTGAGAATCATAACATGATATGATTCAATGTCTATTCAATAGACATAAGGTGGAGAAGAGGTCTGTTTAAGCCAATTGGATGGTCTGCCATTTTCTTCTCTGAAAACGCAAGGTCAATGGTCTTAACATCCTTGAAACTAACCACATCATGTAATTATGCACAAGCGATAGTTAGTTCCTTTGGGTTAGTGTATACCAGCCTTTGAATTTGATTTTGAATTCAAGGTAAGGTAGCTAGAACAGATGAAGAAATTAGGTGTTTGCAGTTGTCATTGATAACGGATGGATCTTGCCGGTATGCATCCACAACAGTAGCTTTACCTCAACAGAAGCATAATGGTGCAATTTTCCAGCTTAAGTATTCAATCATTGTCTTTTGTTCTCACACAAACTTGCTGTATTTTAGGTGTTTTGTATTTACATTGGCACATTTCTGAGGTAATTGCATTGTTGTTGAGCCACTTGTCCAAACTAATGAGCACAGGCAACAATTCACAGCACAGGCACAGTGTACATAGATCACAATTTCTGTAGATGACATTATGCATTTATGTGGCCTACTGACGAGGCAGCAGTGTGGTTGATAAGACTGGGGTTTAACTCACATAACCATGTCAAACAACAGCATATAGATAGAACAGCCTGTTTGATCAAACTGCTCCCATTGCACATCGCTAACACTGGGGATTCATAATGATGTCAATTTCCAGAAATGCAATAAAAGAGCACATACTGTACTAAAGGAAACACTCGGTCTGGGATGGAATCAGTGACCATCTGTAAGAACTAGACTTACACATATTACCATCTTTCCATTTCCGTGGAGAGCATTATGAGAATATATGGTTAAATATAGAAGAATATTCTACAGCTGAATTTACACTGAGTGTACAAGACATTAAGAATACCTGCTCTTTCAATGACAGACTGACCAGGTGAAAGCTATGATCCCTTATTGATGTCACTTGTTAAATCCACTTCAATCAGTGTAGATGAAGGGGAGGAGACAGGTTAAAGAAGGATTTGTAAGCCTTGAGACAATTGAGACATGGATTGTGTATGTGTGCCATTTAGAATATTTAGAATGTAAAATAATATAAATATAAAATATTTAAGTGCCTTTGAACAGGGTATGGTAGTAGGTGCCAGGCGCACCTGTTTGAGTGTGTCAAGAACTGCAACGCTGCTGTGATTTTCACTCGCAACAGTTTCCCGTGTGTATTAAAAATGGTCCACCACCCAAAGGACAACCAGCCAACTTCATATAACTGTCGGAAGCATTGGAGTCAACATGGGCCAGAATCCCTGTGGAACGCTTTCGACACCTTCTCGAGTCCATGCCCTGACGAATTGAGGCTGTTATGAGGGCAAAGGGGGTGCAAGTCAATATTAGGAAGATGTTCCTAATGTTCTGTACACTCAGTGTACAATATATACAGTGCCTTCATAAAGTATTCACACCCCTTAACTTTATCCATATTTCAAATCAAATCCAATTTTATTTGTCACATACACATGGTTAGCAGATGTTAATGCGAGTGTAGCGAAATGCTTGTGCTTCTAGTTCCGACAATTCCAAAACTACTACCTTATACACACAAGTGTAAAGGGATAAAGAATATGTACATAAAGATATATGCATGAGTGATGGTACAGAACGGCATAGGGAAGATGCAGTAGATGGTATCGAGTACAGTATATACATATGAGATGAGTAATGTAGGGTATGTAAACAAAGTGGCATAGTTTAAAGTGGCTAGTGATACATGTATTACATAAAGATGCAGTAGATGATATAGATTACAGTATATACATATGCATATGAGATGAGTAATGTATGGTATGTAAACATTATATTAAGTAGCATTGTTTAATGTGGCTAGTGATATATTTTTTACATCAATTTCCATCAATTTCCATTATTAAAGTGGCTGGAGTTGAGTCAGTGTGTTGGCAGCAGACACTCAATGTTAGTGGTGGCTGTTTAACAGTCTGATGGCCTTGGGATAGAAGCTGTTTTTCAGTCTCTCGGTCCCTGCTTTGATGCACCTGTACTGACCTCGCCTTCTGGATGATAGCGGGGTGAACAGGCAGTGGCTCGGGTGGTTGTTGTCCTTGATGATCTTTATGGCCTTCCTGTGACATCGGGTGGTGTAGGTGTCCTGGAGGGCAGGTAGTTTGCCCCCATTTTGTTATGTTACAAAGTGGCAATCAAATAGATTTAATTGTCATTTTTTTGTCAACGTGGAAGATTTTTGATGTATTATCATTTTTATTAATGGAAAACGAAACACTTCATTAGAGAAGTTTTCAACTCCCTTAGTCAATACATGTTAAAATCACTTTCAGCAGCAGATTACAACTGTGAGCCTTTCTGGATATGTCTCTAAGAGCTTTGCACACCTGGATTGTACAATAATTGCCCATTATTCTATAAAGAACGTGTCAAGCTCTGTCAAGTTGGTTGTTGATCATTGCTAGACTGCCATTTTCAAGTCTTGCCATATATTTTCAAGTTGATTTAAGTCAAAACTGTAACTAGGCCACTCAGGAACATTCAATGTAGTCTTGGTAAGCTACTCCAATGTTTATTTATTTGCCTTTTGTTTTAGGGTATTGTTCTGCTGAAAGGTGAATTTGTCTCTGAACCAGGTTTTCCTTCAGGATTTTGCCTGTGCTTAGCTCTGTTCTGTTTCTTAGACTCCCTAGTCCTTACCGATGACAAGCATACACAGATCATGATGCAGCCACCACCATTCTTGAAAATATGAAGAGTGGTACTCAGTGATGTGTTCTGTTGGATTTGCCCCAAACATAGCGTTTTATATTTAAGACAAAGAGTTAATTGCTTTGACACATTTTTCGCAGTATTACTTGAATTATATGTTTTATAATATTTTTATTCTGTACTGGCTTCCTTCTTTTCACTCTGTCATTTATGTTAGTATTGTGTAGTAACTACAATGTTGTTGATGCATCATAATTTTTCTCTTATCACAGCCATTAAACTCTGTAACAGTTTTAAAGTCACCATTGGCCTCATGTATAAATTCCTGAGCGGTTTCCTTTCTCTCCAGCAAATGAGTTAGGAAGGACGCATGTATCTTTGTTTTGACCTGGTGTATTGATACACCTTCCAAAATGTAAAATGAATAACTGCACCATGCTCAAAGGGATATTCGATGTCAGGTTTCCATCTTTGCAAACCATACGAAAACCTCCCTGGTCTTTGTGGTTGTGTGCTTGAAATTCACTGCTCAATATAGGGACGTTACAATTATCTGTATGTGTGGGTTACAGAGATGGGGTAGTCATTTAAAAATCATGTTAAACACTATTGCACAAAAGTTAAGTCCATGCAACTCATTATGTGACTTGTTAGCACATTTTTACTCCTGAACTTATTTAGGCTTGCCATAACAAAAAGGTTGAATACTTACTGACTCAAGACATTTAATTTCTAATTAATTTGTAAACACTTCTAAAAACATAATGCGGTATTGTGTGTAGATCAGTGACACAAAATTTGTAACACAGCAACATTTGGAAAAGTCAAGCGGTGTGTGAATACTTTCTGAAGGCACTATGCTTGTGTGTATGTATGTCTATACACTGCTCAAAAAAATTAAGGGAACACTTAAACAACACAATGTATCTCCAAGTCAATCACATTTCTGTGAAATCAAACTGTCCACTTAGGGAGCAACACTGATTGACAATAAATGTTGCATGCTGTTGTGCAAATGGAATAGACAACAGGTGGAAATGTATAGGCAATTAGCAAGACACCCCCAATAAAGGAGTGGTTCTGCAGGTGGGGACCACAGACCACTTCTCAGTTCCTATGCTTCCCGGCTGATGTTTTGGTCACTTTTGAATGCTGGCGGTGCTTTCACTCTAGTGGTAGTACAACCCACACAAGTGGCTCAGGTAGTGCAGGTCATCCAGGATGGCACATCAATGCGATCTGTGGCAAAAAGGTTTGCTGTATCTGTCAGCGTAGTGTCCAGAGCATGGAGGCGCTACCAGGAGACAGGCCAGTACATCAGGAGATGTGGAGGAGGCCGTAGGAGGGCAACAACCCAGCAGCAGGACCGCTACCTCCACCTTTGTGTAAGGAGGAGCAGGAGGAGCACTACCAGAGCCCTGCAAAACAACCTCCAGCAGGCCACAAATGTGCATGTGTCTGCTCAAACGGCCAGAAACAGAGTCCATGAGGGTGGTATGAGGGCCTGACGTCCACAGGTGGGGGTTGTGCTTACAGCCGGGTCAGTCATGGTGTGGGGTGGCATTTCTTTGGGGGGCCATTTGCTCGCCCTCCATGTGCTCGCCAGAGGTAACCTGACTGCCATTAGGTACAGAGATGAGATCCTCAGACCCCTTATGAGACCATATGCTGGTGCCCTGGGTTCCTCCTAATGCAAGACAATGCTAGACCTCATGTGGCTGGAGTGTGTCAGCAGTTCCTGCAAGAGGAAGGCATTGATGCTATGGACTGGCCCGCCCGTTCCCCAGGCCTGAATCCAATTGAGCACATCTGGGACATCATGTCTCGCTCCATCCACCAACGCCACGTTGCACCACAGACTGTCCAAGAGTTGGCGGATGGTTTAGTCCAGGTCTGGGAGGAGATCCCTCAGGAGACCATCCGCCACCTCATCAGGAGCATGCCCAGGCGTTGTAGGCACGTGGAGGCCTCATTTTGACTAGTTTTAAGGACATTACATCAAAGTTGGATCAGCATGTAGTGTGGTTTTCCACTTTAATTTTGAGTGTGACTCCAAATCCAGATCTCCATGGGTTGATAAATTTGATTTCCATTGATAATTTTTGTGTGATTTTATTGTCAGCACATTCAACTATGTAAAGAAAAAAGTATTTAATAAGAATATTTCATTCATTCAGATCTAGGATGTGTTATTTTAGTGTTCCCTTTATTTTTTTGAGCAGTGTATATATATATATATATATATTCCTGACTATTCTACAGTATTTCGATATATATATATATATATATATATATATATATATATATATAAAATATCGAAATACCGTATCTTAGGTTGCTGTAAACCTGATGACTCATTAAGACTAGCTGGTTTTGTGAAACTACAGTAATCTCTACCTCTTTGGGTTCGAGAGAGATGTAGACCAAGAGGGATGATGATCTTCCTTCCAGGGCCTAGGGTCTCAAAGAAGACATTCATCTAACAGGAAGGCCAGATACTGCATTCAGATGAGTTGGAGCTCAGTGTGAATAACCACCTTGTCCACCCCAATGAGAAAGGAGAAGAATTTAAAAAGCCAGAAGAGACTGTCCAAGCATTGATAGTATCTGCATGATGAATGTGCACACGGTTTGCCTTTGACAGATCCATATGGGGGCCAAAACGATACAGGATTGAATACGTTTGTGCAATGCAATGTTCCCTTTTTGGTTTTTCTATTTATTCGCCCACCATGTTAACTTAGAGATACCATCTATGGTACATCAGTCAGATCACTACCATTTGATATCAAGAAGCCAAGTCCAACTGTAGCGCAAGGTGATTGCATTGAATATTATTGGTTCATATTGAATGGGTAAGAAATGATCTCGGGTGGCATCGAGACTAGGAACCATTTCAATTTGAAAATGATTGACAACTACTCCATACCAGGAGTGAGAGTTTTGAATTGGTAGGGATTAATCTAATGGCTGAAAATTAGCTTTAAACTATCAAACTTAAGACATTTCTGCTTTAGAAAAATACAACAGGCACTAATCACGGATAAATGAGCACTTTTACAGTGTGTAATGTTCACACCTGATTCTGTCTGCTTTTCAATATGAGTCAGATGAACCGAAATGCAGACAGAATCGCTTCTAATGGATTCAATGGGTTCCTCACTATTCTAATGGAGTCAATGGGTTCCTTACTATTCTAATGGAGTCAATGCGTTCCTTACTATTCTAATGGAGTCAATGGGTTCCTGACTATTCTAATGGAGTCAATGCGTTCCTTACTATTCTAATGGAGTCAATGCGTTCCTTACTATTCTAATGGAGTCAATAGGTTTCTCACTATTTTATGGAGTCAATGGATACCTCACTATTCTATCATATAGGTCATGTGAGGTTTAAGGGTTTTGACATTGTGGGGCATGACTCGTGTCTTTAATGGAGACAGATAAGCCATCCCCAAGCATGCTATCACCAAGCATATTGGCTGTGCTCTTGTAAGGGATTTGTCACAAATCTCATTTGAGGCAGGTATTACCGATGATGAGCATATAGCAGATGTGCACGGCTTTCTCATGTGGGAGAAATGGCCAAGTCATTACAATCACATCAGATGCTCATATGTATCATTGTTGATGATAAAAAACAACTCCTATTGTTGTCTTCATAATAAGACTTGTCCTCAGGAGTAGGTGTGACCCTTTGTCCTTGTGAGGTAGAACAATAGAAAATGCATCACTAAAAACTGCAACTGATCTTCACATTATAAAGAAATATTAGGAAGCAATCAATTTCAATATTGAATTGTAATGCCTATAATAACCAATATAACAATATTATACTATTGTCACATGCGTCACATCATAAAATTATGTGATTTTGATGTCTTTGAGTAGGTCACATGAACAGATTTCATTCAGATCTTGTTTTTATACGGTAGTGGAAACAATTTCCTCCTCAGATTTGTATCATTTCAGTTAAGTACCGTAGCCGTTTCATCCCCTGAATAAAAATAAAATCATCAAAAGGATACATACTGTAGCATCCACCTAGTTATCCACCCATCCAGACCCAGTCATTAGTGTTTGAGATGTGATCATCATGATGTTCTTCCTGGTAGAACCTGACGTTAAAAGCTGTTAGCTGCCTCTGTTCCCTTGCTATTGTCTGGGCCTTATAGATGTTTTAAAACCTATTGTCTGGGCCTTATAGATGCTTTACAACCTATTGTCTGGGCCTTATAGATGCTTTACAACCTATTGTCTTGGCCTTATAGATGCTTTGAAACCTATTGTCTGGGCCTTATAGATGCTTTACAACCTATTGTCTGGGCCTTATAGATGCTTTGAAACCTATTGTCTGGGCCTTATAGATGCTTTGAAACCTATTGTCTGGGCCTTATAGATGCTTTGAAACCTATTGTCTGGGCCTTATAGATGCTTTGAAACCTATTGTCTGGGCCTTATAGATGCTTTGAAACCTATTGTCTGGGCCTTATAGATGCTTTACAACCTATTGTCTGGGCCTTATAGATGCTTTGAAACCTATTGTCTGGGCCTTATAGATGCTTTACAACCTATTGTCTGGGCCTTATAGATGCTTTACAACCTATTGTCTGGGCCTTATAGATGCTTTAAAACCTATTGTCTGGGCCTTATAGATGCTTTAAAACCTATTGTCTGGGCCTTATAGATGCTTTAAACCCTATTGTCTGGGCCTTATAGATGCTTTAAAACCTATTGCCTGGGCCTTATAGACGCTTTAAACCTTGCTGCCCGGAACTTTGCCATTCATCTAGTGCCAATCAGCTTGATGGCTTTGACCTTTCCTCCTGACATTATTCAATACTACACGTAATCATCTGCCTACAATATTAAACCCTACTAGCTCCAGACAGCACATCATTTAAGGAGTTAGGAGCGAGTCACAGTTGAAGAACTCCTGAGGTCCTTGGCTCAATATTCATCTTTGTGGTCATTTGGAAATTACTGTTGATACCGGAGCTAAAAATGCGAAGTTGGACTGAAATGGTACTTGGTAGGGCTAAAAGCTGTGGCTCTCCCCTCACCAGGCCTGTTAAGAAATTCAGGAGATGGCTCTGGGGTTATAGACATACAGTGGCCTCCAAGGGCCAAACAGAGCCTCATTAGTTCGGAGTCTGTCGGCGGTTATCCAGAGAGAAAGCCTGTTCCAGACAGGTAGACACAGCTCCTTTGTGACACAACTTCAAATGGAGGGCTTAAGCTCGGCTACCAAATAGCTACCCAGTCTGCCACTGTGTTTCTGGGACATAGCTATCTTGGGATGACTGACTGAAGTTTTATTTAGGTAGATAGGTTTGTTGGAAAGAGAATGGCCGTCAATTGTCCAAGGACTTACATTTCAAAGTTCCTGTAGTAAGCTGTGAAATTTATATTTAGATTGCACAGATTGCACCTAATGTAGACAATATGGTCTTTGAGTGAGAATGAGTATGTTTACCTAATATTCCATCTGTGATGAAGAGGAAATGTGAGGAAGTGTTTCAAGGAAGACTGACTCCCCTTCAGATGCGACATCAGCAGCCGGTTTACCTGCGTCAATCGGAAACAGAGCTGCGGACCTATGGTCCACTATAGTTTTGTAAGATCCTCAGAGAAATAATTTATTTAATTAAATGTCAGACTTGAAATTGCAGACTGTTACTGGTTTAAAAAAGGTGAGATTGGAGGTGAAACCATGGACCTCTTTCTGTTCCTGCTGGGATAAATTTGGACTCTTTTGATAACTTTCATCATAGTGTTGTTTTAATGGAGTTATTTTTGTTTCACGTTCCTTTTAATGTCTCTTGCATCAGTAAACATGAGAGGTACTGTGTACAGTTGGTATCTTTAGGATTACATTTTTGTTTTCACCAGGTATCCCTCTCATCTTTACTACCAGAAAATCTAAAACGATTTATGACAGTATTCATCCTTTCTTCATCCCTTTTTAATCCCTGAAGTTTTGGAGATGTAAGCCAAAGAAATTGAGGAAACAGGGGGAAGAGTACACAAAATACATAATTGAAAAATGGGAGATAGAGCCCGGGAGTGAGCTCTAAGAAGACATCGCTGGCAAAGCCGTGATGGATGCAGCTGTCTAATTTCATTGTGGTCGCAACACAGCTTTTATGACAGGCAGGATGAATGGGATCCACTAACTGAACAGGTTTTATATCCATCACTATGCATGTATTATTTGGTTTGTTATTATTTTATTAAACATAAATGTGGCCTCAATCTCCATGGCATGTAATTACTATGGGGCCATTCAAATGTTTGCCTACATGCACAGTGAAGTGAATTACACTGCAGTTCATCAACCCAATAAAATCCAGTCTAGTCAGTAGGCACAGCCAGAATACCAGTGGCACCAAATAGTTTTTTGCCAAAATTAATCCAGTGACGTTTATTTTCATGAGGGGCTCTTCAGTTAATCAAATCCATTAAACCAGTCTAGTGGCCTCATTGTGGTTGTAGATATAAAGTCTGATCTGAAATGTTTGTCTCCAAATAATAAATCGTATCAGTACTGTCTGGCCTGTACCAAGAAATCAGAGATCTTTGCTTGACAGCAGCCCAAATACAGGAAATGGCATAATGGCAACAAGAGACAGACATACCGGTAATCCTTTGACCCCACAGGCCGAACTGTCTTTACTCTGGCCACTCAGTAATTGTAGCCGTTATAAAGCGGAGTCATAGGACACCACTGCCAGCATTGGAAATGCTGTATAACCTTGTAATGTGGAGATGATAGAGGTTGGAGTGGTGCTGCCTGATTTCTCCAGTGTTCCAGGAAAGGAAACAAACCATTACCAAGGCAGCAGACAGGAACCGGCTGGAGGGCACCTGTCTCTGGAAGATTCCGTGGATTTACAACATCTGGTCCATGCAGGAGAGGCTGCCACCTCCGCTCACCGCTACTTGATTCATTATTTCAGACTCAGGGAAGAGGAGGCAAACTGTAATTGCAAATCCTCTATGCACAGAACAAGTCTTCCCCTTGTTCAACATTGGGATGTGTCCTAAATATTTCTAAAACTAAAGCATTGTATTTGGGACAAATCATTCACTAAACCCTAAACCTCAACTAAATCTTGTAATAAATCATGTGGAAATGGAGCAAGTTGAGGTGACTAAACTGCTTGGAGCTACCCTGGATTGTGAACTGTCATGGCCAAAACATATTGATACAACGGTAGCTAAGATGTGGAGAAGTCTGTCCATAATAAGGTGCTGCTCTACCTTCTTAAAAGCACTGTCAACAAGGCAGGTCCTACAGGCCCTAGTTTTGTCACACCTGGACTACTGTTCAGTCGTGTGGTCAGGTGCCACAAAAAAGGAAAATTGCCATTGGTTCAGAACAGGGCAGCACGGCAGGCCCTTGGATGTACACAGAAAGCTAACATTAATAATATGCATGCCAATCTCTCCTGGCTCAAAGTGGAGGAGAGATTGACTTCATCACGGTTTGTAGTTATGAGAGGTGCACCGAGCTGTCTCTTTGAACTACTGGTGCACAGCTCGGACACCCATGCATACCCCTCAAGACATACCACAAGAGGTCTCTTCACAGTCCCCAAGTCCAGAACAGACTATGGAAAGCATACAGTACCAAATAGAACCATGACTAGATGGAACTCTATTCCACATCAAGTAACTCATGCAAGCAGTAAAATTAGATTTAAAAAACAGATAAAAAAACACCTTATGGAACAGCTGGGACTGAAGCAACACAAACATAGGCACAGACACATACGATAACATACGCACTATACACACACGTACACATGGATTTTGTACTGTGTATATGTGGTAGTGGTGGGGCCTAAGGGCACTCAGTCTGTGAATGTATTGTAATGTATTTTATTATTGTATAAACTGCTTTCATTTTGCTAGACCCCAGCTGCCAAGGCAGCAGCTAATGGGGATCCATAATAAATAAAAATAAAAATGTGGTCTTACTTTCAAAAATATTATGTCGCTGCTATGCTCTTTGTTTCAGCTTGGTGACTGTTTCACAAAGCCATGCAGTGCGTTCACAGCATTACTATAACTGTGATTTGAAATTTAAGCACTCTACCACTCTAAGTATTACAGGGGGAGAAAGCCCAGATTTCCCACAGACGTCACCAGCAAATGTATCCTCTAGGTGAGCCAAGGCACATGACACGAGCCACCAAGTTCTTTCAGCCACCTCATTACTGGGCATCCTCTGAAATGCTGACGGTTGGATCTGTAAAAGGGTTGTGCCTCTGCCATCACTCCGTACCCAATCCCACCCATTCCCATAGCTTGTTAGGCCCTAATTAATTGGATTGAGAGAATGTCAGTATGCATTTGACAGGTCTGTGTGAGTGGCGGCTAAGAACACAGGCCCACTACCAGGGTTCTGCCCCTGGAGAAGATCACTCCATATTAGGCCCATTGACTCTCTCTCTCGTTCTCAGAGGCAGGGGATATAACACAGATTTCGTGTTAACCAGTCAAATGAAGCAGCACCAACCACACTTTGTTTGCTAATGACTTTCATGACTGGCTTGTGATATAGGTATCAACAATTATGGTCTGGATGACTGGTCATAATGATGGTAATATTAGAGGGCAGATACTGTATGCTTTTTTCATGCAAGAACAAAGTTTGTTGATAAAGTTCGACAGATTGTGTGATTTTGCACAAATGTATACTTTAATTGCACCGTACAGTCAGTGCTTCTGATCTTCTCGAAAGACGTGAGGAGGAATGACATTTCACAGATTGGAGGTAAGCCATGCGTGACCAATCCTATGTACAGTGCATGGCATCCATCCATATAAGGCAGTAGCTGAGGAAGTTTGGGAGGCCCTCGTGCCAGCCTGGGTCTGCCACCGAGTTAGACTCGATAACATTACCGGTAGGAGCTGTGACATCACGTGGGGAAAAGCGTTCTGCAACCAATCCTTTCATCAGCCTCCCAAAAATGGGCAGTGTAAACTACAAGAGCCCGAGTCTCAGTCCAAGTCTTTGCCAGCTTTGTTATTTCTTTGCGGGGGTTGATCCATTGCCCTGCATTGTAATGAGTCTGCGCCTCATATTCCAGCTCACAGCATCACACTCAGGGAAAAAAGGGCGTGCAGTGCCTGAGCCATGTTGGAGGAAGGCAGCAGTGCCTGAGCCATGTTGGAGGAAGGCAGCAATGTGGATGAGCCATGTTGGAGGGAGGCAGCAGTGTGGATGAGCCATGTTGGAGGGAGGCAGCAGTGTGGATGAGCCATGTTGGAGGAAGGCAGCAGTGTAGATGAGCCATGTTGGAGGGAGGCAGCAGTGTAGATGAGCCATGTTGGAGGAAGGCAGCAGTGTAGATGAGCCATGTTGGAGGGAGGCAGCAGTGTAGATGAGCCATGTTGAAGGGAGGCAGCAGTGTGGATGAGCCATGTTGGAGGAAGGCAGCAGTGTAGATGAGCCATGTTGGAGGGAGGCAGCAGTGTAGATGAGCCATGTTGGAGGAAGGCAGCAGTGTAGATGAGCCCTGTTGGAGGGAGGCAGCAGTGTAGATGAGCCATGTTGGAGGGAGGCAGCAGTGTGGATGAGCCATGTTGGAGGGAGGCAGCAGTGTAGATGAGCCATGTTGGAGGGAGGCAGCAGTGTGGATGAGCCATGTTGGAGGAAGGCAGCAGTATAGATGAGCCATGTTTGGGGGAGGCAGCAGTGTAGATGAGCCATTTTGGAGGGAGGCAGCAGTGTGGATGAGCCATGTTGGAGGGAGGCAGCAGTGTGGATGCGGAAAACCGGCTGCTGCTTGAGATTACCTGCCTCAGTAGTCTTGTACATGCCCTTTGAACCTGAGAATCACCTGTTTGAGGTTAGAGACAACATATGGCAGTGTTGTGCGAAACAAAAGGTCATGTTGAATTTGCTTAAGCTTTCTCCCTTTTCTGTAAGGCCGTTGGTGAAGCAACAAACCTTCCAGACTGATGTTACTGCTCCTGAAAGAAAGTTCAGCATTCTTGGTCGATGTGAGAAAACAAACTAACGAGTCCAAAAGTTAAGAATAGCTATTTAAGAGTTGATTGCTGTTTACCATCATTTTATGACGCAGGTCTAATAACAGGGAGAAATGTGTCAGGTAAATGTTGGTTGCTGGCTAGCTTGCATTTGCTTAGATTCTTGCTCAAAGCTCTTGCTTTACCTCATTTGGTGACTCGCTGTGGGCAGTGATGGACATTCATTTATCTGGTCTGTTACAATGATGCAGTCATTACGCAAGTGGCAAAACTAAAACAAGCGAAATAGTCACATATGTTCCTCATTTGACCTGCTGTTTCCAAGGTTAGGTGGAAAACAACTATATTGGTGAGAGATCCTTGAGTTAGCTAGTGACCTACCTAGCTTGCTAGCTGCAGAGGTGCACAAAGCAAGCTAACAATGAGTTTTCTTTCCAGTGAATAGAATGTGTGTGTATTAGTATTGTCTTCTGCTGCAAGTAGCTGCGTTATAATCAACACCGGGCTGTGCAATTAAATACAAAATAAAGGCAACCATTTTGGGTTACGATTCGGTATCATTTTGGGGAGCCATATTACACACGCGTTGTGGTATAGTTAAGCAATAAGGTCCGAGGGGGTGTGGTATATTTAAGCAATAAGGCACGAGGGGGTGTGGAATATGGCCAATATACCACGGCCAAGTGCTGTTCTTAGGCACAAACCCCCGAGGTGCATTATTGCTATTATAAACTGGTTACCAAATTAATTAAAGTAATACAATTAATGTTTTGTCATACACGTGGTATACGGTCTGATAAACCATGGCTTTCAGCCAATCAGAATTCAGGGCTCAAACCACCCAGTTTATAATGGCCATTATATCAATGCTAAGGACTGTTCTTACACACGGCGCAAAGTGGAGTGACTGGATACAGACTTTAGCCGTGGTATATTGGCCATAAACCACAAAACCCTAGAGGTGCCTTTTTGCTATTATGAACGGGTTGCCATCATAAATATAACACTTAACAAGTATTTGTTCATCATACCCATGGTATATTCAATGTTTTGTCATTCCCGGGGTATACGGTCTGATATACCACGGATGTCAGCCAATCAGCATTCAGGGCTCGAACCGCCCAGTTTATAATGTTTGATATTCCACAGCTTTCAGCCAATTCAGCATCCAGGACCCAAACTTCCCATTTATATAATTTTATAGAACTGCCCAGCTTGCTGTCTTATGGTAAAAGGTTCTAAGTTATAGTAAAGGGTTCCAAGTTATAGTAAAGGGTTCTAAATTATGGTAAAACCGGAATGCACTGTGCAGGTCAGAATGTACTGGAGGCTACAGTATGAATACGACATACATTTTTTATGTTTTATCCACATACCCAAGGATGAAGAGTTGAAAATACATCAAGAGGAGTTATTTTGTTTATATATATATATATATATATATATATATATATATATATATATATATATATTAAAATCTAGACCCCCCCCACCACCCCTACCCTGATTGGAGTATACTAACGGACAACAATACTTATTCTGATACTTACGTCAAGAATGGAGGACCATATAAAATAGTATTATATCCACAGATAACTTAGAACCCTCATATACATTCAAGTTTCAATACCCAGAATCCTTGAAAGGCTGCAGAGGCCTCAAATAAATATGAGCTATAGCCTTGACAGCCTCTGTATTCATGGACAAAGAACCCATGCGGGAAAACAATCTATGTGATTATCATAAAATTGTAATATAGAGGCAAATTAAATTAAACCAACTAACCTGTCGGCTGAAGTACAAAATACCATTTTATAGATTTCATTTGAATAGAAGACCATATTTACATTGATTTTCATTGTATAAGAGTTTGTTGGGAAGTATAGAACCAGTCATAAGTTTGGACACAACTACTAATTTCAGGGTTTTTCTTTATTTTTAGTATTTTCTACATTGTAGAATAATAATTAAGACATCAATACTATGAAATAACACATAAAGAGGAGGACATACAGAAGTCAGAAGTTTACATACACCTTAAGCAAATACATTTAAACTCAGTTTTTCACCATTCCTGACATTTAATCCTAGTAAAAATTCCCTGTCTTAGTTAGGATCACCACTTTATTTTAAAAATGTGAAATGTCAGAATAATAGTAGAGAGAATGATTTATTTCAGCTTTTATTTGTTTCATCACATTCAGAGTGGGTCAGAAGTTTACATACACTCAATTAGTATTTGGTTTAACTTGGGTCAAACATTTTAGGTAGCCTTCCACAAGCTTCCCACAATAAGTTGGGTGAATTTTGGCCAATTCCTCCTGAAAGAGCTGGTGTAACTGAGTCAGGTTTGTAGGCCTCCTTGCTCGTACACGCTTTATCAGTTCTGCCCACAGACTTTCCATAGGATTGAGGTCAGGGCATTGTGATGGCCACTCCAATACCTTGACTTTGTTGTCCTTAAGCCATTTTGCCACAACTTTGGAAGTATGCTTGGGGTCACTGTCCATTTGGAAGACCCATTTGCGACCAAGCTTTAACTTCCGGACTGATGTCCTGAGATGTTGCTTCAATATATAATTTTTCTACCTCATGATGCCATCTATTTTGTGCAGTGCACCAGTCCCTCGTGCAGCAAAGCACCCCCACAACATGATTCTGCCACCCCTTGCCTCACGGTTGGGATGTGTTCTTCGGCTTGCAAGCCTCACCCTTTTTCCTCCAAATATAACGATGGTCGTTATTGCCAAAAGTTCTATTTTTGTTTCATCAGACCAGAGGACATTTCTCCAAAAAGTGCTATCTTTTCCCCATGTGCAGTTGCAAACCATAGTTTTGGAGCAGTGTCTTCTTCCTTGCTGAGCGGACTTTCAGGTTATGTCGATATAGGACTCGTTTTACTGTGGATAAAGATACTTTTGTACCTGTTTTCTCCGGCATCTTCACAAGGTCCTTTGCTGTTGTTCTGGGATTGATTTGCACTTTTTGCACCAAAGTACGTTCATCTCTAGGAGACAGAACATGTCTCCTTGCTGAGTGGTATGACGGCTGCGTGGTCCCATGGTGTTTATACATGCATACTTTTGTTTTTACAGATGAACGTGGTACCTTGAGGCATTTGGAAATTGCTCCCAAGGATGAACCAGATTTGTTGAGGTCTCCAATTTTTTTTCTGAGGTCTTGGCTGATTTCTTTAGATTTTCCCATGATGACAAGCAGAGAGGCACTGAGTTTGAAGTTAGGCCTTGAAATACATCCACAGGTACACCTCCAAATGGCTCAAATAATGTCAATTAGCCTATCAGAAGCTTCTAAAGCCATGACATCATTTTCTGGAATTTTCCAAGGTGTTTATAGGCACAGTCAACTTAGTGTATGTAAACTTCTGACCCACTGGAATTGTGATACAGTGAAATAATCTGTCTTTAAACAATTGTTGGAAAAATTACTTGTCATGCACAAAGTAGGTGTCCTAACCGACTTGCCAAAACGATAGTTTGTTAACAAGAAATTTATAGAGTGAAAAACGAGTTTTAATGACTTTCAACCTAAGTGTATGTAAACTTCTGACTTCAACTGTATGTAATCATGTAGTAACCAAAAAATATGTTTTATATTTGAGATTCTTCAAAGTAGCCACTCTTTGCCATGATGACAGATTTGCACACTCTTGGCATTCTCTCAACCAGCTTCACCTGGAATGCTTTTCCAACAGTCTTGAATGAGTTCCCACATATGCTGAGCACCTGTTGGCTGTTTTTCCTTCACTCTGCGGTCCAACTCATCCCAAACCATCTCAATTGGGTTGAGGTTGGGTGATTGTGGAGGCCAGATCATCTGATGCAGCACTCCATCACTCTCCTTCTTTGTCAAATAGCTCTTACACAGCCTGGAGGTGTTTTGGGTCATTGTCCTGTTGAAAAACAAATGATAATCCCACTAAGCGCAAACCAGATGGGATGGTGTATCGCTGCAGAATGCTGTGGTAGCCATGCTGGTTAAGTGTGCCTTGAATTGTAAATAAATCACTGATAGTGTCACTAACAAAGCACCATCACACCTCCTCCTCCATGCTTCACAGTTGGAACCACACATGCGGAGATAATCCGTTCTCCTACACTGCGTCTCACAAAGACAGCGGTTGGAACCAAGAATCTCAAATTTGAACTCATCAGACTTCTTATTGGTGTCCTTTAGTAGTGGTTTCTTTGCAGTAATTCGACCATGAAGGCTTGATTCACCCAGTCTCCTCTGAACAGCTGATGTTGAGATGTGTATGTTACTTGAAGCATTTATTTGGGCTGCAGTCTGAGGCTAGTAACTAATGAACTTATCCTCTGCAGTAAGGGTAACTCTGGGTCTTTCTTTCCTATGGCGGTCCTCATGAGAGCCAGTTTCATCATAGCGCTTGATGGTTTTTGCGACTGCACTTGAAGAAACTTTAAAGTTCTTGAAATGTTCCGTATTGACTGACCTTCATGTCTTAAAGTAATGATGTACTGTCATTTCTCTTTCTTTATTTGCGCTGTTCTTGCCATAATATGGACTTGGTATTTTACCAAATAGGGCTATCTTCTGAATACCACCCCTACCTTGTCACAACACAACTGAATGGCTCAAACGCATTAAGAAGGAAAGAAATTCCACAAAAAACACTTTTAACAAGGCACACCTGTTAATTGAAATGCATTCCAGGTGACTACCTTATGAAGCTGGTTGAGAGAATGCCAAGCGTATGCAAAGATGTCATCAAGGCAAAGGGTGTGCACTTTGTATAATCTCAATTTGTTTAACACTTTTTTGTTACTACATGATTTATTTCATAGTTTTAATGTCTTCACTCTTAGTCTACAGTGTAGAAAATAGTAAAATAAAGAAAAACCCTGAAATGTGTAGGTCTCTCCAAACTTTTGACTGATACTGTACTTTCCAAGCAACTCTTATCTTGTCACTTCAGATGTTGATTATGACATCATAATGTATGCATCTACACTACATCTACACTGATTGTACAAAACAATATGAACACCTGCTTATAAGAAATCCAGCTATGCCCTCCGACGAAACATCAAACAGGAAAAGCGTCAATACAGTGATAAGATTGAATTGTACTACACCGGCCCCGACGCTCCTCGGATGTGGCAGGGCTTGCAAACTATTACGGACTACAAAGGGAAGCACACTCACTGCCCAGTAACACGAGCCTACCAGATGAGCTAAATAACTTCTATGCTCATTTCGAGGCAAGCAGCACTGAAGAATGTATGAGTGCATCAGCTGTTCCGGACGACTGTGTGATCACGCTCTCCGATGCCAATGTGAGTAAGACCTTTAAACAGGTCAACATTCACAAGGTCTCAGGGCGAGACGGATTACCAGGACGTGTACTCCAGGCCTGCGCTGACCAACTTGCAAGTATCTTCACTGACATGTTCAACCTGTCCCTAACCGAGTCTGTAATACCAACATGTTTTAAGCAGACCACCATAGTCCCTGTGCCCAAGAACACCAAGGTAACCTGATGCAATCTATTTTGCTCTCCACACTGCCCTTTCCCACCTAGACAAAAGGAACACCTATGTGAGAATGCTATTCATTGAGTACAGCTCAGCGTTCAACACCAGAGTGCCCTCAAAGCTCATCACTAAGCTAAGGACCCTGGGAGTAAACACCTCCCTCTGCAACTGGATCCTGGACTTCCTGACGGGCCGCCCCCAGGTGGTAAGGGTAGGTAACAACACATCCGCCATGCTGATCCTCATCACAGGGGGCCCTCAGGGATGCGTGCTCAGTGCCCTCATGTACTCCCTGTTCACCCATGACTGCATGGCCAAGCACAACAACACCATCATTAAGTTTGCCGACGACACAACAGTGTCAACAGCCTGATCACTGACAATGATGAGACAGCCTATGGGGAGGAGGTCAGAGATCTGGCAGTGTGATGCCAGGATAACAACCTCTCCCTCAACGTGATCAAGACGAAAGAGATGATTGTGGATTACAGAAAAAGGAGGACCGAGCACGCCCCCATTCTCATCAACGGGGCTGTAGTGGAGCAGGTTGAGAGCTTCAAGTTCCTTGGTGTCCACATCATCAACAAACCGTCATGGTCCAAACACACCAAGACAGTTGTGAAGAGCGCACTACAACACCTATTCCACTTCAGGAGACTGAAAAGATTTGGCATGGGTCCTCAGATCCTCAAAATGTTCTACAGCTGCACTATTAAGAGCTGCATCACCGCCTGGTATGGCAACTGCTCGGCCTCTGACCGCAAGGCTCTACAAAGGGTAGGGCGAACGGCTCAGTACATCACTGGGGCCAAGCTTCCTGCCATCTAGGACCACAAAACCAGGCGGTGTCAGAGGAAGGCCCAAAAAATTGCCAAGGACTCCAGCCACCATAGTCATAGACTGTTTACCTCTACCTACATGTACTATACATTTACCCCCGCACATTGACCGGAACCCCCTGTATATAGCCTTGCTATTGTTATTTTATTGTTATTTTATTAATTGTTATTAGTTATATTTCAATTATTATTATTTTTTATTAAACTGGATTTTTGGTTAAAGGCTTGTAAGTAATAATTTCACTGTAAAGTCTACACCTGTTGTATTTGGCGCAACATTTTATTTTATTAGATTTTTACTTGACTGACCAGTTGGATCTCGGTGAAAGCTACAGTACATCAAAGTGGGACTGACAGGTAAATACATCTGGTTAGGCTTTAGTGATGTTAACGATGGTGCTTTTCTCTCTCTAAAAAACACACACACACACACACACACACGCACACACACACACACACACACACACACACACACACACACACACACACACACACACACACACACACACACACACACACACACACACACACACACACACACACACACTAAAACAGAAAAACTGACTATAACATTAACTAAGCAATTCACCCGGATCACAAAGGGGTGGTGAGGAGTTGAGGCTTGTTATGAAACAGCTGTTTGATGCTTTTCTGTTAATTTAACTGTCCTTTTCTGGGCATTCACAAATATTTCTGGTTTCATTTTGCCATTCTGGTGCAAACACTATAATTAGTCTACCACTGGATGATTTGTAAATGTCTTATCTTGACCTCTACCAAAACACATTGATAGCGTTAAACCAACCACTTACGGTATCTGCTTATGGTAAAACTTAAGTTATTTTAAGCTACAATGTAGATAATGTGAACCGCCTACCATTATATAGCTGAGCTCCAGGTACCATTATATAGCTGAGCTCCAGGTACCATTATATAGCTGAGTTCCAGGTACCATTATATAGCTGAGCTCCAGGTACCATTATATAGCTGAGCTCCAGGTACCATTATATAGCTGAGCTCCAGGTACCATTATATAGCTGAGTTCCAGGTACCCTTACATAGCTGAGCTCCAGGAAACAAAATATAGCTGAGCTCCAGGTACCATTATATAGCTGAGTTCCAGGTACCATTATATAGCTGAGCTCCTGGTACCATTATATAGCTGAGTTCCAGGTACCATTATATAGCTGAGCTCCAGGTACCATTATATAGCTGAGTTCCAGGTTCCATTATATAGCTGAGTTCCAGGTACCATTATATAGCTGCGCTCCAGGTACCATTATATAGCTGAGTTCCAGGTACCATTATATAGTTGAGCTCCAGGTACCATTATATAGTTGAGCTCCAGGTACCATTATATAGCTGAGTTCCAGGTACCATTATATAGTTGAGCTCCAGGTACCATTATATAGCTGAGTTCCAGGTTCCATTATATAGCTGAGCTCCTGGTACCATTATATAGCTGAGCTTCTCGTACCATTATATAGCTGAGCTCCAGGTACCATTATATAGCTGAGTTCCAGGTTCCATTATATAGCTGAGCTCCTGGTACCATTATATAGTTGAGCTCCAGGTACCATTATATAGCTGAGCTTCTCGTACCATTATATAGCTGAGCTTCTCGTACCATTATATAGCTGAGCTCCAGGTACCATTATATAGCTGAGCTCCAGGTACCATTATATAGTTGAGCTCCAGGTACCATTATATAGCTGAGCTCCAGGTACCATTATATAGTTGAGCTCCAGGTACCATTATATAGCTGAGCTCCAGGTACCATTATATAGCTGAGCTCCAGGTACCATTATATAGTTGAGCTCCAGGTACCATTATATAGCTGAGCTCCAGGTACCATTATATAGCTGAGCTTCTCGTACCATTATATAGTTGAGCTCCAGGTACCATTATATAGCTGAGCTTCTCGTACCATTATATAGCTGAGCTCCAGGTACCATTATATAGCTGAGCTCCAGGTACCATTATATAGCTGAGCTCCAGGTACCATTATATAGTTGAGCTCCAGGTACCATTATATAGCTGAGCTCCAGGTACCATTATATAGCTGAGCTCCAGGTACCATTATATAGTTGAGCTCCAGGTACCATTATATAGCTGAGCTCCAGGTACCATTATATAGCTGAGCTTCTCGTACCATTATATAGTTGAGCTCCAGGTACCATTATATAGCTGAGCTTCTCGTACCATTATATAGCTGAGCTCCAGGTACCATTATATAGCTGAGCTCCAGGTACCATTATATAGTTGAGCCCCAGGTACCATTATATAGCTAAGCTCCAGGTACCATTATATAGCTGAGCTCCAGGTACCATTATATAGCTGAGCTCCAGGTACCATTATATAGCTGAGCTCCAGGTACCATTATATAGCTGAGCTCCAGGTACCATTATATAGCTCTTTATCATTATAAGGCAACACTCCTTGTCTGCTCCTTGCTGTTTGACATTATTTTGTTTTTTTGACTAAGGAAGCCCGTTAGAGAGCAAAGAGGTAAAATATATAGCTAGTTCCATGTTGAAGTATATTGCAGTGAGTTAAAAAAATAAAAAATAAAAAAGTTGTTAATTTTCTGTATTGTTGGTGATTCTAGACTTTTCGCAAAACATATAATTGGGCCTTGGCATGTGAATGCATGGCTGCATAGTTGGATCGATGCTTTGTGTTTACAACAGACTATAAAGTAACTGTGAGATTAAAATTGAAAATCAATCCAGAGCCAGAAGATTAAAAAAACTACCCTCTCCTTTCGTTTTTACCTGAAGGGTTCATTTTCAGAGGCAAGTTTGATCATTTTGATTTATCATGTATATAATTCTGAGAAATGTCAATGATCTTTTTCATATAAAAAAAGGGGAATAATGATATGCGTAGGAAATTATCCTGAAACTAGTAGTTAGCTTTTCATCCCAACAAAATGCACCGAAAACACACAGAGGAACAGTAACTCACCACCTGTCTAAAACTCACAGTGACCAGGTGGCTTCTGTCACATCTCCATGTTATGAATCACTTTCATATTATGCTAATGAGGAGAGGGGAAACTTTGGACTCCATTTTCTACCTGAGCCAGTTTATGAGTCTGTGTCTCAGCATGCTTTTATGTTTAACTCTCTGTGTTACAAAACAAATTGTCACTCCTGAATGAGATTCATGTTTTCCTCCTTAAATAATAGAATCGGTTATCATTCATTCCTTAACTGCACCTTATGATACCGCACCACATTAAATAATCTGTTTGATCAAACAGCCCGATTGACTGACCTCCTCTTGGCCAGACTTTAAAGAAGAGTTTAGAATGTCTTGTACAAAAGATACTCTGACTCAACTTCTCTGACCTCTGATTCCAGCTCGTATTGACTCAGTGAAGGTACTTCCTTTTTGATCTTGAGGCTAAAGTTGTATTGGCCCTGCGATCAGTGCTTGACCCTTTCCGTGGGGAGCTCTAATGCAGTGAATCACGAGAGACCCCAGAGGGCCCCCGTGATGGACAATCTCTTCCTCTATATGCCCTCCACTGGATGACCTCACCCATTGAGGGAGACATTGTTTCCTCCAGTGATTGGGCAACTCTCATGCCGTCCGACTGGTCAATTATCTTTTTTTTACCGCGTCCTGGTGTTGACCCAGTTGGAAATGATACTAAACAAAGTCCCAAGTTGAAGCTCCCTGTGCACAATAAGGTTGTTATATAGGGATGACATGGTGTTGTACAGTAAAAATGGCTTGTTAGATAGACAGTGGGGGACATGAGAAAAGGAATAAAGCAATGGTGCTACGAGTGAACATTAAGGCCCTGGAATATCTTTGAGCTTTCAGACCGAACCAGATCAAGACAGATTCTACATTGCCTGACCTCAATTAAAGCTGAGTGTCATCAAGCCTCATAAATTAAGAGTATCGCAATTGTCCCTCTCTCTTTTTACCCCAAACACACAAACTTACAGGTATTACCCTGGTTGCAACTTTTTTTAATCTAAATGGATATAAATCCAGGAAATCAACTGTAAAGCCCTATCTCAAGATCCATGTGAGTGGCCCGATCGTTTCCCCCGACCCCACCATCACATTATGCCTGCTGCCGGTTCCATAGCTTGCGGGCCCTTTACCCAGCATGCTCTGTGGCCAGGGGACCACATAGGGCTATGACGGCGCAAAGTTAAGAGTCTCATCAAGATGTAATGGTGTCTGGCTCCTCCCTCCCACTGCAGCCGCAGCTGAAGGCCACGATGGCTCTCTCTTGACACATCACAGACCAGAAGGTCATCACTCGTATTGGAGAACTCAGGACTGAGCTTTTTTTGTGTGTGTTTGTGTGTCACAACCTGTGACATTAAATCATGGTTCTTCTTGGATGTGATTGGAAAAATGTGACTTGCTCTGTGCCTGTCACATCACACACAGGGTGAAAGCAATTGACCAATTTAGGGCAAATGATGTCAGACTAAATCTATAACTGTTTAAATCGTGAAAGGTTATTTTATGAGTGTCATTCAGAAGACCCATTAGAGACCCATTGAGGTCGGAAGTGAATAGTGATTAGGCTACTCCTAATGGAATGATTAATGATATAGACAAAGATCACTTGTGGCATATTTTAGTGAGGAAACATAGCGGGCTCATTATAAATGTGGGTGTTAATTGCCCTCCGCTTACTGTATGTTAATATGTGCAAATGCTCTATTGATGATTCAGGGTTAGTGTGAACGTCAGATTCCGAAAGCCTTCATCTTGGCAGTCCAAATAACTGGTGCTCTGGATAGCATGTGTCCCTCTGTTTTGTGCTGGTGGGCGTTCAGTACTTTAACAGGAAGAAATGCGGTGAGTCACGCTCTCACCCTCCCGAACGAAGGACGATACGCTGATAAGTTAATTGCGACCATTACGAACCAATAGACTACGCTGTTATAATGTCACTGTTCCCTGTCTTGAGATAAAGTGCCTTTGTGGCGTGACATTGAGACTGAACTTGACAAGCCATCACACACTCAGCATAAGAATTGGCCTTCACTTTCTGCCATCAGACACTTTTTATATCATTGTCGTTTTTTAAATAAATCTGACAAAATGAATCAAATTAAAATCTGAAGAAAATATGCTCTATTTTGCATAGAAAAATGTATGCTTCCACGCTTTCACATTCTCATTAACGATTAGTTGTGTCTCCTCGTTAATAAAATGTCAGCAGCTGTTTCTGCTTTAAAGGGGAGTTACAATGTGAAAGCATCCAGGTAGCAATTACAGATATAGGATCTTAATTTAAGCCAGTTTGCTACAGCAGGAAAATAATCCTGCAGCAACAGGAAATGTAAATTATTATGTGGATTATAATTAATGGACATTTTTGTAGGGGTTGATACATTTTTCGTAAGGGAAAATCAAGTCTGATATTTCTACGAGGAAATCACAAAGTTCAGAAGCCTTTTTAAACCGCAAATACACTACACGTTTTACATTTCCTGCATTGAAGGAAATGTCTCCTGCAACAGGGTGATCAGATTAATATCTTACATCTGTACTGTTGGTCTAGATGTTCTCTGAATATGTTCCTGTTAACAAATCAACAGGGCTTGAAGCCTAGTTCTGTATGTTTATTCATTGCTTGCATAGCATGCTATCTGTGGCCCTTGATTAGATATTCATTCAAGCCTAGTTCTGTATGTATATTCATTGCTTGCATAGCATGCTATCTGTGGCCCTTGATTAGATATTCATTCAAGCCCTGTTGATTTGCATCACACAATACTCCTCCAATATCTCATGAGAAGAAACACCCTCACCTTTATTATTATGTGACATTTTATTCATGTTTTCTTCTCTTCCATTTTTTCCTTAAATACATGTATCTTGATAAACTGTTTCATGCATCTTTCTCTGTTCTCCGCATTGCATTACTAATTCAGACGCTTCCTTTGCATTGACGTGCTCTGCCATGCCACGTAATGCTCTCATGTACCATTCCCTAGTACAGTACATAAACCATTGAGCCATTGTGCGCACCTGCTCTGTCCTCTCATCACCTCATGTGTGCCTTTTAGACGGGGGAGATAAATGTTTGCTGTCACAGTCCAACCTCCTACCTATTAGCTTTAGCAAAATGGCTGTGAATGTAGCTCGTTGTCTCACCCTTCTAGGTAGCAAATTGTCTGTTGTTAATTGTATATACAGTGTCCAGTGTGCCTATTCCATGGAGACCGGAGTCTTCCTTACAGGACAATAAAAGCGAAGGTGGTTCCGAGAGTTATTAGCCTATCATCTCAGAATGAAGGCTAGGTTTGCTGATGTGCTTGTGTGAGTTGTCCTGTGCTGTGTGTTTGACTCTGTTTGGCAACAGGCCCCGGGCACCCTGACCAGGAGCAGCCAGCCTGTGATATAAGCCCCTGGCAGTTCGGAGACCTTTGGAAAACACCTGAAGGGGAACTGGGGGTTAAGGCTTGGGCACACAGGTTGTTACTTGTGTGCACATATGGCAGACTCTACAAACACTCCAACTAGCCGTGCATGAGGCCGGTTACACGGCAACACCGTCAATCATTCATTATCTAGCGTTTGGATCAAGCTGACATGGATGCTTGTTTGAAGCACGCAGTTCAGGTGGAATAATAACCGACATCTCAAGAGTGTCTCTCAATATAATATTTTGTTTACATTCACACAATTTCAAAGCAGCCAGGGCATTACAAAGCAATTTATAGGCATTTTTGAATGTGCACTGGGGTCTGAAATTTGGAATTTGTTGAATCTTATCAGGGAAAGCGTGCCATGTAGAAAATCAACAGGAAAAGATAGCGAGGTACAGGTGTTTTTTCCTAGTCCTAGAAGAGCCTAGTTCTGTATGTATCGAGTCCTTGTAATGGTAGCATGAGATTATGGCAACGACATGCTCCTGCCTCCAGTGATGGGCCATGATTAATAACTAGGACCATGTTTGTCAATGCCAGAAAGCGGTGGGGAAAAGACATAAGAGCATGAACAGAATTAAAGAAGTAGAAGGGGGCAGGACGGCGGTTCATTCCCTGCTACTTGGTTTTTATTACCTAATCATTACATGGATGTGCAGTATTGTGCATTTTCAATATTGCTTATTATGGAAGGACTTGAATACCCCACGGTAATGTAACACAGCTGCACACACCCAGGGATTGTGCTTGTCTGCTCTTCCATGGTACTCCTTTCTGCAGACTCGAAGGCAACGTTTGGAGATATGAACGCTGTGTGTGTTTCAGGTCCGCTTCCTATTGACAAAACCATTGCCTTTCAAATGAAAGCACCTCTCAGCAAAGACTGGAGCTAGAGAACAGAGATTAGCAGAGACCTACACAGTCACCATTCTTGACATGATGATCTTATCAAGGTGGAGTGTAAAACGTCAATTAGGGGAATCAAGATCTTTCAATGCCTCTCATTCTTCACCGGACGTGTTGGGGGTGTCTGGGGGGGTTTGGTGAGAGTGCGCGTCTGGGCGCGTTCGTGTGAGCATGTGCGTGTGTTGTTACGATGTCTCAAGCTGCCATCTTTCAAATGGGCCGATGATCTCAAACTTCTAGATTGCATGGACTACAGTACCATTTCATTTTCAGATGGTTAATCGCTTTGATTCATATGGCTGTCCATGCCCATCACACAGTCATCCTTCATTTCTGGATTGCCTTTGTACGAGATCAAAAGCATAGTAGCAATGCTGAAAGTCACAGCACCATTGAATGGCTATACTTTATGAGTGCATTATTTTTTTCAAGAAACTAAGCAATGTTACAGTTGACGAAGAGCTTTTTCGCAAATCTGCTGTGTAATGTCGCATGAGAACACATTTCTCCCTGAAAGTCAGCGTGAAAAATAATTGCTTCTCTGTAAAAACAATGCCAGGTTAATCTGTCTTTCCTACCTCTCTCATACCAGAATATGTTTGATGTTGAATATGAAGATTGAGGAGAGCTGACATTGCCTCCTTTTTAAGAGAACTTCCGTATTTTGCTGTCTCAGTTCTCCAACATCAATCTATTTGCCTTTGATGTCTGTAATTTATGTTTTTTTTGTGCCAGAAATGCAAATATTGTTGTCTTATCCTGTGCGCTAATTCACAAGACTTACTTTACAAGAAACAACCCCCCCAAGTGAACCCTTTGTGGCCAGACAGTATCATATTACTTTACGGTAGAGATGAGGTGCAGAAAACTCTATGCAGTAAGTAATTTGTTTTTTGCAGCACCTCTTTACTGTAAAGTATCCTGATTGATTCATTGAATTCATTAAATAATTAAAAAGTAGTATGTTACTCCAGCCTGAAGACAACATTGCATACATAAAAAATGACCGAGGACATTAACACAACACAATAAAGGCTGAAGGCTTTTTGGCCACAAAGGGTTAATACACTGTGTGTACTAAACATTAAGAATAGCTTCCTAATATTGAGTTGCACCCCCTTTTGCCCCCCAGAACAGCCTCAATTTGTTGGGGCGGGACGCTGGCCCATGTTGACTCCAATACTTCCCACAGTTGTGTTAAGTTGGCTGGCTAGATGTCCACGGGAAACTGTTGAGCGTGAAAAACCAGCAGTGTTGCCGTTCTTGACACACTCAAACCGGTGCCCCTGGCACGTACTACCATACCCCGTTCAAGGTCACTTCATATTTTGTCTTGCACATTCTCCTCTCCTTCATCTACACTGACTGAAGTATACTTAACAATTGGCTTCAATAAAGGATCATAGCTTTCACCTGGGTTCCCCTTGTCACTTTATGCCATGGAAAGAGCAGATGTCCTTAATGCAAAGTTTTATTTTTAACAATCTCTGCAGATTACATTCATGGGGAATTCAAACACAAAGCAAATGAATGATTCAATCAAACATGCAGCACCATTTCGAGTTAGCATCACCAAATGGATTCAGGAACTGATATCAGGTAGATCCCTCACAGATGTTTCTAGTTCTCTAAATTAGACACATGTCAGAAGGCACATAACTAAATATTTCAGGAATCTGAAGTGGTGCTTGTGGATATAATTGTAGATTATGGTACCCATGATTAGATGCCTTTAAGCTCAAAGCATTCTGGGAAAGCTCAATAACCTTTGTAAGATTCATCATCAGTCACTCAAGTATTTTAATTTGTCTTTCCAGTGGCTTAATACTATTATTATTAAGGACTTCAATAAGACCAGCAGGCAATCTGAAGTTGGATTGATGAAAAGTCTACTAAGTACTTCCACCCCTTGCCATTATAATAATACTGCATTTGCCGGTTGTGACAGCAACCGGAACTGACTTTTCGTAGCAGGTTAGGATAGCATTTTAGCTATCCCTAACCCTTTTCTTAACCTTAACCGAAGCCTCCTAACCTGCCATGTTAATTATCCTAACCTGCTGAGTAAATTCTCTAACCTGCTACGAAAAAGTAACTTCCGGTCTTAGCTGTGCTCCCTCTGATCAAAATCTAATTTGTCTTTGCCCGGTTTCCAAAAAGCATCTTAAGGCTAGGTTCATTGTTACACCCATCGTCAAATCTCCCAGCTGTTTCGCAAAACCCTACTGATTGCCTATTTTTTGTTTGTTGTCATTTAGCAGACACTCTACTTACAGTAGTGAGTGCATGGATTTTCATACAGGTCCCCTGTGGGAATCAAACCCACAACCCTAGCGTTGCAAGTACCATGCTCTACCAACTGAGCTACACAGGACTGACATACATTGTGCTAGAAAACTCTCGTATTTTAACGAGACAGCTAAGCGTGTCCATTGATTATTTTTTGCCGTCCCGTGTCAATTTATACACAGAAATCTCGGCTAAACATAGAATCACATGGTTTATCCGTCTTTGTGACCGCCGATGACTACAATACAAAGTTGCCAATGTCTTTGCAAATGATTCAAATAAGCTAAGTATAAAAATATGCTTCAGATGAAAACCTAGATGACTGCATTAAAATAAACAGTAGGCTATAGGCCTATTTCAATCATATTGAAATACATTTCATGTTCAGTCAATTGAGTTATATGTTGCTACTTGTAGGCTACTGTCTTTATTTGTATCAATATATTTCATGATGTGTAGTCTAACGTGAGCAATGATGTGCCAAATCTTGATGTAGTGCAATATAATAGGATAAGCATTAGAATAAGCCGCCTCAATATTTGCAGCCGTACGTGGTAATCTCTCGAGGAGTTGATCCGTCATCAGTATTGTGAAATAATTCTAAGATTTGAATAGAGAAAGCTGATCCAAGAGCAGCACTCCCTTTTCTTTCGATCCTATCAGTATCGACACATGCTCCAGCGACGCACTTAGCGACCGTTCTCTCTGCATGCTGTTTTGGGAAACACATGTAGCAACTTCGGCTGTTGTAGGAAAGATGAATTGTTAAAACAAACGTAAGCCTAAATTCCATCGCTATCGTTAAGGTCTCATTTGTCTTCTGACCTCAATGGGACTTCCTGGATAAAAAAAGGTTAAAAAAAACGTCTTTTCGTAACATGTCAGATATTCACACGTGACATGACGGTAAACTAAATTAAATAAAATGACACACAGATCCAACATTGTTTATTTGCATTTGGATGGTGATTAAATATTTATTTCACTGGTACTTTATGTCAAAGTCGGTAATTGTATATTCAGAGTGTTGAAACTCTTTCTGATAGGCATTAAGTACACTGATGCATTACCTCTTCCTCACAGCCGTACTGCCTTGCAGGTATATTGTAAAGAGGGATAGGCTAGGCTTAACATTCCACCAGAGTTCATTAAGCTTCATTTTCCATTTTATCTCTTCTGAAGTGGGCCATTAAATGCGTCTGGGTAACTGATCGGTTAATCTCCCAATGATTTATGTGGCAGACAAACTGAGGACTTAACCAAGGCTCCGAAGGCATTGATTACTGACATGGTTAATTGGCTAAACCCACTGGTACATTGAGACGGGATTATTGGAAATGTCAAATCAAGCGCCTCATTTGCATTCCTGATGTATGGTGTCTATTCCAGCTTCTGCCCAGGAAGCACAACTTGACACAAACCATAGAGAAAGGCTGGGAGTTCTGCCTCAAATTTGCAACTGATCATCTGTCCTACTGAGATGTTGGCTCACTTGAGATTTCAAGTTTTTTTTTTGCAACAAGGGCTAACATCCCTCTGTCCAATGAACTTAGTTGACTTGGGTTGAATAGAGGACAAGTGTTGGGAGTATCCATGCTATGACTCAGGGTCAATACTCTTATAGGGGAACAGTGTTGTTACACTTAAACCTGACCGTTTTAGGTGTCCTTCATCGAACAGTGTGTTGTTCGAAAATCGATAGAACTCTCATGGTGCAATTTTGCTCCACAATTACCCACAGTGTAGAATGGGAGGAAGTTCAGAAGCATGTTCAAATGGAGCATTGTTGTTGACAGGTGTATAAAATCGAGCACACAGCCAAGTCAGTTCGTCAAATTTCTGCCCTGCTAGAGTTGCCCCGGTCAACTGTAAGTGCTGTTATTGTGGAAACGTCTAGGAGCAACAATGGCTCAGCTGTGAAGTGGTAGGCCACACAAACTCACAGAATGGGATCGCTGAGTGCTGAAGCACGTAGCGCGTAAACATTTTCAGTCCTCTGTTGCAACACTCACTACCGAGTTCTAAACTGCCTCTGGAAGCAACGTCAGCACAAGAACTGTTCATCGGGAGCTTCATTAAATGGGTTTCTATAGCCAAACATCAGTGCCTGACCTCACTAATGCTCTTGTGGCTGAATGGAAGCAAGTCCCTGCAGCAATGTTCCAACATCTAGTGGAAAGCCTTCCCAGAAGAGTGGAGGCTGTTATAGCAGCAAAGATGGGACCAACTCCATATTAATGCCCATGATTTTGGAATGAGATGTTTGACGAACAGGTGTCAACATACTTTTGGTCACGTAGTGTAGGTGGTGTTATTGTTGTGGCACCTCTTGTCATCTCAGGAAGTTACTGTAGTTCCACACAAGCTGTCTCACAATTAATTATTTCACAATGTAACAAACTCATCATCTAAAACTACATTTTTCTCTAAAGATTTAGTATCCATAGAACCTCTGTGAAGTATGTGGAGCTTTCGTGACTGACTGGGTTCAACTTGATATCTGTATGCCACAAGACTTTGTAAGTCCACTAAATGAGGTCAGGGAGCTAACCCAATTCTTCAGGTCTCCAGCAACACAGTACCACCTGGGTCCCCCCCCCCCCCCGTTGACCTACACTTCACAGAGAACCATATGGGTCACCCTTCAACCCCCGTTAACCTCCACTTCACAGAGAACCATCTGGGTCACCCTTCACCCCCCTTTGACCTCCATTTCACAGAGAACCATCTGGGTTACCCTTCACCCCCGTTGACCTCCATTTCACAGAGAACCATCTGGGTTACCCCTCACCCCCATTGACTTCCACTTCACAGAGAACCATCTGGGTTACCCTTCACCCCCGTTAACCTCCACTTCACAGAGAACCATCTGGGTCACCCTTCACCCCCGTTAACCTCCACTTCACAGAGAACCATCTGGGTCACCCTTCACCCCCGTTGACTTCCACTTCACAGAGAATCATCTGGGTCAAGGCACAGGGTTCTTGTGTTCGCCAGCTGAGCTAAAGCCTAGGCATGAGCTCAGGGAACTAAAGCCTAGGCATGAGCTCAGGGAACTACAGCATAGGCATGAGCTCAGGGAACTAAAGGCTTGAGCTCAGGGAACTAAAGCCTAGGCATGAGCTCAGGGAACTACAGCATAGGTATGAGCTCTTCGACTGTCCCCATAGGAGAACGATTTGAAGAACCCTTTTTGGTTACTTTAAAGTACTACTTAAGTAGTTTTTTGGGGGATCTGTAATTTACTTTACTATTTACATTTTTGATCACTTGTAATTTTACTTCACTACATTCCTAAAGAAATAATGTACTTTTTACTCTATACATTTTCCCTGACACCCAAAAGTACTTGTACAATGTTTCATGCTTAGCAGGACATGAAAATGGTCCAATTCACACACATCAAGAGAACATCCCTGGTCATCCCTACTGATTATTTATGTGGAATCAGTAAACACACATGCTTTGTTTGTAAATTATGTTTGTGTGTTGGAGAGTGCCCCTATCTATCTGCAAATTTAAAAAACAAGAAAATGGTGCTGTCTGGTTTGCTTAGTATAAGGAATTTGAAATTATTTAGACTTTAACTTTTGATACTTAAGTATACTTTAGCAATTACATTTCCGTTTGACACTTAAGTATATTTAAAACCAAATACTTTTAGACTTTTACTCAAGTAGTAATTTACTGGGTGACTTTCACTTTTACCTGGGTAATTTTCTATTAAGGTATCTTTACCTTCACTCAAGTATGACAATTGGGTACTTTTTCCACCACTGGGACCGAGTTTGAGAAACGCTGCTCTAGCCATTGTTTCCCCACTTACTTCCACCAAATCAAATCAAAGTGTATTTGTCACGTGCGCCGAATACAACACCTTACAGTGAAATGCTTACCATCCAGCGCCATCATTTGATCATTATCTTATCTTGGCATACTCAGCATGAAGACCCCTGCACTTCACTACTGTTTGTAAAAGCCTCAGCAATGAGTGCCCATCTACATCAACCATGTTCAGTCATGACAGTCCTTCTCCTCATCTATCAGCACAAGGCTCCCTGAAAAAAACTCTGAAAACCCCGACAAAGGCTACTCTTAAATTAGACGGAGAAATACAAATTAAAAGAGTATGAAGAGTAGGTTAATGATTGTATTTGAAAATCCCTCATTAATATAATTCAAAGCAGTGTGGAATAGAGAGGGAATGAGGAAGTCGGGTATAAATAATGCATTGTCTCATCATGTTTCATTTGATGAGCGCACCACCGGCCAGGGTTGTATCAAATACGGTTATCCCTCCTTAATCCTCTACACTCTTAGAAAAAAGGTGTTATCTAGAACCTAAAAGGGTACTTTAGCTGTCCTCATAGGAGAACCCTTTGAATAACTCTTTTTGGTTCCAGGTACAATCATTTTGTGTTTTATGTAGAACCATTTCTACAGAGGGCTCTACATGGAACCCAAAAGGGTTCTACCTGGAACCAAAATGTGTTCTCCTATGAGGACAGCCGAATCACCATATTGGAACCCTTTTTTATAAGAGTGTAAAGAAACAGCAGATTCAGAAGAACACTTGAAGACGATATAAGCCTAATTTTGCCAGCTGTCACGTCATTGTATTGAGACAGATAGAGAGCTGTAAAATGACTTGGGACAGGCTCCCCAAAGCAGAGATAGATTGTTATGGGGGAGTTGGCCCCACAATAGTATATGCATTGGTGGAAGCTCAATATTAGATCCAAATCACCCTACCATATCTAAGCCAATATGACACCAGGGTCGATGAAAATTTGATTGGAGGTACACAACACACTCCCTGCCTCTCAGCCATTACAGAGGGACACATACCGGATTTTTAACAGGTTCGTTATCATTAGGAAATATCTAGGCGTCGGATAAGAACGAGACTGCAGCGTCCATAAAGTGACCATTAGACTTGCCTCCTTTCGGACTGAATAAGTTTGTAGGGGCAACAGTTTTGATTAAATCTATAGTTTATCACTCTCACGTGCTCATTTCTGTTCGTTAAGAACCAAATATATGCTACCTTTTTGTAGCATTTCTGACAAGGCTAAAACAAATTCAGAGGAATCTCAGATATCTAAAACCAGACAAATGAACTTGGGTTGTGCAGCAACAGAGCTAGTAGCTAGCTAAAACCAGTCAAATGAGAGGCAAGCTACAAGCATAGGAAGCTAGCTATATTTGGCTATGGAAGCTTTTTCCCCATTGCTGAAGTCCTCTGTGTCAACTGTTTGCCTTGACACTTCCGTGTAATCAGAGCACGATCAAATAAGCACAGATAAGATGACGAACGTCCTTGGCTGCTATTGCCAGTTAGCTAGCTACAAGCCAACAAGGCTGTAACATTACCTGTATGGACAGATCGCGATGCACTAGCACAACTCAATATTTACAACATCTCCCACATTCTTCCAAAAAGTACAGCTAGTTGCTAGCAAGCTAGCTAAGTAAAGTTCATAGTCAACACCAAACTTTGGGAAACTGCCACGCTCCTAGTGTATAATACATGCAATGGGCATTGCTCATCTAGCGTTAACGTTAGCTAACATTTCTCCATACGCTAATCAACCTGGCTTGCTTAGCAATGTAGCAAGCTAACATTACAGCTCTTACCTTATGCATTGATTCAGTCCACTCCCTCCTGTCAATGCATTTTTTTCTTGTCTTTATAATCCACATATGCGCTGACTGATTAACACAGTGTGAAGTTACTATGCAATGTATTCCTGAAAACCTGAAGTTGCCCTCCAAGTGAAAGGTAGCCAGGGGGGTGCAGGGGCAGCCAGGTTAAACAACACCAACATCATTGCTTGCTTGCGTGACCTTTGCCCAATCAAAATAACTTGGTTAGCTATATGACTGTTTTCAACACATCAACTGTTTAAGTCCCCCAAAAAATGGCAAGCAAAAAAAGAAATGTTCAGTCAGTACTGAGGAATTGAACAACAAGAAAACCTTCCTGTCATCACCAGACTTTCTCCAGATATTGCGTTCGTGACAGTGTTCGTAGCATAAGCGTCAACGTCACCACCATGGAATCTGAAGGTCCATGGTTTGCCTCTTGGAGAAGATATTTTGACCATTGTTTTGACACCCCTCTCCCAGTCTCGACACACACACACACTGGCCCGCACACGCATGGTGTGTGCTTATTCCCCCCCCCCACACCGAGCACGCCATTTTCATGCTTGTGTGACACTTTTGATATTCTGGATTCTGGATTTCCCGCCTGTCCTCGCCGTTGTTAACAGAACTGCGGGAAAGCAGTGCCCAACAGGCGGGGGTGAAGGAAACTGTCTACTGACGTCTTAGCTATCGTTAGTTAGCTAGCTACCTATCCCGCCTGCCCTGTACCAAAGTCCAAGCTAGCTAACTAGCACCCAGTGTCTTTTGCTAACGTCTGCCGAACATCTGCCCTCGCCGTCGAAAACGTGCCCGAAAGGCGAGAGGGAAGGACACTGTCTACCATTGTCCTAGCTAGCTACTGGTGTTGTCGCCCCCTCCACTTCTTCTGTGGTGTTTATCGGCGGTTAGCATCCAATGTTATGGATTGTACTGGAGCCCTCCCGCCTGTGTACCGGGTCCCAGCGTAAATATTGACCAATTATAAGTATAAAGACGGGTTCCTGAAGATGCAGGAATGCCCACATGCAAGAATGCCCTTTGTTGGCTACCCTTCTCCGTCTTGCTACTACGGAGGAGAGAACGGTGGAGATAGACCAACAGAGAAAGGGTTCCGGTGGTAAGACAGTAGACCAACAGAGAAAGAGTTATGGTGGTAATAGAACAGAGAAAGGGTTCTGGTGGTAATACAGTGGACCAACAGAGAAAGAGTTCCTGTGGAAATAGACCAACAGAGAAAGGGTTCCGGTGATAATACAGTAGACCAACAGAGAAAGGGTTACGCTGGTAATACAGTAAACAAACAGAAAGGGTTCTGGTGGTAATAGACCATCAGAGATAGGGTTCCGCTGGTGACCAACAAAGAAATGGTTCTGGTGGTAATACAGTGGACCAAAAGAGAAAGGGTTCCACTGGCAAAACAGTAGCCCAACAGAGAAAGGGTTCAAGTAGTAATACAGTCGACCAAAAGATAATGGGTTCCGCTGGTAATACAGTAGACCAACAGAGAAATGGTTTCAGAGGTAATTTACCAACAGAGAAAGTGTTCCGGTGGTAATCGACCAACAGAGGAAGGGTTCCGGTGGTAACATACCAACAGAGAAAGGGTTCCGGTGGTGATACAGTAGACCAACAGAGAAATGGTTCCGGCGGTAATACAGTAAACACAAAGAGAAAGGGTTCCGGTGGTAATAGACCAACAGTTAAAGGGTTCTGGTGGTAATAAAGTAGACCAACAGAGACAGGGTTCCGGTTGTAATACAGTAGACCAATAGAGAAAGGGTTCCGGTGGTAATACAGGAGACCAACAGAGAAAGGGTTCTGATCGTAACAGACCAACAGAGAAAGGGTTCCGGTGGTAATAGACCAACAGTTAAAGGGTTCTGGTGGAAATAAAGTAGACCAACCGAGACAGGGTTCCGGTTGTAATACAGTAGACCAATAGAGAAAGGGTTCTGATCGTAACAGACCAACAGAGAAAGGGTTCCGGTGGTAATACAGTAGACCAACAGAGAACGGGTTCCTCTGGTAATACAGTAAACAAACAGAGAAAGGGTTCCGGTGTTATTAGACCAACATAGAAAGGGTTCTGGTGGTAATAGACCATCAGCGATAGGGTTCCGCTGGTGACCAACAGAGAAATGGTTCTGGTGGTAATACAGTGGACCAAAAGGAAAAGGGTTCCGCCGGCCATACAGTAGTCCCAAAAGAGAAAGGTTTCTAGTGGTAATAGACCAAGAGAGATATGGTTCCGGTGGTAATACAGTAGACCAAACAGAGAAAGGGTTTCAGAGGTAATTTACTAACAGAGAAAGTGTTCCGGTGGTAATCGACCAACAGAGGAAGGGTTCCGGTGGTAACATACCAACAGAGAAAGGGTTCCGGTGGTAATACAGTCGACCAAAAGAGAAAGGGTTCTGGTGGTAATACAGTAGTGTTACGGTTTTCTTTCGTCAAAGGAGAGGCAGACCAAAATGCAGCGTGGTTATTTTGATTCATGGTTCTTTAATAAAGAAACTACACGTGAACAAACTAACAAAACAAGAACCGTGAAAACATAAACAGCCTTATCTGTTGCAAACAAACACTGAGACAGGAACAATCACCAACGAAACACTCAAAGAATATGGCTGCCTAAATATGGTTCCCAATCAGAGACAACGATAAACACCTGCCTCTGATTGAGAACCACTTCAGGCAACCATAGACTTTTCTAGACAACCCCCTCTATACCACAATCCCAATACCTACAAAAACCCCAAGACAAAACACACCACATAATTAACCCATGTCACACCCTGGCCTGACCAAAATAATAAAGAAAAAACAAAATACTAAGACCAGGGCGTGACAAGTAGACCAACAGAGAAATGGTTCCGGCGGTAATACAGTAAACAAAAACAGAAAGGGTTCCGGTGGTAATAAAGTAGACCAACAGAGACAGGGTTTCGGTTATAATACAGTAGAACAACAGAGAAAGGGTTCTGGTGGTAAAACAGTGGACCAAAAGAGAAAGGGTTCTGCTGGTAATACAGTCGACCAAAAGAGAATGGGTTCCAGTGGTAATACAGTAGTCCCAGCAGAGAAAGGTTTCTAGTGGTAATAGACCAACAGAGATATGGTTCCGGTGGTAATACAGTAGACCAACAGAGAAAGGCTTTCAGAGGTAATTTACCAACAGAGAAAGTGTTCAGGTGGTAATAGACCAACAGAGAAAGGGTTTCGATGGTAATACCCTAGACATACAGAGAACGGGTTCCCCTGGTAATACAGTAGACAAACAGAGAAAGCATTCTGCTGTAAATAAAGTAGCCCAATAGAGAAAGGGTTCCGGTGGCAAAACAGTAGACCAACAGATAAAGGGTTCTGCTGGTAATACAGTAGACCAACGGAGAAAGGGTTCCGGTGGTAATAGACCAACAGAGAAAGGGTTACGGTGGTATTAGAGCAGACCAACAGAGAAAGGGTTCAGGTGGTATTGCAGTAGAACAACAGAGAAAGGGTTCCAGTAGTGATACAGTAGACCAAAAGAAAAAAGGTTACAGTGGTAATGCAGTAGACCAACAGAGAAAGGGTTCCAGTGGTAATACAGTAGGCCAACAGAGAAAGGGTTCTGGTGTTATTAGACCAACAGAGAAAGGGTTCTGGTGGTAATAGACCATCAGAGATAGGGTTCCGCTGTTAATACAGTAGCCCAACAGAGAAAGGTTTCTAGTGGTAATACAGTCGACCAAAAGAGAATGGGTTCCAGTGGTAATACAGTAGTCCCAGCAGAGAAAGGTTTCTAGTGGTAATAGACCAACAGAGATATGGTTCCGGTGGTAATACAGTAGACAAACAGTGAAAGGGTTCCGCTGGTAATACAGTAGACCAACAGAGAAAGGCTTTCAGAGGTAATTTACCAACAGAGAAAGTGTTCAGGTGGTAATAGACCAACAGATAAAGGGTTCCGGTGGTAATACAGTAGACCAACAGAGAAAGAGTTCCGCTGGTAATACAGTAGACCAACAGAGAAAGGGTTCTGGTAGTAATACAGTAGACCAACAGAGAAAGGGTTCTGGTAGTAATAGACCAACAGAGAAAGGATTCCGCTGGTGACCAACAAAGAAATGGTTCTGGTGGTAATACAGTGGACCAAAAGAGAAAGGGTTCCGCTGGCAATACAGTAGCCCAACAGAGAAAGGGTTCCAGTAGTAATACAGTCGACCAAAAGAGAATGGGTTCCAGTGGTAATACAGTAGTCCCAACAGAGAAAGGTTTCTAGTGGTAATAGACCAACAGAGATATGTTTCCGGTGGTAATACAGTAGACAAACAGTTAAAGGCTTCCACTGGTAATACAGTAGACCAACAGAGAAAGGGTTTCAGAGGTAATTTACCAACAGAGAAAGTGTTCCGGTGTTAATGGATCAACAGAGGAAGGGTTCCGGTGGTAACATACCAACAGAGAAAAGGTTCCGGTTATAATACTGTCGACCAAAAGAGAAAAGGTTCTGGTGGTAATACAGTAGACCAACAGAGACAGGGTTCCGGTTATAATACAGTAGACCAATAGAGAAAGGTTTCTGGTCGTAATAGACCAACAGATAAAGCTTTTTGCTGGTAATAAAGTTGCCCAATAGAGAAAGGGTTCCGGTGGTACCAGACCAACAGAGAAAGCGTTCCAGTGGTAATAGACCAACAGAGAAAGGGTTACGGTGGTATTAGAGCAGACCAATAGAGAATGGGTTTCGGTGATAGAACAGTAGACTAACAGATAAAGCCTTCCGGTGGTAATCGAGAAGACCAACTGAGAAAGGGTTCCGGTGGTAATATACCAACAAAGAAAGGGTTCCGCTGGTATTGCAGTAGAACAACAGAGAAAGGGTTCCAGTAGTAATACAGTAGACCAAAACAGAAAAGGTTACAGTGGTAATACAGTAGACCAAAACAGAAAAGGTTCCAGTGGTAATAGACCAATAGAGAAATGGTTCCGGTGGTAATACAGTAGACCAACAGAGAAAGGGTTCCGGTGTTATTAGACCAACAGAGATATGGTTCTGGTGGTAATACAGTGGACCAAAAGAGAAAGGGTTCCACTGGTAATACAGTAGCCCAACAGAGAAAGGGTTCCATTAGTAATACAGTCGACCAAAAGAGAATGGGTTCCAGTGGTAATAGAGTAGTCCCAGCAGAGAAAGGTTTCTAGTGGTAATAGACCAACAGAGATATGGTTCCGTTGGTTATACAGTAGACAAACAGTGAAAGGGTTCCACTGGTAATACAGTAGACCAACAGAGAAAGGGTTCCGGTGGTAATAGACCAACTAAGAAAGGGTTCCGGTGGCAAAACAGTAAACCAACAGATAAAGGGTTCCGCTGGTAATACAGTAGACCAACAGAGAAAGGGTTCCAGTGGTAATAGACCAACAAAGAAAGGGTTCCGCTGGTATTGCAGTAGAACAACAGAGAAAGGGTTCCAGTAGTAATACAATAGACCGAAATAGAAAAGGTTACAGTGGTAATACAGTAGACCAACAGAGAAAGGGTTCCAGTGGTAATAGACCAATAGAGAAATGGTTCCGGTGGTAATACAGTAGACCAACAGAGAAAGGGTCCCGGTGTTATTAGACCAACAGAGAAAGGGTTCCGCTGGTAATAAAGTAGCCTAATAGAGAAAGGTTTCCGGTGGTACTAGACCAACACAGAAAGGGTTCCAGTGGCAAAACAGTAGACCAACAGAGAAAGGGTTCCGGTGGTAATACAGTAGACCAACAGAGAAAGGGTTATTGCGGTAATAGACCAACAGAGAAATGTTTCCGGTGGTAATACAGTAGACCAACAGAGTAAGGGTTCTGGTGTTATTAGACCAAGAGAGAAAGGGTTCTGGTGGCAATAGACCATCAGAGATAGGGTTCCGCTTGTAATTGTCACGCCCTGACCATAGTTTACTTTGTATTTTCTATGTTTTGATTGGTCAGGGTGTGATCTGAGTGGGCATTCTATGTTTCATGTCTTGTTTGTCTATTTCTATGTTCAGCCTGATATGGTTCTCAGTCAGAGGCAGGTGTTCGTCATTGTCTCTGATTGGGAACCATATTTAGGTAGCCTGGGTTTCACTGTGTGTTTGTGGGTGATTGTTCCTGTCTATGTGTTTTCACCAGATAGGCTGTTTAGGTTTTCGTTACGTTTATTGTTTTTGTAGTGTTTGTGTTTAGTGTGTTTTTTTTCATTAAACATGAATCGCAATCGACACGCTGCATTTTGGTCCGACTCTCCATCTCACGAAGAAAACCGTTACAGAATCACCCACCACCAACGGACCAAGCAGCGTGTCAACAGGCAGCAACAGCAGCGTAAAGAGGAATGGACATGGGAGGACGTTTTAGATGGCAAGGGCTGTTACACTTGGGAGGAGATACTGGCTGGAAGAGATCGCCTCCCATGGGAACAGGTGGAGGCACTTAGGAGAGCAGAGGCAGCCGGAGAGAGGAGCCGGCGATATGAGGGAACACGGCTGGCAAGGAAGCCCGAGAGGCAGCCCCAAAAATTTCTTGGGGGGGGGCTAACAGGGAGTATGGCTACGCCAGGTAGGAGACCTGGGCAGACTCCCTGTGCTTACCGGGGGGCTAGAGAGACCGGACAGGCACCGTGTTATGCAGTGGTGCGCACGGTGTCTCCAGTGCGGGTGCATAGCCCGGTGCGGTATATTCCAGCTCCGCGTGTCGGCCGGGCTAGATTGAGCGTCGAGCCTAATGCCATGAAGCCGGCTCTACGCAGCTGGTCCCCAGTGCGTCTCCTTGGGCCGGCTTACATGGCACCAGCCTTGCGCTCGGTGTCTCCGGTTCGCCTGCATAGCCCAGTGCGGGCTATTCCACCTCGCCGCACTGGCAGGGCGACCGTGAGCATTCAACCAGGTAAGGTTGGGCAGGCTCGGTGCTCAAGAGCTCCAGTGCGCCTGCACGGTCCGGTTTTTCCAGTACCACCTCCACACCCCAGCCCTCCGGTAGCAGCTCCCCGCACCAGGCTTTCTGTGCGTGTCCTCGGCCCAGTACCACCAGTGCCAGCACCACGCATCAGGCCTACAGTGCGCCTCGCCTGTCCAGCGCTGTCGGAGCCCTCCTCCTCTCCAGCGCTGTCGGAGTCTCCCGCCTGTTTAGCGCTGTTAGAGCCTTCCTTCTCTACAGCGCTGCCGGAGTCTCCCGCCTGTTCAGAACTGCCAGTTAGCATAGAGCTGCCAGTTAGCATAGAGCTGCCAGTTAGCATAGAGCTGCCAGTTAGCATAGAGCTGCCAGTTAGCATAGAGCTGCCAGTTAGCATAGAGCTGCCAGTCTGCAAGGAGCTGCCAGTCTGCATAGAGCTGCCAGTCTGCAAGGAGCTGCCAGTCTGCAAGGAGCCGCCAGAGCTGCCTGTCTGCAGGATGCCGCCAAAGCTGCCAGTCTGCAAGGAGCCGCCAGAGCTGCCAGTCTGCAAGGAGCCGCCAGAGCTGCCAGTTAGCATGGAGCAGCCAGGGCCGCCAGTCAGCATGGAGCAGCCAGGGCCGCCAGTCAGCATGGAGCAGCCAGGGCCGCCAGTCAGCATGGAGCAGCCAGGGCCGCCAGTCAGCATGGAGCAGCCAGTCAGCATGGAGCAGCCAGTCAGCATGGAGCAGCCAGTCAGCATGGAGCAGCCAGAGCAGCCAGTCAGCATGGAGCAGCCAGAGCAGCCAGTCAGCATGGAGCAGCCAGAGCTGCCAGTCAGCATGGAGCAGCCAGTCAGCATGGAGCAGCCAGAGCTGCCAGTCATCATGGAGCAGCCAGTCAGCATGGAGCAGCCAGAGCTGCCAGTCGACCAGACTCTCCCAGATCTGCCAGTCGACCAGACTCTCCCAGATCTGCCAGTCGACCAGACTCTTCCAGATCTGCCAGTCGACCAGACTCTTCTAGATCTGCCAGTCGACCAGACTCTCCCAGATCTGCCAGTCGACCAGACTCTTCCAGATCTGCCAGTCGACCAGACTCTTCCAGATCTGCCAGTCGACCAGACTCTTCCAGATCTGCCAGTCGACCAGACTCTTCCAGATCTGCCAGTCGACCAGACTCTTCCAGATCTGCCAGTCGACCAGACTCTTCCGGATCCGCCAGTCGACCAGACTCTTCCGGATCCGCCAGTCAGCCAGGATCTTCCGGATCCGCCAGTCAGCCAGGATCTTCCGGAACCGCCAGCCAGCCAGGATCTGCCGGATCCAACCACCTGCCTGAGCTTCCTCTCAGTGCTGAGCTTCTTCTCAGTGCTGAGCTTCCTCTCAGGGCTGAGCTACCCATCTGTCCCGAGTTACCTCTGTCCCGAGCTGTCCCTCTGTCCCATGTTATCATTGTGGTGGGTAACCTATTTAGGGACGTTTAGGAGGGGGATTAAAACTGTCATGGAGTGGGGTCCACGTCCAGCGCCAGAGCCGCCACCGCGGACAGATGCCCACCCAGACCCTCCCCTATAGGTTCAGGTTTTGCGGCCGGAGTCCGCACCTTGGGGGGGGGGTACTGTCACGCCCTGACCATAGTTTACTTTGTATTTTCTATGTTTTGATTGGTCAGGGTGTGATCTGAGTGGGCATTCTATGTTTCATGTCTTGTTTGTCTATTTCTATCTTCAGCCTGATATGGTTCTCAGTCAGAGGCAGGTGTTCGTCATTGTCTCTGATTGGGAACCATATTTAGGTAGCCTGGGTTTCACTGTGTGTTTGTGGGTGATTGTTCCTGTCTATGTGTTTTCACCAGATAGGCTGTTTAGGTTTTCGTTACGTTTATTGTTTTTGTAGTGTTTGTGTTTAGTGTGTTTTTTTTCATTAAACATGAATCGCAATCGACACGCTGCATTTTGGTCCGACTCTCCTTCTCACGAAGAAAACCGTTACAGTAATACAGGTGACCAACAGAGAAACGGTTGTGGTAATAAAGTGGACCCAAAGAGAAAGGGTTCCGCTGGTAATACAGTAAACAAAAAGAGAAAGGGTTCCGGTGGTAATAGACCAACAGTTAAAGGGTTCTGGTGGTAATAAAGTAGACCAACAGAGACAGGGTTCTGGTCGTAATAGACCAACAGAGAAAGGGTTCCGGTGGTAATACCCTAGACATATAGAGAACGGGTTTCCCTGGTAATACAGTAGACAAACAGTGAAAGTGTTTTGCTGGTAATAAAGTGTCCCAATAGAGAAAGGGTTCCGGTGGTACCAAACCAACACAGAAAGGGTTCCAGTGGCAAAACAGTAGGCCAACTGATAAAAGGTTCCGCTGGTAATACAGTAGACCAGCAAAGAAAGCGTTCCAGTGGTAATAGACCAACAGAGAAAGGGTTACGGTGGTATTAGAGCAGACCAACAGAGAATGGGTTCCGGTGATAGTACAGTAGACCAACAGATAAAGCCTTCCGGTGGTAATCCAGAAGACCGACAGAGAAAGGGTTCCCCTGGTATTGCAGTAGAACAACATAGAAATGGTTCCGGTGTTATTAGACCAACAGAGATATGGTTCTGGTGGTAATACAGTGGACCAAAAGAGAAAGGGTTCCGCTGGTAATACAGTAGCCCAACAGAGAAAGGGTTCTGGTGTTATTAGACCAACAGAGATATGGTTCTGGTGGTAATACAGTGGACCAAAAGAGAATGGGTTCCAGTGGTAATACAGTAGCCCAACAGAGAAAGGGTTCCGGTGTTATTAGACCAACAGAGATATGGTTCCGGTGGTAATACAGTAGACAAACTGTGAAAGGATTCCGCTGGTAATACAGTAAACAAACAGAGAAAGGGTTCAGGTGGTAATAGACCAACAGATAAAGGGTTCCGGTGGTAATACAGTAGAACAACAGAGAAAGGGTTCCGCTGGTAATACAGTAAACAAACAGAGAAAGGGTTCAGGTGGTAATAGACCAACAGAGAAAGGGTTCCGGTGTTAATACATTATAACATCAGAGAAAGGGTTCCGCTGGTAATACAGTAAATGTAAGGGTTTTCCTATGGTGAAGGAGAAGCGGACCAAAATGCAGCGTGGTTGTTATTCATTGTACTTTAATAAAGAAACTGTACGTGAATAAACTAACAAAACAACAAACGTGCGAAAACCTAAAATAGTCCTATCTGGTGCAAACACAGAGACAGGAACAATCACCCACAAACACACAGTGAAACCCAGGCTACCTAAGTATGATTCTCAATCAGAGACAACTATTGACACCTGCCTCTGATTGAGAACCATACTAGGCCGAAACATAGAAATACCCAAAACCTAGAAAAACAAACATAGACTGCCCACCCAACTCACGCCCTGACCATACTAAATAAATACAAAACAAAGGAAATAAAGGTCAGAACGTGACAGTAAGCAAACAGAGAAAGGGTTCTGGTGGTAATAGACCATCAGAGATAGGGTTCCGCTGGTGACCAACAGAGAAATGGTTCTGGTGGTAATACAGTGGACCAAAAGAGAAAGTGTTCCGCTGGCAATACAGTAGCCCAACAGAGAAAGGGTTCCAGTAGTAATACAGTCGACCAAAAGAGAATGGGTTCCAGTGGTAATACAGTAGTCCCACCAGAGAAAGGTTTCTAGTGGTAATAGACCAACAGAGATATGGTTCCAGTGGTAATACAGTCGACAAACAGAGAAAGCGTTCCGCTGGTAATAAAGTAGCCTAATAGAGAGAGGTTTCCGGTGGTACTAGACCAACACAGAAAGGGTTCCAGTGGCAAAACAGTAGACCAACAGATAAAGAGTTCCGCTGGTAATACAGTAGACCAACAGAGAAAGGGTTCCGATGGTAATACAGTAGACCAACAGAGAAAGGGTTCCGGTGTTATTAGACCAACAGAGAAAGGGTTCTGGTGGTAATAGACCATCAGAGATAGGGTTCCGCTGGTGACCAACAGAGAAATGGTTCTGGTGGTAATACAGTAGACAAACAGCGAAAGGGTTCCACTGGTAATACAGTAAACCAACAGAGAAAGGGTTTCAGAGGTAATTTACCAACAGAGAAAGTGTTCAGGTGGTAATAGACCAACAGATAAAGGGTTCCGGTGGTAATACAGTAAACAAACAGAGAAAGGGTTCCGGTGGTATTAGACCAACAGATAAAGGGTTCCGGTGGTAATACAGTAGACCAACAGAGAAAGGGTTCCGGTGGTAATAGACCAACAAAGAAAGGGTTCCGGTGGTAATACAGCAGACCAACAGAGAAAGCCTTTCAGAGGTAATTTACCAACAGAGAAAGTGTTCAGGTGGTAATAGACCAACAGATAAAGGGTTCCGGTGGTAATACAGTAGACCAACAGAGAAAGAGTTCCGCTGGTAATACAGTAGACCAACAGAGAAAGGGTTCTGGTAGTAATACAGTAGACAAACAGTGAAAGGGTTCCGCTGGTAATACAGTAGACCAACAGAGAAAGGCTTTCAGAGGTAATTTACCAACAGAGAAAGTGTTCAGGTGGTAATAGACCAACAGATAAAGGGTTCCGGTGGTAATACAGTAGACCAACAGAGAAAGAGTTCCGCTGGTAATACAGTAGACCAACAGAGAAAGGGTTCTGGTAGTAATACAGTAGACCAACAGAGAAAGGGTTCTGGTAGTAATAGACCAACAGAGAAAGGGTTCCTCTGGTAATACAGTAAACAAACAGAGAAAGGGTTCCGGTGTTATTAGACCAACAGAGAAGGGGTTCTGGTGGTAATAGACCATCAGAGATAGGGTTCCGCTGGTGACCAACAGAGAAATGGTTCTGGTGGTAATACAGTGGACCAAAAGAGAAAGGGTTCCGCTGGCAATACAGTAGCCCAACAGAGAAAGGGTTCCAGTAGTAATACAGTCGACCAAAAGAGAATGGGTTCCAGTGGTAATACAGTAGTCCCAACAGAGAAAGGTTTCTAGTGGTAATAGACCAACAGAGATATGTTTCCGGTGGTAATACAGTAGACAAACAGTTAAAGGCTTCCACTGGTAATACAGTAGACCAACAGAGAAAGGGTTTCAGAGGTAATTTACCAACAGAGAAAGTGTTCCGGTGTTAATGGATCAACAGAGGAAGGGTTCCGGTGGTAACATACCAACAGAGAAAAGGTTCCGGTTATAATACTGTCGACCAAAAGAGAAAAGGTTCTGGTGGTAATACAGTAGACCAACAGAGACAGGGTTCCGGTTATAATACAGTAGACCAATAGAGAAAGGTTTCTGGTCGTAATAGACCAACAGATAAAGCTTTTTGCTGGTAATAAAGTTGCCCAATAGAGAAAGGGTTCCGGTGGTACCAGACCAGCAGAGAAAGCGTTCCAGTGGTAATAGACCAACAGAGAAAGGGTTACGGTGGTATTAGAGCAGACCAATAGAGAATGGGTTTCGGTGATAGAACAGTAGACTAACAGATAAAGCCTTCCGGTGGTAATCGAGAAGACCAACTGAGAAAGGGTTCCGGTGGTAATATACCAACAAAGAAAGGGTTCCGCTGGTATTGCAGTAGAACAACAGAGAAAGGGTTCCAGTAGTAATACAGTAGACCAAAACAGAAAAGGTTACAGTGGTAATACAGTAGACCAAAACAGAAAAGGTTCCAGTGGTAATAGACCAATAGAGAAATGGTTCCGGTGGTAATACAGTAGACCAACAGAGAAAGGGTTCCGGTGTTATTAGACCAACAGAGATATGGTTCTGGTGGTAATACAGTGGACCAAAAGAGAAAGGGTTCCACTGGTAATACAGTAGCCCAACAGAGAAAGGGTTCCATTAGTAATACAGTCGACCAAAAGAGAATGGGTTCCAGTGGTAATAGAGTAGTCCCAGCAGAGAAAGGTTTCTAGTGGTAATAGACCAACAGAGATATGGTTCCGTTGGTTATACAGTAGACAAACAGTGAAAGGATTCCACTGGTAATACAGTAGACCAACAGAGAAAGGGTTCCGGTGGTAATAGACCAACAAAGAAAGGGTTCCGGTGGCAAAACAGTAAACCAACAGATAAAGGGTTCCGCTGGTAATACAGTAGACCAACAGAGAAAGGGTTCCGGTGGTAATAGACCAACAAAGAAAGGGTTCTGCTGGTATTGCAGTAGAACAACAGAGAAAGGGTTCCAGTAGTAATACAATAGACCGAAATAGAAAAGGTTACAGTGGTAATACAGTAGACCAACAGAGAAAGGGTTCCAGTGGTAATAGACCAATAGAGAAATGGTTCCGGTGGTAATACAGTAGACCAACAGAGAAAGGGTTCCGGTGTTATTAGACCAACAGAGAAAGGGTTCCGCTGGTAATAAAGTAGCCTAATAGAGAAAGGTTTCCGGTGGTACTAGACCAACACAGAAAGGGTTCCAGTGGCAAAACAGTAGACCAACAGAGAAAGGGTTCCGGTGGTAATACAGTAGACCAACAGAGAAAGGGTTATTGCGGTAATAGACCAACAGAGAAATGTTTCCGGTGGTAATACAGTAGACCAACAGAGTAAGGGTTCTGGTGTTATTAGACCAAGAGAGAAAGGGTTCTGGTGGCAATAGACCATCAGAGATAGGGTTCCGCTTGTAATACAGGTGACCAACAGAGAAATGGTTGTGGTAATAAAGTGGACCCAAAGAGAAAGGGTTCCGCTGGTAATACCGTTGACCAAAAGATAATGGGTTCCAGTGGTAATACAGTAGTCCCAGCAGCGAAAGGGTTCCACTGGTAATGCAGTAAACAAAAAGAGAAAGGGTTCCGGTGGTAATAGACCAACAGTTAAAGGGTTCTGGTGGTAATAAAGTAGACCAACAGAGACAGGGTTCTGGTCGTAATAGACCAACAGAGAAAGGGTTCCGGTGGTAATACCCTAGACATATAGAGAACGGGTTTCCCTGGTAATACAGTAGACAAACAGTGAAAGTGTTTTGCTGGTAATAAAGTGTCCCAATAGAGAAAGGGTTCCGGTGGTACCAAACCAACACAGAAAGGGTTCCAGTGGCAAAACAGTAGGCCAACTGATAAAAGGTACCGCTGGTAATACAGTAGACCAGCAAAGAAAGCGTTCCAGTGGTAATAGACCAACAGAGAAAGGGTTACGGTGGTATTAGAGCAGACCAACAGAGAATGGGTTCCGGTGATAGTACAGTAGACCAACAGATAAAGCCTTCCGGTGGTAATCCAGAAGACCGACAGAGAAAGGGTTCCCCTGGTATTGCAGTAGAACAACATAGAAATGGTTCCGGTGTTATTAGACCAACAGAGATATGGTTCTGGTGGTAATACAGTGGACCAAAAGAGAAAGGGTTCCGCTGGTAATACAGTAGCCCAACAGAGAAAGGGTTCTGGTGTTATTAGACCAACAGAGATATGGTTCTGGTGGTAATACAGTGGACCAAAAGAGAATGGGTTCCAGTGGTAATACAGTAGCCCAACAGAGAAAGGGTTCCGGTGTTATTAGACCAACAGAGATATGGTTCCGGTGGTAATACAGTAGACAAACTGTGAAAGGATTCCGCTGGTAATACAGTAAACAAACAGAGAAAGGGTTCAGGTGGTAATAGACCAACAGATAAAGGGTTCCGGTGGTAATACAGTAGAACAACAGAGAAAGGGTTCCGCTGGTAATACAGTAAACAAACAGAGAAAGGGTTCAGGTGGTAATAGACCAACAGAGAAAGGGTTCCGGTGTTAATACATTATAACATCAGAGAAAGGGTTCCGCTGGTAATACAGTAAATGTAAGGGTTTTCCTATGGTGAAGGAGAAGCGGACCAAAATGCAGCGTGGTTGTTATTCATTGTACTTTAATAAAGAAACTGTACGTGAATAAACTAACAAAACAACAAACGTGCGAAAACCTAAAATAGTCCTATCTGGTGCAAACACAGAGACAGGAACAATCACCCACAAACACACAGTGAAACCCAGGCTACCTAAGTATGATTCTCAATCAGAGACAACTATTGACACCTGCCTCTGATTGAGAACCATACTAGGCCGAAACATAGAAATACCCAAAACCTAGAAAAACAAACATAGACTGCCCACCCAACTCACGCCCTGACCATACTAAATAAATACAAAACAAAGGAAATAAAGGTCAGAACGTGACAGTAAGCAAACAGAGAAAGGGTTCTGGTGGTAATAGACCATCAGAGATAGGGTTCCGCTGGTGACCAACAGAGAAATGGTTCTGGTGGTAATACAGTGGACCAAAAGAGAAAGTGTTCCGCTGGCAATACAGTAGCCCAACAGAGAAAGGGTTCCAGTAGTAATACAGTCGACCAAAAGAGAATGGGTTCCAGTGGTAATACAGTAGTCCCACCAGAGAAAGGTTTCTAGTGGTAATAGACCAACAGAGATATGGTTCCGGTGGTAATACAGTCGACAAACAGAGAAAGCGTTCCGCTGGTAATAAAGTAGCCTAATAGAGAGAGGTTTCCGGTGGTACTAGACCAACACAGAAAGGGTTCCAGTGGCAAAACAGTAGACCAACAGATAAAGAGTTCCGCTGGTAATACAGTAGACCAACAGAGAAAGGGTTCCGATGGTAATACAGTAGACCAACAGAGAAAGGGTTCCGGTGTTATTAGACCAACAGAGAAAGGGTTCTGGTGGTAATAGACCATCAGAGATAGGGTTCCGCTGGTGACCAACAGAGAAATGGTTCTGGTGGTAATACAGTAAACCAACAGAGAAAGGGTTTCAGAGGTAATTTACCAACAGAGAAAGTGTTCAGGTGGTAATAGACCAACAGATAAAGGGTTCCGGTGGTAATACAGTAAACAAACAGAGAAAGGGTTCAGGTGGTATTAGACCAACAGATAAAGGGTTCCGGTGGTAATACAGTAGACCAACAGAGAAAGGGTTCCGGTGGTAATAGACCAACAAAGAAAGGGTTGCGGTGGTAATACAGCAGACCAACAGATAAAGGGTTCCGTTGGTAATACAGTAGACCAACAGAGAAAGGGTTCCGGTGGTAATAGACCAACAAAGAAAGGGTTCCGCTGGTATTGCAGTAGAACAACAGAGAAACGGTTCCAGTAGTACTTCAATAGACCAAAATAGAAAAGGTTACAGTGGTAATACAGTAGACAAACAGAGAAAGGGTTCCAGTGGTAATAGACCAATAGAGAAATGGTTCTGGTGGTAATACAGTAGACCAACAGAGAAAGGGTTCCGGTGTTATTAGACCAACAGAGAAATGGTTCCGCTGGTAATAAAGTAGCCTAATAGAGAAAGGTTTCCGGTGGTACTAGACCAACACAGAAAGGGTTCCAGTGGTAAAACAGTAGACCAACAGATAAAGAGTTCCGGTGGTAATACAGTAGACCAACAGAGAAAGGGTTCCTCTGGTAATACAGGGAACCAACAGAGAAAGGGTTCAGGTGGTAATAGACCATCAGAGATAGGGTTCCGCTGGTGACCAACAGAGAAATGGTTCTGGTGGTAATACAGTGGACCAAAAGAGAAAGGGTTCAGCTGGCAAAACAGTAGCCCAACAGAGAAAGGGTTCCAGTAGTAATCCAGTCGACCAAAAGAGAATGGGTTCCAGTGGTAATACAGTAGTCCCAACAGAGAAAGGTTTCTAGTGGTAATAGACCAACAGAGATATGGTTCCGGTGGTAATACAGTCGACAAACAGAGAAAGCGTTCCGCTGGTAATAAAGTAGCCTAATAGAGAGAGGTTTCCGGTGGTACTAGACCAACACAGAAAGGGTTCCAGTGGCAAAACAGTAGACCAACAGATAAAGAGTTCCGCTGGTAATACAGTAGACCAACAGAGAAAGGGTTCCGGTGTTATTAGACCAACAGAGAAAGGGTTCTGGTGGTAATAGACCATCAGAGATAGGGTTCCGCTGGTGACCAACAGAGAAATGGTTCTGGTGGTAATACAGTTGACCAAAAGAGAAAAGGTTCTGCTGGTAATACAGTAGCCCAGCAGAGAAAGGGTTCCAGTAGTAATACAGTCGACCAAAAGATAATGGGTTCCAGTGGTAATACAGTAGTCCCAGCAGAGAAAGGTTTCTAGTGGTAATAGACCAACAGAGATATGGTTCCGGTGGTAATACAGTAGACAAACAGCGAAAGGGTTCCACTGGTAATACAGTAAACCAACAGAGAAAGGGTTTCAGAGGTAATTTACCAACAGAGAAAGTGTTCAGGTGGTAATAGACCAACAGATAAAGGGTTCCGGTGGTAATACAGTAAACAAACAGAGCAAGGGTTCCGGTGGTATTAGACCAACAGATAAAGGGTTCCGGTGGTAATACAGTAGACCAACAGATAAAGGGTTCCGCTGGTAATACAGTAGACCAACAGAGAAAGGGTTCCGGTGGTAATAGACCAACAAAGAAAGGGTTCCAGTGGTAATAGACCAATAGAGAAATGGTTCCGGTGGTAATACAGTAGACCAACAGAGAAAGGGTTCCGGTGTTATTAGACCAACAGAGAAAGGGTTCCGCTGGTAATAAAGTAGCCTAATAGAGAAAGGTTTCCGGTGGTACTAGACCAACACAGAAAGGGTTCCAGTGGCAAAACAGTAGACCAACAGAGAAAGGGTTCCGGTGGTAATAAAGTAGACCAACAGAGAAAGGGTTTTTGTGGTAATAGACCAACAGAGAAATGTTTCCGGTGGTAATACAGTAGACCAACAGAGAAAGGTTCCGGTGTTATTAGACCAACAGAGAAAGGGTTCTGGTGGTAATAGACCATCAGAGATAGGGTTCCGCTGGTAACACAGGTGACCAACAGAGAAATTATTCTGGTAATACAGTGGACCAAAAGAGAAAGGGTTCCGCTGGTAATACAGTAGCCCAACAGAGAAAGGGTTCCAGTAGTAATACAGTCGACCAAAAGAGAATGGGTTCCAGTGGTAATACAGTAGTCCCAGCAGCGAAAGGTTTCTAGTGGTAATAGACCAACAGAGATATGGTTCCGGTGGTAATACATTAGACAAACAGTGAAAGGGTTCCACTGGTAATACAGTAGGCCAACAGAGAAATGGTTTCAGAGGTAATTTACCAACAGAGAAAGTGTTCAGGTGGTAATTCAGTAAACAAACAGAGAAAGGGTTCCGCTGGTATTGCAGAAGAACAACAGAGAAACGGTTCCGGTAGTACTACAATAGACCAAAATAGAAAAGGTCACAGTGGTAATACAGTAGACAAACAGAGAAAGGGTTCCAGTGGTAATAGACCAATAGAGAAATGGTTCCGGTGGTAATACAGCAGACCAACACAGAAAGGGTTCCTGTGTTATTAGACCAACAGAGAAATGGTTCCGCTGGTAATAAAGTAGCCTAATAGAGAAAGGTTTCCGCTGGTACTAGACCAACACAGAAAGGGTTCCAGTGGCAAAACAGTAGACCAACATATAAAGAGTTCCGCTGGTAATAAAGTAGACCAACAGAGAAAGGGTTCTGGTGGTAATATCCCAACAGAGAAAGGGTTCAGGTTGTAATACAGTAGACCAACAGAGACAGGGTTCCGGTTATAATACAGTAGACCAATACAGAATGGGTTCCAGTTGTAATACAGTAGACCAACAGAGAAATGGTTCTGGTCGTAATAGACCAACAGAGAAAGGGTTCCGGTGGTAATACCCTATACATACAGAGAAAGGGTTCTCCTGGTAATACAGTAGACAAACAGAGAAAGCGTTCTGCTGGTAATAAAGTAGCCTAATAGAGAAAGGGTTCCGGTGGTACTAGACCAACACAGAAAGGGTTCCGGTAGTAATAGACCAGCTGAGAAAGGGTTCCGGTGGTAATACAGTAGACCAACAGAGAAAGGGTTCCTCTGGTATTACAGTTAACCAACAGAGAAAGGGTTGGTAATAGTCCAACAGAGAAAGGGTTCTGGTGGTAATAGACCATCAGAGATAGGGTTCCGCTGGTGACCAACAGAGAAATGGTTCTGGTGGTAATACAGTGGACCAAAAGAGAAAAGGTTCCAGTAGTAATACAGTAGTCCCAACAGAGAAAGGTTTCTAGTGGTAATAGACCAACAGAGATATGGTTCCGGTGTTAATACAGTCGACAAAAAGAGAAAGGGTTCCGCTGGTAATAAAGTAGCCTAATAGAGAGAGGGTTCCAGTGGTACCAGACCAACATAGAAAGGGTTCCAGTGGCAAAACAGTAGACCAACAGATAAAGAGTTCCGCTGGTAATACAGTAGACCTACAGAGAAAGGGTTCCAGTAGTAATACAGTCGACCAAAAGAGAATGGGTTATTGTGGTGTTAGACCAACAGAGAAAGGGTTCTGGTGGTAATAGACCAACAGCGATAGGGTTCCGCTGGTTATACAGTAGACCAACAGAGAAATGGTTCTGGTGGTAATACAATGGAACAAAAGAGAAAGGGTTCCGCTAGTATTACAGCATTCCAACAGAGAAAGGATTCCGGTAGTAATTGACCGACATAGAAAAGGTTCCACTGGTAATACTGTAGACCAACAGAGAAATGGTTCCGCTGTTAACAGGCCAACATAAAAGGGTTCTGGTTATAATAGACCAACAGAGAAAGGGTTCTGGTGGTAATACAGTAGACCAACAGAGAAAGGGTTCCGGTTATAATACAGTAGACCTCCAGAGAAAGGGTTCAGGTGGTAATAGACCAACAGAGAAAGAGTTCTGGTGGTAATACAGTAGACCAACAGAGAAGGGATCTGGTGGTATTACAGTAGACATACAGAGAAAGGGCTCCACTGGTAATACAGTAGACCGACACAGAAATGGTTCCGCTGGTGACACAGTAGCCCAATATAGAAAGGGTTCCAATGGTACTAGACCAACAGAAAAAGGGTTCCGGTGTCACTACAGTAGACAAACAGATAAAGGGTTCCACTGGTAATACAGTAGACCAACAGAGAAAGGGTTCCATTGGTACTAGCCCAACAGAGAAAGGGTTCCGGTGGCAATACAGTAGACTAACAGATAAATGGTTCCACTGGCAATCCAGTAGACCAACATAGAAAGGGTTCCGGTGTTATTAGACCAACAGAGAAAGGGTTCTGGTGGTAATAGACCATCAGAGATAGGGTTCCGCTGGTAACACAGGTGACCAACAGAGAAATTATTCTGGTAATACAGTGGACCAAAAGAGAAAGGGTTCCGATGGTAATACAGTAGACTAACAGATAAATGGTTACACTGGCAATCCAGTAGACCAACATAGAAAGGGTTCCGGTGTTATTAGACCAACAGAGAAAGGGTTCTGGTGGTAATAGACCATCAGAGATAGGGTTCCGCTGGTAACACAGGTGACCAACAGAGAAATTATTCTGGTAATACAGTGGACCAAAAGAGAAAGGGTTCCGCTGGTAATACAGTAGACCAACAGAGAAAGGGTTTTTGTGGTAATAGACCAACAGAGAAATGTTTCCGGTGGTAATACAGTAGACCAACAGAGAAAGGGTTCCGGTGTTATTAGACCAACAGAGAAAGGGTTCTGGTGGTAATAGACCATCAGAGATAGGGTTCCGCTGGTAACACAGGTGACCAACAGAGAAATTATTCTGGTAATACAGTGGACCAAAAGAGAAAGGGTTCCGCTGGTAATACAGTAGCCCAACAGAGAAAGGGTTCCAGTAGTAATACAGTCGACCAAAAGAGAATGGGTTCCAGTGGTAATACAGTAGTCCCAGCAGCGAAAGGTTTCTAGTGGTAATAGACCAACAGAGATATGGTTCCGGTGTTAATACAGTCGACAAAAAGAGAAAGGGTTCCGCTGGTAATAAAGTAGCCTAATAGAGAGAGGGTTCCAGTGGTACCAGACCAACACAGAAAGGGTTCCAGTTGTAATACAGTAGACCAACAGAGAAATGGTTCTGGTCATAATAGACCAACAGAGAAAGGGTTCCGGTGGTAATACCCTATACATACAGAGAAAGGGTTCTCCTGGTAATACAGTAGACAAACAGAGAAAGCGTTCTGCTGGTAATAAAGTAGCCTAATAGAGAAAGGGTTCCGGTGGTACTAGACCAACACAGAAAGGGTTCCAGTGGCAAAACAGTAGACCAACAAGTAAAGGGTTCCGGTAGTAATAGACCAGCTGAGAAAGGGTTCCGGTGGTAATACAGTAGACCAACAGAGAAAGGGTTCCTCTGGTATTACAGTTAACCAACAGAGAAAGGGTTGGTAATAGTCCAACAGAGAAAGGGTTCTGGTGGTAATAGACCATCAGAGATAGGGTTCCGCTGGTGACCAACAGAGAAATGGTTCTGGTGGTAATACAGTGGACCAAAAGAGAAAGGGTTCAGCTGGCAAAACAGTAGCCCAACAGAGAAAGGGTTCCAGTAGTAATCCAGTCGACCAAAAGAGAATGGGTTCCAGTGGTAATACAGTAGTCCCAACAGAGAAAGGTTTCTAGTGGTAATAGACCAACAGAGATATGGTTCCGGTGGTAATACAGTCGACAAACAGAGAAAGCGTTCCGCTGGTAATAAAGTAGCCTAATAGAGAGAGGTTTCCGGTGGTACTAGACCAACACAGAAAGGGTTCCAGTGGCAAAACAGTAGACCAACAGATAAAGAGTTCCGCTGGTAATACAGTAGACCAACAGAGAAAGGGTTCCGGTGTTATTAGACCAACAGAGAAAGGGTTCTGGTGGTAATAGACCATCAGAGATAGGGTTCCGCTGGTGACCAACAGAGAAATGGTTCTGGTGGTAATACAGTTGACCAAAAGAGAAAAGGTTCTGCTGGTAATACAGTAGCCCAGCAGAGAAAGGGTTCCAGTAGTAATACAGTCGACCAAAAGATAATGGGTTCCAGTGGTAATACAGTAGTCCCAGCAGAGAAAGGTTTCTAGTGGTAATAGACCAACAGAGATATGGTTCCGGTGGTAATACAGTAGACAAACAGCGAAAGGGTTCCACTGGTAATACAGTAAACCAACAGAGAAAGGGTTTCAGAGGTAATTTACCAACAGAGAAAGTGTTCAGGTGGTAATAGACCAACAGATAAAGGGTTCCGGTGGTAATACAGTAAACAAACAGAGCAAGGGTTCCGGTGGTATTAGACCAACAGATAAAGGGTTCCGGTGGTAATACAGTAGACCAACAGATAAAGGGTTCCGCTGGTAATACAGTAGACCAACAGAGAAAGGGTTCCGGTGGTAATAGACCAACAAAGAAAGGGTTCCAGTGGTAATAGACCAATAGAGAAATGGTTCCGGTGGTAATACAGTAGACCAACAGAGAAAGGGTTCCGGTGTTATTAGACCAACAGAGAAAGGGTTCCGCTGGTAATAAAGTAGCCTAATAGAGAAAGGTTTCCGGTGGTACTAGACCAACACAGAAAGGGTTCCAGTGGCAAAACAGTAGACCAACAGAGAAAGGGTTCCGGTGGTAATAAAGTAGACCAACAGAGAAAGGGTTTTTGTGGTAATAGACCAACAGAGAAATGTTTCCGGTGGTAATACAGTAGACCAACAGAGAAAGGTTCCGGTGTTATTAGACCAACAGAGAAAGGGTTCTGGTGGTAATAGACCATCAGAGATAGGGTTCCGCTGGTAACACAGGTGACCAACAGAGAAATTATTCTGGTAATACAGTGGACCAAAAGAGAAAGGGTTCCGCTGGTAATACAGTAGCCCAACAGAGAAAGGGTTCCAGTAGTAATACAGTCGACCAAAAGAGAATGGGTTCCAGTGGTAATACAGTAGTCCCAGCAGCGAAAGGTTTCTAGTGGTAATAGACCAACAGAGATATGGTTCCGGTGGTAATACATTAGACAAACAGTGAAAGGGTTCCACTGGTAATACAGTAGGCCAACAGAGAAATGGTTTCAGAGGTAATTTACCAACAGAGAAAGTGTTCAGGTGGTAATTCAGTAAACAAACAGAGAAAGGGTTCCGCTGGTATTGCAGAAGAACAACAGAGAAACGGTTCCGGTAGTACTACAATAGACCAAAATAGAAAAGGTCACAGTGGTAATACAGTAGACAAACAGAGAAAGGGTTCCAGTGGTAATAGACCAATAGAGAAATGGTTCCGGTGGTAATACAGCAGACCAACACAGAAAGGGTTCCTGTGTTATTAGACCAACAGAGAAATGGTTCCGCTGGTAATAAAGTAGCCTAATAGAGAAAGGTTTCCGCTGGTACTAGACCAACACAGAAAGGGTTCCAGTGGCAAAACAGTAGACCAACATATAAAGAGTTCCGCTGGTAATAAAGTAGACCAACAGAGAAAGGGTTCTGGTGGTAATATCCCAACAGAGAAAGGGTTCAGGTTGTAATACAGTAGACCAACAGAGACAGGGTTCCGGTTATAATACAGTAGACCAATACAGAATGGGTTCCAGTTGTAATACAGTAGACCAACAGAGAAATGGTTCTGGTCGTAATAGACCAACAGAGAAAGGGTTCCGGTGGTAATACCCTATACATACAGAGAAAGGGTTCTCCTGGTAATACAGTAGACAAACAGAGAAAGCGTTCTGCTGGTAATAAAGTAGCCTAATAGAGAAAGGGTTCCGGTGGTACTAGACCAACACAGAAAGGGTTCCGGTAGTAATAGACCAGCTGAGAAAGGGTTCCGGTGGTAATACAGTAGACCAACAGAGAAAGGGTTCCTCTGGTATTACAGTTAACCAACAGAGAAAGGGTTGGTAATAGTCCAACAGAGAAAGGGTTCTGGTGGTAATAGACCATCAGAGATAGGGTTCCGCTGGTGACCAACAGAGAAATGGTTCTGGTGGTAATACAGTGGACCAAAAGAGAAAAGGTTCCAGTAGTAATACAGTAGTCCCAACAGAGAAAGGTTTCTAGTGGTAATAGACCAACAGAGATATGGTTCCGGTGTTAATACAGTCGACAAAAAGAGAAAGGGTTCCGCTGGTAATAAAGTAGCCTAATAGAGAGAGGGTTCCAGTGGTACCAGACCAACACAGAAAGGGTTCCAGTGGCAAAACAGTAGACCAACAGATAAAGAGTTCCGCTGGTAATACAGTAGACCTACAGAGAAAGGGTTCCAGTAGTAATACAGTCGACCAAAAGAGAATGGGTTATTGTGGTGTTAGACCAACAGAGAAAGGGTTCTGGTGGTAATAGACCAACAGCGATAGGGTTCCGCTGGTTATACAGTAGACCAACAGAGAAATGGTTCTGGTGGTAATACAATGGAACAAAAGAGAAAGGGTTCCGCTAGTATTACAGCATTCCAACAGAGAAAGGATTCCGGTAGTAATTGACCGACATAGAAAAGGTTCCACTGGTAATACTGTAGACCAACAGAGAAATGGTTCCGCTGTTAACAGGCCAACATAAAAGGGTTCTGGTGATAATAGACCAACAGAGAAAGGGTTCTGGTGGTAATACAGTAGACCAACAGAGAAAGGGTTCCGGTTATAATACAGTAGACCTCCAGAGAAAGGGTTCAGGTGGTAATAGACCAACAGAGAAAGAGTTCTGGTGGTAATACAGTAGACCAACAGAGAAGGGATCTGGTGGTATTACAGTAGACATACAGAGAAAGGGCTCCACTGGTAATACAGTAGACCGACACAGAAATGGTTCCGCTGGTGACACAGTAGCCCAATATAGAAAGGGTTCCAATGGTACTAGACCAACAGAAAAAGGGTTCCGGTGTCACTACAGTAGACAAACAGATAAAGGGTTCCACTGGTAATACAGTAGACCAACAGAGAAAGGGTTCCATTGGTACTAGCCCAACAGAGAAAGGGTTCCGGTGGCAATACAGTAGACTAACAGATAAATGGTTCCACTGGCAATCCAGTAGACCAACATAGAAAGGGTTCCGGTGTTATTAGACCAACAGAGAAAGGGTTCTGGTGGTAATAGACCATCAGAGATAGGGTTCCGCTGGTAACACAGGTGACCAACAGAGAAATTATTCTGGTAATACAGTGGACCAAAAGAGAAAGGGTTCCGATGGTAATACAGTAGACTAACAGATAAATGGTTACACTGGCAATCCAGTAGACCAACATAGAAAGGGTTCCGGTGTTATTAGACCAACAGAGAAAGGGTTCTGGTGGTAATAGACCATCAGAGATAGGGTTCCGCTGGTAACACAGGTGACCAACAGAGAAATTATTCTGGTAATACAGTGGACCAAAAGAGAAAGGGTTCCGCTGGTAATACAGTAGACCAACAGAGAAAGGGTTTTTGTGGTAATAGACCAACAGAGAAATGTTTCCGGTGGTAATACAGTAGACCAACTGAGAAAGGGTTCCGGTGTTATTAGACCAACAGAGAAAGGGTTCTGGTGGTAATAGACCATCAGAGATAGGGTTCCGCTGGTAACACAGGTGACCAACAGAGAAATTATTCTGGTAATACAGTGGACCAAAAGAGAAAGGGTTCCGCTGGTAATACAGTAGCCCAACAGAGAAAGGGTTCCAGTAGTAATACAGTCGACCAAAAGACAATGGGTTCCAGTGGTAATACAGTAGTCCCAGCAGCGAAAGGTTTCTAGTGGTAATAGACCAACAGAGATATGGTTCCGGTGTTAATACAGTCGACAAAAAGAGAAAGGGTTCCGCTGGTAATAAAGTAGCCTAATAGAGAGAGGGTTCCAGTGGTACCAGACCAACACAGAAAGGGTTCCAGTTGTAATACAGTAGACCAACAGAGAAATGGTTCTGGTCATAATAGACCAACAGAGAAAGGGTTCCGGTGGTAATACCCTATACATACAGAGAAAGGGTTCTCCTGGTAATACAGTAGACAAACAGAGAAAGCGTTCTGCTGGTAATAAAGTAGCCTAATAGAGAAAGGGTTCCGGTGGTACTAGACCAACACAGAAAGGGTTCCAGTGGCAAAACAGTAGACCAACAAGTAAAGGGTTCCGGTAGTAATAGACCAGCTGAGAAAGGGTTCCGGTGGTAATACAGTAGACCAACAGAGAAAGGGTTCCTCTGGTATTACAGTTAACCAACAGAGAAAGGGTTGGTAATAGTCCAACAGAGAAAGGGTTCTGGTGGTAATAGACCATCAGAGATAGGGTTCCGCTGGTGACCAACAGAGAAATGGTTCTGGTGGTAATACAGTGGACCAAAAGAGAAAAGGTTCCAGTAGTAATACAGTAGTCCCAACAGAGAAAGGTTTCTAGTGGTAATAGACCAACAGAGATATGGTTCCGGTGTTAATACAGTCGACAAAAAGAGAAAGGGTTCCGCTGGTAATAAAGTAGCCTAATAGAGAGAGGGTTCCAGTGGTACCAGACCAACACAGAAAGGGTTCCAGTGGCAAAACAGTAGACCAACAGATAAAGAGTTCCGCTGGTAATACAGTAGACCTACAGAGAAAGGGTTCCAGTAGTAATACAGTCGACCAAAAGAGAATGGGTTATTGTGGTGTTAGACCAACAGAGAAAGGGTTCTGGTGGTAATAGACCAACAGCGATAGGGTTCCGCTGGTTATACAGTAGACCAACAGAGAAATGGTTCTGGTGGTAATACAATGGAACAAAAGAGAAAGGGTTCCGCTAGTATTACAGCATTCCAACAGAGAAAGGATTCCGGTAGTAATTGACCGACATAGAAAAGGTTCCACTGGTAATACTGTAGACCAACAGAGAAATGGTTCCGCTGTTAACAGGCCAACATAAAAGGGTTCTGGTGATAATAGACCAACAGAGAAAGGGTTCTGGTGGTAATACAGTAGACCAACAGAGAAAGGGTTCCGGTTATAATACAGTAGACCTCCAGAGAAAGGGTTCAGGTGGTAATAGACCAACAGAGAAAGAGTTCTGGTGGTAATACAGTAGACCAACAGAGAAGGGATCTGGTGGTATTACAGTAGACATACAGAGAAAAGGCTCCACTGGTAATCCAGTAGACCGACACAGAAATGGTTCCGCTGGTGACACAGTAGCCCAATATAGAAAGGGTTCCAATGGTACTAGACCAACAGAAAAAGGGTTCCGGTGTCAATACAGTAGACAAACAGATAAAGGGTTCCACTGGTAATACAGTAGACCAACAGAGAAAGGGTTCCATTGGTACTAGCCCAACAGAGAAAGGGTTCCGGTGGCAATACAGTAGACTAACAGATAAATGGTTCCACTGGCAATCCAGTAGACCAACATAGAAAGGGTTCCGGTGTTATTAGACCAACAGAGAAAGGGTTCTGGTGGTAATAGACCATCAGAGATAGGGTTCCGCTGGTAACACAGGTGACCAACAGAGAAATTATTCTGGTAATACAGTGGACCAAAAGAGAAAGGGTTCCGATGGTAATACAGTAGACTAACAGATAAATGGTTACACTGGCAATCCAGTAGACCAACATAGAAAGGGTTCCGGTGTTATTAGACCAACAGAGAAAGGGTTCTGGTGGTAATAGACCATCAGAGATAGGGTTCCGCTGGTAACACAGGTGACCAACAGAGAAATTATTCTGGTAATACAGTGGACCAAAAGAGAAAGGGTTCCGCTGGTAATACAGTAGACCAACAGAGAAAGGGTTTTTGTGGTAATAGACCAACAGAGAAATGTTTCCGGTGGTAATACAGTAGACCAACAGAGAAAGGGTTCCGGTGTTATTAGACCAACAGAGAAAGGGTTCTGGTGGTAATAGACCATCAGAGATTGGGTTCCGCTGGTAACACAGGTGACCAACAGAGAAATTATTCTGGTAATACAGTGGACCAAAAGAGAAAGGGTTCCGCTGGTAATACAGTAGCCCAACAGAGAAAGGGTTCCAGTAGTAATACAGTCGACCAAAAGAGAATGGGTTCCAGTGGTAATACAGTAGTCCCAGCAGCGAAAGGTTTCTAGTGGTAATAGACCAACAGAGATATGGTTCCGGTGGTAATACATTAGACAAACAGTGAAAGGGTTCCACTGGTAATACAGTAGACCAACAGAGAAATGGTTTCAGAGGTAATTTACCAACAGAGAAAGTGTTCAGGTGGTAATTCAGTAAACAAACAGAGAAAGGGTTCCGCTGGTATTGCAGAAGAACAACAGAGAAACGGTTCCGGTAGTACTACAATAGACCAAAATAGAAAAGGTCACAGTGGTAATACAGTAGACAAACAGAGAAAGGGTTCCAGTGGTAATAGACCAATAGAGAAATGGTTCCGGTGGTAATACAGCAGACCAACACAGAAAGGGTTCCTGTGTTATTAGACCAACAGAGAAATGGTTCCGCTGGTAATAAAGTAGCCTAATAGAGAAAGGTTTCCGCTGGTACTAGACCAACACAGAAAGGGTTCCAGTGGCAAAACAGTAGACCAACATATAAAGAGTTCCGCTGGTAATAAAGTAGACCAACAGAGAAAGGATTCTGGTGGTAATATCCCAACAGAGAAAGGGTTCAGGTTGTAATACAGTAGACCAACAGAGACAGGGTTCCGGTTATAATACAGTAGACCAATACAGAATGGGTTCCAGTTGTAATACAGTAGACCAACAGAGAAATGGTTCTGGTCGTAATAGACCAACAGAGAAAGGGTTCCGGTGGTAATACCCTATACATACAGAGAAAGGGTTCTCCTGGTAATACAGTAGACAAACAGAGAAAGCGTTCTGCTGGTAATAAAGTAGCCTAATAGAGAAAGGGTTCCGGTGGTACTAGACCAACACAGAAAGGGTTCCAGTGGCAAAACAGTAGACCAACATATAAAGGGTTCCGGTAGTAATAGACCAGCTGAGAAAGGGTTCCGGTGGTAATACAGTAGACCAACAGAGAAAGGGTTCCTCTGGTATTACAGTTAACCAACAGAGAAAGGGTTGGTAATAGTCCAACAGAGAAAGGGTTCTGGTGGTAATAGACCATCAGAGATAGGGTTCCGCTGGTGACCAACAGAGAAATGGTTCTGGTGGTAATACAGTGGACCAAAAGAGAAAAGGTTCCAGTAGTAATACAGTAGTCCCAACAGAGAAAGGTTTCTAGTGGTAATAGACCAACAGAGATATGGTTCCGGTGTTAATACAGTCGACAAAAAGAGAAAGGGTTCCGCTGGTAATAAAGTAGCCTAATAGAGAGAGGGTTCCAGTGGTACCAGACCAACACAGAAAGGGTTCCAGTGGCAAAACAGTAGACCAACAGATAAAGAGTTCCGCTGGTAATACAGTAGACCTACAGAGAAAGGGTTCCAGTAGTAATACAGTCGACCAAAAGAGAATGGGTTATTGTGGTGTTAGACCAACAGAGAAAGGGTTCTGGTGGTAATAGACCAACAGCGATAGGGTTCCGCTGGTTATACAGTAGACCAACAGAGAAATGGTTCTGGTGGTAATACAATGGAACAAAAGAGAAAGGGTTCCGCTAGTATTACAGCATTCCAACAGAGAAAGGATTCCGGTAGTAATTGACCGACATAGAAAAGGTTCCACTGGTAATACTGTAGACCAACAGAGAAATGGTTCCGCTGTTAACAGGCCAACATAAAAGGGTTCTGGTGATAATAGACCAACAGAGAAAGGGTTCTGGTGGTAATACAGTAGACCAACAGAGAAAGGGTTCCGGTTATAATACAGTAGACCTCCAGAGAAAGGGTTCAGGTGGTAATAGACCAACAGAGAAAGAGTTCTGGTGGTAATACAGTAGACCAACAGAGAAGGGATCTGGTGGTATTACAGTAGACATACAGAGAAAGGGCTCCACTGGTAATACAGTAGACCGACACAGAAATGGTTCCGCTGGTGACACAGTAGCCCAATATAGAAAGGGTTCCAATGGTACTAGACCAACAGAAAAAGGGTTCCGGTGTCAATACAGTAGACAAACAGATAAAGGGTTCCACTGGTAATACAGTAGACCAACAGAGAAAGGGTTCCATTGGTACTAGCCCAACAGAGAAAGGGTTCCGGTGGCAATACAGTAGACTAACAGATAAATGGTTCCACTGGCAATCCAGTAGACCAACATAGAAAGGGTTCCGGTGTTATTAGACCAACAGAGAAAGGGTTCTGGTGGTAATAGACCATCAGAGATAGGGTTCCGCTGGTAACACAGGTGACCAACAGAGAAATTATTCTGGTAATACAGTGGACCAAAAGAGAAAGGGTTCCGATGGTAATACAGTAGACTAACAGATAAATGGTTACACTGGCAATCCAGTAGACCAACATAGAAAGGGTTCCGGTGTTATTAGACCAACAGAGAAAGGGTTCTGGTGGTAATAGACCAACAGAGATAGGGTTCCGCTGGTTATACAGTAGACCACCAGAGAAATGGTTCTGGTGGTAATACAATGGAACAAAAGAGAAAGGGTTCCGCTAGTATTACAGCATTCCAACAGAGAAAGGGTTCCGGTAGTAATTGACCGACATAGAAAAGGTTCCGCTGGTAATACTGTAGACCAACAGAGAAATGGTTCCGCTGTTAACAGGCCAACAGAAAAGGGTTCTGGTGATAATAGACCAACAGAGAAAGGGTTCTGGTGGTAATACAGTAGACCAACAGAGAAATGGTTCCGGTTATAATACAGTAGACCTCCAGAGAAAGGGTTCAGGTGGTAATAGACCAACAGAGAAAGAGTTCTGGTGGTAATACAGTAGACCAACAGAGAAGGGATCTGGTGGTATTACAGTAGACATACAGAGAAAGGGCTCCACTGGTAATACAGTAGACCGACAGAGAAATGGTTCCGCTGGTAACACAGTAGCCCAATATAGAAAGGGTTCCAATGGTACTAGACCAACAGAGAAAGGGTTCCGGTGTCAATACAGTAGACAAACAGATAAAGGGTTCCACTGGTAATACAGTAGACCAACAGAGAAAGGGTTCCATTGGTACTAGACCAACAGAGAAAGGGTTCCGGTGGCAATACAGTAGACTAACTGATAAATGGTTCCACTGGCAATCCAGTAGACCAACAGAGGAATGGTTCCGGTGGTATTACAGCAGACCAACAGAGAATGGGTTCCGGTGATAATACAGTAAACCAACAGAGAAAGGCTTCCCGTGGTAATACAGTAAACCAACAGAAAAGGGTTCTGGTGGTATTAGACCAACAGAGAAAGGGTTCCGTGGGTATTACAGTAGACCAACAGAGAATGGGTTCTGCTGGTAATACAGTAGACCAACAGAGAATGGGTTCCGGTGGTAATAGACCAACAGAGATAGCGTTCCGGTGGTAATACAGTAGACCAACAGATTAAGAGTTCCGCTGGTATTGCAGTAGACCAACATAGAATGGGTTCTGCTGGTAATACAGTAGACCAACAGAGAATGGGTTCCGGTGGTACTAGACCAACAGAGAAATGGTTCTGGTGGTAATAGACCAACAGAGATAGGGTTCCGCTGGTAATACAGTAGACCAACAGAGAAAGGGTTCCAGGAGTAATACAGTAGATCCAACAGAGCAAGAATTTCTAGTGGTAATAGACCAACAGAGATATGGTTCTGGGTGGTAATACAGTAGACAAACAGTGAAAGAGTTCCACTGGTAATACAGTAGACCAACAGAGAAAGGGTTCCAGTTGTAATACAGTAGTCCCAACAGAGAAAGCTTTCTAGTGGTAATAGATCAACAGAGATATGGTTCTGGGTGGTAATACAGTAGACAAATGGTGAAAGGGTTCCGCTGGTAATACAGTAGACCAACAGAGAAAGGGTTCTGGTCGGAATAGACCAACAGAGAAATGGTTCCGGTGGTAATACCCTAGACATACAGAGACAGGGTTCCGCTGGAAATACCTTAGACATGCAGAGAAAGGGTTCTGGTTGCAATACAGTAGACCAACAGAGAAAGGGTTCTCGTGGTAATAGACCAACAGAGGAAGGGTTCCAGTGGCAAAACAGTAGACCAACAGATAAAGGGTTCCTCTGATAATACAGTAGACCAACAGAGAATGGGTTCCGGTGGTAATACAGTAGTCCCAACAGAGAAAGGTTTCTAGTGGTAATAGACCAACAGAGATATGGTTCCGGTGGTAATACAGTCGACAAACAGAGAAAGCGTTCCGCTGGTAATAAAGTAGCCTAATAGAGAGAGTTTTCCGGTGGTACTAGACCAACACAGAAAGGGTTCCAGTGGCAAAACAGTAGACCAACAGATAAAGAGTTCCGCTGGTAATACAGTAGACCAACAGAGAAAGGGTTCCGGTGTTATTAGACCAACAGAGAAAGGGTTCTGGTGGTAATAGACCATCAGAGATAGGGTTCCGCTGGTGACCAACAGAGAAATGGTTCTGGTGGTAATACAGTGGACCAAAAGAGAAAAGGTTCTGCTGGTAATACAGTAGCCCAGCAGAGAAAGGGTTCCAGTAGTAATACAGTCGACCAAAAGAGAATTGGTTCCAGTGGTAATACAGTAGTCCCAACAGAGAAAGGTTTCTAGTGGTAATAGACCAACAGAGATATGGTTCCGGTGGTAATACAGTCGACAAACAGAGAAAGGGTTCCACTGGTAATACAGTAAACCAACAGAGAAAGGGTTTCAGAGGTAATTTACCAACAGAGAAAGTGTTCAGGTGGTAATAGACCAACAGATAAAGGGTTCCGGTGGTAATACAGTAAACAAACAGAGAAAGGGTTCCGGTGGTATTAGACCAACAGATAAAGGGTTCCGGTGGTAATACAGTAGACCAACAGATAAAGGGTTCCGCTGGTAATACAGTAGACCAACAGAGAAAGGGTTCCGGTGGTAATAGACCAACAAAGAAAGGGTTCCGCTGGTATTGCAGTAGAACAACAGAGAAACGGTTCCAGTAGTACTTCAATAGACCAAAATAGAAAAGGTTACAGTGGTAATACAGTAGACAAACAGAGAAAGGGTTCCAGTGGTAATAGACCAATAGAGAAATGGTTCCGGTGGTAATACAGTAGACCAACAGAGAAAGGGTTCCGGTGTTATTAGACCAACAGAGAAATGGTTCTGCTGGTAATAAAGTAGCCTAATAGAGAAAGGTTTCCGGTGGTACTAGACCAACACAGAAAGGGTTCCAGTGGCAAAACAGTAGACCAACAGATAAAGAGTTCCGCTGGTAAAAAAGTAGACCAACAGAGAAAGGGTTCCGGTGGTAATACAGTAGACCAACAGAGAAAGGGTTCCTCTGGTAATACAGTTAACCAACAGAGAAAGGGTTCAGGTGGTAATAGACCATCAGAGATAGGGTTCTGCTGGTGACCAACAGAGAAATGGTTCTGGTGGTAATACAGTGGTCCAAAAGAGAAAGGGTTCAGCTGGCAATACAGTAGCCCAACAGAGAAAGGGTTCCAGTAGTAATACAGTCGACCAAAAGAGAATGGGTTCCAGTGGTAATACAGTAGTCCCAACAGAGAAAGGTTTCTAGTGGTAATAGAACCAACAGAGATATGGTTCCGGTGGTAATACAGTCGACAAACAGAGAAAGCGTTCCGCTGGTAATAAAGTAGCCTAAGAGAGAGAGGTTTCTGGTGGTACTAGACCAACACAGAAAGGGTTCCAGTGGCAAAACAGTAGACCAACAGATAAAGAGTTCCGCTGGTAATACAGTAGACCAACAGAGAAAGGGTTCCGGTGGTAATACAGTAGACCAACAGAGAAAGGGTTATTTTGGTAATAGACCAACAGAGAAATGTTTCCGGTGGTAATACAGTAGACCAACAGAGAAAGGGTTCCGGTGTTATTAGACCAACAGAGAAATGGTTCCGCTGGTAATACGGTGGACCAAAAGAGAAAGGGTTCTGCTGGCAATACAGTAGCCCAACAGAGAAAGGGTTCCAGTAGTAATACAGTCGACCAAAAGAGAATGGGTTCCAGTGACAATACAGTAGTCCCAACAGAGAAAGGTTTCTAGTTGTAATAGACCAACAGAGATATGGTTCCGGTGGTAATACAGTCGACAAACAGAGAAAGCGTTCCGCTGGTAATAAAGTAGCCTAATAGAGAGAGGGTTCCGGTGGTACTAGACCAACACAGAAAGGGTTCCAGTGGCAAAACAGTAGACAGACAGATAAAGAGTTCCGCTGGTAATACAGTAGACCAACAGAGAAAGGGTTTTTGTGGTAATAGACCAACAGAGAAATGTTTCCGGTGGTAATACAGTAGACCAACAGAGAAAGGGTTCCGGTGTTATTAGACCAACAGAGAAAGGGTTCTGGTGGTAATAGACCATCAGAGATAGGGTTCCGCTGGTAACACAGGTGACCAACAGAGAAATTATTCTGGTAATACAGTGGACCGAAAGAGAAAGGGTTCCGCTGGTAATACAGTAGACCAACAGAGAAAGGGTTTTTGTGGTAATAGACCAACAGAGAAATGTTTCCGGTGGTAATACAGTAGACCAACAGAGAAAGGGTTCCGGTGGTAATACAGTAGCCCAACAGAGAAAGGGTTCCAGTAGTAATACAGTCGACCAAAAGAGAATGGGTTCCAGTGGTAATACAGTAGTCCCAGCAGCGAAAGGTTTCTAGTGGTAATAGACCAACAGAGATATGGTTCCGGTGGTAATACATTAGACAAACAGTGAAAGGGTTCCACTGGTAATACAGTAGACCAACAGAGAAATGGTTTCAGAGGTAATTTACCAACAGAGAAAGTGTTCAGGTGGTAATTCAGTAAACAAACAGAGAAAGGGTTCCGCTGGTATTGCAGAAGAACAACAGAGAAACGGTTCCGGTAGTACTACAATAGACCAAAATAGAAAAGGTCACAGTGGTAATACAGTAGACAAACAGAGAAAGGGTTCCAGTGGTAATAGACCAATAGAGAAATGGTTCCGGTGGTAATACAGCAGACCAACACAGAAAGGGTTCCTGTGTTATTAGACCAACAGAGAAATGGTTCCGCTGGTAATAAAGTAGCCTAATAGAGAAAGGTTTCCGCTGGTACTAGACCAACACAGAAAGGGTTCCAGTGGCAAAACAGTAGACCAACATATAAAGAGTTCCGCTGGTAATAAAGTAGACCAACAGAGAAAGGGTTCTGGTGGTAATATCCCAACAGAGAAAGGGTTCAGGTTGTAATACAGTAGACCAACAGAGACAGGGTTCCGGTTATAATACAGTAGACCAATACAGAATGGGTTCCAGTTGTAATACAGTAGACCAACAGAGAAATGGTTCTGGTCGTAATAGACCAACAGAGAAAGGGTTCCGGTGGTAATACCCTATACATACAGAGAAAGGGTTCTCCTGGTAATACAGTAGACAAACAGAGAAAGCGTTCTGCTGGTAATAAAGTAGCCTAATAGAGAAAGGGTTCCGGTGGTACTAGACCAACACAGAAAGGGTTCCAGTGGCAAAACAGTAGACCAACAAATAAAGGGTTCCGGTAGTAATAGACCAGCTGAGAAAGGGTTCCGGTGGTAATACAGTAGACCAACAGAGAAAGGGTTCCTCTGGTATTACAGTTAACCAACAGAGAAAGGGTTGGTAATAGTCCAACAGAGAAAGGGTTCTGGTGGTAATAGACCATCAGAGATAGGGTTCCGCTGGTGACCAACAGAGAAATGGTTCTGGTGGTAATACAGTGGACCAAAAGAGAAAAGGTTCCAGTAGTAATACAGTAGTCCCAACAGAGAAAGGTTTCTAGTGGTAATAGACCAACAGAGATATGGTTCCGGTGTTAATACAGTCGACAAAAAGAGAAAGGGTTCCGCTGGTAATAAAGTAGCCTAATAGAGAGAGGGTTCCAGTGGTACCAGACCAACACAGAAAGGGTTCCAGTGGCAAAACAGTAGACCAACAGATAAAGAGTTCCGCTGGTAATACAGTAGACCTACAGAGAAAGGGTTCCAGTAGTAATACAGTCGACCAAAAGAGAATGGGTTATTGTGGTGTTAGACCAACAGAGAAAGGGTTCTGGTGGTAATTGACCAACAGCGATAGGGTTCCGCTGGTTATACAGTAGACCAACAGAGAAATGGTTCTGGTGGTAATACAATGGAACAAAAGAGAAAGGGTTCCGCTAGTATTACAGCATTCCAACAGAGAAAGGATTCTGGTAGTAATTGACCGACATAGAAAAGGTTCCACTGGTAATACTGTAGACCAACAGAGAAATGGTTCCGCTGTTAACAGGCCAACATAAAAGGGTTCTGGTGATAATAGACCAACAGAGAAAGGGTTCTGGTGGTAATACAGTAGACCAACAGAGAAAGGGTTCCGGTTATAATACAGTAGACCTCCAGAGAAAGGGTTCAGGTGGTAATAGACCAACAGAGAAAGAGTTCTGGTGGTAATACAGTAGACCAACAGAGAAGGGATCTGGTGGTATTACAGTAGACATACAGAGAAAGGGCTCCACTGGTAATCCAGTAGACCAACATAGAAAGTGTTATTAGACCAACAGAGAAATTATTCTGGTAATACAGTGGACCAAAAGAGAAAGGGTTCCGATGGTAATACAGTAGACTAACAGATAAATGGTTACACTGGCAATCCAGTAGACCAACATAGAAAGGGTTCCGGTGTTATTAGACCAACAGAGAAAGGGTTCTGGTGGTAATAGACCAACAGAGATAGGGTTCCGCTGGTTATACAGTAGACCAACAGAGAAATGGTTCTGGTTGCAATACAATGGAACAACAGAGAAAGGGTTCTCGTGGTAATAGACCAACAGAGGAAGGGTTCCAGTGGCAAAACAGTAGACCAACAGATAAAGGGTTCTTCTGATAATACAGTAGACCAACAGAGAATGGGTTCCGGTGGTAATATCCCAACAGAGAAAGGGTTCAGGTTGTAATACAGTAGACCAACAGAGACAGGGTTCCGCTGGTAAAAGCTTAGACATGCAGAGAAAGGGTTCTGGTTGCAATACAGTAGACCAACAGAGAAAGGGTTCTCGTGGTAATAGACCAACAGAGGAAGGGTTCCGGTGGTATTACAGCAGACCAACAGAGAATGGGTTCCGGTGATAATACGGTAAACCAACAAAGGGTTCCTGTGGTAATACAGTAAACCAAAAGAAACAGGTTCTGGTGGTATTACACCAACAGAGAAAGGGTTCTGCTGGTAATACAGTAGACCAACAGAGAAAGGGTTCCGGTGGTAATAGACCATCAGAGAATGCGTTCTGGTGGTAATACAGTAGACCAACAGAGAAAAGGTTTTGCTGGTATTGCAGTAGACAAACATAGAAAAGGTTCTGGAGGTAATACAGTAGAGCAACAGAGAAATGGTTCCGCTGGTAATACAGTAAACAAACAGAGAAAGGGTTCCTGTGGTATTAGACCAACAGAGAAAGGTTTCTGGTGGTAATAGACCAACAGAGATAGGGTTCCGCTGGTAATACAGTAGACCAACAGAGAAATGGTTCTGGTGGTAATTCAATCGACCACAAGAGAAAGGGTTCCGCTGGTATTACAGCAGCCCAACAGAGAAAGGGTTCCGGTAGTAATCGACCAACATAGAAAGGGTTCCACTGGTTATACAGTAGACCAACAAAGAAATGGTTCCGCTGGTAACAGACCAACAGAGAAAGGGTTCCGGTTATAATACAGTAGACCAACAGAAAAGGGTTCTGGTGATAATAGACCAACAGAGAAAGGGTTCCGGTGGTAATACAGTAGACCAACAGAGACAGGGTTCCGGTTATAATGCAGTAGACCAACAGAGAAAGGCTTTCACTGGTAACAGACCAACAGAGAAAGGGTTCCGATTATAATACAGTAAACCAACAGAGAAAGGGTTCTGGTCGTAGTAGACCAACAGAGACAGGGTTCCGGTGGTAATACCCTAGACATACAGAGAAAGGGTTCCCCTGGTAATACAGTGGACAAACAGAGAAAGCGTTCCACTGGTAATAAACTAGCCTAATAGAGAAAGGTTTCCGGTGGTACTAGACCAACACAGAAAGGGTTCCAGTGGCAAAACAGTAGACCAACAGATAAAGGGTTTGGCTGGTAATATAGTAGACCAACAAAGAAAGGGTTCCGGTGGTAATAGACCAACAGAGACAGGGTTACGGTGGTATTAGAGCAGACCAACAGAGAATGGGTTCTGTTGATAGTACAGTAGACCAACAGATAAAGCATTCCGGTGGTAATCCAGAAGACCAACAGAGAAAGGGTTCCGGTGTTAATAGATGAACAAAGAAAGGGTTCCGCTGGTATTGCAGTAGACCAACAGAGAAAGGGTTCCAGTAGTAATACAGTAGACCAAAAGAGAATGTGTTCCAGTGGTAAATAAGTAGTCCCAACAGAGAAAGGTTTCCACTGGTAATACAGTAAACAAACAGAGAAACGGTTCCGGTGGTATTAGACCAACAGAGAACAAGTTCTGGTGGTAATAGACCAACAGAGATTGGGTTCTGCTGGTAATACAGTAGACAAACAGAGAAATGGTTCTGGTTGTAATGCAATTAAACAAAAGAGAAAGGGTTCCACTGGTATTACAGTAGCCCAACAAAGAAATGGTTCCAGTGGTAATCGACCAACAGAGAAAGGGTTCCGCTGGTAATACAGTCAACAAACAGAGAAAGGTTTACGGTTGTATTAGACCAACAGAGAAAGGCTTCTGGTGGTAATAGACCAACGAAGATAGGGTTTCGCTGGTAATACCGGTGACCAACAGAGAAATGGTTCTGGTGGTAATACATTAGACCAAAAGAGAAAGGGTGCCGCTGGTAACAGACCAACAGAGAAAGGGTTCCGGTTATAATACAGTAGACCAACAGAAAAGGGTTCTGGTGATAATAGACCAACAGAGAAAGGGTTCCGGTGGTAATACAGTAGACCAACAGAGACAGAGTTCCGGTTATAATACAGTAGACAATGTCGTGGAAATTTCCTCTATTTACCAAATCATGGGAGCAAACCACACACACAAGTCAGAGTTAGTTATAAAAGTCCATCTTTAATTATATGAGCTCTATCACAACCCTGTGACTCTCAGATTGATTCAGTGTCTCCCAGTGAATCCTCTGAGAGCCCCCTTACAATGCAACTGAGTTCCTTTAATAGCAAAGACACACATAGTCAGACAGCATAGACATAACTCATCGTTCAGCTTTGTCTCCTTTCCCAAACCCAGAACCATAAACCAATCCTCCATTACAACAGGCATATATCAAATTGTCATTTAGATACAACCCACTCTAAATACAAACTCCTGGACAAACTCACGGAGAGGAGGGTGAGGCTATAGTTTAAGATAGAAACAACACTGCAACCCTTCTTTCCCCACTAGAAAAGGTAGGGAGTAAAAGATATGTTTACACATGATGACACTTTGACCTCTCCCCTCTCAGCGGCCATGCAACTTAGTCTTGACATAGAACAGATACTTCAACCCTGCCCACAGTATTATACAAAAATACCATTCTGATGAGAATTAACTTACACACATTTGATAAATATAAAACATCTTACATATGTTACCAACAAATTCTGAATCTTCCCTAACAACAAACAGAAAGCTTTCCGCTGGTAATAAAGTACCCTAATAGAGAAAAGTTTCCGGTGGTACTAGACCAACACAGAAAGTGTTCCAGTGGCAAAACAGTAGACCAACAGATAAAGGGTTCCGCTGGTAATACAGAAGACCAACAGAGAAAGGGTTCCGGTGGTAATAGACCAACAAACGAAAGGGTTACGGTGGTATTAGAGCAGACCAACAGAGAATGGGTTCCAGTGATAGTACAGTAGACCAACAGATAAAACCTTCCGGTGGTAATCCAGAAGACCAACAAAGAAAGGGTTCCGGTGGTAATAGACCAACAAAGAAATGGTTCCGCTGCTATTGCAGTAGACCAACAGAGAAATGGTTCCAGTAGTAATACAGTAGACCAAAAGAGAATGTGTTCCAGTGGTAATAGAGTAGTCCCTAGAGAAAGGTTTCAGAAGACCAACAGAGAAAGGGTTCCACTGGTAATACAATAAACAAACAGAGAAAGGGTTCCGGTAGTATTAGACCAACAGAGAACAGGTTCTGGTGGTAATAGACCAACAGAGAAATGGTTCCAGTTATAATACAGTAGACCAATAGAGAAAGGCTGCCGGTGGTAATACAATAGACCAAAAGAGAAAGGGTTCTGGTCGTACTAGACCAACAGAAAAAGGGTTCCGGTGGTAATAGGCCAACAGAGAAAGAGTTCCGGTGGTATTACAGTAATCTAACAGAGAAAGGGTTCCGGTTGTAATAGACCAAAAGAGAAAGGGTTCCATTGGTAATACAGTAGACCAACAGAGAAAGGGTTCTGGTGTTAATAGACCAACAGATAAAGGGTTCCGGTGGTAATACACTAGACCAACAGAGAAAGGGGTCTGATGGTAATACAGTAGACCAACAGAGAAAGGGTTCCGGTGGTAATACAGTAGACCAACAGAGAAAGATTTCCACTGACTATACAGGAGACCAACAGAGGATAGATTCCGGTGTTAATAGACCAACATAGAAATGGTTCTGCTGGTAATACAGTAGACCAAAAGACAAATGGTTCCGCTGGTAGCAGACCAACAGAGAAAGGGTTCCGGTTATAATACAGTAGACCACCAGAGAAAGGGTTCCGGTGTTATTAGACCAACAGAGAAAGGGTTCTGGTGGTAATAGACCATCAGAGATAGGGTTCCGCTGGTGACCAACAGAGAAATGGTTCTGGTGGTAATACAGTGGACCAAAAGAGAAAAGGTTCTGCTGGTAATACAGTAGCCCAGCAGAGAAAGGGTTCCAGTAGTAATACAGTCGACCAAAAGATAATGGGTTCCAGTGGTAATACAGTAGTCCCAGCAGAGAAAGGTTTCTAGTGGTAATAGACCAACAGAGATATGGTTCCGGTGGTAATACAGTAGACAAACAGCGAAAGGGTTCCACTGGTAATACAGTAAACCAACAGAGAAAGGGTTTCAGAGGTAATTTACCAACAGAGAAAGTGTTCAGGTGGTAATAGACCAACAGATAAAGGGTTCCGGTGGTAATACAGTAAACAAACAGAGAAAGGGTTCCGGTGGTATTAGACCAACAGATAAAGGGTTCCGGTGGTAATACAGTAGACCAACAGATAAAGGGTTCCGCTGGTAATACAGTAGACCAACAGAGAAAGGGTTCCGGTGGTAATAGACCAACAAAGAAAGGGTTCCGCTGGTATTGCAGTAGAACAACAGAGAAACGGTTCCAGTAGTACTTCAATAGACCAAAATAGAAAAGGTTACAGTGGTAATACAGTAGACAAACAGAGAAAGGGTTCCAGTGGTAATAGACCAATAGAGAAATGGTTCCGGTGGTAATACAGTAGACCAACAGAGAAAGGGTTCCGGTGTTATTAGACCAACAGAGAAATGGTTCTGCTGGTAATAAAGTAGCCTAATAGAGAAAGGTTTCCGGTGGTACTAGACCAACACAGAAAGGGTTCCAGTGGCAAAACAGTAGACCAACAGATAAAGAGTTCCGCTGGTAAAAAAGTAGACCAACAGAGAAAGGGTTCCGGTGGTAATACAGTAGACCAACAGAGAAAGGGTTCCTCTGGTAATACAGTTAACCAACAGAGAAAGGGTTCAGGTGGTAATAGACCATCAGAGATAGGGTTCTGCTGGTGACCAACAGAGAAATGGTTCTGGTGGTAATACAGTGGTCCAAAAGAGAAAGGGTTCAGCTGGCAATACAGTAGCCCAACAGAGAAAGGGTTCCAGTAGTAATACAGTCGACCAAAAGAGAATGGGTTCCAGTGGTAATACAGTAGTCCCAACAGAGAAAGGTTTCTAGTGGTAATAGAACCAACAGAGATATGGTTCCGGTGGTAATACAGTCGACAAACAGAGAAAGCGTTCCGCTGGTAATAAAGTAGCCTAAGAGAGAGAGGTTTCTGGTGGTACTAGACCAACACAGAAAGGGTTCCAGTGGCAAAACAGTAGACCAACAGATAAAGAGTTCCGCTGGTAATACAGTAGACCAACAGAGAAAGGGTTCCGGTGGTAATACAGTAGACCAACAGAGAAAGGGTTATTTTGGTAATAGACCAACAGAGAAATGTTTCCGGTGGTAATACAGTAGACCAACAGAGAAAGGGTTCCGGTGTTATTAGACCAACAGAGAAATGGTTCCGCTGGTAATACGGTGGACCAAAAGAGAAAGGGTTCCGCTGGCAATACAGTAGCCCAACAGAGAAAGGGTTCCAGTAGTAATACAGTCGACCAAAAGAGAATGGGTTCCAGTGACAATACAGTAGTCCCAACAGAGAAAGGTTTCTAGTTGTAATAGACCAACAGAGATATGGTTCCGGTGGTAATACAGTCGACAAACAGAGAAAGCGTTCCGCTGGTAATAAAGTAGCCTAATAGAGAGAGGGTTCCGGTGGTACTAGACCAACACAGAAAGGGTTCCAGTGGCAAAACAGTAGACAGACAGATAAAGAGTTCCGCTGGTAATACAGTAGACCAACAGAGAAAGGGTTTTTGTGGTAATAGACCAACAGAGAAATGTTTCCGGTGGTAATACAGTAGACCAACAGAGAAAGGGTTCCGGTGTTATTAGACCAACAGAGAAAGGGTTCTGGTGGTAATAGACCATCAGAGATAGGGTTCCGCTGGTAACACAGGTGACCAACAGAGAAATTATTCTGGTAATACAGTGGACCAAAAGAGAAAGGGTTCCGCTGGTAATACAGTAGACCAACAGAGAAAGGGTTTTTGTGGTAATAGACCAACAGAGAAATGTTTCCGGTGGTAATACAGTAGACCAACAGAGAAAGGGTTCCGGTGGTAATACAGTAGCCCAACAGAGAAAGGGTTCCAGTAGTAATACAGTCGACCAAAAGAGAATGGGTTCCAGTGGTAATACAGTAGTCCCAGCAGCGAAAGGTTTCTAGTGGTAATAGACCAACAGAGATATGGTTCCGGTGGTAATACATTAGACAAACAGTGAAAGGGTTCCACTGGTAATACAGTAGACCAACAGAGAAATGGTTTCAGAGGTAATTTACCAACAGAGAAAGTGTTCAGGTGGTAATTCAGTAAACAAACAGAGAAAGGGTTCCGCTGGTATTGCAGAAGAACAACAGAGAAACGGTTCCGGTAGTACTACAATAGACCAAAATAGAAAAGGTCACAGTGGTAATACAGTAGACAAACAGAGAAAGGGTTCCAGTGGTAATAGACCAATAGAGAAATGGTTCCGGTGGTAATACAGCAGACCAACACAGAAAGGGTTCCTGTGTTATTAGACCAACAGAGAAATGGTTCCGCTGGTAATAAAGTAGCCTAATAGAGAAAGGTTTCCGCTGGTACTAGACCAACACAGAAAGGGTTCCAGTGGCAAAACAGTAGACCAACATATAAAGAGTTCCGCTGGTAATAAAGTAGACCAACAGAGAAAGGATTCTGGTGGTAATATCCCAACAGAGAAAGGGTTCAGGTTGTAATACAGTAGACCAACAGAGACAGGGTTCCGGTTATAATACAGTAGACCAATACAGAATGGGTTCCAGTTGTAATACAGTAGACCAACAGAGAAATGGTTCTGGTCGTAATAGACCAACAGAGAAAGGGTTCCGGTGGTAATACCCTATACATACAGAGAAAGGGTTCTCCTGGTAATACAGTAGACAAACAGAGAAAGCGTTCTGCTGGTAATAAAGTAGCCTAATAGAGAAAGGGTTCCGGTGGTACTAGACCAACACAGAAAGGGTTCCAGTGGCAAAACAGTAGACCAACAAATAAAGGGTTCCGGTAGTAATAGACCAGCTGAGAAAGGGTTCCGGTGGTAATACAGTAGACCAACAGAGAAAGGGTTCCTCTGGTATTACAGTTAACCAACAGAGAAAGGGTTGGTAATAGTCCAACAGAGAAAGGGTTCTGGTGGTAATAGACCATCAGAGATAGGGTTCCGCTGGTGACCAACAGAGAAATGGTTCTGGTGGTAATACAGTGGACCAAAAGAGAAAAGGTTCCAGTAGTAATACAGTAGTCCCAACAGAGAAAGGTTTCTAGTGGTAATAGACCAACAGAGATATGGTTCCGGTGTTAATACAGTCGACAAAAAGAGAAAGGGTTCCGCTGGTAATAAAGTAGCCTAATAGAGAGAGGGTTCCAGTGGTACCAGACCAACACAGAAAGGGTTCCAGTGGCAAAACAGTAGACCAACAGATAAAGAGTTCCGCTGGTAATACAGTAGACCTACAGAGAAAGGGTTCCAGTAGTAATACAGTCGACCAAAAGAGAATGGGTTATTGTGGTGTTAGACCAACAGAGAAAGGGTTCTGGTGGTAATTGACCAACAGCGATAGGGTTCCGCTGGTTATACAGTAGACCAACAGAGAAATGGTTCTGGTGGTAATACAATGGAACAAAAGAGAAAGGGTTCCGCTAGTATTACAGCATTCCAACAGAGAAAGGATTCCGGTAGTAATTGACCGACATAGAAAAGGTTCCACTGGTAATACTGTAGACCAACAGAGAAATGGTTCCGCTGTTAACAGGCCAACATAAAAGGGTTCTGGTGATAATAGACCAACAGAGAAAGGGTTCTGGTGGTAATACAGTAGACCAACAGAGAAAGGGTTCCGGTTATAATACAGTAGACCTCCAGAGAAAGGGTTCAGGTGGTAATAGACCAACAGAGAAAGAGTTCTGGTGGTAATACAGTAGACCAACAGAGAAGGGATCTGGTGGTATTACAGTAGACATACAGAGAAAGGGCTCCACTGGTAATCCAGTAGACCAACATAGAAAGTGTTATTAGACCAACAGAGAAATTATTCTGGTAATACAGTGGACCAAAAGAGAAAGGGTTCCGATGGTAATACAGTAGACTAACAGATAAATGGTTACACTGGCAATCCAGTAGACCAACATAGAAAGGGTTCCGGTGTTATTAGACCAACAGAGAAAGGGTTCTGGTGGTAATAGACCAACAGAGATAGGGTTCCGCTGGTTATACAGTAGACCAACAGAGAAATGGTTCTGGTTGCAATACAATGGAACAACAGAGAAAGGGTTCTCGTGGTAATAGACCAACAGAGGAAGGGTTCCAGTGGCAAAACAGTAGACCAACAGATAAAGGGTTCTTCTGATAATACAGTAGACCAACAGAGAATGGGTTCCGGTGGTAATATCCCAACAGAGAAAGGGTTCAGGTTGTAATACAGTAGACCAACAGAGACAGGGTTCCGCTGGTAATACCTTAGACATGCAGAGAAAGGGTTCTGGTTGCAATACAGTAGACCAACAGAGAAAGGGTTCTCGTGGTAATAGACCAACAGAGGAAGGGTTCCTGTGGTATTACAGCAGACCAACAGAGAATGGGTTCCGGTGATAATACGGTAAACCAACAAAGGGTTCCTGTGGTAATACAGTAAACCAAAAGAAACAGGTTCTGGTGGTATTACACCAACAGAGAAAGGGTTCTGCTGGTAATACAGTAGACCAACAGAGAAAGGGTTCCGGTGGTAATAGACCATCAGAGAATGCGTTCTGGTGGTAATACAGTAGACCAACAGAGAAAAGGTTTTGCTGGTATTGCAGTAGACAAACATAGAAAAGGTTCTGGAGGTAATACAGTAGAGCAACAGAGAAATGGTTCCGCTGGTAATACAGTAAACAAACAGAGAAAGGGTTCCTGTGGTATTAGACCAACAGAGAAAGGTTTCTGGTGGTAATAGACCAACAGAGATAGGGTTCCGCTGGTAATACAGTAGACCAACAGAGAAATGGTTCTGGTGGTAATTCAATCGACCACAAGAGAAAGGGTTCCGCTGGTATTACAGCAGCCCAACAGAGAAAGGGTTCCGGTAGTAATCGACCAACATAGAAAGGGTTCCACTGGTTATACAGTAGACCAACAAAGAAATGGTTCCGCTGGTAACAGACCAACAGAGAAAGGGTTCCGGTTATAATACAGTAGACCAACAGAAAAGGGTTCTGGTGATAATAGACCAACAGAGAAAGGGTTCCGGTGGTAATACAGTAGACCAACAGAGACAGGGTTCCGGTTATAATGCAGTAGACCAACAGAGAAAGGCTTTCACTGGTAACAGACCAACAGAGAAAGGGTTCCGATTATAATACAGTAAACCAACAGAGAAAGGGTTCTGGTCGTAGTAGACCAACAGAGACAGGGTTCCGGTGGTAATACCCTAGACATACAGAGAAAGGGTTCCCCTGGTAATACAGTGGACAAACAGAGAAAGCGTTCCACTGGTAATAAACTAGCCTAATAGAGAAAGGTTTCCGGTGGTACTAGACCAACACAGAAAGGGTTCCAGTGGCAAAACAGTAGACCAACAGATAAAGGGTTTGGCTGGTAATATAGTAGACCAACAAAGAAAGGGTTCCGGTGGTAATAGACCAACAGAGACAGGGTTACGGTGGTATTAGAGCAGACCAACAGAGAATGGGTTCCGTTGATAGTACAGTAGACCAACAGATAAAGCATTCCGGTGGTAATCCAGAAGACCAACAGAGAAAGGGTTCCGGTGTTAATAGATGAACAAAGAAAGGGTTCCGCTGGTATTGCAGTAGACCAACAGAGAAAGGGTTCCAGTAGTAATACAGTAGACCAAAAGAGAATGTGTTCCAGTGGTAAATAAGTAGTCCCAACAGAGAAAGGTTTCCACTGGTAATACAGTAAACAAACAGAGAAACGGTTCCGGTGGTATTAGACCAACAGAGAACAAGTTCTGGTGGTAATAGACCAACAGAGATTGGGTTCTGCTGGTAATACAGTAGACAAACAGAGAAATGGTTCTGGTTGTAATGCAATTAAACAAAAGAGAAAGGGTTCCACTGGTATTACAGTAGCCCAACAAAGAAATGGTTCCAGTGGTAATCGACCAACAGAGAAAGGGTTCCGCTGGTAATACAGTCAACAAACAGAGAAAGGTTTACGGTTGTATTAGACCAACAGAGAAAGGCTTCTGGTGGTAATAGACCAACGAAGATAGGGTTTCGCTGGTAATACCGGTGACCAACAGAGAAATGGTTCTGGTGGTAATACATTAGACCAAAAGAGAAAGGGTGCCGCTGGTAACAGACCAACAGAGAAAGGGTTCCGGTTATAATACAGTAGACCAACAGAAAAGGGTTCTGGTGATAATAGACCAACAGAGAAAGGGTTCCGGTGGTAATACAGTAGACCAACAGAGACAGAGTTCCGGTTATAATACAGTAGACAATGTCGTGGAAATTTCCTCTATTTACCAAATCATGGGAGCAAACCACACACACAAGTCAGAGTTAGTTATAAAAGTCCATCTTTAATTATATGAGCTCTATCACAACCCTGTGACTCTCAGATTGATTCAGTGTCTCCCAGTGAATCCTCTGAGAGCCCCCTTACAATGCAACTGAGTTCCTTTAATAGCAAAGACACACATAGTCAGACAGCATAGACATAACTCATCGTTCAGCTTTGTCTCCTTTCCCAAACCCAGAACCATAAACCAATCCTCCATTACAACAGGCATATATCAAATTGTCATTTAGATACAACCCACTCTAAATACAAACTCCTGGACAAACTCACGGAGAGGAGGGTGAGGCTATAGTTTAAGATAGAAACAACACTGCAACCCTTCTTTCCCCACTAGAAAAGGTAGGGAGTAAAAGATATGTTTACACATGATGACACTTTGACCTCTCCCCTCTCAGCGGCCATGCAACTTAGTCTTGACATAGAACAGATACTTCAACCCTGCCCACAGTATTATACAAAAATACCATTCTGATGAGAATTAACTTACACACATTTGATAAATATAAAACATCTTACATATGTTACCAACAAATTCTGAATCTTCCCTAACAACAAACAGAAAGCTTTCCGCTGGTAATAAAGTACCCTAATAGAGAAAAGTTTCCGGTGGTACTAGACCAACACAGAAAGTGTTCCAGTGGCAAAACAGTAGACCAACAGATAAAGGGTTCCGCTGGTAATACAGAAGACCAACAGAGAAAGGGTTCCGGTGGTAATAGACCAACAAACGAAAGGGTTACGGTGGTATTAGAGCAGACCAACAGAGAATGGGTTCCAGTGATAGTACAGTAGACCAACAGATAAAGCCTTCCGGTGGTAATCCAGAAGACCAACAAAGAAAGGGTTCCGGTGGTAATAGACCAACAAAGAAATGGTTCCGCTGCTATTGCAGTAGACCAACAGAGAAATGGTTCCAGTAGTAATACAGTAGACCAAAAGAGAATGTGTTCCAGTGGTAATAGAGTAGTCCCTAGAGAAAGGTTTCAGAAGACCAACAGAGAAAGGGTTCCACTGGTAATACAATAAACAAACAGAGAAAGGGTTCCGGTAGTATTAGACCAACAGAGAACAGGTTCTGGTGGTAATAGACCAACAGAGAAATGGTTCCAGTTATAATACAGTAGACCAATAGAGAAAGGCTGCCGGTGGTAATACAATAGACCAAAAGAGAAAGGGTTCTGGTCGTACTAGACCAACAGAAAAAGGGTTCCGGTGGTAATAGGCCAACAGAGAAAGAGTTCCGGTGGTATTACAGTAATCTAACAGAGAAAGGGTTCCGGTTGTAATAGACCAAAAGAGAAAGGGTTCCATTGGTAATACAGTAGACCAACAGAGAAAGGGTTCTGGTGTTAATAGACCAACAGATAAAGGGTTCCGGTGGTAATACACTAGACCAACAGAGAAAGGGGTCTGATGGTAATACAGTAGACCAACAGAGAAAGGGTTCCGGTGGTAATACAGTAGACCAACAGAGAAAGATTTCCACTGACTATACAGGAGACCAACAGAGGATAGATTCCGGTGTTAATAGACCAACATAGAAATGGTTCTGCTGGTAATACAGTAGACCAAAAGACAAATGGTTCCGCTGGTAGCAGACCAACAGAGAAAGGGTTCCGGTTATAATACAGTAGACCACCAGAGAAAGGGTTCTGGTGGTAATAGACCAACAGAGAAAGGGTTCCCCTGGTAATACAGTAAACAAACAGAGAAAGCGTTCCGCTGTTAATTAAGTTGCCTAATAGAGAAAGGTTTCCGGAGGTACTAGACCAACACAGAAAGGGTTCCAGTGTCGACACGGTAGACCAACAGAGAAAGGGTTCCGGTGGTAATAGACCAACAGTGAAAGGGTTACGGTGGTATTAGAGCAGACCAACAGAGATTGGGTTCCGGTGATAGTACAGCAGACCAACAGGTAAAGCCTTCCAGTGGTAATCCAGAAGACCAACAGAGAAAGGGTTCCACTGGTATTACAGCAGCCCAACAGAGAAAGGGTTCCGGTAGTAATCGACCAACATAGAAAGGGTTCTGCTGGTAATACAGTAGACCAACTTAGAAATTGTTCCGCTGGTAACAGACAAAAGGGTTCCGGTGGTAATACAGTAGACCAACAGAGAAATGCTTCCGCTGGTAATACAGTCAACAAACAGAGAAAGGTTTCCGGTTGTAATAGACCAACAGAGAAAAGGTTCCGGTGGTATTATAGCAAACCAACAGAGAATGGGTTCCGGTGATAGTACAGTAGACCAACAGATAAAGCCTTCCAGGGGTAATCCATAAGACCAACAGAGAAAGGGTTCCAGTGGTAATAGACCAACAAAGAAAGGTTTCCGCTGGTATTACAGTAGACCAAAATAGAAAGGGTTCCATTGGTAATACAGTAGACCAACAGAGAAAGGGTTCCGGTAGTAATCGACCAACATAGAAAGGGTTCCGCTGGTAATACAGTAGACCAACTTAGAAATTGTTCCGCTGGTAACAGACCAACAGACAAAAGGGTTCCGGTTATAATACAGTAGACCAACAGAGAAATGGTTCTGGTGGTAATACAATGAACCAAAAGAGAAAGGGTTCCACTGGTATTACAGTAGCCCAACAAAGAAAGTTTTCCGGTGGTAATCGACCAACAGAGAAAGGGTTATGGTTATAATACAGTAGACCAACAGAGAAATGGTTCTGATGGTAATAGACCAACATAGAAATGGTTCCGGTGGTAATACAGTAGACCAACAGAGACAGGATTCCGGTTATAATACAGTAGACCAATAGAGAAAGGCTTCCGCTGGTAATACAGTCAACAAACAGAGAAAGGTTTCCGGTTGGAATAGACCAACAGAGAAAGGGTTCTGGTGGTAATAGACCAACGAAGATAGGGTTCCGCTGGTAATATCGGTGACCAACAGAAAAATGGTTCTGGGGTAATACAGTGGACCAAAAGAGAAAGGGTTCCGCTGGTAATACAGTAGACCAACCGAGAAAGGGTTCCGCTGGTAACAGCCCAACAGAGAAAGGGTTCCGGTTATAATACAGTAGACCAACAGAAAAGGGTTCTGGTTATAATAGACCAACAGAGAAAAGGTTCCGGTGGTAATACAGTAGACCAACAGAGACAGGGTTCCGGTTATAATACAGTGGACCAACAGAGAAAGGGTTCTGGTGGTAATAGACCAACAGAGAAAGGGTTCCACTGGTAACAGACCAACAGAGAAAGGGTTCCGGTTATAATACAGTAAACCAACAGAGAAAGGGTTCTGGTCGTAATAGACCAACAGAGAAAGGGTTCCGGTAGTAATACCCTAGACATGCAGACAAAGGGTTCCCCTGGTAATACAGTAGACAAACAGAGAAAGCGTTCCGCTGGTAATAAAGTAGCCTAATAGAGAAAGGTTTCTGGTGGTACTAGACCAACACAGAAAGGGTTCCAGTGGCAAAACAGTAGACCAACATATAAAGGGTTCCGCTGGTAATACTGTAGACCAACAGAGAAAGGGTTCCGGTGGTAATAGACCAACAGAGAAAGGGTTCCGGTGGTATTATAGCAAACCAACAGAGAATGGGTTCCGGTGATAGTACAGTAGACCAACAGATAAAGCCTTCCAGGGGTAATCCATAAGACCAACAGAGAAAGGGTTCCAGTGGTAATAGACCAACAAAGAAAGGGTTCCGCTGGTATTGCAGTAGACCAACAGAGAAAGGGTTCCAGTAGTAATACAGTAGACCAAAAGAGAATGTGTTCCAGCTGTAATACAGTAGTCCCAACAGAGAAAGGTTTCCGGTGGTAATACAGTAGACCAACAGAGAAAGGGTTCCACTGGTAATACAGTAAACAAACAGAGAAAGGGTTCCGATGGTATTACAGTAGCCCAACAGAGAACATGTTTTTGTGGTAATATACCAACAGAGAATGGGTTCCAGTGATAGTACAGTAGACCAACAGATAAAGCCTTCCGGTGGTAATCCAGAAGACCAACAAAGAAAGGGTTCCGGTGGTAATAGACCAACAAAGAAAGGGTTCCGCTGCTATTGCAGTAGACCAAAAGAGAATGTGTTCCAGTGGTAATAGAGTAGTCCCAACAGAGAAAGGTTTCAGAAGACCAACAGAGAAAGGGTTCCACTGGTAATACAATAAACAAACAGAGAAAGGGTTCCGGTAGTATTAGACCAACAGAGAACAGGTTCTGGTGGTAATAGACCAACAGAGAAATGGTTCCGGTTATAATACAGTAGACCAATAGAGAAAGGCTGCCGGTGGTAATACAATAGACCAAAAGAGAAAGGGTTCTGGTCGTACTAGACCAACAGAAAAAGGGTTCCGGTGGTAATAGGCCAACAGAGAAAGAGTTCCGGTGGTATTACAGTAATCTAACAGAGAAAGGGTTCCGGTTGTAATAGACCAAAAGAGAAAGGGTTCCATTGGTAATACAGTAGACCAACAGAGAAAGGGTTCTGGTGTTAATAGACCAACAGATAAAGGGTTCCGGTGGTAATACACTAGACCAACAGAGAAAGGGGTCTGATGGTAATACAGTAGACCAACAGAGAAAGGGTTCCGGTGGTAATACAGTAGACCAACAGAGAAAGATTTCCACTGACTATACAGGAGACCAACAGAGGATAGATTCCGGTGTTAATAGACCAACATAGAAATGGTTCCGCTGGTAATACAGTAGACCAAAAGACAAATGGTTCCGCTGGTAGCAGACCAACAGAGAAAGGGTTCCGGTTATAATACAGTAGACCACCAGAGAAAGGGTTCTGGTGGTAATAGACCAACAGAGAAAGGGTTCCCCTGGTAATACAGTAGACAAACAGAGAAAGCGTTCCGCTGTTAATTAAGTTGCCTAATAGAGAAAGGTTTCCGGAGGTACTAGACCAACACAGAAAGGGTTCCAGTGTCGACTCGGTAGACCAACAGAGAAAGGGTTCCGGTGGTAATAGACCAACAGTGAAGGGGTTACGGTGGTATTAGAGCAGACCAACAGAGATTGGGTTCCGGTGATAGTACAGCAGACCAACAGGTAAAGCCTTCCGGTGGTAATCCAGAAGACCAACAGAGAAAAGGTTCCGCTGGTATTACAGCAGCCCAACAGAGAAAGGGTTCCGGTAGTAATCGACCAACATAGAAAGGGTTCTGCTGGTAATACAGTAGACCAACTTAGAAATTGTTCCGCTGGTAACAGACAAAAGGGTTCCGGTTATAATACAGTAGACCAATAGAGAAAGGCTTCCGGTGGTAATACAGTAGACCAACAGAGAAATGCTTCCGCTGGTAATACAGTCAACAAACAGAGAAAGGTTTCCGGTTGTAATAGACCAACAGAGAAAAGGTTCCGGTGGTATTATAGCAAACCAACAGAGAATGGGTTCCGGTGATAGTACAGTAGACCAACAGATAAAGCCTTCCAGGGGTAATCCATAAGACCAAAATAGAAAGGGTTCCATTGGTAATACAGTAGACCAACAGAGAAAGGGTTCCGGTAGTAATCGACCAACATAGAAAGGGTTCCGCTGGTAATACAGTAGACCAACTTAGAAATTGTTCCGCTGGTAACAGACCAACAGACAAAAGGGTTCCGGTTATAATACAGTAGACCAACAGAGAAATGGTTCTGGTGGTAATACAATGAACCAAAAGAGAAAGGGTTCCACTGGTATTACAGTAGCCCAACAAAGAAAGTTTTCCGGTGGTAATCGACCAACAGAGAAAGGGTTATGGTTATAATACAGTAGACCAACAGAGAAATGGTTCTGATGGTAATATACCAACATAGAAATGGTTCCGGTGGTAATACAGTAGACCAACAGAGACAGGATTCCGGTTATAATACAGTAGACCAATAGAGAAAGGCTTCCGCTGGTAATACAGTCAACAAACAGAGAAAGGTTTCCGGTTGGAATAGACCAACAGAGAAAGGGTTCTGGTGGTAATAGACCAACGAAGATAGGGTTCCGCTGGTAATATCGGTGACCAACAGAAAAATGGTTCTGGTGGTAATATGGTGGACCAAAAGAGAAAGGGTTCCGCTGGTAATACAGTAGACCAACCGAGAAAGGGTTCCGCTGGTAACAGCCCAACAGAGAAAGGGTTCCGGTTATAATACAGTAGACCAACAGAAAAGGGTTCTGGTTATAATAGACCAACAGAGAAAGGGTTCCGGTTATAATACAGTAGACCACCAGAGAAAGGGTTCTGGTGGTAATAGACCAACAGAGAAAGGGTTCCCCTGGTAATACAGTAGACAAACAGAGAAAGCGTTCCGCTGTTAATTAAGTTGCCTAATAGAGAAAGGTTTCCGGAGGTACTAGACCAACACAGAAAGGGTTCCAGTGTCGACACGGTAGACCAACAGAGAAAGGGTTCCGGTGGTAATAGACCAACAGTGAAGGGGTTACGGTGGTATTAGAGCAGACCAACAGAGATTGGGTTCCGGTGATAGTACAGCAGACCAACAGGTAAAGCCTTCCGGTGGTAATCCAGAAGACCAACAGAGAAAAGGTTCCGCTGGTATTACAGCAGCCCAACAGAGAAAGGGTTCCGGTAGTAATCGACCAACATAGAAAGGGTTCTGCTGGTAATACAGTAGACCAACAGAGAAATGCTTCCGCTGGTAATACAGTCAACAAACAGAGAAAGGTTTCCGGTTGTAATAGACCAACAGAGAAAAGGTTCCGGTGGTATTATAGCAAACCAACAGAGAATGGGTTCCGGTGATAGTACAGTAGACCAACAGATAAAGCCTTCCAGGGGTAATCCATAAGACCAAAATAGAAAGGGTTCCATTGGTAATACAGTAGACCAACAGAGAAAGGGTTCCGGTAGTAATCGACCAACATAGAAAGGGTTCCGCTGGTAATACAGTAGACCAACTTAGAAATTGTTCCGCTGGTAACAGACCAACAGACAAAAGGGTTCCGGTTATAATACAGTAGACCAACAGAGAAATGGTTCTGGTGGTAATACAATGAACCAAAAGAGAAAGGGTTCCACTGGTATTACAGTAGCCCAACAAAGAAAGTTTTCCGGTGGTAATCGACCAACAGAGAAAGGGTTATGGTTATAATACAGTAGACCAACAGAGAAATGGTTCTGATGGTAATATACCAACATAGAAATGGTTCCGGTGGTAATACAGTAGACCAACAGAGACAGGATTCCGGTTATAATACAGTAGACCAATAGAGAAAGGCTTCCGCTGGTAATACAGTCAACAAACAGAGAAAGGTTTCCGGTTGGAATAGACCAACAGAGAAAGGGTTCTGGTGGTAATAGACCAACGAAGATAGGGTTCCGCTGGTAATATCGGTGACCAACAGAAAAATGGTTCTGGTGGTAATATGGTAGACCAAAAGAGAAAGGGTTCCGCTGGTAATACAGTAGACCAACCGAGAAAGGGTTCCGCTGGTAACAGCCCAACAGAGAAAGGGTTCCGGTTATAATACAGTAGACCAACAGAAAAGGGTTCTGGTTATAATAGACCAACAGAGAAAGGGTTCCGGTGGTAATACAGTAGACCAACAGAGACAGGGTTCCGGTTATAATACAGTGGACCAACAGAGAAAGGGTTACGCTGGTAACAGACCAACAGAGAAAGGGTTCCAGTTATAATACAGTAAACCAACAGAGAAAGGGTTCTGGTCGTAATAGACCAACAGAGAAAGGGTTCCGGTAGTAATACCCTAGACATGCAGACAAAGGGTTCCCCTGGTAATACAGTAGACAAACAAAGAAAGCGTTCCGCTGGTAATAAAGTAGCCTAATAGAGATAGGTTTCTGGTGGTACTAGACCAACATAGAAATGGTTCCGGTGGTAATACAGTAGACCAACAGAGACAGGATTCCGGTTATAATACAGTAGACCAATAGAGAAAGGCTTCCGCTGGTAATACAGTCAACAAACAGAGAAAGGTTTCCGGTTGGAATAGACCAACAGAGAAAGGGTTCTGGTGGTAATAGACCAACGAAGATAGGGTTCCGCTGGTAATATCGGTGACCAACAGAAAAATGGTTCTGGTGGTAATACAGTGGACCAAAAGAGAAAGGGTTCCGCTGGTAATACAGTAGACCAACCGAGAAAGGGTTCCGCTGGTAACAGCCCAACAGAGAAAGGGTTCCGGTTATAATACAGTAGACCAACAGAAAAGGGTTCTGATTATAATAGACCAACAGAGAAAGGGTTCCGGTGGTAATACAGTAGACCAACAGAGACAGGGTTCCGGTTATAATACAGTGGACCAACAGAGAAAGGGTTCTGGTGGTAATAGACCAACAGAGAAAGGGTTCCGCTGGTAACAGACCAACAGAGAAAGGGTTCCGGTTATAATACAGTAAACCAACAGAGAAAGGGTTCTGGTCGTAATAGACCAACAGAGAAAGGGTTCCGGTAGTAATACCCTAGACATGCAGACAAAGGGTTCCCCTGGTAATACAGTAGACAAACAGAGAAAGCATTCCGCTGGTAATAAAGTAGCCTAATAGAGAAAGGTTTCTGGTGGTACTAGACCAACACAGAAAGGGTTCCAGTGGCAAAACAGTAGACCAACATATAAAGGGTTCCGCTGGTAATACTGTAGACCAACAGAGAAAGGGTTCCGGTGGTAATAGACCAACAGAAAAAGGGTTCCGGTGGTATTATAGCAAACCAACAGAGAATGGGTTCCGGTGATAGTACAGTAGACCAACAGATAAAGCCTTCCAGGGGTAATCCATAAGACCAACAGAGAAAGGGTTCCAGTGGTAATAGACCAACAAAGAAAGGGTTCCGCTGGTATTGCAGTAGACCAACAGAGAAAGGGTTCCAGTAGTAATACAGTAGACCAAAAGAGAATGTGTTCCAGCTGTAATACAGTAGTCCCAACAGAGAAAGGTTTCCGGTGGTAATACAGTAGACCAACAGAGAAAGGGTTCCACTGGTAATACAGTAAACAAACAGAGAAAGGATTCCGATGGTATTACAGTAGCCCAGCAGAGAACATGTTTTTGTGGTAATATACCAACAGAGATAGGGTTCCGCTGGTAATACAGTAGACCAACAGAGAAATTGTTCTGGTGGTAATACAATGAACCAAAAGAGAAAGGGTTCCACTGGTATTACAGTAGCCCAACAGAGAAAGGGTTATGGTTATAATACAGTAGACCAACAGAGAAATGGTTCTGGTGGTAATAGACCAACAGAGAAATTGTTCCGGTGTTAATACAGTAGACCAACAGAGACAGGATTCCGGTTATAATACAGTAGACCAATAGAGAAAGGCTGCCGGTGGTAATACAATTGACCAACAGAGAAAGGGTTCCGGTGGTAATAGAACAACAGAGAAAGGGTTCCGGTGGCAAAGCAGTAGACCCACAGAGAATGGGTTCCAGTGATAATACAGTTGACCCACAGAGATATGGTTCCGCTGTACTTCAGTAGACAAACAGAGAAACGGTTCCGGTGTTAATAGACCAACAGATAAAGGGTTCCGGTGGTAATACACTAGACCAACAGAGAAAGGGGTCTGATGGTAATACAGTAGACCAACAGAGAAAGGGTTCTGGTGGTAATAGAACAACAGAGAAAGGGTTCCGGTGGCAAAGCAGTAGACCCACAGAGAATGGGTTCCAGTGATAATACAGTTGACCCACAGAGATATGGTTCCGCTGTACTTCAGTAGACAAACAGAGAAACGGTTCCGGTGGTAATAGACAAACAGAAAAAGGGTTCCAGTGGTAATAAACAGACATAGAAAGGGTTCCGCTGGTAATACAGTTGACCCACAGAGATATGGTTCCGCTGTACTTCAGTAGACAAACAGAGAAAGGGTTCTGGTGTTAATGACCAACAGATAAATGGTTCCGGTGATAGTACAGTAGAACAACAGAGAATGGGTTATGTTGGTATTGCAGTAGACCAACAGAGAAAGGGTTCTGGTGGTAATACAGTAGACCAACAGAGAAAGGGTTCCTGTGGTAATAGACAAACAGAGAAAGGTTTCCGGTTATAATACAGTAGACTAATATAGAAAGGGTTCCGGTGGTAATACAGTAGACCAATAGAGAAAGGGTTCTGGTGGTAATCGACAAACAGACAAAGGGTTCCGCTGGTAATACAGTAGACCAACAGAGAAAGGGTTCCGCTGGTAATTTACCAACGGATAAAAGTTATGGTTATAATGCAGTAGACCAACAGAGAAAGGGTTCCGGTGGTAATAGAACAACAGAGAAAGGTTTCCGGTGGCAATGCAGTAGACCCACAGAGAATGGGTTCCAGTGATAATACAGTTGACCCACAGAGATATGGTTCCGCTGTACTTCAGTAGACAAACAGAGAAACGGTTCCGGTGGTAATAGACAAACAGAAAAAGGGTTCCAGTGGTAATAAACCAACAGAGAAAGGGTTCCGCTGGTAATACAGTTGGCCCACAGAGATATGGTTCCACTGTACTTCAGTAGACAAACAGAGAAAGGGTTCCGGTGGTATTAAGACCAAAAGAGAAAGGGTTCTGGTAGTACTAGACCAACAGAGAAAGGGTTCCGGTGGTAATAGACCAACAGAGAAAGAGTTCCGGTGTTATTACAGTAATCTAACAGAGAAAGGGTTCCGGTTGTAATAGATCAAAAGAGAAAGGGTTCCATTGGTAATACAGTATACCAACAGAGAAAGGGTTCTGGTGTAAATAGACCAACAGATAAAGGGTTCCGGTAGTAATACACTAGACCAACAGAGAAAGGGGTCTGATGGTAATACAGTAGACCAACAGAGAAAGGGTTCCGGTGGTAATACAGTAGACCAACAGAGAAAGGGTTCTGGTGTTAATAGACCAACAGATAAAGGGTTCCGGTGATAGTACAGTAGACCAACAGAGAAAGGCTTCTGGTTTTAATACAGTAGACTAATATAGAAAGGGTTCCGGTGGTAATACAGTAGGCCAATAGAGAATGGGTTCTGGTGGTAATCGACCAACACAGAAAATGTTCCGGTGGCAAGACAGTAGCCCAACAGATAAATGGTTCCGCTGGTAATACAGTAGACCAATAGAGAAAGAGTTCCAGTGGTAATAGACCAACAGAGAAAGGCTCCTGGTGTTAATCCAGTAGAGCAACAGAGAAGGGTTTCTGGTGGTAATAGACCAACAGAATAAGGCTTCCGGTGTTACTACATGAGACCAACAGAGAAAGCGTTCCTGTGTTAATACAGTAGACCAACAGAGAAAGGTTTTCAGTGGTAATAGACCAGTAGAAAAAGGGTTCCTGTGGTAATACAGTAGACCAACAGAGAAAGGGTTCCGCTGGTAATACTGTTAACAAACAGAGAAAGGGTTTCCGGAGTTATTAGATCAACAGAGAAAGGTTCTGGTGGTAATAGACCAAGAGAGAAAGGGTTCCAGTGGTAATACAGCAGACCAACAGAGAAAAGGTTCCAGTGGTAATAGAACAATAGAGAAATGGTTCCGGTGGTAATACAGTAGGCCAACAGTGAATTGGTTCCACTGGTAATACAGTAGACCAACAGGGAATGGGTTTTAGTGGTAATTTACCAACAGAGAATGGGTTGCCGTGGTAATACAGTAGATGAGCAGAGAAAGGGTTCTGCTGGTAATACAGTAGCCCAACAGAGAAAGGGTTCCGGTGGTAATAGAGTAGACCAACAGAGAAAGATTTCCACTGACTATACAGGAGACCTACAGAGGATAGATTCCGGTGTTAATAGACCAACAGATAAAGTGTTCCGGTGGTAATACACTAGACCAACAGAGAAAGGGGTCTGATGGTAATACAGTAGACCAACAGAGAAGGGGTTTCAGCGGTAATAGACCAAAAATTAAGGGGTTCTGGTGGTAATACAGAAGACCAATAGAGAAAGGCTTCTGCTGTTAATACAGTAGCTCAACAGAGAAAGGGTTCCGGTGGTAATAGACCAACAGAGAAAGGATTTCAGTGGTAGTTTACCAACAGAGTAAGGGTTCCCGTGGTAATACAGTAGACCAACAGAGAAAGGGTTCTGCTGGTAATACAATTGCACAACAGACAAATGCTTCCGATGGCAATACAGTATTCAAACAGAGTATGGGTTCCGGTGATAATACAGTAGACCAACAGAGGAATGGTTCCGCTGGTAATAGACCAACAGAAAAAGGGTTCCAGTGGTAATAGACCAAACAGATAAATGGTTCTGGTGGTAATACAGTAGACCAACAGAGAAAGGATTCCGCTGGTAATACAGTAATCCATCAGAGAAAGTGTTCCGGTGGTATTAGACCAACAGAGAAAGGGTTCCGGTGGTATTACAGTAATCCATCAGAGAAAGGATTTCCGGTTGTAATAGACCAACAGAGAAAGGGTTCCAGTGGTAATACAGTAGACCAACAGAGAAGATGATCTGGTGGTTAAACAGTAGACCAACAGAGACATGGCTCCTCTGGTAATACAGTAGACCAATAGAGAAAGGGTTCCTTTGGGAATGCAGTAGACCAACAGAGAAAGGTTTCCGTGGTAATACAGTAGGCCAACAGAGAAAAGGTTCCGGTGGTAATACAGTAGATCACACGACAAAATCGATTGGCCTGCTCCAAGAAGCCATTCTTGTGATTATTGTGACTTAGCCATTGTCATTGTTTGTAAGCTTGTGTAGTCAAATTAATTTATGATCGTATGCTATCCATTTGTTGTTTGTATGCTGTTCTTTGTATGACATTTTAATATTTGATAATTAACCAATGATATTAGGCCACTCTTGGCCATTATTACAGACACCTGTGTCTTTTGACACTACATAAACGAGTCATCCCGCAATGTTAGTGATTATACCCTGATGAAGACAGCTTGGCTGTCGAAACGTTGGTAATTACATATTTGCATCTGAGCTCCTAGAGTGTGCGGCTCTCTTTTATTTTATATTCCGCTAGCCAGCACCTCAACTAAATAGGTGTGCGTTTCTTTTTCTTCAAGACCTATTCTTAGCATATCTATAAAGTACATCTTAATTATCCTCAACTTTCTTCCCCTCCACCCTCCCCCTCCCCTCCTCTTACCTGTAGCCCTGCAGGTAGTTCTGTCAGCAGGCAGAGACTGTCTGGTGGCGGGGGACTCGTGCTCCAGCGACGAGACCTGCAGCCCACGTCTGCGGACCCTGCGTCAGTGCGTAGCGGGCAATGGTAGCATGAAACTGGGCCCCGGGGCCCGGAGCCAGTGCGCCAACGCCGTGTCGGCACTGCTCTCCAGCCCCCTGCACGGTTGCCAGTGCAAGCGAGGCATGAAGAAGGAGAAGAACTGCCTCAGCATCTACTGGAGTCTCCATCAGTCTGTCATACACGGTGAGCAATTTAGCCAGGTGCTCGGTCATTTGTATTGGATGGGACAACGGCCAAGTCCATTTATGTAACACAGGTTACAGATTTAACTCTCTACACAGAACATAATGTGGCTTATGCAGCTTAGTCATGATGCCTGGCAAACAGTCAGCTATCAGTCACTACACCTGGTGTCACTGTGGAACAATTGATTGAAGATCCATGGAGAGGGGTATTCTGTATTAACCTGCACAAGAGTTAGTAAACTACTACAGGAAATTAATAATGTGTGAATTAGGCTTGGCCATTATCCAGAGTGTCATGCCTTCATACTGACCTTATACTATACCGGGATATTCAGTAATACCAGCCCTGCTTTCAAACCCCATTGATACTCTGTAATCCGAAGGTTAGCATTGCCAACAACTACATGTAAAATCCCATAGAGAATGCTAACTAAATGTTAATGAGCGCATTGCGAATATTCTGTACAGTTTCTGACCTAAACTATACAAGTAACTCAAACATGCTACCCACAGTTTGCTGCACGCACCAAATAAATATTAGCCAGCAAGGCTCTTGATCCAGGAGGGGATTCTCTGCTGTTGGAAGAACCTAACCACTTAGCTAGATAGCTATCTAGCTACTAAATTAGCATGCCAAATGCACAACTGAAGAGCATTTAGCACATTTTAGACAGTTAACTTAATAGTTCTACGATATCCAGCTGGAAAACATTTAGTAGAGAATTCCATACCTTAATTATATCACCTGGTGCATGCTGCACAACAGTGAGTGACTCACAAGGCTCCGGTCCCCACGTGGATGGGGACTACCGTAAGCTTCATAATAATGACTGGTGAAATTAAGAAAACAATGTTCTTTCTCTCCTATTGCACAAGTTGACTGCAGGTATTTATTTAAAAAGTAGCTACAAATATTAAAATGTCCCCAAAATTGTTTAAATAAATAGTTTCAATGGTATTGAAAAACCATCCCATGGCTTATTCCAAATACCCCGGTATACTGTATATACGGTATACCATCCAATCCTAGCGTGAATCCTGTTCATTAGCTCCAAATGGATAATGTGTCATTACCGTGTCATGCAATGTGTCATTCCATATACTCTCAGGACTCAACCTGGTAGAGAGTTACCCTTATGAAGCCATGGAGAGAGACTACGACTACGTTCGTCTGGCCTCCATCACGGCTGGTAAGTACAGTGACCTCGGTTCGTTTTGATATTACCTCAACCTTTTCACCATGAACCAAAGGATTAATGTTGAAAAGAACCCGTCTTGTATCGTTTAGGTCCCCTGGAAGGCAGCCTTAGGCATAGAATAGTCCACATTGTGTCCTGGAGGCATAGTTAAAAATGAAAGCATTTTCCAAGAGTCTGAACACAATTAGCAATATTACAAATAATATGTTTCAAAGACCCTCATTTACATCTGATTTATCATTTAATTTTGAGGAAGACAAGTACAGAAGAACAATGAACCAGACCAATAGAGGAACTAGATTAGAAATTATTCATACCCCTTCACTTTTCCACATTTTGTTGTGTTACAGTCTGAATTCAAATTAGATTACATAATGACAAAGTGAAAACATGTTTTTAGAATTGATTGCAAATGTATTGAGAATGAAATACTTAAATATTACATTTACATACGGTACCAGTCAAAAGTTTGAACACACCTATTCATTCCAGGTTTTTTAAATATTTTTACTATTTTCTACACTGCAGAATAATAGTGAAGACATCAAAACTATGGAACAACACATATGGAATAATGTAGTAACCAAAAAATTGTTAAACAAATCAAAATCGATTTTATATTTGAGATTCATCAAAGTATCCAACCTTTGCCTTGATGACAGCTTTGCACACTCTTGGCATTCTCTCGACTAGCTTAATGCGGTAGTCACCTGGAATGTATTTAAATTAAACAGGTGTGCCTTGTTAATACTTAATTTGTGGAATTTCTTTCCTTCTTAATGTGTTTGAGCCAATCAGTTGGGTTGTGACAAAGTACTGGTGGTATACAGAAGATAGCCCTATTTGGTAAAAGACCAAGTCCATATTATGTTTTGCTCGCCTGAGATAGAGTACCTAATGATAAGACCTCACTATCTACCTAGAGAGTTTTCATCTGTATTTTTTGTAGCTGTCTACATACCACCACAGACATCGGTCTGTGGCTGGAACTTAAACCACGCTCAATGAGCTGTATAAGGCCATAAGTGTCACCCTTGTTGAAATGAGTGGACCAAGGCACAGCGTGCGTAAAGTTCCACATTATATTCAATAGTGAATCATACAACAAAAACAGCAAAGAATATAACAAACGTGCAGTATTGCAGGGCTCAATGCAACTATACAAAAACAAGATCCCACAATAAACAGGTGGGAAAAGGCTGCCTAAATATGATCCCCAACCATACCAGGCCAAAATAGAAATAGCAAAGTAAAGAATGCCCACCCTAGTCACACCCTGACCTAACCAAAATAGAGAACAAAAAGGCTCTCTAAGGTTAGGGCGTGACAGTACCCCCCTCTAGCCGCAAAACCTGACTCTATGGGGGAAGGTCCGGGTGGGCATCTAGCCTCGGTGGTGGCTCCGGTTCGGGACATAGACCCCGCGCCGCTCGCTGTTCCGTGGAACCGGACCGTGAATCGGCGCTGGAGGAACCGGACCGTGGATCGTCGCCGAGGACTCCGGACCGTGGTTCGTCGCCGGAGGCTCCGGACTGGGAACCTTTACAGGAGGCTCTGGACTGGGACCCCCGCTGGAGTCTCTGGACTACAGACTGTCGCTGGAGGCTCTGGACCGCAGACCGTCGCTGGAGGCTCTAGACTGCCAACCGTCGCTGGAGGCTCTGGACTGCCGACCGCCACTGGAGGCTCTGACCTGCAGACCGTCGCTGGAGGCTCTGGGCCATGGATCGTCTCTGGAGGCTTCGGGCCATGGATCATCACTGTAGGCTTCGGGCCATGGATCATCACTGGAGGCTCCGGGCCATGGATCATCACTGGAGGCTCCGGGCTATGGATAATCACTGGAGGCTTCGGGCCATGTATCATCACTGGAGGCTTCGGGCCATGGATCATCACTGGAGGCTTCGTGCGTGGAGCTGGCACAGGACGTACCAGGCTGGAGACAAGCACTGGAGGCTGGGTGCATGGAGCTGGCACAGGATATACTGGACTGTGGAGGCGCACTGGAGGTCTGGATCGTAGAGCTGGCACAATGCGTCCTGGACAAATGACCACCCTCGCACAGCAATTGCGGGGAGCTAGCACAGGACGCACTGGGCTGTGAAGGCGCACTGGAGACACAGTACGTATGACCGGCACAGGATATACAGGGCCGTGGAGGCGCACTGGAGGTCTGGAGCGTAGAGCTGGCACAATGCATCCTGGACAAAGGACCACCTTCGCATGGCAAATGCGGGGAGCTGGCACAGGACGCACTGGGCTGTGAAGGCGCACCGGAGATACAGCGCGTAGAGCCGGCTCAGGATATCCTGGACACTGGAGGCGTACTGGAGACCAGGTTGCCGGCACAACCAGTCCTGAACAGATACCCCACTTTAGCACAACAAGTGCGGGGGGTTGGCACAGAATGCACCAGGCTGTGGAGGCGGACTGTAGAACCGGAAAACATGGCACCTGAACGGTGACCAACTCCACACGGTGAGTACAGGGAGTTGATTCTGGTTCCCATCTTGGCTCCGCCAACCACCCCGTGTGCCCACCCAAATCCTCTTGGGCTTCCGTCGTGGTCGCGAACCCCAGTGTCGTTGTTGTTCCTCCCTCGCTGCTTCCGACTGCTCCCATGGCAGGCTTTCGTGTCTTGCCAAGACTTCCTCCCAAGTCCAGGATATTCTCTCCTCGACCTCCTCCAAAGAGCAGGATGCCACGTCCTCCCGGGCACGCTGCTTGGTCCAGTTGTGGTGGGATCTTCTGTCACGCTTGTTGAACTGAGTGGAACAAGGCACAGCGTGCGTAGAGTTCCACATTATATTTAATAGTGAAACTTACAACAAAAACAACAAAGAATTTAACAAATGTGCAGTATTGCAGTGCTCAAGGCAACTATACACAAACAAGATCCCACAATAAACAGGTGGGAAAAGGCTGCCTAAATATGATCCCCAATCTGCCTCTGATTGGGAACCATACCTGGCCAACATGGAAATAACAAAACTAGAATGCCCACCCTAGTCGCACCCTGACCTAACCAAAATAGAGAATATAAAGGCTCTCTAAGGTCAGGGCGTGACAATTAACAAACAGGAAAACGCTTATCCAGAGGGGGAGCTCCTAGTGGCCGGGGACTTTAATGCAGGGAATCTTAAATCAGTTTTAACTGATTTCTATCAGCATGTTAAATGTGCAACCTGCGGGAAAAAGTTCTAGACCACCTTTACTACACACACAGAGATGCGTACAAAGCTCTTTGCTTACAAGCAAAAATTAAAGCAGGAAGTACCAGTGACTCGGTCTATAAAAAAGTGGTCAGATGAAGTAGATGCTAAACTGCTTTGCTAGCACAGACCGGAATATGTTCCGGGATTCTTCCGATGGCATTGAGGAGTACACCACATCAGTCACTGGCTTTATCAATAAGTGCATCGAGGATCTTGTCCCCACTGTGTATGTACATACCCCAACCCGAAGCCATGGATTACAGGCAACATTCGCACTGAGCTAAAGGGTAGAGCTGCCTCTTTCAAGGAGCGGGACTCCTTGAAAGAGGCTGATAAGAAATCCCGCTATGCCCTCCAACAAACCATCAAACAGGCAAAGAGTCAATAGAGGACTAAGATCGAATCGTACTACACCGGCTCCGATGCTCGTCGGATGTGGCAGGGCTTGCAAACTATTACAGACTACAAAGGGGAGCACAGCCGAGAGCTGCCCAGTGACACGAACCTACCAGACGAGCTAAATAACTTCTATGCTCGCTTCGAGGCAAGTAATACTGAAACATGCAAGAGAGCATCAGCTGTTCCGGACCACTGTGCGATCACGCTCTCCACAGCTGATGTGAATAAGACCTTCAAACAGGTCAGCATTCATAAGGTCGCAGAGCCAGACGAATTACCAGGACGTGTACTTCGAGCATGCACTGACCAACTGGCAAGTGTCTTCACTGACATTTTCAACCTCTCCCTATCTGAGCCTGTAATACCAACATGTTTCAAGCAGACTACCATAGTCCCTGTGCCAAAGAACACTAAGGTAACCTGCCTAAATGACTACCGGCCTGTAGCGCTCACGTCTGTAGCCATGAAATGCTTTGAAAGGCTGGTCATGGCTCACATCAACACCATTATCCCAGAAACCCTAGACCCACTCCAATTTGCATACCACACGAACAGATTCACAGATGATGCAATATCTATTGCACTCCACACTGCCCTTTCAGACCTGGACAAAAGGAACACCTATGTAAGAATGCTATTCATTGACTACAGATCGGAGTTCAACACCATAGTTCCCTTAAAGCTCATCACTAAGCTAAGGACCCTGGGACAAAACACCTCAGTCTGAAACTGGATCCTGGACTTACTGATGGGCTGCCCCCAGGTGGTGAGGGTAGGTAACAACACATCCGCCATGCTGATCCTCAACACGGGGGCCTCTCAGGTGTGCGAGCTCAGCCCCCTCCTGTACTCCCTGTTCACCCATGACTGCACGACCAGGCATGACTCCAACACCATCATTAAGTTTGCTGATGACACAACAGTGGTAAGCCTGATCACCGACAACGATGAGACAGCCTATAGGGAGGAGGTCAGAGATCTAAGATAACAACCTCTCCCTCAACGTAATCAAGACAAAGAAGATGATTGTGGACTACAGGAAAAGGAGGACCGAGCATGCCCCCATTCTCATCGATGGGGCTGTAGTGGAGCAGGTTGAGAGCTTAAATTTCCTTGGTGTCCACATCACCAACAAACTAAAATGGTCCAAGCACACCAAGACAGTCGTGAAGAGGGCATGACAAAACCTGTCCCCCCTCAGATCCTCAAAAGGTTTTACAGCTGCACCATCAAGAGACTGACTGCTTGCATCATTGCCTGGTATTGCAACTGCTCGGCCTCCGACCACAAAGCACTACAGAGGGTTGTGCGTACGGCCCAGTACATCACTGGGGCCAAGCTTCCTGCAATCCAGGACATCTATACCAGGCGGTGTCAGAGGAAGGCCCTAAAAGTTGTCAAAGACTCCAGCCACCCTAGTCATAGACTTTTCTCTCTGCTACCGCACGGCAAGCGGTACCAGAGCACCAAGTCCAGGTCCAAGAAGCTCCTAAATAGCCCCCGCACATTGACATTGACTCTGTACCGGTACCCCCTGTATGTAGCTCTTCTATTGTTATTTACTGCTGCTCTTTAATTATTTGTTATTCTTATCTTTTACTTTTTTTGTTTTTGGTATTTTCTAAAAACTGCATTGTTGGTGAAGGGCTTGTAAGTAAACATTTCACTGTAAGGTTACCTGTTGTATTGGGCGCATGTGACAAATACAATTTGATTTGATTTGATGTCAAGAACAGCTCAAATAAGCAAAGACAAATGACAGTCCATCATTACTTTAAGACATGAAGGTCAGTCAATCCGGAAAATTTCAATAACTTTGAAAGTTTCTTCAAGTGCAGATGCAAACACCACCAAGCGCTATGATGAAACTGGCTGTCATGAGGGTTGCCACAGGAAAAGAAGACCCAGAGTTACCTCTGCTGCAGAGGATAAATTCATTAGAGTTACCAGCCTCAGATTGCAGCCCAAATAAATGCTTCACAGAGTTCAAAGTAACAGACACATCTCAACATCAACTGCGTGAATTAGGCCTTCATGGTCGCGTTGCTGCAAAGAAACCACTACTAAAGCACACCAATAATAAGAAGAGACTTGCTTGGGCTAAGAAACATGAACAATGGACATTAAACGGGTGTAAATCTGTCATTTGGTTTGATGAGTCCAAATTTGAGATTTTTGGTTCCAACTGCCATATCTTTGTGAGGTGCAGAGTAGGTGAATGGATGATCTCCGCATGTGTGGTTCCCACTGTGAAGCATGGAGGAGAAAGTGTGACACTGTCTATGATTTATTTAGAATTCAAGGCACACTTAACCAGCATGGATACCACAGTCTTCTGCAGCGATACTCCATCCTACCTGGTTTGCACTTAGTAGGACTATCATTTGTTTTTCAACAGGACAATGACCTAACACATCTCCAGGCTGTGTAAGGGCTATTTGACCAAGGAGAGTGATGGAGTGCTGCATCAGATGACCTGACCTCCCCAGTCACCTGACCTCAACCAAATTGAGATGGTTTGGGATGAGTTGGACCGCAGAGTGAAGGAAATGCAGCCAACATGTAACGTGTGCGCTGGGAGTCGGGAAGCAAGATCAGGGAGTGAATAATTAAATTAATTAATTAAACATAATACAAAACAAGAAACACGAACAACACACAGACAGGAAACTGAAAGAGAAACAATAACACCTGGGAAGGAACCAAAGGGAGTGACATATATAGGGAAGGTAATCAGGCATGCGCTGGTGTGCCCAATGATTGTGACAGGTGTGCGCCATAACAAGCAGCCTGTTAACCTAGAGGCCAGAGAGGGAGTATATGTGACACAAGTGCTCAGTATATGTGGGAACTCCTTCAAGACTGTTGGAAAAGCATTCCAGGTGAAGCTGGTTGACAGAATGCCAAGAGTGTGCAAAGCTGTCATCAAGGCAAAGAGTGGCTACTTAAAATAATCTCAAATATAAAATAGATTTTGATTTGTTAAACACTTTTTTGGTTACTACATGATTCCATATGTGTTATTTAATAGTTTTGATGTCTTTACTATAATTCTGCAATGTAAAAAACAGTAAAAATAAAGAGAAACTCTTTAATGAGTAGGTGTGTCCAAACTTGACTGGTACTGTAAGTAAATGCACCTTTGGCAGTGATTACAGCTGTGAGGCTTTCTGGGTAGGTCTTTAAGCACTTTTCACATCTTGATTGTGTAACATTTGCCCTGTATTCTTTTCAAAATACTTCAAGCTCTGTCAACTTGGTTGTTGATCATTGCTAGACAACGATTTTCAGGACCTGCCGTAGATTTAAATCAAAACTGTAATTCGGCCACTCAAACATTCACTGTGTTCTTGGTAAGCAACTCCAGTGTAGATTTGCCCTTGTGTTTTCAGTTATTGTCCTGCTTAAATGTGAACTCATCTCCCAGTGTCTTGTGGAAAGCAGACTGAACCAGGTTTTCCACCACTCTGTGGTCCAACTCAAAATCTAGGATTTTGCCTGTGCTTAGCTCCAGTCCTTAACGATTACAACAATAGCCATAACATAATGCAGCTACCACTGCAGAGATGAGGTAGTCATTCTAAAATAGAGTTAAACACTATTTTTTCACACAGAGTGAGTCCATGCAACTTATTATGTGACTTGCTAAGCACATTTTTACTCCTGAACTTATACAATAACAAAGGTGTCAAATACTTATTGACTCAAGACATTTCAGCTTTTAATTTTTAATTAATTTGTAAAAAATAAATAAAAACATGATTCCACTTTGACATTATAGGGTATTGTGTGTAGGCCAGTAACCCCCCAAAAAATCTAAATTTAATCCATTTTAAGTTCTTGCAGTAACAAAATGTGGAAAAAGTCCAATTTCGGAAGGCTGATAGGTGATATACCATTTGCCCAAAAAGTATTTTTATGTCTTTCTCTAGTTATTGTATGGTTCTCTGATCCTTCCTTCCCCTTCCGCCAACAGACTCCGAGGCTGGTATGGTGACGGTGAACCGCTGCCTGGATGCAGCCAAGGCATGTAATGTCGACGACCTGTGCCAGAAGCTCCGCACAGAGTACGTATCTGCCTGCATCAAGCCCTCGGCCAAGTCTGGCCTCTGCAACAAGGCCAAGTGCAGCAAGGCCTTACGCCGGTTCTTTGATCGCATCCCTCCAGACTACACGCATGAGCTACTCTTCTGCCCCTGCACGGACACTGCGTGCGCAGAGCGACGCAGGCAGACCATAGTTCCCGGCTGCTCCTTCGAGGGCTCGGAAAAACCCAGCTGCCTGACACAGATGCGTATTTGCAAGGCTGACTATGTGTGCAGGTGAGTGAGACGCTCCAATAACACAACATACTGACTTATATCCTTTGGGACATAGAGCACAATGAGCTGTTACTGTACCACTTCTTTCTGTTCTTGGTCAAGTTGTGCCTCAGCTCGCTCCCAGAGAGGTAGATCTCTGCCAGCTCATCTCTTCCAGTCTTGTACTCTCAGAGTGTAAGATGTTTAACAGTGGCTCCCAAACTTGTTATCACTTTTAAAGAAAAACTGTAACCCACCTACTCAACCAAACAAAGACATTCTTTAGTCCTGACCCAGACAGTACCAGCTGTGACCAACCAGTGGGGCCATGACCCATTATTTGGGAACCACCACTCTATCAACACACAAAACAGAACAAGCAAACCACTCAATCAACAAAATGGTTCAATAGTCTACCCCCAACCCCCCTGGAGAGTGTGCTGCAATAACACATCAAATATTTAACACAGATAAAACATAAGATGGATTAGAGTTATCGCTCATTGCAATCGTTGGTCATGAACATTATTTTCACCCCCCCTTTTACTGCTCTGGGGCTGAACTAATGATTCTGGCTTGTGGAATGAAACAAATAAAATAAACCAATGCCCCTCACTGCAGTTTGCCACATAGCCTTAAACATACGAGTGTTGTACCAAATCTATAGCACATGGAGATAGCGAAACCCTCTCTTCCTCCAGTGAAAACCATTCAATAAAACATGCTATCTTTATGGTATGCCATCATTGTAATTGGTGTCCGGCCCTTGCTCACTGCTAAACAGTGCTAGTTGTATTGGCTCTGTATAGGTCCCGCCTGGCTCAGTTCCAGTACGACTGCCAACCAGCCGAGTCGTCTGCCAACGGTTGCAAGCAGGGGAACTATGGAGCCTGTCTACTCGCCTACACAGGCCTGATAGGTGGGTACAGAGATGGAGAGAGCGAATGTGAAACGGATGGGAGAAAGCCGAACATGTGGAGGAGAGGGTAAATCGATGAATAAAGAACAGGAGAAAGAGAAAATTAAGTGTTTAACATACAGAATGTGAGTGGAGAAAATGTAACTAGCCTACAGTGTACTGAAATGGAGAAAGCAGTTAGATACAGGGGAAATGAGGAGTGAGGGAAGGATAGAAAAGGTAAACTAATGAATAAAGAACAGGAGAAAGAGTGAAAGGAAATTATTACTTTGGAGGGGAAGTGAAAGTTGCTATTTAAAGGAGCTACATGTAACAATTTAGCAATAATTCAGATTCCCTTGTGGTTTTCAAAATATATCTTAGAAATAGCATAAATAGCTTTTGCACTGCTTTCTGACCATAACCTAAATTACATCTGCTGCATGGGCGAAAGGTAATGTTATGTTGTTTATGTTTGCAACCTTACGAACGAGAACCAATCATGAAACAGGAAGATGCTGATGCATGTACCTACACGGAAACTATTTTCTATTTGCAGGTGGAAATGCTAGGTGTACCTTCTTTAATACTGTAGGCCGATAATGAATGAGTTTGAGTAGGATTTGAGTAGATCTTATTTGCGGAGGTTTAAAGCAGTACAGATATAGGATCTTCATTTGAACCGTATTGTCGTAGAAAAACAATCCTGCAGCAACAGGATTTCAAAGTTTAGTCCATAACGTTGCTTGATCAGTGATTAGGCTATTAGCTGTGTTTTATGCACTCGCTCAAAGAACGTCCGCTTCTTTTTCATGCTCTTCAAAAGAGCACAAAGCGACCTAATGCATTTCAAGAGCTTCCTATGGTGCCCTTCAGCACAAACAAACACTTGGCATTTTCATTCCTGGCCTGTATTTATTAAGCACTTGAAAACTTTCCACTCCATTTCAGAACTTGGGAGAGAAATGGCACAACAAACACTTCTAAACGTTTTCAAAGGAAGCACAAATTGAAGCGTATTTGACTTCATAAAAACAAGCAACAGATAACTGGCAAGAATTACCCTCAACACACTTGCATTTCGGCTAATTTCTTGAACAGTATTCCACCTTACATTGTGCGAGTGAACTGTGAATTGCAAATACTGTTCATAAATGTTTTAGTTTCTATAACATTGTAAAAACAGTCTTGTAACAATCGGTCTTTGGAGGGAATAAATATTTGATACTGAATACTGGATACTGAACTGAGCACACATTGTTTCTACAGGCAGCTCGATAACTCCCAACTATGTGGATAACTCCACGTCTAGCGTGGCCCCATGGTGCTCCTGCTCTGCCAGTGGGAACCAGAGAGAAGAGTGCTCCGACTTCCTGGAATACTTCACCGACAACGTCTGTCTCAGTGAGTGGCTCCCAATGGCTCCTAATCCATCAAGTCATCACTGAAAGCAGTCTCCAGTGACTTAGGCTGGAGGTTCCATAGGGCTCTGGTCAAAAGCAGTGCACTATATAGGGAGTAGGGTTTAATATGGGATGCAGCCTTAGTGTAGGGTTGTGTTCTCTAGGCATGAAATGAAGGAAAACAGCCCAAGGTACTATCTGAACTTTTGGAAATATTTTGAAACAGTTTGCTATGGTGTTCCCTAATGAACATGTTTGCAAGGTTTAGACTGGGGAAGAACAAGAGCAACATCATCTTGTATCTCAAAAAAGCGCTATTTCTATAAAGTATTGTTCCTTATGTTCTAATGGTACATGATATGGGGCGGTTTCGTGGAAGGTAGTGATCACTTACAGTTGAATAGCCATCGTGATTGTTAGCGTTGTGTGTGTGACATCTGTAGCAGGTTTTAGGGGATAAAGCAGAACTCCATGAGTTCTGGAGATTTTGCCTGTCGGTGTTTTGTCATGTTTCATGTGCAGTAGCCTATACTCTTAGAAAAAAGCGTTCCAAATGGTTCTTCGGCTGTCCCCATAGGAGAACCCTTTTTTGGTCCCAGGTAGAACTATTTGGGGTTCCATGTAGAACCTTCTGGGGAAAGGGTTCTACATGGAACCAAAAGTGTTAGGTTCTAGATAGCACCTATTTTTTCTAACTATGTACTGGTAAATGTATTTACTATACTTGATTTAGATTTTTGCTTAGATTTATTTTCTCTCTGAGGAATGATTCATCCAACACTATGGTTTTCTATTACAATAATTGGTCTGCGCAACAATGCCTTTGGAATTATTCAACTTGTTTTTTTCTTGATGATGGAAATAAGGGATGATGTTACTCCTTGTTGAACCTAGCCTATTTTCATTGATGAATGCCTGCTATATCCTTGGTAATTCCACCTGGGTGTTCACAGTGCCTTCCCTGAGTGAAAAGGAAATAGGTTATCCCTGTGATTCTGAAGTAATCACTTATTTATGAATTCACCCTCTCCGTCTTAACGACTTGTGCATTTTTTCCTGTTTTAACAGTTGATGTAAATATTGGCACAGTAATAATTGCGTTATTACATGTAATAAGTGTAATATCACCTCACATGATGGGAGACAAGCTAGTTCCACCATGGTTTACAGAAAGGGAAACAAGGATGAAAGACAATATGGTGCTTGTGCGATATGTTTATGATCCCTTGTAGAAGATGAAGAGTGCTTTCAACCACATGAACCAGACCTTCACTTTCAGCTTTGTTTCAGGAGCATCATGCGTCAGCACCGTGACTCAGTACACACATTTCCCTGGGATTTTTTCTCTCTCACCCTAATGGTCTTCCATCTCTATTCCAATTTTGCTTATGCCCTTTCTATGTAGTGAATACTTAATTGTCCTTATTATTGACTTTGCTACAGTGTTTTTCATCTGACCTGTTTAAACAGACGGGCTATCTTCCTCCCGGAGAGCGCAAGGTAAATCTGGTTTCCACCTGATAGTATGGGCACAAAGTCAAAATTAGCTTTTTGGTCTTCATTTAAGGTTAGAGAGAGACATAAGGTTTGAAGCATGGATAAGGTTATGGTTAAGGTTAGGTTTAGGCAGGCTTTATGACTTTGTGGCTGTGGTAAATGGTGATGACCAGTAACTCTAAAGCCATCAGATAGCCTCTCTTCTCCTCTCCTCTCCTCTCCTCTCCTCTCCTCTCCTCTCCTCTCCTCTCCTCTCCTCTCCTCTCCTCTCCTCTCCTCTCCTCTCCTCTCCTCTCCTCTCCTCTCCTCTCCTCTCCTCTCCTCTCCTGTCCTCTCCTGTCCTCTCCTCGCTTTGCCTCTCCTCTCCTTTCCTCGCTTTGCCTCTCCTCTCTTCTCCTCGTGACCTCTCCTCTCCTCAGTGGCCTCTCCTCTCCTCGGTGGCCTCTTCTCTCCATGACAAAAAAAGACACAGAGCGAGGTTCCAGTTTTGTTTGGCCAGTGCCACTCGTCTGTGAGTTAATGAGAGGATGTGGAGAGGCAGGTGCAGTTGGGGAAACCTGAAGAGAATACTGAGTATTCGCCTTTTCTTCTCCACCGAGCAAATCCAAACTTGCCAGAGCCAAGCCGCTCAGGCAGAATGCAGAATGGGTCCTGACTGTGCAGTAACTGAATGTGGGCGTGATTGGAAATTGATGAAGACGTGTCAGGTCCATTTCGGGAGCCTTGAGTCAAATTGTCTCTTTTCAAACTGTGGCTGTTGTCATCTTGTTAAACAGGGAATGCCCTCCTGGCATTTGGGAGCGGGACAGATATGGCGCCCACTCCCAGCCTATCGGGACTGCTCAGCCCTGCCGCAGGCAGAGAGAACCATGCCACCACCCCTCTGCCTGCTACCGTGGAGACCACACGGAATGTTCCGGACCCAATTATACCAACACAGGTGTGGTGATTGTTTCATCAGGGTCAGAGCTAGAATGGGATAAAATAGATACTTGTTCAGTTGTTTGTATAGTGTAAAGATTTGCCAAGAGTTGAAACCTTTGCCAGTTAAGTTCGGGGAGGTTACAGTTGCATATTTACAGTACTCCCACCCGATCACCTTTGACCTTTGAAATTTGAATCAGAATGATGGAGCATATCTTAGATTTGGCACTCGACAGTGAATAATACCTCCCTAGTTTTGTTCTGTTCTGTTTCAGGCTAACCATGTGGGCTTCAATGTTTTTTGGTCAACATTGATTTCTCTTTCTCACCCTTAGGCCAGCGGAAATGACCGACTGTGGGGAGATTCTACCCTCCCATTGGATGGGCTCCCAAACTCTGCCCCCGCACTTGGCCTTCTGCCTCCAACGGCCTTTACCAGCCTTGTGCTCCTACCTCTGCTCTTATATGGACATTAAAGGAGGAAGCACTGCCAAGGACCACCCATAGAGCAGATGGGATGATTTGTTGACAAATTCTAGAGAAATTTGACTCTTTGGCCAATAGGCTTCTCCTCCTCCGAAACATGTACAGCATAGTCGTTTTTATATTTTTGTGTCTTAGTGGTTCAACTGCATCTGCGAGCCCTTTAAGTGTACAGAGAGGGACTGAGACAGATTGAAACCAATCTGTACACTTGTACATTGTTATCGCTTCAAGTCAAGATAAAAGTACTTTCTATGTGGACTAACCTACCATCCAGCTATCCAAGCACATCCATTGTTTTCAAGAGTGAATTTAAAAAGCACCATTGGAAACTACACGGTTATCCTTTAAGATCTATATATATAAATGGAAAGCTCTTACCTAAAATGTTGTCAATGAACTGCGAACTTTGTCTTTATTTGGTACTCAACTGCACAAACTGATTGGAAAAGACCCTTGAGGATATAAGTGCTTTAATACCGTTCGCTTTGACTTGACTGAAGGAGGAACATTATTTCTAATCAATACTGGAATGGTAGAGATGGACAATGGAGCTACGGCTTATTCAGCCATTCTGGACAAATACCCTGACTCAGATCATTCCGAGTGCTGTCAGCTACAAGAGATGTGGACACCTCAGAATACCTGGACCTAATGATTATCATGCCCGCAGTGAAGATTGGGCTCTTTGTCTACTGCCAGTTCATTTGTTCTCACTAATGATTAGCTAAGTGTTCATTATAAAACACTTTCTTCTCCTTTGTTGAAATGAAGTTATGAGCAAACAGATTCTCTTTGTGTACAGTACCATTGTTCTGCGTTTGTGTGGAAGCACTGCCCTCTGTTCCTCATTGTGTAAATGGACATTGTTAAAAGGGTGTTGGAATCGGTGTGCCATATAGGAAGAAAGACTTGTGTCTCAACATTTCGGGCTAAATTTGACCCTTTTCACACTACTGAGCCTAGCCAAGAGAAGCCGAGCTGTACTGTGCTGGCCTCTTAACGCAGCCACCATAGTTGCTGAAACCATGCTGGAATGCACAATGTGAAAAGAAAATGCCAGAGCCAAAAGCAGAGTACAGTTTGGGTCAGCACAATAGTGTGAAATGCGGTATATATTACCTGTTCATAATAAAAGATGGTCATGAATGATGTTATCGGGAGGACGGAAATGTTCCAATGTCATAGGAATCATTTGAATTGCTGCCAATAAAAGCTGTCAGAAAATCCAATGCTTCTCTCTTTCCGAATATACAGTAAATGTCCTGTTCAGTGATTGGACAATAAACATCCTTATCAGTTCTTCAAAAAAGCAATTAGATTATGACAATTCAAGCAGATTTCTATCCCATAGAGCTTTTGCTGAGTACAGTAATATGTCTATTTGTTTATGTTTGTTCGAATATTAATTGGACCATAGGGGTATGGGTTGGACGCAATTAACGGCTTGATTAATTAAAGTTGAAAAGTTGAGGTCTTATCAGGCACCGTATACGCAAAGAACACTAATGACAACTCTAAGTATTCTGCACATTTCAATAATGGAAGAGAAGGATGCCTTGGAGAGCGCCATGATTAGAAAATAAACAGAGAAGTAGCTGTGAGGTAGAATCAGTCAGGTGAATCCAAGCTGTTTCACTCTCAAAAACAACCGTCTGGTGGCCAGCTCTTCTATGAAAAATTATTTGTAAACCAGGGAGTGGGTTGGCAGTGTGTATTACTACTGTAAGCAAAGGGCTCTATACAGAAATTCAGCTTTACAGTGTGATTGAAATTTAAAGGCAATCCCTCTCATTGCTAATGGAGCAGTGCGCACGCTCCGGCACTCCACATTCTTTAAACCGCTCCGCTCTCACATGAAAAAAAACTGCTGCTCCCGAATTCGCTCCATTAATTAAAATCACAATTCAACCAACACCCATCTATTTTTGTGACTACCTGGAACTACCATTTGGTTTTGAAGTTCTGAAACAAAACCATATGATTTGAATGAAAAGTATTTTAATGAACATGAAAAGGTCTCATAAGAAGGACTCATAATTTCATGTCATATTAAACAGCATATTAACACACTAAATAGGTCAGGAACCAGATAGGGAGCCTATTATTTCAATTATTTCAAGGCTATAGCCTACAAAGAAATACATTGTGAAGCATTTGCGAGTGCGACACTAGGCTGGTAATGTAAAGGAAGTTTGTTCTGAAGTGTCTATTCTATATGTGAGAGATATAAGAAAGATCAGGAAACATATACTGTGTATATTTTATTTACATGTATTTAACCCCTTATTTCTGTCACTAAACAGTCTCCATGTATACTTCCATAATTTTGACTGGTACCTGGGGACCGTTAGACGTGTGTAGAGCAAAACAACCAACACATACTAACTATTTAGTTTGTGAGAGTCTCACCTTTACACAGAGGAGACATATTAGTGTGTAGCCCAAACTGTTCGGATGCTAGAGACGGAAGTTGGCAGATCACCTGTACTAACTTCAAATGAGTCGTAGAGCAAAATGGAGAACACCATTGTGTTTGTGAGAGTCTCATCTTTCCGTAGACGGGTTATAATAGTTTTGAAGGCCAAACTGTTCGGACGCTATAGATGATTTTGTGTGAAGACCGATTTTTGGGATGTCTCATGGTCTGAATCACATTTCTGCGGCAATTGTCACATCTGCTCCTGCCACACCCCCTAGTGACATCCGTTGTCTGCAGCCATTCCCCTAGTTCTCCCTCTCTGTGTGTGATTGTGGGGTTGGAGACAGGTGTGCTGGAGTCAGAGCAGTTCCCCACCAGCTCCAACCCGTTCCATAATCAAGACCTCTACAAATACTCAGTCCTGCCACTTCCACTCTGCCAGATCGTAATCTCCGTTCAGTCAGTCATGCTTCTAGGTGTTTGTTATTATTTAAGATCCTGTATCCTGCTGTGCCCGGTTTCCTTGCCTGACACTGTTTCTCCTCTTACTACAGTCTTGCTGCTCTGACTCTGGTTCCTGTCTCCTGTTCCACATCTCACCATCCTGCTACCCTGTTCTGGATTCAGCTCACCATCACTCCCTTGGATTCCCCTCCAGACCTGTTTACCCTGTCCCAACACAGCGCACTCCAACCTCAGCCTCCACATCTGGTTTCCTACAACTCATCTGAGCTTCCCTGGATCTGAACTCCATATCTCCCTGTTACAATAAATATATTGGTTCATTCATCCCTGTTTTCTGGTCTGAGTCTGCTCTTGGGTTCCCCTGTGCTGCCACCTAACAGATGTGATACAAAAGTGGATTTGGTGGATTGAGATGCAGCCAATGCAAAAAAAAACAGATATCTCTAGTTTAAATTGACAGATTTTCATGTTTTATTTTCATGTTTTATTGTTTCATGTATTATTATATTAATTATATTTCCACGGGGGGCGCGGATATCAACTCAACCATAGGGAGTTCAACATTTCATTGCATTAAATCATTATAGTCAATAAATTGTGCAAATTGGCTGTGACTTGGAATTAAATACAAATTATTAGGCTCAGTCTACAGTGACTTTGAATGAATTTGTAGAAACAAGAGTTTGGCCAGAGTCTGTGGCTTGAAGCTCATGCGATGGTGTCTAGAGAGAAGGCCAGCAGCTGAGAATATCCTCTCTATGCTTGCAGAGCCACTGGGGATGCTAAACACCTACAGGTGTAACCCTATCAAAATGGAAAGCTCCTTGAAAGTGGGAATAAAGATCGGCTCGTCAATACCTAGTCAGTTGAACAACTGAATGCATTCAACTGAAATGTGTCTTCCACATTTAACCCAACCCCTCTGAATCAGCTGCCTTAATTGTCACCCACGTCATCGGCGCCCGGGGAACAGTGTGCCTTGCTCAGGGATGTCAAGCCTATTGGGCCAAAGTCAATTTTGGCCTATTGTATAGATAATAGAACAAAAATTAACAAACATTTTAAGAGATCTGAGTTTTTATTTATAAATACAATTATGAATTTAGTTAGCTACCAACCTCGTTCCTTTCTGTTAACATGTGCATGTAATAAGTACACCATCATGCTATTTCGCAAACTCCGTGACAGTAGCTGAAGCAAGGGGCTATAGCGGCACACAAGTACACTACAAATGCCTGCTGGGTCGGGCATGCCCTGAGCTCGTGAAGTGAGCGCTACTGGAGCGAAATTGGAGCTGGCGAGAAGGCCGACACGCTCCAGTCAAATTGGGCTTTTTCACAAGCGTAGCAGGCTGTGAATTCTGCAAACAACATTTCCAGGATGGGCTATTAGCAGGACAATAGACTCTTCAACCTTTACAAAAGGATAATCTAATAGCTTGGCTATTGTAGGAGTGAAAAACAATCCCCCCCAACTTGCAATGTATTAAGTACTCTAAAGTTTTCCATTTCTAACTCATGCAACCGCAAATGTCGGATCAAGCATATACTGTATTGTATTTATGCTTTCATTAATAGAATAATGATAAAAATACTCTTTCAAAATGCAGATGTTTATTTCAACTATCAGCAGGATAATATGGAATACATATCACTGAATGACAGAGCCTGGGGACTGGTCTTAATAAATCAATCAGATTTTTATTTGGAAATGTTAGGATTATTTTGCTCTTCCTTTGCAGTCACTTAGTAGTTTAGGCCTACTCCCAACCGGTCCCGCTGTACAGCGCCATATTTTCTTAACTGAAACCCTTAATTAAATCGCTTTTCCTGTGATTGTAAAATGAATCATCTGATGCATTGGTCCAGAGCCAGGTGGTATTGGCAAAGAGTCACTCGTCATCGGCTGAGAGTCAGGTGGCATTGGTGGAGAATGACGCGTTGAAGAAGCCGAGGAACGAGATGTCGTCTAAATCGGAAATTACCTTACTCTTCTATCGCTCAATCTGTAACGCTTCAGCAATCCAGATTGGATAGAGCCCTAAATCAAGGATACCTTGTTTACGTCAATGTGAGATTGTTGCAAGGTTATCAGTGGTTAAACCACTCTCAAGAGGTGACTTCCAAAAGACAGTACTACAGGGAAAACCCCTGTTCGCATTTGTAGGCCTACTTTGTTGATATGAAACAGATTGTAGCAATCAATATGAATACTCAGTTGGAGTTGTTCGGATGATTTCCAGTGAGAGGGATGTATTGGCTTGGTGCGACTGTATACTCAAATCATCACATAGCATGACTGATGGCTTTTAATTTAACGTTCTGTGAGAAAAACATGGAACAGGTCCACATGGCTTACCTCGAATGACCTGGCTACAATTGTATTCAATGGATTTTTTATCCCAGAAAAGAGGTCTCTCTCTCTCCAAAAAAGAATTACACTGACCTTTCATTGTGGTGTATCATGCCATGCGGCCATAACACACCACAAAATATAACAATGGTGTGGCTATGATTCTGAATGCGGCTGATAGTAATATTGGAAGTGCGGTGTTGAGAGGATATCAGCGCTGCCAGGTTTGTATCACCGTACACCACTGGACTTGGCTGCACTCCCAGGTATGCGTCGGCATTTCTTTCACTATCCTCTCTGACAATGCTTTTGATTAGCCCAAGAAAACATGTATGGCGTGATAAGGAATGAAGAAAGCCCACAACATCAGAGGGAATATAAAAAGAACATTTATAATTTTTATGATGAGTCTAGGCCTCATTTTTTTTTTTACTGAGCAGAAAATTGCTTTTGACATTTAAAGACTACAGAAGTAATAGACGTCCTCTGAGAATGTGAATAGGCTGTTTCCCATTTATTTTTGTGGATCCGTTTTACTTTCGGCTTCCGTTGCAAACACAAATGCACAAAAAATGTCAGGGGAGGAAGAGATAAGAGTAGTCTTTGAACCCAGAGAGCTTACTGAAAGAGCTGCCGTAGAACCATAGAACCAACATAAAAACTTGGTTGGAAGTCGCCGAAAGTAGACTTTTACTTTAAAATAAAATAATCAATTCATATTGACATTGAAATTGCTTAATATTCATTGGGATACACAAGTGTAAACACATATCAAATGTATGCTTGCTTTTTTTAAATGTAATTTGATAGACACTACTCATCCCAAAATTCCCAAACCAGAATATGTAGTTTTGTGTAGCCAAGAATCCTATGAAACATTCACTGTATCATATTTATCTTGTCCAATATTGAAAAGCATTTTTTAAAAGAGTTACCTGAATTACAACAATATGGGCAGACTTTAATTAATTGGATAGCTGCAAAACTGCAATCAAAATCTGTTGGGGGGTTACAAACTTCATAAGTAATTGAAATGGTTATGCTATCTCCCATGTTAAAGCTCCAAAGGAATGTGCAATTAATGGACATTTCATGGTATGACTTCAGTTATGGATTGATGTTGCTACACATGGAATCCCTCAATTACTTGTTACCAGACAGTGCAGTGACACTGCTCTGGCCTCCCTTTAAGATGGGTCTAATATTTCATGATTTTGGTACCACATGGTGATGACGTGACCCTCTGCAAGAAGATACAACCTATATACAGTACTCTACAGGATGAGTGAATATTGCCACAGCACTTGTTTTAGCTCGAAAGTGATGAAACTCAGTGGCAGCTAGTGACCTACAAATTTCCGGAGGATGATGGGATGAAAAATATTTTGAAGAATAATAAAGCTAATGGGGTCGCAATCTTTCATGTTCCAAGCCACCCTCTCCAATCTTTCATGTTCCAAGCCACCCTCTCCAATCTTTCATGTTCCAAGCAGCCATCTAGAATTACAAATAAGAATATAAATTGAAGACTGACATCATAAACAGCTAGGTGAAAGAAAAGAACAGTAATTATTTGTACCTGACCTTTTCCTTCTGCCATTCCCTTGCTTCCAATATACATGTATTCCCCCCAAAAGCTGCAGGGACCTTTGGGACTATCAGTTGGCCAATGCCCGATTCACCTCAATTTCTACCCAATGACGGTTTCGAATTCAGACACCATCAATGGAAACAATCGAGTATTGCCCTGGGAGTCTTGCAACCCTTTGCCATTTATTGCAGAGTCCCGAGTTCACCTGCAAATATCTACCCAGGGTTTTTTACCAATCATATTTTTGTATTCCAAGGAGTTGCTTGCTTTTTCCATTACCTTCTAAAGCCCGCCTTTGCAAAGGAGAATTGGGATCGATTTGGCCCAGCTCATTGCTGTAAACACTGCAACAAAGTAGAGCCTGTGTTCATGAAACATGTCAACTTAACTTTCTCTGAGCTCTACTCTCCTGAGTAATGACTTGTTTGTAGCCATTTTATGAGTTCAACCCCTAACAATGAAACACAGAGGTAAACCCCATTGCTTGCCTTCTCTAAAGCCTGTGACAAATGCTCACATCAACTTAGTATTTACTCTCAATTTGGAAATTGGGGAAAGGTAATACTATATTGACCTTGTACGTACACAAAAAAAACACATTCAAAACCACGCCCCTGTTTTCATTGTCGTCCATTGAGATGGGTGAGAGTTATGTTTGCTTTGCACAGTTGATCAAATTTCCGTCATACACTCAAATAACTAATTGAACTTCATTGAAATGGTGTGAGTTTTATGTGTTTTGCACAGCTTTCATCATAAATTATGATAACTATTTTCTCTAGTTGTCGAAGGAGGACACAGAGTAAAGCTGTGCCTTTGTGTTTGAGCTTTATTTGGTTGAAAATGTAATCCACATACTGTAGCCTGTTTCCACAGTTTGGCTTTAATCAGTCCAACTCAGTGTTAATAATCTGTCTGAAGGGCATTGCTGTGTTTCCCAAGCAGGAGCTTCATCTCTGCTCTAGCTCAGTCCTCAACACTGACTGGGTTGAGGCTAATGCAAACCTGTCACTGCACTGCACAGTCTGGAACAATCAACTAGCATTCAATGACATTTGAAACTAAGTATTTTTGGAACATCAGCCTACTGTAGTCGACCTGGGTCACATGCATGTCAAACATGTTAAAATATTTGTGCTGAGCTTTGAGTTGGTTTTGTCACGGATCCCTCCGGAACTTTCATTACGCACACCTGTCCCCTATTCCCACTGATTGTATTTGTATAAATGTGCCCTTTGTTTCACCATTGGGCAGTCGATTATTGTTACAATGTCCGATGGTCGTGTGAGTACCTGTGCTTTGTTGTTTTGGCTTTTGTGCCATTGTGGAGTGTGCAGATGATTACTGGTCTCGTCCCGTGTGTTAATAATCATTGTGTGCTTGTGTTATTTATTCAAGGTACTCCTCGCTCTTTATTTGGTTTTCAACCCTGTGTTTTTGTTACGTGTTTGTTTGGTCTTCGTCCCCGTGCCTTTACACAGCATGCCATAACTTGGGCTAAACAAAAAATCCTATTATGCATTCCTGCGCCTGTCTCTAGAATCATTCATACCAACGTGACAGAATAATTGACCATTAAGGGAGACAGCTGGAATGACCCAGACTGGTCCATCCGGCACGGCTGCAACTAGCCCGTCCGATGCCGCAACAACGGGTCTGTCCGACGCCACTGCTACTGGTCCGTCCGACGCCGCCGCAACTTCGGCAACTGCATCGTGTCCTGATCGACCTGCACTGCATTCCTGTGACCGTCCTCGAGGCCGGTGTCGTTGTGCTGTAAACCTGTCCCCTATTCCCACTGATTAGTACTTGTATAAGTTGTGCCCTTTGCTTTCCATTGTCTTGGCGATTATTGCGACATTGTCCGTTTGTGCGTATGAGTATCTGTGCTGTGTGTTTTGGGCTTTCATGCCCTTGTGGATTGCGCAAATTATTACGGGTCTCGTCCCGTGTGTTTTTCATTGTGCGCGCGTGTGTATTTATTCAAGGTACTCCTCGCTCTTTTGTTTGGTTTTCAACCCTGTGTTTTTGTTACGTGTTTGTTTGGTCTTCGTCCCTGTGCCTTTACACGGCATGTCGTAATTTGGGCTTAACCCCTATTACGCATTCCTGCGCCTGTCTCCCGATCCTTCATGCCAACGAGAAAGGTTTGCTTGATGCAATGGAACCAATGGAAGAGTCCCCAAAGTACGAACTCCAAGATAAGTCAAGCTCATCTCAAATACATTCAAGCATTTCACATAGGTCCAGGTCTGACACAAATCTAGCGTAATTCAGTGATGTAGGTGTTCTACAATAATATTTTCAGAGATTGTATTCAATACAAGTGCATGTCAGTGGAAAACTATGAAATGTAGGGTATGTGAAATAATCCATCTTTCTGTGCTCCCCCTTGTATGGCAATAAAATCCATCATTCATGAATAACAGCTGTCTGTGTGTGTGTGTGTGTGTGTGTGTGTTGCAGCCCTGATCTCCATGTTTGTGTGTGTTTGTGGCTGTCTCCTGTCTCCTGTCTCCCAGCTGGCTTTCTGTGGGAAGTTGAAAAGTCACACACCGGTTACAGTGGGGGTTCAGCAAATGGGTCAGAGTGGCTCCATATGAGCACATGCTTGTGTGTGTGTCCGGCAGTGGGTGTGTATGCACGTGCATATCTTGTGTTTATCAATCTCTCTCCCCTCTCTCTCTGTGTGTGTGTGTGCGTGTGTGTGTGTATTTGTGTGCTTGCGTGCGTGTGCTTGCGTGCGTGCGTGCATGCGTTCGTGTGTGTGGTGCTCTTATCACAGCGGCCAGCGGCTGCAGTGTGGCAGATGCACTTATGTCCCTGAACAGAGGAGTCATGGGGGGGATCAGCTGGACTGGGTTGGCTGCCCACTCCCTCTCCCTCTCTCTCTGCTGTCCCATTGGTCCCTGTGGGGCCCCACTCACACTACCCCTGAGCCCTCCATCTGAGACTAGAGACCCCCTGGGGGCCGACCAGGCTGGCCCAAGACATAAAATCTGCCTGCAAGGGGCCATTTAGCCAGAAACTGTCACTCTTTTTGGTTACAGTACATTCATTAATCATGACATGTAATGTCATGGTGCCCTTGTTGATGCACTGTGCAGTTAATACAGTATCACCACCCAGACTCATGACACTGTACAGTTAATACAGTATCACCATCCAGACTCATGAACACTGTGCAGTTAATACAGTATCACCACCCAGACTCATGACACTGTACAGTTAATACAGTATCACCATCCAGACTCATGACACTGTACAGTTAATACAGTATCACCATCCAGACTCATGAACACTGTACAGTTAATACAGTATCACCATCCAGACTCATGAACACTGTACAGTTAATACAGTATCACCATCCAGACTCTTGAGGCTTCTATGTAGCTATTGCATGGCTACCTGGAAATGGGTGGCAATAAGGTTTTACATTGATGCTATTTCCTTAATCCAGACTTGTGAAGCCTTTGTGAGTGAAGACATGGCGAGAAGGCACGGTAGTACATATTAAAGTGACATCTGAATTCTGGTACAATACATCTACAGTGTGAGATCTCTGGTCTATGGCTCCTTACTGCTGGTTTGCACTTTGTACAGGAGAGGACAAAAGGCCCAACGACACATCAACACAACTCCCACCCTCACGTCCTTGGAGACTTCTGTATTATATGCATTGCTTGTTTTCCCCCCGTTGACTCTGCCTCAGAAGAGTTGCTTACAGGCACATAGCAATATGTGTCAAACCTGTGTCACTGAAAGGGTGCACTCTAATTAAGCCGGTCCAAGGTAACATACGCTTGCACTGTAATAACCAGCGAGAAGAGTGCGAACAAATCAATAAACAGACTGAATAGAGACACGTCGCAGGAATTCTCATCTCACACAAGACGAAAGTAGGGGTCAATACACCCTTGATGGGTGTTGAAGAGCTCTGTTCCAGATAATATGGACTTCCAGTTTTGCACATTTAAATTGGAAAGCACCACGGTATCATCAAATTGAGCATAAGAATAGAGAAGCAGAATGTCAACAGCGTGCTTGACAGTTGAAAAAGCCCCAGACTCCCATTAATTGGCTGACGAAGCTGAGAAACCCCTTGACTTTACACAACTTTCAAGTGGGAAGTCGAGATTTCCAGCCACCATTAGAATACTTCATTGGGAAATTACTTTGAAGTTTCTCAAGTAATTCATCGCTTAATCTACATCTGTCGTCTCTCTTGACAGATCAACAGTGGGCTTTGAGCTATTCCTGCTGAAAAGAGAGAAAAAACTAACCTAGTTCTCAGTCTGTGGCTCAATCTCAATTCATCTTTCCACGATTCCTTGATCGCCAGTGCTTGCACTATTTCTATATTTGTTATAATATTTTCAACCTATATACGTAACTCAAGCAGTAAACAATGTGAGGTTCTGGTACTCAATACTGATGTGTTCAGGCCGAATTCAAGCACTGTCGGTCGCACAATCGCCATGCCTCTTGAATGAAAGGTCCCAGGTCCCTCCCCTTGGACATTCTTCTCCAATGCGTTTTAATGAGGTGAGGAGAGAGAATACGAGGTATCAAGGAAAGATGAATTGAGAAAGAGCCTTTGTTTCGGTCTCGATGTCTTGACTCAAAATGATTCGCTGACCGTAAATCTCTTTTGAGCGTTGTTTGTGCATTTCTGGTTGGTTGCGAAATAAGACATTCTGAACGCAACAGGCTGGTGAGGTCAGTGCACGGGGATGTCAGTTCGCATGACATCTGATCCCCTGGATGTCCTCGCTTGGTCAGTATTGTTATGAGGGAAGCTGTGCTGAGTGGAGCCGGCATAGTATTTTGCCCTGGGCGAAGACTCTGGATAGGTAAAGATATGGGCTGGGGGTTAGCATGTTGACTCTGTCGCTCGCTCTCTTCTACGTTCTGAGACAGACATCAATCACTGCCGTGTATTTCCATCCATATGGCTCCAGCTGCAAGCCAAAGCCAGCACCTGTCTGACCCAGGCTCACCTTGAGCTAACAATGAAAACAGGGTTAGCTAAACAGATGTGTCTGCTCTATACCTAATAAGAGCCAGAATGACATTGCACAACACAATGAAACCAACTGGCTTGATATCAACTCATGACATTTTACTGAGCTTAATGTTAAAGATGATAGCCTAGTAAAAATATAACATGTTTCCGGCCCTCAAAAGCAAACTTTTCTGATTGTATTTGATTGTGTTGAATCCTTCTTTTTACAGATTTGTGCAGTATACAGATGACAAATGCTTTTGGCTTGCCAATATTTTTGTCAAGATGCAAAGGCAATACTCATTGTATGTTTTCAATTGTATGATTGTAATTGTGATCCGCAGCTAAGCTAAGTTCAGGTGGCGTGAACGTTTGTTAGAACACAGGCAGGGTGCAATTAGCAATCAAAACACACGGAACAGGCAATCAGTAGAGTACCTTAGACAATCAAACACTGATATAGGTCATTAAATGCTTTAGCAACACAGGTCCGCTTTAGGCTACTGCTGTTTGCTGAGATACCCAGGCAACAATCTAATTTCCATGCGCTCTTATTCAAAGGCAAGACCTTAGTTAACAAAAGGAGGAAGGAACAGAGGGAGACAGGGTAGGAGCTCTTGCTTAGGTGACTCATATGAATAACAGACTTTGGCTCTGTCTCAGATGCTTGAAAATCCATCCTCTCCTCATCTCCTCCCCCTAATCAAGACTGGACAGGTGAAAACAATGTAGTGGAAGCTCATAAGGTTATCTTTCACCTGGTCAGTTCCTTTAGATGGGAGTGTTGAAGGAGAGGCGTGGAGAGGAATAATTGCGACAGAACCCTGGAGCTGTTAGTGGAGGAAATGAGGCTGTTGCTAGACTGCCCCCTTCTGTTTAGAAAGTGCACTGCAGACCTACTCCAACAAATCTCATTCAATGGAATACAGAAGTGAGTCAATAATAACTTTAAATCCAGTTCACTCCAGTTCAGAAAGATTTTGCTTTCTTTAATCACTTAGTTCTAAAAATGAAAAAACATAATTACTTGGAATGGACTCGGCAGACCACAGTATGTCATTTGTTCATTACAAGGTTATGGAATAGTCCCCGTAGCTTTTTTTTTTTTTTACATTAGAGGTCTGTAATAAGCACACTCTAGGGCTAGGCAGCAGGTGGCCAATCAGCCTCGCTGCTGTCATGGTAACCCAGGGGGTGGAGAGAGGACATCCTTCACAGGTGGTCAGACACTCATATCAAGAAATGTCAAGTTTAATGCAGGCCACCAAAGGTTGATATCTGCAAATGGCAAACTGCACTTATTAGAATAGAACTTCCAGGTAATCTCATGGAAATAAATTACGCATTTCTCTTGTGGTACATTTCAGTCACCATAAACAATGCTCTGATAGCTTTTATTTGAAGCAAGCCTGGACCAGAAGTTGATACTGACATCTGGGACATCTGGGAAGTAGTGTTAAAGCAACGGGAAACACTGACTGGCAAGTTGTGTGACCACTTAGTGTGACTATCAGTGGTCATTTAGGGTTTATTGCACATATCGCAAGAGTAGCGTCGTTAACCCCAAGTGGAATTCCTAACCTGGATACTACCATGGCTGTCTGATAAACCTCTCTTCTCTTCACTTCTCTTCTCTTTTCTTTTCTTCTCTTCTCTTCACTTCTCTTCTCTTCTCTTCTCTTCTCTTCTCTTCTCTTCTCTTCTCTTCTCTTCTCTTCACTTCACTTCACTGCTCTTTTCTTCTCTTCTCTTCTCTTCACTTCACTTCACTACTCTTTTCTTTTCTTCTCTTCTCTTCTCTTCTCTTCTCTTCTCTTCTCTTCTCTTCTCTTCTCTTCTCTTCTCTTCACTTCTCTTCACTTCTCTTCTCTTCATTTCTCTTCACTTCTCTTCTCTTCACTTCTCTTCTCTTCTCTTTTCTTTTCTTCTCTTCTCTTCACTTCTCTTCACTTCACTTCTCTTCTCTTCTCTTCTCTTCACTTCTCTTCTCTTCACTTCTCTTCTCTTCTCTTCACTTCACTTCACTTCACTACTCTTTTCTTTTCTTCTCTTCTCTTCTCTTCACTTCTCTTCTCTTCACTTCTCTTCTCTTCTCTTCACTTCTCTTCTCTTTTCTTTTCTTTTCTTTTCTTCCCTTCTCTTCTCTTCTCTTCTCTTCACTTCACTTCTCTTCTCTTCTCTTCTCTTCACTTCACTTCACTTCACTTCTCTTCTCTTCTCTTCTCTTCTCTTCTCTTCTCTTCACTTCACTTCTCTTCTCTTCTCTTCTCTTCTCTTCTCTTCTCTTCTCTTCTCTTTTCTTTTCTTCTCTTCTCTTCTCTTCTCTTCTCTTCACTTCACTTCTCTTCTCTTCTCTTCACTACTCTTCTCTTCTCTTCTCGTCTCTTCTCTTCTCTTCTCTTCTCTTCTCTTCTCTTCTCTTCTCTTCTCTTCACTTCTCTTCTCTTCTCTTTTCTTTTCTTTTCTTTTCTTTTCTTTTCTTCTCTTCTCTTCTCTCCACTTCACTACTCTTTTCTTCTCTTCTCTTCTCTTCACTTCTCTTCTCTTCACTTCTCTTCTCTTCTCTTCACTTCACTTCACTTCACTTCACTTCACTTCTCTTCTCTTCACTTCACTTCTCTTCTCTTCTCTTCACTTCTCTTCTCTTCACTTCTCTTCTCTTCACTTCACTTCACTTCACTACTCTTTTATTTTATTCTCTTCTCTTCACTTCTCTTCTCTTCTCTTCTCTTCACTTCTCTTCTCTTCACTTCACTTCACTTCACTACTCTTTTCTTTTCTTCTCTTCTCTTCTCTTCTCTTCACTTCTCTTCTCTTCACTTTTCTTCTCTTCTCTTCACTACTCTTCTCTTCTCTTCTCTTCACTACTCTTCTCTTCTCTTCTCTTCTCTTTTCTTCTCTTCTCTTCACTTCTCTTCTCTTCTCTTCACTTCTCTTCTCTTCACTTCACTTCACTTCACTTCACTACTCTTTTCTTTTCTTCTCTTCTCTTCACTTCTCTTCTCTTCACTTCTCTTCTCTTCACTTTTCTTCTCTTCTCTTCACTACTCTTCTCTTCTCTTCTCTTCACTACTCTTCTCTTCTCTTTTCTTCTCTTCTCTTCACTTCACTTCACTACTCTTTTCTTCTCTTCTCTTCTCTTCACTTCTCTTCTCTTCTCTTCACTTCACTTCACTTCACTACTCTTTTCTTTTTTTCTCTTCTTTTCACTTCTCTTCTCTTCTCTTCACTACTCTTCTCTTCTCTTCTCTTCTCTTCACTTCACTTCACTACTCTTTTCTTCTCTTCTCTTCTCTTCACTTCTCTTTTCTTCTCTTCTCTTCACTTCACTTCACTACTCTTTTCTTTTCTTCTCTTCTCTTCACTTCTCTTCACTTCACTTCTCTTCACTTCTCTTCTCTTCACTTCACTACTCTTTTATTTTCTTCTCTTCTCTTCACTTCTCTTCTCTTCACTTCTCTTCTTTTCTCTTCTCTTCTCTTCTCTTCTCTTTTCTTCTCTTCTCTTCTCTTCTCTTTTCTTTTCTTTTCTTCTCTTCTCTTCACTTCTCTTCACTTCACTTCTCTTCACTTCTCTTCTCTTCACTTCACTACTCTTTTATTTTCTTCTCTTCTCTTCACTTCTCTTCTCTTCACTTCTCTTCTTTTCTTTTCTTTTCTCTTCTCTTCTCTTCTCTTCTCTTCTCTTCACTTCTCTTCACTTCTCTTCTCTTCTCTTCTCTTCTCTTCACTTCACTTCACTACTCTTCTCTTCTCTTCACTTCACTTCACTACTCTTTTCTTCACTTCTCTTCTCTTCACTTCTCTTCTCTTCTCTTCACTTCACTTCACTTTACTACTCTTCTCTTCTCTTCACTTCACTTCACTACTCTTTTCTTCTCTTCTCTTCTCTTCTCTTCTCTTCACTTCACTTCACTACTCTTTTCTTCTCTTCACATGTTACTCTGGTTGTTGTAAATGAGGATGAGTCCTCAATCAACCTACCTGGTAAAATAAAGTAAATCTTCAAAATGTAGTTAATGCAGAAAATGTATTCATGTTTGAACCAACACAAAATATCAGAGAACACTGATATCCTAATCAGATTTTGGAAAGTATAAGGATTGTAATCCTGGAGTGGTCTGCTAGAGTACCATCAAGATGGCACTGTGGTACTGTTGTAAGTGGTGGCATCACTAGTTTTACACCCAGCACCAGCTGGAGTGTACCAACAATGCCATGCCACTTAAGTCTCAGCACTCGCCTTCTGATCTAGGGGGTGTGGAGTGGAAGAGGGCACTGAGGGCACTGCTGTGCATGCACCAGCATGCACAGCAGTGTGGAGGGAGGGAAGGAGGGAGGGAGGGAGGGAAAGCCACATGCTGGGGCTATTACTTTACTATCACTGACCCCTGTGGGAGCAGAACCACATGGGACACTGTACTGCTCATAACCTCACTGACAATCTAGTCCAGGGGAGGGTCATGTAATTTCTAATTGATAAAAACATTTTTTTTTAATTAGTTGCTTATTAGGCTATATATCAATGTGTGCCCGATGCCATCCCTCATCTCTGATTCTCTTCTGGGCGTGCAATATCAAGTGAGCTTACAGGCTATTTATTGTAGTATGATTTAGTACTACGAAGTGCATGCTCGGAGAAGCACAGAGCAAAGTTATATTTCTAAGAAAATATATTTCCTTTCCAAGTATTTTGCACTGCTGGTATGGTGTAAATAAAACTAGGCTGCATTACACACTTCAATGGATATTCCAACCCGTAACCCTCGCCTGCTCTGCTCTTGCTGATCAAAAATGTGTTTTGTGCTACCTAATCATTGGCTGTGCTGTGTAGGCCTATAATGGCAGTTCAGGAGAAGTCCAAGGCTTCTTCACAAAACACATTTTTGATTAGACCGAGACAAAAAACGTCAATATTGTGTACATGTTCTGTTCAGTTTGGAAAGGATAGAGTGATGACAAGAAGGAAGACCAGAGGTCAACTTTGATAACTTGCTACTACTATAATATATTTTATTAAAAATAATATGTTTCTAGTCCATTATCTATTTATCCAGATTTGGTTAACTTACTGTACATAGTGGTGCTGAAACTTGAAGTGGCATCCGCAGCACAATCATTTGGAAATGGACAGCACATGTTTAAATTATAATTTTTTAAATTCACCTTTATTTAACCAGGTAGGCCAGTTGAGAACAAGTTCTCATTTACAACTGAGACCAAGATAAAGCAAAGCAGTGTGACAAAAACAACAACACAGAGGTACACATGGGATAAACAAACGTACAGTCAATAACACAATAGAAAAGCTGTATACAGTGTGTGCAAATGAAACAAGGAGGTAAGGCAATAAAAAGGCCTTAGTGGCGAAGTACAGTGAGGGGAAAAAAGTATTTGATCCCTGCTGATTTTGTATGTTTGCCCACTGACAAAGAAATGATCAGTCTATAATTTTAATGGTAGGTTTATTTGAACAGTGAGAGACAGAATAACAACAAAAAAATCCAGAAAAACACGTCAAAAATGCATTTTAATGAGGGAAATAAGTATTTGACCACCTCTCAATCAGAAAGATTTCTGGGTCCCAGGTGACTTTTATACAGGTAACGAGCTGAGATTAGGAGCACACTCTTAAAGGGAGTGCTCCTAATCTCAGTTTGTTGCCTGTAAAAAAGACACCTGTCCACAGAAGCAATCAATCAATCAGATTCCAAACTCTCCACCATGGCCAAGACCAAAGAGCTCTCCAAGGATGTCAGGGACAAGATTGTAAACCTACACAAGGCTGGAATGGGCTTCAAGACCATCTCCAAGCAGCTTGGTGAGAAGGTGACAACAGTTGGTGCGATTATTCGCAAATGGGAAGAAACACAAAAGAACTGTCAGTCTCCCTCGGCATGGGGCTCCATACAAGATCTCACCTCATGGAGTTGCAATGATCATGAGAACGGTGAGGAATCAGCCCAGAACTACACTGGAGGATCTTGTCAATGATCTCAAGGTATCTGGGACCATAGTCACCAAGAAAACAATTGGTAAAACACTATGTCGTGAAGGACTGAAATCCTGCAGCTCCCGCAAGGTCCCCCTGCTCAAGAAAGCACATATACATGCCAGTCTGAAGATTGCCAATGAACATCTGAATGATTCAGAGGACAACTGGGTGAAAGTGTTTGGAGGAGGAATGCTGCCTATGACCCCAAGAACACCATCCCCACTGTCAAACATGGAGGTGGAAACATTATGCTTTGGAGGTGTTTTTCTGCTAAGGGGACAGGACAACTTCACCGCATCAAAGGGACAATGGACGGGGCCATGTACCGTCAAATCTTGGGTGAGCCAGGGCATTGAAAATGTGTCGTGGGCCTCCCGGGTGGCGCAGTGGTTAAGGGCTCTGTACTGCAGCGCCAGCTGTGCCATCAGAGTCCCTGGGTTCGCGCCCAGGCTCTGTCGTAACCGGCCGCGACCGGGAGGTCCGTGGGGCGACGCACAATTGGCCTAGCGTCGTCCGGGTTAGGGAGGGATTGGTTGGTAGGGATCTCCTTGTCTCATCGCGCACCAGCGACTCCTGTGGTGGGCCGGGCGCAGTGCTCCGACACATTGGTGCGGCTGGCTTCCGGGTTGGATGCGCGCTGTGTTAAGAAGCAGTACGGCTGGTTGGGTTGTGTATCGGAGGACGCATGACATTCAGCCTTCGTCTCTCCCGAGCCCGTACGGGAGTTGTAGCAATGAGACAAGATAGTAGCTACTACAACAATAGGATACCACGAAATTGGGGAGAAAAAGGGGTATAAACTCAACAAAAAAAAGAAAATGTGTCGTGGATGGGTATTCCAGCATGACAATGACCTAAAACACACGGTCAAAGCAGCAAAGGAGTGGCTCAAGAAGAAGCAAATGAAGGTCCTGGAGTGGCCTAGCCAGTCTCCAGACCTTAATCCCATAGAAAATCTGTGGAGGAAGCTGAAGGTTCGAGTTGCCAAACGTCAGCCTCGAAACCTTAATGACTTGGAGAAGATCTGCAAAGAGGAGTGGGACAAAATCCCTTCTGAGATGTGTGCAAACTAGGTGGCCAACTACAAGAAACGTCTGACCTCTGTGATTGCCAACAAGGGTTTTGCCACCAAGTACTAAGTCATGTTTTGCAGAGGGGTCAAATACTGATTTACCGCATTAAAATGCAAATAAATGTATAACATTTTTGACATGTGTTTTTCTGGATTTTTTGTTGTTATTCAGTCTCTCATTGTTCAAATAAACCTACCATTAAAATTATAGAGTGATAATTTCTTTGTCAGTGGGCAAACGTACAAAATCAGCAGGGGATCAAATACTTTTTTCCCTCACTGTAATTACAATTTAGCAATTGACACTGGAGTGATGGATGTGCAGATGAGGCTGTGCAAGTAGAAATACTGGTGTGCAAAATAGCAGAATAAAACAAAAAACAAATATAGGGATGAGGTAGATAGTTGGTTGGATGGGCTATTTACAGATGGGCTGTGTACAGCTGCAGCGATCGGTAAGCTGCTCTTACAGCAGATGCTTGAAGTTAGTGAGGGAGATATAAGTCCCCAACTTCATTGATTTTTGCAATTCGCTCCAGTCATTGGCAATAGAGAATTGGAAGAAATGACGGCCAAAGGACGTGTTGGCTTTGGGAATGACCAGTGAGATATACCTGTTGGAGTGCGTGCTACAGGTGGGTGTTGCTATGGTGACCAGTGAGTTGAGATAAGGCGGAGCTTTACCTAGCAAAGACTCATGGATGACCTGGAGCCAGTGGGTTTGGCGACGAATATGTAGCAAAAGAAGGCAAATTTGAATAGGCATAATTCATTTGACCCGTCTTAATTTTAAATTGACTTTACTAGCAACAAGAGGGCTTTGTGTTGAAGCCTATTTCTTCTTATACTTGTTTGACAGACAAAATTAGGCTATAGGCTTGTCGGCCAATTACACCCACCATGCACTCTTTAATAGCCTAGCCCAGTGTCAGTGAAGGGCTATTAAGTTAAAACCAGTACTCGGATTGAGTGGGAATGAGAGGGTATGCCACCTGTTATTACAGAAAATGGCAAAAAGCATAGACCTTGTCACACCCTGACCATAGAGAGCCTTTTTATTCTCTATTTTGGTTAGGCCGGGGTGTGACTAGGGTGGGTAATCTAGGTTGTTTTATTTCTATGTTGGCATGGTAAGGTTCCCATTCAGAGGCAGCTGTTTAGCGTTTTTTGTGGGATCTTGTTCATGTGTAGTTGCCTGTGAGCACTCCATAGCTTCATGTGTTGTTTGCTCTTTATTGTTTTTGTGCGTTTCACGAATAAAAAGATGTGGAACCCATATCACGCTGCGCCTTGGTCCGAATGTTATTACGACGATCATGACAGACCTACCCCTTTTTAGCTTAAGATTTTGAATACAATTAAACAGATTGATTATATAAAGGGATCTATAAGAGCACTTTGGTCTGTGATGCTTTATTCTAGAAAGACCGTGACTCCAATGCATATGGGGATATCATTGTTTTGTTTCTTTGACAACCTTCTATAGCTGAGGAGACAAAAAATGTACTTTGCTTGGGAAGTAATCTAATTCTTTCACTATCAATTAATTAAGCTATTCACTTTCTGTAGAATAGAGGATGTTTAAATCCAGACAGCTTTTAGAGAAACACTTGTGACCTTCTCTCGTTGGGTTAAGCCACAGAAGAAGAGTAGCCAGCAGATAAAGCTTACATTATTCTGTGTCAGTTGGCCTACTCTGTCTGGGGTGGAAAGGTAGGCCTAACTTTTGAAAGTACCATGCTCAGATTCATAATGTTTCAGGTGACATTTTTTGCAAACCGGGACAGTTGTGTGGCAAACAAGACGCACTGATTTGGCATTGGAGAAATACGATAAGATGAACACACAGGCCTATCTCTCTGTCCATTCTTAGCCTGTAATTAAAACAAATGTGTGTGGCATTAAAACCTATTCTGCTAAATTCTCCAGTCCTGTAAAAGGATGTCGAATTGTATGAAATATTTTATGCTATGTTTTATTGGACCCGCAAATATGATGATAGTTTAATGGAATGCATTTACATTTAAGGAGATCTTTCCACCCCTACTCTTGTCCATGGTGGTCTGCGAACCTGCAATCATCTGGCCCGCAGTCCTGTACACTATCAAAAGTCCTGTGTTACCATGTAATGCTCACAGGGCATAAATGCTCAAAACTGCCTATCTAAGTATCTGGTCTGTCATAGTAGTGAGGGTAAACAGTAGACATGTTCTCTGCTATCCACTTTGTTTTAATTATTATTTTGGGTATATATATATATATATATATATATATATATATATATATATATATATATATATATATACAGTGCATTCGGAAAGTATTCAGACCATGTGACTTTTTCCACATTTTGTTACGTTACAGCCTTACTCTAAAATTGATTAAATAAATGTATTTCCTCATCAATCTACACACACTATGAGACTGGAAGTTGAGCTCAGGTGCATCTTGTTTCCATTGATCATCATTGAGATGTTTCTACAACTTGATCCACCTGTGGTAAATTCAATTGATTGGACATGAGTTGGAAAGGCACCCACCTGTCTATATGAGTTTCCACAGTTGACAGTGCATTTCAGAGCAAAAACCAAGCCATGAGGTTGAAGGAATTCTCTGTAGAGCTCCGAGACAGCATTGTGTCGAGGCACAAATCTGGGGTAGGGTACCAAAACATTTCTGCAACATTGAAGGTCCCCAAGAACACAGTGGTGACCAGGGAGGTGACCAAGAGGCCAATGGTCATGCTGACAGAGCTCCAGGATTCCTCTGTGGAGATGGGAGAACCTTCCTGAAGGACAGCCATTTCTGCAGCACTCCACCATTCAGGCCTTTATGGTGAAGTAGCCAGACAGAAGCCACTCCTCAGTAAAAGGCACATGGCAGCCTACTAGGAGTTTGCCAAAAGGCAACTAAAGGACTCAGTCCATGAGAGACAAGATTCTCTGGTCTGATGAAACCAAGATTGAACTCTGTGGCCTGAATGTCAAGCGTCACGTCTGGAGAAAACCTAGTACAGTTCCTACGGTGAAGCATGGTGCTGTGGGGATGGTTTTCAGCGGCAGGGACTGGGAGACTGGTCAGGACTGAGGGAAAGATGAATGGAGCAAAGTACAGAGATGTCCTTGATGAAAACCTTCTCCAGAGTGCTCAGGACCTCAGACTTGGGGGCAAAGGTTCACCTTACAACAGGACAACGACCCTAAGCACACAGCCAAGACAACACACGAGCGGCTTTGGGAGACGTCTCTGAATGTCCTTGAGTGGCCCAGCCAGAGCCGGACTTGAACCTGATCATCTCTGGAGAGAAGATCTCGTACAAATAGCTGTGCAGTGACGCTCCCCATCCAACCTGATGGCTTGAGAGGATCTGCAGAGAAAAATGGGAGAAATACCTAAAATACAGGTGTGCCAAGCTTGTAGCGTCATACCCAAGAAGACTCGAGGCTGTAATCGCTGTCAAAGGTGCTTCAACAAAGTACTCAGTCAAGGGTCTGAATAGTTATGTAAATGTGATATTTCAGTTTTTGCTTCGTCATTATGGGGTACTGTGTGTAGATTGATCAAGAGGGAAAAAAACAATTGAATCAATTTTAAAATAAGGCTGTAACGTAACAAAACGCTGAAAAATCTACGGGACCTGAATACTTTCCGAATGCACTGTATATACATTACCATTCAAAAGTTTGGGGTCACTTAGAAATATTCTAGTTTTTGAAAGAAAAGCACATTTTTGGTCCATTAAAATAACATCAAATTGATCAAAAATACAGTGCACATTAATCAACATTTCAGTAAAAGTGCCGGTTTTAGCCAGCCTGTTAATTTTCAACCGCAGTCCCTGGGCAGGTTATTAAAAACAATTACGTTAACAAAATAGACAATCATTGAGCAGTGAGCACACACAGAGCAACATAGGACAAGCAAGACGTAGCATGCGGACAGAGCAACATAGCACAAAAAGCAACAAGACAAAACCCATAAAAGCAACAGTCTTTCCACACCTCACAAACTACAGACAACATAGAAAGCGTCAATACAAAACTGTTCACAAATCTGATTGGCCTTTAGCCATGTCTTCATGTTTTTTGTGAAAGTGAAATAGTTGGTGCAGTTACAGTGCCTTGCGAAAGTATTCAGCCCCCTTGAACTTTGCGACCTTTTGCCACATTTCAGGCTTCAAACATAAAGATATAAAACTGTATTTTTTTGTGAAGAATCAAAAACAAGTGGGACACAATCATGAAGTGGAACGACATTTATTGGATATTTCAAACTTTTTTAACAAATCAAAAACTGAAAAATTGGGCGTGCAAAATTATTCAGCCCCTTTACTTTCAGTGCAGCAAACTCTCTCCAGAAGTTCAGTGAGGATCTCTGAATGATCCAATGTTGACCTAAATGACTAATGATGATAAATACAATCCACCTGTGTGTAATCAAGTCTCCGTATAAATGCACCTGCACTGTGATAGTCTCAGAGGTCCGGTAAAAGCGCAGAGAGCATCATGAAGAACAAGGAACACACCAGGCAGGTCCGAGATACTGTTGTGAAGAAGTTTAAAGCCTGATTTGGATACAAAAAGATTTCCCAAGCTTTAAACATCCCAAGGAGCACTGTGCAAGCGATAATATTGAAATGGAAGGAGTATCAGACAACTGCAAATCTACCAAGACCCGGCCGTCCCTCTAAACTTTCAGCTCATACAAGGAGAAGACTGATCCGAGATGCATCCAAGAGGCCCATGATCACTCTGGATGAACTGCAGAGATCTACAGCTGGGTTGGGAGACTCTGTCCATCGGACAACAATCAGTCGTATATTGCACAAATCTGGCCTTTATGGAAGAGTGGCAAGAAGAAAGCCATTTCTTAAAGATATCCATAAAAAGTGTTGTTTAAAGTTTGCCACAAGCCACCTGGGAGACACACCAAACATGTGGAAGAAGATGCTCTGGTCAGATGAAACCAAAATTGAACTTTTTGGCAACAATGCAAAACGTTATGTTTGGCGTAAAAGCAACACAGCTGAACACACCATCCCCACTGTCAAACATGGTGGTGGCAGCATCATGGTTTGGGCCTGCTTTTCTTCAACAGGGACAGGGAAGATGGTTAAAATTGATGGGAAGATGGATGGAGCCAAATACAGGACCATTCTGGAAGAAAACCTGATGGAGTCTGCAAAAGACCTGAGACTGGGACGGAGATTTGTCTTCCAACAAGACAATGATCCAAAACATAAAGCAAAATCTACAATGGAATGGTTCAAAAATAAACATATCCAGGTGTTAGAATGGCCAAGTCAAAGTCCAGACCTGAATCCAATCGAGAATCTGTGGAAAGAACTGAAAACTGCTGTTCACAAATGCTCTCCATCCAACCTCACTGAGCTCGAGCTGTTTTGAAAGGAGGAATGGGAAAAAATTTCAGTCTCTCGATGTGCAAAACTGATAGAGACATACCCCAAGCGACTTATAGCTGTAATCGCAGTAAAAGGTGGCGCTACAAAGTATTAACTTAAGGGGGCTGAATCATTTTGCACGCCCAATTTTTCAGTTTTTGATTTGTTAAAAAAGTTTGAAATATCCAATAAATGTCGTTCCACTTTATGATTGTGTCCCACTTGTTGTTGATTCTTCACAAAAAAATACAGTTTTATATCTTTATGTTTGAAGCCTGAAATGTGGCAAAAGGTCACAAAGTTTAAGGGGGCCGAATACTTTCGCAAGGCACTGTATGTGTGTCTGATGGCAGTGTATTTCAAACATGGGAAGCTCTCACAGAGAATGCAGATTGACTAAAGGTGCTCTTCCTTAAGGGAACTATACAGTCACATCTCATGGCAGACCTTGTGGATCTGCTGCCATATATTTGGGTTTTCTGTTTAACAAAAGTACTGAGTGGAGGGGGAGCCAGGCCATTTAGGATCTTGAATACAAGATATGCATTGGTGTATTGCACATTATTTTTCCAACTCAGGAGCTCATGCTGTCTGAGGATGTAACAGTGACGATGGCTATCAAGCACTTTGAGAGCCTTTTTTGTAGACAGACTGAATAATGTTGTACAGCAAGCTTGGGCCCAACTAGTCAAGCAGTATGTTAAGTGGGGGAGTACCATAGATTTGAAGTACAGTTTTGCTACCTCTGTCGTCAAACAATTTTGTATAAATCGGAAATTAGCTAGGTTGAATTTGGTTATTTCAATTACCTTCTTCACATGCTTTTAAAAAGAGAGGTTGGAATCAAGTATGATGCCAAGGTACTTAAAATCAGACACCACCTGGAGCTTCTCCCCTGACACATAGACATCTGGCTCAGTAGCATCAGTTGCCCTCTTTGTGAAGAACATGCAGACAGTTTTTCTCACATTGAGATGCAAACATGAGTCACTGAGCCACTTTGTAACCTGGACCATTAGAGTAGTGAGTTCTTGTGCAACTTATTTTTTGCTCTTTGCATGCACATATATCACTGTATCATCTGCATACATTTGAACTTCAGACCCAGTACAGACGGAAGGCAGACCCATGTACAGGCTGAACAGGAGGGGCCCCGGTATTGACCCTTGGGGCACACCCACATCATAGCTAAGTGTGGGTGACAGCTCATTGCTCACTCTGACACAGTGAATTCTGCCTTCAAGGTATGATTTCATCCATCGCAAGGCATCGGGGGAAAAGTTGAACTTGGACAATTTTGTGATGAGCACCATAGGTTAACAGTATCAAAAGCCTTCTTTAGGTCCAGAAACACAGCCCCAACAACGCACCCTTTGTCCGTGTCGAAGGGGCTGTTGTTGAGGTGGGCAATCAGTTGCTCTGCTACACACTTTCCAACAACCTTCGACACCACAGGTAGTAAGTACACTAATGGGCCTGTAGTTACTCACGTCAGCAGGGTCACCCGATTTAAAGATGACCGTTATTATGGCCGACTTCCAAACCCTTGGAAACAGCCCCCCACCAATATATGTGTTGGTGACCTTAGTAATGGGGCCAATGAGGGCCTCTTTGTAGTTTTTAAGAAAGGTAGAGTCCAGCCCAAACACATCTTTGGCTTTAGAGTTCTTTAGTGAGCTAATCACCTTGTTCACCTCTGACTCAGAAACCTCCCTTACAATGAAGACAGGTTTAGTGTCATTCACTAGCACTGAGCCCAAGAAACCAGTGGAGGGGTGCTATGTCAGTACCCTTACAGAGTCAATAAAGTAGGAATTGAAGGCTATTGCTATTTCGACTGCATCCTGTGTTAGATTGTCATTCAACATGATTTCTAGTCTTTTTGCAGTGTTACTATGGTCTTTCCCTGTTAACTTTTTTAGATTCTGCCAGATCAATTTAGAATTTCCTTTTGCTTCACCAATTATGTTAATAAAAAAGTTTGCCTTGGCTTGTCTGATTTCTTTCATCACCTTATTTCTCTGGTAAACCTACATCTGTCATGCTCTAATTTGGATTTCAGGGCTGTTTTTAGAGCATAATCTCATTCTTTCATCAGTTTCCAGATTTCTCCATTTAGCCAAGGAAGAGTGCTATTTTGGCCAGGTTTGGATTTTATTTTATTTAGGAAGCCATTTATTGTATTCTGAATTGTGGATAGAAAAACCTGACTATCAGCTTCCACATATGTAAAGGGCAAGAGATCATTCCAGTTAATTCCCTAATTTGCGTTTTCAAGATAATGTAATTCACTCTTAGGTATTCTGAGTTGATCAGGCTTTCTAACAGTAGAGGTTAAGCCTGCTCTTAGACAGCTTTCTGGCTATACAGTGCCTTGCAAAAGTATTCGGCCCCCTTGAACTTTGCGACCTTTTGCCACATTTCAGGCTTCAAACATAAAGATATAAAACTGTATTTTTTTGTGAAGAATCAACAACAAGTGGGACACAATCATGAAGTGGAACGACATTTATTGGATATTTCAAACTTTTTTAACAAATCAAAAACTGAAAAATTGGGCATGCAAAATTATTCAGCCCCTTTACTTTCAGTGCAGCAAACTCTCTCCAGAAGTTCAGTGAGGATCTCTGAATGATCCAATGTTGACCTAAATGACTAATGATGATAAATACAATCCACCTGTGTGTAATCAAGTCTCCGTATAAATGCACCTGCACTGTGATAGTCTCAGAGGTCCGTTAAAAGCGCAGAGAGCATCATGAAGAACAAGGAACACACCAGGCAGGTCCGAGATACTGTTGTGAAGAAGTTTAAAGCCGGATTTGGATACAAAAAGATTTCCCAAGCTTTAAACATCCCAAGGAGCACTGTGCAAGCGATAATATTGAAATGGAAGGAGTATCAGACCACTGCAAATCTACCAAGACCTGGCCGTCCCTCTAAACTTTCAGCTCATACAAGGAGAAGACTGATCAGAGATGCAGCCAAGAGGCCCATGATCACTGGATGAACTTCAGAGATCTACAGCTGAGGTTGGAGACTCTGTCCATAGGACAACAATCAGTCGTATATTGCACAAATCTGGCCTTTATGGAAGAGTGTCAAGAAGAAAGCCATTTCTTAAAGATATCCATAAAAAGTGTTGTTTAAAGTTTGCCACAAGCCACCTGGGAGACACACCAAACATGTGGAAGAAGGTGCTCTGGTCAGATGAAACCAAAATTGAACTTTTTGGCAACAATGCAAAACGTTATGTTTGGCATAAAAGCAACACAGCTCATCACCCTGAACACACCATCCCCACTGTCAAACATGGTGGTGGCAGCATCATGGTTTGGGCCTGCTTTTCTTCAGCAGGGACAGGGAAGATGGTTAAAATTGATGGGAAGATGGATGGAGCCAAATACAGGACCATTCTGGAAGAAAACCTGATGGAGTCTGCAAAAGACCTGAGACTGGGACGGAGATTTGTCTTCCAACAAGACAATGATCCAAAACATAAAGCAAAATCTACAATGGAATGGTTCAAAAATAAACATATCCAGGTGTTAGAATGGCCAAGTCAAAGTCCAGACCTGAATCCAATCGAGAATCTGTGGAAAGAACTGAAAACTGCTGTTCACAAATGCTCTCCATCCAACCTCACTGAGCTCGAGCTGTTTTGCAAGGAGGAATGGGAAAAAATTTCAGTCTCTCGATGTGCAAAACTGATAGAGACATACCCCAAGCGACTTACAGCTGTAATCGCAGCAAAAGCTGGCGCTACAAAGTATTAACTTAAGGGGGCTGAATAATTTTGCACGCCCAATTTTTCAGTTTTTGATTTGTTAAAAAAGTTTGAAATATCCAATAAATGTCGTTCCACTTCATGATTGTGTCCCACTTGTTGTTGATTCTTCACAAAAAAATACAGTTTTATATCGTTATGTTTGAAGCCTGAAATGTGGCAAAAGGTCGCAAAGTTCAAGGGGGCCGAATACTTTCGCAAGGCACTGTAAGTGTCAGATTATGATCAGATAGCCCAGTAACCATATTGAATGATTTAGTCACTCTCTCTGGTTTATTACTGAACACCAAACCAGTCTGTGTTTTAGAGCAACAAGTCACCCTGGTTGGTCCTTTAACTAGCTGTGTAAGGTCAAAGGTATTAGTGATCTGTTTGAGGGTTTTCCTACAAGACTTGTCTTCATAATTAATGTTAAAATCTCCCATTAAGATGACCTCTTTCCCAAAATCACATTCCCTAAGCATGTTATTAAACTGTTCAAAAAACACACTTTTGGTGGAAGGTGGCCTATACATTCCAATAAGGGTAAAAGACATTTGGGGAGACAGTGTAACGTTCAGGCCAATACATTCTAGTTCATTATCACATGACCACTCAATTTGTTTGCATCGGATATGTTATTTAATGTAAATCATCAGACCCCCTCCTCTTCCTTCAATCCTGTCTCTCCTGAAAACATTGTAGCCAGGCACAATCAATTCAGCACATGGAGAGGTTTTATGGAGCCAGGGCTCTGAAAGGAAGAGGAAGTCAAGGTTGTAGTCTGTGAGAAGATGTCGAATTTGATCACTTTTTGGAATGACACTGCGAATGTTCAAGTGCCCCCCTAGTGGTCCCTTGGGCTTAGCTCGTGGGTCCCAGATGACTCGAGAGTGAATGACACATTGAATAAAAGTTCAATTTTCTGTGTTTTCTGACAGCTTGGTTTAGGGCGTTTTGTTTTGTTTTGATTAGGGGCAGTTCTGTGCAGTGCAATTAACGATCCCTCCCGCTTGCACTTATTGTTGTAAATGACTATTGTAGCTGGAAAAGTCTGATTTGTAATGGAATATCTACATACGCGTACAGAAGCCCATTATCAGCAACCATCGCTCCTGTTTTCCAATGGCACGTTGTGTTAGCTAATCCAAGTTTATCATTTTAAAAGGCTAATTGATCATTAGAAAACCATTTTGCGATGTTGTTAGCACAGCTGAAAACTGTTGTCATGATTAAAGAAGCAATACAACTGTCCTTCTTTAGACTAGTTGAGTATCTAGAGCATCAGCATTTGTGGGTTCGATTATAGGCTCAAAATGGCCAGAAACAAATCACTTTCTTCTGAAAATCATCAGTTTATTCTTGTTCAGATAAATGAAGACTATTCCATGCGAGAAATTGCCAAGAAACTGAAGATCTCGTACAACGCTTTGCACTACTCCCTTCACAGAACAGCGCAAACTGGCTCTAACCAGAATATAAATAGGAGTGGGAGGCCGCAATGCACAACTGAGCAAGAGGACAAGTACATTAGAGTGTCTAGTTTGAGAACAGATGCCTCACAAGTCCTCAACTGGCAGCTTTTTTAAATAGTACCAACAAACCACCAGTCTCAACGTCAACAGTGAAGAGGCGACTCCGGGAAGCTGGCCTTCTAGGCAGAGTTGCAAAGAAAAAGCCATATCTCAGACTGGCCAATACAAAAAATATTAAGATGGGCAAAAGAACACAGACACTGGACAGAGCAACTCTGCCTAGAAGGCCAGCACCCTGGAGTCACCTCTTCACTGTTGATGTTGAGACTGGTGTTTTATATTTTGCTTTGATGAACAATTTTTGCCAACTACATGATTCCATATGTGCTATTTCATAGTTTTGATGTCTTCACTACTATTCTACAATGTAGAATATAGTAAAAATAACGAAAAACCTTGCAATGAGTAGGTGTCCGAACTTTTGACTAGTACTGTAAGTATATATTGCTAAAGGGAGGGACATCCATTTTCAATTCAGAGAGGTCCGTCTTTCTCCATGTAACCCTTATTATAAATAAAGCTCACTCCCTTATGTTGTAACTTTACCTCACACCACTGTCCTTTTCGGATTGATCCTAATGTCATATGTTTTATTTTCAAATGTTATGATTCGTGTTAAAGTTTTCCGAATGACACTCATGATCATCCCAACAGAAACAATCAGTCTTGGTTCAGTGCATTTGAGAATGAATGGTCAGATGTGTGGTTGAACTGCAGTGATAGGAGTTCCTCTAGTCACCTCATTAGTGCTGCTTCACAGCGCCGGGCCTGCTAGTTCAGCAAATATGTCACCTTTGTGTCACATCATGTCCTCAGGTCTCTGAGAGCTCACAGTCCACAGCTCACCCCAATTCACGTCCATTGTCTTGCTTTAAAGGTCCAATGCAGCCTATTTTAAATCTCAGTATCAAATCATTTGTGGGTTACAATGAAGTACCTTTCTGTGATTATTTTCAATTGGCAAATTTCTCATTCAATCATTTTTTCTAGGACTGTATGGGAGTAGTCTGTGTGGGGAGGGGGAAACTGAAAACTAGCTGTTATTTGCAGAGCGTTTAGGAACTCTGAAATGTCAGGCTGTCTTTTCAAACAGATCTTTTCAAACAGGGGATTATCATCATTTGTACAATTTCACTTTATTATTCCAAACTCATAGTGTGCAAATATATTTAAAACACAAGAAATCAATGTTTTTGGCAGCACTGGGCCTTTAACCAGCCACCAAGGAGACCTCCATTCTCTGCACAATTCTGCAAACCTGAGTCACTGATTATCTCATCCTCTCTCATTAACCCGGAAAGACATTTGATACCTCTTCGTAACAGTTACATAGACCTGTTCCAGCAAGCCAACTGATGGCATTCTGAAAAAAGGTTTGGGTAGCACTTCATGGGCCGGTTTCCCAGACCTAGATTAAGCCTAGTCCTGGACTAAAAAGTTTGGGCAATAAAGAGTTGAAGAGAAGCCGTCGCTGGGCCCAATGAATATCAAGTAATCATGTGGTCCTATGTAGCATGTCTAAGCAAAACAGAACACCTTCAGAAACGGCATGTTTGTGGGCTGCAATAGTTCCTAGTTATTAGAATACATACGATGGGAATTAGGCACTTGTCCAGTCCACCATGTGTTGAAACAGAGTAAGATTTCTAGGAGCTCTGTGTTTGTCAAGCTGAGGCAAGTTTCAAGTTTATTGTCACACGCACAAGTGTGTGTGTGTGTGTGTGTGTGTGTGTGTGTGTGTGTGTGTGTGTGTGTGTGTGTGTGTGTGTGTGTGTGTGTGTGTGTGTGTGTGTGTGTGTGTGTGTGTGTGTGTGTGTGTGTGTGTGTTGAAGTGTAAGTGTGAGTGTGTATGAGTGTGTAGAGACCTGTGAGTGTGCATAGGGTCAATGCAAAACTAAAACTAAAATATAAGGTTCAATGCAGATAGTCCATGTAGTCATTTTGTTAGCAAAAAAAATAAGCAAACATTTACTAGTAGGGGGTTTAGTAGGTCAGATACTAGTAAGGTCAGGCCAGGTACTGGTCAAGTCAGGTACTGGACCAAGTCAGACACAGGTCAGGTCAGGTACAGGTCAGGTCAGGTACCTGCACTGGTCAGGAACAGGTCAGGTCAGGTACTGGTCAAGTCAGGTACAGGTCAGATCAGGTACAGGTCAGGTCAGGTACTGGTCAAGTCAGGTACTGGACCTAGTCAGGTACTGGTCAGGTCAGGTACTGGTCAAGTCAGGTACAGGACCTAGTCAGGTACAGGTCAGGTCAGGTACAGGTCAGGTCAGGTACTGGTCAAGTCAGGTACAAGACCTAGTCAGGTACAGGTCAGGTCAGGTACTGGTCAAGTCAGGTACAAGACCTAGTCAGGTACAGGTCAGGTCAGGTACAGGACCTAGTCAGGTACTGGTCAAGTCAGGTACAGGACCTAGTCAGGTACAGGTCAGGTCAGGTATAGGACCTAGTCAGGTACAGAACCTAGTCAGGTACAGGTCAGGTCAGGTATAGGTACAGGTCAGGTCAGGTACAGGTCAGGTACAGGTCAGGTACAGGTACAGGTACAGGTCAGGTACAGGTCAGGTACAGGTCAGGTCAGGTCAGGTACAGGTCAGGTACAGGTCAGGTCAGGTACTGGTCAAGTCAGGTACTGGACCTAGTCAGGTACAGGTCAGGTCAGGTACTGGCACTGGTCAGGTACAGGTCAGATACAGGTCAGGTACTGGCACTGGTCAGATACAGGTCAGGTCAGGTACTGGCACTGGTCAGATACAGGTCAGGCCAGGTACTGGCACTGGTCAGGTACAGGTCAGATACAGGTCAGGTACTGGCACTGGTCAGATACAGGTCAGGTCAGGTACTGGCACTGGTCAGATACAGGTCAGGCCAGGTACTGGCACTGGTCAGGTACAGGTCAGGTCAGGTCAGGTCAGATACAGGTCAGGTACAGGTCAGGTCAGGTCAGATACAGGTCAGGTACTGGCACTGGTCAGGTACAGGTCAGGTACTGGCACTGGTCAGGTACAGGTCAGGTACAGGTCAGGTACAGGTACAGGTACAGGTCAGGTACAGGTCAGGTACAGGTCAGGTCAGGTCAGGTACAGGTCAGGTACAGGTCAGGTCAGGTACTGGTCAAGTCAGGTACTGGACCTAGTCAGGTACAGGTCAGGTCAGGTACTGGCACTGGTCAGGTACAGGTCAGATACAGGTCAGGTACTGGCACTGGTCAGATACAGGTCAGGTCAGGTACTGGCACTGGTCAGATACAGGTCAGGCCAGGTACTGGCACTGGTCAGGTACAGGTCAGATACAGGTCAGGTACTGGCACTGGTCAGATACAGGTCAGGTCAGGTACTGGCACTGGTCAGATACAGGTCAGGCCAGGTACTGGCACTGGTCAGGTACAGGTCAGGTCAGGTCAGGTCAGGTCAGGTCAGGTCAGGTCAGATACAGGTCAGGTACAGGTCAGGTCAGGTCAGATACAGGTCAGGTACTGGCACTGGTCAGGTACAGGTCAGGTACTGGCACTGGTCAGGTACAGGTCAGGTACAGGTCAGGTCATGTCAGATACATCTACTGGTCAGGTACTGGCACTGGTCAGATACAGGTCAGGTCAGGTACAGGTCAGGTCAGGTACAGGTCAGGTACTGGTCAAGTCAGGTACTGGACCTAGTCAGGTACAGGTCAGGTACAGGTACTGGTCAAGTCAGGTACTGGACCTAGTCAGGTACAGGTCAGGTCAGGTACTAGTCAAGTCAGGTACTGGCACTGGTCAGGTACAGGTCAGGTCAGGTACTGGCACTGGTCAGATACAGGTCAGGTCAGGTACTGGACCTAGTTAGGTATAGGTCAGCTCAGGTCAGGTACAGGTCGGGTACTGGCACTGGTCAGGAAGAGATCAGGTCAGGTCAGGTACAGGTCAGCTCAGGTACATGTCAGGTACAGGTCAGGTACTGGTTAGGTACAGGTCAGCTCAGGTACAGGTCAGGTACATGTCCGGTCATATACAGGTCAGGTACTTGTCAGGTCAGGTCAGCTCAGGTCAGTAGCAGGATTGGCAACCCCTTGTCCTGGTTCAGTCCTCTAACACTAATGAACACAGATTATAGAGTTGGACTCTGCCAAGTGCGTACCACTGGTATTACTGCCCTTTCACCACTCACCCACTGGTTCTGCTAATAAAGGCATCACTCCAGTTGGCCAACTACCTCCACTGAGGCATTTGCTAACGTGCTCATGTCCTATTGAATAGCATGTTATACATACCCTTCACGTCGGAATATTAGCTCTACTGTTTCTATTGCTTATTAAAGGTATAGTTTAATCAAAGTGTACATTTGTTTCTTTACCTTAAAAGCAGTCTATGGACAAATAAAGGACATTTTGACATTTTGGTTTAGTTCAACTAGCTACTGCCTCCAACCACTAATATATCTGTGTTAAATATCATGACTAAATCTGCTTTAAGGAACGGAAACAAATATGTGAATTTGTAATTTGGCTTAGCTATAACTTTAACGTGACATACAGTATACTGTTAAACTGTTAATGGCTGTGTAATGTAGTTTTACACACAGTCCAGACTGTAGACTAGGGACTATATAAGTTTTACTGAAAATCCTTGTTCAACCCTGTTGATGCATTGCCAATCTTACCTTCCAAGATCATGTGATTGCCCTGCTACAGTTAGCAGGCTACTTGGTCTTTCCCACACTGTCAGGACTAGTGATCAGACGGCTTGCAGACACACACCTCAGCTGACTAATCTGGACACAGGACCCTGGCTCGCTACAGACAATTGACACCTACTGTACGACTTCCTGTAATATTCCACTGGAATGGAAGTCGTATGGATAGAGCTGGCAAGGGAGCAGGTCTTAATTCAAAGATGATGCTGAAAGTGATGGGAGAAAAAGGACTGACATGATGGGAGAAATATAGAGATTTTCATGGAGCATAAAAAGAAAATCAAAGTAGACGTATTTCTAGAATTCAAACAAACTGCAATGTGCCAACATCGATCGCACCTAACTTTTAATATCAATAATAATAATATATGCTATTTAACGGACTCTTTTATCCAAAGCCATTTACAGTAATACGTGCATACATTTTACGTATGGGTGTTTCCGGGAATTGAACCCACTATCCTGGCGTTGCAAGTGTTAACAGCAAATATAATTGCGCAAACGTCTGGGAAATTGCCTTTAAATGTCAAGTGTAGTGAGATGTCGGCGCAGTGATGGGTTCTTTGAATCCAGCTTAAGTTCAGTATCTGATGACCTAATGATAATGATAATAATAATTAAAAAACATACAAAATAATTAAAAAGACACTAGATAGCGAGCAACAAAATCCGACTTATATCACTCTCATTAGTTAGTTTAGTTTCCGCCATGATCACAACACATCTCCCACGTGAGTGTCCTCTCCAATATGTATTCAGGCTCATAATGTGTTACATTTGTGTCATAGCTACTTAAAGGCCTCCCTCCCTGGTTGAGTACATTGTGTTCCTTCCCAGAACCTCCAGCGCTGCTGTCAGTGAGCCTGTCTGGCAAGCAGCCAATGGGGCACACGTTGAAAGCCTCTTGATGCATAGCTGTGTGTAAGTGCGTGGCTGTGCATCATCAATAAGGATATAGTGCTCCACTGTCAATACGAACCTTTCGAGCTGTACATAAATTGAATATAAATTACACTGTTTTCACAGTGGGTATCATAAGTATCCGCCTCCCTTGGATATTTTCACATTTTGTTTAGTTACAAAGTGGGATTGACATAAATTTAATTATGATTTTTTTTTGTCATTACCACATTTCCACCCACAGTTTTTATGCAAGTAGTCATAAAGTTTCAGTACAGATTTGTATACAGCACCAGTCAAAAGTTTGGACACATACTCATTCAAGGGTTTTTTATTTATTTTACTATTTTTTACATTGTAGAATAATAGTGAAGACATTAAAACTATGAAATAAGACATAGGGAATCATGTAGTAACCAAATAAGTGCTAAACAAATCCAAATATATTTTATATTTGAGATTCTTCAAAGTAGCCACCCCTTGACATGATTACAGCTTTACACACTCTTGGCACTCTCTCAACCAGCTTTACGAGGTAGTCACCTGGAATATATTTCAATTAACAGGTGTGCCTTGTTAAAAGTTAATTTGTGGAATTTCTTTCCTTCTTAATGCATTTTAGCCAATCAGTTGTGTTATGACAAGGTAGGGGGGATTTTGAGAAGATTGCCCTATTTGATAAAAGACAAAGTCCAAATTATGGCAAGAACTGCTCAAATTAGCAAAGAGAAATGACAGTCCATCATTACTTGAAGACATGAAGGTCAGTCAATGCGGAAAATGTCAAGAACTTTGAAAGTTTCTTCAAGTGCAGTTGAAAAAAACATCAAGCACTATGATGAAACCGGCACTCATGAGGAACACCACAGGAAAAGAAGACCCAGATTGGAAATCTCTCCTTTGGTCTGATGAATCCAAATTTGAGATTTTTGGTTCCAGTCCCTGTGTCTTTGTGAGACGCAGAGTAGGTGAATGGATGAGCTCTGCGTGTGTGGTTCCCACCATGAAACATGGAGGAGGAGGTATGATGGTGTGGGGGTGCTTTGCTTGGACAAGCATCCAACAAGTTCTCAGCATATGTGGGAACTTCTTCAAGTGTTGGAAAAGCATTCCAGGTGAAACTGGTTGAGAGACTGCAAAGAGTGTGCAAAGCTGTCATCAAGGCAAAGGGTGGCTACTTTGAAGAATCTTAAATCTAAAATAAATGTTGATTTTTTTTTACATTTGGTGGGTTACTACATGATTCCATGTGTGTTTATTTCATAGTTTTGATGTATTCACTATTATTCTATAATGTAGAATATAGTAAAATAAAGAAAAGTATGTGTGTATACCCATACCCATACCCATACCAAGTATACCCATACCATGATGCAGCCAACAACACTCTTGAAAATAAGGAGGCAGTTACTCAGTGATGTGTTGTGTTGGATTTTCCCCAAACATAAGGCTTTGCATTTAGGCCAAAAGGTTCATTCTTTTGCAGTGTTTTTTTTAACTTCAGTATTACATTAGTGCCTTGTTGCAAACAGGATGCATGTTTTGGAAATATTTTATTCTGTATATTTGTATTCTTCTATTCAATCTGTCATTTAGGTCATTATTGTGGAGCGACTGCAATGTTTTTGATCCATCCAGTTTTCGCCATTCACAGCCATTGTAGCTGTTTTAAAATCATCAATGGCCTCATTGTGACATCCCTGAGCAGTTTCCTTCCTGTCCTGCAGCTCAGTTTAGAAGGATGACTGTATCTTTGATCTGTCTGGGTGGTTTAATACATCATCCACAGCATAATTTTTTACTTGACCCTGCTTAAATATGCACTGTGAGTGTACAAAGCATTATGAACACGTGCTCGTTCCATGACATAGACTGACCAGTTGAATCCAGGTGAAAGCTATGATTACTTATTGACGTCACATGTTAAATCCACTTGAATCAGTGTAGATGAAGGGGAGGAGACAGGTTAAATAAGTGTTGACCCTTGAGACAATTGAGACATGGATTGTGTATGTGTACCATTCAGAGGATGAATGGGAAAGAAAATGATTTAAGTGGCTTTGAACGGGGTATGGTAGTAGGTGCCAGGCATACCGGTTTGTGTCAAGAACTACATCCAGCCAACTTGACAAAACTGTGCCATATTTCCTGTGCTTTTTTATTTGTCCTAGGACAGACACTTCAAAACCTTATTCTTTATCATTTTTTTCACTGTCTTGTTTTGCTACAGTGTATTTATGAATGTGTTATTCAATGTGTTTCTATGGGAACATTTTATTTCCAATTTTTGTTGGATACCTAAAAGGGTCCTAAAATGTGAAATCAAATAACTAAATTGTCCATGGTATGAACATCTTAAAACAATTCCATATGTTAGCTTAGACCAGGACTTGATGTTAGATTTCACTTGTTTAGCATTTACATGGGCAAACTCAGGACCATGTCTCCTTACAAGCAATGCTAACCTGGCTGTCACTTGTCTCCTTACAAGCAAGGCTAACTTGGCTGTCACTTGTCTCCTTACAAGCAAGGCTAACTTGGCTGTCACTTGTCTCCTTACAAGCAAGGCTAACTTGGTTGTCACTTGCATTTTGTTGTACATGCCTATTTGTTCTCTATTGCTCCTCTACTGTTCTTCAAGCAAGGTCGATGACATCACATTTGGCCATCAGACCAATTCATTAAATGCCCTACTCCTTGAAGTGTGCAGCATTGAATCCAGCCCTAGGTCTGTTTACATCTGTCTTAAAGATGATTTCCACATAGCATGATCATTTGGATAGCCACTCTAGCTTAGCCCTCATGTGCGCTCAAGCAAGCATGCTAGGTAGTGCTAGGTATCAACATCCAATCCAGGGAGTGAACCACAGTGAGTGAATCACAGGGAGTGAACCACAATGAGTGAATCACAGTGAGTGAATCACAGGGAGTGAACCACAGTGAGTGAATCACAGGGAGTGAACTACAGTGAGTGAATCACAGGGAGTGAACCACAGTGAGTGAATCACAGGGAGTGAACCACAGTGAGTGAAACAGTAACTGATAGTGTGGTGTAATAATCACCTCTCTCTGAGTGGGAGGTTGCCTGGTAATTTGTCTCCAGCCTGGGACATGGGGAACTGGGGCTATTTATAGTGCAGCTGACCTTTACCCAAATGTCTGTTTGTCTTCAAGAGACCATGGCTTTGTTCATTCACTGTGCCAAGCCGCGTCCAAGCCACGCATGGTCAAATGTGAAGTTATTGTTTGTGACTAAGTTCTGCTTATCAAGTGAATACAATGTTATTTCTCAGTCTGTTGAAAGTTTTCATCTTGGGGGGGTATTATTATATAAGTCTACGTTGTAATTACGTAATTGTGTGTGCTGGAGTGTGTTTTAGGCCTTGGGTTGGTCTTAAAAATACTGTACAAGAAAGTGGTCAAACTTAACAACTGCTAGTGTACACTGAGTATACCCAACAAATGTTGGTCTCAATTAGTCAGAGCATGGACTTGAAAGCATTCCACAGGGATTTTGGCCCATGTAGACTCAAACGCTTCCCACAGTTGTCTCAAGTTGGCTGGATGTCCTTTGGGTGGTGGACCATTCTTGACACACACGGGAAACTGTTGAGCGTGAAAAACCCAGTGGCGTTGCAGTTCTTGACACAAACCGATGCACTGCCACACCCTGTTCAAAGGCACTTAAATCTTCTGTCTTGCCCATTCGCCCTCTGAATGGCACACATACCTAATCCATGTCGCAATTATCTCAAGGCTTGAAAATCGTTACATAACCTGTCTCCTTCCCTTCATTGATTGATGTGAATTTAACTAGTGACATCAATAAGAGATCATAGTTTTCACCTGGATTCACCTGGTCAGTCTACGTTAGGGAAAGAGTTCTTCATGGTTTGTACGACCAGTGTAAATTACTATACTTTTGCTAATACGTGTACTAAGTCCTGTTGTTCATGCATATGTGATTACAGGATCCTGTAATAAATGGTTAACACATAATAAATGTGTTCACAAATTAGGACAAACATCTTTACACATTTCTACAAACTGTATGAATGGTCAACATACTATGTCTGTAATGGTTTACCAACCGCTTCTAAAGACTTTACCAACTGTTTATGAACAGACTATATCAACCGTTTATAAACAGACTTTACCAACCGTTTATAAACAGACTTTACCAACCGTTTATAAACAGACTTTACCAACCGTTCATAAACAGACTTTACCAACTGTTTATGAACAGACTATATCAACCGTTTATAAACAGACTTTACCAACCGTTTATAAACAGACTTTACCAACCGTTTATAAACAGACTTTACCAACCGTTTATAAGCAGACTTTACCAACCGCTTCTAAAGACTTTACCATCTGTTTATGAACAGACTATATCAACCGTTTATAAACAGACTTTACCAACCATTTAGAAACAGACTTACCATTAGTTGTATGCCTGTGTATCCACCAGAAAGTGACAATGATATTGTATGGGCTATGTATGAGACAAGAGTATACTAAAATAATCTTTAACAATGATACGTTGATTGATTGGGAAATAATATCTCCATTTAAAAAATATTGGCAATTGTTATGCTATTTATCTGAGCTCATCAGGCACCTCAATTTCTATTCTAATTTCTTTTGAATTTACTGGCACGATTTCAGAAATTATACACAGATTATCTTTAACAAAATAACACCTAGTTACACCTTTTTCATTCTCAATCTGTTTATGCATGTGTGATATGCACACATTAAAAGTTGTTTTGCTTTATATCGGCACAACCTTTCCGTGTCGAGTGGATGCAACAATAGACCTTATTATCTAGAACCTGCTGTGAATTCTATTGTCTCTCACATTGCTTAACTCAACCATGCAGTGACAGCTGTGGGTACGTGTATTCAACTGAAGTGAGTGACACTAATTGTGATGATAAATACACCCGTATTCACGCTGTCCCCAATATACAAGAGGACACATCTGTGTCATAACGTAATCATCTAAATAATATGACTGTCAGTGATGAAATAGGAGGAGAATAGGCAGCGTGTGGACATCTTTGTCGTTGGCACATGGATGTATCATCACATAATTGACTGTAATTTGAGCACACTCCAAGTGTTGTTCAGATAACATTTGGCAGCAACACCCTCCCAGGGGCATGTGCTAAGCCCTACAGTATAAATGTATTACTCAAGCATATATGTATCATGACGACCAAGTATGTGTGCACTGAATAATGCATCTACATGAAATGCATTGATTACATAAGGTCCTCATTTACATTATGCCTTCATAACCAAGGGCTAAATATGTATGTTGGTACACTCTGTACTACACCATTAGACAGTCATTGACTTCTAACTCATTCAAATGAATAACAGAGAAATATGACAAGGCAAAATACAAAATAGTTTACTATTTAGTGAGCACTATATCCGCAGTTATATTCCAAGCCACTGTTAAATCCTTAATGGTGAAACTAGCATGTCCGTTTGTGATGGTACAACAACAAAGAAATTACTTCAAACAACAAACACTGTATTTTTCCCCTCGGAAATCATTGCACATCATTGCACATCATTGCACATCATTGCACATCATTGCACTTCATTGCACTTCATTGCACTTCATTGCACATCATTGCACAACTTTGCACATCATTGCACATCATTACACACATGATAGAACAGTAGAGTATGTAATGCCATGTTTTTACCACGATGCTGGACGCTCCTCGATGCTGGACACTCCTCTCCTCCATTTCATCAACAAAACAAAAAACAATAACAGATGTGCTGGGGGGCCAACCTGCTTCCCCTCATGCAGATTCCAGCTTTAAGGCATTAGAGGTTTCACAGTTTCAAACCTTATGCTACAGTACATAGCCACTAGTATGTGCTGTATAGAAGATTGTGTAAGCACTAGGCCCCTATGTGCTGTAGGCTATAGTAGGTTGCGTTATGTGTAATGTGCTGTCCCTCAGGGGAATGGTGATAATCAGTCCATCCGGTGGAAGATTGTCAAGCAGACCAACACCCCTCGATGGCACAGCCAGACATAGACTTTGCCTGGGTTCAACTGGCTGGTCACTACTGAGCCCCAATTGAATCAGGCTTTAATGGAAGCTCTAGCCACTTCAAATGGGACGGCTGATTGAGGTGGATGTATTAAAACTAGTCAGACGCCTGCTCACCTTGAATAATATATAGTATGTGTCTGTTAAGGGGACAGGTTTTCCTTGCAGTGGGGAGAGTTTTATTGAAGTCTCATCAGATGCATTTTATTCTATCAATCATATTTATATGTTTACTTGTTTAATCAGTTCACTATTACATCAGGAGGGGGGGGTAAATACTAGTCAATTAGCTGTGGCTGTTAGCTAGAGCTGAATGGGCATTAGTTAGGTAACTTAGCTAGCTTGCGCTTGGTTCCAAAACTGAACAAAATTTCACTGTCATTATTGATGTCCATGGGGTTCAATCTAATTGACATGTTTTGGCTATAATGATCTTTCCACCAAATTTCCCTCCATTATAAAAAATGTAGCTCGCTGGCACAGGCAGGTCAGTCTTTAAGTAGCAATGCCCCACCCACCCATCTGAGGATCTGTCTTTTTCAGCCATCTATTTCCTGTGTTTTTAGGGGTGCAAAATACACGTTTCACTTACATTTCCTTCGATTGATTTTTTTTCATTTTACTACTACGACTCTTTAATACTCTTGCTTGTGCCTGTTGTTTTTTCCCCATTAACATTGCGACGTCATGATGTTACGTTGGTAAAAAACCAAAATAGCTTCTTAGCAAAGAGCAATCTCCCAAGCAAGAACCCCGCTAGCACTTTCTGGGAGTGGTCTGAGTGGGGAGTTGAAAGCTGAAAACCAGCTATTACTGCAGAGAGGTTTGGAACTTTCTTATTGGTCTACCCTTATCAATAATAATTGTACAAATTCTTTGAATAATGTGGCTAGTACAGATATACTTTCATTGACATTCCTGACCACTTTCCATTTTTCTACTTCTCTCTGGCAGATGGATATAAACAGACATTCTCATTGACCTCCATACAAAAGTTCCTTGCTTGGTGAGCGAAAAAAACAACATAAAAAAATGCCACCTGCAGGAGAAGACAGATTTTGGGCCCAGTTATCCCTCTCGCTTCGCATTTTCCTCTCTGGTGTAGGTAGGCCTAGCCAGAGGAAGTGTTTGTGGTTGCAGCCCTGTTACGCCCCTTTATGTTAATGAATTCATAAATAAAAAGTATCTTCATCCTTTGTTCAACTTTTACATTTATTAGAATTGTTTTGAAAACATTTGAACAATTTTGATGACCGTTGCTACTTTAAGTTAACAACATCGGCTAATGTGTCCAACTTCGGTTGGAAAAGATGCACTGACTGCCTTTCCCAAGAGCAGTGGCAGCTTGCAGGCTTTCTTATAGTTAGCATAAGTCGTGTCATTAGCTTCTGCTAGCTCGTTAGCCTCCTTCACAGCCAACTGTCTCCTATCAAACAATTAGATAGCAAGTTAAGTGTTGGCTTTTCCAAATATATGTTGTTGAAAACACAATTTCCTGATCAGTAGGGATATAATGAATTATGCTTTCTGCACTTATAATGCATATCAATGTTTTATAATGATACTATAACTACTTATGAGCAATTATAGCGAGTATTATAAGGAACTATAAGTCTATTATACGGCATTATAAATGTACTTACTGTGTAAGGCATTATATGTGTAAATCTCATAGAAAGTGTAATTAAATATTACATGTTGCTCCTGTAATTGGCTGTTATCGAGTCTTGGATGTGTATCAAAATGGACTGTGCGGCTTTAACTAGACCACTCTTAGACATGAATGGTTTGCTTGTGTACCACAATAGCAATTTCATGGAGATCAGTGTATTGCTAGGTCTCAAACATGCAGTCTCATACTCTTTGCCTTAGCCTCTACCTTTGATGTTGCCAAGCAATGTTCACAACTACAGACTGGCTGAACAAATGTTTGTCATTCTCTTTGGTGTATAAATATTGAAGGTGTGAAGCAAAGTGCAAGAGGGGAAAAATGGTCTTTGATTTGCGTGAGCGAGCAGCAGGTACAGGGAATGGTGCGAACAGGGATGAACATGATCCGTGCCTACAAGTGTAGGATCTTAATTTCATCACCCTGTTGCAGTAGAACTTTAAACATTTAAAACATGTAGTGTATCTGAGATTTAAACGTTTTTAAACATCAACCCCTACACCAATGTCAATTTATTATAATCCACATAATAATTCACTGGTATAGCAAAATGGCTCAAATTAAGATCCTACACATTTAAAAGACTATGTCTGGCTTTAGCCAGGCGGTGACATCATCTAGCAGGCAGGATGACTAATGGAAAATATGCTGAGCTCGCTGTTGACATAGCAACTGACACAACAGTAAAGAAGGTGAGATCCACAGGTCAGATGTAAAATAAAACCAAAAATAAGTTGATGGTGAGGTGGTGACAATGTCCACAGAGCCAGGGTTCATAACTCTTCAGATTTCATAACAGCTTATAAAGAAGACTGTACATGAGATAGTGTTGCATTACTTAGACATACAGTATCAGTACATAGTGTTCATTATGAAATGAGTTTCTGTGCTAGAGGCCAAGTACAAGCTAAAGGTGTAAAGGGCTTCAGACACCTTCATATAAGCTGTCAATAATGAAAAAAATCTATTGTCACGTTCGTTGTACGGAGGAGACCAAGGCGCAGTGTGATGTGAATACATGATACCTTAATGAAGACGAAGACCACTAAACAAACTATACAAAATAACAAAACGAACGTGACGCTATAGTATACTGAGTGCAAACACAGGCAACTAGACATAGACAATAACCCACCAAATACCCAAAGAGGATGGCTGCCTAAATATGGTTCCCAACCAGAGACAACGATAAACAGCTGCCTCTAATTGAGAACCAATCTAGGCAACCATAGACATACATAAACACCGAGATGGTAAACAACCCCATAAACATGCAAAAACCCTAGACAGTACAAAACACATACATCACCCACGTCACACCGTGACCTAACCAAAATTATAAAGAAAACAAAGAATACTAAGGTCAGGTCGTGACACTAATATAGAGATAAACACCCATCTAGACAAAAAAAGACTTGAATAAAAAAGGAAACAACAATGATTTTTGATCTAAAAGGGTTTTATTAACCTTCAAGAGAACAGAACCTTTTCGAAAACTTGATTACACTAAGTCTAACCGCTAGCACCCTCTTTAGCAGTAAAAACACAAATCCATAACGTGTAACAGACAATATAGGATCAAAGTATTGCACAGGATAAAATAACTATCATTTTGACTATTTTCTACATTGTAGAATAATAGTGAGGACTTGGCCTCCACAATCACCCGACCTCAACCCAAGACCCTTGAATGAGTGTGTCCAAACTTCTGACTGGTACTGTACGTATAATAATCATTTCATCCATCATTGCACAGCTCATAAAGCATTCAGAAATTCATGTTACTATACATTTAATAGGATTCTGACAAATGGTAATGATTCTAAATGCATTTTTATACAGAGCAGCAAAGTCCATACTAATAATTATTATACATAGGAAGAATTCATTTGTGTTTCATACAGCACCTTGCAAGGAAACTTTGAGGTCAGATATCATTTTCTTATGAACTAAACAAACAAACAAATCGGAACCAGAAACGAAAGCTACAAATAATTTCACATTTATGCCATTCAGTACCTCTGTCAAACCAAGGTATTTCTGATGGAGCACCTTATTCCTTGAGCCTAACCCATCCGTGCTTTACTGTGCTTCAACAAGGCTATGGTAAAAGAACTGTTTATACAGTCTCTTATTAATCCCTCGCCTACCCGCCCACCTGCTTATCGCTTTACATTTCGTTCTGCTGGCTCAGCACGTCGAAGGACATGATAATGGCCATGTCAGTGGAGCCCCCACCACCCCCGCTGGCTGCCAGTTTGAGCTGGGACATGCTGGCCCCGGTGAACACCTCTCCCTCCCACACACGGCTCTTACTGAGCTGCAGCTCCTTCAGCTGCTCTCCCACCACGCTCACCCTCTGGGCCCCAGGCACCCTGACCCTGAACAGCACCCAGGACATGGGCTCCAGGAGACCCCCACGGGGCTCGAACAGCACGCTGCCCCTCTGCCAGGCTGTGTAGGTGCAGGGGAACGGAGGCCAGCTGCTCCCTGAGCTGTTGCACAGCACAAAGTCACATAGCAGACTGAAGTCCTGGTCAGTGGAGGTTTTGGCGTAAAGGCCCAGCTTGTAGACTCCGGCCTCGGGTAGAGCCACGCTGATGGTCACTTTGCTGCTGTTGTAGGTGAAGAAGACGTGCCGGCAGAGTGGGTGCCCCAGTCTCTTGCGTTGTTCCTTGAACAGCACAGCGTGGAGCTCCAGGTCTTGTTGGTTTTGGAAAGTAATGTTGCATTTGCCTTGCTGGGTGCTCACCAGCGCCCCCGTGTGGCTGAACTTTGAGAGGCCAGCGTCTTGCGTCCGGATGCCAGGCCCACAAGTAGTGCTAAGGGCAGGGGGAAAGAGCTCATTGAGGTTGATAGCGCCTCCTGTGCAGTGCAAGAGGAAGTTGCCTCCATTCTGGAAGCCGTCTTGGGGCCGCTCGTAGTTCCGAACAAACACAGACAACCGATAGTAACCTAGATAGGGACAGAGGACGTTACAGGTGAGGCGGTCAGATTGGATTTGAGTTGCCAGACACCTCTTGGCTATGGACGGGTCAAGGTCTTTCTTGGTCAGTTCACACAGCATCATGAGTGGTCTGGAGGTGTGCAGAACAAGCTCGAAGGAGCCAGTCTCCGACACCGCAGCCTCTGCTCCGTTGCTGCACTTCTTCACCCCCAGGCTCTCTGCGCTCCGCTGCAGACCCCAGGACAAGAAGGGGTTCTCAGGGAGTTCTTCAGTTGGTTCCTGTTCTGGACACTCCACCAGGAGAGAGCAGACCCAGCTGAACGTCCCTGAGTTGTTGCCTGACCGGGCAAAGATCATGACGTCATACGTGCCACCTGTAGGGGGCAGCAGTCGTAACCTCATGCTCTCCCGGGTCACAGTGAGCAGGCCAGATGAGCTATTGACCGCTTTGGGTTCACAGCCGCTCCGCTGAGAGATCTGGTAGGTGAAGTCGACAGGCTTGGTGAACTTCATGGACACCGAGGCCTCACCATTTTCTGATCAGAAACAGAAACAGCAATTAGCAAAATCAACATATTGTACAGTATAGGCCTGAATGATGGTACCTCTTCAATGGTAACTCTTCAATGACATATTCATCTACAACTACTTTATGACTAACTGTGAATAACTTCTGTGAACAGTGTCCACTTTCAACAACGTGTTAGCCTACCATTTATGTTGGGGCGGCAGGGTAGCCTAGTGGTTAGAGCGTTGGACTAGTAACCGGAAGGTTGTGAGTTCAAACCAAAGCTGACAAGGTACAAATCTGTCGTTCTGCCCCTGAACAGGCAGTTAACCCACTGTTCCCAGGCCGTCATTGAAAATAAGAATTTGTTCTTAACTGACTTGCCTGGTTAAATAAAGGTAAAATAAAATAAAATAAAACCATTTATGTTGTATAATTCAACCTTGAGCACTAACTAGTCTCCAGTTTTTTATGGACTGTGCCGCCATTTTTGTTTTATATGGATCCGGGACTGACCTGTGACCAGCAGGAAGTGTTTGGGATGGAGGAGGGTCAGACCCAGTCTGTAGAACTCAGAGGTCTTTAGAACCCTCTTCTCAAACTCCTCCAGTGGAATGGGATTGTCCAGAAGCTGCCACTCTTTCTCATCTGGACAGTGGGAGTTGATGAAGTCCTCAGGGTCTGTCAGGAAGTAGAAGTCATCGTACCTGGATGACAAGGAGAATGGCTTAATAGCAGAAAAGCTAATGCTAATGCTAATCGAAAGTGACAATGTTTGGGAGATGTTGCAGTAGTGTTTTTAAAATAAATTCCACAAGTACACTCTTTGATAAAAAGATGGTATCTAGAACCTAAAAGTTTTTGCTGTTCCCATAGCAGAACCCCTTGAAGAACCCTTTTTGGTTCCAGGTAGAACTCTTTTAGGTTCCATTGTAAAGCCCTTTCCACAGAGGAGGAACCCAAAAGCGTTCTATCTGGAACTAAAAAGTGTTATTATATGGGGACAGCCGGAGAATCCTTTTTGGAACTCTATTTTTATATGATTGTAGTGAGATAATTCCAGTCATATTTGGCACTAGTACTGTTGTATGTATGGTCCTGTGGACCACCTTGTTAGAATTGGTCCATTACAAAAATAGCCTTTGTAACGAGTGGCAATCATCATTACTTGTTTTCATCATTATCAAGTAACACGGTTCTTGACATTCCATGCACGAATAACAGGGTTTATTTTAGAATAGCTAATCAGACACTAGTTCTTTGCTATTCTTAGTGATTCAATTGCATCTATTGGCAGCTTGTCAACATAATAAATGTTGTGCTCAACAGTATAGTATGTACTTAACTCTGTGCTAGCACAGTTACCAATCATGTAGGCCAATTGCTTTACTTGGAACTCATATTCACCTCTTAATAAAGGCTTTGTTGTCCATGTCTACTCTCCCTGCTCCCCAACATGCGTCCAGTAGATACCAGTGGCCTCCCAGTTTCACTGCGTTCCACATGTGGAGGGACTTGGTGTTTTGGTAGCTCTGGCCTTGCCTGTACCCAATACCTTTGCCATGGCCAGACACCTCTTGGCATTCGATTCCTGCCTCCCTGCAATGAAGCAGGAAACATGTAAGGGTGGAGTGCCTGATGTGTTTATTACTGACAATGGTATGCAATTTTAGACCACTCAATTGTCAATGTGTTTGATGGTTTTATTTGATTTTTACAAATAATTTTTCAATGGACCAAATGCTGTCTTACTGGCACATCTGCATGCAGACGCTGGAGTACCCACAGCACACGCCCCGACCCGTCTCAATGACCCTTTCTGGGGAGCACAACTTGTCCGTCAGGCCAAGGTAGCCACTTACGTCGTACTCTGCAAAAAGAACCGCCCCCCGATAACATTTAGGGAAGGATATGTCGAGAATTATGCCACTATCTTGCATAACTCAAAATGTCACGATCAAGCTATTCTGCAATCAACTTCCCTGGAAAGACTCCATGTCTAACATTGGGACATATGAAAAAAGACACAGTGTAACTTAAATTGAATTATAAGGATTTAATCCCCCACTATAACCACGGGACTGCTTGCCCATTTAATTAGATAACGAGGCCACTTATCACGTCAGACTGAAACTGTGCGGCTATTTCATTAACATTTCCAGTGGACCCAGAGTGAGATGAATGAATGTCTATTTTAATGAACGTCTGTCCTCGTTAGGTTGAACCGCAAGGTCCCATCCACCAACAGCTGATCCCTGTATATACGCAGTGGAAAGACCTTAGGGTAGCATTGTAAGGACAGCTGTGTAGGGATGGAAAGTTTGGGATGTACATCTAGTATGGTAAAGAGCCTAATGAGACCAACTCTTACCTTATAGTATGGGGCTCTAGAGTGAAGCTCTCTGATGCACAGTGTTCTAAGTGGTGTTATGTTATTGGCAGGTTGCTGCAGTGTCGCTGCGCTGTCGTGAGTAAGCCGTGGATTGGATAATTGAGAAGGTGTGTAGGAGTGTACGGCTGTTAAAAGTGTGTGTGTGTGTGTGTTACTGACCGATGTTGTGGCAGAGCCAGATCCAGATGGCTCTCAGTTTCTCCAGCTCATTCTGTGCTCCTTCTGTGATGGTCTGCGTGATGGTCTGGGTGATGGTCTGGGTGATGGTCGGAACTGAGAAGATCTTTTGACTGCGCAACTGCAAAACAAACAGGATTTGTGGAGAAAAATAAACTTAAATGCACACACACACACACACACACTCACACTCACACACACTCACTCAAGCATTTAAGTGCACAAATATACAAAACCATATACAATATACACACGCACGCTGAGATGTACAAATATACGCATAGACACACATACACATACACACACACACAGTGGTATCCTACATGCACACACAAAAATAATACAGTATTAGAAACAGACTTTTCCAGTATTGATGGCATGATTATCCACACTGCTGAATACTTCTGTGGTGGCAAAGAGTTCCTTTTTGAGCTTTTTTTTTGAGACGCTTCCGCTCTTCACTGTACTGGAGCTCTCCCTTGGTCTTGGCTGGAGTTTGGGCTTCACCGGGGCTCGTCCTTCCACATCCCTCTGTATGTCCCCCTCCTCTCTCCTCACTGTACTCTTCTTCACCACCCTGAGGGAGTAAGCAGCGCACTCATCTGACAGCTGTCGCTTGGTCATGGGTCTCTGGACCTCCAACTCCATGGCAGCCCATTTCTGAAACACAGAACTAGTCTTGGACTGGGCCGCACCGGCAACAGTTGCCACTGTCGTTTTGGTTGCTACGGTTGACGCTACAGTTTTGTGGCTTTTCATGATATTGCTGTTATTTAGTGACAGAACCTCTAGCTTCAACTCTTGCTGGACAACTGACGGACCTTTTTTGTCATCTGATGTTGTTTTTGAGGTGTCTTTAGAGTGGCCATCTTGGGGTTTGGAGGCTTTCTTTTCACCACTTTCCCCAGTTTTGACCTCCTGACCTGAGGCCTTCTGTGTGGCCTGAGGGTAGGACTCCTCCTCGGTCACTTTAGTGTTGTTGCTGTTGTTGCTGTTGTAGCAGTAGTGCTGTTGGTAATTGTTGGTAGGGAGGGGGCAATGGACGCTGCAGAGGTTGAGGGATCTCTTTGGGAAAGGGACCTCTACAGAGCTCATGTGAAGAACATTGCCCATCGTTTCCAGTTTTGGTTATATCGGAGCAGAAAACTGAGAGAGAAAAATAACTGTTAATTAAAGACGCAATATTAAACCAATTAAAACTGATCCTGGGACACAGAGGTGTAAATAATAACACTGCAATAAGAGTGAAAGTTATTTGAATCTGCACCTCTGCACTGTGAAGTGAAGGGCAAATAATACTAAATTCAGACTGAAACTTGGTATCTTCAAAAAAGACAATGGTGTAAAAAAGAAGGTTCACACTCAAGGCAATGCTGCTGGAGAAAAAATATAGGCATCAAATTATACCTGAAAGCAGATGGTTGCTATTGATAGTGTGGGTAAATAGTAGCTTTATGATATCTACTTCCTCTATACATCTGTACTCATATGCCCTTCATACACACAAATATACTTCTGTAAACACATCAAATAAATGACAGACGAAGTCATTACGAAGAGAGACCATGCTATTGCACTTGACATGTTAATTAAGGTAAAATACCAGTTTTCTCTGTGTGTTTCTGAAAATGTGACAGCAATATGTGAGTTGCAGATTATTTGTGCTATGTGCAGACGATGTTGTCTTAGTGTGTGCTATGTTAATCATATACAGCAGCAGCAGTCTGTACAGTTAGTCTTATGTTATGTCTATGTTAGGGCTGGATTCAATCCATATCGCCGAGGTATCCTGGAAGATCAACATTAAAATGTGTTGGTAACTTCCGATTGAGCGTTTACCGTGAATGCAGTTTCATTGCCTTTGTCAATCGCACTATAAAGTGGATCTTCAGCGCAACAGATTGAATTGAGCCCTTTGTCTTATCGCAGCAGCTTGCAGAGTTTCATGATAACCTCAAACTGAACTATACAGATAATAACTTGCAAATTAATCGTAATAATGCCCAGAAGTAAACACACACGCCATGCCTCATATTCAAGTGATGATCTCAATAAATCCAAAAAAATGGATTGGTAAGAGAGTAATGTATTTTTGTTGCGTTTATGGACCCCAGGAAGATTAGTTTCCCTCATGGTGTCAGCTAATGGGGATCCCAATAAAGATAAATTATTCCTACCTGGTGTTGATGCTTTGTCAGCAATGGTAAATATGTCTGGCTGTCTGTCTGTGTTCTCTCCATCTATGTCTTGACAGATCTCACCTCCCGAACCTGTGTCTGTTTTATACTCTGTGTGTCTCTCCTCGGGGCTGGGATGTGTAGGGTTTCCACGGCGAGGGGATGACAGACCTAAAAATACTACAAAGCAGCTGATAGAGACCAATGGCACAACTTTCCACGAGCGCTACCCTCCAGGGGTAGGGGTGGGCTGAGGGTCTGGGGCTGCAGAAGGGAGCCAAGGGGGGGCTCTGGGAAAGGTGTGAGATTTTGGGGAGGTTAGAGGTGAGCTGGGTTCATGCTAACACATTTTTTTGTTTGTTTACTTCAATTGTGGTACATTTGAAAGTACTGTATTTTAGGCTGACAGAGCTGTAGTTTTATCTGAGAAATGTTAAACTAGTTCATGGGTGGCAACATAAGTATGTTGAACGCATTAGATTAGATTTAGATTAGATTAGATGTTTATTTAGTCACACGCACACGGTCACCGATGTAGTTGCAGTGTACAGTGAAATACTTAAGATCCAAGCTCCAACAGTGGAGGTGTGAATGAAACAAGAAAAATAAAATAGAATAATAACAATACTTATAATATATACATATTTACAACTGTGACCATTATTCCGCCGTCTCCAGGAATTTGTTACAGTCGGGTGGAAAGTGAGTACCCATACACATATTCATACTTCAATATTTCTGCCCAGGTGTATGAAGTGATGCACAAAACAAACTGAGTAAGCACATTTGAGAAAAGCACTAGACAAAAATAAAATGTTTTTTAGCAGCTCTAGGCGATGCGCCATCTGTTGGTGCCATCTTAGCCATTGAAGGTGTTACTGTTTGCTCAATATATATGGCTGCACACCCCACCCCTTGTCTTTGATGGAATTTAGGAGTTGTTACATCACAGGTTGCTAAGTGCCATTGCAGCAGTTGGTCCTGCAGCCACAACCAAGGTGGTCCATTGCAGAACATTCAGTATAACAGTGAGATAGTCCATTGGTTAGTGGAAGGTCCTTCGTTCAATCTGTCATCTACATTTAAATATCAAAGGTGCCCCCCCTTCTTACCTCAAGCATAAGTGACCAACTCCACTGTGATTGGTTAAGAAGACTGTGAAATGTTATTCATTGATAGTCCCTTGTACTCTACCTGTGGGGCCTGGCTGGCTTTGTGACAGTAACCACTCATGCTACACATCCGACAAAGCCTTACGAGTCTCTGTCACACAGTCTCATAGCTTCACGTAGCATTTCTGGTCTGTGTCCAGCAACCTCTGACTCTGAAGTGACTGACAAAACGACAAAACAACAACCTTGACGGTGAGATGAAAACTGAGAAGGAGCCGGGGGTCGTACTCATCCCAGCGAATAGTGTTTTGGAAGGTAAGAGAGTGTATTGTGTATCTCACGGTCTACAACGACTTGATGATGGTTCAAGTACAATGATGATTAACACTATGAAACACTGAATGTGGGTTATTTATGAAAGCTTGTTAATTGTCAGCAGTCAAGTTAGACATATGGACTGAGTTTGGAGTATTTTGATAAATGTTCAGGGGCGGACTGGGACATACTGTGTCTCAAAGCCATATAAAATATCTTGGTTGTAAAATAGTTGCTATTGAGTTGAATATTGGGAAATGCAAATTATACCTACAGAAAGCTGAGGCCCTCCTCTCTTCGACAGGGACATGGGGGCGAAGCTTCCAAGGCTGTGTTTTTCCTGTAATTGCATTTTGAAATGTTACATGATCGGAACACATTTTTCTTTCAAGCGCATGGGTGGGGGAGGAGGCGAGGGCGCAGGGGCAGGGCAGACACTTTCATTACAGGAATCCTGTGGATAATGCACTTTACTGTTTGACCAAATCATGGTTTTAGCCTCCCAAAAAAAGGACGTTTTGAGTGAGGTGACAATGTAGAATGTATTTTTTTCAACGTTTACAGGCACCCTTTCCGATGACAGAGGCCCAGCAGGTCTCTTTACGGATGCTGTATTTGAGTTTGCATGACCTCAGCTCAGCTGGCCCATCTTGGTAGGGGGGCCGGCCGTTGCCCACTGATCAGCTAAAGGCTCATTATAGTACAGTGGTTCCCAACCAGGGTACTAGGACCCCTGGGGGTACTTGGCCTATCCACAGTGGGTAGTTAAGAGACCATAGGCCTACTGGTAAAATGCACAGAGACATTGTGCAACAACAACAAAAAACTATTATCTTAAAGGCTCAGTCACCTTTTTTCATAGTTTTATTTTTATATAAAAAATATATTTTGGTTTGTTTGTGTCATCAACCAAAAAAATGGTGGGGGAGTTCCTTATTATTTTCTATGTTTGGTTAGGTCAGGGTGTGACTCGGGTGGGAAAATGTTTTCTATTTCTTTGCTTTTGGCCGTGTGTGTTTCCCAATCAGAGGCAGCTGTCTATTGTTGTCTCTGATTGGGGATCACACATAAGTTGTAATTTTCCTTTTGGGTTTTGTGTGATCTTGTTTTCCGCATAGTTTTTTAGCCTTACAGAACTGTACGCTTTTTTGTGTGTTTTTTTTTGTATTTGTTTGTTGCAGGTTTAGCACTACGAAGTTTTACGTTCGTTGTGTTGTTTATTGGTTTTTGGTGGAACAGTAATAGAGAAAATGTACGCCTACCACGCTGCACCTTGGTCCGGTCATTCTCCAAACGAGGAGTGTAACAGTAACAATAAAACCAAACCAACACCTAGCTCCACTTTGAGCCGTTCTACATGGGTCTTCCGGTCCCTCTCTGCTAATGGACAGCTAAGCTGTTTACCGGCATATCCAACAAAAGAGAACAGAGATCCAACAGACTTGCCCTTATTGGGATCAGGTCTACGGCCAAGTAACATCCGGTAGGTTCCTGTCCAGTTGGGTTTAATTTCCCTCCCAGTATTAGGAGGGCCCTGCATGTCAGCTCTTGCTGCTCCAGACCAAAAAAACAGATCTGGCTGAAGCCAGGTTAAAACAGCCACCACCTAACCTCCAAGCTAATTATATTCAGGTGTGTGTAATTAGACTCTTACCCTTCCGGGCCACCCTCTCTCACAAGCAGAAATATACCGGCTTTCACACACCCACCCTCTCTCTCCATCACACTTGGTTTGTACCTGGAAATGAAAACTTTATTTCCAAAACGTTATATTCACCAATTTTTTATAATTGCCTATGGCTCCTTCATGTGTGTGTGTAAAATATGACTGTTCTCAGATTTTTTATTCATAGATTGTATGTGTTTTTTGCAAAACGCTATATGTCCATTGTTTAGCAGGAATACACGGTTCATATCCTGCATATTTGACTGTGATATGTGCTTGTCTCACAGAGTTATCATAAGATGAATGCACTTCTGGAGGTACAACATACTATTTGGAGTCGCACGGTTGAAGGATCTACAATCATTCCTGACAAGGCCAATGAAATCTGCGCCTCACTGGAAGCCCGCCTTCCACAGGTGATAAGCGTGAGGCTTGGATTCATTCCTTCAATTTAATACCGCTCTTCGACAAGCCCAGGGGCTAAACATGTGTTGTACCTAATTTCCCATCCGTAAAGATCTACATCGCCCCCTGCCAATAATGTCCCATACCTGAGAGAGCTTCCACTCCTGAGAGAGATGGTCCAACCTAGATAAAAGATCTGCATCCTCCAAAGCGAAAGCATGTGCGCACTGCTCTCCAGCAATAGGGAGCGAGCCAAGGTTAGGAGGGAGGCAGTCTCTCCCCATCTGTTGATGCATGCCACCAGCCGGCCCAACAAAATCAGGGGGATGCGCTTGAGCGCCAGAAACTCTGGATTATCTGTCGTGATCACCTTGCAGGATACAACTCAGCCCATAGGAGCCCCCTGACAATAACAGAGGGTCCCACCACTGGGTCATGGCCCGTAGGCCTAACAGAGACACCTGAAGTGATCGGCTAAGGCTGTGAGATGCGTCCAGGTGAGGGGCTAGCACAGTATCAACAATAGCCCCACAGGAATTACTTCCTCACAGAAGCCATCTGCCCCAGTAGGCATAGGCAGTGGCGTAAGCGCACAGTGTTACCCAGCCAAAATGTGGCTAAGCAAAGCCATAACCCGGACACCCTCCGTGGGGATAGAAAAGCGTGATACGTGAGTGAGTCTAGCTCGAGACCCAGAAACAGAATGCACTGAGCTGGAGTCAGACAGCTCTTATTCTGGTTTCTTATGAAGCCTAGAGACTAAATATGGGACAGTAGCATGGATGTGTGTAACAATGCTTGCCCCCTCGACTCCACCGCCACCAGCCAATCGCTGTAACAGCCGGCAGCTCGTGAGCATTCTGAGCATGTAGACTCTGAGATACTTGCTGAGGGCACGTAGGTCTAGAACACAATGCAAAGTCCCGCCCCTTTTCGTAACCATGAATACCGGCTGTACCAGCAGTCCCAGATCTTCCACATAGCAACCACTTGGATTGCCTGCTTCTGGAGAAGGGAGGATATTTCCACAAAACAGGCACTGACGCCTCATGAACAGTCGATGTGATGACGCTGCAGAAGTGTGCGGGACACACAACAAATTGTAGCCTGTACCCTGACATCACTGTTAGCATGATCCAGGGCGACACTGCGCATGCGCTCCATTGGTCGGAGCAGACAGCGAGACTCCTGTGAAGTACCATCTGATGGGGTCGGATGCCACCTTGTGGACTGGGAGAGATTGGTTCTTCTTCCATTTCAACCACTCTTGAAAACCATGTGTCAGAGCATGGAGAAGGAACACTTTTCATAGAACTTTTAACACCTGTGAACACTGTGGAACTCAGTTGAATCAACTGTGTTTATGTGGCAAGGTTTCCCTAAAGCCCGGCCCACTCTTGGTACACGGGCTCCGGCGATCAGTGCCGTACCCCGATTGGCCATGCCACTTGGGGGTACCGTTGTCACAACTAACCTCACTCAGTTTAGGTGGTAAGATGCGTTCAGGTAACCGGCTGGAACCCAGTGCTGGACCGCACACATTCAAAATAGACCCAGAGAAAAAACTTTATTATGGAGGTTACCCTACCGACCAGTCATGGGTACTGGTGACAAAGGAATGGGACAGACAGCTCTGAAAAATGTACCCTTTCTGTTGTAACAGACATGGGCAATTTGTAATTGAATTGAATTCCCAGGAATGAAAAGCATTGAACTGGAGACAGACAGCTTATTTGGGGGCTCATATAACCACAGAGACTGTGTGTGGGATAATAGGGTGGTCGTATCCAACTCTGCTCCTTTCCTCAACTCCGCTACCAACAACTAATCGCCTATAGAGCCAATAACCTGTACCACTAGACACCTCATAGGGACTAATGAGCTACAGGCAGGAATCAGCAAGGAATCCCAATAATGAGCCACCCATGGGGGAGGGGCGCCCCCTTGTGGACAGTGACCCAACTTGTCATTTTCACTCTGGGGAGAATGATTAAGTATATTTTTTAATTTAACCTTTATTTAACTGTGAACCCTGCGAAGACTGTGGAATGTGGAGTAACATAGGGGGCAGCAATAAACATGGACAAGCATCCAACATACACTGTACTTCCATGAGACTGTATAGCCTGCATGAAGCCTGGCACCTTTACGGGCAAAGGGGGCTCTGACATAGTACCTTGTTTGCCAAACATGGGGGGCATTTTTGTCACATTGTTTTCTGCCGGAGGGGCGCAGTGGTCACTCAGACCCGTGCCAAGGCCTCTTGCTCCAGGGTCAGCCCAGCCAAGTGATCGGGGGCTGCTTCTTCATCAGAGGTGCATGCCAACCCCGTTTCCTTCACTGCCATAACGCTTGGGGAAATCTTGCAAGTTTCACTTTTAAGCATGCTAGCTGAAGTTAGTCAGCATAAGCTAGGCTATCTAGCCTCTTTGACCACAGCACAGTCCGTTTAGAATAACTTATTTTTAATTTATTTAAATTTTTTAATTTTACCCCCTTTTTTCTCCCCAATTTTGTGGTATCCAATTGTTAGTAGCTACCATCTTGTCTCATCGCTAGATCGCTCCCGTACGGGCTCAGGAGAGACGAAGGTTGAAAGTCATGCGTCCTCCGATACACAACCCAACCAAGCCGCACTGCTTCTTAACACAGCGCGCATCCAACCCGGAAGCCAGCGGCACCAATGTGTCAGAGGAAACACAGTGCACCTGGCAACCTTGGTTAGCGTGCACTGCGCCCAGCCCGCCACAGGAGTCGCTGGTGCGCGATGAGACAAGGATATCCCTGTCACTGCATCCCCCAAGCGATGTAGCTCCCTAACCCGGACGACGCAATGCCAATTGTGCATCGCCCCACGGACCTCCCGGTCGCGGCCGGTTACAACAGAGCCTGGGCACGAACCCAGAGTCTCTGGTGGCCCTTAACCACTGCGCCACCCGGGAGGCCCCGTTTAGAATAACTTAACAACTTAAATCTCTGTATACTAAACAGGAGAGCTACCCCAGAAAATCCACCATGGGCAGGGAGGAATAGCTAGTAATAGCTAGCTCACCTCGACAAGTTACCCTGGCTAGCACGCTATGCAGCCCTCGTTTAGCTAGTCTGGTCTCAAAAGTCCACTTAGGACCAGATCCATTCATCAAGAAGTCTGGGAAGAGAGGCAAGCTGTGCTTGACCGAGGTGGCAGGGGGTTCCCACCAAACCTGGCCGCCCTCTGTCTTCAAGTAGACTCCCGTAACCGGCGACAGACTGCACAGCCACCGCATGACCCACGCCCAGGCAGGCACTGCATTCCCCACGCCCAGGCAGCTACCGCATCCCCCACACCCAGGCAGGCACAGCTTGCCATTTGCTAATCTGTAAAGGGTATGGAGAGTCACATATCCCTTTAACCATTCTGTAGCTACCTTATGTGCTATTCTAAAGTTTTGTCTGAATCAGATCATCTTGATGGGAACATTTTAAACTGATTTATCTGAAAGACATTTTAAAAAGCATACAGTGATTTCCCAACAAAGGCATGGACACGGAGTGAATCATGCGGTCATAAATCTCCATATACTGCCTTCATTTTTTTTTGTATTCCTGTACTGAACACAATCCTATTACAGTATGGAATGAAAAAGTACCTGAACTGTAGAACATATTCAAACAATCTCATTCACTGCGGGGAGTATAGTTGTTTATTGACTTATCCAGGAAAGACAAGTACTGTAGTTGATTAAGGCCTAGTGTTATTGTCAGTGTTTGACCACCTCATTCAGACTGTTTGGTATGATTTGTGATTTAAGATCATTGAGTCCCTCCGTGTGTGTGCATATTTAGTTTCAAGTTTCTAGTTTCAATTAAATTGTTAACTGGATTGTTGATCTAACATGAGTTCAATCTGTACTTGACCAAATAAAATAGCTTTATTTTTCCAGAGGGAATTTGGTTATACATTTGTAGCTCCAGTTCAGTAAATGATTTCACAGTTTACATTCCTCCAGTGAGTTGTTATGATGACATGCCACAGGGGGGAGAGCTTTCCTCTTTTGTTCTCTATTGCTCCTCTATTCTTCCTTAAGCGAGGGGGGAGGCCGATAGCATGAGGAAGCCCCATTAGACCAACTCCTTGAATGGCCTACTCCTTGAAGTTTGCGGTTGTCTTAGGCGATACACAATGAATTGTGGCCAAGGTTTGAAATTAGAGAGCATGCAGAAGCCATTTCAATTGGTTTATCTTTTTTTTCTATATTTTGTATTGGACCTATGAGAGCATACAATTTACAATTGTTTACAAATATAAACAATTGTAAACAATTGTTTAGAAATATATATATATTTTTTATAGTAGTATTCCAGACAGTGTTTCTCCCAGTTTGTCTGTACTGGGCATGGAATTTGATTAATGTTTTACAGTAGCTATTGTGTGAAAAACTTTGTCCCTGCAATGAACCCGCTGACCATGCACCATGGTTCACAAACATCACCAACCAATAAGCTATTAAAGCTGCAATATGTAACTTTTTGCGCGTCCCGACCAAATTCACATAGAAATGTAAGTTATTGATCTGTCATTCTCATTGAAAGCAAGTCTAAGAGGCGGTTGTCACACCCTGACCTTAGTATTCTTTGTTTTCCTTGTTATTTTGGTTAGGTCAGGGTGTGACATGGGTGATGTATGTGTTTTTTTGTTTTTGTATGTTTATGGGGCTGTCTCTTTTCTAGGTATAGTGTATGTCTATGGTTCCGAGATTGGTTCTCAATTAGAGGCAGCTGTCTATCGTTGTCTCTGATTGGGAACCATATTTAGGCAGCCATATTCTGTGGGTACTTTGTGGGTGATTGTTTCCTGTCTTTGTGTTCTCTGCACCAGATAGGACTGTTTCGGTTTTGCCACGTTTGTTATTTTGTATTTGTGTAGTGTTCACGTTATCGTCTTTCATTAAAACATGTTGAACACGAACTACGCTGCATTTTGAGGCAGCACGGAAGCAGGACTGGAAGCCCGAGAATCAGCCCCAAAAATATCTTGGGGGAGGCACACAGGAAGTATGGCAAAGCCAGGTAGGAGACCTGCGCCAACTTCCTGTGCTTACCGGAGAGTGAGAGGGACCGGCACCATGTCATGCTGTGGAGCGCTTGGTGTCCCCAGTGCAGGTGCATAGCCCGTTATGCTACATACCAGCTCCTCGTATCGGCCGGGCTAGAGTGGGCATCGAGCCAGGTGCTTTGAAGCCAGCTCTACGCATCTGGTCTCCAGTGCGTCTTCTTGGGCCGGTGTACATGGCACCAGCCTTACGCATGGTGTCCCTGGTTCCGCCACACTGGCAGGGCGACCGGGAGCATTCAACCAGGTAAGGTTGGGCAGGCTCGGTGCTCAAGAGCTCCAGTGCGATCTATCCAGTGCCACCTCCACGCACCAGCCCTCCGGTGGCAGCCCCCTGCACCAGGCTTCCTGTGCGTGTCCAGAGCCCAGTACTCCCTGTTCCTCCTCCCCGCACTCTCCCTGAGGTGCGTGTCCTCAGCCCAGTACCACCAGCGCCGGCACCACGCACCAGGCCTACAGTGTGCCTCGCCTGTCCAGCGCTGCAAGAGCCTTCCTCCTCTCCAGAGCCGCTAGAGTCTTCCGCCTGTCCAGAGCCGCTAGAGTCTTCCGCCTGTCCAGAGCCGCTAGAGTCTTCCGCCTGTCCAGAGCCGCTAGAGTCTTCCGCCTGTCCAGAGCCGCTAGAGTCTTCCGCCTGTCCAGAGCCGCTAGAGTCTTCCGCCTGTCCAGAGCCGCTAGAGTCTCCCGCCTGTCCAGAGCCGCTAGAGTCTCCCGCCTGTCCAGAGCCGCTAGAGTCTCCCGCCTGTCCAGAGCCGCTAGAGTCTCCCGCCTGTCCAGAGCCGCTAGAGTCTCCCACCTGTCCAGAGCCGCTAGAGTCTCCCGCCTGTCCAGAGCCGCTAGAGTCTCCCGCCTGTCCAGAGCCGCTAGAGTCTCCCGCCTGTCCAGAGCCGCTAGAGTCTCCCGCCTGTCCAGAGCCGCTAGAGTCTCCCGCCTGTCCAGAGCCGCTAGAGTCTCCCGCCTGTCCAGAGCCGCTAGAGTCTCCCGCCTGTCCAGAGCCGCTAGAGTCTTCCGCCTGTCCAGAGCCGCTAGAGTCTTCCGCCTGTCTAGCGCCGCTAGAGCCTTCCTCCTCTCCAGAGCCGCTAGAGTCTTCCGCCTGTCCAGAGCCGCTAGAGTCTTCCGCCTGTCCAGAGCCGCTAGAGTCTTCCGCCTGTCCAGAGCCGCTAGAGTCTTCCGCCTGTCCAGAGCCGCTAGAGTCTTCCGCCTGTCCAGAGCCGCTAGAGTCTCCCGCCTGTCCAGAGCCGCTAGAGTCTCCCGCCTGTCCAGAGCCGCTAGAGTCTCCCGCCTGTCCAGAGCCGCTAGAGTCTCCCGCCTGTCCAGAGCCGCTAGAGTCTCCCGCCTGTCCAGAGCCGCTAGAGTCTCCCGCCTGTCCAGAGCCGCTAGAGTCTTCCGCCTGTCCAGAGCCGCTAGAGTCTTCCGCCTGTCTAGCGCCGCTAGAGCCTTCCTCCTCTCCAGAGCCGCTAGAGTCTTCCGCCTGTCCAGAGCCGCTAGAGTCTTCCGCCTGTCCAGAGCCGCTAGAGTCTTCCGCCTGTCCAGAGCCGCTAGAGTCTTCCGCCTGTCCAGAGCCGCTAGAGTCTTCCGCCTGTCCAGAGCCGCTAGAGTCTTCCGCCTGTCCAGAGCCGCTAGAGTCTCCCGCCTGTCCAGAGCCGCTAGAGTCTTCCGCCTGTCCAGAGCCGCTAGAGTCTCCCGCCTGTCCAGAGCCGCTAGAGTCTCCCGCCTGTCCCGAGCCGCTAGAGTCTCCCGCCTGTACAGAGCTGCTAGAGCCGTAGCGAGTATTTGTGTAGTGTTCACGTTATCGTCTTTCATTAAACATGTTGAACACGAACTACGCTGCATTTTGGTCCGATCCCTGCTACACTCTTCAGACGAAGAGGAGGAAATCAGCCGTGACAGCGGTAGATCTGTTCTTTGTGTGCTATTTCCATGCTTCCTTTTCGTTATGTTTAGTTTTTGCGTCTTTTGCTTTGGGGTTTGGTACACTAGCTTCAAACAGCTGAAAATACAATATTTGCGGTTCTTGAAAATATATTTCACAGTGGTTTAGATGGTACAATGATTATCTTGTCACATAAAATGAAATTAGGAGAACTATTAGAATTTTCGCAACCAGGTAATGGCAGAGCAATTTCTGCATATTGCACCTTCTAAAGAGCGACTGCCTTAAAGAGCGAACCCCTTTGGAAACAGCCTATGAGTCAGAAACAGTTATTCTAGTGTCAAAATTGAGTACATAGTGTAAATAGGATAGTTTGATCATAAAGTCACTCTGCAAAAATAGAGTTTGGAACATCCATGTGTCACAACAGGTAAATTAAGGTTGGGTTTGATTTGAAGATGTCCATCAGCCCACTAACATGGGCTGAACAGCTGCGGTCATTTCTATCTATCTAATAGCTTAGCCAGAGTTCAGTGGCTCTTTAAGGCTCCAGCACAGAGCCTTTGTACATGTGACTCTGCAACTACTACTGTAAACAGTATCATTTTCACTGTATGTTAGCAAATAGTGTCATGTATATGTTTTAATGTATGTGTTTGAGCTGATCTTGGACATAGCGGTATCCCACTTTGGGTGAGGTTATATGAAGGTAACATTTAATATCCATACAGACATGCCAGATATGAGCAGAGAAGCCTTTTTCATTGGAGTCATGAACAGCCAGTTTTCTGGTTTTAAGATCACGACAGATCTAGTAAGGCTATTCCCAATTGGTCCACAAGATGGTGCTATGTTGATGTGATTGGGAACTCTGTCTCCCTTTCCCTCCATCACCCTATGCTAAGCACACAGTCCGACTCCACAGCTCAGCTGCATATGGGTGTCAGATAAAATTGCCTCTCGAGCCTGATCTTGGGTCAGTTTAGCATTTTCCCCACTAATGGCTAGTGTTAGGATTGGAGGAGGGGAGCCTCTGTATGAAAGCTTATGTTTTAATTGATTACTCTGACTGGGAGTGGTATGTTACCCATTTATCCAAAATGCTTAAGGCTGAATGCTCAAGCGCATGTCAACAAAAATTGGAGGGTGCAAAATTCTCCATGCCCTGAGCTCTTGTGTAAATCAACTGTCCGTCATACAGTCCTACATTTGAATGATCTCCCACATGAAAAAATGCTACAGTTTACTATAGAATACTACAGTACTTACTACAGAATTATATAGTAAACTGTAGTATACTGTAGAATAATATAATGCACACTGTAGTATCCCTCAACCATGTTATATAATAGTAAATACTACAGTATTATCAGCAAAAAAAAGCACTGTAGTAAATATTACAGTAATATCTGCAAAAACACTACAGTCAACAAAAACACACTGCTTTAACTATAGTAAATACTACAGTATTTAATTGTTATATGCTATTCCCAATCCCCTCACAATTTGTGCCACCCATAAGCGTGAAACCTACAGCAACCATTACACGTAAAATATTTCAGAGATCTTTATCTTTATCTATATTTTAAGGGGTTTTCATTATTCGCTCTTCTATAAATCCGTAAACTTAATGTATATCCTGCAGAATCTTGTCTTCTCAAGCTCAGACAGCTTGTATAGTTCAGAGCTACCGTTGTAAGGTGCTGCTCCCGACCCCTGGCTTTAGCCTCAGGCTACATCACACTTGGCAACAGAAACCAGCAATGAAACCACATGCACAGAGGTAACACAGTGCCTTTCCCACCTTATTACGATGCCTATAGCATCTCAGCGAGAGGCTTTACTATCTAGACTTGTTTGGCATCTGTCTATTAACACACATGCAATCTTTGTACTATCTGAAATTAAAGTTTACTGTGAGCCTACGGTGTGTTGCAGAACTGCCTTTGATGTCAATTTAAAAGGTTTTACAAGGTTTGTAACCTTTGCAGAAATAACAAGCAGGTACGACAGTTGTAATTACATCCCGATAGGATGAATTCGATGGAAGGTATCCATGGAAATATAACACAGGGTCATCCAAACAGAGCAGACCTATTTTAAAAATATGAGCATAAAATCACTAAGCTCATTATTTGGTTGGGAAATGATTTTGAAGTCCCCCATCCTTTTATCTTTTCCCTCTGAAACTATTTTCTGAGAATGTTTTACCGTATCAAATTCAAAAAGTAAAAAGGAATTAAGGATATGCAAATCTGACTCCAAAATCTATTTTTCATCTTGGACAAACCACAGGAGGAGGAGGAACTATAACCAACCAGCCCAACAGAACAGGGTAATTCATTATTATGCTATTTGGTAATCAGTAAGACACATGCATCCAAAGCACCTACAGTAAAAACACCAGGCTCTGCAGATATTCTGATGCATCTTTAGACAAATTCAGACTATGGCGTAAAACATTTCATTGCTTCATTTATTTATTTTTCCTATCAAGGTCAGTTTTCTTGGCCCCAGCCAGTAGATATGGTCTCAAGGCCCAAAACGGTTTCTATGTCTTCAATCGTACACAGTGTTACAACAACAACCTTCCACTCCCTGATGAGTAAGCCTATTCAGGCCATACCCTGAATGGAGATTTTATACAAACCCATTCCAACAAATTAAAACTGCAGTAGCGGAATGCATATTGTCTTTTATTTTCCTATGTTTATACAATATGATGTTCTAGGACATATTGAACAACAACAACATCTGTATCAGGTGTACAAAGCTGCATGTCACATTTCATCTTTTTTTGTATTCGATCCTAATCCATTTATACCAATAATCCATTTTATTTGTAGAGCGCTTTTCATTTACAGGCAGACTCTCAATGCTCTTACCAGGTTCAAAGTAATCTGATGGACATGAGATTTATTCTATCTTCTTATAGTCCATACATGCTAAGATCAATACGTATTAGTTTGACAAATCATAGGTACCCTGTTCTGGCTGACGGCAATGTCGGCTCAAAACAAAAGTGACCTGGTTTAAGCATGTGGAGTAATGAGTAGTATTGCAAAAGTGATACAAAAGTGATTGCTTTTGATAAAAAACACTTTACCCTACCTTCCCCCTGTACCCTACCTTTATGAAAATGTATGTTATGTGGAAAAGGTGTTGTATGTTTTGAACAATGCATTATGCTGCCTTGTTGACGACATGACAGAGCGACTCAGATTACGATTTGATTAAAGAAGGGTGCTCCTCCCTCACAGCTTTTGTCCGTTCACGTCACGATCCAAAGACTGGTGCACAGTGGTTCAGCTTAATCGAACTCCCTTCATGTTAGAAATGCAGATTATAGCTTTAAAGTGATAGTTTATTTTATCTTATTTTCCTCAAATTGTTAGCTGGTTAATTACCGACATCTTGAGTCACTTGGCTGCTATTTTTGGATGTAGCAATGCTAGTGGAAACAAATTGCATAAATTTGTCCCTTTAACTTCCAAGCATTCATTATTCGTTGTCCCAGAAATCCATTTTGATTGAATAGGCACCTTTCATGAGTGAAGGCCATACAGACATTGAAATTAACCAGGTTTACCAAATATCAAAAAAGTGGGCATGTTACTATTTGTACATGAAAGATGGACACAAGGACCCAGGAGTTGACAGCCCCCCCCCCTTCCCCATGTGCTAGGGGAGGTACTGATATCCTCCCTTCCTGAGTGTGAACTCCAGTGAAGACTCTGGGCATAGGGAGTATAGCTGAGGTGATCCCACTAGAACTTCTGAGGATGATGGGTTGACCTGGGAGGGTCTCTCACCTGAAAACTTGGAAATTATGGAAGCCATAAAGGTCCTTCATTTTGTGCCATCTGGTAAGTCAGTTTGCCCAGGATTGTAGGGTTTCCCTGCTGTGCAACCCGAGAACCCTTGTGCCAGACTTGCAAGCGTGTGCCATTTGCCTTCTAGACTTTACACCTGACAACCCGGAGGGAAGTCTTGTATGTTTAGTGAATAAGTTGAATTTTAGGGTAGGACTGTCCTTTTACACTTCAACAAGACTTGCCTTGATTTTTGTCTAGTTTTACATGTATAATGTGTGAGTGAGTATTGTTTTTAAATGAATCTGTGGCATTATCTATGTGTGTTTACAACTTGTTACTACTGGTTACTGTATGAATCATGTTTGACATTTTGATATTGAAACCATTCATGCTAAATGAGATGCCTTTATTGGCCTGGACAGCTGGAAATTTCAAAAGCAAATGGTGTGGGTCAATATTTACAATATGACTGTAAATGGAACCCTGGCCGTGCCATGGGAAGTACAGCTGCACCCGTTAACTATCATTCTGAAGTGGGCTGACACATTTTATTTGGTTGCCCATGGGTGAACATAACAAGGATATCATCTGATGCGTATTTGACCATTTCTGATATGACTCGGGTTGTTTGCTTGGTGACTGACTCTTTGTCTGAGGCACAGAACTGTTTGCCTGAGGTGAATAGTATTATGGGTTTTCTTAGGGCAGAAGATGTGCCTCTGTAACAGTCGTCCTCCCAAACACCAAGATAACCTCCTACTTATTCCTACTCATAGGCTACATACAACCACAACGTCCACACCTTTTGTAGCCTGTGACTAATAACATTTGATTGGATTTCATTTGTACTACAACGTCTTACCAACTCAAGTCCTTCACCACACAAACTTCTCACTGTACAAACAACGTAGACGGCTGCATGCCACCAAACAATTAGTTACAGTATGTAGGGCACTATATATGAATAGCACAACAGGGCAGTTATGAATAGCACAGCCTTTTACTAAAAATATGTACGACACAGGTAGCTCAGACAATCTCCGTAGTTATAATTGGGGCATCCACCCCTTTCCACTTCCTGTATTGGCTCTTCTGTGGTCTTTATGGGTTAATCTGCTCTGGTTGAATTTTCTCAGGCAATGGATTAAGTAAGATTATCCAGTAGAAAAAAGCCACATGTTCTAATCTGGTAAATTTCAAGGTTTCCACTCGTTGAATGTATTATTAGACCTGGGATGGTTTGTTGAGACTTATTTAATAATACAAATATCATGACCATACGGAATCATTTAATAAGGCACTTCATGGAGAGGATAAGACGCTCTTCCCTGTGGCCTTACTTTGAACCAGTTGCTTGAGATAGTTTTATTTAATCCACTTAAAAACGGAAGATAATTAGCTTGATTTTTCTCGTCGTTACATTCTTTGCCTCCAAAAAGGATTATCCCTCATTGCCACACAGAATTGGTGTCAAGGAGAAGCAACTGTTTGAAGTTGTCTTTTACTATTCATGTATTGGCACCAAGCTGGAACTTGCTATACTTTGACTGATTTCCTTGTTCTTCTACAGCATGTGTGTGCATATCTGTAATGTCAGCACAGCTGCAGGGTAGGGCTTCAGTGCCTTGAAACAACGGGAGAGCACAATGGCAGTAGTTGGCATCTGAGATTCGGATGCCAGAAACCCCACAATCATACACTATTGGTCCGGTTATCTTTACGGAGACAAACCTATTGTGCACCTTGACGAGGTAATCACTCCACCTGGCATGCAAAAGCACTCTCACTGGTGTAAGGTATTGTGGTAGAAAGAGCTGTATGTCTTGCTTTCACACTGGCGTAGTGACATGGTCTACATTACACAACACAACCTGCCGTTAATGTTATTACACCCTGTACATGTGAGGCAGTACGACTATTTTTTCAGCCGGTTGCTTTTCATGTTTACGGTAGTCCTGCATTTTTTATTCATTAATTTAATTTCTCATCCACATAAATTATACAATATGGGGAGACTGTATTTCAGAAGGGGAGATAATCATTTGATTTAGCAAAATGTATCCCATTCTTCCAGAGGGGTTATGACCTTGATAATATTTATCCCAAAGAGGGTAAAAGGAACTGCTCAAACAGAATAAAGAATTCATAACATTTCCCACGTTTTGCAACTAGCAGAATGTACTATTTGAAAAGACTTAACTAGGACAAGGCTATTCTGTTTCTAAACTCCCAAGGCCAGTTGCCTCAAGCTGATAGCCTTTTCCCCAAACAACGATAGTGAGGCTTTCCGAGCCACGCCCCAGGTATGAACCTAGCTTCTTGTCCTTATTCAAGGTAATAATTTTTCCCCAAACCACAAATATACCCTCATTAGCTGTCATTCGGAGAGTTGAAACCATACCATTAACCATACAGTTAACCTTACAGTTTACCATACCATTAACCATACAGTTTACCATACAGTTTACCATACAGTTTACCATACCATCAACCATACCATTTACCATACAGTTTACCATACAGTTTACCATACAGTTTACCATACCATTAACGGTACAGTTAACCCTACCGTTTACCATACAGTTTACCATACTGTGTACCTCAAAAAGAACATAGGAATGACATGTTATCATACTTTGGAAGGCAATACAAACCAAACAGCATCATTAGAACAGAAATATAAAAGGAGATAAATAGAATTTCCCTCCAGCAGTTGTCTGAAGACATGTTAGCTCAGACCCCATATGGCTTTCTGGAAACAAGACAGCCATTTTAATGAAAAACATGCTGGGAATATCAAACCGTCAAATTTAAAACTCTATTTCTAGTCCAAGAATCTGCCTCAGAGCGCAATGTGACTGTAAAATAGATCATGTGGTCAATTAAAAGCAGATAAAAAAATGTCACCTTCCAAAGCAAACAGGAAGATACACATTTTAGCAACTGAATACAACCAGGAGCAGGACAGTGGAAGGTAACTATTTTGGGGATTGATTTCGATGGCCAAGTTGCCATGCGGCCTGCAGCAGGACAGTATATCTCTGTCAACACCACGAGACAGCGCCCTCAGGAAGTCAGACAGCCTTCTAGCACAAGTACATGAAGAAGCCCTGGGGAGGGGACATGCTGTAGTGGAGGGAGGTGTACAGTAGGCTTCAATTGGTACTACAATTATTTTTTACATGTCTTGGTAAGACTTTACCAGCCCACAGGGATCATCCTTTACTGCATGTGTACACCGTACTGTTACATCTGTTCACGTAGGAAACATCTACAACAGACTTAATGGCTGTTATTTAGTCACTGTCTTTCTGAGATGACAATAACACACTGTAAGGGATCATACATCCGTATGAGGAAGTATTTCAGTGGGTTATGACCACTTCATAATGCATTATGCATAATTTCATGTATTTTTGTTTGTAATCCCAGCCCCCATCCCCGGGAGGCCTTTTGGTAGGCCGTCATTGTAAATAAGAATTTGTTCTTAACTGACTTGCCTAGTTAAATAAAGGTTAAATAAAATAAAAAATAAAAATAATTATAATTATACCTATAGATGTTCATGACCTAAAATATACACTATTGACAGAAGACTTCAACTTGCCAAGTGGTCGTCTATATAACACACAAAAAAGGCTGGCATAAAATATCATAGGGTCTCCTCACACATTGCTCACATTCACATAAGGGCCCTGTTACGTAAGGTCCTCAGTCAGTTGATGAGGTGAAACCCTGTGAAATGGGAGAGGCATGAGAATCTTCCCTCTAATCACCATAGAGATACAGTATACTGGAGCCATAGAAATAGAATTCATTGAACGGACGCTCCCATTCAAGTCGATGTGCTGTGGTCTGAATTTTTTTCTCTCTTCTAGTCCTTTTATTTCTATAGTGGAAAGGCTGTGAGGCTACTCTCTCCCAGTAGTTTGCTAGGAACAGGACTGTCTCTATGAGATACCTGACTACACACACAAACATTTCCTCATGCCCTTCAAACACCATCTGGGGTCAGGTTCACAGTAACTTAACTGAATTCATGTGTTTCTTTTGGGGATCAAATGTCTTGACACTTTCAATGATACAAATAAGAGACATATGAGAAGACACCTCTTTCAATGTCCTAAATATCTTCTCATAGTGCTCTGGCATTCTACAAAATACAATATTTCTCCTTACAGACGCATACATAAAACTATAAATTCATAGGAAATAAAAAGCTTCCAGATTAAATGGAATTGACTTCAACCATGTTAGTAATGCCATTTGCAATGCTATGACTTTACACACAACTTGCTGCTGCATATCTGTCAGGCGTTTCAGTGCTACGAGCCTGCCGGTGGATTTGAAAGCTAACGAACGACATTTATTGTTGTCGCCTGCATTCTGTGAGCTGTTTTTGAAGGCATGCTAATGCCAAGAACATTGGGTTCGCCCTGTGTCATCTCTGTGTCAGATCGACTCTGTGTCAGATCCATTTTCACTGAGACCTGGGGACATTCTCTACTACACCCTTAACCTTTTACTTTGCACTGTATGGTGCCAGGTTCCACTATGTCCTAGTAACACGTAGGGGACAGGATATCCCATGTGGAAATAACAAAGTCGTTTACATACAGTATAAAGAGAAGGGACATCATAACGCTTGCTGATGCATCTCACCAAGCATAGCCAATACAGGTGAAGGATCTTAATTTAAGCCAGTTTGCTACAACAGGAAAATAATCCTGCAGCAAAAGGAAATGTGAATTATTAGGTGGATTATAATTAATGAACATTTTTGTAGGGGTTGATACATTTTTCTTAAGGGAAAATCAAGTATGACATTTCTAAGTGGAAATTACAAACTTCAGAAGCCTTTTTAAACCTCAACTACACTACACATTTTATATTTCCAGCATTGCAGGAAAGTTCTCCTTCAACAGGGTGATCAAATGAAGATCCTACATCTGTATACTGTAAGGCCTATGCTATCTATGTTGTACAGCCAGAGTACAAATATGTCATGAGTAATTAAACATTTACAACATTGATTTGTTCAGTCTCTTGGTACACATTATAGCTGGCTTGACCGATTGTTTTATCGATTCAAGTGAAAATATCGAAAACACTCTTTGACATTACAAAACTCAGACCATTTCCTCTTTTTTAATACCCATATTTCTCTCTCTTTTCCCCGCAGAGGCTCCATCATCTGGGAGGTCAAAGAATGGATATGTTTTCCAGGAGATGGGTGAGTATGGAACAGATTTTCATTGTTGATCCCTTTGCTCAGCGGTGCTCTCATCTGCTGTGGTCTCTATCACATGATAGGATGATGGATAGGATGTGACATGACATCATAGAATGATAGATAGGATGTGACATAGCATTATATCACATCATAGGATGATAGATAGGATGTTACATTGCATTATTTCACATCATAGGATGATAGATAGGATGTGACATGACAGTATATCACATGATGAGATACTTCATATTTGTTTGACAAAATGTGTACATTTTGAATAGGTACTGACCAGTGGTAAGAAATACTGTAGATCACTCTGGGCAAAGCTAATATGCACTGATTGCAGTGGTTACTTATGCTAATCCTTCATTTCATACACCAATGAGCACCGTCAGGCCTTTAGCGGTAGTAACAAAGAAAACAAACTAGTAAATAACTAGGTAGATGACAAATGAGCCGATGCCATGGAGGAATACTCATATATCACATGTGTGCAAAGTTATAGCTCAGCCAAGCTAATTACCAGATCAAGCTGCATTGTTGTTCATGGATACAGTCTTCGTGCCCTCTTTCTCTCTCATAAAACATGCATGAATCTACAACACATATTTCTCTTCAATACGATGAAAGAATTTACGAGGGGACGTCTATTGTTATATTGTGCCATTTCTGGTTTTAGGGGGATTATTTTATAGGACCTCAATGTTCTGTACTGTGTGTTCTATAACAGATGGTAACACAGCCAGAGGGCAGACCAATAGCTTCATACTCTAAATACTGTTGACCTTGTCTAATACCTTAACATTGAGACCAAAACAGGGTTATCGTGAATCAATCGATATTGTAGTAGCTACATCTATTAGGCTAACACTATGCGTTTTCTGCAGCTTTGTCTTTGGAGGGCAAGGTTCTGAAAATATAACTGTACTTTTCCATCATTCATATATCAATGTACCATAACATCAAGCAAGGCACTCCAGTGAAGTAAACTAGCCTATTCAGAGATAGAAGAACCTGCATGGTAATTTATGACATTGGAGAGGGTATCCTAATCCCTGACCTCTGACCTTTGCTGTGTTGTTGTGTCTGCAGAGTTGCGAGACGTGGAGCGGGAGGAATGTGTTGAGGGCAAAGTGGGGAACCATGACAATACACCTAAGGACCACCATGACACTCCGATCCAAACAGGGATTTCAGGTCAGTGTGTGTGTGTGTGTGTGCGTGTGCGTGTTTGTGTGCGTGTGTGTGTGTGCATCATACTAATTAATTAAATAGTATTTACCAAGGGCTGCCAAAAACCACTATTCTCTGTCTAGCTTCCATATTTTAGAAGAAAAAGAAACGCACACCTATTTAGGCGAGGTGCTGGCTAGCGGAGTAGAAAACTTAAAAATAAAGGAGAGCCGTACACTCTAGGAGCTCAGATGCAAAAATGTAATATCCAAAGTTTCGACAGCCAGGCTGTCTTCATCAGGGTATAATCGTGATGAAGACAGCTTGGCTGTCGAAACGTTGGATATTACATTTTTGCATCTGAGCTTCTAGACTAGAGTGTGCGGCTCTCCTTTATTTTCTAACTTCCATATGTTGACATTTTGTTATAGTAATGAGGTATTAGTCAGTGCCAAGAGTTCCTCAGAAGTCAAGGAAATAAACAGTCTGTCATTGTGTCTCCTTCTACTATTCCACCTGCTGTCAGAACTGACTATTTATAAATATGGAGAAACAGATCTCTTGAGAGCTATGTGCCTATGTGGTCTGTTGAAAACGATGCCGACATAAAAACCTTTAATCTGTAGTTCCAGATGACCCTGGGGATGACCCTGGGTTTGGGCTCCTGAACACATCAAGAAAAGTAAGCTACTCTTTTACAACACTCTATGTACAGCTCTAATATTAGCTAAAGGAACTTGAGAAGTGAATCCCAGTGGAATTATGACATATTTGAAATCAAACTTTCACCCAGACCGAGTACTAACTTCAATGGGATGTTTGCATGAGAAGGTTTGAGATTCGCATAGTGTATCTGTATGGTGTTGGAACCCTTTACAAGTCTACTCCTACCAACATCTTCCCTGGCTTTGTCTCCACCAGTATGTGAAGCCGATGAACTTCCAGGAGGAAGTGCGTGGCGACCGGGACCTAGATGGCTTCCTGGCCCAGGCCAGTATCCTATTGGATGATAAGGCAACCACTCTAGACGAGGTGCTAAGGTGCATGCTGACCCATGTAACGGAAGACGGCCACAGGGGCTGTGACATGGACGAGGTCATGAACACTGTGTTCACAGACACAGGAGGAGATGAGGACAATGGTGTGCATCGGGGAATAAAATGCAAAGTGCAGTTTGCAAATGGCAATTGCTGGAAGAGGCCAGTGTAGTTCTAAAATGAGGAAGTTGATAGAATCTCGTTTCTTAAGATTATCAGTAAAAATGTCTGTATGTAAAAATGATAGATTACTACGTAAAGCTTTGTCAGACTATAAATGACCAACCACCCAGCTTTGGAATAGTTAGATCAATTTCTATGCTTTTGAGAGAAGCTGGCTACTGTGCCTGGAGACTTCCAGCAATTGTGCTAAGCTAACAATAAGCTAACTTCAATTATTTTTAAACTCTACGTACAGACATAAAACTTATATCTGACTTTGGGTAAGTAGAATCCCCAAAATCGTGCAGTATCCCTTGAAGCACACAGGGTATTGGTGATAAATGAGATGGAATATTATATCAAGGTAGGCCTAATATCTCAGTGAAAACATTTATCATGATTTAGCTTTGTTTTTCAATGTACTAGAAAAAGATACACTTGTTGATATTAGTACCCTCTGTTTGCTCTCTCCAGTGCAATTGTTGTCCGAGACCATTCAGGGTGTGACTGCTTCTGCCACTGGAGTCCGCTACCAGCAGTCCTGGCTCTGTGTCCTGTGAGTAACAGCTGACATACTGTATTATCGGTCATTACTTGTTATTACTTTACGTAAGTAATGTTTCCAACACAGTCAAACCTCTGGTTTGACACAGTCAAACCTCAAACCTCTGATCATGAATTTGTCTGTCTGTGTACGTCGGTCCAGATGCAATGTGAAGAGCCTCCAGAGACGCCACGTCTGCATCGCCCGTCTGGAGAGACCACAGAACTGGGGAGCAAACTGTTGTGAGGCTCGATATGTCATCCTCATTCTCTCCCCACCTAGAACGGTAATGCTCCATTTGACCCATCTACGATTTAACAAGCAGAACATGATATTACACTAATACCAATATGTCTGTGGCAATATTACAGTAATGCCCATATTTATGTGTTTTGTGAGTTGGGAAATTTACTGGCAACTGATTAATATCTTAATAGTTCCATTATGTTCCTCAAATATTCTCTAAGTATTCTCTCGCTCCCCCAGAAAAGCACCAAGACTGCTATCGAGCTGGGCCGCACATTTGCCACCATGTTCTCAGACATCTCCTTCAGACAGAAACTGCTGGACGCCAAGACCCAGGAGGAGTTCAAACAAGAGCTGGTGCACCAGCGTCATCATCTCTCCATAGTCAATGAGAAACCAGCTACAGAGAAGCAGATGATCCATGCAGAAACAGACCCACGCAGCAAAAAAACACTAAAAGTAGGCAGGGACTACCTCATCAATCTGACGGGGACTGACATGGCCAACATGTAGCAGCTTCACTGTTCAATTGGAAACACAGTGCCGTGGGAAAGTATTCAGATCCCTTGACTTTTTCCACATTTTGTTCGGTTAGGCCTTATTCTAAAATGCATTAAGTTGTTTTTTCCCCTCATCAATCAACACACTGTGTTCTTGGGGACCTTCAATGTTGCAGAAATGTTTTGGTACCCTTCCTCAGATCCGTGCCTCAACACAATCCTGTCTCGGCGATCTACAGACAATTCCTTCGACCTCATGGTTTTGTTTTTGCTCTGACATGCACTGTCAACTGTGGAACCTTATATAGACAGGTGTGTGCCTTTACAAATTATGTCCAATCAATTGAATTTACCACAGGTGGACTCCAATCAAGTTGTATAAACATCTCAAGGATGATCAATGGAAACAGGATGCACCTGAGCTCAATTTCGAGTCTCATACCAAAGGGTCTGAATACTTATGTAAAGGGTATTTCTGTTTTTAATTTGAATACATCTGCTAACATTTCTAAAAACCTGTTTTTGCTTCGTCATTATGGGGTATTGTGTGTAGATTGCTGAGTATTTAAAAAAATGTTTTAATCCATTTTAGAATTAGGCTGTAACGTAACAAAATGTGGAAAAAGTCAAGGGGTCTGAATACTTTCCGAAGTCACTGTACCTGCTAGTTAAAGGGATGGTTCACTGTTTTTCAGGCTTATTTTTGACACAGGGTGTGGTTGTTTCATTCAAAAGATTCTGGATGTAAATAACCAGCTAACAATCTTAAATTTGGTTTGGATGAAACACTAAGTCGAAAATAAGCTAAAACGCAAATAAAATAAAGAGCATTACTTTACTTTTACTTTGAGTAACTATTCCTTTAAAGCGGCATGATAAAAGTATTTTCCCCGTTAGTGGTGTGGTCCCCTTATGAGATTTCCCCCATGTGGAGATGGACCACCCTCAGGTTTTCCTTTATCCAGACATATAAAGACTCGCTCCACTATGTAGTAATACTTCAGCCAATTTATTTTATCCCTTTCCCCCCTCTATCATCAAGTCCTCAGGAATGGTAAGCAGCTGGACTGCACATTCAGCTGTATGCCAAAATGTTGTATTTCCCTGGCAGCAGACTGCATCTAGGCTCTTGTAACGACAAAGTACTTCATTATGTAGCCTTCTTTAATCAAGGGGAAATTTCTGGGCTTAGTGTGCAGAGGCGCAACACAGAAATGCCTGCCCGGTTAAAGAAAAGTTGCGCTTGAAGTACCTTAGTAAAAATGATTTTGAATAACCAACCAACGCATCCACAATAATCCAGGTCAAATCCTTATTCCAGAGGGCTTTTATTTCTGTGTGCCTTAACAAACACAACTGTGGTGGATGTTGTGGTTTCAGGCCCCTCTGGTTTAGTGTCTTGTATTACTGTATTTATTATCCCTAAAGGACTACGTGCTTTGCAGTAGACCTACAGACCACATAATAGTACAGGATAGTTCAACCAATCAATAAAACGTTTGTTTCTCCACAGTGTGCAGATTTCTTTAAAGTTGGCCGAGGTATCTATGAGGATCTTCGTCGGCGACTACCACTCTATCCCTCAGACTTCACAGACGGTATAACTTTTAAGCTTAGCCTTCCTCTTGTCACTACATTTTAAAAGATACTTTGCCGTTATGGCCCCTCTATTTAGACCGGTCATGGATAATTATTTTTGATAATTGACTTCAATATGACATACAGTTTTTTAAATCATATTTAACACATCACATAGCCTAAACTTGTGAAAAAAGCTCAATCTTTCACCTTACAATTGCTGTTGTCATTACGATTATCACAGCTAGTTCATATCCAAGATTGTACCTGTATTTACAGTTGGCTGAGTTGTAAATTGCTCTCTGGTTGGTTAGCAGAGCTGTAAACTGCTCTCTGGTTGGTTGGCAGAGTTCTAAACTGCTTTCTGTTTGGTTGGCAAAGTTCTAAACTGCTCACCTGTTGGTCCGTATAGGTATGTACGGCAAAGACCGCTCCTGGCTGAAGTACACCACCACCGCCATCTTCCTGTACATTGCAATTCTACTTCCTAACATCGCCTTTGGTTCGCTGAACGATGAGAGCACGCGGGGAGAGATAGGTACAATCATCTGGATGTCTCCCTATCCTTCTGTCTTGTGCCTGTCCATCTGTCAAAGCCTGAATGACCCTGACTTAAATGTTTGAATAATTCAGCTTTCAATTAAATTCAAAAAAATTATATTTTCTGTTGATTGAATCCTGAAAATGTATATAGTCACTCACTGCATCTTTAAATATATATATATATATATATATATATATAAATCTTTGCCTACACTAACATTATAATGGTCTGTTCTTGATAGATGTCCGGAAAGTCATCGTTGGCCAGAGCATCGGAGGAGTGATCTACTCTCTGTTTGCTGGTGCTCCTTTGGTTATCCCACTGACTACAGCACCCCTGGCCATCTTTATTAGCGGTATGTCTACTACACTGGAAGATGATCTTAGAGAAACAGCTGGACAACATAAATACTACATCAATATCCTGTAGACTTGAATTATTTGTCTGATATTTTATGTTTGTAGTGATCCGGGGAATCTGTGATGACTACGATTTGGACTTCCCTGCCTTCTATGCCTGCATCGGCTTGTGGAACAGCTTCTTTCTCATCCTGGGAGCACTTTTGAATGTCAGTCTGTTCATGAAGCTCTTCAAACGGTCAGTGGACAAACAGCCATTCAGTGAATCAGGCTTCTGCTGGATGTATAACCAGACCAGTGCAGGCCATTGCAGTACAGCTTGATTCAGCTTTGTTTGGCTCAACTTTGTAGTTAGGAAAGGACCTTGACAGCATGACTACTGAACCCACTAAACATGTGACATTCCTGTCTGTTTTGACTTCATTTTTCCCATAAACATCATTGAAGGTACTCATCATTTCATTGAAGGTACTCACTTGTAATCAGTGTTGTGACTTTGCCTTGGTTTGTTATGTCTTGGTCTGTGGTTTATTCTGTTCAGATAAAGGGGTATACTCTGTGTTTCTTTTATACCCTTTCCTTACAGCTCATCAGAGGAAATCATAGCCCTGTTCATTTCAATAGCCTTTGTTGGGGACTCGGTGAAAGGCACTGTCAAAAGTGAGTCTGGGGATGGGGGGCTTACATTTACACAACATATTCAGGTGTTCCGCCCGCCAGGGAAATCCATCTTAGTGTAAATGTAGAGGTACCTAAGCGGGCTACCGGTCATCTGCACAGTAAATGTACCCAGCATATATCCATCAGTCTTTTTAAGAGGCCAGCGAAGCATGCAATCAAACTATTCTCCCGGGCAGGCTCTGAAGGGAACTGACATGTGTTCCGGAGGACGCCCTTGAGTTAAGCACAAATCAGTGGCTGAGGAAGTGGCAGACGAGCGTATACATATGTTGCGGTCTCTCCCTTATCCTTGGGCTGCCCGATTAACTCTTTCTTTCCCTGCCCTTATCCCTATTTCTACCCCTTTCTTTCTCTCTCTATAGTCTTTAATTACTTCTACCACGGGCCCACGCTGGCAACCAATAACAGCACTCGGGTGCTTCTAGAGATCAAGGAGTTAATGGAGAAGGCTGCAAATGCAACAGAGAGGCTGGGGAGTAGGACCAGCGATGGGGCCCCTGTGGTGAAGCATGTCACGCATGTGTTTCTGCCCGAGTCTCTGGTCCTGTGTACCAGGGAGAGGCCTATCCTCTGTCTCCTGCTCATGCTGGGGACTCTGTGGTTGGGGTATGCCCTCTACCAGCTGAGAAGGAGGTAAGTTCAGATCAAGTTGCACAAATATGCGGGCTGACCGCTGCCAGGCTGACCACTGCCAGGCTGACCACTACCAGGCTGACCACCGCCCCGTTCAATGGTGGCTAAAGGACACACGTTATCTCAGGGGTCTCCAACTTCAGTCTGCTGATTGTTTTTGTTCCAGCACTATCACTTCATTGTCGAACCGTCTACTGCTAAATTCAATTTATATAATTTAGAGTAGCAAAATGTTATTGTGTGCCCAATGCATAGTTGACATACTGCCTTGTGGCTTGGTTTACTTCCCACAGTCCTTATCTGCATGCCAAAGTGAGAGAGGTGGTGTCCGACTGTGCCTTACCCATCGCTGTCGTTATATTCTCCTTCATTGGTTCCTTCCTTTTCCTTGATGTAGAGCGTGAGTAGTACACATTATTGTTCAGAAAAGGGAATTGTCTGTTTTAAAATGGCCAATTTGTCATTGATCAAAATGTTTCAAGCAAGCCTTGAAAAATACTAGATAAATGCCACAAGACAAATCATGCCACTTTTCTAAACTGTTCCCAACATTTCAAAACAGTTCCTGTGTTCAACTTCCACAACGGGAAGATCTTCAGGCTGGCCCAGTTTGACAAGCTGACGGGCATGAACTGTCTGAGCGCTGTAGGCTTAGGCTTCCTCCTGGCGCTGCTCATCTTCATCGACCAGAATATTGTCATATCACTCACCCACGTCCCCGAAGCAAAGTAGGATCTTCCATATTTTTACTTTATACTCTAGGTTAAGAATGTGTGCTGCAGAGTGGATATAACTGCACCGCCAGGAGAATATTGCAGAATCATTACATTAACGTTTGATGATTGCAAACAAACCTGCAAGAGAGTTTGTCACAATTATGTACTTTTGCTGCAGCACAGCACATGCATTTTTTCAACACACTCAACCTTATAGTATACTCTATAACGCTACTCTATTATGCTGTATATTGTATTTGGTTTTCATTAAATATGACTTTGTCGTAAGGCTTTGACCAGTGCTTAATTTGAGGTGGATTCGGTACCTCTCGTGGCATGAAAAATGGTCACTTTTTGCAATGTAAAAATTCTAACAAACGCGATCAAAGTTCATTCGAGTTGCCTCTTTGTTAATTCTAGAGCCGTGCGAAGGGTTCTGGAGGAGCTTCAGCACGCCTGATAAATTGAAATACATTTTCCAAAGTTATAGAGTTACTGCTGTGTGTTCCGAAATAAATGAAATAATTCAGAATAGCTTACTACACCATGAGAAAGACAAAATATTTGCCACAGAGGATAAATTGCTTATTTAAAAAATAGCCTAGCTGTGGAGTGTAGCCCAATGAGGCATTAGCCTACAGTAGGGAATGCGCGACAAATCTCTCAGTGAACAAACAGCATGCAGACAAAACTGGCTTTTCGCAATATTTCAAATAGTCTACAATCATGGAAAACACAGGTTGGAAAGCAAATGTCTAACGCTGAAAGGAGAATACTCAAATTTGTCAGATGTAAGCTAACCAAATATTTGATAAACTTCCAAATATTGTTTAACAAAGTAAAACAAGAGAGAGAGGCTTTTGGCATGAGTGCATTATGCCATCACCAGTGAGTGAGCTGCGATTCATTGGGAGAGTCAGTGAAACTGGAAAGCATTTTTAGGACTATAATTTCCTCCTCATATTGTAGCCTACAATATGCGTCCACACACACAGGACTAGACTATTGATGGATTCAAGACAAGGTCGTTTTCATTGATCTCAGATACTCAGTTTGTGAGTGTCAAAGTAGCCTGCCATTTCCATATTATGGTGCTTTTAACTCTGAAAAAAACCTGCGTTAAATTCCCCCATTATCCAGTTCTTGAACGCACTAAAGTCGGAAGTCTGAGATTTCCATAAAAAGATTATGCCAAAGTCTACATTCATGTAAAATGAGGTAGAATTGCATGAAATTAGTTTATTAAAGGCCCAATATGTCCTGGACCATAGGCCACTAAAATGTGGCCTAGGGTCCCATGTGTGCTACTTCTGTAAGTGCCTCTACTCTACTGCTCTATACCACTACACAAATATGATGATATGCATGCAATGCTTTTCGGTGCCCCACTCTTTTGCTCAGTTTTTGTTCCAGCCCCTTTACAAATTAAGCACTGGCTTTGACCAGCTCAACAAACACGTTGGTAGCCTATCCAGCCAGTATGTTGGTAGCCTATCCAGCCAGTATGTTGGTAGCCTATCCAGCCAGTATGTTGGTAGCCTATCCAGCGCGATGTCATCCATGGTCCACGATTAGTCCATGTATGTCTGAATTGTATAATGCCAAACTGTTCTGTGTCTATGTGGTAATGTTTCAGGTTATTGAAGGGAACTGCATTCCACTGGGACCTGATGCTGACCGGCTTCATCAACATCCTCATGTCGTGTCTGGGTTTGCCGTGGATGCACGCTGCATTCCCACACTCCTCCCTGCACGCACGTCAGCTGGCCAAGGTGGAGCTGCACGTGGAGGGGGGACACCTCTATGAAACGTGAGTGAGGGCAGCTTGACCAAAGATTTAGAGGCAGTTTTCTGCATAACTTGTTGTGAACATTTATTATTTTTTGAAACAGTTACTTACAAGGACGGTTGCAGAGTCCCAGATGAAGACAACTTAAACCTACTTTAATGAAGATTTTTCATTTAACAGTTTTATTCCTGTAGTCTGTGCGATCTCCAATATTCTATCTGGAGTCTGTTGTTCAATGGCCCTTGAAACAAGATTATGGGTGGGTGTTTCTAATGAGACTAAACAAGAGGCTCTCTCTTCAAGAATGCCTGTTTCTGTTTCTGTCGGTTTACAGCATTGTCAATGTGAAGGAGACGCGGATCACGGCTCTGACGGCTAACATCCTGATCGGCCTGTCAGTGTTCTTGTTACCCATCCCTCTGCAGTGGATCCCCAAGCCTGTCCTCTACGGCCTTTTCCTCTACATAGCAGCCACCTCCCTCGACGGCAACCAGATGTTTGACCGCATGCTCCTCCTCCTCAAAGAACAGGTGAGAGTGAGGAAAATAGGGACGTGTGTGTGTGTGTGTGTGTGTGTGTGTGTGTGTCTATTCCATCCATCCATCCATCCATAAGTCTGTCCATCCATCCGTATGTATGTATGTATTTATTTCTTTATTTCTTTATTTATACAATTGAAGTCGGAAGTTTACATACACTTAGGTTGGAGTCGTTTTTCAACCACTCAAATTTCTTGTTAACAAACTATAGTTTTGGCAAGTCGGTTAGGACGTCTACTTTGTGCATGACACAAGTAATTTTTCCCTGTCTGTTTACAGACAGATTATTTCACTTATAATTCACTAAATCACAATTCCAGTGGGTCAGAGGTTTACATACACTAAGTTGACTGTGCCTTTAAACAGCTTGGAAAATTCCAGAAAATGATGTCATGGCTTTAGAAGCTTCTGATAGGCTAATTGACCTCATTTGAGTAAATTGGACGTGTATCTGTGGATGTATTTCAAAGCCTACCTTCAAACTCAGTGCCTCTTTGTTTGACATCATGGGAAAATCTAAAGAAATCAGCCAAGACCTCAAATCATTGGAAACCTCCACAAGTCTGTTTCATCCTTGGGAGAAATGTCCAAACACCTGAAGGTACCACGTTCATCTGTACAAACAATAGTACGCAAGAATAAACACCACGGGACAACGCAGCCGTCATACCGCTCAGGAAGGAGATGCGTTCCGTCTCCTAGAGATGAATGTACTTTGGTGCAAAAAGTGCAAATCAATCCCAGAACAACAGCAAAGGACCTTGTGAAGATGCTGGAGGAAACTGGTACAAAAGTTTCGATATCCACAGTAAACGAGTCCTATATCGACCTAACATGAAAGGCCGCTCAGCAAGGAAGAAGCCACTGCTCCAAAACCACAATAAAAAAGCCAGACTACGGTTTGCAACTCCACATGGGGACAAAGATTGTACTTTCTGGAGAAATATCCTCTGGTCTGATGAAACAGAAATAGAAATGTTTGGCCATAATGAACATTGTTATGTTTGGAAGAAAAAGGGGGAGGATTGCAAGCTGAAGAACCTCTCGATGTTGCAGCTGTAGAACCTTTTGGGGATCTCAGGACCCATGCCAAATATTTTTAGTTTCCTGAGGGGAAATAGGCTTTGTCGTGGTGTGTTTGGACAATCCTAGTTTGTTGTTGATGTGGACAACAAGGAACTTGAAGCTCTCAACCTGCTCCACTACAGCCCCTTCGATGAGAAAGGGAGCGTGCTCGGTCCTCCTTGTCCTGTAGTCCACAATCATCTACCTAGTCTTGGTTAAGTTGAGGGATAGGTTGTTATTCTGGCACCACCCGGCCAGGTCTCTGACCTCCTCTCTATAGGCTGTCTCGTCATTGTCGGTGATCAGGCATAACACTGTTGTGTCGTCTGCAAACTTAATGATGGTGTTGGAGTCGTGGGTGAACAGGGAATACAGGAGGGGACTGAGCACTCACCCCTGTGGAGCTCCAGTGTTGAGGATCAGCATGGCAGATGTGTTGCTACCTACCCTCACCACCTGGGGGTGGCCCGTCAGGAAGTCCAGGATCCAGTTGCAGAGGGAGGTGTTTAGTCCCAGGATCCTTAGCTTAGTGATGAGCTTTGAGGGTACTATGGTGTTGAACGCTGAGCTGCAGTCAATGAATAGCATTCTCACATAAGTGTTCCTTTTGTCCAGATGGGAAAGAGAGATTGTATCATCTGGGGATCTGTTTGGGCGGTATGCAAATTGGAGTGGGTCTAGGGTTTCTGGGATAATGGTGTTGATGTGAGCCATTAACAACATTTCAAAGCACTTCATGGCTATGGACATCAGTGCTACGGGTCTATAGTAATTTAGGCAGGTTGCCTTTGTGTTCATGGGCACAGGGTCTATGGGGGTCTGATTGAAACATGTTGCTATTACAGACTCAATCAGGGACATGTTGAAAATGTCAGTGAATACACCTGCCAATGGGTCAGCACATGCCTGAGCACATGTCCTGGTAATCTGTCTGGCCCCGCAGCCTTGTGTATGTTGACCTGTTTAAAGGTCTTACTCATGTTGGCTACGGAGAGCGTGATCACACAGTCGTCCGGAACAGCTGATGCTCTCATGCATGCCTCAGTGTTGTTTGCCTCGAAGCGAGCATAGAAGTGATTTAGCTCGTCTGGTAGGTTTGTGTCATGGGCAGCTCGCGGCTGTGCTTCCCTTTGTAGTCTGTAATAGTTTGCAAGCCCTTCCACATAAGACGAACATCGTAGCCGGTGTAGTATGATTCAATCTTAGCCCTGTATTGACGCTTTGCCTGTTTGATCTTTCGTCGCAGGGCATAGCAGGATTTTTTGTACGCTTCTGGGTTAGAGTCCCGCACGTTGAAAGCGGCAGCTCTACCCTTTAGCTCAGTGCGAATGTTGCCTGTAATCCATGGCTTCTGGTTGGGATATGTACGTACAGTCACTGTGGGGACGACGTCCTCGATGCACTTATTGATAAAGCCAGTGACTGATGTGGTTTACTCCTCAATGCCATCGGAAGAATCCCGGAACATGTTTCAGTCTGTGATAGCAAAACTGTCCTGTAGTTTAGCATCTGCTTCATCTGACCACTTTTTAATAGACCGAGTCACTGGTGCTTCCTGCTTTCATTTTTGTTAGTAAGCGGGAATCAGAAGGATAGAGTCGTGGTCGGATTTACCAAATGGAGGGAGAGGGAGAGCTTTGTAAGCGTCTCTGTGAGTGGAGTAGAGGTGATCTAGAATTTTTTTCCCTCTGGTTGTACATTTAACATGTTGATAGAAATTTGGTAGAACTGATTTAAGTTTCCCTGCATTAAAGTCTCTGGCCACTAGTAGCGCTGCCTCTGGGTGAATGGTTTCCTGTTTACTTATTTCCTTATACAACTGACTGAGTGCGGTCTTAGTGCCAGCATCTGTCTGTGGTGGTAAATAAACAGCCACGAAAAGTATAGCTGAAAACTCTCTTTGCAGGTAGTGTGGCCTGCAATTTATCACAATATACTCTACTTCAGGCGAGCAAAAATCTAGAGACTTCCTTAGATTTTGTGCACCAGCTATTGTTTACCAATATGCACAGACCGCCCCCCCTCGTCTTAATGGAGTGTGCTGTTCTATCTTGCCGGTGCAGCATATATCCCGCTAGCTGAATATCCATGTCGTCATTCAGCCACTATTCCATGAAACATAGGATATTACAGTTTTTGATGTCCCATTGGTAGGACATTCGTGATCGTACCTCGTCTAATACCTCGTCTAATTTGTTGTCCAATGATTGCACATTGGCAAGTAGTATTGGCAGTAACGGCAGCTTTCCCTGTCGCCTTCTCCGGGTCCTGACCAGGCATCCGGCTCTTTGTCCTCTGTACCTGCGTCACTTCCTCTTGCAAATAACGGGGATGTTGGCCCTGTGGGGTGTTTGGAGAATGTCTTGTGCGTCGTCCTTGATGTAGAAATATAAACAGTGGGAAGAACAAGTATTTGATACACTGCCGATTTTGCAGGTTTTCCTACTTACAAAGCATGTAGAGGTCTGTAATTTTTTATCATAGGTACACTTCAACTGCGAGAGACGCACCAGTTTGAACTTGTTACCTGTATAAAAGACACCTGTCCACACACTCAATCAAACAGACTCCAACCTCTCCACTATGGCCAAGACCAGAGAGCTGTGTAAGGACATCAGGGATAAAATTGTAGACCTGCACAAGGCTGGGATGGGCTACAGGACAATAGGCAAGCAGCTTGGTGAGAAGGCAACAACTGTTGACGCAATCATTTGAAAATGGAAGAAGTTAAAGATGACGGTCAATCACCTCGGTCTGGGGCTCCATGCAAGATCTCACCTCGTGGGGTATCAATGATCATGAGGAAGGTGAGGGATCAGCCCAGAACTACACGGCAGGACCTGGTCAATGACCTGAAGAGAGCTGGGCCCACAGTCTCAAAGAAAACCATTAGTAACACACTACGCCGTCATGGATTAAAATCCTGTAGCGCACGCAAGGTCCCGCTGCTCAAGCCAGCGCATGTCCAGTTCCGTCTGAAGTTTGTCAATGACCATCTGGATGATCCAGAGGAGGAATGGTAGAAGGTCATGTGGTCTGATGAGACAAAAATACAGCTTTTTGGTCTAAACTCCACTCGCCGTGTTTGGAGGAAGAAGAAGGATGAGTACAACCCCAAGAACACCAACCCAACCATGAAGCAAGGAGGTGGAAACATCATTCTTTGGGGATGCTTTTCTGCAAAGGGGACAGGATGACTGCACTGTATTGAGGGGAGGATGGATGGGGCCATGTATCGCGAGTTCTTGCCCAACAACCTCCTTCCCTCAGTAAGAGCATTGAAGATGGGCCGTGGCTGGGTCTTCCAGCATGACAACGACCCGGAACACACAGCCAGGGCAACTAAGGAGTGGCTCCGTAAGAAGCATCTCAAGGTCCTGGAGTGGCCTAGTCAGTCTCCAGACCCAAACCCAATAGAACATATTTGGAGGGAGCTGAAAGTCCGTATTGCCCAGCGACAGACCCGAAAACTGAAGGATCTGGAGAAGGTCTGTATGGAGGAGTGGGCCAAAATCACTGCTGCAGTGTGTGCAAACCTGGTCAAGAACTACAGGAAACGTATGATCTCTGTAATTGCAAACAAAGGTTTCTGTACCAAATATTAAGTTCTGCTTTTCTGATGTATCAAATACTTATGTCATGCAATAAAATGCAATTTAATAACTTAAAAATCATACAATGTGATTTTCTGGATTCTGTCTCTCACAGTCTCACAGTGTACATATGATAAAAAATTGCAGACCTCTACATGCTTTGTAAGTAGGAAATCCTGCAAAATCGGCAGTGTTTTAAATACTTCTCCCCACTGTATCTATATTAGCAATAAGTGATGTAATGGTGAATAGCAGAGCAGCTAAAAGGGTTAACCATGATGGTAAACCATCTCCTCTCCCTCCCATCAGACCTCCTAGTCAACCATGATGTTAAACCATCTACTCTCCCTCTGCCTCCCCTCACACGTCCCAGTCAACCATGATGCTAAACCATCTCCTCTCCCTCTGCCTCCTCTCAGACGTCCTAGTCAACCACAATGTTAAACCATCTCCTCTCCTTCCCCTCACACGTCCCAGTCAACCATGATGTTAAACCATCTCCTCTCCCTCTGCGTCCCCTCACACATCCCAGTCAACCATGATGTTAAACCATCTCCTCTGCCTCCCCTCAGACGTTCTAGTCAACCATGATGTTAAACCATCACCTCTGCCTCTCCTCAGACGTTCTAGTCAACCATGATGTTAAACCATCTCCTCTGCCTCCCCTCAGATGTTCTAGTCAACCATGATGTTAAACCATCTCCTCTGCCTCTCCTCAGACGTTCTAGTCAACCATGATGTTAAACCATCTCCTCTCCCTCTGCCTCCCCTCACACATCCCAGTTAACCATGATGTTCAACCATCTCCTCTCCCTCCCTCATGATGTTAAGGGATAGGTGGGGCGCTACCGTCCTACCTCGACAACATCCAGTGAAATTGCAGAGCACGAAATTCAAAATACAAAAATAGTAATATTAAACATTCATGAACATACAAGTGTCTTACATCGTTTAAAAGCTTAACTTCTTGTTAATCCAACCGCCGTGTCAGATTTCAAAAAGGCTTTATGGTGAAAGCATACCATGAGATTATCTGAGGATAGCGCCCCACACACAAAAGCATTAAAAACATTTTCCAAACCAGCAGAAGTGTCACAAAAGTCAGAAATAGCGATAAAATAAATCACTTACCTTTGAAGATCTTCCCCCATCTCCTCTCCCTCCCCTCAGATATCCTAGTCAACCATGATGTTAAACAATCTCCTCTCCCTCTGCCTCCCCTCAAAAATCCTAGTCAACCAAGATGTTAAACCATCTCTTCTCCATCTCTCTCCCCTCTGACGTCCTAGTCAACCACAATGTTAAACCATCTCCTCTCTCTCCCCTCAGATGTCCTAGTCAACCATGATAATAAACCATTTCCTCTGCCTCCCCTCAGACGTCCTAGTCAACCATAATATTAAACCATCTCCTCTGCCTCCCCTCAGACGTCCTAGTCAACCACAATGTTAAACCATCTCCTCTCTCGCCCCTCAGACTTCCTAGTCAACCATGATGTTAAACCATCTCCTCTGCCTCCCCTCAGACGTCCTAGCCAACCATGATGTTCAACCATCTCCTCTCCCTCTGCCTCCCCTCACACGTCCTAGTCAACCATGATGTTCAACCATATCCTCTCCCTCCCCTCAGATGTCCTTGTCAACCATGATGGTAAACCATCTCTTCTCCTTCCCCTCAGACATCCTAGTTAACCATGATGTTAAACCATCTCCTCTCCCTCCCCTCAGACTTCCTACCCTCCCACCCACTACATTCGGAGGGTGCCCCAGAAGAAGGTGCACTTCTTCACAGCCCTGCAGATACTGCAGTTGATCATCCTGTGTGCGTTTGGCATGTACCCTCTGCCCTATATTAAGATGATCTTCCCCTTCTTGATGATCCTGCTCATTCCCATCAGGTAACAGACACATAATTAAATAGAACACATTTTATTGTACCTCTATTGAATTGGTATAGTCCTCCTGACCAGCAGGGGGCAGAGAAGTCCACAAAAAAAACTGGGAAGCTGAACCAGGGGCGTTTGGCTTTGAACAAAGGGTAGCAGTAGCCTCTATTGGTTAGAAAAACGTGCCTGGTTGATTTCCATGGTTAAATATTCAAGATCACCAATAATTGATTGTTGTGGCTTTCTATTAACAAAGATTATAACAGGTGTATTTACCATTAAAAACAACAAAGACTGTAGTTCAATGACACTTACTACAGTAGTGAGTTTGATTTTGAATAAATTGGGTTTAATGTGTGTCTCTGTATCTCTTCACCAGGACTAACCTGCTGCCAAGGGTAATCGAGGCGAAGTATCTGGACATCATGGATTCTCAGCACATGTAGACAGACAGAGGGAGAACTCTGAAAGGACTGATACCAAGGCCTTGATTCAATTTGTAGCGCTGAAGACCTGCACTAAAGCTCAATAGAAATTTAAAGATAATGTTCCCGCATTTGTGGAGACTGCATTCAAAGAAGGTGCTGTCAGCTCGATCAGAAATGACCGTTCAATTAAAATCGCACTACAGTGCAAATCTTCAGCTCTATGAATTGATTTGAGCCCCCTAAAATACAAAATGTATTTTGTAAACTGGGTCAAAGACATATAAGGTTTTCAAAGTAGCAAAAAAATAAAACAGCAATTACAATTCCCTTCAAATCCTTTTTATGTTCATTGGAGTGTCATATATGCCCTTATATTAGTTATATTCAAGAATAAAGTCAATAAAAAAAATGTGATTGATATGAATGTACCCTAGTAAAATGTCATTCAGTATAACACTAAGTGTTAAAAAAATAAATGTATGCCCATTTTTCATAATCCCAAGGTTATATTCATGCTTAGACTGGTAGAAATATAACTACCCAGAAAAAATGACCATTATTTTTATTTTGAATACCACATATTTTATGTGTCACAGGTACAACTCAAAATCTATTGAAGGTCTTTTACAAAAACTTCCTGCCTTACACTGAAAAAAATTGTAAAATCGACGAAAATATCTTTCACTTCATCCTTTGAGATTTGTTTTTATCTATCTGAGTCAACAAAACAAAGTTATTGCATTTTAATATAAAATACTGGTGTTATACTGTACGACAATATTTTGTTACCCTGAATGACACATCACTACGGCCCAAAAATATTGATTAAATGTGATTCCTTTAGCAACAACAACAATGATCCTATGAATGATTATTAGTAGCCACAATAGTATTTTTCAAGGACTCAGATGGTTGCTCCAGTTCTGGAGGTGCAGGTTCATGTTGTACTTGTACAAGTTGTTCAGGGGGCTGCTCAAAATAGTTTCCTTCAGTGGATACTGGAGTTAAGTTCATCACCACATTCATTTGTTCGATTCTTTCACGGTGCTTCCTCTAATTTAATCTCAAATGTTCCCTCTTTTTCAGCATGAGATTGTGTCATTGTATGGATCGGTGGATGATCAGGATAGACGTCCTTCTTTCTTCTCTGATAGCTAAAAAACTCAAATGTAATAGACACTGGCATGTAATGTAATACTAAAATGTAATAGACACTGGCACAGAATGGGATTCACATCCATGAAATGTTATTAGTAGTCTATTAAAAGTAGGCTATACAATGATAACACTTAATCAAAGTTTAAAAGTTAAATCAACTCCCTCTCCTTTTCTCTTTCAAACATGTTTTGTTACTATTTCATTGCTAATGTTAATAATAATCACTTTACTATAATTTGAGCCTGTGGCAACACTTTACGTTGCATTAAATTGCATTATTACACAATTATTACATAATAGTTAATGTTATAATTATACATTGTTACACTGTAACTGGTAAATGTATATTTAATGCAGGTACACAAATGTAATTCCAAGATACCTACACAAAATAGCTACATAAAATGGCCATCAAACTACTTCAATTCAAATTTGTACAGTCTCGATTTTTCATATAGTGCCCCAAATGTGAAGCAGCAATAAACCAAAATCCATTTTTAATCCATAATTGTGTGTGTGTTTGTAATATTATATTAACTAATATACTCCATCAGTTATACCTTAACTGCAGTGCAATAAAACATTAACTACAGTGTAATAGTGCAACTTAATGTTCAGCGTTATCCACCCAGCTTTATATGCTATTGTATCCTATTCTGTTGCTGACAGTAGCATGAAACAATGAAAACAATACCTTGCTTTTCTTCTGGCTAGTCTTTCCTCCCTAGCAACTGGATCTGCATTAATCTGTTGTCTGTGCCGTGCAGCCCTCTTCTTATTAGACAACGGCATCTACAGTATAAATATAATGTGCCTTGAAATACCTTAAAATGTCATAAATTAGTTTACAATGTTAATATTCAGTATTCAAACATCAAGTAAATATCAATTGCATGATTAAATGTTGTAAACTAGTGAAAACATGGGATAACAAAGCTACTGTCATTCAGCATAATGGTGACAATGTGGTATAACATGAAACTTTTGTTGTGCTGAAGAACAAAAGCGTGATCCTTAAGGATGGATTTCATAAATAAACATATTTAACAGGCAGTTCCTTGGCCATCTATATAAAATTAATGACATTGACCTATAAAGATTATTCTTACTTTTTATATTTAATAGAGCTTTTTATAAAATAATTGTCATGTTGTCTTGTCTCTGTCCTTTCCCTTCACCCTGTCTCCCTCTGCTGGTCGTTGTTATGTTACCTTTTCTCCCCCTCTTTTTCCCCAGCTGTGCCTTGTCTCCTCCTAATTACCCATTCACCCCGTTCCCCACCTGTTCCCTTTTTCCCTCTGATTAGGTCCCTATATCTCTCTCTGTTTCTGCTCCTGTCCTTGTCGGATTCTTGTTTGTTTGTTTGTGTTTCATGCCTGAGCCAGACTATCGTCATGTTTGCTGTAACCTTGTCCTGTCCTGTCGGAATCTGCCGGTCTATCTGAGCCTACCTATGTTTTGTTATTAAAGAAGCTCTGTTTAAGTTAGTTCGCTTTTGGGTCCTCATTCACTCACCATAACAATAATAACATTAAAATATTATTTTCTGTATTGTACTGAAGGACATGCATTTTCGTTACAATGGTTACTAGAGGGTGAAAAGGTGAAATCATCAAATATTCGAGAGAGATTTACTCACCTCATCACATTGATAGAGGGTCTTCAATGGGTCTTCTTTGTGATGTCACACACTGTCAAATGATTACCATCATGTGATATGCTTAAAAATGGCTTTTTACCTTTGTTATACTGAATGACTTTGATGAAACTCAAAATTCATCAACAAAAGTTTTTTAGATACAGTATGTCGCCCATTATTCTATACATTGTTGCAAACACTAACACAATTATGCCATGGGTGTTCATTTATATTTTTAGGATGAATTTTTACATTTTAAAAACACTTTTGTCATTCAAATTTTTACCCGGACAGTTACACTGAAGGACATTTTGACATTTTAAAGCTCAATAACTCTCTTAATTTAATAGTTTGCAACACAAATATTTCTGGGTGAAAAGAAGGGTAAGAGTTGAATGATTTAATATTATATTCATACATATTGATATTTTTCTGTTAAATGAATAGCCTTCAGACACCAAATTTACACGTCTTTGACCCAGTACATGTTAAGGCCCTTTGACTCCAAGAGTACTAGACTGTGACTGGGTTGCAACCGGTAGTTGACTGAAATTGAAATCTGGATGGACCACAATTTTCACCTTTTTATTTGTTACGTATAAGCTGTGCTTCTACATCTGCATTGCTTGCTGTTTGGGGTTTTAGGCTGGGTTTCTGTATAGCACTTTGTGACATCGGCTGATGTAAAAAGCGCTTTATAAATAAATGTGATTGATTGACGTACAGTAGTTGCTTAATCTATGTAGTTGCTTTATCTATATAGTTGCTCAAATATTTAACATACTCTTTAACCTCTCTTCTTATTGTATTAAGAGAAATTCTGTACAACACAAGGCATTATCTAATTCTGCCCCTGACCCACATCCTACCGTTATATAACATGTTTAAGCTCATTGTATTTTTGTATATGAATAAGGTAAACATTTAGAAAGATCAACATTGTTTTGGTTTTAGGCTGGGATCTGTAGATAGTCATGGTTGTTTATAGTTCAATATTTTTGGTTTCTTATACAAAATCAATTCACAATGAATTGGCCAGATTGCAATGCAATTGTGCCATAACTTCTGCAATTACAAGGTAACATACAGGATATTAATGTAAAACAAACAAATATGTTGCACAGTATACTGCTTTCCTGCTGTTTAAGCTGTTACCAAACAAATAAAGCCTTTTAAATGATTTGAATGTTTGTATTTAATTATAATCACACTACGACAGATTAACATGTTCAAATTGCTCACTTTCTGTACTGTATTACCTCATTCTGAAGACGTGTAAAACAGTCCTCCCTTTCAAATTTCTTGGTTGATGGTTTCACAGCATTGCAGATCTGTGAGAGACCCGGTGCAATTGTCCCAATAGATGGCACTATAAGCCCACCTAGAATTACCTAAACCTGGATTTTCAGAGGAGAGTTCTGTGTAGGCTTATTGTCAGACTTGTTACTTGTCAGCTGTTCTTTGCAGTGGTTTCTAGTGTCACTGCTTTTAAAGCCAATGTATACATTTCAAAAGGTGTTATGAACAAACTGTTCCCTAAAGATCACTGCTGTGTCAGATAAATTGTGTTGCCTTCAACACTTCAGAGTAGAGTGGACTTTTTTTTAAGGGAAGCGCAGTCAAAAACGTAATTTCCCTGTATTTTTAAATTATATTTCCACATTATGAGGTGGAAAAAACACAATAAAAATGTGGATTGAGCAGACATATGCAGTGTTTACCAACATTGCCTATAAAATGTGCAGTGTTAACATTGGATTGAATCCCAGTCCTTTTATTTAACTAGGCAAGTCAGTAAAGAACAAATTCTTATTTACAATAACGGCTAATGGCTAAACTTTGATTTCATAAATTGGCAATAAATCTAGGTGAGTGAACAAATACAGCTCAATTGTTCCCCACCCTATGTGACTCCCCATCACAGCCAGATGTGATTCAGCCTGGATTTGAACCAGGGACTGTAGTGATACCTCTTGCACTGAGATGCAGTGTCTTAGACCACTGCGCCACTCTGGAGTTCTACATCAATGGAATTGTAAAACACTTGAACACCTATCAATGGCTAAACTTTGATTTCACTTAAGATAAATTGACAATAAATCTAGGTGAGTGAACATATACAGCTCAAATGTTTGTGTGAATTACGAACCTCAAATAGGTTCTGGATGACATCCCATCTTTGAGGAATAGAAATGTGATTCCAGAACTTCCATGCTGGCAGGCAGCAATCAGTGTTAAAGAAACTGAGCAATACTACCGCACAACTCCTTCACAATTACCATACACAGGCCGTTCTCGTATGCCTACGTCGATGCTGACTATTTCGAGACAGAAACTCATAAGCACAACATTGTAGAAAAAGTCAAATAGATTTATTGTCAATTTATCTTAAGTGAAATCAAAGTTTAGCCATTGATAGGAGTTCAAGTGTTTTACAATTCCATGAATGTAGTACTCCAGAGTGGCGCAGTGGTCTAAGGCACTGCATCTCAGTGCAAGAGGTATTGAACATGGATGGGCAGACTTAAGACAAGAACACAATCTGCAAAAACCACCAGCCACGGCGGGTAGATTGAAGAGTCATTTGAATAGTACAATACTTTTGTATTATCAACAGTATGCTAATAACTGACAGTTTATCAGAACTTTTAATTCAGATCCTTTGATGTGATAAATTCTGCTCCACTTCAAGACAAAACAGAACCAAATCTTTAGGATCCAGATATAGGATCTTAATTTGAGACAGTTTGCTACAGCAGGAAAATAATCCTGAAGCAACAATACATTAGAATTATTACCGCAAAACATACGATCATAATATAACTACTGTTCCCTGAAGAAGGGAATGAGTTATAACATACTATAGGGGAGTCAACGACCAATCAAATATGAAATCACACCCAACAGACTTGCACCCATTTCAGCGAGCATAAATCCCCTGACAGCGCTGGGCAAAAATATGTTACACCTCATTCCCTCTTTCAAGGAACAGTGATTATATTCATAACCGTATACTTCCTTTCAGTCTGTCACTATGTATAAAATTCTATGGGGACATACAATCACGCCCCAAGCCGGCTCAGAGGGTACCCATGGCAGCCCAAACACATACAGGTTCCACCGGCATATATGCATAGTCACTTTCACCATATCTACATGTACATACTACCTCAATCAGCCCGACTAACCGGTGCCTGTATGTAGCCTCGCTACAGTTATGGCCTTACTACTGTTATTTTTCACTGTCTTTTTACTGTTGTTTTTATTTCTTTACTTACCAATACCTTTTTTGCACTGTTGGTTAGAGCCTATAAGTAAGCATTTCACTCATTTCACTCTCACTCTGTTGTATTCGGCGCACGTGGAGAATAAACTTTAATTTGAAGGCTCAAACCTACTGGGAACTGTGGTAACCTGGATAAATGTGCAACCTGCGTCCTGCCAAACACCCAATCCCGGGCCCAGCAATACGAACACTATGAGCCACACTTGGAGCAGTTACATGCAAGCGATAAAACCTCAAAGGTATGTCACGAACCCCAACTCGCTGCAGCAGAGTTTTCACCAATTGTTATGCCCTGGATAATGCCCAAGCAGCCTCCACACCTCTAGTGTGAACACACACACCGCTAGGCAACCCTTGTGCTTCGCTGTCATACGTCAGAGAGAGAGATTCCACAATTCAATGAGAGACGTTGCTTAGAAAACGTCCTATCCCGAGCTGGATTAGCGAAACAGACAAAAAAGCTCACAAACACGGATATCATTGGTCCTATCCATTCGTGCATAAAGCGACCCTCAAACGCTCTCCACTTACAGTGCCTTGCGAAAGTATTCGGCCCCCTTGAACTTTGCGACCTTTTGCCACATTTCAGGCTTCAAACATAAAGATATAAAACTGTATTTTTTTGTGAAGAATCAACAACAAGTGGGACACAATCATGAAGTGGAACGACATTTATTGGATATTTCAAACTTTTTTAACAAATCAAAAACTGAAAAATTGGGCGTGCAAAATTATTCAGCCCCCTTAAGATAATACTTTGTAGCGCCACCTTTTGCTGCGATTACAGCTGTAAGTCGCTTGGGGTATGTCTCTATCAGTTTTGCACATCGAAAGACTGACATTTTTTCCCATTCCTCCTTGCAAAACAGCTCGAGCTCAGTGAGGTTGGATGGAGAGCATTTGTGAACAGCAGTTTTCAGTTCTTTCTACAGATTCTCGATTGGATTCAGGTCTGGACTTCTTCTTGCCACTCTTCCATAAAGGCCAGATTTGTGCAATATACGACTGATTGTTGTCCTATGGATAGAGTCTCCCACCTCAGCTGTAGATCTCTGCAGTTCATCCAGAGTGATCATGGGCCTCTTGGCTGCATCTCTGATCAGTCTTCTCCTTGTATGAGCTGAAAGTTTAGAGGGACGGCCAGGTCTTGGTAGATTTGCAGTGGTCTGATACTCCTTCCATTTCAATATTATCGCTTGCACAGTGCTCCTTGGGATGTTTAAAGCTTGGGAAATCTTTTTGTATCCAAATCCGGCTTTAAACTTCTTCACAACAGTATCTCGGACCTGCCTGGTGTGTTCCTTGTTCTTCATGATGCTCTCTGCGCTTTTAACGGACCTCTGAGACTATCACAGTGCAGGTGCATTTATACGGAGACTTGATTACACACAGGTGGATTGTATTTATCATCATTAGTCATTTAGGTCAACATTGGATCATTCAGAGATCCTCACTGAACTTCTGGAGAGAGTTTGCTGCACTGAAAGTAAAGGGGCTGAATAATTTTGCACGCCCAATTTTTCAGTTTTTGATTTGTTAAAAAAGTTTGAAATATCCAATAAATGTCGTTCCACTTCATGATTGTGTCCCACTTGTTGTTGATTCTTCACAAAAAATGTTTGAAGCCTGAAATGTGGCAAAAGGTCGCAAAGTTCAAGGGGGCCGAATACTTTCGCAAGGCACTGTATATGTATGCAATCCTCTCATAAAAGGCGCATGCGCAAACTGTATAGTCATAATCAGGTTCGAGGGTAAACCCCTAGCGGTCAAATGCAACCTTTCAGGGGCCAAACCCACAGATCCCATTGCTGCGGTTGTGGGTGCCAAACTCTCCCCTGTGCATGGGACAATAGATTATGACGATACTGAATCCTCCACAGGTCTCCACCCAACAGGCGGATGATATCCAGGAACCAGGGTTGTCTGGGCCAAAGTGGCGCCACCAGAATAAACAACACACCCTCCTGACAGACCCTCTCCAATGTGGATTGAATCAGGTCCACCGGAGGAAATGCATTCAGCAGGGTTCAAGGCAACTGGTTCCCAAAGGAGCCGCCAGACCCCTCATTGAGAAGAACAGACTACAATGCGTGTTTTCTCTCGATGCGTAAAGATCTAAGTCGGCCCTGCCTAATTTGTTGCTAAAAAACCTGCTAATATAACAACCAAATTTTAAAATACCATTTGCTGAAAACAGGTGGTCAAGCTAGAAACATGAAGGAGAATTTGACAGCATAGCTCCACATGCGTCATGACTGCAACAGTAGGGACCAGAGAAATTAATGTTCTTCACTCACCACGTTTGAGTACGTGGTGAGTGAAAAAATAAATAAATAATGTATTCGTTGGACCAGCGTTTTGAATGTGTCAAATTTCGGTGGTTTTGCGTGGTTGTTGGCTTAGCTTTCTGTAACTTTGTAACAAGTATTTGTAGGCACATTTTGTGTTATGATTGCAAGGTGTCCTGATATATTTTCTGATATCTTATCTTTTCTGATATCTTATCTTTTCTGATATCTTGTATAAGGGAATGATAATAGAGTACTACAGAATGAGTCATAATACCCATAAAATCTAGCGGTCAAACAGGGAAATGGTTCCAATAGTTTTTCCACCATTCAGTTTTATCACTTCAAATCAGGGCTGTGTTTCGTGAAGGCTATCATAAAGAACTACAAATGCCATGACGATCTGGACGAGACTGCCGAATCGAGACAAAGGTAAGAATCTCTGGATTAATTATCAATGTTACTAAATGTAGTAACAAAAAAATTTGCTACATTTCTTCAAGTTAAACATTTTGTGAACTGTCTTGTTGACACAATACCTGTTAGCAAAGGTGTCAGCTAGAGATGACATGCAGGAACTTGCAGGGATTTGTAGTTTTGCATGAAGTCTACTTTGATGCTAATTAGCATTTTCGAATTTGAAAGTAAATAGAGCCGAAAATGTTGATAAAAATCATCTTGACCGAGAGAGATTTACAGCACATGGTTATCAAAATGTCACGCCAGCGTAAGCCTAAACGAAACACGGCCCTTTTTTGAAGTGTTTCTAAAATCCCCTGTAGGAAAAATGAATGGTGGAAAAACTATTGGAACCATTTCCCTGTTTGACCTCCAGGTGTTATGACTATTATGACACCTCCACTGTGGGGCTCTGTCTCATACTCATTAAAAGTTTAATTTCAAGAAATGTATATTTTACATATTTTGGACAAAGCATTCAGAGCAATCTTGAGGGAACCCTGAAATTTCCATCCCTAACTATAACATTTTCCAACAAGATAGAATGGGGGCGGTGTTGCAATCTACTGCAGAGATAGCCTGCAGAGTTCTGTCTTTCTATCCAGGTCTGCACCATCCTACAATCTAAGATTGATGCCCTCAATCTCACACAAATTATCAATGAACCTACCAGGTTCAACCCCAAATCCGTAAACACGGGCACACTCATAGATATCATCCTAACTTACTCGCGCTCCAAATACACCTCTGCTGTATTCAACCAAGATCTCAGCGATCACTGCCTCATTGCCTGCTTCCGTAATGGGTCTGCGGTCAAACGACCAACCCTCATCACTGTCAAACGCTCCCTAAAACACTTCAGCAAACAGTCCTTTCTAATATACCTGGCCGGGGTATCCTGGAATGACATTGACCTCATCCCGTCAGTAGAGGATGCCTGGTTATTCTTTAAAAGTGCCTTCCTCACCATCTTAAATAAGCATGCTCCATTCAAAAAATGTTGAACCAGGAATAGATATAGCCCTTGGTTCACTCCAGACCTGTCTGCCCTTGACTAGCACAAAAACATCCTGCATTAGCATCGAATAGCCCCCGTTATGCAACTTTACAGGGAAGTTAGGAACCAATATACACAGGCAGTTAGGAAAGCTAAGGCTAGCTTTTTCAAACAGAAATGTGCATCCTGTAGTACAAACTCAAAAAAGTTATGGGATACCGTAAAGTCCATGGAGAATAAGAGCACCTCCTCCCAGCTGCCCATTGCACTGAGGCTAGGAAACACTGTCACTACTGATAAATCCACTATTATTGAGAATTTCAATAAGCATTTCTCTACGGCTGGCCATGCTTTACACCTGGCTACCTCTTCCCCGGTCAACTGCCCGGCACCCTCCACAGCATCCCGCCCAAGCCCTCACCATTTTCCTTCACCAAAATCCAGATAGCTGATGTTCTGAAAGAGCTGCAAAATCTGGACCCCTACAAATCAGCCGGGCTAGACAATCTGGACCCTCTCTTTCTAAAATGATCTGCCCAAATTGTTGCAACCCCTATTACTAGCCTGTTCAACCTCTCCTTCGTATAATATGAGATTCCCAAAAGATTGGAAAGCTGCCACGGTCATCCCCCTCTTCAATGGGGGAGACACTGTAGACCAAAACTGCTACAGACCTATATCTATCCTACCCTTCCTTTCTAAGGTCTTCGAAAGCGAAGTTAACAAAGAGATTACCGACCATTTCGAATCCCACCATAGCTTCTCCGCTATGCAATCTGGTTTCAGAGCTGGTCATGGTTGCACCTCAGCCACGCTCAAGGTCCAAAACGATATCATAACTGCCATCGATAAGAGACATTACTGTGCAGCCGTATTCATCAACCTGGCCAAGGCTTTCGACTCTGTCAATCATCACATTCTTATCAGCAGACGTAACAGCCTTGGTTTCTCAAATGACTGCCTCGCCTGGTTCACCAACTACTTCTCTCAGAGTTCAGTGTGTCAAATCGGAGGGCCTGTTGTCCGGACCTCTGGCAGTCTCTATGGGAGTGCCACAGGGTTCAATTCTCGGGCCGACTCTCTTCTCTGTATACATCAATGATGTCGCTCTTACTGTTGGTGATTCTCTGATCCACCTCTAAGCAGATGACACCATTCTGTATACTTCTGGCAATTCTTTGAAGACTGTGTTAACTAACCTCCAGACGAGCTTCAATGCCATACAACTCTCCTTCCGTGGCCTCCAACTCCTCTTAAATGCAAGTAAAACCAAATGCATGCTCTTCAACCGATCGCTGCCCACACCTGACCGCCCGCACAGCATCACTACTCTGATGTAGAATATGTGGACTACAAATACCTAGGTGTCTGGTTAGACATCTCCAATCCAAGCATCTCCAATCCAAAATTAAATGTAGAATCGGCTTCCTATTTCGCAACAAAGCATCCTTCACTCATGCTGCCAAACATACCCTCGTAAAACTGACCATCCTACCAATCCTCGACTTCAGCGACGTCATTTACAAAATAGGCGCCAAAACTCTACTCAGCAAATTGGATGCAGTCTATCACAGTGCCATCCGTTTTGTCACCAAAGCCCCATATACTACCCACCACTGCGACCTGTACGCTCTCACTGGCTTCAGGTCATCTACAAGTCTCTGATAGGTAAGGCCCCGCCTTATCTCAGCTCACTGGTCACCATAGCATCACCCACCCGTAGCACGCGCTTCAGCAGGTATTTCTCTCTAGTCACCCCCAAAGCCAATTCCTAATTTGGCCGCCTTTCCTTCCAGTTCTCTGCTGCCAATGACTGGAATGAATTGCAAAAATCACTGAAGCTGGAGACTCTTATCTCCCTCACTAGCTTTAAGCACCATCTGTCTGAGCAGCTCACAGATCACTGCACCTGTACATGGCCCATCTCATCCCCATACTGCATTTATTTATTTATTTTGCTCCTTTGCACCCCTGTATCTCTAATTGCACGTTCATATTCTGCACATCAATCACTCTAGTGTCTAATTGGTATATTGTAATTTCTTCACCACCATGGCCTATTTATTGCCTTAACTCCCCTTTCTTACCTCATTTGCACACACTGTATATAGATATTCTTCAACTGTATTATTGACTATGTTTTATTTATTCCATGTGTAACCCTGTGTTGTTGTATGTGTCGAACTGCTTTGCTTTATTCTTGAGGTTAAGACTGTTCAGAATGATGATATGATAAGAGGTAATGATTAATAAGATTACTGTTTATCGATGTAACAGATGTAACCTTCTAGAGCTTAATTCAGGTGACGCTTTAAACAACCTCTTCCGTGGTGCCCCAAATCCCAATGAGGTCATTGTTACATGAATTTAATTGGGTAACAATTAAACATAGTCAGATGATTAAAAAAGTAACAGTCATCAGATTAATGAAAGTAAGGTCACGCCAAGTGCCTTCAGAAAGTGTTCACACCACTTTACTTTTTCCACATTTTGTTGTGTTACATTCTGAATTTAAAATGGTTTGAATGACCTACAAACATTTTCCCATTATTTCAAAGTAGAATTATGTTTTTTTTTATTTGTACAAATTCATAAAAAATGAAAAGGTGAATGTCTTGAGTCAATAAGCATTCAACCCTTTTTAATGTAATTGAATGGGTGAAATGATGGAAGCTTGTACAGAATAAAAATATCCCAAAACATGCATCCTGTATAAAACAATGCACTAAAGAAATTCCACGAAACATTTGGCATAGCAATTCACTTTTTGGGGCAAATCCAATACAACACATTACACACTACCCATCTCCATATTTTCAAGCATAATCTTTGCTGCATCATATTATGGGTATGCTTATAATCATTAAGGACTGGAGAGTTTTTCAGGATAAAAATAGAAAAAAATGGACCTAAGCACAGGCAAAATCCTAGAGGAAAATCTGGTTCAGTCTGCTTTGCACCTGACACTGGGAGATTAATTCACCTTTCAGCAGGAGAATAACCTAAAACACAAGACAAAATCTACACTGGAGTTGCTTACCAAGAAGATAGTGAATGTTCCTGAGTGGCCAAAAATCTATGGCAAGACTTGATAATGGTTTTCTAGCACTGATCAACAGCCAAATTTTCTGATCTTGAAGAATTTTAAAAAGAACAATGGGCAAAAAGTTTATAATCCAGGTGAGTGAAGCTCTTCGAGACATACCCAGAAAGCTTTAACCGCTACCAAAAGTGATTATAATATGTATTGACTCAGGGTTATGAATACTTATGTAAATTAGATATTTCTGTGTTTCATTTTCAGTAAATTTGCAAAAAATATGTTTTCACTTTGAAATGATGGGTATTGTGGGTAAATGGGTGAGCATTTTTTTAAATCCGTATATACAGTACCAGTCAAAAGTTTGAATACACCTTCTCATTCAAGGGTTTTTATTTTTTTTTACATTGTAGAATAATAGTGAAGACATCAAAACTATGAAATAACACATATGGAATTATGTAGAAACCAGAAAAGTGTTAAACAAATCTAAATATATTTTATATTTGAGATTCTTTAAAGTAGCTACCCTTTGCCTTGATGACAGCTTTGCACACTCTTCCATCCATAGGTGGTGTGCAACGAGCCCATACAATGTACATTCATGGACCCACTCACTGTCACAGTCATACGCTGGACCTAGTTTTGTCCCATGGAATAAATGTTGTGGATCTTAATGTTTTTCCTCATAATCCTGGACTATCGGACCACCATTTTATTACGTTTGCAATTGCAACAAATAATCTGCTCAGACCCCAACCAAGGATCATCAAAAGTCGTGCTATAAATTCACAGACAACACAAAGATTCCTTGATGTCCTTCCAGATTCCCTCTGTCTACCCAAGGACGCCAGAGGACAAAAATCAGTTAACCACCTAACTGAGGAACTCAACTTAACCTTGCGCAATACCCTAGATGCAGTTGCACCCCTAAAAACGAAAAACATTTCTCATAAGAAACTAGCTCCCTGGTACACAGAAAATACCCGAGCTCTGAAGCAAGCTTCCAGAAAATTGGAACGGAAATGGCGCCACACCAAACTGGAAGTCTTCCGACTAGCTTGGAAAGACAGTACTGTGCAGTACCGAAGAGCCCTTACTGCTGCTCGATCATCCTATTTTTCGAACTTAATTGAGGAAAATAAGAACAATCCAAAATTCCTTTTTGATACTGTCGCAACGCTAACTAAAAAGCAGCATTCCCCAAGAGAGGATGACTTTCACTTTAGCAGTGATAAATTCATGAACTTCTTTGAGGAAAAGATTATGATTATTAGAAAGCAAATTACGGACTCCTCCTTAAATCTGCGTATTACTTCAAAGCTCAGTTGTCCTGAGTCTGCACAACTCTGCCAGGACCTAGGATCAAGAGAGACGCTCAAGTGTTTTAGCACTATATCTCTTGACACAATGATGAAAATAATCATGGCCTCTAAACCTTCAAGCTGCATACTGGACCCTATTCCAACTAAACTACTGAAAGAGCTGCTTCCTGTGCTTGGCCCTCCTATGTTGAACATAATAAACGGCTCTCTATCCACCGGATGTGTACCAAACTCACTAAAAGTGGCAGTAATAAAGCCTCTCTTGAAAAAGCCAAACCTTGACCCAGAAAATATAAAAAGATATCAGTTTGTCTCTGTGAATGGTTTGTCCTCTGACAAATCAACTGTAAATTTCGGTGTTCCTCAAGGTTCCGTTTTAGGACCACTATTGTTTTCACTATATATTTTACCTCTTGGGGATGTCATTCGAAAATATAATGTTAACTTTCACTGCTATGCGGATGACACACAGCTGTACATTTCAATTAAACATGGTGAAGCCCCAAAATTGCCCTTGCTAGAAGAATGTGTTTCAGACATAAGGAAGTGGATGGCTGCAAACTTTCTACTTTTAAACTCGGACAAAACAGAGATGCTTGTTCTAGGTCCCAAGAAACAAAGAGATCTTCTGTTGAATCTGACAATTAATCTTAATGGTTGTACAGTCGTCTCAAATAAAACTGTGAAGGACCTCGGCGTTACTCTGGACCCTGATCTCTCTTTTGAAGAACATATCAAGGACAGCTTTTTTCCATCTACGTAACATTGCAAAAATCAGAAACTTTCTGTCCAAAAATGATGCAGAAAAATTAATCCATGCTTTTGTCACTTCCAGGTTAGACTACTGCAATGCTCTACTTTCCGGCTACCCGGATAAAGCACTAAATAAACTTCAGTTAGTGCTAAATACGGCTGCTAGAATCCTGACTAGAACCAAAAAATTTGATCATATTACTCCAGTGCTAGCCTCTCTACACTGGCTTCCTGTCAAAGCAAGGGCTGATTTCAAGGTTTTACTGCTAACCTACAAAGCATTACATGGGCTTGCTCCTACCTATCTCTCTGATTTGGTCCTGCCGTACATACCTACACGTACGCTACGGTCACAAGACGCAGGCCTCCTAATTGTCCCTAGAATTTTTAAGCAAACAGCTGGAGGCAGGGCTTTCTCCTATAGAGCTCCATTTTTATGGAACGGTCTGCCTACCCATGTCAGAGACGCAAACTCGGTCTCAACCTTTAAGTCTCTACTGAAGACTCATCTCTTCAGTGGGTCATATGATTGAGTGTAGTCTGGCCCAGGAGTGGGAGGGTGAACGGAAAGGCTCTGGAGCAACGAACCGCCCTTGCTGTCTCTGCCTGGCCGGTTCCCCTCTTTCCACTGGGATTCTCTGCCTCTAACCCTATTACAGGGGCTGAGTCACTGGCTTTACTGGGGCTCTCTCATGCCGTCCCTGGAGGGGGTGCGTCACCTGAGTGGGTTGAGTCACTGATGTGGTCATCCTGTCTGGGTTGGCGCCCCCCCCCCCATGGCGGAGGTCTTTGTGGGCTATACTCAGCCTTGTCTCAGGATGGTAAGTTGGTGGTTGAAGATATCCCGCTAGTGTTGTGGGGGCTGTGCTTTGGCAAAGTGGGTGGGGTTATATCCTTCCTGTTTGGCCCTGTCCGGGGGTGTCCTCGGATGGGGCCACAGTGTCTCCTGACCCCTCCTGTCTCAGCCTCCAGTATTTATGCTGCAGTAGTTTATGTGTCGGGGGGCTAGGGTCAGTTTGTTATATCTGGAGTACTTCTCCTGTCCTATTCGGTGTCCTGTGTGAATCTAAGTGTGCGTTCTCTAATTCTCTCCTTCTCTCTTTCTCTCTCTCGGAGGACCTGAGCCCTAGGACCATGCCCCAGGACTACCTGACATGATGACTCCTTGCTGTCCCCAGTCCACCTGGCTGTGCTGCTGCTCCAGTTTCAACTGACCTGAGCCATAGGACCATGCCCCAGGAATACCTGACATGATGACTCCTTGCTGTCCCCAGTCCACCTGACTGTGCTGCTGCTCCAGTTTCAACTATTCTGCCTTATTATTATTCGACCATGCTGGTCATTTATGAACATTTGAACATCTTGACCATGTTTTGTTATAATCTCCACCCGGCACAGCCAGAAGAGGACTGGCCACCCCACATAGCCTGGTTCCTCTCTAGGTTTCTTCCTAGGTTTTGGCCTTTCTAGGGAGTTTTTCCTAGCCGCCGTGCTTCTACATCTGCATTGCTTGCTGTTTGGGGTTTTAGGCTGGGTTTCTGTACAGCACTTTGAGATATCAGCCGATGTACGAAGGGCTATATAAAATAAATTTGATTGATTGAAATTTGATTGATTCATGAATTTGCCATAACCTGGTAGCACCAGCCTGGCTGAATGAAATTCCAGGTGTACTTTAGCTCGTCGGCTAAATCTTTAAACAGGGATAGGCGACACTTCACCGCTGCAGGGACAGGAGGTAAAAATACTTTCCCCAAAACCTGGAGGAACTGCGGGGGAGAAGGCAGCCAATCCACCCCCAGGTGATCTGCTGCCCTAATAGTTCACCCTCTCATGGCGAATCCAAAGCCCGGGCTTTAGACTGTTCCAGAATGATGTCGTCCATTTTACACTCTGAAAACCCTCCAGAGCCAACCAAGGATAGTATATCATTCCTGGAATCTGGACTCTGAACACTGCCAGAGAAACCGGAGTGAGCCTCACTCGACTGGGATGACACCCCTATCAACTCTGACCACCGCTGCTGCTCTTTCCTGGCCTTAGACATCCCAATTCCCGAGATTGCTTCGCCGGAAGACCCTTCGCCAGCAGCCCCAATCTTTCTCACAAAGTCAGCCCAACATCCACTGGAAGTTGAGCCCAGTGGGCGACATTGGTCACATCAATTGGTCTGAGCCAAAGCCACCACAGGTAAACAGGACAGCACTAGGGCATGGTCGGAGTTTCAAACTTGGCTGGTTAGCCTTTTTGAACTTAACCACTGGCCATCTTACTCAAGCAAAGAAGCACTGGCTCCACAAGCAGAGCAGAAAGTAATGGATTTTTAGCAAACACAAAAAACGAAACCAAGACCCAAAACTGTCAACAACTAGGTGGACGAGTACTCTCTTCCCAATAAAAGACACCTATGCCGGAGCCAAATCTCATAGTCTTCGTCTGCATGAATAGTTTGAAAATTGCGTGATTCGTTCTTTCTTCAGGGAAGCTGAAGAGCAAAGAATTGAGGAAATGGATGCTAGCCCTGGTATTATAGCTAGGAAGGCAGGGCTTCCGAGGGCGAGCTCGGCATCCATTGGCCCATTGGGCGTGATTTCTGTTTTCTTCAGGTGAATATGATTGTTCGTTGACTCCTCCATAGTATGTTGTATCGAGTGACTGACTGAAAGGGAAAATCAGTTAATAGCCCAGGGGTTTATTTGCTTCAATCACTAAACACAATGGCGCTTATTAGAGACAGGCTTCTATTTCAGCCAGGCGTCTATTTCCTTTCTGGAAACAGCTTTTGCTAAATAAAATGTTGAACAAACTCCCACACTGTTTATTGTGACCAGTACGACCCGTATAAACATTATAGTAACAAATCCATCACAGAGACTATAGACTGCCTATCATACGTATACCCCTTATTTTGTGTTTCAGCACCATTCTCTTAGTTATTGCACCTCCTTGCACCTTGTATCCCCTGTAGTTGCAACACAATCACACCAGATAGACTTTAGTATTCAACGTTTGTCCAGGTTCCCATGACATTGGGAGTTGCCTTTAAAACCATCCACTAGGAGCAATTTAATCGTCAAGTTGTTTATGCTTAACCGTCAACCTTAACCCTTACCCACTTTCAATTCACCATAGATCAAATCAAATCAAAATCAAATCAAATCAAATGTTATTTGTCACATACACATGGTTAGCAGATGTTAATGCGAGTGTAGCGAAATGCTTGTGCTTCTAGTTCCGACAATGCAGTAATAACAAGTAATCTAACTAACAATTCCAAAACTACTGTCTTGTACACAGTGTAAGGGGATAAAGAATATGTACATAAGGATATATGAATGAGTGATGGTACAGAGCAGCATAGGCAAGATACAGTAGATGGTATCGAGTACAGTATGTACAAATGAGATGAGTATGTAAACAAAGTGGCATAGTTTAAAGTGGCTAGTGATACATGTATTACATAAGGATACAGTCGATGATATAGAGTACAGTATATACGTATGCATATGAGATGAATAATGTAGGGTAAGTAACATTATATAAGGTAGCATTGTTTAAAGTGGCTAGTGATATATTTACATCATTTCCCATCAATTCTCATTATTAAAGTGGCTGGAGTTGAGTCAGTGTCAGTGTGTTGGCAGCAGCCACTCAGTGTTAGTGGTGGCTGTTTAACAGTCTGATGGCCTTGAGATAGAAGCTGTTTTTCAGTCTCTCGGTCCCAGCTTTGATGCACCTGTACTGACCTCGCCTTCTGGATGATAGCGGGGTGAACAGGCAGTGGCTCGGGTGGTTGATGTCCTTGATGATCTTTATGGCCTTCCTGTGACATCGGGTGGTGTAGGTGTCCTGGAGGGCAGGTAGTTTGCCCCCGGTGATGCGTTGTGCAGACCTCACTACCCTCTGGAGAGCCTTACGGTTGAGGGCGGTGCAGTTGCCATACCAGGCGGTGATACAGCCCGCCAGGATGCTCTCGATTGTGCATCTGTAGAAGTTTGTGAGTGCTTTTGGTGACAAGCCGAATTTCTTCAGCCTCCTGAGGTTGAAGAGGCGCTGCTGCGCCTTCTTCACGATGCTGTCTGTGTGAGTGGACCAATTCAGTTTGTCTGTGATGTGTATGCCCAGGAACTTAAAACTTGCTACCCTCTCCACTACTGTTCCATCGATGTGGATAGGGGGGTGTTCCCTCTGCTGTTTCCTGAAGTCCACAATCATCTCCTTAGTTTTGTCGACGTTGAGTGTGAGGTTATTTTCCTGACACCACACTCCGAGGGCCCTCACCTCCTCCCTGTAGGCCGTCTCGTCATTGTTGGTAATCAAGCCTACCACTGTTGTGTCGTCCGCAAACTTGATGATTGAGTTGGAGGCGTGCGTGGCCACGCAGTCGTGGGTGAACAGGGAGTACAGGAGAGGGCTCAGAACGCACCCTTGTGGGGCCCCAGTGTTGAGGATCAGCGGGGAGGAGATGTTGTTGCCTACCCTCACCACCTGGGGGCGGCCCGTCAGGAAGTCCAGTACCCAGTTGCACAGGGCGGGGTCGAGACCCAGGGTCTCGAGCTTGATGACGAGCTTGGAGGGTACTATGGTGTTGAATGCCGAGCTGTAGTCGATGAACAGCATTCTCACATAGGTATTCCTCTTGTCCAGATGGGTTAGGGCAGTGTGCAGTGTGGTTGAGATTGGACAAACATTGAATACTGAAGTAAGACCACTAGTTAAGCCGAGCATTGCAATGTCTGCTTCCAATTCACACCCTCAAACACGTAGATCCCCTGAACGCAGCTCACTTTCCAGCCCACACTCTCAAACACCTAGATCCCCTCAACGCAGCTCACTCTCCAGATCCCAATCACCTGAATTCTAATCACCTGTTCACACACCTGTATGTCATTATCACACACCACTTAGTTCAGTTCTTTGCACCCCATTACTGTGAGGTATTGTTTGTTTTGTGACACACGTCTTCAGAGCGCTGGTTTCCCCGTAATTTAATCCTCCCGTGTATGATAGTTTTTGCCTGCCTCACTAACGATGCCTATTCCCTGCCTGTACTTTAGCTACTCGGATTTCCTGTTGTCTACCTATTGCCTGATCTCCCGGACTACTTAACTAGCCTTTTCCTTGCCTGTACTGTTTCCCTTTTAGACCTTTTGGACCCCCTGTGTATGGCCTTCTGCCTGCCCCTGTGGTCCTATGCAATAAACACCTGGTGCGCCCAAAAGAAGGAAGGTCCTGAATTCTAATTGGGTGAGACTTGGCCTCCTCTATTTCCGCCAACGCACATCAGATGAAGATTCAAGCCAAATACTCAGTGACAGCTTAAATGCCCAATAGCAGAGTTTAAAGTTGGGTAGAGAAATCCCTCCATACTAATTTTAGGACGTTTACCATTCCAAATTACATTTCTCACCGAGATATCTATTTATGTCCTTAAAGAATAATGAGGAAGCATTGAAAACAAGAAACTCATACGGGGGAGGACATTCATTTTAATAACGATAACGCATAAAGAGTAACATGAAGTGGGGACCATCTACTTAGATCTTTTTTATTTACGTTGCACTAAAATTCTCATTAATCATGAGTTGCAAATTGGATCGAATTTGAATGCCCAGGTATGTAAATCCCTTATTTTTTAAAGCGATAGGTAAGAAGGTAATCTGACTTGTTCGACTGTGGGATTTAGAGGCATTAAGATAGACCTGGACCAGTTACATTTATATCCAGATAAAGAGCCTAAATCTTTAAAGATGTCATGTCCGTATGGTATAGAATTAGAGACATCGGACAAATACAGTAAGATGGCATCAGCATACTGGGAGATATGGTATACTGTTTCTTTGATCTTAATAGGCAAGATATTAATATTTTGCCTAATGGACTAGCACTTTAATGAAAGGGCAAATAGGCCATGATTCAGAGGACAATCCTGTCTTGTGGGTCTTTGTAGGGCAAACTCTGTGGCAGCGAAATGACCAGTTCGGACATTGTACTTGTTTTCCCCCTACTGAACCGTACATACAGTATGTATATGTATTGTATCTTGAAACTGTAATTGTTTAGCACATGCAAAAATAAAAGCAAATAAATAATTGTTCACAATTATGTAATTAGCTCCAATGTAGTTTCCTCCATATTAAAGGAATAGTTTGAGATTTTAGCAATGAAGCCCTTTCTCTACTTCCCCAGAGTTGAAAGAAGAGGAACAGCTAACCTGCTAACTGTTCCTGTAGACTTCCAGTCATTGTGCTAATGCTAGTTAGTATTGGCTCCTGAAACTACCTATAACTTCCTTCATACTGAACACAAAGACATAAAAATGCTATCCACAATGTTATTCTGTTGCAGCAAAATATTTTGATCACAAAACCCCTGCAGTACCTCCTCGGACCCCAGTTTAATTAGACCTACAGTTGCATAGTGCAGGACTACAAGATGCAAAACCGCATATAGCAAGCTAAGCCCTGTCAGTTTAACCATGTGACCTGATTAGAAAAAATTGTGAAACATTTAAAAAAGGTATACATTTTTTGATAAAACTATACTAAATATAATCACCTCACCAAATAACGGATTAAAACACAATTTCGCAAAGAAGGTCTACAGTAGCCTCAACAGCACTCTGTAGGGTAGCACCAATGTGTAGCCGGAGGACAGCTAGCTTCCGTCCTCCTCTGGATACATTGACTTCAATACAAAACCTAGGAGGCTCATAGTTCTCACCACGTTCCATAGACTTACACAGTAATTGTTGACAACTTCTGGAGGACGTCCTCCAGCCTATCAGAGCTCTTGCAGCATGAACTGACATGTTTTCCACCCAATCAAAGGATCAAAGAATTACTCTAGTACTGAAAGCATAAGCTACAGCTAGCGAGCACTGCAGTGTACAACATATGGTGAGTAGTTGACTCAAAGAGAGAGAAAGACAATAGTTGAACAGTTTTGAACAAATTAATTCCTTCCAAAATTAAGGAGATGCAAGAGAGAAATAGAGAGAGAGATTTCGTCATTCTTTTTCACTTTCAGTTTCAGTTACTTAGCTAGCAAATGCAGCTAGCTAGTTTAGCCTACTGAAACATCCTGCTTAAACAGAGGGATGCTATGTTAGCTAGCTGGCTATGACTTTCCAACACTACACTGGAACTCTTCCAAGTCAAGGTAAGCTTTTGGTATTACTAAATGTATTGCCACCGTGGCCCGCCGGTATAACTGCTTACTGACTGTACAGTAACGTTACTGCATGATTGTAGCGGGTTTACTAGCGCATTAGTTCTATTAGCTATGCTGACTATGACGTTACTTTAGCTAATATGCTGACAATGATGTGTGCTGTGTGCAGAGGTTTGGCTTGGAACGTTTTTTTTCTTGTTCACATACAGCTGATGTGTTGTGTGTTTAATTCCACAAGCAAATGGAAGAGGTGAGAGGAGGAGAGTTGCGAGAAAGAATACAACTTGGCGGCTATGAAAGTAAACTGTGTTTACGCGTGATCAGGGGTATTCATTCCGCCGATTCTGTTGAAAAACACTTCTTAAACGGAAACAAAAGGTGGATAAACATACCTGAATTTGTCCAAAATAAACTCTTGTTTGCAACTGTTGGACTAATGATTACACCCTATATCAGCTAGACGCAGGGAAGAGTGTGCAATGTGATATTGAATGTCACTGTCTATCTACCTACATTGTAAACTTTCATTCATACGTTGTAGCAACCTCATAATGGGTATAGGTCAAATTTAAGTATCATGTAGTAGCCTTAACCTATCGCAGTTGCATTTCAGGATATGGTTGTTCACTTTTACACACCGCATAACCCCCTAATGTTATGCTCTAAGCTGTTGAGATGCATGTAAATCATGTTTACCCTCTGACAAAACAAATCACATCATCGTGTCATCAAACTAACATTTTTATCAAAACGCACTTCACCAAACATCTTCAAATAACGACACAAAAATGTACATCAAATGATTGGCTGGTCAAGTAACGGCAGGAGCGTTGGGCCAGTAACAGCAAGTTCCGTGGTTTGAATACCCGAGCTGACAAGGTGAAAACATCTGTCAATGTGCCATTGAGCAATGCACTTAACCCTAACTTTCTCCAGGGGCACTATACTGCTATGCTGTATATGATGATAACACTTTTTTTTTTACACAGTAAGACATCAAGTATGGTTGATATCAAGTAAAATAAGAAAATAAAAACATACAAACAAGCAATCCCAACAATCCTCAAATGAACTAGCCACAACAGGAAGGCACTGCGTAATAATAATTTGGTGGGTGCTTATATTTGTTCTATTTCACACATGTACAAGTGTGTATTAATACACGTGTGAATTGGAAATGTGGTTTTTGCATCCACCCTCGGAGAGTGGGATCATAGCTAGGGTCTGCCATTATCAACAGCAAACCTGGTGCAATAAGGGTTAAGTGCCTTGCTCAAGAGCACATCAACAGATTTTTCCCCTTGTCAGCTCGGGATTCGACTAGAGACCTTTTGGTTACAGTCCCAACGCTCTAACCTAGATTACCTAACACCCCTACCACATGAAAGTATACTCATAAAAACGCTATTACCCCTGCCAACTGCTGGAAGTCCATTATGTTTACCAGGGTTGTGTTCATTAGGTACCAAACAGAAAAATGCAGATTGTAGCAGGGAGGGACTAGCTAGACTTGGGCATAAGAAATGCTAATTGTTGGTCCTTGATTATTCTTTGAGTTCAAACAAAGAGCGCTGAATACTAAATTAAAACTGAATACACATTGGTTGAGAATTTTCAGTTGGTTCACATGGAAAACAAACAACAACCACCTGATAGCTCCTGAAATCATCTGGTATGACGATGCCCATACAAAAAGTATGGTAATATATACAATCTATTTATAGAATTTCCCAAACAAGGAACAAAAGAGAGAAAAGAGAAAGGCAGAAGGAGGTGGAAAGTGTTCAGCAGACCCTGATATCCTCCCTGGGGCACGTTCAGCAGACCACAACATTTAGGAACTTTCCGATAGAAATGTACAACATAGAACAAACATGCCTTTCCGAACTCGTTGACTGAGGAATCATGTTGGCTATTCATGGCATTTCTATTTGCAACTTTCAACAACGTTTGGCAACTGAACGTGGCCCTGGGTAGTAGTCTTGGTTGATTGACAGCAGAGTTAACCAGTTAGAGGCTCTGAGAACGGTTCAATCCACCAATGTGATGGACTAACAGCCAATCCCCTGGCACCTTTGGACTGATACTCCTCTGGGACTCCCAGTGTTCTATCTCATGAGGCGTTGCAGAATCGGGCACAGAGCAGAGCAGTGTGGTGTTGGAGGTGTCACCCTGGAGACGAGTCACCCTCTCTGTCACGTACACAGAGGTTGTTTCCTCAGTGTCCTCATAATGCAGCCTAATGCTGTTTCTTCTGTGTCTCTGTGATATCCGCTGTGTCTCTGTAATGCTCTATTTGGTCTTGATTCCCTCGAAACCACAGAACTTCCAGCGTTTCTCCAGGCTGGCACCCACCCCTGTCAGCTCCTGTCTGAAGGTACAGGGCAGCCGACCCAGTAGAGCCCCCACCTGTCCGGTGTTTATCTGAAACACACACACACACACTATAAATACAGATTTGATACATACACTGACACACATCCACAGATACAATCACAATACAAACGTAACACACAGATTTGATACACACTCCTACAAACTCAAAGAGCCCCACATCTCAGATGAACTGATCTGAGTGACAAACGCCAACACCAACACAATACTCATCACAAGATGATTGCATACAAGGCCCTCCCCGTCCACCTTTTAGCAAATCTGACAATGACCTCATCTTGTTGCTCTCCTCATATAGGCAGTAACTAAAACAGGAAACGCCTGTGCTATCTATTTCTGGTCTGACCAATCGGATTCCATGCTTCAAGATTGCTTCGATCACATGGACTGGGATATGTTTTGGGTTGCCTCAGATAATAACATTGACGTACAGTATACGCTGACTCGGTGAGCGAGTTTATAAGGAAGTGTATAGGAGATGTTGTACACACTGTGACTATTAACACCTTCCCTAACCAGAAACCATGGATTGATGGCATAATTCACGCATAACTGAAAACACATACCATCACATTTAATCATGGCAAGGCGACTGGAAATATGGCCGAATATAAACAGTGTAGTTATTCCCTCAGTAAGGCAATCAATCAAGCAAAGTGTCAGTATATAGACAAAATTCAAAGGCTCAAACACGAGACGTATGTGGCAGGGTCTACAGACAATCTCAGATTCCAAAAAGAAAACCAGCCCGTCGTGGACATCGAGGTCTTGGCTGCCAGAGAAATTAAACAACTTCTTTGCACGCTTTGAGGACAATACAGTGCCACTGACGCAGCCTGCTACCAAAGACTCTAGTCTCTCCTTCTCCGTGGCCGACGTGAGTAAACATTTAAACGTGTTAACCCTCGCAAGGCTGCCAGCCCAGACGGCATCTCTAGTCTTGTCCTCAGAGCATGCACAGACCAGCTGGCTGGTGTGTTTACGGACATATTAAATCAATCCCTATCCCAGTCTGCTGTCCCCACATACTTCAAGATGGGCACCATTGTTCCTGTTCCCAAGAAAGCTAAGGTAACTGAACTAAATGACTATCGCCCTGTAGCACTCACTTCTGTCATCATGAAGTGCTTTGAGAGACTAGTCAAGGACTATATCACCTCCACCCTACCTGACACTCTAGACCCACTTCAATTTGCTTACCGCCCCAATAGGTCCACAGACGATGCAATCGCCATCACACTGCACATTGCCCTATCCCATCTGGACAAGAGGAATACCTACAGTGCCTTGCGAAAGTATTCGGCCCCCTTGAACTTTGCAACCTTTTGCCACATTTCAGGCTTCAAACATGAAGATATAAAACTGTATTTTTTTGTGAAGAATCAACAACAAGTGGGACACAATCATGAAGTGGAACGACATTTATTGGATATTTCAAACTTGTTTAACAAATCAAAAACTGAAAAATTGGGCGTGCAAAATTATTCAGCCCCCTTAAGTTAATACTTTGTAGCGCCACCTTTTGCTGCGATTACAGCTGTAAGTCGCTTGGGGTATGTCTCTATCAGTTTTGCACATCGAGAGACTGAAATGTTTTCCCATTCCTCCTTGCAAAACAGCTCGAGCTCAGTGAGGTTGGATGGAGAGCATTTGTGAACAGCAGTTTTCAGTTTTTTCCACAGATTCTCGATTGGATTCAGGTTTGGACTTTGACTTGGCCATTCTAACACCTGGATATGTTTATTTTTGAACCATTCCATTGTAGATTTTGCTTTATGTTTTGGATCATTGTCTTGTTGGAAGACAAATCTCCGTCCCAGTCTCAGGTCTTTTGCAGACTCCATGAGGTTTTCTTCCAGAATGGTCCTGTATTTGGCTCCATCCATCTTCCCATCAATTTTAACCATCTTCCCTGTCCCTGCTGAAGAAAAGCAGGCCCAAACCATGATGCTGCCACCACCATGTTTGACAGTGGGGATGGTGTGTTCAGGGTCATGAGCTGTGTTGCTTTACGCCAAACATAACATTTTGCATTGTTGCCAAAAAGTTCAATTTTGGTTTCATCTGACCAGAGCACCTTCTTCCACATGTTTGGTGTGTCTCCCAGGTGGCTTGTGGCAAACTTTAAACGACACTTTTTATGGATATCTTTAAGAAATGGCTTTCTTCTTGCCACTCTTCCATAAAGGCCAGATTTGTGCAATATACGACTGATTGTTGTCCTATGGACAGAGTCTCCCACCTCAGCTGTAGATCTCTGCAGTTCATCCAGAGTGATCATGGGCCTCTTGGCTGCATCTCTGATCAGTCTTCTCCTTGTATGAGCTGAAAGTTTAGAGGGACGGCCAGGTCTTGGTAGATTTGCAGTGGTCTGATACTCCTTCCATTTCAATATTATCGCTTGCACAGTGCTCATTGGGATGTTTAAAGCTTGAGAAATCTTTTTGTATCCAAATCCGGCTTTAAACTTCTTCACAACAGTATCTCGGACCTGCCTGGTGTGTTCCTTGTTCTTCATGATGCTCTCTGCGCTTTTGACGGACCTCTGAGACTATCACAGTGCAGGTGCATTTATACGGAGACTTGATTACACACAGGTGGATTGTATTTATCATCATTAGTCATTTAGATCAACATTGGATCATTCAGAGATCCTCACTGAACTTCTGGAGAGAGTTTGCTGCACTGAAAGTAAAGGGGCTGAATAATTTTGCACGCCCAATTTTTCAGTTTTTGATTTGTTAAAAAAGTTTGAAATATCCAATAAATGTCGTTCCACTTCATGATTGTGTCCCACTTGTTGTTGATTCTTCACAAAAAAATACAGTTTTATATATTTTTGTTTGAAGCCTGAAATGTGGCAAAAGGTCGCAAAGTTCAAGGGGGCCGAATACTTTCGCAAGGCACTGTATGTAAGAATGCTGTTCATTGACTACAGCTCAGCATTCAACACCATAGTACCCTCCAAACTCATCATTAAGCTTGAGACCCTGGGTCTTGACCCCGCCCTGTGCAACTGGTTCCTGGACTTCCTGACGGGCCGCCCCAAGGTGGTGAAGGTAGGAAACAACATCTTGACTCTGCTGATCCTCAACACTGGGGTCCCACAAGGGTGCGTTCTCAGCCCCCTTCTGTACTCCCTGTTCACCCACGACTGCGTGGCAATGCACACCTCCAACTTAATCATGAAGTTTGCAGACTACACAACAGTGTTAGGCTTGATTACCAACAACAACGAGACAGCCTACAGGGAGGAGGTGAGGGCCCTCGGAATGTGGTGTCAGGAAAATAACCTCTCACTCAATGTCAGCAAAACAAAAGAGATGATTGTGGACTTCAGGAAACAGCAAAGGGAGCACCCCCCTATCCACATTGACGGGACAGCAGTGGAGAATATCACAGACAAACTGAAATGGTCCACGCACACAGACAGTGTGGTGAAGAAGGTCCCACTACAACTCTTCAACCTCAGGAGGCTGAAAGAATTTGGCTTGTCACCAAAAACCCTCACTAGCTTTTACAGGTGCACAATTGAGAGCATCCTGTCGGGCTGTATCACCGACTGGTATGGGAACTGCACCACCCACAACTGCAAGGCTCTCCAGAGGGTAGTGAGGTCTGCACAATGCATCACATGGGGCAAACTACCTGCCCTCCAGGACACCTACAACACCCGATGTCACAGGAATGCAAAAAAGATCATCAGGGACAATAACCACCCGAGCCACTGCATGTTCACCATGCTTCTGTCCAGAAGGCGAGGTCAGTACAGGTGCATCAAAGCTGGGACAGAGAGATTGAATATTAGCTTCTATCTCAAGGTAATCAGATTGTTAAACAACCACCACTAGCACAGAGCGGCAGCTGCCTACCTACAGCTGGCCACTTCAATAAATGGAACACTAGTCACTTTAATAATGCCACTTTAAGAATGTTTACATATCTCGCATTACTCATCTCATATGTATATTATGTATACTATATCCTTCACTATCTATTGCATCTTAGCTGCTCTGTCACTGCTCATCCAAATATTTTATACTTATATATTCTTATCACATTCCTTTACTAGATTGTGTGTATAAGATTTTGTTGTGGAATTTGATAAATATTAGGTTTTGTTGTGGAATTGTTAGATATTACCTGTTAGATACTGTTGCACTGTTGGATCTAGAAACATTTCAAAAGCATTTCGCTACACTCACAATAACATCTGGTAACCATGTGTATGTGACCAATAACATTTGATTTGATTTGACAAACCCACACCTACAGTTGAAGTCAGAAGTTTACATACACTTAGGTTGGAATCATTAAAACTCGTTTTCAACCACTCCACAAATTTCTTGTTAAAAAACAATAGTTTTGGCAAGTTGGTTAGGACATCTACTTTGTGCATAATTTTTCCAAAAATTGTTTACAGACAGATTATTTCACTTATAATTCCCGGTATCACATGACATCAGAAGTTACATTAGACTAAGTTGACTTTGCCTTTAATCAGCTTGGAAAATTCCAGAAAATGATGTCATGGCTTTAGAAGCTTCTGGTAGGCTAATTGATCTCATTTGAGTCAATTGGAGGTGTATCTGTGGATGTATTTCAAGGCCTACCTTCAAACTTTGCTTGACATCATGGGAAAATCAAGAGAAATCAGTCAAGACCTCAGAAAAAAATGTAGACCTCCACAAGTCTGGTTCATCCATGGGAGCAATTTCCAAATGCCTGAAGGTACCACGTTCATCTGTACAAACAATAGTACGCAAGTATAAACACCATGGGACCACGCAGCCATCATACCGCTCAGGAAGGAGATGCATTCTGTCTCCTAAAGATGAACGTACTTTGGTGCGAAAAGTGCAAATCAATCCCAGAACAACAGCAAAGGACCTTGTGAAGATGCTGGAGGAAAGTTTCTATATCCACAGTAAAACGAGTCCTATATCGTCATAACATGAAAGGCTGCTCAGCAAGGAAGAAGCCACTGCTCCAAAACCGCCATAAAAAAAGCCAGACTACGGTTTGCAACTGCACATGGGTACAAAGATCGTACTTTTGGAGAAATGTCCTCTGGTCTGATGAAACAAAAATAGAACTGTTTGGCCATAATGACCATCATTATGTTTGGAGGGGAAAGGGGGAGGATTGCAAGCCGAAGAACACCATTCCAACCGTAAAGCACGGGGGTGGCAGCATCATGTTGTGGGGGCGCTTTACTGCAGGAGGGACTGGTGCACTTCACAAAATAGATGGCATCATGAGTTAGAAAAATCATGCAGATATATTGAAGCAACATCTCAAGACATCAGTCAGGAGGTTAAAGCTTGCTCGCAAATGGGTCTTCCAAATGGACAATGACCCCAAGCATACTTCCAAAGTTGTGGCAAAATGGCATAAGGACAACAAAGTCAAGGTATTGGAGTGGCCATCACAAATTCCTGACCTCAATCCCATTGAAAATGTGTGGGCAGAACTGAAAAAGTGTGTGCGAGCAAGGAGGCCCACAAACCTGACTCAGTTACACCAGCTCTGTCAGGAGGAATGGGCCAAAATTCACCCAACTTCTTGTTGTGGAAGGCCACCCATTAATGTTTGACCCAAGTTAAACAATTTAAAGGCAATGCTACCAAATACTAATTGAGTGTGTGTAAACTTCTTACCCACTGGGAATGTGATGAAAGAAGCAAAAACTGAAATAAATCATTCTCTCTACTATTATTCTGACATTTCACATTCTTAAAATAAAGTGGTTATCCTAACTGACCTAAGACAGGGAATTTTTACTAGGATTAAATGTCAGGAATTGTGAAAAACTGAGTTTAAACGTATTTGGCTAAGGTGTATGTAAACTTCCGACTTCAACTGTACATATGCAATAGCATCAAACTAGGATATAGCGTCACTTTTAAAAGGTGAGATTACACAAATCAATGACAGCAGGAAGCACTGTATCATTGTATACGGAGAAAAAACATTTGTAAGTACCAGATGGGTAAAACCCTGTCGGTATGTATTAAACACTATATCATGAAGATGTCAATGGTGTGTCATCTTTAACAATGTAGTAGTGAATCATGAACACAGTAGATAAGTAGAGAGTAATGTAGTTAGTGGAGAATCCAGTGATGACTGTTGACAAAGCTCTGTGGACTTGTTGTGTGGTGTTACAGAGAAGCAGCGTGGGAACAAACACACCTTCAGACCTTAATGGAAAACCCAAATGGAGAAAGAAGGAATGAGTCAGTGTGTTGATAAGTGCAGAGAGGTTGTAAAAATTGTCTATTCTCGGTTGCAACACAGAGTACCGAGTTCTAAAAAGCAATGTCAGCACAATAACTGTTCATCGGGAGATTCATGAAATGGGTTTCCATGGCCGAGCAGCCGCATACAAGCCTGAGATCACAATGTGCAATGTGAAGTGACAACTGGAGTGGTGTGACTCTCGCCGCCATTGGACTCTGGAGCCATGGAAACACATTCTCTGGAGTGATGAATCACACTTCACCATCTGACAGTCCGACGGACTAATCTAGATTTGGGGGAAGCCAGGAGAACGCTACCTGCCGAATGCATAGGCCAACTGTAAAGTTGTTGGAGGAGATTTAATGATCTGGGGCTGTTTTTCATAGTTCGGGCTAGGCCCCTTAGTCCAGCGAAGGGAAATCTTAACGCTACAGCATACAATGATAATTCTGTTTTTCCAAATTTGTGGCAGTTTGGGGAAGGTCTTGGGGAAGGTAGTGCTCTTCTGTTTGGGGAAGGTCCGTTCCTGTTTCAGCATGCCAATGCCCCCGTGCACAAAGCAAGTTCCATACAGAAATGGTTTGTCGAGATTGGTGTGGAAGAACTTTACTGGCCTGCACAGAGCCCTGAACTCAACCCCATCGAACACCTTTGGGATGAATTGGAACGATGACTGCGAGCTAGGCCTAATCAACCAACGTCAGTGTCTGACCTCACAAATGCTCTCGTGGCTGAATCAAATCAAGTTACCGCAGCAATGTTCCAACATCTAGTGGAAAGCCTTCCCAGAACAGCGGAGGCTGTTATAACAGTAAAATGAGGACCAACTCCATATTAATGCCCATGATATTGGAATGAGATGTTCGACGAGCAGGTATCCACATGCTTTTGGTAAAGTAGTGTATAAGAGTGCCTCCACATGGAGGTGGCAGTAAGAGGAGTCATGCCTGAGGGCTTCATCATAGAGGTGACAGTAAGAATAGTAATGTCTGAGGGCCTCCACATTGAGGTAACAGTAAGAGGAGTCATGTCTGAGGTCCTCATCATGGAGGTAGCAGTAAGAGTAGTCATATCCGAGGGCCTCCTCATGGAGGTGGCAGTAAGAGTAGTCATATCTGAGGGCCTCCACATTGAGGTAACAGTAAGAGGAGTCATGTCTGAGGTCCTCATCATGGAGGTAGCAGTAAGAGTAGTCATGTCTGAGGGCCTCCTCATGGAGGTAGCAGTAAGAGTAGTCATGTCTGAGGGCCTCATCATGGAGGTAGTAGTAAGAGTAGTCATGTCTGAGGGCCTCATCATGGAGGTAGTAGTAAGAGTAGTCCTGTCTGAGGGCCTCGTCATGGAGCGGGCAGTAAGAGTAGTCATGTCTGAGAGTCTCCTCATGGAGGTAGCAGTAAGAGTGGCCATATAGTATATCTGAAGGCCTCCTTGCGGAGGTGTCAGTGAGTGTGGTGGTCATATGTGGAGGAGAGAAAATAACAGAATCAATCTGACAGTCGAGAGCAGAGGAGTGCTGAGATCCCAGAAAGGCCCCTGAGGAGCCCAACGTGGAGACGGGTGTTTTAGCAAAGTGTCAGAATAAATAAAACCACTCTGCTTCGTCAGGGAGAGACAGGAAGGATCCAGATGTAACAGGTCTCAGTGTCCAGAGAAATCACACTGAGACACTTCCACAAGAGCACTGGGATAATAGAGATATCCTATATTAATGTCTATAGTACTGTAGCACTGGGGGATGCAGAGATATCCTATATTCATGTCTATAGTACTGTAGCACTGGGAAATAAAGAGAGATATCCTATATTCATGTCTATAGTACTGTAGCACTGGGAGATGGATATCCTATATTCATGTCTATAGTACTGTAGTACTGGGAGATACAGATGGATATCCTATATTCATGTCTATAGTACTGTAGTACTGGGAGATACAGATGGATATCCTATATTCATGTCTATAGTACTGTAGCATTGGGAGATACAGAGATGAATAATATATTCATGTCTATTGTACTGTAGCTATGGGAGATAGAGATACAGTTGAAGTCGGAAGTTTACATACACAGGTTGGAGTCATTAAAACTAGTTTTTCAACCACTCCACAAATTTCTTGTTAAAAAACTATAGTTTTGGCAAGTCGGTTAGGATATCTACTTCGTGCATGACACAAGTAATTTTTCCAATAATTGTTTACAGACAGATTATTTCACTTATAATTCACAGTATCACAATTCCAGTGGGTCAGAGGTTTACATACACTAAGTTGACTGTGCCTTTAAACAGCTTGGAAAATTCCAGAAAATTATGTAATGGCTTTAGAAGCTTCTGGTAGGCTAATTGATCTCATTTGAGTCAATTGGAGGTGTATCTGGCCTACCTTCAAACTCAGTGCCTCATGGGAAAATCAAGAGAAATCAGTCAAGACCTCAGAAAAAAAGTAGACCTCCACAAGTCTGGTTCATCCATGGGAGCAATTTCCAAATGCCTGAAGGTACCACGTTCATCTGTACAAACAATAGTACGCAAGTATAAACACCATGGGACCACGCAGCCGTCATACCACTCAGGAAGGAGACGCGTTCTGTCTCCTAGAGATGAACGTACTTTGAAGCGAAAAGTGTAAATCAATTCCAGAACAACAGCAAAGGACCTTGTGAAGATTCTGGAGGAAACAGGCACAAAAAGTATCTATATCTACAGTAAAACGAGTCCTATATCGACATAACCTGAAAGGCCGCTCAGCAAGGAAGAAGCCACTGCTCCAAATCCGCCATAACAAAGCCAGACTACGGTTTGCAACTGCACATGGGGACAAAGATCGTACTTTTAGAGAAATGTCCTCTGGTCTGATGAAACAAAAATAGAACTGTTTGGCCATAATGACCATCATTATGTTTGGAGGAAAAAGGGGGTGGATTGCAAGCCGAAGAACACCATCCCAACCGTGAAGCACGGGGGTGGCAGCATCATGTTGTGTGAGTGCTTTGCTGCAGGAGGGACTGGTGCACTTCACAAAATAGATGGCATCATGAGGAAAAAGATATGTGGATATATTGAAGCAACATCTCAAGACATCAGTCAGGAAGTTAAAGCTTGCTCGCAAATGGGACTTCCAAATGGACAATGACCCCAAGCATACTTCCAGTTGTGGCAAAATGGCTTAAGGACAACAACGTCAAGGTATTGGAGTGGCCATCACAATGCCCTGACCTTAATCCTGTAGAACATTTGTGGGCAGAACTGAAAAAGCCTGCATGAGCAAGGAGGCCTACAAACCTAACTCAGTTACACCAGCTATGTCAGGAAGAACGGGCCAACTTATTCACCCAACTTACTGTGGGAAGTTTGTGGAAGACTACCCAAATTGTTTGACCCAAGTTAAACAATTTAAAGGCAATGCTTCCAAATACTAATTGAGTGTATGTAAACTTCTGACCCACTGGGAATGTGATGAAAGAAATAAAAGCTGAAATAAATAATTATCTGCTATTATTCTGACATTTCACATTCTTAAAATAAAGTGGTGATCCTAACAGCTAAGATGAGGTTTAAATGTCAGGAATTGTGAAAACTGAGTTAAATGTATTTGTAAACTTCTAACTGTACATCCTATATTCATGTATAAGCACTGGGAGATACAGAGAGATATCCTTTCCTTGTGTCTACAGTAAATCCAATCAAAGTCTGATGGCCTTGAGATAGAAGCTGTTTTTCAGTCTCTCGGTATTCCTCTTGTCCATATGGGTTAGGGCAGTGTGCAGTGTGGTTGAGATTGCATCGTCTGTGGACCTATTTGGGCGGTAAGCAAATTGGAGTGGGTCTAGGGTGTCAGGTGGAGGTGATATGGTCCTTGACTAGTCTCTCAAAGCACTTCATGATGACGGAAGTAGTCGTTTAGCTCAGTTACCTTAGCTTTCTTGGGAACAGGAACAATGGTGGCCCTCTTGAAGCATGTGGGAACAACAGACTGGGATAGGGATTGATTGAATATGTCCGTAAACACACCAGCCAGATAGTCTGCGCATGCTCTGAGGGCGCGGCTGGGGATGCCGTCTGGGCCTGCAGCCTTGCGAGGGTTAACACGTTTAAATGTTTTCCTCACGTCGGCTGCAGTGAAGGAGAGTCCGCATGTTTTTATTGCAGGCCGTGTCAGTGGCACTGTATTGTCCTCAAAGCGGGCCAAAAAGTTATTTAGTCTGCCTGGGAGCAGGACATCCTGGTCCGTGACGGGGCTGATTTTCTTTTTGTAATCCGTGATTGACTGTAGACCCTTCCACATACCTCTTGTGTCTGAGCCATTGAATTGAGATTCTACTTTGTCTCTATACTGACGCTTAGCTTGTTTGATTGCCTTGCGGAGGGAATAGCTACACTGTTTGTATTCGGTCATGTTTCCGGTCACCTTGCCCTGATTAAAAGCAGTGGTTCGCGCTTTCAGTTTCACGCGAATGCGAATCCATGGTTTCTGGTTTGGGAATGTTTTAATCGTTGCTATGGGAACGACATCTTCAACGCACGTTCTAATGAACTCGCTCACCGAATCAGCGTATTCGTCAATGTTGTTGTTTGATGCAATATGAAACATATCCCAGTCCACGTGATGGAAGCAGTCTTGGAGTGTGGAATCAGATTGGTCGTTGAACAGACCTCAGCGCGGGAGCTTCTTGTTTTAGTTTCTGTCTGTAGGCAGGGATCAACAAAATGGAGTCGTGGTCAGCTTTTCCGAAAGGAGAGTGGGGCAGGGCCTGATATGCGTTGCGGAAGTTAGAATAGCAATGATCCAAGGTTTTTCCAGCCCTGGTTGCGCAATCGATATGCTGATACAATTTAGGGAGTCTTGTTTTCAGATTAGCCTTGTTAAAATCCCAGCTACAATGAATGCAGCCACAGGATATATGGATTCCAGTACTGGAGCTATGGGAGATAATAGGAAATAGCATACACTGTATCTGGAGGGAGTGAGAGGAGAGGAAAGTTAATGGCTTAGCATCAACCCCAACTCAAACCTGAAGCGGAGCCTGCATCAAGGGCCTGAAATTAGATGAGACTGCACAAGAAGACTTTGGCTGCACCATGGGACTCTGCCCGCACTAGGGGATTCAAGGCTGACTGAGCCAGGAGGCTCAATCTGCGCAGTGGGGCTCTGGCATACATCAGGCCCATATGTCAACCCAGTGGGGATGCTTAATCCGTGACATGGTGTGTGTGTTGGAGCGAGGAGACAGGACTGCTCGCTGTATGTGTGTGTGTGTGTGTGTGTGTGTGTGTGTGTGTGTGTGTGTGTGTGTGTGTGTGTGCGTGCGTGCGTGCGGAGCAAGGTGCCAGGATGCCTCTATTGCTCAGCTGGTTGTGTGTGATGTGTGTGATAATGTATTGTAAGGGTGTTTTCATACCTAGCCCTCATAAAAATAACCAATCTCAGGCCTCTTTAAAGTGGACTCTGGGGTAAAACAAGCAAAATAACTCAGTTCTCTTTGTGTTTACACTGCCCTAGCCTTTGAATGAGGACCCAACTCTACCCTCATGACCAAAAACACACATTGCTCTAAATGTCATAACCCTCTGAAGTCTTCAGTGGTCTTACAGTGGGGCAAAAAAGTATTTAGTCAGCCACCAATTGTGCAAGTTCTCCCACTTAAAAAGATGAGAGAGGCCTGTAATTTTCATCATAGGTACACTTCAACTATGACAGACAAAATGAGGAAAAAAAATCCAGAAAATCACATTGTAGGATTATTAATGAATTTATTTGCAAATTATGGTGGAAAATAGGTATTTGGTCAATAACAAACGTTTATCTCAATACTTTGTTATAACCTTTGTTGGCAATGACAGAGGTCAAATGTTTTCTGTAAGTCTTCACAAGGTTTTCACACACTGTTGCTGGTATTTTGGCCCATTCCTCCAAGCAGATCTCCTCTAGAGCGGTGATGTTTTGGGGCTGTTGCTGGGCAACACAGACTTTCAACTCCCTCCAAAGATTTTCTATGGGGTTGAGATCTGGGGACTGGCTAGGCCACTCCAGGACCTTGAAATGCTTCTTACAAAGCCACTCCTTCGTTGCCCGGGCGGTGTGTTTGGGATCATTGTCATGCTGAAAGACCCAGCCACGTTTCATCTTCAATGCCCTTGCTGATGGTAGGCTTTGTTACTTTGGTCCCAGCTCTCTGCAGGTCATTCACTAGGTCCCCCCGTGTGGTTCTGGGATTTTTGCTCACCGTTCTTGTGATCATTTTGACCTCACGGGGTGAGATCTTGCATGGAGCCCCAGATCGAGGGAGATTATCAGTGGTCTTGTATGTCTTCCATTTCCTAATAATTGCTCCCACAGTTGATTTCTTCAAACCAAGCTGCTTACCTATTGCAGATTCAGTCTTCCCAGCCTGGTGCAGGTCTACAATTTTGTTTCTGGTGTCCTTTGACAGCTCTTTGGTCTTGGCCATAGTGGAGTTTGGAGTGTGACTGTTTGAGGTTGTGGACAGGTGTCTTTTATAGCGCTTTAAGATGCTTCAGTTTGATCCTCCTGATGTAATGGAGGTGATGGAGGTAATTGGTCATTTAAAGATATCAGCAGCAGGTCATGATGAGATTGGTGCCTCTTTGGTGAAATCAGTGTCTTCCTCGATTACTGAGCCTCTAACGTATATCTTCACCAAATCTATGCAAACTGGTATTGTTCCTGAAGATTTGAAAATTACCAAAGTTATACCCCTCTATAAATCTGGGATCTTTAACAAATTATCGTCCAATATCTGCACCACCATGTTTTTCTAAAATTGTCACGACTCCCATCGAAGCTGGCTCCTCTTCCTGTTCGGGCGGCGCTCGGCGGTCGTCGTCGCCGGTCTACTAGCCGCCACCGATCCCCTTTTCCTTTTCTGTTTGTTTGGTCTTATTGGTTGCACCTGTCTCTTATTTCGTTTCTTGATTCATGTCTATTTAAGCCTGTTAGGCCGCCTATTTTTGTGTGGGATTGTTTTTCTGTTAGTCAGGTTGTGCGTGCTGTATTAATGTCCGTTTGTGCCCTGTGTTGGGTTGGACTATTTTCTGTCGATTTTTCGCCCGTTGTTTTGGGCGTTGGTTTTGGGAATCCTAATAAAGTCGGTTTCCCCAGTATCCTCTGCTCTCTGCATTTGACTCTGCACCCACCACTCCAGGCGTTTGTGACAAAAATCCTAGAAAAATGGTGGATAAGAGAATGTTGAAACATTTAAATCAACACTGTATTCTATTGAGCACCAATAAGGTCTTCGTAAAACCTACTCCACAGATATGTCTCATCTGCAACTTGTGGATAAAAGCTTTACAGCCCTTAACAACAATGAATACGCTCTTGGAATCTTTTTAGATTTATCCAAAGCGTTTGACACGGTTGATCATGAAATATTACTCTCTAAATTGTATTATTAAGGTTTCCATGATTATATATATTATTTATTATATAATTATGTTTATGATAGAGAACAATGTGTTTATGCAAACGGCTGTGCATTTACCAGGGTCAAGTCATCCTGCAGTGTGCCACAGGGTTCTATAATTGGACCTTTGTTATTCCTAATTTATACCAATGACCTTGCTGCTGTGTCTTCTACCGTACTTCCCCTTCTCTTTGCTGATGACACCAATTTGATTTTATCGCACAATAATGTTGGTTCACTAATTAATGAAGCCAACTCAGGTATGGCCACATCTGGAATGGTGTCAGATAAACAAATTATCTTTAAATGTTAAAATCTAACTTTATTGTATTCACTAGTAAGAATAAGAAATATTGTAAAAAAAAAAAAGAGCCAGAATCCAAATTGGTGGTAATGAAATGGAACAAGTCACATCCACTAGATTCCCCCGAGTTCTAGTTGATGAAAAGTAATCCTGGAAAGATCATATTCAATTTGTCATAAATATTAGTGGTTTGGTTCATCAGGCTTGCTTCCTAACTCTTCACTATAGCTTAATTTATCCATATCTCATTAACTATAATATTGTCTGGGACAGTACATAGGACTCCAACCAACACAAATGACTCATCATACAGCAAGACTTAGCCACCACTTGTCATTACCTGGCTCCATCTACACCTTTGTTTAAAGAAACTCAATTTCTTGTCTATTTACGACATTAATGTACACCATTTATGCACTTTCATCTACAAATACTCATACTTAGACAGTTTATCTAAACCCTTCAATGGATTCTTCCAGGTTAATTCTGAAATCCATCTATTTAACATAAGACACTGCAATAACCTTCACCCTCCCTATTGCCGCACCTCACATAGTCAATTCTCTTTCAGATACAAAGGTACCATACTCTGGAATTCTTATCTTCACATTACCACAACCTCATCATCCCTAAATAACTTCAAGCGACCACTAGGGGTCAGCCTGACTACCCAATAATCCCCTCCATGTAGCCTAACTTTCTCACACACACACACACACGCACGCACGCACACACACACACACACACACACACACACACACACACACACACACACACACACAGAGTTTTTATTGTATACTGAGTATGTTTTTATTTATTTTTTTATTTTTTATTTCACCTTTATATAACCAGGTAGGCAAGTTGAGAACAAGTTCTCATTTACAATTGCGACCTGGCCAAGATAAAGCAAAGCAGTTCGACACATACCACGACACAGAGTTACACATGGAGTAAAACAAACATACAGTCAATAATACAGTATAAACAAGTCTATATACGATGTGAGCAAATGAGGTGAGATAAGGGAGGTAAAGGCAAAAAGGCCATGGTTGCAAAGTAAATAAAATATAGTAAATATATATAATATAAGTAAAACACTGGAATGGTAGATTTGCAATGGGAGAATGTGCAAAGTAGAAATAAAAATAATGGGGTGCAAAGAAGCAAAATAAATAAATAAATCAAATACAGTAGGGAAAGAAGTAGTTGTTTGGGCTAAATTATAGGTGGGCTATGTACAGGTGCAGTAATCTGTGAGCTGCTCTGACAGTTGGTGCTTAAAGCTAGTGAGGGAGATAAGTGTTTCCAGTTTCAGAGATTTTTGTAGTTCGTTCCAGTCATTGGCAGCAGAGAACTGGAAGGAGAGGCGGCCAAAGAAAGAATTGGTTTTGGGGGTGACTAGAGAGATATACCTGCTGGAGCGTATAATTGTCACGTATAATTATAATTCATATTTATTGTTTAACTGATAGAACAAACTTTTTTGTGTAATTATGAGTAAAACCTAAAACCAAAAAAACTAATTTTGCGAGTTTACTTCAGCTATTTTGTGGTCCGAGTCCTCTTTGTATTCACATTGCTATGTTTAGAAAGGAATCAATATCTTTTCCCAACATTCTCTCAATGCACTCTGGATTTTTACAAAGTGCAGGACAAGCCATACCATCAGAATATGTTATCTAACAGCTAGATATACACTACCGCTCAAAATGTTGGCATCACTTCAAAATGTCCTTGTTTTTTAAAGAAAAGCTATTTTTTTTGCCAATTAACATAACATCAAATTGATGAGAAATACAGTGTAGACATTGTTAATGTTGTAAATCATTATTGTAGCTGAAAACGGTTGATCACTGGCAGCTTCATGTGTGTGAGTGTGAGTGTGAGTGTGAGTGTGAGTGTGAGTGTGTGTGTGTGTGTGTGTGTGTGTGTGTGTGTGTGTGTGTGTGTGTGTGTGTGTGTGTGTGTGTGTGTGTGTGTGTGTGTGCCAGCAGTACCTTGGTGTCCAGCTGCTGTAGGTAAGAGAAGATGTATTCGATGCTGGCTCCAAACGGGTGGACATGGAGGAACGTAGAGATGATCCCTGAGGAAGAACAAACAGAGACATCAATACAGCTGTCAATCAAACTGGAATACCATATTAACATGTAGTTTAATTCCCAAAAACCACAACCCTACAATCATATGTACAAACACCTCAATTCAGTCTGAGTGTTGATTTACCCATCTGTCCAAAATGAAAGCCAGCGAGAATATGCCATCCAATAGACATAAGAGTATCAAACTGTATTCTATTAACCTATAGCTAACATACAACTGACCTACAGCTAACCTATCGCGTCATCTTCTATGCTCGGATAGGGCACGTATGCTCGGATACGCTTACCCGTGACATACAGTGCATTCGGAATGTATTCAGACCCCTTCACTTTCTCTACATTTTGTTACGTTACAGCCTTATACTAAAATGGATTAAATCAAACATTTTCCTCATCAATCTACACACAATACCCCATAATGACAAAGTGAATACAGGTTTTTAGAAATGTTAGCAAATATACAAAAAAAAACAGAAATACCAAAAATATTCAGAGCCTTTGCTATGAGACTCGAAAATTGAGCTCAGGTGCATCCTGTTTCCATTGATCATCCTTGAGATGTTTCTACAAGTTGATTGGAGTCCACCTGTGGTAAATTCAATTGATTGGACATTATTTGAAAAGGCACACATCTGCTATATAATATCCCACAGTTGACAGTGCATGTCAGAGCAAAAACCAAGCCATGAGGTGGAAGGAATTGTCTGTAGAGCTCCGAGACAGGATCGTGTCAAGGCAAAGATCTGGGGAAGGGTACCAAAAACTTTCTGCAGCATTGGCCTCCATCATAGTTAAATGGAAGTTTGGAAGCACCAAGACTCTTGTTAAAGCTGGCTGCTCGGCCAAACTGAGCAATCGGGGGAGAAGGGCCTTGGTCAGGGAGGTGACCAAGAACCCGATGGTCACTCTGACAGAGCTCCAGCATTCCTCTGTGGAGATGGGAGAACCTTCCAGGAGGACAACCATCTCTGCAACCATCTCTGCAGCACTCCACTAGGCCTTTATGGTAGAGTGGCCAGTTGGAAGACACTCCTCAGTAAAAGGCACATGGCAGCCCGCTTAGAGTTTTGCCAAAAGGCAGCTAAAGGACTCTCAGACCATGGGAAACCAGATTGTCTGGTCCAATGAAACCAAGATTGAACTCTTTGGCCTGAATGCCAAGCATCTGGAGGAAACCTGGCACCATCCCTACAGTGACGCTTCACAAATCCTCAACTGGCCGCTTCATTAAATAGTACGTGCAAAACACCAGTCTCAACATCAGCATTGAACAGAAGTGTATATAAATGTACAATTTTTGTTTATTTTTAAAAATATATATTAGCAAACAGCATCATTCCTGTGGGGACTTGCTTCCATTCAGCCAGAAGAGCATTACTGAGGTCAGGCACTGATGTTGGGCGATTAGGTCTGGCTCGCAGTCAGTATTCTAATTCATCCCAAAAGTGTTCGATGGGGTTGAGGTCAAGGCTGCATTTCTGTATGGACTTAGCTTTGTGCATGTGGGCATTGTCATTGTCAAGCTGGGCCTTCCCCAAACTGTTGCCACAAAGTTGGAAACACTGAATGGTCTAGAATGTCATTGTACGTATGCTTTAGCATTAAGATTTCCCTTCACTGGCCTAGCCCGAACCATGAAAAACAGTCCCAGACCATTATTACTCCTACACCAAACTTTACGGTTGGCACTATGCATTGGGGCAAGTAGTGTCCTGGCATCCGCCAAACCCAGATTCGTCCATCAGATTGTCAGATGGTGAAGTGTGATTCATCACTCCAGAGAACGCGTTTCACTGTTCCAGAGTCCAATGGCGGCGTGCTTTACATCACTCCAGCCGACGCTTGGCATTACGCATGGTAATCTTAGGCATGTGTGCTGCTACTCAGCCATGGAAACCCATTTCATGGAGCTCCCGACCAACAGTTGTTGTGCTGACGTTGCTTCCAGAGGCAGTTTGGAACTCGGTAGTGAGTGTTGCAACCGAGGACAGACGATGTTTACGTGCTTCAGCACTCGGCGGTCCCGTTCTGTTAGCTTGTGTGGCCTAACACTTCGCGGCTGAGTCATTGTTGCTCTTAGCCGTTTCCATTTCACAATAACAGCATTACTGTTACATACACTCGACCGGGGCAGCTCTAGCAGGGCGTAAATTTGATGAACTGATTTGTTGGAAAGGTGGCATCCTATGACGGTGCCACGTTGAAAGTCACTGAGCTTTTATACACCTGTCAGTAATGAGTGTGGCTGAAATGCCGGTTCCACTAATTTGAAGGGGTGTCCACATATGTTTGCATATATAGTGTAGAAGAACTGTCCACATTTAGCCTACTTTTTGTCAGCCAACAAGATGAGTAGGCCTAATGAACAGCAAAATCACTAGCCTATGTCAATCTGCTATCGCCCATAGTACAAAAGTTGACCTATTCTATTGATCAACATATAACAAGAAATAAATACTCCAAAACATACTCTACAACAGTTGTGGGATGAGATAGATCCCAAATTAATACAACCACTTGCATCAAAACATTTTTTATAGCAATGAGGCTGATGCAACAGATCAGAACATTTAGCTATTTCATCACATTATGAGCATGGGAATGCGCACATACAGTATCAGTAGGCTATAAGCGCGAATGTTCTAAAATGTTATCAATTAGCAGGAAAACACTGTTCTCAAAAGTGACCACAAATGTGATTATGCACGTAATGCTTTATTATAAAGGTGCATTTTTATGGTGAAAATTATATTCTTCAAACTCGAAACTCACGTGCCGCCTATGTATGCCAATTAGGATCTAGACTAGTTGTAAAGCGGATTAATGTGATTCATTTTAAGAAGTTATTTGGCCACTTTAGTTGTGATACAAACCTTATCAAAACATATAGGCCTATGGGCTAGGCTACATGAGGTGTTGGACTAATAAGGAATGCGCTGTTTCTTGCCTTAACCAGCTGGGCATCATTCACATGTGATAATAAACTCAGCAAAAAAAGAAAGGTACTCTCACTGTCAACTGCGTTTATTTTCAGCAAACTTAAGCAAAAGTTCCACAGATATGTGACTAACAGAAATGGAATAATGTGCCCCTAAACAAAGGGGGAGGGGGGGGGGGTCAAAATCAAAAGTAACAGTCAGTATCTGGTGTGGCCACCAGCTGCACTAAGTACTGCAGTGCATCTCCTCCTCATGGACTGCACCAGTTCTGCACCATTTGCCAGTTCTTGAGTACTTGCTGTGAGATGTTACCCCACTCTTCCACCAAGGCACCTGCAAGTTCCCAGACAATTCTGGGGGGAATGGCCCTAGCCCTCACCCTCCAATCCAACAGGTCCCAGACGTGCTCAATGGGATTGAGATCCGGGCTCTTCGCTGGCCATGGCAGAACACTGACATTCCTCTCTTGCAGGAAATCACGCACAGAACGAACAGTATGGCTGGTGGCATTGTCATGCTGGAGGTTCATGTAAGGATGAGCCTGCAGGAAGGGTACCACATGAGGGAGGAGGTCTTCCCTGTAACGCACAGCATTGAGATTGCCTGCAATGACAACAAGCTCAGTCCAATGATGCTGTGACACACCGCTCACAGACCATGACGGACCCTCCACCTCGAAACCGCTCCAGAGTACAGGCCTCGGTGTAATGCTCATTCCTTCGACTATGAACGTGAATCCGACCAGTGCCTTGCGGTTGGAGGCCGAGCAGTTGCCATACCAGGCAGTGATGTAACCAGTCAGGATGCTTTCGATGGTGCAGCTGTAGTACATTTTGAGGATCTGAGGACCCATGCCAAATTTTCAGTCTTCTGAGGTTTTATCGTGCCCTCCTCACGACTGTCTTGGTGTACTTGGACCATGTTAGTTTGTTGGTGATGTGGACACCAAGGAACTTGAAGCTCCCAACAAGCTCCACTGCAGCCCCGTTGATGTTAATGGGGGCGTGCTCAGTCCTCTTTTTCCTCTAGTCCGCAATCATCTCCTTTGTCTTGATCACGTTGAGGGAAATTGGAGTGGGTCTAGGGTTTCTGGGATAATGGTGTTGATGTGAGCCATGACCAGCCTTTCAAAGCACTTCATGGCTACAGACGTGAGTGCTACGGGTCAGTAGTCATTTAGGCAGGTTACCTTAGTGTTCCTGGGCACAGGGACTATGGTGGTCTGCTTAAAACATTGTTGGTATTACAGACAGGGAGAGGTTGAAAATGTCAGTGAAGACACTTGCCAGTTGGTCAGCGCATGCTCGCAGTACACATTCTGGTAATCTGTCTGGCCTTGTGAATGTTGACCTGTTAAAAGGTCTTACTCTCATCGGCTGCGGAGAGCGGGATCTTCCGGAACAGCTGCTGCTCTCATGCATGTTTCAGTGTTGCTTGCCTCGAAGCGAGCATATAAGTAGTTTAGCTCGTCTGGTAGGATTGTGTCACTTGGCTGTGCTTGCCTTTGTAGTCTGTATTGGTTTGCAAGCCCTGCCACATCTGACAAGCGTCAGAACCGGTGTAGGACGATTCAATCTTAGTCCTGTATTGACGCATTGCCTGTTTGATGATTCGTCGGAGGGCATAGCAGGATTTCTTATAAGCTTCCGAGTCCTGCTCCTTGAAATCAGAAGCTCTAGCCTTTAGCTCAGTGGGATGCTGCCTGTAATCCATGGCTTCTGGTGGGGACGACATCATTGATGCACTTATTGATGAAGCCAATGACCGATGTGGTGTACTCCTTAATGCCATTGGAGAAATCCCGGAACATATTCCAGTCTGTGATAGCAAAACAGTCCTGTAGCTTTGCATCTGCTTCATCTGAACACTTTTTTATTGATCAAGTCACTGATGCTTCCTGATTTAATTTTAGCTTGTAAGCAGGAATCAGGAGGATAGAATTATAGTCAGATTTGCCAAATGGAGAGCTTTGTATGCATCTCTGTGTGTGGAGTAAAGGTGATCCGGGGTTTTTTCCCTCTGGTTGCACATACAACATGCTTAGAGATTTGGTAAGACGAATTTAAGTTTCCCTACATTAAAGTCCCCGGCCACTAGGAGTGCCGCCTCTGGGTGAGTGTTTTCCTGTTTGCCAGCATCAGTCTGTGGTGGTTTGTAGACAGCTACAAAACATACAGATGAAAACCCTCTAGATAGATAGTGTGGTCTACAGCTTATCATGAGATATTCTACCTTAGGCGAGCAAAACCTTGAGACTTCCTTAAATATGGTGCACCAGCTGTTATTTCCAAAAATACATTGTCTGCCGCCCCTTGTCTTACCAGACGCCGCTGTTTTATCCTGCCGATACAGAGTATAACCAGCAAGCTGTATGTTGATAATGTCGTCGCTCGGCCACGACTCTGTGAAGCATAAGATATTACAGTTTTGAATGTCCCGTTGGTAGTTTAAGCTTCCATGTAGGTCATTGATTTTATTTTCCAAAGATTGCATGTTTGCTAGCAGAATGGAAGGTAGTGGGGGTTTATTCGATCGTCTATGAATTCTCAGAAGGCAGCCCGCCCTCCGGACTCTTTTTCTGTGCCTTCTCTTCACACAAATGAGGGGGATCTGGACCTGTTCCCGGGAAAGCAGTATGTCATTCACGTCGGGCTTGTCAGACTCATTAAAGGAAAAAAAGGATTCTGCCTGTTCGTCGTGAGTAATCCCAGTTCTGATGTCCAGAAGTTATTTTCGGTCATAACAGCAACATTATGTACAAAATAAGTTTAAAAAATAAGTTACAAACAACAAAGAAACAAACAAAAAAACACAATTGGTTAGGAACACGTAAAACGTCAGCCTTCTATTCCAGCGCCATCTTATCTTTGAGTTAATAAAGCCGCATACAAACATGGTCTCTTTTTTGTTTTCTTAAGTAAGACAGCTCCAAAATGCAGGTGTTTCTGTGATGGTGGGGCAAGCCAGCAGAAAACACAGAGCGTTGCTTGTGTTCTCTCATGGGACAATACGTCACCTCAAAACATTCTCGCCCTTTGGGTTCTGCCATAGAGTTACATTAGAAGTGCCCATCCAAGAAGGCTCAAGGTCATTGGCCACAGATAAAATGACGTCAAATCACGTTATATGTACAGCAGCATGTCAACATCATACTTTCAAAATTTTAGCTAGCAGTCATCATCATGAATCAAGTCGACAATATATTGGCAAATCCTTTTTAATCCTTGTCATGTGAAGATAAATAATGCAAGCCTCCCCCTTTTTCCTCCAAACATAATGATGGTCATTATGGCCAAACAGTTATATTTTTGTTTCATCAGACCAGAGGATATTTCTCCAAAAAGTACGATCTTTGTCCTCATGTGCAGTTGCAAACCGCAGTCTGGCTTTTTTTATGGCGGTTTTGGAGCAGTGGCTTCTTCCTTGCTGAGTGGCATTTCAAGTTATGTTGATAAAGGACTCGTTTAACTGTGGATATAGATACATTTGTACCAGTTTCCTCCAGATTTGCACTTTTCGCATCAAGGTACGTTCATCTCTAGGAGACAGAACGCGTCTCCTTCGTGAGCGGTATGACGGCTGTGTGGCCCCATGGTGTTTGTACTTGGGTACTATTGTTTGTACAGATGAAAGTGGTACCTTCAGGCGTTTGGAAATTGTTCTCAAGGATGAACCAGACTTGTGGAAGTCTCCAATTTATTTTCTGAGGTCTTGGCTGATTTCTCTTGATTTTCCCATGATGTCAAGCAAAGAGGCACTGCGTTTGAAGGTAGGCCTTGAAATACATCCATAGGCACACCTCTACCTCACTCAAATCATGGAAATCAGCCTATAAGAAGCTTCTAAAGCCATGACATCATATTCTGGAATTTTCCAAGCTGTTTAAAGGCACAGTTAATTAGTGTATGTAAACTTCTGACCCACTGGAATTGGCATACAATGAATTGTAAGTGAAATAATCTGTCTGTAAACAATTGTTGGAAGAATTACTTGTGTCATGCACAAAGTAGATGTCCTAACCGAATTGCCAAAACTATAGTTTGTTAACAAGAAATTTGTGGAGTGGTTGAAAAACAAGTTTTAATGACTCCAACCTAAGTGCATGTAAACTTCTGACTTCTCCTGTGTGTTTTTGATAAAAGGCAGTAAATGAGGCTGAATGAACTGTTTCGCTGCTGATATCCAGGTGTAGCGGTGGTAATATGTTGGGACTGCTGTTGGGACAGCTTTATGTAGGCCCTAACAGTTTGTGGGCACCGTTTGTCACCGTTACCGTGCAATTAATGTATTGTTTAGTGTTGTGGCTTTTCTGGCATTTTTCCCCCCACCAAAATGTACATGCTAAAATGTACACTGCCTACAGCTAACCTACAACTAACCTATAGCTAACCTACAGCAAACATATAGCTAACTCTACCTGCTCTAGAGGGGGAGAAAGCAGTTAAAGATGCAGACCTTTCTTTCTTCATGAGTTCACTTAGGAGCCAATGTCCCCTTTTCCCTGTGGTGCTACCTTCAATTAATCTTCAAACAAAACGTCAGGTAGAGCGATTCTGGCAGAGAGAACACCCAGAATCCTCACCAGCAGTCTCTACCTCACTGAGCAGCCAGAGTGGGCCGGCATGGAGGGAGGGAGCGGAGCACCCCATTAGCTACCTAACTATGTCTGAGACAATCATATGATCATTCTGGCATGACATTCTCCTATTCCTAAGAAATACCAATACACTGGGAAAGAGGAGGTAGCCAGGGTTGGAGGCAGGTAGCCAGGGTTGAGTAGGTTACTTTCTAAATGTAATCTGTTACAGTTACTAGTTACCTGTCCAAAATATTTATCAGTAACATAACTTTTGTATTACACTAACTCAGTAATGTAATCTGATAATATTCAGTTACTTCTAGATTACTTTCCACTTAAGAGGCATTAGAAGAAGACAAAAATGTATGTTACCAATTGAACCACATCTATTGCAGGTTAAATCAATGTTAAAGTTTACATAACTGGCCATATATATGGATGTTAAATTTTACTTCATGGGTTGGTTATTTAGGCTTCTTCTAACCCATCCCTTTCTACTACATATAGTAGTAGAGGAGTATGATGAAATTATATCTTTACATTGAAAACCAAAGTCTATCAGAATGCCATTCATTCCAATAAATGTTATAACCCTTGATCTTCAAGAATAGGACTTGGAAATATGGAAGTATAGATTAGACAAATTGTTTTACCTGAGCATAACCTCAAAACAAATTACTTATAAGCCAGCCCTACTCTGTGGTTTATGATTTTGTTGTCATGGAGAACTGATTGGGCTCACTGATTCGAGTTGAAAAATAAATGCTGCGCTAATGGAATGGCTGAAAAGTGCTATTTACATGTGAAAAATGAATGCCATATGCTGCATTTGCTATAGGCCTATTGTTTAGCTTTTTGTTGGTGACACTTTGATATCTTGATATGCAGCTGTTTAAAGGGAAAATCCACAGATGAAACCATAACAAAACAGTCTCCCCGACTGAGGGATGGAAGGGATGGACTGAGGGATGGAATCCGCACTGTGCAGTTGTTGCAAGAGCTAATTTTTCACTGGCTGTACACTGGTTTCAAAAACAATGATTGATAGGCAGCTAAAACATCTTGAATTAAAAAATTATTGGGTTCAAATAGACATTTAGATTTGTAAACAGCAATTCACAACAGCCACAATCCGTAAGACGCTAATAGCTAAATGAGAGAGCAGCAGTGTGATTTACCTCAATGCGCTATGTAGATATCAATAATAATTGATATCCGTACCGCTGAAGACTACACCACTGCTGTTATCCAAGCGTATATTCAAGTTGGATAATCTTTGGATGCCGACAGCAGTCGTAACTTTGGAAGACATTGCTTGGACTGTAGACGACAAAAGCCTATTCCTGCTCTTTTCCCGTCATCCATCAAACGCATTTGATGTGTCATCATATTGGTCTCTGACTTCTGGTCAGACTCGCTCAGGTGGAACAAACTTAAACTTGCACATTTTTCAATGCTGATTTGAATGTCATTGAGAAAACAGGGAAGTGTCAAATATTATTTTTTTCCGCAAACCTCCTTTCTGAATTTAAAAGTATTCCGAGAAGTAGTAATCTAGTTTTTCAAAAGTATCTGTAATCTGATTACAATATTACAGTTACCGTTTTTTCGTAATCCTTACATGTAACAGATTACATCTGTTACTCCTCAACCCTGAAGGTAGCCTAGCGGTTAAAAGTGTTGGGCCAGTATCCGAAAAGTGGCTGGTTTTAATCATCGAGCTGATTTGGTGAAACATTTGTTGAAGTGAGATTGAGCAAGGCACTTAACCCTAATTGCTCCAGTAAGTCGCTTTGGATAAGAGCTTCTGCTTAATGATTTAAATGTCAAATGAAGATATCCAGTCCTGGCAACATTTTAGGTAGTACAGCAAACTACCTGGTATACATGTGTGCAGAGACACACACATTGCCGTTTGGTATCATGGCTAAAAGGCTACCCCTTAACTCCTCTTCCTCATATCTCTGTAGCTTCCTGCTTTCATGAAGCCAAAGAAATCAAGAACCACTTGCCCCAAGAAAATACTGTAAAACCCAACAAGAAAGACTGATAAACAGAGCGAGAGAGAGAGAAGGAGTGAGCACAATCTTTGTATCTCCTCGTTGGTAGGCACTAGGCAGCCAGAAGGCTGTGGTGATTAGAAACATTAGAGGTGCTGAAGGCCTCAGTCAACCAGCAAATTAAAATGTGTGAACCCGCCCAGAGAATAATTAGATGGGAGGAGGAGGAGAACATGGGCACCAAGCAGGGATCTCCTTTTTAGGTAGCTTCACTTTCTCTAGTAATGTTCTACGGAGTATAGACCCAGATACTAATTAGCAAGGCCACTCTCTCAGAGTGGACAGGGCTGGGGGACTTTTCTCCTCTATACTAATGTTAGGTTTATATAACGTTATTTTTTATCTTTATTTAACTAGGCAAGTCAGTTAAGAAAAAAATCTTATTTTCAATGACGGCCTAGGAACAGTGGGTTAACTGCCTGTTCAGGGGCAGAACAACAGATTTGTACCTTGTCAGCTCGGGGGTTTGAACTTGCAACCTTCCGGTCACTAGTCCAACACTCTAACCACTAGGCTACATGATGTTGTAGCAATAATATAGTGATTTTATAGAAATGTTATAGTGATGTTGTAGTAATGGTATAGTGATGTTATACTAATGTTATAACGTATACTAACGTTATAGTTATGTTAAGTGAATGTACCCACTAGCTGGGCCTCTCTCTCAGAATGGACTGGACTGGGGTGATCTACTCCTCTATAGTTAGGTTAGCACAACATTGTTATAATGTTGAAGTAAGGTTATTGTAATTTTAGATGATCTTACCAACTAGCAAGGCCTCTCTCTCAGAGTAAACCGGACTAGAAGGAATCTTCTCTGGGGGCAGACTCTCCTTCTCCTGACTGCAGGAAACCACTTCTAATGCTGTCGCCTCCTACAGGACAAGAGGAGAAAACACTGTTAGACTGGTTGATGAAAAGAAACACACACACACACACACACACACACACACACACACACACACACACACACACACACACACACACACACCAACACACACACACACACACACACACACACACACACACACACACACACACACACACACACACACACACACACACACACACACACACACACACAGCCCTAGAAACATCATACAGGCAGTGGGAGACGAGAGGAGGAGAGACAATGAAGGCAAAGAAGAAAGAGAAAATACAGAGGGAGCCAAATGGAGGGAGTAAGGAGAGAGAGAGAGAGAGAAAGCTGGCAGTGTTAGCGATGCTAATGATGAAACTGTTGTTTACTGTGGGCTTCTGACAGACTGGAGGAGGAAGGGTCGGGAATGTGTAAAAAAAAAATAATAATAATTTAGGGGGTATCAGATTTAATATTGCAGAGAGATTGTGGCTTCCATCAATGTAATTATCCGCATAATTTCCAACCCCCAATTTGTTGTTGTTGTTGTTTTATTATTATTTTTTATTTCACCTTTATTTAACCAGGTAGGCTAGTTGAGAACATGTTCTCATTTACAACTGCGACCTGGCCAAGATAAAGCATAGCAGTGTGAACAGACAACACAGAGTTACACATGGAGTAAACAATTAACAAGTCAATAATACAGTAGAAAAAAAGAGAGTCTATATACATTGTGTGCAAAAGGCATGAGGAGGTAGGCGAATAATTACAATTTTGCAGATTAACACTGGAGTGATAAATGATCAGATGGTCATGTACAGGTAGAGATACTGGTGTGCAAAAGAGCAGAAAAGTAAATAAATATAAACAGTATGGGGATGATGTAAGTAAAATTGGGTGGGCTATTTACCGAGAGTTGTAAATATATATATTATTTTAAATATGTTTTTATATTTCCCCTAACGCTACCACCCCTCCCCTAATTGAAGAAAACTAATGGACAACAATACCAGGTGTGTGTATGTGTGTGTGTGTGTGTGTGTGTGTGTGTGTGTGTGTGTGTGTGTGTGTGTGTGTGTGTGTGTGTGTGTGTGTAACCCAGTTGTGTCGGGTTGATTAATCCTGCAACAAATAAAGTCCTCCTGCACTGGATTGGTATGTAGTGATCTGTCATGTCACTGGAAGAGGAGAGAGAGAGAGAGGAACAGAGAAACAGGAGAGTGAGGGACAGAGAAACAGGGAGGGGAAGAGGGGAACAGAGAAACAGATGGAGGAAGAGAGAAACAGAGAGAGGAAGAGAGAAACAGAGAGGAAGAGAGAAACAGAGAGGAAGAGAAAAAGAGAGGAAGAGAGAAACAGAGAGAGGAAGAGAGAAACAGAGAGAGGAAGAGAGAAATAGAGAGGAAGAGAGAAACAGGAACAGAGAAACAGAGAGAAGAAGAGAGAAACAAAGAGGAAGAGAAAAACAGAGTGGGGAACAGAGAAACAGAGAGAGGAAGAGAGAAACAGAGAGAGGAAGAGAGAAACAGAGATAGGAAGAGAGAAACAGAGATAGGAAGAGAGAAACAAAGAGGAAGAGAGAAACAGAGTGGGGAACAGAGAAACAGAGAGAGGAAGAGAGAAACAGAGAGAGGAAGAGAGAAACAGAGATAGGAAGAGAGAAACAGAGAGAGGAAGAGAGAAACAAAGAGGAAGAGAAAAACAGAGTGGGGAACAGAGAAACAGAGAGAGGAAGAGAGAAACAGAGAGAGGAAGAGAGAAACAGAGATAGGAAGAGAGAAACAGAGAGAGGAAGAGAGAAACAAAGAGGAAGTGAAAAACAGAGTGGGGAACAGAGAAACAGAGAGAGGAAGAGAGAAACAAAGAGGAAGAGAGAAACAGAGGAAGAGAGAAAAAGAGAGGAAGAGAGAAACAGAGAGAGGAAGAGAGAAACAGAGAGAGGAAGAGAGAAACAGAGAGAGGAAGAGATAAATAGAGAGGAAGAGAGAAACAGGAACAGAGAAACAGAGAGAAAAAGAGAGAAAAAGAGAGGAAGAGAGAAACAGAGAGAGGAAGAGAGAAACAGAGAGAGGAAGAGAGAAACAGAGAGAGGAAGAGATAAATAGAGAGGAAGAGAGAAACAGGAACAGAGAAACAGAGAGAAAAAGAGAGAAACAAAGAGGAAGAGAAAAACAGAGTGGGGAACAGAGAAACAGAGAGAGTGAGGAACAGAGAAACAGAGAGAGTGAGGAACAGAGAAACAGAGAGGAAGAAACAAAGAGATTCACAGAGAAAGTAGAAAACTAGAGAGACAGGGAGAAAAAAAGAGAGATAAGGAGAGAGTATGGAAACAGAGGGAGAGGGAGAGGGGGAGAGAGGGTTGGAGAGGATCACATCTCTTTTTCACTTACACTGACTTGATCAGCACTCTCCTCGCTCCCTCTGTCATCTCGCGGTGATGTCTCCAGCTAGAGTCAATCATAAAAATGAGAAAAGCCGTCACTGACAATCATGTCACACACCCATGCAAACAGACAGACACACTCACACAAACGTACAGACACACTTTCTCCTCAGGCAAGACCACTATATAACACCGTGAAGGAGAGGTCAACATCACATATACAAGCCCTGAATAGTTTGAGTGAGTATGTTGTAAGGTGCAATCAGATATAGAATCAGATAAGATCAAGCAGAGACATATAGTACATATTAATCTGTGTTCTTTCCATGACTAAGAACCAAACATAATTGGATGTCAAAATGTCCTCTGTTCATAACTGGTATTCACACAGTGAGTGGTGTGTATCTCCATTTTCTATTAAAATGGTTGACATCCTGATTCAGTGGTCCTAGATGAAGCCTGATTCAGTGGTCTGAGATCAAATCAAAGTTGATTTGTCACGTGCGCCGATTACAACAGGTGTAGACCTTACAGTGAAATGCTTACTTACAGGCTCTAACCAACAGTGCAAAAAAGGTATTAGACAAAGCCTGATTCAATGGTCCTCGATCATGCCTGTTTCAGTGGTCCTAGATAAAGCCTGATTCTATGGTTCTAGATAGAGCCTGATTCAGTGGTCCTAGATGAAGCCTGTTTCAGTGGTCCTAGATGAAGCCTGTTTCACTGGTCCTAGATGAAGCCTGTTTCACTGGTCTAGATGAAGCCTGATTCAGTGGTCCTAGATAGAGCCTGTTTCACTGGTCCTAGCTGAAGCCTGTTTCAGTGGTCCTAGATGAAGGGACACTGAGAGAATAAAATGTGTTCTTCTGGTGATGAGATTGCCTGTTAATAGAATGACCTGCTCTAGAACAGTGGTTCCCAACCATGGGTCCTAGAAGACTCATGAGACCATAGGCTTCCTGGTAAAATGCACTTGAGGGGGTACTTCAGGGGTACTCCGGGCAGATCAAAATTCAGTTGTTGGTACAGTAACCAAAAAATATTTAATACATTATGCTTGGTGACAGATTGGACAGTGAATGGGGCTCTGGGGTTAACTGATGATGGCATGCAGAAATCTGCCGAACATGGCAAGTTGGCAGCACACACAATCATTCCACAATGGCCACAAATCTAGCAACGCTTTCCTCAAATTGATTTCTCTATCTTCTGTTGATGAGTCTCCAGGGATCCATCTCTGTGAGTACACATGCTTTAATTGCCATATTACCCGTGGATCACTGGAAGGGGTTCATCTCTGCGTGTATACATGCTTTAATTACAATATTACCATGGATCACTGGAAGGGGATCATCTCTGCGTGTATACATTGTCATGACGTTGCCCTCTTTGGGTACAGCGAGTACCATCCCCCTCTCTCTGTCTCCTACAATTAGGCTGCTGTGGTCAGAGAAGTCGTAAATTCCTGGAGGAGATGATCTCCTCATGGCCACAGTATAGAGACAGAGTGAATTTTCATAGAGAACAAAGGAATTTCTTCCACCTCACAGAACTTGAGGTCCGAACAACAATTTATGTTCCGGAGAAGGTATAAAAGATCCAGCTACGAACTGGTCCGTTTGGTGCAATTTTGTGGGGCTCATGGGAGACGGTACGGCCACATTACCATAACGCTGTATATATAATAGCCTCAGATATGAGGTTTACATCTAATTGTTGTATAAGATGAATGTGTGAGGATGATACTGTTTGTAATATTGTGTAATGTCATTTTGGACTTTTTAATGAAGGAAACTACAATTCCCTTTTAACTAAATCAGAGGACCGCCCATGAGCCCAGTTAGGGTTGGGCATCCTGGGACAGGCCCTTTTCTGCAATTCCGAATAAAACCCCACCTTGAGAATTCCTCAACAGACCATGTTTCTCTCAATCACGAGAGGACAAAGGTTGCAGACCAGCTTACATCGATAACAAGAGGGCCAAGGTTTGAGACGATTGCTGAATCTTTTAACCATCCCACGTGGTTAAACTCTTAGACTATCGATACCGACAGAATAAGAACAAGTCTTTGACATTAATTACTAGTCTGCAGCTAGGAATTTGGTATCATTGAACGCGAAGAATGACAACCGCCGAAACATCTATCCATAACGACATGAATGAATGTCACTCTGAACTATCCATTCTAACCACGACAGAGAGAGAGGACGGAAACTCTTCAACAGAAACAAACTTTTCAGCAGAGATCCCGACGACACACTGAGCGTAAATATATATATTGATTGCAATTGTTCCCGAATGAGTGAGCGTTCATGTGCAAAGGATTGGCATTTCAATTGTTATAATTATCAACTGTGTGTGGTCTTCTCCGTCGACCCCCACTTCCCTTTTGTACAACAAGCCGCCATGCCGGTTTAGCCCACTAGGGAAACTCTGTTATCATTTCCTTGTAACTATCAACTGTTTGTTTATGCATTTCTGTGAATTACTTAGTTAGTAAATAAATGATTTAAGACAATTGATGTATGGATGACTCATAGTGAAGACTGGGTTCGTGCAGATAACCAACAATTTACGACGTTTGGAATGAGACTAACGTGAGGTAAAGTAAATAATTAATTAATTTAGAAGACTAATTGATCAGATATGAAAATATTTGAAAAGGTTTATTAGGAAAATTATAACTTTGTAATCTGAACATTTTCCTTGGTGTCCCGACTTCGTAGTTAATTACAGTTACATGATTAATCAGTTTAATCGCGTAATAATAATTACAGAGAATCTTTGATAAAAACTATGTCTTCAATTTAATAATAGTAAAGACACGACAACATGCTTTAATTACCATATTACCCATGCATCACTGGAAGGGGTTCATTTCTATGTGTATACATCTTTTAATTACCATATTAACCATGAATCACTGGAAGGGGTTCATCTCTACATGTATACATGTTTTAATTACCATAATACCATGAATCACTGGAATGGGTTCCTCTCTACATGTATACATGTTTTAATTACCATATTTACCATTGATCACTGGAAGGGGTTCATCTCTACATGTATACATGTTTTAATTACCATATTTACCATTGATCACTGGAAGGGGTTCATCTCTACATGTATACATGTTTTAATTACCATATTTACCATGAATCACTGGAAAGGGTTAATCTCTATGTGTATACAAGTTTTAATTACCATATTTACCATGAATAACTGGAAAGGGTTCATCTCTACGTGTATACGTGTTTTAATTACCATATTCACCATGAATCACTGGAAGGGGTCACATTTCAGTGCCTAGCGGCATTCTAATATACAGCGTCATTATTAAACCAGATATTGACAACCATGTGACTCTCTTTGATATGAAATAACATGTATTACCCAGCCAGCAGGTCTAAAATTACAAATTAACAAAGTCAATGAAACAACTAGCCAAGCGGCTACGGGAGGCAGAGGAGAGAAAATGTGTCTCGATTGGAAAAGAAGAAATCCAATATGGACCACGCACCATTAGACTCTCTCATATCAGTATTAACTTTATCCAATTAAGTAGCTGATTGAACAGGAATGTCATGCTCTTGTCAACCCTCCCTCTGGAATCGTACTCAGCCAACGTTAAAGCAGACACAACTGTCAGTAAGAGTGTCCATGATTGAGTCTTTGAATTAAGAGATTGAGATAAAAATTAAAGTTTTTATTTGTTATTATTGAACATCCAAAACATACAATATACTTGCGGTGAAGCTGCTCAACAACTACATCATACCAGTCATCCAACAGACTCTCATTCAGAGTGACACACAGAAGCAACCAGGGTCAATGCCCTGCTCAAGGTCATGTTGATAGATCTCCCACTAGGCCAAAAAACATGAACCTGAACCCTCCAAGATCCCCCCACAGTTCCCCAATAGCTGTCCCTCAACCATTTGAGACCCCTCCCACAGTCCCCCTCCAAGTAGAAAAATAAAATATAAAATACAATTAATTCCATTCCCCACCCCCAAGAACCCCCCAATGCACCAACAACCAAGAGAATGAACTAAAGAGAAAAATAAAAAGACAGAAGAAAACAGAAAACAACAATGCAAAAAAAGTATAAATAAACAAAAACAAAATAAAATAAAAACAAAGGACATCAAGGACAACTAAAATCCTTACAGCAAAGCCAACTGTATACAGTGCCTTGCGAAAGTATTCGGCCCCCTTGAACTTTGCGACCTTTTGCCACATTTCAGGCTTCAAACATAAAGATATAAAACTGTATTTTTTTGTGAAGAATCAACAACAAGTGGGACACAATCATGAAGTGGAACGACATTTATTGGATATTTCAAACTTTTTTTAACAAATCAAAAACTGAAAAATTGGGCGTGCAAAATTATTCAGCCCCTTTACTTTCAGTGCAGCAAACTCTCTCCAGAAGTTCAGTGAGGATCTCTGAATGATCCAATGTTGACCTAAATGACTAATGATGATAAATACAATCCACCTGTGTGTAATCAAGTCTCCGTATAAATGCACCTGCACTGTGATAGTCTCAGAGGTCCGTTAAAAGCGCAGAGAGCATCATGAAGAACAAGGAACACACCAGGCAGGTCCGAGATACTGTTGTGAAGAAGTTTAAAGCCGGATTTGGATACAAAAAGATTTCCCAAGCTTTAAACATCCCAAGGAGCACTGTGCAAGCGATAATATTGAAATGGAAGGAGTATCAGACCACTGCAAATCTACCAAGACCTGGCCGTCCCTCTAAACTTTCAGCTCATACAAGGAGAAGACTGATCAGAGATGCAGCCAAGAGGCCCATGATCACTCTGTATGAACTGCAGAGATCTACAGCTGAGGTGGGAGACTCTGTCCATAGGACAACAATCAGTTGTATATTGCACAAATCTGGCCTTTATGGAAGAGTGGCAAGAAGAAAGCCATTTCTTAAAGATATCCATAAAAAGTGTTGTTTAAAGTTTGCACAAGCCACCTGGGAGACACACCAAACATGTGGAAGAAGGTGCTCTGGTCAGATGAAACCAAAATTGAACTTTTTGGCAACAATGCAAAATGTTATGTTTGGCGTAAAAGCAACACAGCTGAACACACCATCCCCACTGTCAAACATGGTGGTGGCAGCATCATGGTTTGGGCCTGCTTTTCTTCAGCAGGGACAGGGAAGATGGTTAAAATTGATGGGAAGATGGATGGAGCCAAATACAGGACCATTCTGGAAGAAAACCTGATGGAGTCTGCAAAAGACCTGAGACTGGGACGGAGATTTGTCTTCCAACAAGACAATGATCCAAAACATAAAGCAAAATCTACAATGGAATGGTTCAAAAATAAACATATCCAGGTGTTAGAATGGCCAAGTCAAAGTCCAGACCTGAATCCAATCGAGAATCTGTGGAAAGAACTGAAAACTGCTGTTCACAAATGCTCTCCATCCAACCTCACTGAGCTCGAGCTGTTTTGCAAGGAGGAATCGGAAAACATTTCAGTCTCTCGATGTGCAAAACTGATAGAGACATACCCCAAGCGACTTACAGCTGTAATCGCAGCAAAAGGTGGCGCTACAAAGTATTAACTTAAGGGGGCTGAATAATTTTGTGCCTTGCGAAAGTATTCGGCCCCCTTGAACTTTGCGACCTTTTGCCACATTTCAGGCTTCAAACATAAAGATATAAAACTGTATTTTTTTGTGAAGAATCAACAACAAGTGGGACACAATCATGAGGTGGAACGACATTTATTGGATATTTCAAACTTTTTTAACAAATCAAAAACTGAAAAATTGGGCGTGCAAAATTATTCAGCCCCCTTAAGTTAATACTTTGTAGCACCACCTTTTGCTGCGATTACAGCTGTAAGTCGCTTGGGGTATGTCTCTATCAGTTTTGCACTGTCTTTCTAAGGTCTTCGAAAGCCATGTCAACAAATAGATTACCGATCATTTCGAATCCCACCGCACCTTCTCCGCTATGCAATCTGGTTTCAGAGCTGGTCATGGGCCACGCTCAAGGTCCTAAACGATATCTTAACCGCAAACGATAAGAAACAATACTGTGCAGCTGTATTCATTGACCTGGCCAAGGCTTTCGACTCTGTCAATCACCACATCCTCATCGGCAGACTCGATAGCCTTGGTTTCTCAAATGATTCCCTCGCCTGGTTCACCAACTACTTCTCTGATAGAGTTCAGTGTGTCAAATCGGAGGGCCTGTTGTTCGGGCCTCTGGCAGTCCCTATGGGGGTGCCTAGGGGTTCAATTCTTGGGCCGACTCTCTTCTCTGTATACATCAATGATGTCGCTCTTGCTGCTGGTGAGTCTCTGATCCACCTCTAAGCAGACGACACCATTCAGTATACTTCTGGCCCTTCTTTGGACACTGTGTTAACAACCCTCCAGACGAGCTTCAATGCCATACAACTCTCCTTCCGTGTCCTCCAACTGCTCTTAACCTCTCTGGGATCGTTCGGGACGCTAGTGTCCCACCTCGCCAACAGCCAGTGAAATTGCAGGGCGCCAAATCAAAACAACAGAAATCTCATAATTAAAATTCCTCAACCACACAAGTATTTTACACCATTTTAAAGATACACTTCTCGTTAATCCAACCACAGCTTCTGATTTCAAAAGGCTTTTCGGCGAAAGTAGAACATATCATTATGTTAGGTCAGCAACTAGTCACAGAAAGCATTCAGGAATTTTCCAACCAAAAAGAGGTGTCACAAAAAAGCAGAAATATAGATGACATTAATCACTGACCTTTGACGATCTTCATCAGATGACACTCCCAGGACTCATTGTTACACAATACATGTATGTTTTGTTCGATCAAGTTCATATTTATATCCAAAAACCTCAGTTTACATTGGCGCCATGTTCAGAAATGCCTCCAAAACATCCGGAGAAATTTCAGAGAGCCACATCAAATAACATAAACACTCATCATAAACTTTAATGAAAGATACATGTTTTACATAGAATTAAAGATAAACTTGTTCTAAATGCAACCGCTGTGTCAGATTTAAAAAAACTTTACAGCAAAAGCACAATATTCAATAATCTGAGAACAGCATTCAGCCATAAAAGCAAGCCATACAGTTACCCGCCAAATTGTGGAGTCAACAAAAGTCATAAATAGCATTATATATCTTCACTTACCTTTGCTGATCTTTGTCGGAATACACTCCCAGGATTCCCACTTCCACAATAAATGTTTGTTTTGTTCGATTACATCCATATTTATGTCCAAATACCTCCGTTTTGTTTGCGCGTTTAGTTCACTATTCCAAAGGCACAATGCGCGAGCGCAAAATCCAGAAGAAAAGTCAAAATAGTTCCATTGCAGTTTGTAGAAACATGTCAAACGATGTTTACAATCAATTCTTAGGGTCTTTTTATAATAAATCTTCAATAATATTCCAACCGGACAATAGCGTATTCATAACAGTGAAAAAAGAAGGAACGGCGCGCCCGCGGGACCGCGCAGTAAACAACTGATTGGCCTCAGCCTAGTCCACTTTTTGAAACAGCTCTTATTCGACACCCTTCCACAATATAAGCCTCAAACTTTCTAAAGACTGTTGACATCTGCTGGAAGCCTTGGGAAGTGCAATCTGGCCCCATAGACACAGCATATTGGATAGGCAATCATTTAAATGAAACTACAAACCTCAGATTTCCCACTTCCTGGTTGGATTTGTCTGCTAGACCCTGCTAGGTATTGTCCCCCCTTATCTCAACTCGCTGGTCTCCATAGCAGAGCCTCTCCTTCCAGTTCTCTGCTTCCAATGACTGGAACGAACTACAAAATCTCTGAAACTGGAAACACTTATCTCCCGCACTAGCTTTTGAAATTACCCTCACTAGCTTTTGAAATTACCAGTCTATTTCTCTATAGCTTTGGAAATGACCAGTTTATTTCTCTCTATGGATGGTGATCTAAATGATTGTACTGTCACTCTCTGGCTTTTTAAATGACTGCTCTCTCTCAATGGCCTTTTAAATGACATGTCTCAGTCAATGTCTGATAGGCAGTAAGCACATCTCTTACCATCCTGAGGTCCATAAGAGGAGATAAGGAGAAATGTAAAACTTTTGAAACTGAATAAATGTCATTAATGTCTACCACAGCCTGGGCTCTGGTAGCTGATTAGTTATTTCGGAAACATTTCTCATACATTGAAACTCATTTAGAACTAATTTCATTCTTATTAGAGCACAAATCAGATATGGTATTTACATTTCAAATCCCAGCAGTCTTTACAGCCAGCCAAACTCATGAACCACACACAGTATTCTCTCTTGACTGAGAGCCTTCATCCCATCCCTCCTCATTCTCATTACTATTGTATCAGGGAACATGAGTACAAGATGGCTGACATTATCTAGCAATGTCTCACACAAGTGTTAGATGCACAAATACAGTAAAATGCCTTTCTTGCAAGCTTTAACCCCAACAATACATTAATCAATAACAATGTAATACTAAATAAAACAAGGTAAAACAAAAACACACAATGATAGGATGTGTGTGTGTGTGTGTGTGTGTGTGTGTGTGTGTGTGTGCGTGTGTGTGTGTGTGTGTGTGTGTGTGTGTGTGTGTTACTGACCTGGTGTGTGCGTGTGTGTGTGTGTGTGTGTGTGTGTGTGTGTGTGTGTGTGTGTGTGTGTGTGTGTGTGTGTGTGTGTGTGTGTGTGTGTGTGTGTGTGTGTGTGTGTGTGTGCGTGTGTGTGTGTGTGTGTGTGTGTGTGTGTGTGTGTGTGTGTGTTACTGACCTGGTGTGTGCGTGTTTTATTCAGATTCTCCAGTCCTTCCTTGAGGCTCTGTACCTGGCTCTCCAGCTGCTGTTTGTCCTCCACACTCTTCTCCAACTCTGCCTCCCTCTGTTTCTTTTCTTCACGCATCTTCAGCAGTTGCTGCAAACACAGAGTACATACAGTGAGCCACATACCGTAACTAACCTTTAAACTTCTGATACAGAGGAGATACATTTAGCTACAGATGCTAACTAACCTTTAAGACAGAGAAAGCACAGTTAGCTACAGATGATACCTAACCCAAGGCACAGTTAGCTACAGATGATAACTAACCCTTAAGACAGAGAAAGCAGTTAGCTACAGATGATACCTAACCCAAGGCACAGTTAGCTACAGATGCTAACTAATCCTTAAGACAGAGAAGACACAGCTACAGATTATTGCTTACTACAGGCATATGACTCATGCAGGTTATTAACACTTTATCCATCAGCTCCATAGAGGAAACCATGTTAGCCAGCGGTGCTAACCCTTATGTTTCAGGATTTGCCATCGAGTAAGGAACTTTTAGCTTATAGCTTCTCTATGTAGGTCAGAACCATGTAGAAGCTGAAAAGTCCTTTCTCCTTATCCATTTCTTAAAAAACTATATCACAGTCTCAGTTGGGTTTAGGCGGAAATACGCAAGTATTACATGACTCAGAAGTGGAAGAAATTCACAGAACCTGGGCAGACTCAAATCACCTGCTGATAAAATGTTATGGAAATTTGCCAGAGCCTGCCTGATATCACAATTTAGCACAGAGCAATAAGAAGTATTGGATTTTCGTCTCTTCCTCCTCATTTTTATCCATTCATTTAATATTTTCATGGCAATGTCGAAACTTGCGTGTTGGAAATGTAATTACCATCTGTCTATTCATATGAGCATGACCGTTGACCACTTGAGGATATTTGATGACCCAGCAGGTGATGGAAGCAACAGATTTCCTGCCTGAGGGTTGTTTAACCAACAGTTTGTTTTCCCTGAGGGGGATATTTTATTAGAAACCCCTCCAGCTGGTATTAGTTTGTGTACAGCGTCTAGGTCAGCAGACTGATCAGATTCTAGAATGACTCTTTTCCTGTCAAGTCTCTCTATCCATCCTACTCTGAGTGCATCCCTCTTGCTATCTCTCTCTACGCCTCTCTCTATCCATCCTACTCTCAGAGTGCACCCCTCTTGCTCTCTCTCTCTACGCCTCTCTCTATCCATCCTACTCTCAGAGTGCACCCCTCTTGCTCTCTCTCTCTACGCCTCTCTCTATCCATCCTACTCTCAGAGTGCACCCCTCTTGCTCTCTCTCTCTACGCCTCTCTCTATCCATCCTACTCTCAGAGTGCACCCCTCTTGCTCTCTCTCTCTACGCCTCTCTCTATCCCTACTCCCTCTTTCTCAGTGTTGTGTGTGTGAGATTGGGAGGGCAGTTCTCTATCCACCTCTATTAAAAGTAACTTTTCCTCAATACGACTGGTCACCCCAGGAAGCCAAACCAATGGATTATGAGTCTCACCAGCCAGAATCTGCAGGGGTTTAATATCTGTATGGAACCAGGAAATGAAAAATTCCTGTGGAATTGATTAAAATAAATCCAAAGCAGGAACTGCTGCAAGAAGTTAACTACTGTGGGTATATGTCTGGTAGAAGTAGTACCTTCTGCATTCCCTGTAGTGCCTGTTGTAGAAAGGTTAGTTGTTGCTGCCTGATGGTGTCCTCTTCACTGTGTTGTGGAGGTGTGTGTTCTTGGTTTTTGCCCTGCTCCTGCTTCAGCAGCTCCACCTCGTTCCTGTAGGCGTCCAGCTGACAGCGCAGAGAGTCATTCTCTTCCTTTAGGGCCTCCACCTGGGCCACAGGGCCTTCACACACACACACACACACACACACACACACACACACACACACACACACACACACACACACACACACACACACACACACACACACACACACACACACACACACACACACACACACACACACACACACACACACACACACACACACACACACACACACACACACACACACACACACACACACACACACACACACACACACACACACACACACACACACACACACACACACACACACACACACACACACACACACACACACACCACACACAGTATGATGAGAACTACTAATGAAATCTGCACCTGTCCGATTGAACAGACAGGATAGACAGTGTGATGAGAACTACTCATTAAACCCAAACCTGTCCCATTTAACAGACAGGAAACAGTGTGATGAGAACTACTCATTAAACGCTAACCTGTCCCATTTAACAGACAGGAAACAGTGTGATGAGAACTACTCATTAAATCCTAACCTGTCCTATTGAACAAACATGAAACTGTGTGATGAAAACTGCTCATTAAATCCTAACCTGTCCTATTGGACAGAGAGGAGAGACAGTGTGATGAGAACTACTCTTCCCCCGTTCCTTTGACAGGAGAGTCTGTTCTTTACAGCTGTCGGAGGGGGATGTGTGTAATGTAATGAGAGGGTGTGTTTGAGTGGCTGAGCTGGGGAGATAAGACCTGAGAGTGAGTGTGTGAGGGAGGGAGGCCCAGCATAGAGTGTGTGTGTGTGTGTGTGTGTGTGTGTGTGTGTGTGTGTGTGTGTGTGTGTGTGTGTGTGTGTGTGTGTGTGTGTGTGTGTGTGAGACAAATAGAGAGCCAGCAGGCGAGGAGGTTTTGGGTGAGGTGTGTATTGATCAGGGAGCCTCATCAACCGATTCCCCTTCCACAACGTGACAGGCTTTAGTATCGACCCTCAGCACAAGGCAGCTGACAGGAGAGAAGCACCAACCCATTCCAACTCTGCACCGCATCAATGGAGAAGCACCAACCTATTCCCACTCTGCACTGTATTAGTGTAGAAGCACCAACCAATTCCCACTCTGCACTGTATTAGTGTAGAAGGACCAACCCATTCCCACTCTGCACTGTATTAATGTAGAAGCACCAACCCATTCCCACTCTGCACTGTATTAGTGTAGAAGCACCAACCCATTCCCACTCTGCACTGTATTAGTGTAGAAGCACCAACCCATTCCCACTCTGCACTGTATTAATGTAGAAGCACCAACCCATTCCCACTCTGCACTGTATTAATATAGAAGCACCAACCCATTCCCACTCTGCACTGTATTAGTGTAGAAGCACCAACCCATTCCCACTCTGCACTGTATTAGTATAGAAGCACCAACCCATTCCCAATCTGCACTGTATTAATGTAGAATCACCAACCCATTCCCACTCTGCACTGTATTAATGTAGAAGCACCAACCCATTCCCACTCTGCACTGTATTAGTGTAGAATCACCAACCCATTCCCACTCTGCACTGTATTAATGTAGAAGCACCAACCCATTCCCACTCTGCACTGTATTAGTGTAGAAGCACCAACCCATTCCCACTCTGCACTGTATTAGTGTAGAAGCACCAACCCATTCCCACTCTGCACTGTATTAATGTAGTAGCACCAACTCATACCCACTTTGCACTGTATTAGTGTAGAAGCACCAACCCATTCCCACTCTGCACTGTATTAATGTAGACGTACCAACCCATTCCGACTCTGCACTGTATTAGTGTAGAAGCACCAACCCATTCCCACTCTGCACTGTATTAGTGTAGAAGAACCAACCCATTCCAACTCTGCACTGTATTAGTGTAGAAGAACCAACCCATTCCCACTCTGCACTGTATTAGTATAGAAGCACCAACCCATTCCCACTCTGCACTGTATTAATGTAGAAGCACCATCTGCACTGTATTAGTATAGAAGAACCAACCCATTCCCACTCTGCACTGTATTAGTATAGAAGCACCAACCCATTCCCACTCTGCACTGTATTAATGTAGAAGCACCAACCCATTCCCACTCTGCACTGTATTAATATAGAAGCACCAACCCATTCCCACTCTGCACTGTATTAGTGTAGAAGCACCAACCCATTCCCACTCTGCACTGTATTAGTATAGAAGCACCAACCCATTCCCACTCTGCACTGTATTAGTGTAGAAGTACCAACTCATTCCCACTCTGCACTGTATTAATGTAGAAGCACCAACCCATTCCCACTCTGCACTGTATTAGTGTAGAAGCACCAACCCATTCCCACTCTGCACTGTATTAGTGTAGAAGCACCAACCCATTCCCACTCTGCACTGTATTAATGTAGAAGCACCAATCCATTCCCACTCTGCACTGTATTAATGTAGAAGCACCAACCCATTCCCACTCTGCACTGTATTAGTGTAGAAGCACCAACCCATTCCTACTCTGCACTGTATTAATGTAGAAGCACCAACCCATTCCCACTCTGCACTGTATTAGTGTAGAAGAACCAACCCATTCCCACTCTGCAATGTATTAGTGTAGAAGAACCAACCCATTCCCACTCTGCACTGTATTAGTATAGAAGCACCAACCCATTCCCACTCTGCACTGTATTAATGTAGAAGCACCATCTGCACTGTATTAGTATAGAATAACCAACCCATTCCCACTCTGCACTGTATTAGTATAGAAGCACCAACCCATTCCCACTCTGCACTGTATTAATGTAGAAGCACCAACCCATTCCCACTCTGCACTGTATTAATGTAGAAGCACCAACCCATTCCCACTCTGCACTGTATTAATGTAGAAGCACCAACCCATTCCCACTCTGCACTGTATTAGTGTAGAAGCACCAACCCATTCCTAGTCTGCACTGTATTAATGTAGAAGCACCAACCCATTCCCACTCTGCACTGTATTAGTGTAGAAGAACCAACACATTCCCACTCTGCACTGTATTAGTGTAGAAGAACCAACCCATTCCCACTCTGCACTGTATTAGTATAGATGCACCAACCCATTCCCACTCTGCACTGTATTAATGTAGAAGCACCATCTGCACTGTATTAGTATGGAAGAACCAACCCATTCCCACTCTGCACTGTATTAGTATAGAAGCACCAACCCATTCCCACTCTGCACTGTATTAATATAGAAGTACCAACTCATTCCCACTCTGCACTGTATTAGTGTAGAAGCACCAACCCATTCCCGCTCTGCACTGTATTAATTTAGAAGCACCAACCCATTCCCACTCTGCACTGTATTAATGTAGAATCACCAACCCATTCCCACTCTGCACTGTATTAGTGTAGAATCACCAACCCATTCCCACTCTGCACTGTATTAATGTAGAAGCACCAACCCATTCCCACTCTGCACTGTATTAGTGTAGAAGCACCAACCCATTCCCACTCTGCACTGTATTAGTGTAGAAGCACCAACCCATTCCCACTCTGCACTGTATTAATGTAGACGTACCAACCCATTCCCAATCTGCACTGTATTAATGTAGAATCACCAACCCATTCCCACTCTGCACTGTATTAATGTAGAATCACCAACCCATTCCCACTCTGCACTGTATTAGTGTAGAATCACCAACCCATTCCCACTCTGCACTGTATTAATGTAGAAGCACCAACCCATTCCCACTCTGCACTGTATTAGTGTAGAAGCGCCAACCCATTCCCACTCTGCACTGTATTAATGTAGTAGCACCAACTCATTCCCACTCTGCACTGTATTAGTGTAGAAGCACCAACCCATTCCCACTCTGCACTGTATTAATGTAGACGTACCAACCCATTCCCACTCTGCACTGTATTAGTGTAGAAGCACCAACCCATTCCCACTCTGCACTGTATTAGTGTAGAAGTACCAACTCATTCCAACTCTGCACTGTATTAGTGTAGAAGCACCAACCCATTCCCACTCTGCACTGTATTAATGTAGAAGCACCAACCCATTCCCACTCTGCACTGTATTAATGTAGAAGCACCAACCCATTCCCACTCTGCACTGTATTAGTGTAGAAGAACCAACCCATTCCCACTCTGCACTGTATTAGTGTAGAAGAACCAACCCATTCCCACTCTGCACTGTATTAGTATAGAAGCACCAACCCATTCCCACTCTGCACTGTATTAATGTAGAAGCACCATCTGCACTGTATTAGTATAGAAGAACCAACCCATTCCCACTCTGCACTGTATTAATATAGAAGCACCAACCCATTCCCACTCTGCACTGTATTAGTGTAGAAGCACCAACCCATTCCCACTCTGCACTGTATTAGTATAGAAGCACCAACCCATTCCCACTCTGCACTGTATTAGTGTAGAAGTACCAACTCATTCCCACTCTGCACTGTATTAATGTAGAAGCACCAACCCATTCCCACTCTGCACTGTATTAGTGTAGAAGCACCAACCCATTCCCACTCTGCACTGTATTAGTGTAGAAGCACCAATCCATTCCCACTCTGCACTGTATTAATGTAGACGCACCAACCCATTCCCAATCTGCACTGTATTAGTGTAGAAGCACCAACCCATTCCTACTCTGCACTGTATTAGTGTAGAAGAACCAACCCATTCCCACTCTGCACTGTATTAGTGTAGAAGAACCAACCCATTCCCACTCTGCACTGTATTAGTATAGAAGCACAAACCCATTCCCACTCTGCACTGTATTAATGTAGAAGCACCATCTGCACTGTATTAGTATAGAAGAACCAACCCATTCCCACTCTGCACTGTATTAGTATAGAAGCACCAACCCATTCCCACTCTGCACTGTATTAATGTAGAAGCACCAACCCATTCCCACTCTGCACTGTATTAATGTAGAAGCACCAACCCATTCCCACTCTGCATTGTATTAATGTAGAAGCACCAACCCATTCCTACTCTGCACTGTATTAATGCAGAAGCACCAACCCATTCCCACTCTGCACTGTATTAGTGTAGAAGAACCAACCCATTCCCACTCTGCACTGTATTAGTGTAGAATAACCAACCCATTCCCACTCTGCACTGTATTAGTATAGATGCACCAACCCATTCCCACTCTGCACTGTATTAATGTATAAGCACCATCTGCACTGTATTAGTATGGAAGAACCAACCCATTCCCACTCTGCACTGTATTAGTATAGAAGCACCAACCCATTCCCACTCTGCACTGTATTAGTATAGAAGCACCAACCCATTCCCACTCTGCACTGTATTAGTGTAGAAGTACCAACTCATTCCCACTCTGCACTGTATTAGTGTAGAAGCACCAACCCATTCCCACTCTGCACTGTATTAGTGTAGAAGTACCAACTCATTCCCACTCTGCACTGTATTAATGTAGAAGCACCAACCCATTCCCACTCTGCACTGTATTAATGTAGAAGCACCAACCCATTCCCACTCTGCACTGTATTAGTGTAGAAGCACCAACCCATTCCCACTCTGCACTGTATTAATGTAGAAGTACCAACCCATTCCCACTCTGCACTGTATTAGTATAGAAGCACCAACCCATTCCCATTCTGCACTGTATTAGTATAGAAGCACCAACCCATTCCCACTCTGCACTGTATTAATTTAGAAGCACCAACTCATTCCCACTCTGCATTGTATTAGTGTAGAAGCACCAACCCATTCCCACTCTGCATTGTATTAGTGTAGACGCACCAACCCATTCCCATTCTTCACTGTATTAATGTAGAAGCACCAACTCATTCCCACTCTGCATTGTATTAGTGTAGAAGCACCAACCCATTCCCACTCTGCATTGTATTAGTGTAGACTCACCAACCCATTCCCATTCTGCACTGTATTAATGTAGAAGCACCAACCCAGAATACAGGTGTTCCTCTTCAAGCCTGCTGGTTAAACAGACCACCTGTCTATGATTGAGAGCACAGAGACTCGGCTTCTTAAACAGGACTGTGCTCTTGCATTACAGGAAGCCCTAGCAGGTGTGACTGAGACTGTAAATATGATGGGGTGTCACATCAACACCTGTCTCCCTGCCACATCCTGGCCCTTCTCTACAGCATTCCTTTCCAACATTGTGACAGCCTCCTGACAATGATTGTTAGTGTTTTCTAATAAGCAAGGTCACACATGAAAAGGGTGAAATCAAAACCTGCTTGGCTGATGATTACATTTGCATATATCTGCATAGAAATTAGGTAGGCGGTCTTAACCGGGAGAGATCACAACAATTCCAAAGCAGAAAGTAAACGACACACTTGAAAAGGAGACCTGATTGTAGCAGTTAGCCCCGCTCTCTTGGCTTCCATTCCCTTTTCTCTCTAACTGCTTTAGAGAGAAGCAGAGGGTCATCTGAATGTCCAGGTGAATATTATGGTTTGTTTCAATCTGTTTTACATCAGTAGCTCTGTTGGCTCAGCAGACATAAACAGGATGTTCTGCGTAAAGACGACCTTAATGGTACTTCACTGGTGCCCAGAACAGCACTGAAATTAGCTGAAGGAGCTGACACACACACACCCACACAATACCCACACACACCCACCCACACACACACACACACACACACACACACACACACACACACACACACACACACACACACACACACACACACACACACACACACACACACACACACACACACACACACTTTGCTACAGCTGTGACTATGAGCATCCCCATTTATAGAGGCAGGCCAGGGAATAATCTCCACAACACCAGTCCATTCACAGTGTCAGCTGCCTGCAGTGTCAGTCTCATTCATGTGTATTTCTGAGGTGCTGGAGTGAAATGACTATCATTTCATAGAGTCGCTATAGCACGTGTCAAACTCATTCCACGGAGGGTCGAGTGTCAGTTGGTTTTTGCTTCACCCTTGTACTTGATTGATGAATGAAGGTCTCTAATTAGTAAGGAACTCCCCTCACCTGGTTGTCTAGGTCTTAATTGAAAGGAAAAACCAAAAACCTGCAGACACTCGACCCTCAGAGTGTCTACCAACTAGACTGTTAGAATGTCTACCAACTAAAGAGTGTTGGAGGGTTTACCAACTAGAGTGTTACTAGAGAGTGTTGGAGTGTTTACCAACTAGAGTGTTAGTGTCTACCAACTAGAGTGTTAGTGTCTACCAACTAGAGTGTTAGAGTGTCTACCAATTGTGTGCAATCTCTCTTTTTCATAAACACACACACTCAGACAGTCTGGAGAAGACTGTACTTAATTTGGTAATTTAGAGAGTGAATGAGCTGACGACTCCTCTCTAATCAGGGCCGGTCCTTGCCTTTCTGCCACCCTAGGTGAGATCATAAAATGCCATCCCCCGCAAAACTAGAAAAGCAAAATGACATTGAAAAAATATTAAAAACACAATGAAGTTAGGTAAAATTTTGGTTCAGAATGAAAGGTGAAAAGATATATTTTCCAGACGTTGAAAATATGTATTTTCTGGACGATGAAATAAGGTTAATTTATGGTTCTGAATGAAAGTTGAAATTATCTAATTCATAGACGTCTATGACCAAATACCCAAAACCAATGTCGTTGGATGTGGAAATCAATGCCGGTCCGACATGCACCCAAAAAATATTTCCAAAAGTATTCAACGTCGATCTGTGCTTACTGATGTGGTAAGCCTACCGTTTGTAAAACACCAAAAAATAAGTCTGAACAGGAACAAAAAAAGATGAAAAAAGACTTGGACTAATGCTTACTAGGGTGTAGCCTACCATGTCGCCCGCAATGGAAGTTTATGAATGCCCATCCATGTGGTAGGCCCATTTGTAAAACAGACCATTGCATTGGTTTTATTAGTGCCGATTCCTGTGACTAATCAATTTGGCTATTTAAGCTCTGAATATCAGCTACCCGACTTCATCGGGAGTTATCGTGAGGCTATTTGTAATGTGTTTACATAGCAGGAAATGCAGAAGTATTTTATTTATTTCTATGATCAGCTTGTCAAAAATGAATGGATACAAACTTGAAACCACTGATCATGTCAATTTACCCCACAGGGTGAAACTCCTGGACAGCAGATGTGAGTAGCATGATTGTCAATTTCCTATGGTCCATTTAACTTTTTTAGGATATGTCATTTTTTAAAAATGTGACAGCACATTTTATTTGATTGGGTGCCATTTACGTTAGCCTATTTGATACCTGTATGATGTAAAAAGTGTCCGTCTCAATACATTGTCATATATTTTATCTCCAGAAAATGCTCTATCTACCATATCCTAGATTTTCTACATGATTTATGTTAGATTATTTTTTTGGACTGAACGTTGATGGAGTGCTGCAGAGATGCGTCTCTCGAACAGCACCCTGGAGAGGCGCGCTGGGAATGGACAAGCAAATTATTTTGCCTCCCTGCCTTTGACAAAGTGGGTATTGTTTATCACGAGGCGATATCAGAGCTCCCCTACAGTAAAAATCCCACATGCCACTGGTTGAGATAAATTGTCATAGTTTTTGGGCAGAATTATGTAAGGTTTTATGTGTTCTTGGAGGTGAGTCTTGGTCAGTTTATTTCAGAACATGCCAAGAACATGCCAGAACATATGTGTGTGTGTGTGTGTGTGTGTGTGTGTGTGTGTGTGTGTGTGTGTGTGTGTGTGTGTGTGTGTGTGTGTGTGTGTGTGTGTGTGTGTGTGTGTAGTGTGTGTGTAGTGTGTGGTATGTGTGTGGTATGTGTGTAGTGTGTGTGCATCTGTGTGTGTGGTATGTGTGTGCATGTGTGTGGTATGTGTGTAGTGTGTGTGTACCTGAGTCGTCAGGATCGTGTGTATCCTCCATGTCATCGTCAGACATCTCCATCTCCTCTTCTCGTCTGATCCCCATCAGCTCTTCATTTTGCATGTTTCTGATCTCCTGGAGGGAAACAACAAAACAGGAACATCACTGGATGTTCATACTGAACACGATCCTCCTGGAGGGAAACAACAAAACAGGAATATCACTGGATGTTCATACTGAACACCATCCTCCTGGAGGGAAACAACAAAACAGGAATATCACTGGATGTTCATACTGAACACCATCCTCCTGGAGGGAAACAACAAAACAGGAATATCACTGGATGTTCATACTGAACACCATCCTCCTGGAGGGAAACAACAAAACAGGAATATCACTGGATGTTCATACTGAACAGCATCCTCCTGGAGGGAAACAAAAAAACAGGAATATCACTGGATGTTCATACTGAACACCATCCTCCTGGAGGGAAACAACAAAACAGGAATATCACTGGATGTTCATACTGAACACGATCCTCCTGGAGGGAAACAACAAAACAGGAATATCACTGGATGTTCATACTGAACACCATCCTCCTGGGTAGCCTGGCTGGAGTACGGTTTACACTGTCGCGTACTCTCAAGGAAAGATTTGACTGATGAGACAGCAGATTTGACTACTGATGAGATAGTAGATAGAGAGCAGCGGTCTGCCTCTACATGGATGGCAGTAGATAGACAGCAGCAGTCTGCCTCTACATGGATGAGACAGTAGATAGAGAGCAGCAGTCTGCCTCTACATGGATGAGACAGTAGATAGAGAGCAGCAGTCTGCCTCTACACTGACGAGACAGTAGATAGACAGCAGCAGTCTGCCTCTACACTGACGAGACAGTAGATAGAGAGCAGCAGTCTGCCTCTACACTGACAAGACAGTAGATAGACAGCAGCAGTCTGCCTCTACACTGATGAGACAGTAGATATAGAGCAGCAGTCTGCCTCTACACTGACGAGACAGTAGATATAGAGCAGCAGTCTGTGTCTGTCTGTCTGTCTGTCTGTCTGTCTGTCTGTCTGTCTGTCTGTCTGTCTGTCTGTCTGTCTGTCTGTCTGTCTGTCTGTCTGTCTGTCTGTCTGTCTGTCTGTCTGTCTGTGAGTGAGTGAGTGAGTGAGTGATCCAGATCAGCACTTTGGGGCAGTCAAGGTGTAGCTGTTACACTATCATCATTTCCTAACAAATTCTGTCACATCTAGATGTTCCCTAGAGAGGTCTGAGACATGAGCATAACTGCTGTGTGCCCAAAACCATTATACTGAAATTGACCACTGTGCTTCTAGCAGCCCATATGTGTTTGTGTCAGACCTGAGTTCTAATACATGTGTATTTGATACTGTGTTATTTAAATACTTATTTTCTGTATATTTGAGTATATTCAAATAATGTGTCGCCAATCAACTACTTCTATTTAAAGAATTTTCAAATCATTTCCTATAAATAGCCTACTATTTGAAGGGATTTGTATGGTTGAAAAAATGGATGGATAAATGGGAGAATGACTGGTTTGTAAATAGGCAGATAGTCATAAATTGATGGATGGATAGATGGATGTTTGAACAGGTTAATGGATATATGGATTTGTGGTAAAATACAGGTGTTGTGATTGTGACAGACAGTGAAGCTCCTGCAGTCTCTCAGGTCTACTGTTCTGTTCGACACACATACACGCGTACACACACACACACACACACACACACACACACACACACACACACACACACACACACACACACACACACACACACACACACACACACACTTGTACACACACACACGCACACACACACACACACACACACACACACACACACACACACACACACACACACACACACACACACACACACACACACACACACACACACACGCACTGCAGCATCGAAATACATTGACCTTCACAGCCACTATAAATAAACTCCCTGTCAATAAGAGAGCGGTAATATTCCTCTATATTAAGGTCTGAGAGTCACAGATTGGTCCTGGTGACCACAGAGATAATGTCCAGTAGAACAATAGAAGATTGGTCCTGGTCACAACAGAGATTATGTCCAGTAGAACAATAGAAGATTGGCCCTGGTGACAACAGAGATTATGTCCAGTAGAACATTAGAAGATTTTTCCTGGTCACCACAGAGTTGATGTCCAGTAGAACAATATAATATTGGCCCTGGTGACAACAGAGATTAAATCCAGTAGAACATTAGAAGATTGGCCCTGGTGACAACAGAGATTATGTCCAGTAGAACAATAGAAGATTGGCCCTGGTGACAACAGAGATTATGTCCAGTAGAACATTAGAAGATTTTTCCTGGTCACCACAGAGTTGATGTCCAGTAGAACAATAGAATATTGGCCCTGGTGACAACAGAGATTAAATCCAGTAGAACATTAGAAGATTGGCCCTGGTGACAACAGAGATGATGTCCATTGACAAAAGGATATGATATGGTTAACCTGTGTCATGAACCCATTTTACAACACAAGGTGATGCATTTGTGTTAAGAGCTCAGTTCCAGGTATCATCATTAGCATGTGGATTATTCTGTAGGGAAAAGTGTTGCTGGATCACAATAACTGAATATTCACAGTATTGTTAATATGCATCAACACACTCAGAGGTACTTCCAGTTCAGTATGAGTTGTTAATTCTTCAGAGGTATATTCCTGGTGTCATTAGCATGTTAATATATCTGCAGGAGATTGTACTGTACTGTTCTGAATATTCAAACGGTTCATAGTTTCACGTTTCAACTTCATGCGCTGAAAAATAAAAGACCATGACATGTTTGTGTGTGTGTGTGCGTGTACATTATCCTAACTGTGAATTTAAAGTCATCGTCAAGAACAATATGTGCTGTTCAGTTCGTTACAGTACTCAAAACTTGTTTACATTCATTACAACTCTCTTCCATTGGCAGTTGTGTTGTGACTCCGTTGCTATTCATAACTGCTAACCACCTGTCCATGACATTTTACCACAGAGAACACTTAGCGTATTTAAATTGAATCTGACCTGTCAGTCTGTTTTGGTAAAGAGTGATATCAGAGGTCTATAACACATACCTCCCTTACAAAAAAAACGACCAAGAAATAAATGTATATTTCCCCCCAAATGTGACATTCTTTTCACACATTTATTTTTGACCCCTTCCAGCAATATCTGGTCTCCCAACCAGGGACTGACCAAGACCAACCCTGCTTAGCTTCAAAGGGAAACCAGCAATTGAATGCAGAGTGCTACATTGCTGGAATTAATATGCTGGCTGGAATGAATGTGCCGACTGGAAAAAAGCAAGAGGATGCAAAGGCCAGGGTAACATAACCAATAGGAGAAATTGCAGTAAGGAGGGAGGTGTTTTATTCACATGCATATTTAATTACATTTTTTTTCACTGAAAGCAATTCATTTGCTTTCAAATGTAAACATTATTTCCATGCAATGTTTTGTTTTGCGATCAGTACTTTGGGGTTTGTGTTTTGCTTTCAATATCATAATTTTTGTTTGCAATTCTAAGAATGTTCTTCTCGACTTCAGTTTTGCTTGATATTAATGGCATAAAAGTAACTCACTCACTAGAGGTTTGCACCATATAATAACACTATTACTAGGGCTGTTGCGGTGACCGTATTATTGCCACACCGGTGGTCACCAGTCAGATTCCACGTGACCGTTTAGTCATGGTAATTAGGCTACTCCAAGCTTTGATGCTGCTGATGGTTATTGCCTACTAGACTCGCTAACTGCCTAGTACTCAGCACTCTATTGTCCCTTTAATCACTTTGCAGTTGGAACTTAAATCAATGCAAATGTGTTCAAAAATCTAATCAAACACTTCATTAGAGCCCGTTAGCTTATGTTGCGCATAATTTCTCTAGGATATGAAATTGCGCAAGAAAACAGAGTGATGGCCTCTACTAAAAAGAGGAGGATCCCATCAGGTTTCAATAGGCAAGGCCTAATATATTTATTTCTCAACTTTCCTAATATTAAGCACATCAACCATGGGAAAGGGTCCACCATTCGCTATTTAAGTGCATAGATGACATGTATTTTCCCCGCTGCCCCTGTTTCGAGACAGGTGCATGGTACCGGTCCATTCTAAATCAAAACAAATTTCACAAATATATTATTTAGTATATCTAAAGACAAGATTAAATCAAGAATATTCTGATGGGTGACAATATTTGCCTATCACTTGTGAATTATATATTATCATGATGTGAATGATGCCCAGCATAAGAAACTGCTGTCTTTTTCTAATCATAGTCGCACACCTCATATAGACTAGCCCATAGGCTTATATGCTTTGATAAGGTTTGTATCACAACTAAAGTGGCCAAATAACTCCTTAAAATTAAGCACCATAATCCGCTTTACAAGGGATTTAGAGCCTAACTGGAATTCATAAGTGGCGAGTGAGTTTCAAGTTTGGAAAAGATCATTTTCACCATAAAAATTCCCCTTTGAAATAAAATAATTACATGCACAATCACATTTGTAGTCACTTTTATAATGGTGTTTTTGGATTGCTGCATGGATTGCTGTGTTTTTGTTTTTGGATTTCTGCACTTATAATGTTAAGAAATAGCCTAATAGTTTATCAACATTTTAAGCTAAATGTTCTGATCTGTTGCGTCAGCCACATTGCGTAAAAAAGTATTTTTGATGCTAGTGGTTGTATTAATTTGGGATCTATTGCATCCCACAACTGTCCCAGAATATGTTTGGAATATTTATTTCTCGCACAGAATAGAATAGGTAGACTTTTGTACTATGGGGGATAGTTGATTGACATAGTCTAGTGATTTTGCTGTTCATTACGCCTACTCATCTTGTTGGCTGACAAAAGTAAATGTGGACAGTTCTTCCAATATCTTCAATATGCACCTCGGAATTGGATAAGGATGTGCGGAGCTGCGTCCCCGATGTGTCTGTCTTCACCTGTAGCCTGTGAGAAAGATGCGATCACGTGATGGGAGAAGGCCACAAAGACCACAAAAGGCATGGATTCTTTTAGGGTGCATTATGGCCACAAAGGGGATGCCGCCGTGATATTCGAGGCATTATCAAGTGCTTGTCAAATTGTGAATGAGAGCCTGCACAAAAAAACAAAGCAAATGCCTTTCAAGCAACTTTTTTCAAATCATTAGAGTCACATCACGCAGCCTGACAATGTAAAAAAATCCAAACATATAGCCCAACGTTTGTATAACGTCTACATTTACATTAAGAACTCTAAATTAAGCCTATAGGAGTACCTATTTCTTTGTTAACCGCTCAACACAGAATAGCTGCATGTGCACTCACTCCCTCAAATCATTGAGAAAATATTTAGATTTTATTCAGCTTTGTTCAATTGTATTCTTCATACTATAAAATAATGCCAGCAAATTTTGTCTGCAAAATGAACTTGTGTAGTTAATCAACAGCCATTTGACATAGGCAGATCAGGATCTAACATAGCGACAACTCAGAGTATGCTAATCTGTTCTTCTGAAATAGACTACTTCTTTAGACCTGTCTAAAATAAATAATGGATTTATTTTGATGGTGTAGGCTATATTACATGGATTTATTAGAGTAGATGTCCCAAAGGTCTGCATCAGTGGCTTGTGGAAGCCAGGAGATGCTAAAAGTCTTTATGTTAATTGACGGTAAATTATTGTGAGACTGACAGTAATTTGCTTGACAATCACCAGCTGATTAAATTTCGTGACCACCACAGCCCTAACTATTACACTGTTAAAGATGGTTAAAGCAGCAATCCTTAATTGAAATATTAAGTGTCCTCCCGCGCCCTTTTCGGTAAAAAGTTGAGGTATGGTGCTGGAGAGATATGTAACCACTCTCAAATCCATAGACTACACTATGGATGCAAAGACTGACCATCTATGACATCAAAATTATAGTTTTAATTAACAAACAGTGTTTGTTTACAATTACTTAGTTCACAAACATTGGAGTAAATGTGGAATGTTCTTACATGTGAAACTGCATATTTGATTTTCACATGTGGATTTTTACATGTGTTTGTTTTTCACATGTGATCTTGCAATGTAAATTCAACATGTGAAAACAGCTATTTTACATATACAGTGCCTTGCGAAAGTATTCAGCCCCCTTGAACTTTGCGACCTTTTGCCACATTTCAGGCTTCAAACATAAAGATATAAAACTGTATTTTTTTGTGAAGAATCAACAACAAGTGGGACACAATCATGAAGTGGAACAACATTTATTGGATATTTAAAACTTTTTTAACAAATCAAAAACTGAAAAATTGGGCGTGCAAAATTATTCAGCCCCTTTACTTTCAGGGCAGCAAACTCTCTCCAGAAGTTCAGTGAGGATCTCTGAATGATCCAATGTTGACCTAAATGACTAATGATGATAAATACAATCCACCTGTGTGTAATCAAGTCTCCGTATAAATGCACCTGCACTGTGATAGTCCGTCAAAAGCGCAGAGAGCATCATGAAGAACAAGGAACACACCAGGCAGGTCCGAGATACTGTTGTGAAGAAGTTTAAAGCCGGATTTGGATACAAAAAGATTTCCCAAGCTTTAAACATCCCAAGGAGCAGTGTGCAAGCGATAATATTGAAATGGAAGGAGTATCAGACCACTGCAAATCTACCAAGACCTGGCCTCCCTCTAAACTTTCAGCTCATACAAGGAGAAGACTGATCAGAGATGCAGCCAAGAGGCCCATGATCACTCTGGATGAACTGCAGAGATCTACAGCTGAGGTGGGAGACTCTGTCCATAGGACAACAATCAGTCGTATATTGCACAAATCTGGCCTTTATGGAAGAGTGGCAAGAAGAAAGCCATTTCTTAAAGATATCCATAAAAAGTGTCGTTTAAAGTTTGCCACAAGCCACCTGGGAGACACACCAAACATGTGGAAGAAGGTGCTCTGGTCAGATGAAACCAAAATTGAACTTTTTGGCAACAATGCAAAACGTTATGTTTGGCGTAAAAGCAACACAGCTCATCACCCTGAACACACCATCCCCACTGTCAAACATGGTGGTGGCAGCATCATGGTTTGGGCCTGCTTTTCTTCAGCAGGGACAGGGAAGATGGTTAAAATTGATGGGAAGATGGATGGAGCCAAATACAGGACCATTCTGGAAGAAAACCTGATGGAGTCTGCAAAAGACCTGAGACTGGGACGGAGATTTGTCTTCCAACAAGACAATGATCCAAAACATAAAGCAAAATCTACAATGGAATGGTTCAAAAATAAACATATCCAGGTGTTAGAATGGCCAAGTCAAAGTCCAGACCTGAATCCAATCGAGAATCTGTGGAAAGAACTGAAAACTGCTGTTCACAAATGCTCTCCATCCAACCTCACTGAGCTCGAGCTGTTTTGCAAGGAGGAATGGGAAAAAATGTCAGTCTCTCGATGTGCAAAACTGATAGAGACATACCCCAAGCGACTTACCACTGTAATCGCAGCAAAAGGTGGCGCTACAAAGTATTAACTTAAGGGGGCTGAATAATTTTGCACGCCCAATTTTTCAGTTTTTGATTTGTTAAAAAAGTTTGAAATATCCAATAAATGTCGTTCCACTTCATGATTGTGTCCCACTTGTTGTTGATTCTTCACAAAAAATACAGTTTTATATCTTTATGTTTGAAGCCTGAAATGTGGCAAAAGGTCGCAAAGTTCAAGGGGGCCGAATACTTTCGCAAGGCACTGTATATATATATTTTTACCTCGCACCTATCTTTACAGCAGAAGAATCTTTAGAGAGATGATCTGCTGTCAAACAAACACCTTACACACTTCTGAGTCACCTCTGAGTCAATCCACCGTAAAACACACACACACACACACACACACACACACACACACACACACACACACACACACACACACACAGTATACATGTAACACATGACCACATGACCTACTGTAACACATGACCTGACCAGGAAATATATTAACATTTTCCTCACAGAACACATAAAGTGCCTTCAGAAAGTATTAACACCCCTTGACTTTTTCCACATTTACAGCCTGAATTAAAAATGAATCATATTGAGATTTTGTGTCACTGGCCTACACAATACCTTATAAAGTCAAAAGTGGAATTATTTTTGTAGACATTTTTAATAAATGAATTAAAAAAATGAAAAGAGGAAATGTCTTGTTTCATTTAAGTATTTTTGGCCAGCCTAAATAAGTTCAGGAGTAAAAATGTGCTTAACAAGTAACATAATAAGTTGTATAAGTGTTAAGCATGATTTTTGAATGACTACCTCATCTCTGTACCCCACACATACAATTATCTGTAATGTCCCACAGCCAAGCAGTGAATTTAAAACATATTTTTTCCAATGCAAAGCGTTATGTGTGGGGCAAATCCAACATATCACTGAGCGCCACTCTCCATATTTTCAAGTATGGTGGTGGCTGCATCAGGTTATTTGTATGCTTGTCAAGGTCTATGGAGTTTTTTAAAAAAGCAACGGAATAGAGCTAAGTACAGGCCAAATCCTAGAGGAAAACCTGGTGCTGTCTGCTTTCCAACAGACATTGGGAGAGAAATTCACTTTTCAGCAGGACAATAACCTAAAACACAAGGCCAAATATACACTGGAGTTGCTTACCAAGATGACATTGAATGTTCCTGTAATTGTCTACAGTTGGAACTGAAATCAGCTTGAAAATATATGACAAGACTTGGAAATTGCTGTCTAGCAATGATCAACAACCAACTTGACAGAGCTTGAAGAATTTATCAAATAATAATGTGCAAATATTGTACAATCCAGCTGTGCAAAGCTCTTAGAAACTTACCCAGAAAGACTAACATCTGTCATCGCTGCCAAAGGTGATTCTAACATGTATTGACACAGGGGTGTGAATACTTAAGTAAATTCGATATCTGTATTTAATTTTTAATACATTTGCAAAAATGTCTAAAAACATGTTTTCACTTTTCCATTATGGGGTATTGTGTGTAGATGGGTGAGAGAAAAAACATATTCAATCCACTTTGAATTCAGGCTGTAACACAACAACATGTGGAATAAGTCAAGGGGTATTAATACTTTCTGAAGGCTCTGTACACACTTTCACAGGCAAACTGCATGAAGAGTTTATAATGAATGTGTTCCACTAGTTTGTAATCTATCTCCTGCACTAGGATCTGCAAAGGAAGATCAACCATCTCCAGCCTGTGATCCATGGTGACTGTTTCAGTGTTGCTATGAGACAGAGATTAGGCAGTTAATTACATACCAAATCTGCTTTTTTACACACTAACACCCTCAGAGATTTGTACCCAGATCAAATGTACCCGTTTGGCCCTAAAATGACAGCAGCGCCACACTTGAGCACCCTCCATTAAAGAGGAAAACATGTTTGAGGTAATTAATGCAGCGGTTGTTGGATAGGAAGTAATGAACAAAATACAGAGAACAAATCTTGCCAGGTTTCATTAGTTAATAGCCTTTAATTTAAGTAATTAATACCCTTGTATAATCTGAGTCGATATTCACGTAATAATAAGGAATTCCCCTTGACCACACTGTCACAACTTCCGCCGAAGTTCGGCAGTTTTCTATTCACCACCGATCCTTGTTTCATTTTCGATTTGTTTTGTCTTCATTATACACACCTGGTTTATTGTTTTTGAGTAAAGTAACGGTTATTACTCATCTCTGTGTCCTGAACTGACTCCGCCTTACCCGCATCACCTAGACATATGACAGAAACACGCACCCGAACCAATGGAGTCAGCAGGTGCACACAGCCCTCCACTACCTGTGGAGGAGCGCGTCCAGCAGCATGCAAATATGTTGCAAAGTCTCGGCACAGCCATGGATCGCATGTTGCAAACCATGGAGTGATGGGAGAGATGCGGTTTTCCAGCAACACCATCATCATCACCCCAGCTCCCACAACAACCCACACCGATGTCCACCCTTCCTTCACCTGGACCCAGTGGGATTTGGCTCACGCTCCCGACAGAATATGATGGGACGGCAGCTGGGTGCCAGGGGTTCCTACTCCAGCTGGATCTCTACCTGGCGACCGTTCACCCGGCTCCTTCGGGACGCGAGAGTGTAAACGCCCTCATCTCCTGTCTATCTGGGAAAGCACTTGAATGGGCCAACGCCGTCTAGGGAAGGGAAGGAGCGACGTTGGATAACTATGAGGATTTCAGGTGTCCCTGCAGGTGTCCCTGCAGGCTAGCTGCTGACGAACGTCCTCGTGTAGACTACACCTGTAGTGGTCGATCAGGGCCCGCTCATTCCATCCCGCGCCGGGTGGTTTTCGATCATCCACCTGAAGGGAGAGCAGGCAGGAGAACGCTTGTTTCATCTTCATCTCGCTTGCACCCGACTCACCCAGAGCTAACTGTTGCTCACATGTTTGTGTTCATAGAATTTCCATAGAGTTTTCCCCGCATTCCCAGCATAAGGCGCTAGTAGATTCAGGTGCAGCTGGGAACTTTAATGATCGTTCGTTTGCACATAGTTTAGGGTTCCCTATTGTTCCTGTTGTTTTGCCCTTCCCTGTGCACGCCTTAGATAGTCGACCATTAGGGTCAGGGCCACCGCTCCCCTATGCATGATAACGCAGGAGGGTCATGAAGAGAGAATTAAACTCTTATTGATTCTCCTGCGTTGCCCGTGGTGCTGGGCCTGCCCTGGTTGGCCTATCATGACTCCACTATTTTGTAGCAACAGAGGGCTCTCAAGGGATGGTCACGTAAGTGCTCGGTGAAGGTGTGTAGGTGTTTCCATAGGTGCAACTACGGTGGAAAGTAAAAACCAGGTCTCCACCTAGCACATCCCCTCTGAATATGCTGATTTGGCTCTCGCCTTCTGTAAAAAGAAGGCGACTCAATTACCACCCCATCGACGGGGGGATTGTGCGATAAATCCCCTGGTAGACGCAGTCACGTGTGTCCTCTGTCACAGGAGCAGACGGCGGCTATGGAAACATATGTCTCTGAATCTCTGGGACAGGGATACATTCAGCCTTCCACTTCACCTGCCTCCTCGAGTTTCTTTATTGTGAAGAAGAAGGATGAAGGTTTATGCCCGTGTATTGACTATCGAGGTATCAATCAGATCACTGTGAGGTACAGTTACCCGCAACCTCTCATAGCCAGTGTGATTGAGTTAATGCACGGGGCACGCTTCTTCACAAAATTGGGTCTCAGGAGCACTTACAATCTGGTGCGTATCCGGGAGGAAGATCAGTAGAAGACAACTGGACACTGGGGGGGGGGGGGCACTCTGGGCACTATGAGTACCTCGCCTTGCCGTACGGGTTGATGAGTGCTCCAGCAGTCTTCCAATCCTTTGTAGACAATATTTTCAGGGACCTGCATGGGCAGGGTGTAGTGGTGTATATTGATGACATTTTGATATACTCCTCTACATGCGCCGAGCATGTGTCCCTGGTGCGCAGGGTGCTTGGTCGACTGTTGGAGCATGACCTGTACGTCAAGGCTGAGAAATGTCTGTTCTTTCAACAGTCCATCTCTTTCCTAGGGTACTGCCTTTCCGAGTCAGGGGTGGAGATGGAAAGTGACTGCATTTCAGCCGTGCGTAATTGGCCGACTCCAACCACAGTAAAGGAGGTGCAGCGGTTCTTAGGGTTTGCCAACTACTACCGGAGGTTTATCCGGGGCTTTGGTCAAGTAGCCGCTCCCATTACCTCATTGCTGAAGGGGGGACCGGTGAGACTGCAGTGGTCAGCTGGGGCAGACAGGGCTTTTGGTCACCTGAAGGCTCTATTTACCTCAGCTCCTGTGCTGGCTCATCCTGATCCCTCCTTGGAATTTATAGTGGAGGTGGATGCGTCCGAGGCTGGCATAGGAGCTGTGCTGTCTCAGCGCTCGGGTACGCCACCAAAACTCTGCCCCTGTGCTTTCTTTTCGAAGAAGCTCAGCTTGGTGGAGCGTAACTATGATGTGGAGGACCGGGAGCTGTTGGCTGTCGTCAAGGCTCTGAAGGCGTGGAGGCATTGGCTTGAGGGGGCTAAACACCCTTTTCTCATTTGGACTGACCACCCCAATCTGGAGTACATCCGGGCGGCGAGGAGAATGAACCCTCGCCAGGCCAGGTGGGCCGTGTTTTTCACCCGTTTTGTTTTCACCCTATCATACAGACCAGGTTCCCAGAACGCTAAGGCAGACGCACTTTCCCGAATGTATGATACAGAGGAGCGGTCTACGGATCCCAATCCCATACTTCCGGCATCTTGCCTGGTGGCACCAGTGGTGTGGGAAGTGGATGCGGAAATCGAGCGGGCCAGCACTCCCCCCCAGTGTCCAGTTGCACGTCTGTACGTTCCGTCTGCTCTCTGCGGCCGTTTGATTTGTTGGGCTCACACGTCACCCTCCTCTGGTCATCCTGGCATCGGGCGGACAGTGCACTGTCTTAGTGGGAAGTACTGGTGGTCTACCCTGGCTAAGGATGTGAGGGTTTCTGTTTTCTCCTGCTCAGTGTGCGCCCAGTGCAAGGCACCTAGACACCTGCCCCGAGGGAAATTACAACCCCTACCCATTCCACAACGGCTCTGGTCACACCTATCGGTGGATTTCTTGACGGATCTTCCTCCGTCAAGGAAACACCACGATCCTGGTCATTGTGGATCGGTTTTCTGCCATCTCCTGCCGTCTCCTTCCTTTGCTCGGTCTCCCTATGGCCCTACAGACTGCGGAGTCCCTGTTCACACACGTCTTCCAGCACTACGGGGAGCCTGAGGATATGGTTTCTGATCGGGGTCCCCAGTTCATGTCCAGGGTATGGAGGGCTTTCAAGGAACGTCTGGGGGTCTCGGTCAGCCTGACCTCGGGTTTTCACCCCGGGAGTAACGGAAGGTGGAGAGAGTTAACCAGCATGTGGTTAGGATTCTGAAGTCCTATTGCCAGGACCGGCCGTGGGAGTGGGCGGCTTTCATCCCCTGGGCAGAGATGGCCCAATACTCACTCCGCCACACCTCCACTAACCTATCTGCTTTCCAATAGGTACTAGGTTATCAGCCAGTTCTGGCAACGTGGCATCAGAGCCAGATCGAGGCACCCGCGGTGGATGGATGGTTTCGGCGCTCGGAGGAGACATGGAAAGCTGCCCATGTGCACCTGCAACAGGCCATCAGGCGGCAGAAGGCGAGCGCCGACTGCCACCGCAGTGAGGCCCCGGTGTTCGCAACGGGGGACCGGGTCTGGCTCTCGACCCTAAACCTGCCCCTCCGCCTGCCCTGCCGGAAGCTTGGTCTGCGGTTTGTGGGGCCATTTAAAGTCCTGAGGATACTGAACGAGGTTTGTTATAGATTACAGCTCCCGCTGATTACCGTATTAACCCCTCATTCCATGTGTCTCTCCTCAGGCCGGTGGTGGCTGGTCCGCTCCAGGAATTTGAGGTGCGGGAGGTTCCTCCGCCCCCTCTGGACATCGAGGGGCCCCCGGCGTATGCTGTTCGAGCCATCATGGACTCAAGGCACCTGGCGAGGGGCCTTCAGTACCTCGTGGAGTGGGAGGGGTACGGTCCGGAGGAGAGATGCTGGGTGCCGGTGGAGGACATTCTGGACCCTTCGTTACTGCGGGACTTTCACCGTCTCCACCCTGATCGTCCTGCGCCTCGTCCTCCGGGTTGTCCCCGAGGCCGGTGTCGGCGCGCTGCTGGAGCCACGTGTCAAGGGGGGGGGGGTGTACTGTCACGACTTCCGCTGAAGTTGGTGCCTCTCCTTGTTCGGGAGGCGTTTGGTGGTCAACGTCACCGTTTTTCTAGTCACCACCGATCCTTGTTTCATTTTCGATTTGTTTTGTCTTCATTATACACAATTAGTTTCCATTCCAATATCATTGTTCCCTATTTAACCCTCTGGTTTCCCCCTTGGTTTTGTGCGTGTTTGTTAATGTCAAGTTGTCTCGTTTTGTGACCTGGATTATTTTGTCTCCTCTATGGAATATTGTTTTTGAGTAAAGTAACGGTTATTACTCATCTCTGTGTCCTGCGCCTGACTCCGTCTTACCCGCATCACCTAAACATATGACACACTCCCACAAATTGGGGGAAACCCCCCAAAAATCCCCAGTGTAAAAGAGCCAACTTCATTGTCAATTTTTTGTTGTACAGAAATAACAAAACTCAAGTCACACACTTATCAAGAGAACATCCCTGGTCATCCCTACTGCCTCTGATCTGAATGACTCACTAAACACAAATGCTTGTTTGTAAATTATGTCTGAGTGTGGAGAGTGCCCGTCAATTAAAAAAAACAAGTAAATTGTGCCGCCTGGTTTGCTTAAGAAAAGGAATTTGAAATTGAGTACTTTTTCCACAAATTCCAACTGGGACTATCTCAAGATAGAATACCTCAATTTCGCACTGAACAGAATATTGGTAATCTGCTCACTATTTGACAAAGTTTAGTGTGTTGGTGTGTTGTATACATACATTAGATACTGGACCACAGTACTCTAAGTGAGATAAAGGGTGAGTCGACAGTTACCTGTTTCTGGCAGTGATACTGAGCACTCACCGAGCTGGACTACCAGAGGAAAGAGGGGTGAGTGGCCGGGACCTGAACCTGACCGGAGCACCCACTCTGGGACTGAGCTAAGTAGAGAGCCTAGGTGTAGCCTAGCATTGATCCTAGCACTCAGGCCAGGGTTTATTACATTGACAGTAAAATAATATGCTTGACAGTGGATTGTGTCATTTGCTAACACAACTGGAGACACCTCCTCAGCTAGAATAAGAGTGTACAGGAGCAGTTGCTAACTAAATGTAAGTAACTTTGGCTAGCTAACAGAGATGCTAGTTCTTGGTCCCAAGAAACAAAGAGATCTTCTGTTGGATCTGACAATTAATCTTGATGGTTGTACTGTCATCTCTAATAAAACTGTGAAGGACCTCGGCGTTACTCTGGACCCTGATTTCTCTTTTGATGAACATATCAAGAATATTTCAAGGACAGCATTCTTAAATTCTTCGTAAAATTGCAAAAATCTGAAACTTTCTGTCCAAAAATGATGCAGTAAAATTGACCTCTTAAGGATCCGCCCCTTTTTTCCAATTTTTGCCTAAAATGACATACCAAAATCTAACCTTCCTGTAGCTCAGGCCCTGAACCAAGGAAATGCATTTTCTTGGTACCATTTGAAAGGAAACACTTTGACACTTGTGTAAATGTGAAAAAAATGTAGGAGAATATAACACAATATATCTGGTAAAAGATAATACAAAGAAAAAACCAACCGTTCTTTTGTATTTTTTTGTATCATCATCTTTGAAATACAAGAGAAAGGCCATAATGTATTATTCCAGCCCAGATGCAATTTAGATTTTGGCCACTAGATGGCATCAGTGTATGTGCAACATTTTAGACTGATCCAATAAACCATTGCATTTCTGTTCAAAATGTTGTATCAAGACTGCCCAAATGTGCCTAATTTGTTTATTAATAACTTTTCATGTTCAAAATTGTGCACTCTCCTCAAACAATATGATGGTATTATTTCACTGTAATAGCTACTGTAAATTGCACAGTGCAGTTATATTAACAAGATTTTAACCTTTCTGCCAATATCAGATATGTCTATGTCCTGGGAAATTTTATTGATAGTTACAACCTCATGCTAATCGCAATAACCTACGTTAGCTCAACCATCCCGAGGAAGGGACACCGAGCCCGAAGATTATTTTAATCCATGCTTTTGTCACTTCTAGATTAGACTACTGCAGTGCTCTACTTTCCGGCTACATGGATAAAGCACTAAATAAACTTCAATTAGTGCTTAACACGGCTGCTAGAATCTTGACAAGAACCAAGAAAATGTATCATATTACTCCAGTGCTAGCTTCTCTACACCGGCACGACTAACCTACAAAGCATTACATGAGCTTGCTCCTACCTATCTTTCCGATTTGGTCCTGCCGTACATACCTACAAGTACGCTACGATCACAAGATGCAGGCCTCCTTACTGTCCCTAGAATTTCTAAGCAAACAGCTGGAGGCAGGACTTTCTCCTATAGAGCTACATTTTTATGGAATGGTCAGCCTATCCATGTGAGAGACGCAGACTGGGTCTCAACCTTTAAGTCTTTATTTAAGACTCATCTCTTCAGTAGGTCCTATGATTCAGTGTAGTCTGGCCCAGGGGTGTGAAGGTGAACGGAAAGGCACTGGGGCGACAAACCGCCCTTGCTGTCTCTGCCTGGCCGGTTCCCCACTCTCCACTGGGATTCTCTGTCTCTAACACTATTACGGTGGCTGAGTGCGATTCCTGGTGCTCTTCCATGCCGTCCCTAGGAGGGGTGCGTCACTTGAGTGGGTTGAGTCACTGACGTGATCTTCCTGTCCGGGTTGGCACCCCCCTTGGGTCTGTGTCGTGGGGGAGATCTTTGTGGGCTATTTTCAGCCTTGTCTCAGGGTCGTAGGTTGGTGGTGCGGGGGCTGTGCTTTGGCAAAGTGGGTGGGGTTATATCCTGCCTGTTTGGCCCTGTCCGGGGGTATCGTTGGACAGGGTCACAGTGTCTCCTGACCTCTCTTGTCTCAGCCTAAGTCTTATATCTGGAGTTTTATCCGGTGTCCTATGTGAATTTAAGTATGCTCCCTCTAATAGTCTCTTTCTATTTCTCTCTTTCTCTTTCTTCTTCTAGCTCTCTTTCTCTCTCTCTTCTCTCGGAGGACCTGAGCCCTAGGATCATGCCTCAGGACTACCTGGCCTGATGACTCCTTGCTGTCCCCAGTCCGCCTGGTCATGCTGCTGCTCCAGTTTCAACTGTTCTGCCTGCTGCTATGGAACCCTGACCTGTTCACTGGACGTGTTACCTCGTCCCGGACCTGCTGTTTTGGACTCTCTCTCTACCGCACCTGCTGTATCTAACTCTGAATGATCGGCTATGAAAAACCAACAGACATTTACTCCTGAGGTGCTGACCTGTTGCACCCTCCACAACCATTGGGAATATTATTATCTGACCCTGCTGGTTATCACTACTTTGGATGGTTCTGATCTAGAATATGTGGACAACTACAAATACCTAGGTGTCTGGTTAGACTGTAAACTCTCTTTCCAGACCCACATTAAGCATCTCCAATCCAAAATTTAAATCTCGAATCGGCTTCCTATTTCGCAAACAAAGCATCCTTCACTCATGCTGCCAAACATACCCTCATAAAACTGACTATTCTACCGATCCTCAACATCGGCGTTGTCATTTACGAATTAACCTCCAACACTCTACTCAAAAAATTGGATGCAGTCTATTACAGTGCCATCCGTTTTGTCACCAAAGCCCCATATACTACCCACCACTGCGACCTGTACGCTCTCGTTGGCTGGCCCTCGCTTCATTCTCGTAGCCAAACCCACTGGCTCCAGGTCATCTACAAGTCTTTGCTAGCTAAAGCCACGCCTTATCTCAGTTCACTGGTCACCATAGCAGCACCCACCCGCAGCACTCGCTCCAGCAGATATATTTCACTGGTCACCCTCAAAGCCAATTCCTGCTTTGGCCGCCTTTCCTTCCAGTTCTCTGCTGCCAATGACTGGAACAAACTGCAAGGATCACTGAAGAAGGAGACTCTTATCTCCCTCACTAACTTCAAGCACCAGCTGTCAGAACAGCTCACAGATCATTGCACCTGTACATAGCTCATCTGTAAATAGCCCATCCTACCCATACTGTATTTATTTATTTATTTTGCTCCTATGCACCTCAGTATCTCTACTTGCACATTCATCTTCTGCACATCTATCACTCCAGTGTTTAATTGCTATATCGTAATTACCTCACCACTATGGCCTATTTTATTGACTTACCTCCCTTATCTTACCTCATCTGAACACTGTATATTTATATTTTTTCTGCTGTGTTATTGACTGTATGTTTGTTTATGCCATGTATGTGACAAACTGCTTTGCTTTATCTTGGCCAGGTGGCAGTTGTAAAGGAGAACTGGTTCTCAACTAGCCTACCTGGTGAAATAAAGGTGAAATAAAAATACATCTATGAACGTTTGAACTTCTATCTACACCCGGCACAGCCAGAAGAGGACTGGCCATCCCTCAGAGCCTGGTTCCTCTAGGTTTCTTCCTACGGAGATTTTCCTAGCCACCATGCTTCTACGTCTGCATTGCTTGCTGTTTGGGGTTTTAGGCCGGGTTTCTGTACAGCACTTTGTCACATCGGCTAATGTAAAAAGGACTTCATAAATACATTTGATTGATTAATTCACTATTTACAGCTAGTTAGCTACTATACCTTTTTTTGCTACCAAATGTACAGTGCATTCGGAAAGTATTCAGACCCCTTGAGTTTTTACACATTTTGTTACGTTACAGCCTTATTCTAAAATTGCTTAAATATTTTTTCCCCCTTATCAATCTACACACAATACCCCATAATGACAAAGCAAAAGCAGGTTGAGAAATGTTTGCAAATGTATTACAAATAAAATTCAAGGGGTCTGAATACTTTCTGAATGCACTGTATGCTGGCTTAAACTGGTAGATTTAAGTGGTGATGCCACTAATGTTCACATTTTGACATTTGTGACTTATCCACTTTCCAAGCACACAGGGTGATTAGACTAGCTCTTGGGATAGTGTTTGTAGGCTAGTTCTAGCGTTTACCTTACTCCCTAGGCCTGTACAAGCTAAGACTTAGGCTAGTGTTAAGCCTTATTGTGAAGCTAGTGTTTAATATCCTAAAGACAACACCATAAACTCCACAAACAAGTAGTTGAAGAAAAAGGGATGGAGATAAGGATGCTCACATAAACAACTAAATCACATTTAGACTGCACTTCACCAAATGAATAGAAGATGTGAATAATTGTAGAAAAAGTAAAGGACCAACCTCTGCTTGCTTGCGCCACATGTCCAGGTTCTTGCGTTGAGCTTTGGAGAAATGGTCCCATGCCTTTTGTTTGGAAGCAGCGTGGAATACAGACACAATCTGCTCAACTGTGGCAGGGGATGCAGGAAGAGAGGGGAAGGAGCAGAGGAGTGAGAAAGTAGAATCAGGTAGGAAGGCAGGTATGTTCATGTTGATGTGTTTTCAATGTTCTATTCGGCTCTATAGTACAGTCTGTTCTGGGTCAGTGTCTAGAGTGGGGGAGGTGGGATGGGGTGGAGAAGGAACCCACCATATCTCAAGGTGACCACAGAGCGCCTGTCCTAAAACACAAGACGGTGCTGAAAGCTACAGGAGGACCAGACTAATACCAGCAGGCTCCTATCTGTTTCACTTGCTGTGGCAATGTAAACATATGTTTATAGCCCATTAAATTGAATTGAATTGAATTGAGAGAAAGAGAAAGAGGGAAACGAGCGAGAGAGAGAGAAAAACTGCTTTATTTCAGGGCTGGAGGAGGAGGGAGTAGAGGGGCTGCTGAGAGACATTTGTCTGTTTATGACTCCATCACACCTTTGACAGACTACCAGGGTTAGTCTTAAAGGTCCTATAAAGACATTTTTACAGTTACTTACTATAATTGTTTTCAATTAAAATGCTCAAAAATAAACAAGAATTAGCTTAATAGCTAAGAGCAATTCCTCAAGCAGGAATTTTGCTAGGACTTGTATGGGAGTGGTCTGCGTGGGGAAGGGAAAACTGAAATCTAGCTGTTATTGTCAGAGGTTTGGAACTGTCTTTCTTATTGGTTTATTAACTAATTTACCATCTGGTGATGTCACCAGGCAGGCTAAGACTCCATCCCACCAAAACAGGCTGAAATTTCACGCAGCCTTTTTTTCAAACAGCTCTTACACTAAAAGGGAAATATTATAATTTGTATGATTTCACAGTATTATTCCAACCTAATGGTGTGGAAATATATATAAAACACAGGAAATAAAATTTTATACTAATTATCTGAGCGTTTGTTTGTGTGTGTGTAATTATCACTCACCTGTTGATGTCAATGGAACAGCCACACATTCATAGATTGTACCAGGCAATAATTTATTTTGGTCCCATATCAATAGCAAGGGCTGTACAATAACTCACAACACACAATAGATAACTTTATCAAGCATGAAAACTTCCCCAGTGTCACTGCAGCTGAAGATGGCAAACATCACTAAGGCAAAATGCTCCTTTGGTGTGTTTGTGGACAGGCCATGTTGAGGGACTCTGTTTTTGTCAGAGGGGTCTTAATGAAACCCCTGGGGAAGTGAATAAGGCCACCAGAGTTGTGGCCTCGGCAGAGATGTAGAGAAGGAGGGAGAGAGGGAAGGAAGCAAGGAAGGAAGGAAAGAGTGTGTCTAGATCAATAGTGGCTTTCAGAATCATCTAATTTGATTGGAGAGATAGATGGGGAAGGCAGGGGAGAGTAAAGTGTCCAAGGGTGTGGCCTCGCCTTTTTATGTATGTGTGTGAGTCAGAGAGATAGCTGATGGATAAGTGCATGTTCTTCTGTGTTTTTTGCAGGGATCCAGCTAGGGCTATGTGTGTGCACATGCCAGTATTTCTACTGTAAATGAGACCATTCACTATCTGTCAGGCAGGTTAATCTCCTAGATGAAATATGCTGCGGCATGTAGACCGAGTGCCATCCACCAAACATGATGTATGCTGATCCAAATCCAACTGTGAAATGATTGTCATCTTCTATAAACATCATCCTGAGCGAAATATGAAGCAGGGCGCTGTGGTTCATAAATCCTTCAGCTGCGAATGGATCTCATTGAACTGAGAGGAGATTTCTGTTCTCTGACATTCATGAATAGAGCCTGTTTAAGTCCAAACGGCACCACATTCCCTATGCGGGGCACTACTTTTGACCAGGGCCCATATGTATAGTTTAGTGCACTATAAAGGGAATTGGATGCCATTTGGGATGCATACTCTGTTTGAATAACTTGCTTCAGAGCAGAAAGGAGCATTGTTAAGGGCTTTTTCTAAAGGTACCATTCAACATAAGGTGACAACTACCAATGCCAAATGGAGGAATGTGTGATATTGCATTATATTGCATTTGGAAAAAATAAAGTCTATGGATTCCAATGTGCAGCTGTAAGAAAGTCTGGTAAATGTGGATGTGGCTTTTGTTCACAGAACGACAGTGTGAACCTACCTCCCAGGACACCAAACTCTGTGTTTACATTTGTATGTGTGGAACTGCAGAGAAAGACAAACTCATGAATACAACTAAGTGTTTGTGTGGATTATTGTGATGGAGGATGGTGACAACGATAGAGAGAGAGAGAGAGAGAGAAAGAGAGAGAGAGAGAGAAAGAAGAGAAGAGAAGAGAAGAGAAGAGAAAGAGAGAGAGAGAGAGAAGAGAGAGAGAGAGAAGAGAAGAGAAGAGAAAGAGAGAGAGAGAGAGAAGAGAGAGAGAAAGAGAGAGAGAGAGAAAGAAGAGAAGAGAAGAGAAGAGAAAGAGAGAGAGAGAGAGAGAGAAGAGAGAGAGAAGAGAGAGGGGGGGATACCCACTTTGCTCTTTCCAATATTTGTATTACTGTATAAACAGGAACCGATTATGTGGTATATCCCAATATCCATACTAACACAGTACTCAGTATGCACACTACTGTAAGTGGTCTATCACCAAAGATATCTGAACTCATACATGCTCTTAGCATTGGCAGTTGTGAATCATTAATATGACTCATTTCATTTCTTCCTTCAGACCCAGTTGTTTTCATGTAGAGAGGTGTTACTTACTTTGATTCTATGGCTGAGTGGGTTCTTTCAGATGAGCTGTCCACAGACCAATACAGGCTAAAGTTAACCAGAGACGTTTGGAGCCTACACAGCATACCCCATAGAGTGTTAGCTTTCTGAAAGGCAAAAGCCTAAAGCCCTGTCCAGAAACAACCCCTAGCACTTGTGGAGATCTGAAGGAATCACATAGGTATAATCAATATGGTCATACAGTAGCTCCATCTTGCAGTCTTGATTGGCTGAGTGGAGTTTTCATTATGTGGCTTATAGCTTTCCAATCCTTACACAAGTGCCTTGAAGTTAGGGGCTAGGAGTTGTTTTTGCATTCAGCCAATGTGACACAACCACAGGTGAACCTATTACTCCCTGGCCATGGACATACAGGTACAGTGCCTTGCAAAAGTATTCGGCCCCCTTGAACTTTGCGACCTTTTGCCACATTTCAGGCTTCAAACATAAAGATATAAAACTGTATTTTTTTATGAAGAATCAACAACAAGTGGGACACAATCATGAAGTGGAACAACATTTATTGGATATTTAAAACTTTTTTAACAAATAGATAATAAAATTATTCAGCCCCTTTACTTTCAGTGCAGCAAACTCTCTCCAGAAGTTCAGTGAGGATCTCTGAATGATCCAATGTTGACCTAAATGACTAACGATGATAAATACAATCCACCTGTGTGTAATCAAGTCTCCGTATAAATGCACCTGCACTGTGATAGTCCGTCAAAAGCGCAGAGAGCATCATGAAGAACAAGGAACACACCAGGCAGGTCCGAGATACTGTTGTGAAGAAGTTTAAAGCCGGATTTGGATACAAAAAGATTTCCCAAGCTTTAAACATCCCAAGGAGCAGTGTGCAAGCGATAATATTGAAATGGAAGGAGTATCAGACCACTGCAAATCTACCAAGACCTGGCCTCCCTCTAAACTTTCAGCTCATACAAGGAGAAGACTGATCAGAGATGCAGCCAAGAGGCCCATGATCACTCTGGATGAACTGCAGAGATCTACAGCTGAGGTGGGAGACTCTGTCCATAGGACAACAATCAGTCGTATATTGCACAAATCTGGCCTTTATGGAAGAGTGGCAAGAAGAAAGCCATTTCTTAAAGATATCCATAAAAAGTGTCGTTTAAAGTTTGCCACAAGCCACCTGGGAGACACACCAAACATGTGGAAGAAGGTGCTCTGGTCAGATGAAACCAAAATTGAACTTTTTGGCAACAATGCAAAACGTTATGTTTGGCGTAAAAGCAACACAGCTCATCACCCTGAACACACCATCCCCACTGTCAAACATGGTGGTGGCAGCATCATGGTTTGGGCCTGCTTTTCTTCAGCAGGGACAGGGAAGATGGTTAAAATTGATGGGAAGATGGATGGAGCCAAATACAGGACCATTCTGGAAGAAAACCTGATGGAGTCTGCAAAAGACCTGAGACTGGGACGGAGATTTGTCTTCCAACAAGACAATGATCCAAAACATAAAGCAAAATCTACAATGGAATGGTTCAAAAATAAACATATCCAGGTGTTAGAATGGCCAAGTCAAAGTCCAGACCTGAATCCAATCGAGAATCTGTGGAAAGAACTGAAAACTGCTGTTCACAAATGCTCTCCATCCAACCTCACTGAGCTCGAGCTGTTTTGCAAGGAGGAATGGGAAAAAAAATCTCTCGATGTGCAAAACTGATAGAGACATACCCCAAGCGACTTACAGCTGTAATCGCAGAAAAAGGTGGCGCTACAAAGTATTAACTTAAGGGGGCTGAATAATTTTGCACGCCCAATTTTTCAGTTTTTGATTTGTTAAAAAAGTTTTAAATATCCAATAAATGTCATTCCACTTCATGATTGTGTCCCACTTGTTGTTGATTCTTCACAAAAAAATACAGTTTTATATCTTTATGTTTGAAGCCTGAAATGTGGCAAAAGGTCGAAAAGTTCAAGGGGGCCGAATACTTTCGCAAGGCACTGTATATATAATCTACCAATGTGGTATATATAATCTACAGGTATATATAATCTACCAATATAATCTACCACCACCAGACAGCTTTAGAGACAAACACATGAACCTACCTTCTTTATCCACTATCAACCCTTCCTGAAACATACTGGTGAAACACAGCATGCTTTTATTTGACTGTCATTCTGTATGTCTGTTATGTCCAGTGTGAGAAGAAACTGTCTGTGGAATATCAATGATGAGACAATATGAGGCTGCATGAACTCAATGTCAATCTGTGATGTTCACCACTGAAATGTCATGCAGCTAATTACAATGCCATGCTATTGCTAACCCGTCACAGGCTGCATGAAACCTCCTGTATGTGTGTGTGTGTGTGTGTGTGACGGTCCTATATATTTTTTCTCTCCAACCCCCCAGTGTGTGTGTGTGACGGTTGTGTTAAATATTTGTTTTTGTATGCCGGCTGTCAAAGCTGTGAGGTACAGAGAGGCTGTCACCGAGCAAGGTGAAGCAGGTTTCTAAAACTAGATTATTTTCTGCTCCCTTTGGGATGTTGTCTCCTGGTGAACAGTTGCTAGACAGAGAAAGAGAGACAGGAATAAAGAGGAGAGAGAGAGTGAGTGAGTGGCCATTCTGGGCCTAATGATGGTGGGCTAAGAGAGGTAGCTAACAGCTCCATAAATAACCTGTTCAATGTTATTGCTGCCATCACTGGCCTTTACCAGGCAAACTGCCCCAAATCTACTCCTACAAAGAGTCATCCCATAGAGTGGGTCTTCAGAAGTGCTATCATCTGTTTGTGTGCAGCCATTCATGTGTGTGAGTGTGTTTGCAGAAAATACCATCTCTGTTCCATGTCCCTGGGTATTTAATCCATCATGTATGGAGCACTGACCTGGAACTTGTGAACTTGTGACATGAAAATCACTTGAGGGTTGAGAACGTTTAGAGGGACAATGTGACGTTGCTTCAAAGGGAATGCCACAAGTGGTTTTATGTTGACCCTTACCCTGTTGTGTGGGACATGGTTCTCTCTCTCTCTCTGTGTGTGTGTGTGTGTGTGGTGTGTGTGGTGTGTGGTGTGTGGTGTGTGGTGTGTGGTGTGTTGTGTGTTGTGTGTTGTGTGTTGTGTGTTGTGTGTTGTGTGTGTGTGTGTGTGTGTGTGTGTGTGTCAGCCTGGTGTGTACTCACATTGTGCCAGGATGCCAGACAGGGCGGTCTTGAACTTGTCCTTGGCCACCTCCAACTCCTTCTCGTGGGCGGCCTTGTGACTCATCAGCTGGCGGATGTGGCTGTTGGACGACTGGATCATTGAGTAGAAGTTGTTGGCGTTACGACGGTTCACCTCACCTCGTTCCACCCAGGTCAGCAGCACGTTTACCGCCTCCGCAAAAGCTGCCTCATCTGAGGAGAGGGTTAAAGGAAAGTTTGCACAAAACGATCTCCACAAACGAACAACATTGATAAATAATATCCTCATTAAATGTTCTTATTTCAAACATATTTAACTACAGTATACTGAACAAAAATATAAAAACGCAACAATTTAAAAGATTTGACTGAACTACAGTTTATAGAAGGAAATTAGTCAATTTAAATAAATACATTAGGCCCTAATCTATGGATTTCACATTACTGGGCAGGGCACTGCCATGGATGGGCCTGGGAGGACATAGGCCCACCCACCGGGGAGCCAGGTCCAGCCAATCAGAATGAGTTCTTTATTACAGACAAAAATATTCTTCACCACACATCGCCTGTAGTTGTGAGACCGGTTGGATGTACTGCCAAAATCTCTTAAACGACGTTGGAGGTGGCTTATGGCAACAGCTCTGGTGGACATTCCAGCAGTCAGCATGCCAATTGCACGCTCCCTCAAAACTGGTGGCATTGTGTTTTGTGACAAAACTGCCTTTTATTGTCTCCAGTACAAGGTGCACCTGTGTAATGATCATGCTGTTTAAACAGCTTCTTGATATGCCACACCTGTCAGGTGGATGGATTATCTAGGCAAAGGAGAAATGCTCACTAACAGGGATGTAAACAAATTTGTGCACGAAATTGTAGCGAAATAAGCTTTTCTTGTGCGTATGGAACATTTCTGGGATCTTTTATTTCAGCTCATGAAACAGAGGACCAACACTTTACATGTTCCATTCATATTTTTGTTTTGTATAGTTGAAACTAGACATTTATTTTCAAACTTTATACTCAGAGGCAGAACTTTAAAGCTCTTTCTAACTTTGGGGAAAACTTTAGAGGAAAAACATCATGCTGGTATGAGTTGAGGGGTAGCTAGCTAGATAGTTAGCGGAGTCCGATTTGAAGTAGTGTTGCTTAGCTTGGGATCTGTTTGGTTTAACTACCCATAAGGAGTCAACTTCACTGAATGTAACAAATGTATATAAGTACTGCTTTGATTATAATCACATCACAATGCATACATTTCACCAAAGCTTGTTAAAAGGATGACATAACACTGATGGTCATGTTACGCCTGGCATCACTTGAAGAGTGACTAGCAAGGATGGAGAGTGGACAGCAGGATCATGAAACAACAAGTTACCTCTTCTTGAAACAGTTGCTGCCACTCAAGCAGTAGAAATAGTTACAAACAATGTGAAAAAACTAACAAAATAGCACGGTTGGTTAAGAGCCCATAAAACGATACGACACAATACCATACATATACACCGGGCTCCAAAATTACTGGCAATGCACAAACAATACTTAAAAAATATAAACAATATAATTATAGAGAAACTCAAAATACCAACATGTGAGAAATACTGTACTTTATTAATGTTTCAATGGAACCAACCAAAATCATACAATTATTTAATACAAAATACATTTCACCAAAATCAAGGTTTCATCATTATTGGCACTCCTCATTTAGTACTTAGTGCAACCACCTCTGGCAAGGATTAGATCATGGAGTCTTTTCCTGTTATGTTTGACAACGTTAAGGAACACATTTGGAGGGATTTTGGATCATTCGTCTATGCAAATCCTTTCAAGATCCTTCACATTCTTGGCCTATGCGCATATCAACTGCCCTCTTCAACTCAGCACACAGGTTTTCAATTGAATTGAGGTCCGGCGACTGAGATGGCCATGGCAGAACATTGATTTTGTTGTCACAGATTCATTTCTGTGCGGATCTTGAGGTATGTTTTGGGTCATTGTCTTGTTGGAAAGTCCACCTACGGCCAAGTCCCAGCCTTCTGGCAAAGGCAACCAGATTGTCAGCCAAAATTGCCCGATATTTAACCAGTGCCCCTGGACCTCCAGAATTAAAACAGCCCCAAAACATCACTGACCCACCATCCTATTTCACTGTGGGTATGAGGTGTCTCTCGTTGTATGCATCTCTATTTCGACGCCAAACATGCCGATGCTGTATCTGAACAAAATGTTCAATTTTGGTCTCATCTGACCTGAGCACCTTCTTCCAGTCATAATTTAAATGACGTTTGGCAAACTCCAAACGCTTGCGTCTGTGTCTTGGGGTCAGAAAGTGCTTTCTTCTGGCAACCATGGTGTCCGATGGTACTTTTTGGAACCTGGTGACCCCAAGATGCCTCCAAGGCCTGCAATTCTTTCACAGTGATTCTTGGGGATTTTGTTGTTTCTCTCACTATCCTCCTCCCTATCCTGGGGGCAAAACGCATTTGCTTCCTTTACCCGTGAGGTTTTCAACTGTTCCATATTATTATTATTTTTTAAGAATTGTCCTGACAGTGCTCGGTGGTGTATTCAATTGTTTGTGGATCTTCTTTTAGCCATTACCAAATTTATGAAGTTCTACAACCATCTGTCTCTTTTGAACAGCCAGTTATTTGGTTTTCTTCATGGTGTTGGATGACAAAGGGATATTGCATGTGTGTTAACTCATTTTTATACCCTAGTGAAACAGGAAGTGATGTAATGGCTCAATATAGTTCCTTAAGACTTAGATAAACTTAAATAAGTGGAATTTAACTCCTTGTTTAATTTTGGTAGATATTATTTACAATAATCTTTAAGGGTGCCATTAATTGGGGCGGCAGGTAGCCTAGTGGTTAGAGTGTTGGCCTAGTAACCGAAAAGTTGCCAGATCAAATCCTTGAGCTGACAAGGTAAAAATCTGTTGTTCTGCCACTGAACAGGGCAGTTAACCCACTGTTCCTAGGCCATCACTGAAAATAAGAATTTGTTCTTAACTGACTTGCCTAGTGAAATAAAATTGTGAAACCTTGATTTGGAGGACAATAATTTTTAATTCAATCAATACATGATTTTGGTGGGTTCCATTGAAATGTTAATAAAGTACAGTATTTCTCACATGTTGGTATTTTTAGTTTATCCCTATAATTATATTGTTTATATTTTTTTAAGTATTGTTTGTGCATTGCCAGTCAATGGTGCCAGTAATTTTGGAGCCCACGGTAGCTAAGTTAATAAAAGCTAGCCTGGTTGTGTTAGATAAGGAAATATTTATAAGATAATAAGAGTACGTCACTGCCGGGAGGTGGATGTTGGAGACAATGACAACTGGATGATTGGAGTGGCCAGAAAGTCTGTCCTAAGAAAGGAAGTATCCCCAAAAGAGGATGTCTTTCACTTCAGCAGTGATAAATTCATGAACTTCTTTGAGGAAAAGATCATGATTATTAGAAAGCAAATTACGGACTCCTCTTTAAATCTGCGTATTCCTTCAAAGCTCAGTTGTCCTGAGTCTGCACAACTCTGCCAGGACCTAGGATCAAGAAGAGACACTCAAGTGTTTTAGTACTATATCTCTTGACACAATGATGAAAATAATCATGGCCTCTAAACCTTCAAGCTGCATACTGGACCCTATTCCAACTAAACTACTGAAAGAGCTGCTTCCTGTGCTTGGGCCTCCTATGTTGAACATAATAAACGGCTCTCTATCCACTGGATGTGTACCAAACTCACTAAAACTAGCAGTAATAAAGCCTCTCTTGAAAAAGCCAAACCTTGACCCAGAAAATATAAAAAAAAATATTGGCCTCACTGCCTTCCTGAAGACAAACAATGTATACGAAATTCTTCAGTCTGGTTTTAGACCCCATCATAGCACTGAGACTGCACTTGTGAAGGTGGTAAATTACATTTTAATGGCATCAGACCGAGGCTCTGCATCTGTCCTCGTGCTCCTAGACCTTAGTGCTGCTTTTGATACCATCGATCACCACATTCTTTTGGAGAGATTGGAAACCCAAATTGGTCTACACGCACAAGTTCTGGCCTGGTTTAGATCTTATCTGTCGGAAAGATATCAGTTTGTCTCTGTGAATGGTTTGTCCTCTGATAAATCAACTGGAAATTTCGGTGTTCCTCAAGGTTCCGTTTTAGGACCACTATTGTTTTCACTATATATTTTACCTCTTGGGGATGTCATTCGAAAACTTAATGTGAACTTTCACTGCTATGCGGATGACACACAGCTGTACATTTCAGTGAAGCATGGTGAAGCCCCAAAATTGCCCTCGATAGAAGCATGTGTTTCAGACATAAGGAAGTGGATGGCTGCAAACTGCTTGTTCTAGGTCCCAAGAAACAAAGAGATCTTCTGTTGAATCTGACAGTTAATCTTAATGGTTGTACAGTCGTCTCAAATAAAACTGTGAAGGACCTCTGCGTTACTCTGGACCCTGATCTCTCTTTTGATGAACATATCAAGACCATTTCAAGGACAGCTTTTTTCCATATACGTAACATTGCAAAAATCAGAAACTTTCTGTCCAAAAATGATGCAGAAAAATTAATCCATGCTTTTGTCACTTCTAGGTTAGACTACTGCAATGCTCTACTTTCCGGCTATCCTGATAAAGCACCAAATAAACTTAGTTAGTACTAAATACGTCTGCTAGAATCCTGACTAGAACCCCAAAATTTGATCATATTACTCCAGTGCTAGCCTCCCTACACTGGCTTCCTGTCAAGGCAAGGGCTGATTTCAAGATTTACTGCTAACCTACAAAGCATTACATGGGCTTGCTCCTACCTATCTCTCTGATTTGGTCCTGCCGTACATACCTACACGTACGCTACGGTCACAAGACGCAGGCCTCCTAATTGTCCCTAGAATTTCTAAGCAAACAGCTGGAGGCAGGGCTTTCTCCTATAGAGCTCCATTTTTATAGAATGGTCTGCCTACCCATGTAAAAGACGCAAACTCAAACCTTTAAGTCTTTTACTGAAGACTCATCTCTTCAGTGGGTCATATGATTGAGTGTAGTCTGGCCCAAGAGTGGGAAGGTGAACGGAAAGGCTCTGGAGCAACGAACCGCCCTTGCTGTCTCTGCCTGGACGGTTCCTCTCTTTCCACTGTGATTCTCTGCCTCTAACCCTATTACAGTGGCTGAGTCACTGGCTTACTGGGGCTCTTTCATACCGTCCCTAGGAGGGGTGCGTCACTTGAGTGGGTTGAGTCACTGATGTGATCTTCCTGTCTGGGTTGGCGCCCCCCCTTGGGTTGTGCCGTGGCGGAGATCTTTGTGGGCTATTCTCGGCCTTGTCTCAGGATGGTAAGTTGGTGGTTGAAGATATCCCTCTAGTGGTGTGGGGGCTGTGCTTTGGCAAAGTGGGTGGGGTTATATCCTTCCTGTTTGGCCCTGTCCGGGGGTGTCCTCGGATGGGGCCACAGTGTCTCCTGACCCCTCCTGTCTCAGTCTCCAGTATTTCTGCTGCAGTAGTTTATGTGTCGGGGGCTAGGGTCAGTTAGTTATATCTGGAGTACTTCTCCTGTCCTATTCTGTGTCCTGTGTGAATTTAAGTGTGTTCTCTCTAATTCTCTCTTTCTCGCTTTCTTTCTCTCTCTCGGAGGACCTGAGCCCTAGGACCATGCCTCAGGACTACCTGACATGATGACAACCTTGCTGTCCCCAGTCCACCTGGCCGTGCTGCTGCTCCAGTTTCAACTGTTCTGCCTTATTATTATTTGACCATGCTGGTCATTTATGAACATTTGAACATCTTGGCCATGTTCTGTTATAATCTCCACCCGGCACAGCCAGAAGAGGACTGGCCACCCCACATAGCCTGGTTCCTCTCTAGGTTTCTTCCTAGGTTTTGGCCTTTCTAGGGAGTTTTTCCTAGCCACCGTGCTTCTACACCTGCATTGCTTGCTGTTTGGGGTTTTAGGCTGGGTTTCTGTACAGCACTTTGAGATATCAGCTGATGTACGAAGGGCTATATAAATACATTTGATTTGATTTTGATTTGATTTGATTTTTCGCAACATTATTTAAAGATACAGATGATCGGCGGGGTGCTGGACTGTGGCGAAGGACAAGTATCCTTTACTGATACTGTGAGAAACAAACACATCCACAATTATCAACACAGATTTACTGAAAGGATGTTTCCTTACTTCTATATGGGGGAAAGCCCCACTCTTCCGATTTGACCAGCTAAGGTTTCTGTAACAGGATTAAACAGTAGTCTAATTTAAGATAGTATGAGCACAAGCGAACAGCCAGAGATGTTGTTTCCTTAAAAAAAATGTAAGATAGCACTTCTGTGACATAATGTTTTACTCAATTTGTGACTTTCTAGAGCAGGGATCATCAACTAGATTCAGCCACGGTCCGATTTCTTCATGAGCGGATGGTTAGGGGGCCGGAACATAATTACAAATTATTTGTAGACTGGAAATTAACCGCAAAATGTCCAAACAGATATAATGTTTGACTAAAACATAATAATTTCAAGCCTTGCTTACAATTGAATACGATCAGACGTGTCTTTATATTATGCGTGGGAATACTTTGGAACAGATTTCTTAAATTAAAATCACTTGGAGCTGATTTCCTGGCATTTTTTTAAAGTATTTAATGTCCAACAATTATTATTATTTTGCTCAGAAAACTTGGCGGGGGTAAATCCACAATGGGGAACTCTGATCAAGAGTTTAGGACAAATACACCACAAAGTGTTTTATGTTTGAGAAGAAGAAAACAGACATACTGTAACAATGTGCGGAAGCAAGTTCAGGGAGTAAATACGTTTAATAAATAAATGAACAAAACAAGAAACACGAATAGTGCACCGACATGAAACAGGAACAATGACGACTGGGCAAGAAACTAAAGGGAGTGACATATAAATCAAGGAGGTGATGGAGTCCAGGTGAGTGTCATTATGTGCGTAATGCTGGTGACAGGTGTGCGCCATTACGAGCAGCCTGGTGACCTAGAGGCCGGAGAGGGAGCACACATGACACATATGGGAATTGCTTTTTGGCTTACCGGCTAAAATATTGTTCAATATTAGCTAGCTAGCTAATCTAGCTGGCTTGCTATCAATGTATTTTTCATGCCGGATAGCCTTGCATATTTCAAGGGTAACAGGCTTTCTTATTAGTTTTATAAAACAGATGACCTGCGTCTCCAAAACCTGTTCAGCTGTGTCTTTTATTATCTAACAGAACTAGGCTAGCTATTATTAATTTAGCTAGCTGTATGGACCTCATGTCCGAAGCCTGTTACACCCAATGCCATACGTTCATGGACGCGTTATGAATGATCAAAGGTGTGTCACTTTAACATTCGGAGCAGCACTGGAGAAAAGACATTTACAATGGAAGGACTCTTCTTTTTATGAAGGTTCCATTAACTAGAGACCAGTGAACGAATGGAAGCAATGTGACGATCATGTTTCAGGGAGGAAGGGAGGGTGGGGTAGGAAGGAAGGGAAGGGAAGGATTGGGAAGGGAGGGAGGGAAAGGGAATGAGGGAAAGGGAGGGGAAAGAAGGAAGGGAGGGGAAGGGAGGGGAAGGTAGGGTATAGGAGAGGAGGGGAAGGGAGGGAGGGAGGGGTTGGGAATGTGTGAGAGACTGAAAAGAAGACAGAGTGGAAGATATCGACACTGGGAGAGAAACAGATGGAGAGAGAGTTGAGGTGTTTCTGATTTCCCCCCCCCCCCCCCCACACACACACACATACACAGACAAACACAAACACATACACAGAGAAACACACACAGACAGGTCTGTCAGATGATTTGCATGAATAATTCATCACTGCTTTCGATATTAAACCAAGCTGTCATAACCAGAGGTCCCTGAGGTGTTCATCTGTATCTATAGAATGATGTAAGTTTCCAGGCTCTCCACAGTCACTAGTCCTCCCTACCAACTACAGGTCCATTATCAATACACACACAATATCTACACTTGTCAATTATTGACAATGACAAGGGCCCAATAGAATATCATACTTGGACAAAATTAGCGTTAAGCTGTGAGGCTGTGGCATCTGATAGACATCATTATCACTTACAATGTCCTATAATCCATCTATACAGCTAAGGAGTTAAGGGGCTTATCAAAATATATTAATCATCTCTACAGCTAGGGTGTCACGAATTCCGCCGGTCGTCGTCACCGGCTTTCTAGCTGCCACCGATCTACGTTTATTTTTCTATTTTGTTTTGTCTTGATTGTACACACCTGGTTCCCATTACGTTAATATTATTTTCCCTATTTAACCTTCTGGTTCAAAATATGTTTTGTGCGTGTTTGTTCCTTGTTGAGTGTTAGACTGCTGTGTTATGGTGTGTTTTCCCCCTGCGTGGAATTTATGGTTGTTTCTTTTCGAGTAAAGTACGTGATTTTACTCAGTTCTGTGTCCTGCGCCTGACTCCGTCCTCACCGCTGGACACTGACACCTGACAGGAACACGCACCTAATATGGAATCAGCAGGTGCACCCAGTCGTCCGGTACCAGTGGAGGAACACGTCCAGCAGCACACGACAATGCTCCAACATCTTGGCACAGCAATGGATCGCGTGCTGCTCACCATGGAGCGATGGGAGAGAGGGGGTTTTCCCACACCCCCATCAACACCACAACCCACACCATGGTCCACTCCTCCATCACCTGGATCCAGTGGGATTCTGCTCTCGCTCCCGAGCGCATATGATGGAACGGCTGCCGGGTGCCAGGAGTTCCTGCTCCAGTTGCAGCTCTACCTGGCGACCGTCCACCCGGCTCCCTCGGGATATGAGAGCGTGTCCGGCCTCATCTCCTGTCCGTCGGGGGAACGCTAGTTCGATCTCAGACAGGGGATGAGGAGCGCACAGGAATTCACACTGGACTTCAGGACCCTGGCTGCCAGCGCGGGATGGAATGAGAGGGCCCTGATCAACCATTACAGGTGTAGTCTACGTGAGGACGTTCGTCGGGAGCTGGCCTGCAGGGACACCACCCTTACCCTAGACCAGCTGGTGGATTTATCCATCAGGCTGGATAACCTGTTGGCCACCAGTGGACGTCTGGATCGGGGTCTGTCCATTCCATCCCCCAGCACCTCCGATCCTACACCTATGGAGCTCGGAGGTGCTGCTCTAAGGGTGACCAGGGGGAGGGGGGGGGGGCGTTTCCTGCACTACCTGTGGCCCAGAGGACACATTTCTGGTTGGTGCTGGAGAGGTTCCCCAGGAAGTCGAGGCAGCAGGCAGGGCACTGGTGGATCATACCAGGTGAGTAGGCACCCAACTCACACAGAGCTTCCTGTTATGCACATGTGTGTATTTATAGAATTTCCTGAGTTTTCCCCGCATTCCCAGCATAAGGCGCTAGTAGATTCAGGCGCAGCTGGGAACTTTATTGACCGTCCGTTTGCTCTTAGATTAGGGATCCCTATTGTTCCTGTTGATGTGCCCTTCCCTGCACAATCCTTAGATAGTCGTCCTTTAGGGTCGGGCCTGATTAGGAAGGTCACAGCTACACTATGTATGATAACACAGGAGGGTCATGAGGAGAGAATAGTCTCTTCCTGATCGATTCTCCTGCGCTTCCTGTGGTGTTGGGGCTTCCCTGGTTGGCCTATCATGACCCCACTATTTCGTGGCAACAGAAGGCCCTCAAGGGGTGGTCACGTCAGTGTTCAGGAAGGTGTATAGGTGTTTCCATAGGTGCAACTACGGTGGAGAGTCCAAACCAGGTCTCCACCATGCACATTCCCCCTGAATATGCAGATTTGACTCTCGCCTTCTGTAAAAGGAAGGCGACTCAACTACCACCCCATCAACGGGGGGATTGTGCGATAAATCTCCTGGTAGATGCAGCACTTCCCAGGAATCATGTGTATCCTCGGTCACAGGAGGAGACGGCGGCTATGGAAACATATGTCACCGAATCTCTGGGACAGGGATACATTCGGCCTTCCACTTCACCTGCCTCCTCAAGTTTATTTTTTGTGAAGAAGAAGGATGGAGGTTTACGCCCTTGCATTGACTGTAGAGGTTTAAATCAGATCACAGTGAAGTATAGTTACCCGCTGCCTCTCATAGCCAGTGTGACCGAGTCATTGCACGGGGCGCGCATCTTCACAAAATTGAGTCTCAGGAGCGCTTACAATCTGGTGCGTATCCGGGAGGGAGATGAGTGGAAGATGGCATTTAATACCACCTCTGGGCACTATGAGTACCTCGTCATGCAGTACGGGTTGATGAATGTTCCATCCATCTTCCAATCCTTTGTAGACAAGATTTTCAGGTACCTGCACGGGCAGGGTATAGAGGTGTATATAGATGACATTCTAATATACTCCGCTACACGCGCCGAGCATGTGTCCCTGGTGCACAAGGTGCTTGATCGACTGTTGGAGCATGACCTGTACGTTAAAGCTGAGAAATGTCTGTTCATCCAACAGTCTGTCACCTTCCTAGGGTACCACTTGTCCGAGTCAGGGGTGGAGATGGAGAATGACCGCATTTCAGCCGTGCGTAATTGGCCGACTCCAACCACAGTAAAGGAGGTGCAGCGGTTCTTAGGATTTGCCAACTACTACCGGAAGTTTATCCGGGGCTTTGGTCAGGTAGCGGCTCCCATTACCTTTTTGCTGAAGGGGGGACCGGTGCGACTCCAGTGGTCAGCTGGGGTGGACAGGGCTTTTGGTCACCTGAAGGCTCTGTTTACCTCAGCTCCTGTGTTGGCTCATCCTGATTCCTCTTCCTCCTTAGCGGTCATAGTAGAGGTGGACGCGTCCGAGGCTGGGATAGGAGCTGTGCTGTCTCAGAGCTCGGGTACTCCACCAAAGCTCCACCTCTGTGCGTTCTTTTCGAAGAAGCTCAGCCAGGAGGAGCAAAACTATGATGTGGGGGACCGGGAGCTGTTGGCTGTTGTCAAGGCTCTGAAAACGTGGAGGCATTGGCTTGAGGGGGCTAAACACCCTTTTCTCATTTGGACTGACCACCGCAATCTGAAGTACATCCGGGCGGCGAGGAGAATGAATCCTCGCCAGGCAAGGTGGGCCATGCTTTCACCCGTTTTGTGTTCACTCTATCCTACAGACCAGGTTCCCAGGATGCTAAGGCAGACGCACTGTCCCAGATGTATGACACAGAGGAGCGGTCCACGGATCCCACTCCCATACTTCCGGCATCTTGCCTGGTGGCACCGGTGGTGTGGGAGGTTGACGCGGACATCGAGAGGGCGTTACGTGCGGAGCCCATTCCCACCCAGTGTCCAGTTAGACGTCTGTACGTTCCGTCTGATGTTCTTGATCGATTGATCTGTTGGGCTCACACGTCACCCTCCTCTGGGCATCCTGGCATCGGTCGGACAGTGCGCTGTCTTAGTGGGAAGTACTGGTGGCCCACTTTAGCTAAGGACGTGAGGGTGTAAGTTTCCTCCTGCTCGGTGTGCACCCAGTGCAAGGCACCTAGACACCTTCCAAGAGGGAAATTACAACCCCTACCCGTTACACAACGGCCGTGGTCACACCTATCGGTGGTTTTCGTGACAGATCTTCCTCCGTCACAAGGAAACACCAGGATTCTGGTTGTTGTGGATCGGTTTTCTAAGTCCTGCAGTCTCATTCCTTTGCCCGGTCTCCCTATGGCCCTACAGACTGCGGAGGCCCTGTTTACACAAGTCTTCCGGCACTACGGGGTGCCTGAGGATATAGTGTCTGATCGGGGTCGCCAGTTCACATCAAGGGTCTAGAGGGCGTTCATGGAACATCTGGGGGTCTCGGTCAGCCTGACCTCAGGGTTTCACCCCTAAAGTAATGGGCAGGTGGAGAGAGTTAACCAGAATGTGGGTAGGTTACTGTGGTCTTATTGCCAGGACCGGCCGGGGAAGTGGGCGGCTTTCATCCCCTGGGCAGAGATGGCCCAGAACTCCCTCCGCCACTCCTCCACTAACTGTCTCCGTTTCAGTGTGTACTAGGTTATCAGCCGGTCCTGGCACCGTGGCATCAGAGCCAGATCGAGGCACCTGCAGTGGATGAATGGTTTCGGTGCTCGGAAGAGACCTGGGACGATGTGCGCCTGCAGCGCCTGCGCCCATGTGCGCCTGCAACGGGCCATCAGGCGACAGAAGGCGAGCGCCGACCGCCACCGCAGTGAGGCCCCGGTGTATGCACCGGGACACCAGGTCTGGCTCTCGACCGGAAACCTGCTCCTTCACCTGCCCTGCTGGAAGCTGGGTCCGCGGTTTGTGGGGCCATTTAAAGTCCTGAGGAGACTGAACAAGGTATGCTATGAGTTACAGCTTCCCCCTGATTATTGTATTAACCTCTCGTTTCATGTGTCTCCCCTCAGGCCGGTGGTGGCTGGTCCGCTCCAGCAGTCTGAGGTGCGGGAGGCTTTGGACATCGAGGGGGCCCCGGCGTATACTGTGCGAGCCATCATGGACTCAAGGTGTCGGGCGAGGGGCCTTCAGTACCTTGTAGAGTGGGAGGGGTACGGTCCGGAGGAGAGATGCTGGGTGTGGGTGGAGGACATCCTGGACCCTTCATTACTGCAGGAATTTCACCGTCTCCACCCAGATCGCCCTGCGCCTCGTCCTCCGGGCCATTCCCGAGGCCGGTGTCGGCGCGCTGCTGGAGCTGTGCGTCAGGAGGGGAGTACTGGCATGACTTCTGCCGAAGTTGGTGCCTCTCCTTGTTCGGGCGGCGTTCGGCGGTCATCGTCACCGGCTTTCTAGCTGCCACCGATCTACGTTTCTTTTTCTATTTTGTTTTGTCTTGATTGAACACACCTGGTTCCCATTACGTTAATATTATTTTCCCTAATTAACCCTCTGGTTCACAATATGTTTTGTGCGTGTTTGTTCCTTGTTGAGTGTTAGACTGCTGTGTTATGGTGTGTTTTCCCCCTGCGTGGGATTTATGGTTGTTTCTTTTCGAGTAAAGTACGTGATTTTACTCAGTTATGTGTCCTGCACCTGACTCCGCCCTCACCGTTGCACACCTATACTTGACAGTTAATCGGTTTATCAAAATATTTAATGCATCCATACAGCTAGGGAGCTAAGCGGCTTATCAAAATATATAATGCATCTATACAGCTAGTGAGCTAAGTGGCTTATCAAAATATACTATTCATCTCTACAGCTAGGGAGCTAATCAGTTTATCAAAATATATAATGCATTTATAATTCTAGGGAGCTTAGCGGTTTATCAAAATATATAATGCATCTATAATGCTAGGGAGCTAAGTGGCTTATCGAAGGAACATACTTTGACGAGGTTCCAGAGATTTATAAGACCCACATACATTATTCATTGGTTGCACCTCCGTCACGTGGTTGCGTCGTTGCTATTGTTATCAACGTTCTACAGATCCCGCAGCATATTGATGTCCGACTGATGGTTAATGCTGATTGGGTGATAATGACTGTTTAGTTAAAATTACACTTTAGTGTCCTGGAAATACAACTTTGCCATCATTATGATGTCATCAATTTTACTTGAGAGAGTTGCCAATGTTGTCATGAGCTAGCAAAGTTAGTCAGAAATAGCTAGAAATGCTAACATTAGTGCTGTCCCCACAATCTTAGTTAGCTAGCTAATATTATACTGAATTTAAAGTCAATCTGGCGCCATAAATATTTGCCTCGTTTTGAAATGTCATTGTTTCTAGGCAACAGTATGTAATGCACTTCAGACAAAATCTTAATCAACACCTATTAAGACTGCATTAGTAGAATGTAGAATGCTCAGCTTGGCATCAGTCCTAAAACGAACATTCCAAACAATATTGTGATGAAACGTGCAACCCATGAATGTGTTGAGGATATGTGTGCATACTAAAATACCAGGCTGCTGCCTGGCTGGCATCTCATATTGTAAACACAGACGCTGGAAGACAAGAAGCAAGTACAGGGAGTGAACATTTAACAGATAACCAACGTAAAACAAACAAGGACAGCATCTGGACAGTGGAACCATAACGACAATAATGCTGACACCGTGAACAATCTGAAGATCAGACAGATATAGAGGGGCAATCAAAAAAGTAATTGCAGGTGAGTCCAATATTGCGCAGATGCGCTTAATGATGGTGACAGGTGTGCGTAATGATGGGCCGCCTGGAGCCCTCTAGCACCACAGAGGGGAAGTGGGAGCAGGCGTGACAGTACCCCCCCCCCCCCCCCCCTCTAGGGGCGCCACCTAGCGTCCCACCTGGGCGTGCCTGGCGCTCCAGTAAAGACTTGGGAGCCGGATGAGCCGGCTGAGACGTGGAAGCCCGATGAGCCGGCTGAAGCGCGGAAGCCTGACGAGCCAGCTGGGGCGTGGGAGCTTGATGAGCTGGCTGAGGCATGACGTGGGATGGGAGCCTGACGAGCCGGCTGAGGCATGACGTGGGATGGGAGTCCAACAAGACAGCTGAGGCACCGCCGGTTCCTCCGACAGCGGCACACGGACCGGAAGCCAGCAAAAAAATAATAATAATAAAGAATTCCTGATGCCTCACATTGTGGTGTCAGCATTCTGCAAGGACAGATGCTGGGAGACGAGAAGCAAGTACAGAGAGTGAACATTTAATAAATAACTAACATAAAACAAACAAGGACAGCGTCTGGACAGGGGAAACACAACGACAATAATGCTGACACAGGGAACAAACTGAAGAGCAGACAGATATAGAGCGGCAATCAACAAAGAGTCCAGGTGAGTACATATTACGCAGATGCGTGTTATGATGGTGACAGGTGTGTGTAATGATGGGCCACCTGGCACCCTCGAGCGCCAGAGAGGGGAGTGGGAGCAGGCGTGACACATATATCAGCTTCTCAGATAAACTGAATGTGGAGCAGCCACATTCATTACTAAGCCAGTTAAAGGTCACTGCTCTTCATAATAGTTAATAAATCAAATCAAATTTATCCTAGGAACGCAAAGCGAGGCGGCCATCTCTGTCGGCGCCGGAAGTTGTAATAGAGAAATTGTCAAGGTGTTTGGGCTAAGATAGCAGCAAGATTACCTCTTTTCGCCTCACTTTTCTACTGGAATCCTCACATTCACAAATATTTAAGTACAAGTTGTGGGGATATTTATGTACTTCAGCAGATTATAGTAGTGAAGCCTGTGCTTAAACACAAATGCATGTGCGCGCATGAACACACACACACACACACACACACACACACACACACACACACACACACACACACACACACACCAAACTAAATCAGAGGAGGACCACTGTGATAGACCAAGAAGTAGGGTTAGTTAGTGTTTGGGTATTGTGTTTCTTTGTTTGAGAGTCTGTCTCTGTATTGTTTCTGTCTGTACTGTGTGAATTTGTGTGTACTGTGTGAATCTGTGAGTACTGCGTGAATCTGTGTGTACTCCGGGAATCTGTGTGTACTGAATGTGTGTATGCCCTGGGGAATTGAGCCCCACCTTTGATCTTGTCGCCCAGCAGGCTACACTCGTGGTCTGAGTAATGGACGATGGGTGGAGGGGAGGGGGGTCTGAAACGGTCCTCCTCCATCCTCCTGCGGTGTCTCTCCTCTCTGGCATACAGGCGCTGACGACACTCCCACTCATACAAGTCGTCTCTGGCCTGGGCAAAGTCCACATGGAGCCGCCCTGTGTCCTTCTTGTCTGTACTGGAGCCCAGACGCATACGGTAGCCTGGAGGGAGAGGAAAGGGGGTTGAGGGGAGAGAGAGAGAGAGAAAGAGAGGGGGAGGGGAGAGAGAGAGGGGGTTGAGGTGAGAGAGAGAGTGGGGGTGGGGGGAGAGAGAGAGTGGGGGTGGGGGGGGAGAGCGTTAGAACCAATTGGTAACATCACAAGTGACATTTCACTCTGCTAAACATGCAGGTGCAGGGCGATAAAGCGCCGTAAATACCCACAAACCACTTTCTATCAGACACCTGCATCTCTCTCCTGATTCCTGGCATCCTCCATTTGGGTTGAAACTATCTGTCCATCCATCGCTCCCCATCCCTCTGAGGCTCTCCTCTTTTTAATCTGTTGGTTCCTGTCACAGCTGCATCCCAGCTAAAGTAGCTTTGTGGGGTTGGAGTAAACACCTTTCTGTTCTCTAAACTAATTCATAGAGAAGACTTGGAGACTAATTGGTCCTCTTGTGACACCCAAGCAAACACATCTCTCTCACTCTCATTCTCTCTCTCTCTCGTTCTCTCTCTCTCTCTCTCTGCTTCCCACTCTCTCTCGTCTCTTTTTCTGTCATCTCTCTTAGATATAGTCTAATAGAGGGAGTCTAATAGCTGGAGTCTAAAAGCTGGAGTCTAATACATGGTAGAATAGAGGGAGTCTAATAGAGGGAGTAAGAGATGGTCTAATAGATGGTCGAATAGAGGGGGTCTAATAGGAGTCTAATAGAGGGAGTCTAATAGATGGAGTCTAATAGAGGGAGTCTAATAGAGGGAGTCAAATAAATGGAGTCGAATAGATGGAGTCTAATAGATGGAGTCTAATAACTGGAGTCTATTAACTGGAGTCTAATAGAGTGAGTCTAATAACTGGAGTCTAATAGAGGGAGTCTAATAGAGGGAGTTTAATAGCTGGAGTCTAATAGAGGGAGTCTAACAGAGGGAGTCTAATAGAGTAGGCCTAATAACTGGAGTCTAATAGAGGGAGTCTAATAGAGGGAGTCTAATAGAGGGAGATTCATACCTGGAGTGTAATAGATGGAGTCTAATAGAGGGAGTCTAATAGAGGGAGTCTAATCGAGGGAGTATAATAGATGGAGTCTAATAGAGGGAGTCTAATAGAGGGAGTCTAATAGAGGGAGTCTAATAGCTAGAGTCTAATAGATGGAGTCTAATAGAGGGAGTCTAATAGAGGGAGATTAATAGCTGGAGTATAATAGATGGAGTCTAATAGAGGGAGTCTAATAACTGGAGTCTAATCTATGTAGTCTAAAAGAGGGAGTCTAATAAATGGAGTCTAATAGATGGAGTCTAATAAATTGAGTCTAATAGAGGGAGTCTAATAGAGAGAGTTTAATAGCTGGAGTCTAATAGAGGGAGTCTAACAGAGTGAGTCTGATAACTTGAGTCTAATAGAGGGAGTCTAATAGATGGAGTCTAATAAATTGAATCTAATAGAGGGAGTCTAACAGCTGGAGTCTAATAGCTGGAGTCTAATAGATGGAGTCTAATAGAGGGAGTTTAATAGATGGAGTCTAATAAATGGAGTCTAATAAATTGAGTCTAAGAGAGGGAGTCTAATAGAGGGAGTCTAATAGAAGGAGTCTAATAGATGGAGTCTAATAGAGGGAGTCTAATAGAGGGAGATTATTAGCTGGAGTCTAATAGATGGAGTCTAATAGATGGAGTCTAATATATGGAGTCTAATAGAGGGAGTCTAATAACTGAAGTCTAATCTATGTAGTCTAATAGAGGGAGTCTAATAACTGAAGTCTAATCTATGTAGTCTAATAGAGGGAGTCTAATAAATGGAGTCTAATAGCTGGAGTCTAATAGATGGAATCTAATAACTGGAGTCTAATAGATGGAATCTAATAGAGGGAGTCTAATAGAGTGAGTCTATTAGAGGGAAATTATTAGCTGGAGTCTAATATAGGGAGTCTAATAGAGGGAGATTATTAGCTGGAGTCTAATAGAGGGAGTCTAATAGAGGGAGTCTAATAGCTGGAGTCGAATAGAGGGAGATTATTAGCTGGAGTCTAATAGAGAGAGTCTAATAGAGGGAGATTATTAACTGGAGTCTAATAGAGGGAGTCTAATAGAGGGAGATTATTAGCTGGAGTCTAATAGATGGAGTCTAATAGAGGGAGTCTAATAGAGGGAGATTAATAGCTGGAGTCTAATAGATGGAGTATAATAGAGGGAGTCTAATAACTGAAGTCTAATAGATGGAGTCTAATAACTGAAGTCTAATCTATGTAGTCTAATAGAGGGAGTCTAATAAATTGAGTCTAATAGCTGGAGTCTAATAGATGGAGTCTAATAGAGGGAGTCTAATAACTGAAGTCTAATAGATGGAATCTAATAGAGGGAGTCTAATAGAGGGAGATTATTAGCTGGAGTCTAATAGAGGGAGTCTAATAGAGGGAGATTATTAGCTGGAGTCTAATAGATGGAGTCTAATAGAGGGAGTCTAATAGAGGGAGATTAATAGCTGGAGTCTAATAGATGGAGTCTAATAGAGGGAGTCTAATAACTGAAGTCTAATCTATGTAGTCTAATAAAGGGGGTCTAATAAATGGAGTCTAATAGCTGGAGTCTAATAGATGGAATCTAATAACTGGAGTCTAATAGATGGAATCTAATAGAGGGAGTCTAATAGAGGGAGATTATTAGCTGGAGTCTAATAGAGGGAGTCTAATAGAGGGAGATTATTAGCTGGAGTCTAATAGATGGAGTCTAATAGAGGGAGTCTAATAGAGGGAGATTAATAGCTGGAGTCTAATAGATGGAGTCTAATAGAGGGAGTCTAATAACTGAAGTCTAATCTATGTAGTCTAATAGAGGGAGTCTAATAAATGGAGTCTAATAGCTGGAGTCTAATAGATGGAATCGAATAACTGGAGTCTAATAGATGGAATCTAATAGAGGGAGTCTAATAGAGGGAGATTATTAGCTGGAGTCTAATAGAGGGAGTCTAATAGAGGGAGATTATTAGCTGGAGTCTAATAGAGGGAGTCTAATAGAGGGAGATTATTAGCTGGAGTCTAATAGATGGAGTCTAATAGAGGGAGTCTAATAGAGGGAGATTAATAGCTGGAGTCTAATAGATGGAGTATAATAGAGGGAGTCTAATAACTGAAGTCTAATAGATGGAGTCTAATAACTGAAGTCTAATCTATGTAGTCTAATAGAGGGAGTCTAATAAATTGAGTCTAATAGCTGGAGTCTAATAGATGGAGTCTAATAGAGGGAGTCTAATAACTGAAGTCTAATAGATGGAATCTAATAGAGGGAGTCTAATAGAGGGAGATTATTAGCTGGAGTCTAATAGAGGGAGTCTAATAGAGGGAGATTATTAGCTGGAGTCTAATAGATGGAGTATAATAGAGGGAGTCTAATAACTGAAGTCTAATAGATGGAGTCTAATAACTGAAGTCTAATCTATGTAGTCTAATAGAGGGAGTCTAATAAATTGAGTCTAATAGCTGGAGTCTAATAGATGGAGTCTAATAGAGGGAGTCTAATAACTGAAGTCTAATAGATGTAATCTAATAGAGGGAGTCTAATAGAGGGAGATTATTAGCTGGAGTCTAATAGAGGGAGTCTAATAGAGGGAGATTATTAGCTGGAGTCTAATAGATGGAGTCTAATAGAGGGAGTCTAATAGAGGGAGATTAATAGCTGGAGTCTAATAGATGGAGTCTAATAGAGGGAGTCTAATAACTGAAGTCTAATCTATGTAGTCTAATAAAGGGGGTCTAATAAATGGAGTCTAATAGCTGGAGTCTAATAGATGGAATCTAATAACTGGAGTCTAATAGATGGAATCTAATAGAGGGAGTCTAATAGAGGGAGATTATTAGCTGGAGTCTAATAGAGGGAGTCTAATAGAGGGAGATTATTAGCTGGAGTCTAATAGAGGGAGTCTAATAGAGGGAGATTAATAGCTGGAGTCTAATAGATGGAGTCTAATAGAGGGAGTCTAATAACTGAAGTCTAATCTTTGTAGTCTAATAGAGGGAGTCTAATAAATGGAGTCTAATAGCTGGAGTCTAATAGATGGAATCGAATAACTGGAGTCTAATAGATGGAATCTAATAGAGGGAGTCTAATAGAGGGAGATTATTAGCTGGAGTCTAATAGAGGGAGTCTAATAGAGGGAGATTATTAGCTGGAGTCTAATAGAGGGAGTCTAATAGAGGGAGTCTAATAAAGGGAGATTAATAGCTGGAGTCTAATAGATGGAGTCTAATAGAGGGAGTCTAATAGAGGGAGATTAATAGCTGGAGTCTAATAGATGGAGTCTAATAGAGGGAGTCTAATAACTGAAGTCTAATCTATGTAGTCTAATAGAGGGAGTCTAATAAATGGAGTCTAATAGCTGGAGTCTAATAGATGGAATCGAATAACTGGAGTCTAATAGATGGAATCTAATAGAGGGAGTCTAATAGAGGGAGATTATTAGCTGGAGTCTAATAGAGGGAGTCTAATAGAGGGAGATTATTAGCTGGAGTCTAATAGAGGGAGTCTAATAGAGGGAGTCTAATAGAGGGAGATTAATAGCTGGAGTCTAATAGATGGAGTCGAATAGAGGGAGTCTAATAACTGAAGTCTAATAGATGGAGTCTAATAACTGAAGTCTAATCTATGTAGTCTAATAGAGGGAGTCTAATAGATGGAATCTAATAACTGGAGTCTAATAGATGGAATCTAATAACTGGAGTCTAATAGAGTGAGTCTAATAACTGGAGTCTAATAGAGGGAGTCTAATAGAGGGAGTCTAACAGCTGGAGTCTGATAGCTGGAGTCTAATAGATGGAGTCTAATAACTGGAGTCTAATAGAGTAAGTCTAATAACTGGAGTCTAATAGAGGGAGTCTAATAGAGGGAGTCTAACAGCTTGAGTCTGATAGCTGGAGTCTAATAGATGGAGTCTAATAAATGGAGTCTAATAGCTGGAGTCTAATAGATGGAATCTAATAACTGGAGTCTAATAGATGGAATCTAATAGAGGGAGTCTAATAGAGTGAGTCTATTAGAGGGAAATTATTAGCTGGAGTCTAATAGAGGGAGTCTAATAGAGGGAGATTATTAGCTGGAGTCTAATAGAGGGAGTCTAATAGAGGGAGTCTAATAGCTGGAGTCGAATAGAGGGAGATTATTAGCTGGAGTCTAATAGAGAGAGTCTAATAGAGGGAGATTATTAGCTGGAGTCTAATAGAGGGAGTCTAATAGAGGGAGATTATTAGCTGGAGTCTAATAGAGGGAGTCTAATAGAGGGAGATTATTAGCTGGAGTCTAATAGATGGAGTCTAATAGAGGGAGTCTAATAGAGGGAGATTAATAGCTGGAGTCTAATAGATGGAGTATAATAGAGGGAGTCTAATAACTGAAGTCTAATAGATGGAGTCTAATAACTGAAGTCTAATCTATGTAGTCTAATAGAGGGAGTCTAATAAATTGAGTCTAATAGCTGGAGTCTAATAGATGGAGTCTAATAGAGGGAGTCTAATAACTGAAGTCTAATAGATGGAATCTAATAGAGGGAGTCTAATAGAGGGAGATTATTAGCTGGAGTCTAATAGAGGGAGTCTAATAGAGGGAGATTATTAGCTGGAGTCTAATAGATGGAGTCTAATAGAGGGAGTCTAATAGAGGGAGATTAATAGCTGGAGTCTAATAGATGGAGTCTAATAGAGGGAGTCTAATAACTGAAGTCTAATCTATGTAGTCTAATAAAGGGGGTCTAATAAATGGAGTCTAATAGCTGGAGTCTAATAGATGGAATCTAATAACTGGAGTCTAATAGATGGAATCTAATAGAGGGAGTCTAATAGAGGGAGATTATTAGCTGGAGTCTAATAGAGGGAGTATAATAGAGGGAGATTATTAGCTGGAGTCTAATAGAGGGAGTCTAATAGAGGGAGATTAATAGCTGGAGTCTAATAGATGGAGTCTAATAGAGGGAGTCTAATAACTGAAGTCTAATCTATGTAGTCTAATAGAGGGAGTCTAATAAATGGAGTCTAATAGCTGGAGTCTAATAGATGGAATCGAATAACTGGAGTCTAATAGATGGAATCTAATAGAGGGAGTCTAATAGAGGGAGATTATTAGCTGGAGTCTAATAGAGGGAGTCTAATAGAGGGAGATTATTAGCTGGAGTCTAATAGAGGGAGTCTAATAGAGGGAGTCTAATAAAGGGAGATTAATAGCTGGAGTCTAATAGATGGAGTCTAATAGAGGGAGTCTAATAACTGAAGTCTAATAGATGGAGTCTAATAACTGAAGTCTAATCTATGTAGTCTAATAGAGGGAGTCTAATAGATGGAATCTAATAACTGGAGTCTAATAGATGGAATCTAATAACTGGAGTCTAATAGAGTGAGTCTAATAACTGGAGTCTAATAGAGGGAGTCTAATAGAGGGAGTCTAACAGCTGGAGTCTGATAGCTGGAGTCTAATAGATGGAGTCTAATAACTGGAGTCTAATAGAGTAAGTCTAATAACTGGAGTCTAATAGAGGGAGTCTAAATGAGGGAGTCTAACAGCTGGAGTCTGATAGCTGGAGTCTAATAGATGGAGTCTAATAACTGGAGTCTAATAGAGTAAGTCTAATAACTGGAGTCTAATAGAGGGAGTCTAATAACTGGAGTCTAAAAGATGGAGTCCAATAGAGGGAGTCTAATAGAGGGAGTCTAATAAATGGAGTCTAATAAATGGAGTCCAATAGATGGAGTCTAATAGATGGAGACTAATAGCTGGAGTCTAATAGGTGGAGTCTAATAGCTGGAGTCTAATAGAGGGAGTTTAATAGCTGGAGTCTAATAGATGGAGTCTAATAGAGGGAGTCTAATAGATGGAGTCTAATAGAGGGAGTCTAATAGCTGGAGTCTAATAGCTGAAGTCTAATAGATGGAGTCTAATAGAGGGCGTCTAATAGAGGGAGTTTAATAGAGGGAGTCTAATAGAGGGAGTCTAATAGAGGGAGTCTAATAAATGGAGTCTAATAAATTGAGTCTAATAGAGGGAGTCTAATAGAGGGAGTCTAATAGATGGAGTCTAATAGAGGGAGTCTAATAGCTGGAGTCTAATAGATGGAGTCTAATAGATAGAGTCTAATAGAGGGAGTCTAATAGAGGGAGTCTAATAGATGGAGTGTAACAGCTGGAGTCTAATAGCTGGAGTCCAATAGATGGAGTCTAATAGATGGAGTCTAATAGCTGAAGTCTAATAGATGGAGTCTAATAGCTGAAGTCTAATAGATGGAGTCTAATAGCTGAAGTCTAATAGAAGGAGTCTAATAGAGGGAGTCTAATAGAGGGAGTCTAATAGAGGGAGTCTAATAGAGGGAGTGTAAGAGCTGGAGTCTAATAAATGGATTCTAATAGCTGAAGTCTAATAGATTTAGTCTAATAGAGGGAGTCTAATAGAGGGAGTCTAATAGAGGGAGTCTAATAGCTGAAGTCTAATAGATGGAGTCTAATAGCTGAAGTCTAATAGATGGAGTCTAATAGAGGGAGTCTAATAGAGGGAGTGTAACAGCTGGAGTCTAATAAATGGATTCTAATAGCTGAAGTCTAATAGATGGAGTCTAAGAGGGAGTCTAATAGAGGGAGTCTAATAGAGGGAGTCTAATAGATGGAGTGTAACAGCTGGAGTCTAATAGCTGGAGTCTAATAGATCGAGTTTGATAGATGGAGTCTAAAAGAGGGAGTCTAATAGAGGGAGTCTAATAACTGGAGTCTAATCGATGGAGTCGAATAGATGGAGTCTAATAGATGGAATTACATACTAGTAAGGGGATCTGGGACATTTTTTCCAACACTCATAGTTGTCTTCTCATTGACCAACATAGTTATGGTCTCTGAATGAAGAGAGAGGACATTTATTCCGCAACACCTCTAGTGGTCTCATCGTTGATCAACATAGTTAAGGTCTCTGACTGAAGAGGGAGGACATTTATTCCACAACACCTCTTGTTGTCTCCTCATTGACCGACATAGTTAAGGTGTCTGACATGAGACTTGGGCCATTTATTCCACAACACCTCTTGTTGTCTCCTCATTGACCAATATAGTTAAGGTCTGTGACTGAAGAGGGAGGACATTTATTCCACAATACAGCTTGAAGTTTAATAGAAAACGTAGGAAATGTACCAGACAGGAAGAGGGCTCTGTCCACAGTGAACTCTTCGACAAATCGGATATGGCAGAAGTTCTTCTTGCTCTTTCGGATTGCGATGATCTCCCCCAACTGGCCGAACACCTCCACGATGAGGGCCTCGTTAGCGTTCTCTGGCAGACCACCCACAAACACAGTCTTACAGCCGGGAGGGCGCTCCCTCATGGCCGGAAAGGGAAGGTCTAAGCAACATGAAGAGAGAAAAGAGGGAGATTTATTTAATTGGATGTATGAACACATTCAGGTCTGTACAAGGAAGGAGAGAGGTAAATACATAGAACCCGCAATACACTATTAATACTCTGCTCTAGCTAGCTCAAACAGCTTATTGCTGTCTCATTAGCTAATTAGTCTATGGCCGGTTAGCTAGCTAGCCTAATAGACTGTATCTAACTGATGATATCTACACACGCTGTTTCCCCTTTCAATCAAAAACAATGCTTGAAAGGGCCAAGTTGTTAAACACAGTTATATTTAGATACCTACCCAGCTAGCACATTTAATTCCTTGCAGGTTGTGGGGATGTACGTTTTTGGTATCCCATTGTATCTGGTAACAAAGCCATAAGTTTAGTGACTGGTAAAACGGAACGTATTTTAAAATGTTCTGAGAACAGAAGTGAACATTTGCAGGAGGTTTAATTAACATTCTGAGAACAGAAAATATATGTTATTTGAATGTAATTAAAAAACGTTTTGAGAACATTCTCTAAATGTTTTGAATGTTTTGAACGAAATATAATGGTTATTTGGAGGTTTTTTAATAACTTCCTGAAAACTTCCACTAAATGTTTCAATAACACTCCTAGTTTGGGTTAACGTTTTTGAAGTCAAAGCACAGATAGGACACATGGAAATTAATTTGCTGAGGCATTAATAATGCAAACACATTTCTTTTTTTATTGGCACAGCGTGAGTGAGATTTAAACCTACAGTATGATATTCTTCTCTCTATCCATGGAATTAGTGCACTGCACCACCCGGATGGAGTTAGTATGTCATGTATTTTATAACTCAAAAATAATTCAAAAAGACTCCATTTCGAAGGAAACAAGCACTCAATAAGATCAATTAGTGGGTGCGACCAACAGACCTGAACACACTTAACAAGATAGAGGATAGAGAGAGTTTTGTTGACACTGAGAACGGAATGTATATGTTTTTAAATAACATTCTTAGAACGTTATCTGAACGTTATAATGTTTTCTTGTTTTTTTTTATGGCGAATTTTCTTAATATTCTGAAAAATTAAATGAGGAAACCTGCAGAAAACGTTATACTGAAGTACTTAAATTCCCACAGAATAATGTTTTTTCTTAGTGTTCTTTGAACTATTTGAGAACATTCCTAATGTCAAACCAGTTGGAGAACATTCCTAGAACATAACCAAAAATTGTAATTAAATGTAACCATGTTTGAACTTTTAAGAAATGTTATTTTAAAGTAATGAAATAACAATAAAATGATTGTATTTTGTCAACTTCAATGTGCTGAGAATGTTCCAGAGCCAACCAACTATCCTGCACCGTTGTATGCAAAATAACTACAGGACAACCATGCTCTCACCAAGGTCTAAGAAACATATGGTTCTCAGAACATTAGGTGCTAGCTGGGAAGCAAACCAGCCATGTTTAACAATGGAAGAGGCTTGCTAGCTCAGGTCAGCTTCATAAATGTTATTGTAAGTTGAGCCACTTTTAAAATTCAGCATCACTCTGTCAAGAGAAATATAGTATTATTTCTAACAAACATATCTACATACAGTACCAGTCAAAAGTTTCGGCCCACCTACTCATTCAAGGGTTATTTATTTTTACTATTTTCTACATGATAGAATAACAGAGAAGACATCAAAACTATGAAATAACACACATGGAATCATGTAGGATCCAAAAAAGTGTTACACAAATCAAAATATATTTTGAGATTCTTCAAAGTAGCCACCCTTTGCCTTGATGATAATTTTGCATTTTCATTCTGTAAATGTTGGTGAGTTTGGACATTTACAAGTGAATGTGAAGGAGAGACATTGTGCAAATGAACAAAGTTTGGACGCATGCTTGTCTGAATGAAGAACAGTACTGGCTATGGAGCAGCACATGTACACGCCATGTCTGTGTGGAGTCAGGAGTTACCACACTCTTCCCTTCTTGAAAACACACACAAAAAAAAAATATATACATATACACACACTACCGTTCAAAAGTTTGGGGTCACTTATAAATGTCCTTGTTTTTGAAAGAAAAGCACATGATGTGTGGACTACATGCACAAGCTAGTCCAATGAGCTTCCAATTTCCGGTGCGTTGACACACATGCATACCCATGGAGGAGACATTACTATATTTTTTTATCAAATTTGTCAAAACTAGTAAATATCGTGCATTGAGCTTGAAAGTTAAGCAAAGCTCTGATGAGAAAAACGATTAATTCATAAATACCTGTTCCTTCTTGAAAACACTTTAAAAATATATATATACACACTACCATTTAAAAGTTTGGGGTCACTTAGAAATGTCCTTGTTTCTGAAGGAAAAGCAATTTATTTGTCCATTAAAATAACATCAAATTCATCAGAAATACAGTGTGGACATTGTTAATGTTTTTTAATGATGAATTAGCCTTTTAAAATGATAAACCTGGATTAGCTAACACTACGTGCCATTAGAACACTTGGATTAGTTAACACTACGTGCCATTAGAACACAGGAGTGATGTTTGCTGATAATGGGCCTCTGTACACCTATATACTAGATATTCCATTTTAAAAAATCGTCCGTTTCCAGCTACAAAATAAATTTACAACATTAACAATGTCTACAATGTATTTCTGATCAATTTGCTAATTTAATGGACAAAAAATTTGTTTTTCTTTCAAAAACAAGGACATTTCCAAGTTACCCCAAACTTTTAAATGGTAGTGTATACAGTTGAAGTTGGAAGTTTACATGCACCTTAGCCAAATACATTTAAACTCAGTTCTTCACAATTCCTGACATTTAATCCAAGTAAAAATTCTCTGTCTTAGTTCAGTTAGGATCACCACTTTCTTTTAAGAATGTGAAATGTCAGAATAATAGTAGAGAGATGTCACATTCTGACCTTTATTTCCTTTGTTTTGTCGTTATTTAGTATGGTCAGGGCGTGAGTTGGGATGGGGAGTCTATGTTTGTTTTTCTATGATTTGGGGATTTCTATGTTTCGGCCTAGTATGGTTCTCAATCAGAGGCAGGTGTCATTAGTTGTCTCTGATTGAGAATCATACTTAGGTAGCCTGGGTTTCACTGTTTGTTTGTGGGTGATTGTCTATGTCTAGTTGCTTGTGTCAGCACAGGTCTCATTATAGCTTCACGGTCGTTATTCGTTTTGTATAGTTTGTATTCAGTGTTCAGTGCTTTCTTTAATAAAAAAAATAATCATGAACACATACCACGCTGCATTTTGGTCCGCTCCTTACGATGATCGTGACAAGATAATTATTTATTTTAGCTTTTATTTATTTCATCACATTCCCAGTGGGTCAGCAGATTACATACACTCAATTAGTATTTGGTAGCATTGCCTTTAAATGGTTTAACTTGGGTCAAACGTGTCGGGTAGCCTTCCACAAGCTTCCCACGTTAAATTGGGTGAATTTTGGCCCATTCCCCCTGACAGAGCTGGTGTAACTGAGTCAGACCAGGACTCAAAGCCAACACCTCATTTGGCCGCCTTTCCTTCCAGTTCTCTGCTGCCAGTGACTGGAATGAATTGCAAAAATCGCTGAAGTTCGAGACTTTTATTTCCCTCACCAACTTTAAACATCAACTATCTGAGCAGCTAACCGATCGCTGCAGCTATACATAGTCCATCTGTAAATAGCCCAACCACCCAATCTACCTACCTCATCCCCGTACTGTATTTATTTGATTTACTTTTCTGCTCTTTTGCACACCAGTATCTCTACTTGCACATCATCATCTGCTCATTTATCACTCCAGTGTTAATCTGCTAAATTGTAATTATTCGCTCCTATGGCCTATTTATTGCCTACCTCCTCATGCCTTTTGCACACACTGTATATAGACTTTCTTTTCTCTACTGTGTCATTGACTTGTTTATTGTGTTATTGGCTTGTTTATTGTTTACTCCATGTGTAACTCTGTGTTGTTGTCTGTGTCACACTGCTTTGCTTTATCTTGGTCAGGTCGCAGTTGCAAATGACAACTTGTTCTCAACTAACCTACCTGGTTGAATAAAGGTGAAATAAAAAATAAAAAAAGGTTGTAGACCTCCTTGCTTGCACACGCTTTTTCAGTTCTGCCCACACATTTTCTATAGGATTGAGGTCAGGGCTTTGTGATGGCCACTCCAATACCTTGACTTTGTTGTCCTTAAGCCATTTTTCCACAACTTTGGAAGTATGCTTGGGGTCATTGTCAGTTTTGAAGACCCATTTGCAACCGCGCTTTAACTTCCTGATTGATGTCTTGAGATGTTGCTTCAATATATCCAAATAATTATCCTACCTCATGATGCCATCTATTTTGTGAAGTGAACCAGTCCCTCCTGCAGCACAGCACCCCCACAACATGATGCTGCCACCCCCGTGCTTCACGGTTGGGGTGGTGTCTTCGGCATGCAAGCCTCCCCCTTTTTCCTCCAAACATAACGATGGTCATTACGGCCAAACAGTTCCCTTTTTGTTTCATCAGACCAGAGGATATTTCTCCAAAAAGTACAATCTTTGTCCCCATGTGCATTTGCAAACCATAGTCTGTATTTTTTTATTACGGTTTTGGAGCAGTGGCTTCTTCCTTGCTGAGCAGCCTTTCAGGTTATGTCGATATAGGACTCATTTTACTGTGGATATAGATACTTTTGTACCCATTTCCTCCAGCGTCTTCACAAGGTCCTTTGCTGTTGATCTGGGATTGATTTGCACTTTTCACGCCAAGGTACGTTCATTTCTAGGATACAGAACGTGTCTCCTTCCTGAGCGGTAGGAAGGCTGTGTGGTCCCATGGTGTTTATACTTGCGTACTATTGTTTGTACAGATGAATGTAGTACCTTCAGGTGTTTGAAAATTGCTCCCAAGGATGAACCAGACTTGTGGAGGTCTACACATTTTTTTCTGAGGTCTTGGCTGATTTCTTTAGATTTTCCCATAATGTCAAGCAAAGAGGCACTAAGTTTGAAGGTAGGCATTGAAATATATCCACAGGTACACCTCCAATTGACTCAGATGATGTCAAATATCCTATCAGAAGCTTCTAAAGCCATGACATCATTTTCTGGAATTTTCCAAGCTGTTTAAAGACACAGTCAACTTAGTGATACAGTGAATTATAAGTGAAATAATCTGTCTGTAAACAAATGTTGGAAAAATGACTTGTGTCATGCACAAAGTAGATGTCCTAACCGACTTGCCAAAACTATAGTTTGTTAATAAGAAATTTGTGGAGTGGTTGATAAACAAGTTTTAATGACTCCAACCTAAGTGTATGTAAACTTCTGACTTCAACTGTATATATATTTTTTTGTATATTTTTTTGTATTTTTTAATTTTAAAGTGTTTTCAAGAAGGAACAGGTTTTTATCCATGAATTAATCGGTTCTCATCAGAGCTTTGCGTAGCTTTCAAACTCAGTGCACAATATTGACTAGTTTTGACAAATTTGATAAAAATTATAGCAACGTCTCCTCCCTGGGTATGCATGTAACGCACCAGAATTTGAAAGCTTTTTGGACTAGCTTGTGCATGTAGTCCACACACCATAGCCTACTTTACAATGGGCATTTTAAATGCATGTATACCTAATTCAGCTAACAGTGCTGTTTTATACTCTAGGCCGGGGTTCAAATAAAAGGAAAATCTACTTGATCTATATTGTGAAATTATTATTAGCGTAATGTACAGGCCTATTTGATGTGATACATAATTCATCTGATTGAAGAATATATTCAGAGGCTTCAAGCTGGGAAAATCTATGAAAGTATAAAAAATATATATATTTGGAAATCTAAACCATCAGCTAACTTTCTGCAAGAGTGATAAAAACATTGGACAACTTTTTATTGATATCTAATGTTAATGTGAAACTATAGTGGGATAAATAAGAATCCATCGTCTTTAATCAGAGAGCTGGATGATTCTCTCATGTGAATGATTCATTCATTGCTTGACAACCCTGAATAATGTAACAGGGTTTGATGGAATGAATCCCCAATAGATCAGACGTTTCATCCCTAAGAAATGTGATCAGCGGAGTCTATATGGTCTAACTCAATACATGTCTGGATGACCATCTGTAGTTACAGACCAGGGTTCTTTAAGCTTATTCCAAAGCCTTGTGGTAGCAGAACATAGGCCCTTTATCTATGGCACAGAGCATGGGCTCACATTGCTATGTCTTGTAGTAATAAAAAGCTTATTCTAAAGTATTGTGGTAGCAGAGCAGAGACCCTTATGCTGAAGCATTCCAGTTACAGAATATTTATTTTTATTGTAAAGCTTAGCCCTCCCAGAGGACGAGACTGTGCCACTGTTGTTCAGCTAAAGTCCTTCTCTCTGGAACTCGGCCCACCAATCATCTCCTCCTGACCCTACAGATTATGAGGGCACTACACTACAGAGTACACACACACACACACACACACTCTGAAGGGCTCTCACACACACACACACACTCTTATGGACACACATTTTATTTTTGAAAGAAATATTACATTTTTGAGATACTGTGTTTTATCTCTTGGAGATGTAAAAGTGAGTACTGTACATTAAACTTTCAATGTAATTCATTAGAAATCAAAACAAAATGAGAAGTAGAACATAAACATACTGTAAATGAATGTGACATATGACAAAGCATTTTTAAGCACAATCAATGGTTATCATTAATTTGTATAATTAAACTCTAGCATTGATGTATTTGTTTATGATGTCCTGGTATATAAGTTGACTTGCATTTAACTTCGGGTAGGTTTGGAGTATGAGTTATGGATAGGCCACTTTCTCACAGACCTCCAAGCGCAATTCGCTGCATTGTGTATCACACCAGCTATCCTCTGGGTTAGAAAAAGAGGTCCATTGCTCTACATAGTCCTCGTCCTTGCCCTGATAACTATGAGGCTCCCCTCTCATCCAGTACACTGTGGTCAGGGGAGTGCCATTCACAAATTTCCAGATCCCTTCTTCATCTCTGTCAGTCAGACCAATCCAGAATCCCTTGTCGATTAATTCATGGATAAATACTTGTTCCTCTCTGCTGTTTATGATCACCAGGTCTGCTCCTCTTCTTAGACAGTCCTGTCGACTCTCTGTCCACAATTTAGTCCCTTTAGAGATGTGGTACAAACTGCAGCTGAAATACCTCTATCCCAGTTGAGACTGTTGCTTTAGCATGGAGAGTTTTGTCTGGGTGATGGACCCTCTCTTTAGTCATGGCGTTGTTACTGCTCTGTAACTGGTCTCTCTCTGCGGTGGAGTTGGTTTTACAGTTTTTCTCATAACTGCCAAGAACACCATTATAATAGAGACACAGGCCTGTGATCCGAGCAAGTAGGAGAACACACAGCAGCCCCAGACAAACTGTAGCAGGGACATCATTTATCTTGTTTCTGAAGTCATGAGATGTGATGTGTCGTGATTGGCATAGATAAAGACATCTTCATTATCTACCACTGTCTCAGTGATTCTACCTGACAGACTGAACAGTGTGGTAGCTGTTGTGTGTTGTATGTTGTGTCTGGGACTGTTTCCTGTCCATCGATGGTTACTGACTAACATGTTTCCTTTCCACATACATACATTTCTGCAAGTTGACATGTATTGTCATGTCCTGGAGGCAGACCTGGCTATAATGTAAAATATAATGAAAACAAAAATGTGCTTTTTGGTCTTAATTTAAGGTTAGGCATTAGGGTTAGCAGTGTGGTTAATGTTAGGGTTAGGTTTAAAATCAGATTTTATGACTTTGTGGGTGTGCCAGCTAGTGACCACTCTGCAAAGCTGCCTCCAGAACAAGATTCATGATGAAAAACACTAACCTGCTACATTTCCTGGTAGGTAGTGAGGCAATGCACATCAACGCAATGGTAACTCTCTTACTGTGCTGAGTGTTCATAGCAGGAAGGAGTGATGGGAGAGGAGCACACACTTCAGCATGGTGTGATCCCTCACACACACTTCAACATGCTGTGATCACAAACACTTCAGCAAACTGTGATCCCTCACACACACTTCAGCACGCTGTGATCCCTCGCACACACTTCAGCATGCTGTGATCGCTCACACAGACTTCAGCACGCTGTGATTCCTCACACACACATTTCACACCTGACCAAAGGACATCAGCAACACTGAAGCAAAGTTAATCTCAATACAGGGTCAAAATAGTTTTTTTTACGCTTATCTTAACTTTTTTTGCAAATTGGAGTGGGTCCAGGGTGTCTGGGATGATGGTGTTGATGTGAGCCATGACCAGCCTTTCAAAGCATTTCATGGCTACAGATATGATTGCTACAGGGCGAGAGTCATTTAGACAGGTTACCTTAGTGTTTTTGGGCACAGGGACTATGGTGGACTGCTTGAAACATGTAGGTATTACAGACTGAGTCAGGGAGAGGTTGAAAATGTCAGTGAATACACTTGCCAGCTGGTCAACGCATGCTCTGAGTTCGCGTCCTGGTAATCCGTCTTGCCCTGCGAGCTTGTAAATGGTAACCTGTTGAAGGATTTTACTCACATTGGCTACGGAGAGCGTGATCACACAGTCGTCTGGAATCAACCGGTGCACTCATGCATAGTTCAGTGTTGCTTGCCTCGGAGCGAGCATAGAAGGCATTTAGCTCATCTGGTAGGCTTGCGTCAGTGGGCAGCTCATGGCTGGGTTTCCCTTTGTAAACCATGATAGTTTGCAAGCCCTGCCACATCGGACGAGTGTCAGAGTTGGTGTAGTAGGATTCTATCTTGGTCATGTATTTCTGTTTGATGGTTTGTCGTAGGGCGTAGTGAGATTTCTTATAAGCGTCCAGATTAGTGTCCCGCTCCTTGAAAGCAGCAGCTCTAGCTCAGTGCAGATGTTGCTCAGTGCGAATGTTGCAGATGTACACCTGTTATTTACAAAGCATGTGACAAATACAATTTTTATTTTGATTACTCAATTACTCACACAATTACGTACGTACACACACACACACACACACACGACCTGCCTAGCTTCTCCACTTCGTAGGGGATTTGAAGGGCATCTGTCCTCTTTCTTTTCAGTCCCATGTAATTATGGACAGACACTCTCATACAGCCACTTCCTTTAGAAGTCTCTTTTGCTGACTGAGATGTGAGGAGTGCTTTGTGAAAGAGCAGAGGCAGAGAGAGACGCAGATTGGCATTTATTGAGATGACTCGTGTACTGCAGGCAGCTCTGCAGGTAGCCAGCCACAAGATGGCACAACCACAAAGTCTTAAAAACCCGATTTTAAACCTAACCCTAACCTTATCCACACTGCTAACCTTATGCCTGTCCTTAACTTTAAATTACGACCAAAAAGCAAATATAGCTAATTTTGACTTTGTAGCTGGCCCATCTAGTGGAAATCGTTCAGCTCTGCCTCAGGACAAGATTCATCCCAAAAAAACTACCTGCGAGAGAGATAGAAAAGGAGACAGAGAAACGGAGCGAGAATCGGACGAATGAAAAATAGAGATAGAAAAGAGAAGATAGAGGGGGGCTTGATGGAGATGCACATTGACACGCTCCTAGCCAGAGAGAGGGGGGGGGGGCTGGATGGATGGAGATGCACATTGACATGCTCCTAGACAGAGAGAGAGAGGGGGCTGGATGGAGATACACATTGACATGCTCCTAGCCAGAGAGATGGAGAAAGAAAGAGAGTGAGACTGCGGGGCTTGTGTGTGAGAAAATACTGTTCTGCAGGGCTGTTGTTATTCAAATCAAGGTCAGTGTGAGGGGCAGTATGGTGTCAGGGTAGCCTGGAGGTCCTGCTCCCTCTGATGGCCACCATATGCAGCCTGTTGACCTGCTGCCCTGGGGATGACAGGGCCACTGACTCACCAGGCTCCTTTAACCCTCCCGCGCGCGCCCCGCGCGCGAGCACACACACACACACACACACACACACACACACACACACACACACACACACACACACACACACACACACACACACACACACACACACACACACACACACACACACACACACACACAATATTTTTTGCTCCAGTTTGCCATAGCAGGAAAATAATCCTGCAGCAACAGGAAATGTGAATTATTATGTGGATTATAATTAAGTTTGAAATTTCAAAGTGGAAATTACAAATATCTGAATCGTTTTTAAAACCCCTAAGGGCCCAGGCTGGGTTTCTACTAAGCTAACATATGGAATTGTTTTATATACGAAGGATCATTTAGCTATTTGATCTGGAATTTTCGGACCCCCGTAGGAATCAAGAAAATACGCTAGGCTACCTGCCGCCCTAATAAATAGTATTTCTCTGAAATAGGGGTTTATTAATAAAGACACCTCTCCTTTAAAATGCTCTGCCTTTCATGAGAAACCCAAGTGACAACGAGAGATGAATAGAGAGATAGGGAGCGGACTGAGAGATGAGAGAGAGAGGAAGGATTATTGGAGAAGAGACAAAATAATGGGAGACAGAGGAAGCAGAGCAGGAGAACGTAGAGGTGTCAAGAAAGGATACATTCTAAGGACAGTGGAGGGAATAAGAACAGAAGAAGATATGACCTGGCCCAAGTCTGAGAAAGGAGAGATGAAGGGGTAAAGGAGGAGAGGTGAAGGGGTAAAGGAGGAGAGATGAAGTGGTAAAGGAGGAGAGCTGAAGGGGTAAAGGAGGAGATAATGAGGTGGTAAAGGAGGTGAGATGAAGGGGTAAAGGAGGAGAGATGAAGGGGTAGAGGAGGAGAGCTGACGGGGTAAAGGAGGAGAGCTGAAGGGGTAAAGGAGGAAAGATGAATTGGTAAAGGAGGAGAGGTGAAGGGGTAAAGGAGGAGAGGTGAAGGGGTAAATAAGGAGAGATGAAGGGGTAAAGGAGGAGGACTGAAGGGGTAAAGGAGGAGAGCTGAAGGGGTAAAGGAGGAGAGATGAAGGGGTAAAGGAGGAGAGATGAAGGGGTAAAGGAGGAGATATGAAGAGGTAAAGGAGGAGAGGTGAAGGGGTAAAGGAGGAGAGCTGAAGGGGTAAAGGAGGAGAGCTGAAGGGGTAAAGGAGGAGAGCTGAAGGGGTAAATGAGGAGATATGAATTGGGTAAAGGTGGAGATATGAAGGGGTAAAGGAGGAGAAATGAAGGGGTAAAGGAGGAGATATGAAGGGGTAGAGGAGGAGATATGAATGGGGTAAAGGTGGAGATATGAAGGGGTAAAGGAGGAGATATGAAGGGGTAGAAGAGGAGAGCTGAAGGGGTAAAGGAGGAGAGCTGAAGGGGTAAAGGAGGAGAGCTGAAGTGATAAAGGAGGAGAGATGAAGGGGTAAAGGAGGAGAGCTGAAGGGGTAATTGAGGAGATGAAGGGGTAAAGAAGGAGAGATGAAGGGGTAAAGGAGGAGATATGAAGGGGTAAAGGAGGAAAGATGAGAGGTGATGACAGAGCTTTCAGAAGTGCCTCTGACAGTTTATGACAGGATGCCAGGCTGATGGTATTGTGTAATGCATGTACACTACAGCCCTAACTAACCAACCCCAACCCCATCCTCAGCCCTAACTAACCAACCCCAACCCCATCCTCAGCCCTAACTAATCAGCCCCAACCCCATCCTCAGCCCTAACTAACCAACCTCAACCCCATCCTCAGCCCTAACTAACCAACCCCAACCCCATACTCAGCCCTAACTAACCAGCCCCAACCCCATCCTCAGCCCTAACTAACCAACCCTAACCCCATCCTCAGCCCTAACTAATCAGCCCCAACCCCATCCTCAGCCCTAACTAACCAACCCCAACCTCAGCCCTAACAAACCAGCCCCAACCCCATCCTCAGCCCTAACTAACCAACCCCAACCCCATCCTCAGCCCTATCTAACCAACCCCAACCCCATCCTCAGCCCTAACTAACCCCAACCCCATCCTCAGCCCTAACTAATCAGCCCCAACCCCATCCTCAGCCCTAACTAATCAGCCCCAACCCCATCCTCAGCCCTAACTAATCAACCCCAACCCCATCCTCAGCCCTATCTAACCAACCCCAACCCCATCCTCAGCCCTATCTAACCAACCCCAACCCCATCCTCAGCCCTAACTAACCAACCCCATCCTCAGCCCTAACTAACCAACCCCAACCCCATCCTCAGCCCTAACTAACCAACCCCAACCCCATCCTCAGCCCTAACTAATCAGCCCCAACCCCATCCTCAGCCCTAACTAATCAGCCCCAACCCCATCCTCAGCCCTAACTAACCAACCCCAACCCCATCCTCAGCCCTAACTAATCAGCCCCAACCCCATCCTCAGCCTTAACTAATCAGCCCCAACCCCATCCTCAGCCCTAACTAATCAGCCCCAACCCCTTCCTCAGCCCTAACTAATCAGCCCCAACCCCATCCTCAGCCCTAACTAACCAGCCCCATCTTCTGCCCTAACCAGCCTCAACCCCATCCTCAGCCCTAACCAGCCCCAAACCCTTCCTTAGCCCCAACTAACCAGGCCCAACCCCATCCTCAGTCCTAACTAACCAGCACCAACCCCATCCTTAGCCCTAACTAACCAATCGCATCCTCAGCCCTATCTAACCAGCCCCAACCCCATCCTCAGCCCTAACTAATCAGCCCCAACCCCATCCTCAGCCCTAACTAACCAGCCCCTACCCCATCCTCAGCCCTAACTAACCAGCCCCTACCCCATCCTCAGCCCTAACTAACCAAACCCAACCCCATCCTCAGCCCTAACTAATAAGCCCCAACACCATCCTCAGCCTTAACTAATCAGCCCCAACCCCATCCTCAGCCCTAACTAATCAGCCCCAACCCCATCCTCAGCCCTAACTAATCAGTCCCAACCCCATCCTCAGCCCTAACTAACCAACCCCAACCCCATCCTCAGCCCTAACTAATCAGCCCCAACCCCATCCTCAGCCCTAACTAACCAACCCCAACCCCATCCTCAGCCCTAACTAATCAGCCCCAACCCCATCCTCAGCCCTAACTAACCAACCTCAACCCCATCCTCAGCCCTAACTAACCAACCCCAACCCCATCCTCAGCCCTAACTAACCAACCCCAACCCCATCCTCAGCCCTAACTAACCAACCCCAACCCCATCCTCAGCCCTAACTAACCAGCCCCAACCCCATCCTCAGCCCTAACTAACCAACCACAACCCCATCCTCAGCCCTAACAAACCAGCCCCAACCCCATCCTCAGCCCTATCTAACCAACCCCAACCCCATCCTCAGCCCTAACTAACCCCAACCCCATCCTCAGCCCTAACTAATCAGCCCCAACCCCATCCTCAGCCCTAACTAATCAGCCCCAACCCCATCCTCAGCCCTAACTAATCAACCCCAACCCCATCCTCAGCCCTATCTAACCAACCCCAACCCCATCCTCAGCCCTATCTAACCAACCCCAACCCCATCCTCAGCCCTAACTAACCAACCCCATCCTCAGCCCTAACTAACCAACCCCAACCCCATCCTCAGCCCTAACTAATCAGCCCCAACCCCATCCTCAGCCCTAACTAATCAGCCCCAACCCCATCCTCAGTCCCGCTCTGAAGATGGCGCCAATAGACATGGTCACCTGGTTTCTGGCTCCTAAGCGACTATGCAGTATGTATTTTGTGTGTGTGTTATTTCCCACATTATTAGCTCAGAATGTTTTTTGCATTATTACATACAGCCAGAAATATCTTTTGGATATTTGAGCAGAGGTAACTCACCAGCATTTTGACCAGAAATATGACTTTCCTGAATTGTATCCTTTTTTGTATCCTATTATCCACCATTATTTGCAAATAAATTCATTAAAAATCCTACAATGTGATTTTCTGGATTTCTTTTCTCATTTTGTCTGTCATAGTTGAAGTGTACCTATGATGAAAATTACAGGCCTTTCTCATCTTTTTAAGTGGGAGAACTTGCACAATTGGTGGCTGACTAAATACTTTTTGCCACACTGTATATACAGTTGAAGTCAGAAGTTTACATACACTTAGGTTGGAGTCATTACATTTCTTGTTAAACTTTAGATTTGGCAAGTCTGTTAGGACATCTACTTTGTGCATGACACAAGTCATTTTTCCAACAATTGTTTACAGACAGATTATTTCACTTATAATTCACTGTATCACAATTCCAGTGGGTCAGAAGTTTACATACACTAAGTTGACTGCCTATAAACAGCTTGGAAAATGCCTGATAACGATGTCATGGCTTTAGAAGATTCTGATAGGCTAAATGACATCATTTGAATCAATTGGAGGTGTACCTGTGGATGTATTTCAAGGCCTACCTTCAAACTCAATGCTTCTTTGCTTGACGTCATGGGAAAATCAAAAGAAATCTGCCAAAACATTGTAATGTTTTTCCTCTTCGTCTGAGGAGGAGTAGGAAGGATCGGACCAATATGCAGCGTGTTAAGTGCCCATGTTAATTTATTAGAACTGAACACACAAAACAAAATAACAACGTGAATGAAAGAAACAAAACAGTCCTGTCAGGTGAAACAACACACTAAACAGAAAATAACTACCCACAAATCATAGGTAGCCTGTTTTCCCACTAAGTATGGTTCTCAATCAGAGACAACAATCGACAGCTGCCTCTGATTGGGAACCATACCAGGCCAAACACCGAAATAAAAAAACCTGGAACGAAAACATAGAATGCCCACCCCAACTCACGCCCTGACCAAACTAAAATAGAGACATAAAAAAGGAACTAAGGTCAGGACGTGACAGACATCAGAAAAAAATATTGGAGACCTCCACAAGTCTGGTTCATCCTTGTGAGCAATTTCCAAATGCTTGAAGGTACCACGTTCATCTGTACAAACAATAGTACGCAAGTATAAACACCATGGGACCACGCAGCCGTCATACCGCTCAGGAAGGAGACACGTTCTGTCTCCTAGAGATGAACGTACTTTGATGCGAAAAGTGCAAATCAATCCCAGAACAACAGCAAAGGACCTTGTGAAGATGCTGGAGAAACCGGGTACAAAAATATCTATATCCACAGTAAAAGTAAGAGTCTTATATCATGAAATGCCGCTCAGCATAACCTGAAATGCCGCTCAGCAAGGAAGAAGCCACTGCTCCAAAACTAGACTACGGTTTGCAAATGCACATGGGGACAAAGATTGTACTTTTTGGAGAAATATCCTCTGGTCTGATGAAATAAAAATAGATATAATGACCATCGTTATGTTTGGAGGTAAAAGGGGGAGGCTTGCAAGCCGAAGAACACCATCCCAACCGTGAAGCACGGGTGTGGCAGCATCATGTTTTGGGGGTGCTGTGCTGCAGCAGGGACTGGTGCACTTCACAAAATAGATGGCATCATGAGGTAGGACAATTATGTGGATATATTGAAGCAACATCTCAAGACATCAGTCAGGAGGCTAAAGCTTGGTCGCAAATGAGTCTTCCAAATGGACAATGACCAAAAGCCTACCTCAAAGTTGTGGCAAAATGGCTTAAGGACAATCAAGTCAAGCCCTGTCCTCCATCCCATAGAAAATGTGTGGGCAGAACTGAAAAAGCATATTTTACTTCATCTTTATTTAACTAGGCAAGTCAGTTAAGAACAAATTCTTATTTTCAATGACTGCCTAGGAACATGGGTTAACTGCCTGTTCAGGGGCAGAACGACAGATTTGTACCTTGTCAGCTTGGGGGTTTGAACTTGCAACCTTCCGGTTACTAGTCCAACACGCTAACCACTAGGCTACCCTGCCGCCGTGTATGAGCAAGGAGGCCAACAAACATGACTACGTTACACCAACTCTGTCAGATGGAATGGTTCAAAATTCACCCAACTTATTGTGGAAGGCTACCCGACACATTTGACCCAAGTTAAAATCAATTTAAAAGCAATGCTACCAAATACTAATTTAGTGTATGTAAACTTCTGACCCACTGGGAATGTGATGAAAGTAATAAAAGCTGAAATAAATCATTCTCTCTTCTATTATTCTGACATTTCACATTCTTAAAATAAAGTGGTGATCCTAACTGATTTAAGACAGGGATTTTTTACTAGGATTAAATGTCAGGAATTCAAGTGTGTGTGTGTGTGTGTGTGTGTGTGTTGTGTGTGTGTGTAATTTCTCCATGATACTGTGGTGGTGGGGGGGGTTGTCACATGTAATGTGGGGTTAGTTGTCACTTTCAACTCCATTTAAACTTTGCCCGCCATTATACAATAAAACCCAAGCTCTTTTGTGCTTGTGCTACAGTACAAAGAGCTCCCCACCGAGCACGGACGTCACTTCAACGTCTAGTTTTCATTTACATTTGGTTGAGTTGTCAACCAACGTGAATTCATTGTGAAATCAACACAAAAATCTAATTTGTTATTCACGTTAATTCAACATCATTACATTGTGTTTTTGGGTTGAAATGACCATGGAAACAATGTTGATTCAACCAGTTTTTGCCCAGTGGGTCCATTCATTGCCTCTCTCACACACACATTTGGTTTTGCTGTCGCGCGCGCGCACACACACACACACATACACACACACACACACACACACACACACACACACACACACACACACACACACACACACACACACACACACACACACACACACACACACACACAAATGTACTTAAAATGTAATATGCTATTCTCACGGCATAAAATGCTGAATTTTCATAGAAATATCGTTCGATCAAAGACAGGTAATTTCTAAGACTGTATGTTGTACTGCCCTTACAAGCAAAAGAGCACTAACTGCACAGTTGGTCAAAAATGAGTTATTTACACTTGATACATGAAATACATGCTTTATCATCTGGACAACTGTCCTGTCCACTGTGTTGTGTTTTGGAGAAAATGGGGGGGTCATGTTTGCAGTAACTGGAAAATGTTAGTGAAACCTAGGGAAAAAAATAGTAACTGCAAACACCAATGTCAGTTTGTTCTTTTTACATTGGTTTCACTGAGCTGTGGGCTGCAGTTACTACAGTTTACCTTGGTATTATTTATTGTTCTTTGCTGATACAAGTATCAAACTAAACTGCAAAAAAACAAACATCCCTTTTTCAGGACCCTGTCTTTCAAAGATAATTCTTAAAAATCCAAATAACTTTGGATCTTCACTGTAAAGGGTTTAAACACTGTTTCCCATGCTTGTTCAATGACCCATAAACAATTCATGAACATGCATCGTTAAGACACTAACAGCTTACAGACAGTAGGCAATTAAGGTCACAGTTATGAAAACTTAGGACACTAACGAGGCCTTTCTACTGACTTTGGAAAAACACCAAAAAAAGATGCCCAGGGTCCCTGCTCATTTGCATGAACGTTCCTTAGGCATGCTGCAAGGATACATGAGGACTGAAAATGTGGCCAGGGCAATAAATTGCAATGTCCGTACTGTGAGACGCCTAAGACAGCGCTACAGTGAGACAGGACGGACCACTGATCGTCCTCACAGTGGCAGACCATGTGTAACACCTGCACAGGATCGGTACATCCCAACATCCCATCTGCGGGACAGGTACACCAGGAACGCACAATCCCTCAATCAGTGCTCAGACTGTCCACAATAGGTTGAGAGAGGCTGGACTGAGGGCTTGTAGGCCTGCTTTAAGGCAGGTCCTCACCAGACATCACCGGCAACAATGTTGCCTATGGGCACCAAACCACAGTCGCTGGACCAGACAGGTCCAGTGAAGAGCACTTTTTACCAGTCACAGTTTTGTCTCACCAGGGAGCAGCTCCATCTGATCTAGGTCCAGCAGCAGATGTCCTCGTCGCTTCAGGTCGCCCTCCTGCTTCACGGCCTTGGCTGGTTCCGTCCGGGCCCCCTTCAGGCCCTCGCCTCTCTAGGTGCATTTCTTACTCTTCCCCGCATCCACTCTCTCCGCCCGGGCTCCTTTTAGCAGGTCCTGGGTGTTCTGGTGGGTTTCCACCACGGTCAGCAATTCCTCCAGGTTCTGGGGGTTCTGCATGCTCACCGCCTTCCTCATCTCGTATGGCAGGGCCCATAGGTACCGATCCAGGATGACCTTATCGATTATCGGGAGGGACGGTATGTCGGTCAGTAGCCAGCCCTTGGTCAGGCGCACCAGGTTGCTCATCTGAGCGTGAGGGTGGAGCGAAAGGCCCAGTCGTGGAACATTTGTGCACGGCATGCAAGGCTGAATCCATAATGGCTCAGGATCTCACGTTTGAGTTCCTCATAATTCGCTGCCTGGTCGGCGTTCAGGTCGAAGGAGGCCTTCTGGGCCTTCCCGGAGAGAAACGGTGCCAAAAGGCTGGCCCACTTGGGCTTGGGCCATCCTTCCCTCTGCATCGTCCTCTCGAAGGTGCACAAATACATCTCCACATCTTCCTCCATTAACTTGACCAGGAACGGATTCGGGCTAGACTCCTGCTTTTGCTTGCTGAGGATAAACTGAGCCACCGGCTCCTCTATGGTAATCTCTGTACGCTCGGGTTGAGAAACAGGGAGGTTCTAGTCAGAAAACACGACTTAGGCAACAAAATAAACATAACAACAAAATAATGGAGGTTTTACTCAGTCCTTCCCAGGTTCTACTCCGTGTCTGTCTCTCGGTCTTCCCTCACAGTATGCCACGGTGCTCCCTTTGTGGCCTGCATGGCTGGTTGGCACACTCCACTAAATACCTGTACTTGGCGATCATCGTCATGGTGCCCAGCCCGTGAACGCCCAGCAGAGGGAGCCAACGTCACGGCACGTACCTCCCCTCTATCACCAACCCCCCCGGGTAGACCTCCCGGGATACCACAAGCTTAACACTATATAAAGGTTAGCATTAAACATATGTGGTGTATGACATGATGCATAGCCTGGCTGACATGAACACAAAGACACCGAGGTAGTCAGGTAATTAACTGGACGTGACCCCAAAAGAAGGAGGGGATGAGTGGAGAAAATAAAAGAGAATGAGAGGAGAGACGGAGGGGGCATCGAACCTGCAGCCTGGCATGTTTTACACACCACAGTGTCTTGTTTTTGCCGAGGTCACTCCGCCTATTACAGATGGAGGCTCTGTCTTCACAGAGGTCACTCCGCCTATTACAGATGGAGGCTCTGTCTTCACAGAGGTCACTCCGCCTATTACAGATGGAGGCTCTGTCTTCACAGAGGTCACTCTTCCTATTACAGATGGAGCCTCCCTCTGTCTCGCTCTCATCCTTTCTCTCGCTCTCTCTCTCTCTCCCCCCCTCTCTCAACCCCCTTGCTTTGTCTCTCATCCTCTCTCTCACCCCTTCTCCCTATCTGTCTCCCTCCCTCTCTCTCCCCCCTCTATCTCTCTTCCCCCTCCCTCCCCATCCAACCCCCCTCTCTCTTCTCTCGATTCAATTACATTTCAATTTAAGGGGCTTTATTGGCATGTGAAACAATGTTTACATTGCCAAAGCAAGTGAACTAGATAATAAACAAAAGTAAAATAAACAAAAAATGTACAGTAATCACTACACTCACAAGTCTCTCTTTCCCCTTCCCTCCCCATAACTCCCTCTCTCTTTCCCTATCTCCCTCTCTCTCGCTTTCTCTCTCCCTCCACCTCCCTCTTTTTCCCCACGCCCTGTCTCCCTCCCTCCCCCATCTCTCTCTCTCCCCCTCTTTATCTCTTTCTCCACCTTCTCTCCCTCTCCACCTCTCTCTCTATTCCCCCTTCCCTCCTCTCCCTCTCTCGCTCTTTATTTCTCTCTGAGGAGATGTGAACGTAGATCAGTTTCTCCCTCTATATCCAATGAGTCTCACACAAGCAACAGTGTCAAACAATCCATTCCTGAGCGACTTTTTAGCTGTCTGGTGCTATCCATGTGTGTCTGCGAGGTGTGTATTTGTGTTTGGGTGGGTGGGTGGGTGGGCGTGCATGTGTGCATGTGTGTATCTGTTTAGAATGTGTGTGTACCCATAACACCTACTGCTAGGCTGGAGAGTTTATAAGCTGTCAGAATTGTAATTTGGAGACGATAAGGCCCTGCAGAACTTCCCTGGGCCAGATCAGTTACACAGAGACCTTGACACCTTTTCATTCCCTTGCATTTTAGACCAGATCACTGGAGTCAATATTGACATTTACAATACAGGAGAGGAAGAGAAGGCTTATGGCTGCATAAATGAACTGTGAGGAGAGAGATGAACCCTGATCTGGTTTCAGTCATAGTCAGCACTCAGGTAATAGAGAAGGTAGCACTGCAACTGCACCAGTGAAGGTAGTAAATTACCTTTTAATGGCATCAGACCAAGGCTCTGCATCTCTCCTCGTGCTCCTAGACTTTAGTGCTGCTTTTGATTCCATCGATCACCACATTCTTTTGGAGAGATTGGAAACCCAAATTGGTCTACATGGACAAGTTCTGGCCTGGTTTAGATCTTATCTGTCAGAAAGATATCAGTTTGTCTCTGAGGGTTTGTCTTCTGACAAATCAACTGTACATTTCGGTGATCCTCAAGGTTCCGTTTTAGGACCACTATTTTTTCACTATATATTTGACTTCTTGGTGGTGTCATTCGGAAACATAATGTTAACTTTCACTGCTATGGGGACGATACACAGCTGTACATTTCAATGAAACCGGGTGAAGCCCCAAAATTGCCCTCCCTGGAAGCTTATGTTTCCGACATAAAGAAGTTTTACATTTAAACTCGTACAAAACAGATGCTAGTTCTAGGTCTCAAGAAACAACAAGATCTTCTGTTGGATCTGACAATTAATCAAGATGGCTGTACAGTCATCACAAATAAAACTGTGAAGGACCTCGGTGTTACTCTTTTTTGTCGAACATATCAAGAAAATTTCAAGAATGGCTTTTTTCCATCTTAACATTGCAAAGATCTGAAACTTTCTGTCCAAAAATGATGTAGAAAAATGTATCCATGCCTTTGTCACTTCTAGAATAGACTACTGCAATGCTCTACTTTCCGGCTACCGGATAAAGTACTAAATAAACTTCAGTTAGTGCTAAAAACGGCTGCTAGAATCTTGACTAGAACCCCAAAATGTGATCAAATTACTCCAGTGCTAGCCTCTCTACACTGGCTTCCTGTTAAGGCTAGGGCTGATTTCCAAGGTTTTACTGCTAACCTACAAAGCATTACTAACAGCATTACTAAAATTCCAAGATGGCGTTGCAGTAGGACATGTGCATTAGTCTTTGTCTTGCTCCCATGTCTTATAAATAGCCAGTCTTTTTCATATATATCTTAGTCTCACTTTCTATCTACGAACTAAATATACTTTCCTGCAACCCACCTCACCCAATGTGGTACAGATCTGCTATTTTTATTCCTTATAACTGGAACTTCAATCAGGAGCTAGCCAGCTAACTAGCTACTATTCTTTGTTAGCCACGGCTAGCGGCCTTCACCTTTTTCCCGGTCATCAGCCAGCCTTAGCTCGGACAACACCTGCCAGTCTGCACAGCTCGATATCAACCCAGAGCATGTCGGACTGCTTCTCTCTACCATATCACTGGATTCCTGCTGCTCTGGATCATTACACCGGATCATCACAGCTAGCTAGCTGCAAACAAGTGGCTACTGTTAGCTAACACCTCTGTCCCCAAGCAAGCACCAGCTAGCCTTGAGCTAGCCTCGAGCTAGGCCCATATACCAACTAATTCTAGGGTTACAATAACTCCAATGCCAATTGGCCTGGACCCTTTTGTTGACACGGAGCCCCGCCGATACATCATGACTGGACTGCCGACGTGATCGCCCGATGGGTCTCAACAGGCTATTCTGTTACGATGTCTACTAGCCCCGGTCCGCTAGCTTTTCTGAACGCTGTGTCCACTGCTCACCTAGCGTAGAAGTGACTACCGAACGGCACCCTGACTCACCTATTACTGCTCTTTTGACCCTATGATCACTCGGCTACACAACTGATGCTCCCTGGACTGTTTCAATAACACGGGACCTCATTTTGTTTACCTGTCGGCCCCAGCCTCGAACTCAGGTCCTGTATGTAACTAACAATCCCGCTCTGCCCATTCATTGCCATTTACCCATGGTTGTCTTAGCTCCCCTGATCAACACCTGTGATTGCTTTTTGCCCCTCTCTAATGTCAACATGTCTTGTCTACCGCTGTCTTGGCTAGTTATTGTTTTATTTTGCTGTAGAGCCCTGAGTCCCGCTTAAAATGCCTTAGTTCTTTTGTCCCACCTCACACACATGCAGAGACCTCACCTGGCTTAACTGGTGCCTCCAGAGACGAAACCTCTCATTGTCACTCAACGCCTAGGTTTACCAACACTGTACTTACATCCAACCATACCCTTGTCTGTACATTATGCCTTGAATCTATTCTACCACGCCCAGAAATCTGCTCCTTTTATTCTCTGTCCCCAATGCATTAGACGACCAGTTCTTATAGCCTTTAGCCGTACCCATATCCTAGTCCTCCTCTGTTCTTCTGGTGATGTAAGGTTAACCCAGGCCCTGTAGCCCTCAGTTCTACTCCTATTCCCCAGCCGCTATCATTTGTTGACTTCTGTAACCGTAAAAGCCTTGGTTTCATGCATGTTAACATCAGAAGCCTCCTCCCTAAGTTTGTTTTATTCACTGCTTAAGCACACTCCGCCAACCCTGATGTCCTAGCCATGTCTGAATCCTGGCTTAGGAAGGCCATCAAAAATTCTGAAATTTCCATCCGCAACTACAACATTTTCTACCAAGATAGAACTGCCTAAGGGTGTGGAGTTAGCCTGCAGAGTTCTGTCATGCTATCCAGGTCTATGCCCAAACAGTTCGAGCATCTTCTTTTAAAAATCCACCTTTCCAGAAATAAGTCTCAGTGTTGCCGCTTGTTATAGAACCCATCAGCCAACAACTGTGCCCTGGACACCATATGTAAATTGATTTCCCCCCCATCTATCTTCAGAGTTTGTACAGTTAGGTGACCTAAACTGGGATATGTTTAGCACCCTGGCCGTCCTACAATCTAAGCTAGATGCCCTCCATCTCACACAAATTATCATGGAATCTACCAGGTACAACCCTAAATCCGTAAACACGGGCACACTCATAGATATCATCCTGACCAACCTTCCCTCTAAACACACCTCTGCTGTCTTCAACCAGGATCTCAGCGACCACTGCCTCATTGTCTGGTTCCATAATGGTTCCACGGTCAAATGAACACCCCTCATCACTATCAAACGCTCCCTAAAACACTTCAGCAAGCAGGCCTTTCTAATCGAACTGGCCCGGGTATCCTGGAAGGATATTGAACTCATTCCGCCAGTAGAGGATGCCTGGTTAATCTTTAAAAGTGCTTTCCTCACCATCTTAAATAAGCATGCCCCATTCAAAAAATGTACAACTAAGAACAGATATAGCCTTTGGTTCACTCCAGGCTTGACTGCCCTTGACCAGCACAAAAACATCCTGTGGCGTACTGCATTAGCATTGCATAGCCCCCGCAATATGCAACTTTTCAAGGAAGTTAAGAACCAACATACACAGTCAGTTAGGAAAGCAAAGGCTAGCTTTTTCAAACAGAATTTTGCATCCTGTAGCACAAACTCCAAAAAGTTCTGGGACACAGTAAAGTCCATGGAGATAAGAGCACCTCCGCCCAGCTGCCCACTGCACTGAGGCTAGGAAACACTGTCACTACCAATAAATCTATGATAATCAAGAATTTCAATAAGCATTTTTCAACGGCTGGCCATGCTTTCCACCTGGCTACCCCTACCCTGGTCAACAGATCTGCATCCCCCACAGCAACTTGGCCAAGCCTCCCCCATTTCTCCTTCACACAAATCCAGATAGCTGATGTTCTGAAAGAGCTGCAAAATCTGGACCCCTACAAATCAGCTGGGCTAGACAATCTTTCTTAAATTATCCACCACAATTGTTGCAACCCCTATTGCTAGCATGTTCAACCTTTCTTTTGTATTATCTAAGATCCCAAAAGATTGGAAAGCTGCCGCAGTCATCCCCCTCTTCAAAGGGGGAGACAATCTAGACGCAAACTGTTACAGACCTATACAGGCCTAGAATATGTGGACTACTACAAATACCTAGGTGTCTGGCTAGACTGTAAACTCTCCTTCCAGACTTAAACATCTCCAATCCAAAATTAAATCTAGAATCGTCTTTCTATTTCACAACAATGCCTCCTTCACTCAAGCCGCAAAACTTACCCTAGTAAAACTGACTATCCTACCGATCCTCGACTTTGGCGACGTCATCTACAAAATAGCATCCAATACTCTACTCAGCAAACTGGATGCAGTCTATCACAGTGCCATCCGTTTTGTCACCAAAGCCCCTTATACCACCCACCACTGCGACCTGTATGCTCCAGTCGGCTGGCCGTCGCTACTTGTTCGTCGCCAGACCCATTTGGCTCCATAAGTCTATGCTAGGTAAAGCTCCGCCTTATCTCAGCTCACTGGTCACGAGAACAACACGCACGCTCTCCAGCAGGTATATCTCACTGGTCATCCCCAAAGTCAACACCTCCTTTGGCCGCCTTTCCTTACAGTTCTTTGCTGCCAGTGACTGGAACGAATTGCAAAAATTTATGAAGACTGATATTTCCCTCACTAACTTTAAACAACAGCTATCTGAGCAGCTAACCGATCGCTGCAGCTGTACATAGTCCATCTGTAAATAGCCCCCCCAATCTACCTACCTCATCCGCATTTTTTTTTAATTGCCTATTTATTGGCTACCTCCTCACGCCATTTGCACACACTGTATATAGACTTCCTTTTTTTCTATTGTCTAATTGACTGTACGCTTATTTATTCCATGTGTAACTCTGTTGTTTGTGTCGCACTGCTTTGTTTTATCATCTTGGCCAGGTCGCAGTTGTAACTGAGAACTTGTTCTCAATTAGCTTACCTGGTTAAATAAAGGGTAAAATACAAAAATAACAATATCTGTCCTAGCCTGCCTTTCTAAAGTCTTCGAAAGACAAGTTAACAAACAGATCACCAACCATTTCGAATCCCACCGTACCTTCTCCACTATGCAATCTGGTTTCTGAGCTGGTCATGGGTGCACCTCAGCCACCCTCAAGGTCCTGAATGATGTCATAACCGCCATCGACAAGAGACAATACTGTGCAGCCGTCTTCATCGACCTGGCCAAGGATTTCGACTCTGTCAATCACCACATTCTTATCAGCAGATTCAACAACCTTGGTTTCTCAAATGACTGCCTCGCCTGGTTCACCAACTACTTCTCAGATAGAGTTCAGTGTGTCAAATCGGAGGGCCTGTTGTCCGGACCTCTGGCAGTCTCTATGGGGTCCCTCAGGGTTCAATTCTCGGGCCGACTCTTCTCTGTATACATCAATGATGCCGCTCTTGCTGCTGGTGATTCTCTGATCCAACCCGGTGCAGACAACACCATTCTGTATACTTCTGGCCCTTCTTTGGACACTGTGTTAACCAACCTCCAGATGAGCTTCAAGGAGTCCTAGGACCATGCCTTAGGGTAACTGACCTGATGACTCCTTGCTGTCTCTAGTCCACCTGGTCATGCTGCTGCTCCAGTTTCAACTGCTCTGCCTGCGGCTGTGGAACCTGTTCCCTGGAAATGCTACCTGTCCCGGACCTGCTGTTTTGGACTCTCTCTCTCTACCGCACCTGCTGTCTCCAACTGAATGATCGGCTATGAAAAGCCAACTGACATTTATTCGTGAGGTGCTGACTTGACCATGCTGGTCATCTATGAACGTTTGAACATCTTGGCCATGTTCTTTTATGATCTCCACCCGGCACGGCCAGAAGAGGACTGGCCACCCCTCAGAGCCTGGTTCCTCTCTAGTCTTATTCTTAGGTTCCGGCTTTTCTAGGGAGTTTTTCCTAGCCACTGTTTTTCTGCATTGCTTGCTGTTTGGGGTTTTAGGCTGTCTTTCTGTACATCACTTTATAAATACATTTGATTGAAGGTAGACGGGGGAAGGGTGCATTCATATTTGTCATGTCAGTTAAAATGTTTAGAGTATAGGACCACACCAAATGTTGATCTGCCGTTGTCAGCTGTTTGTTTGGAAACCATGGACGTCTGACTGACAACTAATAAAAGTCACTATTCTACATGTTACAGCCTCTGATCATACCAGCAAATGCTATTGGTGTGTTCCTGCCTTAAGAATGTGTTAAATGCAACAGTAAGGTTGTTGTACTTCCTGGGTAAGTGATCTCATAGAGAATGGATACAACGACTTAGTGGTTTTTAATTTTTTTTATTTTTACCCCTTTTTCTCCCCAATTTTGTGGTATCCAATTGCTGTAGTAGCTACTATCTTGTCTCATCGCTACAACTCCCGTACGGGCTCGGGAGAGGCGAAGGTTGAAAGTCATGCGTCCTCCGATACACAACCCAACCAGCCGCACTGCTTCTTAACACAGCGCGCATCCAACCCGGAAGCCAGCCGCACCAATGTGTCGGAGGCTACACCGTGCACCTGGCAACCTTGGTTAGCACGCACTGCAGCCGGCCCGCCACAGGAGTCGCTGGTGCGCGATGAGACAAGGACATCCCTACCGACCAAGCCCTCCCTAACCCGGACGACGCTAGGCCAATTGTGCGTCGCCCCACGGACCTCCCGGTCGCGGCCAGTTACGACAGAGCCTGGGCACGAACCCAGGGACTCTGATGGCACAGCTGGCGCTGCAGTACAGTGCCCTTAAACACTGTGCCACCCGGGAGGCCCACGACTTAGTGGTTAGGCAGGTATATTCCTTGTCTAGTAGAGGTAAATAGACCTCCTGGGGTACGAGGTAAATAGACCTCCTGGGGTACGAGGTAAATAGACCTCTTGGGGTACGAGGTAAATAGACCTCCTGGGGTACGAGGTAAATAGACCTCCTGGGGTACGAGGTAAATAGACCTCCTGGGGTACGAGGTAAATAGACCTCCTGGGGTACGAGGTAAATAGACTTATTGGTGTTGGGGGGGTGCAGCTCTTGCAGTGAATGTGTTAAATGCAACAGTAAGGTGTTTGTACTTCCTGGGTAAGTGATCTTATGGAGAATGGATATAACAGCTTAGCAGTTAGGCAGGTATATTCCTGGTCTAGTAGAGGTAAATAGACTTACTTGGGTAAGAGGTAAATAGACTTACTGGGGTTGGGGGGGAAGAGGGTGCAGCTCTTGCAGTGAATGATTTCCTTGACGATGGGCAGATCAAGGGGGAGGGGGGGTGGGGGCACCATGCCGAGGCCGGGCATCATGGGGTTCATGGGAGCGATGCCTGTCATCATGCCAAGGCCTTGGTCAAAATCTAGATGAAGCACACAACACACACATATAAAAAAAACATTTCCACTCACACCAGTTCAGCACATGTTGCCATTTTCATGTTTAGTTTGACATTGTGTGTTTCTCCATGAACACTTTGCGGAGGTTTCTGTCAACAACGGTGACCCATAACCAGTCTATAAATAACTGAATACATGCTCTGATGAATGGACAATGGCAAAGGAGGGGATAGCTACCGTTTTACAGGCTCCTAACCAACTTTGCTATGTTTGTGTTTTCACATTTTTTTGTAACTTATTTAGTATATAATGTTGCTGCTACTGTCTCTTCTGACTGAAAAGAGCTTCTGTACATCAGAACAGTGATTACTCACCTCGAACAGGACAAAGGTTTTTCTTAAATGAGTCTGACGCAAAGGATATACTGCTTCCCTGAGACCAGGCCCCCATCCCTGTCATTCGTGTGAAAAAAGACAGAAAGACAGGGGGCGGGGCGGATGTCTGGGTGCCTTGTGAGAATTCGTTGGTGAGTGAGTAAACCACCACTACCCTCTGCATTATTGGCCAACGTGCAATCATTGGAAAACAAACTGGTCGATCTACGATTAAGAATATCCTACCAACGGGACATTAACTGTAATATCTTATGTTTCACCGACACGTGGCTGAATGACGACACGGACTACATAGAGCTAGCTGGCTTCTCCGTTTTTCAGCAGGACAGAGCAGCTACGTTATTTGTCAAAAACTGCTGGCGCGCGATGTCTAATATTAAAGAAGTCACTAGGTATTGCTCGTCTGGGGTAGAATACCTCATGAAAAGCTGTAGACCACACTATCTACTAAGAGAGGTCACATCTATATTATTCGTAGCTGTCTATTTACCACCACAAACCGATGCTGGCACTAAGTCCGCACTCAACGAGCTGTATAAGGCCATAAGCAAACAAGAAAATGCTCATCCAGAAGTGGCGCTCCTAATGTCCGGGGACTTTAATGCAGGGAAACTTAAATATGCTTTACCTAATTTCTACCAGCATGTCACATATGCAACCAGATTTTTTTTTATCTAGAACACCTTTACTCCACACACAGAGACGCATACAAAGCTCTCCCTCGCCCTCCGTTTGACAAATCCGACCATAATTCTATCCTCCTGATTCCTGCTTACAAGCAAAAACTAAAGCAGGAAGTACCAGTGACTCGCTCAATACAGAAGTGGTCAGATAACGCAGATTCTACACTACAGGACTGTTTTGCTAGCACAGACTGGAATATGTTCCAGGATTTATCCAATGGCATTGAGGAGTATACCACCTCAGTCACCAGCTTAATCAATAAGTGCACTGACGATGTCGTCCCCACTGTGACCGTACGTACGTACGTACGTACATTACCCAACCAGAAGCCATGGATTACAGGCAACATCCTCATCGAGCTAAAGGCTAGAGCTTCCGCTTTCAAGGAGCGGAACACTAATCCGGACATTTATAAGACATCCTGCTATGCCCTCAGACAAACCATCAAACAGGCAAAGCGTCAATACAGGACTAAGATTGAATTGTACTACACCGGCTATGACGCTCGTCGGATATGGCAGGGCTTGAAAACTATTACGGACTACAAAGGGAAAGCCAGCTACGACCTGCCCAGTGACGCGAGCCTGCCAGACAACATAAATGTATGTTATGCTCACTTTGAGGCAAGAAACACTGAAGCAGAGAACACCAGCTGTTCCGGACGACTGTGATCACGCTCTCAGGTGGTAAGGGTAGGCAACAACACATATGCCATGCTGATCCTCAAAGCTGGGGCCCCTCAAGGGTGCATGCTTAGTCTCTTCCTGTACTCCCTGTTCACCCACGACTGCGTGTCCTAGCACGACTCCAACACCATCATTAGGTTTGCTGACGACACAACAGTTTCGACACAACAGCTTGATCACCGACAACAATGAGACAGCCTATAGGGTGATCAGAGACCTGGCAGTGTGGTGCCAGGACAATAACCGCTTTTTCAATGTGAGCAAGACAAAGGAGCTGATTGTGGACTATAGGAAAAGGAGGGCTGAACAGGTCCCCATTAACATTGATGGGACTGAAGTGGAGCGGGTCGAGAATTTCAAGTTTCTTGGTGTCCACATCACCAACGAACTATCATGGTCCAAACACACCAAGACAGTTGTGAAGAGGGCAAGACAACACCTTTTCCCCCTCAGGAGACTGAAAAGATTTGTCCATGGGTCCCCAGATCCTCAAAAACATCTACAGCTGCACCATCAAGAGCATCCTGACTGGTTACATTACCGCCTGGTCTGGCAACTGCTCAGCATCTGACCATAAGGCACTACAAAGGGTAGTACGTACTGCCCAGTACATCCCTGGGGCCAAGCTTCCTGACATCCAGGACCTATATACTAGGCAGTGTCAGAGGAAGGCCCAAAAAATGATCAAAGACTCCAGGCAAGCAGTACTGGAGCACCGAGTCTAGGACCAAAAGGTTCCTTAACAGCTTCTAGCTCTGGTTGGAGAGAGAGGCCCATGGCAGAGCTCTGTCATTGGCCACTATGCGGCAGATGAGCTGATTCATAACTGCCACTACCCTGAACTGAGGAAATGAGCACACTGCTGATGAATTATGTAAAACACTCCTGGCTGCCACACATATTATGAGCACAGAGAATAATTTTCACTCTTGGTAAATAAAATATTTCTGCACCATATTTATTCATGAACATGACAGATGATAGGAGCCAAACCAGGCTCCGGGTGCACATCAAGAAAAGATCTGGTTTGATCAAGACCAGCTTGTTTCCATTTCACTGCTGAATTTTTCTTTCTCCTTCCAGAGTGTGTGTGTGTGTGTGTGTGTGTGTGTGTGTGTGTGTGTGTGTGTGTGTGTGTGTGTGTGTGTGTGTGTGTGTGTGTGTGTGTGTGTGTGTGTGTGTGTGTGTGTGTGTGTGTGTGTGCGTGCGTGCGTGCGTGCGTGCGTGCGTGCGTGCGTGCGTGCGTGCGTGCGTGCGCGCGCGCGTGCGTGTGTGTGTGTGCGCTTCCATTCAGAGCCAGTGGGCATAGGAGGTGTGAAGTAGAGCGATGCATGATAACAGAGATTATTTACACTCTGTTTCTTCTCAGGAATTTTAAGATAAACACACACCATCTTCAGTGTGAAACAGGCCTCTTCCAGCCAGAGGTAAAACTGTCTGGAGACAGAGACAGAGCAGGAGTCTCCTGAACAGAAACATCAGCGGAGAACTCTGTCTTCTCTCCAGACACACAAGGTGTCTCTCTCTCCCCCCTATCTCTCCCTCTTCCCTCTCCCACTGGCTCCATCTCTCTCTCTTTCTCCAGTCTCATGATAGATCGTCACACAGCCTCTGCCTGCAGTCCCAGAGATATGAAGAGTCACCCAAACACACACACACCCACCCCACGCATGGATACACAAACACACGCAGGCATTCACACACACACACTCAGAGAAGTGCACACACACACACACACACACACACACACACACACACACACACACACACACACACACACACACACACACACACACACACACACACAGTCCTGTATCTCCATGTTAACCAATCAGCTTCCCAGAGGTTTGTTGAAGGTAATTACATTTCATGCTGCCTATCAATAAAATGTCCAGCCGGGAATAAAACATTTGGCATTTCACTGTAGATACCTCCTGGCTGTCAACATATCACATCCATCCTCCCTCTCTTTCCTTCCTCCCCTCCCTCTGTTTTCCAGGGTAAACGTCCCCCCCAGCAGAGTGGGTGCTAGGTGGAAAGAGGGCTGGGTGGAGGATGGTGTGGGATGGCTGGGGGGAGGGAGGGCTCTGTGGAGGGAGGGATGGGTAAATGGAGGGTGGAAGGGAGGGCTGGATGAAGTGAGTGAGGGATGGGTAAAGGGGAGTGTGGGAGGGCTGGTGGGAGGGAGGGAGGGTAACACAGGGAACTACTGTGAGGCATGCTAGGTAATATTCTCTAATGAGGCGAGCAGGCAAAGCCCTCTAGAACAAGACCAGAGGCTCCAGTCTCAATGTGCTGCCAGACATCTCCTTCTCTACATAATATACAATATAGATTCAGCCGCAGACCGATTTTTTTTTTTCTTGAGAGGATGGTCACTGGGACGGAACAGGCAGGGTCTGCTGGTAGCCTAGCGGGTTAAGAGCACAGGGCCAGTAAATGAAAGGTCACTGGTTCGAGTCGACTAGGTGAAAAATCTGTAGATGTGCGCTTGAGCACAATTACAAATGATTTGTATACTGCAAATTGACTGCAAGAAGCCCAAACAGATTGACTAAAATCAAAACTTGCTTACATTTGTATACGATCACGTGTCTCTCTATTATGTGTGGGAATACTTGGGAACAGATTTCATAAATTAAAATCACTTGGAGCTGATATCTTGTTGTTTTTACAGTCTATTACACTGTGTGCACAATTATTAGGCAAAATGCATTCCTCAGGATTCATTTTATTGTTGAACAAACACAATGCTCTCAGTCAATCCAAAATGTTATTTAACCTCAAACCTGAATGTTTAACAAAGGAAAAGTGAGATTTGTCTTTCTCAGGGGAATATATAAGTGTGCACAATTATTAGGCAACTAATAGTGTGCAGAATTATTAGGCAACCAAATTACAAAATGTATTTGCCCCAACTCACTTGTTTATTCAATTTTTTTTGAGTAAGTGTAACAAATAAGTAACACAAAATGACAATTAAATAACATTTCCAGCCTTTGAAAAATATTCAGTGACCAATGTAGCCACCCATCTTTTCAATAACTGCCATGAGCATTCCATCCACAGAACCGGTCAGTTTCTTGATCTGTTCACAATCAACGTTTGCTGAAGCAGCATCCACAGCCTCCCAAATGCTGTTCAAAGAGGTGTATTGTCTTCCCTCACTGTAAATCTCACGTTTGAGAAGGGCCCAAGTCAGCTGAGGAAGGGGGCCAGATCATTATTCGGGCATCTTTGAGGCCCTGTCTGGCTAGCCAAGCAGTGTAGTACTTGGATGTATGTGATGGAGTATTGTCCTGCATAAAGATCATGGTCTTCTTGAATGCTAAGGACTTCTTCCTGTACTACTGCTTGAAGAAAGTATCTTCCAGAAACTGGCAGTAGGTTTGGGAGCTGAGTTTCAGTCCATCTTCAACCCGAAAAGGTCCAACTACCTCATCCTTAATGATAGCAGCCCATAACAGTACCCCTCCTCCACCTTCCTGGCGCCTGACTCGAAGTGGTGCCCTGTGTTCATTACTGATCCAGCCACAGGCATGTCTATCTGGTCCATCGAGAGTCACTCTCATGTTATCTGTCCATAAAACCTAAGAAAAATCTTTCTTTGGGTATTTCTTTACGCTTCAATCGTATTCAGTGGTGGTCGTGTTTCAGTCTTCTTGACCTTGGCCTTATCTCTGAGCACTTGACACCTTGTACTTCTGAACACTCCAGGTAGGTTGCAGTTCTGGAATATGGTGGAGGATGGGTTCCTGGTAGCTTGACGTTTAATTCTTCTCAAGTATTTTGCAGTTAATTTTCAAAAAAAAATGTCCATGCGTTCTTTGCGCCACAGTTAAAATGGCGCCGGAAGAAATGGTAGCAGTTTTACGGGCGCCCAACCAATTGTGCTATTATTTGTTTTTTTTTCACGTTATTTGTAACTTATTTTGTACATAATGTTTCTGCAACCGTATCTTACGTCAAAAAAGAGCTACTGGATATCAGGACAGCGATCACTCACCTCGGAATAAACACAGGTTTTTTCTACAACAAGGAGGACGCACAAGACATTCTCCAAACACCCCACAGGGCCGACATCCCATTTATTTGCAAGAGGAAGTGACGCTGGTACAGAGGACAAAGAGCCGGATGCCTAGGCTGCCATTACCTTCAATACTACTCGCCAACTTGCAATCATTGGATCATAAATTAGATGAGGTACGATAATGAATATCCTACCAATGGGACATAAAAAACTGTAATATCCTATGTTTTATGGAATAGTGGCTGAATGACGACATGGATATTCAGCTAGCGGGATATACGCTGCACCGGCAAGATAGAACACCACACTCCAGTAAGACGAGGGGCGGCGGTCTGTGCATATTGGTAAACAACAGCTGGTGCACTAAATCTAAGGAAGTCTCTAGATTTTGCTCGCCTGAAGTAGAGTATATTGTGATAAATTGCAGGCCACACTACTTGCCTAGAGAGTTTTCAACTCTATACTTTTAGTGCATGTTTATTTACCACCACAGACAGATGTTGGCACTAAGACCGCACTCAGACAGCTGTATAAGGAAATAAACAAACAGGAAACCACTCACCCAGAGGCGGCGCTCCTAGTGGCCGTAGACTTTAATGCAGGGAAACTTAAATCAGTTCTACCTAATTTATATCACCATGTTAAATGTGCAACCAGAGGGAAATAAATTCTAGATCACCTGTACTCCACACACAGAGATGCGTACAAAGCTCTCCCTCGCCCTCCATATGGTAAATCCAACCACAACTCTATCCTGATTCCTGCTTACAAGCAAAAACTAAAGCAGGAAGCACCAGTGACTCGGTCTATAAAAAAAGTGGTCAGATGAAGCAGATGCTAAACTACAGGACTGTTTTGCTATCACAGACTGGAACATGTTCCGGGATTCTACCGAGGGCATTGAGGAGTAAACCACATCAGTCACTGACTTTATCAATAAGTGCATTGAGGAAGTCGTCCCCACAGTGACTGTACGTACATACCCCAACCGGAAGCCATGGATTACAGGCAACATTTGCACTGAGCTAAAGGGTAGAGCTGCTGCTTTCAAGTTACGGGACTCTAACCCGGAAGCTTACATGAAATATTGCTTTGCCCTGCGTCAAACGATCAAACAGGCAAAGCGTCAATACAGGGCTGAGATTGAATCATACTACACCGGCTCCGACGCTCGTCTTATGTGGCAGGGCTTGCAAACTATTACAGACTACAAAGGGAAGCACAGCCGCGAGATGTCCAGTAGAACCAGCCTATCAGATGAGCCCGATGTGAGCAAGACCTTTAAACAGGTCAACATACACAAGGCCAGACAGATTACCAGGGCATGTGCTCCGGGCATGTGCTGACCAACTGGCAGGTGTCTTCACTGACATTTTCAACATGTCCCTGATTGATCCTGTAATACCAACATGTTTCAAGCAGACCACCATAGTCCATGTACCCAAGAAAGGCAACCTGCCTAAATGACTACAGACCTGTATCACTCACGTCCGTAGCCATGAAGTACTTTGAAAGGTTGGTAATGGCTCACATCAACACCATTATCCCAGAAACCCTAAACCTACTCCAGTTTGCATACCGACCAAACAGATCCACAGATGATGCAATCTCTATTGCACTCCACATTGCCCTTTCCCACATGGACAAAAGGAACGCTTATGTGAGAATGCTATTCATTGACTACAGCTCAGCGTAGCTCAACACCATAGTACCCTCAAAACTCATCACTAAGCTAAGGATCCTGGGACTAAACACCCCGCTCTACAACTGGATCCTGGACTTCCTGACGGGCCGCCCCAAGGTGGTAAGGGTAGGTAGAAACACATCTGGCATGCTGATCCTCAACACTGGAGCTCCACAGGGGTGTGTCCTCAGTCCCCTTCTGTACTCCCTGTTCACCCACAACTGCATGGCCATCATTAAGTTTGCAGACGACACAACAGTGGTAGGCCTGATCACCGACAACGACGAGACAGCCTATAGGGAGGACGTCAGAGACCTGGCCGGGTGGTGCCAGAATAACAACCTATCGCTCAACGTAACCAAGACTAAGTAGATGATTGTGGACTACAGGAAAAGGAGGACCCGAGCACTCCCCCATTCTCATCTACAGTGCTGTAGTGGAGCAGGTTGAGAGATTCATGTTGCTTGGTGTCCACATCAACAACAAACTATAATGGTCCAAACACACCAAGACTGTCGTGAAGAGGGCACGACAAAGCCTATTCCCCCTCAGGAAACTAAAAATATTTGGCATGGGTCCTGAGATCCTCAAAGGATCTCTAAGGTCAGGGCATGACACTGCCTGCCATCCAGGACTACACCAGGCAGTGTCAGAGGAAGACCCTAAAAATTGTCAAAGACCCCAGCCACCCCAGTCATAGACTGTTTTCTCTACTACCGCATGGCAAGCGGTACCAGAGTGCCAAGTCTAGGACAAAAAGGCTTCTCAACAGTTTTTACCCCGAGGCCATAAGACTCCTGAACAGGTAATAAAATGGGTACCCGGACATTGTGTGCCTCCCCCACCCCCTATGTTTACACTGCTGCTACTCTCTGTTTATCATACATACAGTGCCTTGCGAAAGTATTCGGCCCCCTTGAACTTTGCGACCTTTTGCCACATTTCAGGCTTCAAACATAAAGATATAAAACTGTATTTTTTTGTGAAGAATCAAAAACAAGTGGGACACAATCATGAAGTGGAACGACATCTATTGGATATTTCAAACTTTTTTAACAAATCAAAAACTGAAAAATTGGGCGTGCAAAATTATTCAGCCCCTTTACTTTCAGTGCAGCAAACTCTCTCCAGAAGTTCAGTGAGGATCTCTGAATGATCCAATGTTGACCTAAATGACTAATGATGATAAATACAATCCACCTGTGTGTAATCAAGTCTCCGTATAAATGCACCTGCACTGTGATAGTCTCAGAGGTCCGTTAAAAGCGCAGAGAGCATCATGAAGAACAAGGAACACACCAGGCAGGTCCGAGATACTGTTGTGAAGAAGTTTAAAGCCGGATTTGGATACAAAAATATTTCCCAAGCTTTAAACATCCCAAGGAGCACTGTGCAAGCGATAATATTGAAATGGAAGGAGTATCAGACCACTGCAAATCTACCAAGACCTGGCCGTCCCTCTAAACTTTCAGCTCATACAAGGAGAAGACTGATCAGAGATGCAGCCAAGAGGCCCATGATCACTCTGGATGAACTGCAGAGATCTACAGCTGAGGTGGGAGACTCTGTCCATAGGACAACAATCAGTCGTATATTGCACAAATCTGGCCTTTATGGAAGAATGGCAAGAAGAAAGCCATTTCTTAAAGATATCCATAAAAAGTGTCGTTTAAAGTTTGCCACAAGCCACCTGGGAGACACACCAAACATGTGGAAGAAGGTGCTCTGGTCAGATGAAACCAAAATTGAACTTTTTGGCAACAATGCAAAACGTTATGTTTGGCGTAAAAGCAACACAGCTGAACACACCATCCCCACTGTCAAACATGGTGGTGGCAGCATCATGGTTTGGGCCTGCTTTTCTTCAGCAGGGACAGGGAAGATGGTTAAAATTGATGGAAAGATGGATGGAGCCAAATACAGGACCATTCTGGAAGAAAACCTGATGGAGTCTGCAAAAGACCTGAGACTGGGACGGAGATTTGTCTTCCAAGAAGACAATGATCCAAAACATAAAGCAAAATCTACAATGGAATGGTTCACAAATAAACATATCCAGGTGTTAGAATGGCCAAGTCAAAGTCCAGACCTGAATCCAATCGAGAATCTGTGGAAAGAACTGAAAACTGCTGTTCACAAATGCTCTCCATCCAACCTCACTGAGCTCGAACTGTTTTGCAAGGAGGAATGGGAAAAAATGTCAGTCTCTCGATGTGCATAACTGATAGAGACATACCCCAAGCGACTTACAGCTGTAATCACAGCAAAAGGTGGCGCTACAAAGTATTAACTTAAGGGGGCTGAATAATTTTGCACGCCCAATTTTTCAGTTTTTGATTTGTTAAAAAAGTTTGAAATATCCAATAGATGTCGTTCCACTTCATGATTGTGTCCCACTTGTTGTTGATTCTTCACACAAAAATACAGTTTTATATCTTTATGTTTGAAGCCTGAAATGTGGCAAAAGGTCGCAAAGTTCAAGGGGGCCGAATACTTTCGCAAGGCACTGTACATAGTCACTTTAACTATACATTCATGTACATACTACCTCAATTGGGCCGACCAACCAGTGTTCCGCACATTGGCTAACCGGGCTATCTTCATTGTGTCTCACCCACCAACCCCTCTTTTACGTTATTGCTACTCTCTGTTCATCATATACGCATAGTCAATTTAACCATATCTACATGTACATACTACCTCAATCAGCCTGACTAACCGATATATGTATGTAGCCTCGCTACTTTTATAGCCTCCTCTACTGTATATAGCCTGTCTTTTTACTGTTGTTTTATTTCTTTACTTACCTATTGTTCACCGAATACCTTTTTTTACACTATTGGTTAGAGCCTGTAAGTAAGCATTTCAGTGTAAGGTCTACTACAACCTGTTGTATTCGGCGCACGTGACAAATAAACTTTGATTTGATTTTAGTTGACTATTCGCAACAAAATATTTGATTGTCAGGTGGTTACGCCTCAACAGTTATTTCAACAGTGTTGCATCCGTCTGAAAGGCATTTGACCATTTTTTTACTTTTCAGTGTCAGTTAAATCTCTTTTTTGTCCCATTTTACCTGATATAATGAAGCTGCCTAATAATTATGCACACCTTGACATAAGGTGTTATTCACTCACCACACCCTCCCTCATTACAAATATACATATAATCAGAAAATGATTACGTCCAATAAGCATTCAAGTTTATATGGTTTGGAGTTGGAAAAAATGTGCATAGAAATAATGATAAGATCAGAATACTCACTTGCCTAATAATTGTGCATGCAGTGCATGTCCAACAATTATAATTTTTTAAAAGTTAATAAACCACACACAGGCCGACAGTGGGGTAACCCTGATCTATAGCCTTATGGTCAATACAGTCATCCCTCTACAGCCCTACTGAATAACCATATGCAGCTCAATGGGCCCTATGGCCACTGTTGTAGTCCCACTGGGGCTCCAGGCTGCCAACAGGCAGCAGTTGGAATCTAAGACAACTAAGCAGTATTGACTGTAGATGTCCTGTAATGTCTGATGTCATAACTCAAGTAACAGCTGGGTGAGTTGCCACCACTCCACCCTATGAAGCAGGGCTATGCAGAAGTTTAACCATGTGAAGCAGGGCTATGCATATCTTTAATCCCGTGAAGGAGATGACAAGTTTCTAGTGGGGATTCCAAGGAAGCCTTGTCCCCATAAAGCTTATCTCTCCTGTGAGTGCCATGTCCCCATAGTGAAGTCTCTACAGTACCATGTCCCCATAGTGGACTCTCTAAAGTTCCATGTCCCCATAGTAGAGACTCTACAGTACCATGTCCATACAGTGAAGTCTCCACAGTTCCATGTCCCCATAGTGAAGTCTCTACAGTTCCATGTCCCCATAGTAGAGTCTCTACAGTACCATGTCCCCACAAGACATCATGTCCCCATAGTGAAGTCTCTACAGTCGTATGTTCCCATGGTGGAGTCTCTACAGTACATTGTCCCCACAAGACATCATGTCCCCATAGTGAAGTCTCTACATTCGTATGTTCCCATGGTGGAGTCTCTACAGTACATTGTCCCCACAAGACATCATGTCCCCATAGTGAAGTCTCTACAGTCGTATGTTCCCATGGTGGAGTCTCTACAGTACATTGTCCCCACAAGACAACCTGTCCCCATAGTGAAGTATCCACAGTCGTATGTTCCCATGGTGGAGTCTCTACAGTACATTGTCCCCACAAGGCAACCTGTCCCCATAGTGAAGTCTCTACAGTACCATGTCCCCATAGTGAAGTCTCTACAGTACCATGTCCCCATAGTGAAGTCTCTACAGTACATTGTCCCCACAAGACAACCTGTCCCCATAGTGAAGTCTTTACAGTACCATGTCCCCATAGTGAAGTCTCTACAGTACCATGCCCCTACAGTGAAGTCTCCACAGTACCATGTCCCCATAGTGAAGTCTCTACAGTTCCATGTCCCCATAGTGAAGTCTCTACAGTTCCATGTCCCCATAGTGAAGTCTCTACAGTTCCATGTCCCCATAGTGAAGTCTCTACAGTTCCATGTCCCCATAGTAAAGTCTCTACAGTATGATGTCCCCATTGTGAAGTCTCTACAGTACCATGTCCCCACAAGACATCATGTCCCCATAGTGAAGTCTCTACAGTCGTATGTTCCCATGGTGGAGTCTCTACAGTACATTGTCCCCACAAGACAACCTGTCCCCATAGTGAAGTCTCTACAGTACCATGTCTCCATAGTGAAGTCTCTACAGTACCATGTCTCCATTGTGAAGTCTCTACAGTACCATGTCCCCATAGTGAAGTCTTTACAGTACCATGTCCCCATAGTGAAGTCTTTACAGTACCATGTCCCCATAGTGAAGTCTCTACAGTACCATGTCCCCATAGTGAAGTCTCTACAGTACCATGTCCCCATAGTGAAGTCTCTGTAGTACCATGTCCCCATAGTGAAGTCTCTGAAGTACCATGTCCCCATAGTGAAGACTCTACAGTACCATGTCCCCATAGTGAAGACTCTACAGTACCATGTCCCCATATTGAAGTCTCTATAGTACCATGTCCCCATAGTGAAGACTCTACAGTACCATGTCCCCATAGTGAAGACTCTACAGTACCATGTCCCCATAGTGAAGTCTCTATAGTACCATGTCCCCATAGTGAAGACTCGACAGTACCATGTCCCCATGGTGAAGTATTTTCAGTCCCATGTCCCCATAGTGAAATACTGTACCCTGTCTTCACAAAACAACCCACTGGGAACACACTGGTTAAATCAACGTTGTTTCCACATCATTTCAATGAAATTACGTTGAACCAAAGTGGAAAAGACGTCTGTGCCTCTTTAGACCCTGTCCGTCTCCACAGCATTTTATTTCTTTACGTTGACTGAGCCTCATCTCCCTGTAGCTACTTGGCTCTAGACAGACTGGCGATGCAATGACTTGGTGGCAGGTGGTGTTTCGTACCACAGAGGCAATAAATCTAATCAAGACTGCTGATTAATGTGTCAAATGTCTTGGATAATAAATGGTTACTGGGGAGGTGCCTACGAGAGAGAAAGTGAGAGAGAGAGCAAACACAGGAGACTTCCTACAAATGCTACTGTAATGTAACGCTTGTCTCTTTCTTTCTGGGTCATTGAGAGGAGATGTGGAATCAAAGCGAAGAAAGCCAACATCGTTGATTGCATCTCTTACACTGTGGTAAACTATACAACCTCTATGTAATAAGAATATGAGGCACTGGTATATAATACAAGCTAAAACAATATGAAAGCAAGAGATAGTTATATGTAAACCAGCTCTACTCAATGGGTAAGGCAGTGTGCATTTTAATGTTCTGACAGAGCTGTGTTCTTTGGCAGGGAAAGTTAGTTTGACTGCAAGAAGAACAGAGAGAGAGAGAGACAAGGAGACAGAGAGAGAGACAGAGAGAGAGACAGAGAGAGAGACAGAGAGAGACAGAGAGAAAGAGAGAGAGCTCCATCAGAAGAAAAACAACAGAGGAGAGGATGAAGTTCAATCCCTCACATGGAGAATCAGTAGAAAATCCAGGTGGATTAGTTCAAAGGTACAAGCCGATCTAATAACAAAGGCTTTGTGTGTGTGTGTGCTGTGAAGTGGTGTGCAGTGCTGTGCTGTGCTGTCCTGTGCGCGTGTGCGTGTGTTTGTGTGTGAAAACAGGATGTTGAAATAATGTATAATGTATAAACGTATGTATAATTAAGCAGTGTGGGGAAGCAATGTTTGTCCTACTTTAGTTGTGACTTTTATAGCAGTGGAGCAGAGTGCTGACTCAGTATAGAGATGACAGTAATGAAGCTGTTGGATAATTTGGGCTTCAGAGAGAAAGACAGAGAGAGACAGAGAGAGACAGAAAGAAAGGGATGAGAGAGAAGTAGAGAAGTATAGATGGAGGAGGTGTAGCTCCAGGTGATTGTAGTGGGCGACCACAGCTGTCCAACACCCCCCCCCCCCTGCATTAAATCAAATCAAATCACATTTTATTGATCACATACACATGGTTATTGTGAGTATAGCGAAATGCTTGTGCTTCTAGTTCCGACATGGCAGCAATATCTGATAAGTAATCTAACAAGTCCATAACACCAACCTAACACACACAAATCTAAGTAAAGGAATGGAATAAGAATATATACATCCACTACCATTCAAAGTTTGGGGTCACTTAAAAATGTCCTTGTTTTTGAAAGAAATTTTAATTTACCAAAAATTTGATTAACATAAAATTGATCAGAAATAGAGTGTAGACGTTGTTAAATGTTGTAAATGACTAGTGTAGCTGGAAACGGCCGATTTTTTAAATATTTTTTTTAATGGAATATCTACATAGGGGTACAGAGGCCCATTATCAGTGTCATGCCCTGACCATAGAGAGCTGTTTATTCTCTATGTTGGTTGGGGCGTGATAGTGATAGTGACCTGGTATGGTATGGTTCCCAATCAGAGACAGCTGTTTATCGTTGTCTCTGATTGGGGATCATATTTAGGTAGCCATTTTCCCCATTGTGATTTGTGGGATCTTGACTATGTTTGTTTGTAGTTGCTTTCTGCACTGCAAGTAGCTTCATGGTTCGTTTATTCGCTTTATTGTTTTTGTGCTTTAAGTTTCTCTTCTAAATAAAAGGATGGAAACATACCACGCTGCATCTTGGTCCACTCATTATGACGAACGTGACAATCAGCAATCGTCATGTGTTCCAATGACAAGTTGTGTTAGCTAATCCAAGTCTATAATTTTAAAAGGCTAATTGATCATTAGAAAACTATTTTGAAATTATGTTAGCACAATTGAAAACTGTTGCGCTAATTAAAGTGGCTAATAAAACTTCTTTAGACTACTTGAGTATCTGGAGCATCAGCGTTTGTGGGTTTGATTACAGGCTCAAAATGGCCAGAAACAAATAACTTTCTTCTGAAACGTATCAGTATACTCTTGTTCTGAGAAATGAAGGCTATTGCTATTCCATGCGAGAAATTGCCAAGAAACTGAAAATCTCGTACAACGCTGTGTACTACTCCCATCACAGAACTGCGCAAACTGGCTCTAACCAGAATAGAAAGAGGAGTGGGAGGCCCAAGTGCACAACTGAGCAAGAGGACAAGTATATTAGAGTGTCAAAATTGAGAAAAAGACGCCTCACAAGTCCTCAACTGGCAAGTTCATTAAATAGTACCCGCAAAAAAACACCAGTTTCAACGTCAACAGTGAAGAGGCGAATCTGGGATGCTGGTCTTCTAGGCTGAGTTGCAAAAAAAAAGCCATATCTCAGACTGGCCAATAAAAATAAAAGATTAAGATGGGAAAAATAACACAGACAGAGGAACTCTGCCTAGAAGGCCATGCTAACATAATGTGCAAAACTAATTGCAAAATGGGTTTTCTAAAATGGGTTTTCTAATGATCAATTAGCCTTTTAAAATGATACATTTCGATTAGCTAACACAACGTGCCATTGGAACACAGAAGTGATGACTGCTGATAATGGGCCTCTGTACGCCTATGTAGATATTCCATTTAAAAAATCTGCCATTTCCAGCTACAATAGTCATTTACAACATTAATAATGTCTACACTGTATTTCTGATCAGTTTGATGTTATTTTAATGGACAAAAATGTGCTGCTCTTTAAAAAACAAGGACATTTCTATGTGACCCCAAGCTTTTGAACGGTAGTGTACATATGCGATGAGTAATGCAAGCTATGTAAACATTATTAAAGTGACTAGTGATCCATTTATTAAAGTGGCCAAAGATTTACAGTCTGTATGTAGGCAGCAGCCTCACAGTGATAATGATGGCTGTTTACCTATCTGATGGCCTTGAGATAGAAGCTATTTTTCAGTTTTTGATGCACCTCTACTGACCTCGCCTTCTGGATGGTAGCGGGATGAACAGGCAGTGGCTCAGGTGGCTGTTGTTCTTGATGATCTTTTTGGCCTTACTCTGACATCGGGTACTGTAGGTGTCCTGGAGGGCAGGTAGTTTTCCCCCGAGGATGCGTTGTGCAGACCGCACCACCCTCTGGAGAGCTCTGCGGTTATGGGCGGTGCAGTTGCCATTCCAGGCGGTGATGCAGCCTGACAGGATGCTCTCAATTGTGTAACAATAAAAGTTTGTGAGGGTCTTAGATGACAAGCCAAATTTCTTCAGCCTCCTGTTGCATCTTCTTCACCACACTGTCTGTGTGGGTGGATAATTTCCATGATGTGTACGCCGAGGAACTTAAAACTTTCCACCTTCTCCACTGCTGTCCCTTCGATGTGGATAGGGGGGTGCTCCCTCTGCTGTTTCCTGAAGTCCAATATCATTTCCTTTGTTTTGCTGACACCACACTCCGAGTGCCCTCACCTCCTCCCTATAGGCCATCTCGTCGTTGTTGGTAATCAAGCCTACTACTGTTGTGTCGTCTGAAACTTGATGAGTTGGAGGCGTGCATGGCCACGCAGTCGTGGGTGAACAGGGAGTACAGGAGGGCCCTGAGCATGCACCATTGTGGGGCCCCAGATTTGAGGATCAGCGAAGTGGAGATGTTGTTTCCTACTTTCACCACCTGGGACCGGCCAGTCAGGAAGACCAGGACCCAATTGCACAGGGCAGGGTTGAGACCCAGTGCCTCAAGCTTAATGATGAGCTTGGAGGGTACTATGGTGTTGAATGATGAGCTGTATTCAATGAACATCATTCTTAAATAGGTATTCCTCTTGTCCAGGTGGTGTAGGGCAGTGCGCAGTGTGATGACGATTGCATCATCTGTGGACCCCACCCAGTGCCACACTACTACCCATCTGACTGCAACACACACACTCACACACACCAGTGTTCCTCTCCATCGCACTAACACAGCTCTACAATTATAACTGGCTCAACAAAGTGCATCATTTTCTCTTGCACAGCACAGCAGTGTAGCAAAGAGAGTCTGCTAAGTCTGACAGCAGCTCAGTAAATTGTACAAATGAAATTGAACAGGAAAAAGCCAGTAGGTAGAATAGCATCCTCGAAGCCCACTTTATTTGAAATATGGAGTCCTAGTGGATTACTGTGAGGCCTAGAATTCTGGAGCTCTGTTGATATGAATGTGCTTTTAAAGAAGCTGAAGGTGGTGGTTTAGAAAAAGGGAAACAAGACATTCTAGTACGAAGAGAGGAACGAAACATGACTGCATAAATCCTCACAGCCAGAGGAGTGAAATGATGAAGTCAAAATGTAATGTTAAAGTGATAAATGCCCTGCAGGGCTTCTATTGATATTGAACAAATAATAAACACCAGAAGCGGAGCTCCTTATTGCGTTTCATTCATCTCAAACTCTCAGTTCCAAACCATTAAACAAACATCGATGGTACATTATCATTCTAGAAGGAGCTCTGCTTTCTCTCACTCCTGTCTCCCAAGGACGCGTTAATGACACGTCTCTATGGTTCACCTGACTGAGTGACTCATGATAACATATCTGTTGGCTCTGCCACTGTAATTTCATCTGACTGAGTGACTCATGATGATAACATATCTGTTGGCTCTGCCACAGTAATTTCACCTGACTGAGTGACTCATGATAACATATCTGTTGGCTCTGCCACTGTAATTTCATCTGACTGAGTGACTCATGATGATAACATATCTGTTGACTCTGCCACTGTAATTTCATCTGACTGAGTGACTCATGATAACATATCTGTTGACTCTGCCACTGTAATTTCACCTGACTGAGTGACTCATGATGATAACATATCTGTTGGCTCTGCCACTGTAATTTCATCTGACTGAATGACTCATGATAACATATCTGTTGGCTCTGCCACAGTAATTTCATCTGACTGAGTGACTCATGATGATAACATATCTGTTGGCTCTGCCACTGTAATTTCATCTGTCTGAATGACTCATGATAACATATCTGTTGACTCTGCCACTGTAATTTCATCTGACTGAGTGACTCATGATGATAACATATCTGTTGGCTCTGCCACAGTAATTTCATCAGACTGAGTGACTCATGATGATAACATATCTGTTGGCTCTGCCACTGTAATTTCACCTGACTGAGTGACTCATGATGATAACATATCTGTTGGCTCTGCCACTGTAATTTCATCTGACTGAATGACTCATGATAACATATCTGTTGGCTCTGCCACAGTAATTTCATCTGACTGAGTGACTCATGATGATAACATATCTGTTGGCTCTGCCACTGTAATTTCATCTGTCTGAATGACTCATGATAACATATCTGTTGACTCTGCCACTGTAATTTCATCTGACTGAGTGACTCATGATGATAACATATCTGTTGGCTCTGCCACAGTAATTTCATCTGACTGAGTGACTCATGATGATAACATATCTGTTGGCTCTGCCACTGTAATTTCACCTGACTGAGTGACTCATGATAACATATCTGTTGACTCTGCCACTGTAATTTCATCAGACTGAGTGACTCATGATGATAACATATCTGTTGGCTCTGCCACTGTAATTTCACCTGACTGAGTGACTCATGATGATAACATATCTGTTGACTCTGCCACTGTAATTTCATCTGACTGAGTGACTCATGATAACATATCTGTTGGCTCTGCCACTGTAATTTCATCTGACTGAGTGACTCATGATGATAACATATCTGTTGGCTCAGCCACTGTAATTTCACCTGACTGAGTGACTCATGATGATAACATATCTGTTGGCTCTGCCACTGTAATTTCATCTGACTGAGTGACTCATGATAACATATCTGTTGACTCTGCCACTGTAATTTCATCAGACTGAGTGACTCATGATGATAACATATCTGTTGGCTCTGCCACTGTAATTTCACCTGACTGAGTGACTCATGATGATAACATATCTGTTGACTCTGCCACTGTAATTTCATCTGACTGAGTGACTCATGATAACATATCTGTTGGCTCTGCCACTGTAATTTCATCTGAATGGGTGACTCATGATGATAACATATCTGTTGACTCTGCCACTGTAATTTCATCTGACTGAGTGACTCATGATGATAACATATCTGTTGGCTCTGCCACTGTAATTTCATCTGAATGGGTGACTCATGATAACATATCTGTTGGCCCTGCCACTGTAATTTCACCTGACTGAGTGACTCATGATGATAACATATCTGTTGGCTCTGCCACTGTAATTTCATCTGAATGGGTGACTCATGATAACATATCTGTTGGCTCTGCCACTGTAATTTCACCTGACTGAGTGACTCATGATGATAACATATCTGTTGGCTCTGCCACTGTAATTTCATCTGAATGGGTGACTCATGATAACATATATTTTGGCTCTGCCACTGTAATTTCACCTGACTGAGTGACTCATGATGATAACATATCTGTTGACTCTGCCACTGTAATTTCATCTGACTGAGTGACTCATGATAACTAATCTGTTGGCTCTGCCACTGTAATTTCATCTGACTGAATGACTCATGATAACATATCTGTTGGCTCTGCCACTGTAATTTCATCTGACTGAGTGACTCATGATGATAACATATCTGTTGACTCTGCCACTGTAATTTCACCTGACTGAGTGACTCATGATGATAACATATCTGTTGGCTCTGCCACTGTAATTTCACCTGACTGAGTGACTCATGATGATAACATATCTGTTGGCTCTGCCACTGTAATTTCATCTGAATGGGTGACTCATGATAACATATATTTTGGCTCTGCCACTGTAATTTCACCTGACTGAGTGACTCATGATAACTAATATGTTGGCTCTGCCACTGTAATTTCATCTGACTGAATGACTCATGATAACATATCTGTTGGCTCTGCCACTGTAATTTCATCTGACTGAGTGACTCATGATGATAACATATCTGTTGGCTCTGCCACTGTAATTTCATCTGACTGAGTGACTCATGATAACATATCTGTTGGCTCTGCCACTGTAATTTTATCTGACTGAGTGACTCATGATAACTAATCTGTTGGCTCTGCCACTGTAATTTCATCTGACTGAATGACTCATGATAACATATCTGTTGGCTCTGCCACTGTAATTTCATCTGACTGAGTGACTCATGATGATAACATATCTGTTGACTCTGCCACTGTAATTTCATCTGACTGAGTGACTCATGATAACTAATCTGTTGGCTCTGCCACTGTAATTTCATCTGACTGAATGACTCATGATAACATATCTGTTGGCTCTGCCACTGTAATTTCATCTGACTGAGTGACTCATGATGATAACATATCTGTTGACTCTGCCACTGTAATTTCACCTGACTGAGTGACTCATGATGATAACATATCTGTTGGCTCTGCCACTGTAATTTCACCTGACTGAGTGACTCATGATGATAACATATCTGTTGGCTCTGCCACTGTAATTTCATCTGAATGGGTGACTCATGATAACATATATTTTGGCTCTGCCACTGTAATTTCACCTGACTGAGTGACTCATGATAACTAATATGTTGGCTCTGCCACTGTAATTTCATCTGACTGAGTGCGGTTGTGGAACCCTGACCTGTTCACCGGATGTGTTACATGTCCTAGACCTGCTGTTCTCAACTCTCTAGAGACAGGAGGAGCTGTAGAGATACTACTAATGACCGGCTATGAAAAGCCAACTGACATTTACTCCTGAGGTGCTGACTTGCTGTACCCTTGACAACTAATGTGATTATTATTATTTGACCATGCTGGTCATTTATGAACATTTGAACATCTTAGCCTGGTTCCTCTCTAGGTTTCTTTCTAGGTTTTGGTCTTTCTAGGGAGTTTTTCCTAGCCACCGTGCTTCTACACCTGCATTGCTTGCTGTTTGGGGTTTTAGGTTGGGTTTCTGTACAGCACTTTGAGATATCAGCTGATGTAAGAAGGGCGACATAAATACATTTGATTTGATTTGACAGCTACAGTCCAATGATGTGTCTATAGTTCACCTGACTGTGTGACATATGATGATGATACATGACTATGGGCAACCCCTCCCTGACGATAGAGCCAAGAGGTTCAGTATAAATGGCGTTAATGACAGATTTGAATTACTATTTGAGTTGTGTATGCGTGTCACAAAATAGGATTAACTAAGGGTTTCAAAGCTTTTGCCATCCTGCCATCTGTCTGTCTGGAACTGAGCTGTGTGGATCTCAGGTCCTCAGACTGATAATAGTCATAAGTCCATCTGGCTGACTCAGCGCAGCATGTTCATTTTAATAGAGATAAGGAAAATGGCAGACGTAGGCAAATGTGAGAAGAGTCGCAGGATGTACAGAATCCAACAACTAGTCTGCAGTTACAGTCAGAAACATCCACTGGATACTGCAGACACACAGACACAAACACTCCAGACACTCCCCCTAGTCTCTACTGCAGCCACACAGACACAAACCCTCTAGACACTCCCCCTAGTCTCTACCTCAACCACATACACTCTGTGGACACTCAGACATTCACAGAGTTCAAGTAACAGACACATATTGACATCAATTGTTTAGAGGAGCCTGTGTGAATCAAGCCTTCTTGATTAAATTGCTGCAAAGAAACCCCTACTAAAGGACATCAATAATAAGAAGAGACTTGCTTGGACCAAGAAACATGAGCAATGGACATTAGACCGGTGGAAATCTGTCATTTAATCTGATGAGTCCAAATTTGACATTTTTTGGTTCCAACAGCCGTGTCTTTGTGAGACACAGAGTAGGTGAACGGATGATGGTGTGGGGGTGCTTTGCTGGTGACACTGTCAGTGATTTATTTATAATTCAAGGCACACTTAACCAGCATGGCTACCACAGCATTCTGCAGCGATACGCCATCCCAATTTGTTTGCACTAAATGGGACAATCCTTTTTTTTTTTAAATAGGAAAATGACCCAACACACCTCCAGGCTGTGTAAGGGCTATTTGACCAAGAAGGAGAGTGATGGAGTGCTGCATTAGATAACCTGGTCTACACAATCACCCAACCTCAACCCAACTAAAATGGTTTGTCAATATTATTCTACAATGTAGAAAATAGTGAAAATAAAGAAAAATCCTTGAATGAGTAGGTGTGTCCAAACTTTTGACTGGTACTGTATGTCTAAAATACACATCTAGATTCAGATTCAAAACTCCAAATATGCATTGGAAATGGTCTGTATTCTCTAGAATATCAAGTGGGAGGTTAGAACATTTCTTTCACATGACCCATCAATTTAGACAAGTGTTTGGGTGAAAATTATAAAATATTTATAACATTTTTATCTGAACACTTTCAAAGTCATATTAGGATATATTTTTACCTGTAGTTTTTCCTTCTTGTAGGCTGCAACTTAAACAGATTTTAGTCATGAAATCTTTGTTGTTTACTACACTATCTTCTTCTTCACTTCTAGCGTAGTGATTAGAGCATTGGGCCAGTAACCAAAAGGATGCTAGATCAAATCCCCGAGCTGACAAGTTAAAAATCTGTCGTTCTGCCTCTGAACAAGGCAGTTAAACCACTGTTCTTAGGCCGCCATTGTAAATAAGAATTTGTTCTTAACTGACTTGCCTAGTTAAATCAAGGTAAAATAAAAAATGGCCTCATGTTAATCCTTAAATAGATGGGTGGGGCTACAGTAGAGGTATGGTTAGGATTAAATGACCCATACCTGACATAAGGGGCGGTCCTGTCATGTTCATGGGAGCCATGCCAAGGTTGTTCATGGCGGTGGCCCAGGCGTTGGGGTCTGACATGGGGTTGGACATGTCCATGGATATGTTACAAATCCCTTCTGCAGAGAGAGAGAGAGAGAGAGAGTCAGTCAGTCAGAATACGGTACAATCAGATATGGTCTCAAATGATTTGTTCAATTGCCTCTAATTTCCTATTTAAAAGCTTCTATAACACAGTAAAGAACTTGTAACTATTTTTTTGAGAGGTCATCTGTCCAGTGACACCAACTTTTACATTCTATTCAGAGGTTATTAGAATTCATTCCCCTCTTGGCTGAACTTCCTCTGACCTCTTGTAAGAGAGGGCCTCCTGATGATGCTGCTTCTCTTCCCTGGCCGACACTACAAACTCTCAGAATGAACAACAGTACTACCACAACACACTCCTCAGATAGAATCTACACAATAAAACTTCAGTAAAAGAGCAGGGCTAGTTTATGTTTCTTTGTCACGGTCAATTTAAGGGAATAAAGCTCACGAAAAGAAGATTACTAGCTTTGGTACTGAGCAAAAGGCCATTTCTAAAGCAGTCGGGCATTCAAAACTTGAAAAAAAATTGATGGCCTAATATTACAGACACACACATCAATTCAGACACAACCCCAGGGAAAGCAGTCTGGTTTTCTGCCAAGATCCCTACAGTAAAATACCCCAAGTAAACAAGAACGCATCACACATTCAACCCCAGCCTATTCCTCCCATCTAAACCATTTCACAACTGTAAATGGGCTTTCTGGCTCTCATTTCTTTTACCTGTCCCTCTGACAGACGGTAAAGTGTGTTGACTGGCTGTGGCACTGAACTGCTCTCCTGCCTTATGATGCCAAAACAAACCGTTGGTGATGATGAGAACAACACTTCACACACCTCAAAGGTCACTGTCATCTGCTAACACTGATGCTGTGTGTGTGTGCTCGCGCACTGTCTAATCACTTGAGCAGCAGACTGATTGGTCCGAGGTAGCTGAGGGTCTGGTATAATAAAGGAATAATGATGTTTCCTCTGTCTGGTATAATAAAGGACTAATCATGTTATCTCTGTCTGGTATAATAAAGGACTAATGATGTTCTCTCTGTCTGGTATAATAAAGGACTAATGATGTTCTCTCTGTCTGGTATAATAAAGGACTAATGATGTTCTCTCTGTCTGGTATAATAAAGGACTAATGATGTTCTCTCTGTCTGGTATAATAAAGGACTAATGATGTTTCCTCTGTCTGGTATAATAAAGGACTAATGATGTTATCTCTGTCTGGTATAATAAAGGACTAATGATGTTATCTCTGTCTGTGTTACGTTCTGACCTTAGTTCCTTTTTTATGTATTTGTGTTAGGTTGGTCAGGGCGTGAGTTGGGGTGGGTAGCCTATGTCCTTTTTCTATGTTGTTATATTTCTATGTGTTTGTGTCAGGTTTTCACCTTAGTTCCTTTGTTTTGTCTTTGTTTTAGTATGGTCAGGGCGTGAGTGTCCAGACTCCTGGACATGGGAGGAGATCTTGGATGGCAAGGGACCCTGGGTACATCCCTTGAGAATATCGCCGACCCAAGGCAGATCTGGAGGCAGCGAAAGCCGAGAGGCGGTGGGTGATATGAGGAGGCAGCACGGCAGCGCGGCTGGGACGAGAGGCAGCCCCAAAAATGTATTGGGGGGGGCACACGGGGAGTCAGGTAGGAGACCTGCACCAAATCCCTGTGCTTACCGTGGAGAGAGGTGGACCGGGCAGGCACCGTGTTATGCTGTGAGGCGCACGGTGTCCCTGGTGCGCAGGCATAGCCCGGTGCATTACATAGCTGCGCCTCATATCGGCCGGGCTAGAGTGGGCATCGAGTCCAGGTGCCATGAAGCCGGCTCAGCACATCTGGTCTCCAGTGCGTCTCCTCGGGTTGGGGTACATTGCACCAGCCCTGCGCATGGTGTCCCCTGTTCGCCAGCACAGCCCAGTGCGGTCGATTCCACCTCACCGCACTGGCCTGGCTACGGGGAGCATCCAGCCAGGTAGGGTTGGGCAGGCTCGGTGCTCGAGACCTCCAGTGCTCCTCCACGGTCCGGTCTATCCTGTGCCTCCTCCACACACCAGGCCTCCGGTGGCAGCCCCCCGCACCAGGCTGTCTCTCCGTCTCCTCCGTACAGAGTCTCCCGTCTGTCCTGAGCTGCCAGAGTCTCCCGTCTGTCCTGAGCTGCCAGAGCCGCCTGTCTGTCCTGAGCTGCCAGAGTTGCACGTCTGTCCTGAGCTGCCAGAGCCGCCCACCAGTCAGGAGCTTCCGGAATCGCCCTTCACTCCGCAGGTGCCGGAGTCTCCCGCCTGTCCGGTGCTGCCGGAATCTCCCGTCTGTTCGGTGCTGCCGGAATCTCCCGTCCATTCGGGACCTGTGGCTTGGGTCCCCAGTCCGAGGTTGGCGGCGAGGGTCGCCGCTCTAAAGAGGCCACGAAGGCAGGTTAAAAGGCGGACAAAGACTATGGTGGAGTGGGGTCAACGTCCCGCGCCAGAGCCGCCACCGCGGACAGACACCCACCCAGACCCTCCCCTATGGGTTCAGGTTTTGTGGCCGCAGTCCGCACCTTTGTGGGGGGGTACTGTCATGTTCTGACCTTAGTTCCTTTGTTTTGTCTTTGTTTTAGTATGGTCAGGGCGTGAGTTGGGGTGGGCAGTCCATGTTCTTTTTTCTATGATTTGGGATTTCTGTGTTTGGCCTGGTATGGTTCTCAATCAGAGGCAAATGTCAATCGTTGTCCCCGATTGAGAACCATACTTAGGTAGCCTGTTTTCACCCTTAAGTTGTGGGTGATTATATTTTCTGTTTTGTGTCTGCACCAGACAGAACTGTTTCGGTTTCATTTCGTTCTCTTTGTTGTTTTATTCTTTAGTTTTCTGAGTTATAATAAATATCATGAACACTTATGACGCTGCGCATTGGTCCTCCGATCCTCCTACTACTCCTCGTCAGAGGAGAGACAACCGTTACAGTTTGGCCTAGTATGGTTCTCAATCAGAGGCAGATGTCGTTCGTTGTCTCTGATTGAGAATCATACTTAGGTAGCCTGTTTTCCCCATTTTGGTTGTGGGTGTTTGTTTTCTGTTTTGTGTCTGCACCAGACAGGACTGTTTCGGTTTCATTCCGGTCTCTTGTTGTTTTTGTTATGTTATCTCTGTCTGGTATAATAAAGGACTAATGATGTTCTCTCTGTCTGGTATAATAAAGGACTAATGATGTTATCTCTGTCTGGTATAATAAAGGACTAATGATGTTTCCTCTGTCTGGTATAATAAAGGACTAATGATGTTATCTCTGTCTGGTATAATAAAGGCCTAATGATGTTACCTCTGTCTGGTATAATAAAGGACTAATGACGTTACCTCTGTCTGGTATAATAAAGGACTAATGATGTTTCCTCTATCTGGTATAATAAAGGACTAATCATGTTACCTCTGTCTGGTATAATAAAGGACTAATGATGTTCTCTCTGTCTGGTATAATAAAGGACTAATGATGTTTCCTCTATCTGGTATAATAAAGGACTAATCATGTTACCTCTGTCTGGTATAATAAAGGACTAATGATGTTATCTCTGTCTGGTATAATAAAGGACTAATGATGTTTCCTCTGTCTGGTATAATAAAGGACTAATGATGTTTCCTCTGTCTGGTATAATAAAGGACTAATGATGTTATCTCTGTCTGGTATAATAAATGACTAATGATGTTTCCTCTATCTGGTATAATAAAGGACTAATGATGTTTCCTCTGTCTGGTATAATAAAGGACTAATGATGTTCTCTCTGTCTGGTATAATAAAGGACTAATGATGTTTCCTCTGTCTGGTATAATAAAGGACAAATGATGTTAACTCTGTCTGGTATAATAAAGGACTAATGACGTTCTCTCTGTCTGGTATAATAAAGGACTAAAGATGTTTCCTCTATCTGGTATAATAAAGGACTAATGATGTTATCTCTGTCTGGTATAATAAAGGACTAATGATGTTATCTCTGTCTGGTATAATAAAGGACTAATGATGTTATCTCTGTCTGTGTTACGTTCTGACCTTAGTTCCTTTTTTATGTATTTGTGTTAGGTTGGTCAGGGCGTGAGTTGGGGTGGGTAGCCTATGTCCTTTTTCTATGTTGTTATATTTCTATGTGTTTGTGTCAGGTTTTCACCTTAGTTCCTTTGTTTTGTCTTTGTTTTAGTATGGTCAGGGCGTGAGTGTCCAGACTCCTGGACATGGGAGGAGATCTTGGATGGCAAGGGACCCTGGGTACAGCCCTTGAGAATATGGCCGACCCAAGGCAGATCTGGAGGCAGCGAAAGCCGAGAGGCGGTGGGTGATATGAGGCAGCACGGCAGCGCGGCTGGGACGAGAGGCAGCCCCAAAAATGTATTGGGGGGGGCACACGGGGAGTCAGGTAGGAGACCTGCACCAAATCCCTGTGCTTACCGTGGAGAGAGGTGGACCGGGCAGGCACCGTGTTATGCTGTGAGGCGCACGGTGTCCCTGGTGCGCAGGCATAGCCCGGTGCATTACATAGCTGCGCCTCATATCGGCCGGGCTAGAGTGGGCATCGAGTCCAGGTGCCATGAAGCCGGCTCAGCACATCTGGTCTCCAGTGCGTCTCCTCGGGCCGGGGTACATTGCACCAGCCCTGCGCATGGTGTCCCCTGTTCGCCAGCACAGCCCAGTGCGGTCGATTCCACCTCACCGCACTGGCCTGGCTACGGGGAGCATCCAGCCAGGTAGGGTTGGGCAGGCTCGGTGCTCGAGACCTCCAGTGCTCCTCCACGGTCCGGTCTATCCTGTGCCTCCTCCACACACCAGGCCTCCGGTGGCAGCCCCCCGCACCAGGCTGTCTCTCCGTCTCCTCCGTACAGAGTCTCCCGTCTGTCCTGAGCTGCCAGAGTCTCCCGTCTGTCCTGAGCTGCCAGAGCCGCCTGTCTGTCCTGAGTTGCCAGAGCCGCCCACCAGTCAGGAGCTTCCGGAATCGCCCTTCACTCCGCAGGTGCCGGAGTCTCCCGCCTGTCCGGTGCTGCCGGAATCTCCCGTCTGTCCGGTGCTGCCGGAATCTCCTGTCCATTCGGGACCTGTGGCTTGGGTCCCCAGTCCGAGGTTGGCGGCGAGGGTCGCCGCTCTAAAGAGGCCACGAAGGCAGGTTAAAAGGCGGACAAAGACTATGGTGGAGTGGGGTCAACGTCCCGCGCCAGAGCCGCCACCGCGGACACACACCCACCCAGACCCTCCCCTATGGGTTCAGGTTTTGTGGCCGCAGTCCGCACCTTTGTGGGGGGTACTGTCATGTTCTGACCTTAGTTCCTTTGTTTTGTCTTTGTTTTAGTATGGTCAGGGCGTGAGTTGGGGTGGGCAGTCCATGTTCTTTTTTCTATGATTTGGGATTTCTGTGTTTGGCCTGGTATGGTTCTCAATCAGAGGCAAATGTCAATCGTTGTCCCCGATTGAGAACCATACTTAGGTAGCCTGTTTTCACCCTTAAGTTGTGGGTGATTATATTTTCTGTTTTGTGTCTGCACCAGACAGAACTGTTTCGGTTTCATTTCGTTCTCTTTGTTGTTTTATTCTTTAGTTTTCTGAGTTATAATAAATATCATGAACACTTACGACGCTGCGCATTGGTCCTCCGATCCTCCTACTACTCCTCGTCAGAGGAGAGACAACCGTTACAGTTTGGCCTAGTATGGTTCTCAATCAGAGGCAGATGTCGTTCGTTGTCTCTGATTGAGAATCATACTTAGGTAGCCTGTTTTCCCCATTTTGGTTGTGGGTGTTTGTTTTCTGTTTTGTGTCTGCACCAGACAGGACTGTTTCGGTTTCATTCCGGTCTCTTGTTGTTTTTGTTATGTTATCTCTGTCTGGTATAATAAAGGACTAATGATGTTCTCTCTGTCTGGTATAATAAAGGACTAATGATGTTATCTCTGTCTGGTATAATAAAGGACTAATGATGTTTCCTCTGTCTGGTATAATAAAGGACTAATGATGTTATCTCTGTCTGGTATAATAAAGGACTAATGATGTTACCTCTGTCTGGTATAATAAAGGACTAATGACGTTACCTCTGTCTGGTATAATAAAGGACTAATGATGTTTCCTCTATCTGGTATAATAAAGGACTAATCATGTTACCTCTGTCTGGTATAATAAAGGACTAATGATGTTCTCTCTGTCTGGTATAATAAAGGACTAATGATGTTTCCTCTATCTGGTATAATAAAGGACTAAACATGTTACCTCTGTCTGGTATAATAAAGGACTAATGATGTTTCCTCTGTCTGGTATAATAAAGGACTAATGATGTTCTCTCTGTCTGGTATAATAAAGGACTAATGATGTTTCCTCTGTCTGGTATAATAAAGGACTAATGATGTTACCTCTGTCTGGTATAATAAAGGACTAATGACGTTCTCTCTGTCTGGTATAATAAAGGACTAATGATGTTTCCTCTATCTGGTATAATAAAGGACTAATGATGTTATCTCTGTCTGGTATAATAAAGGACTAATGATGTTATCTCTGTCTGGTATAATAAAGGACTAATGATGTTATCTCTGTCTGTGTTACGTTCTGACCTTAGTTCCTTTTTTATGTATTTGTGTTAGGTTGGTCAGGGCGTGAGTTGGGGTGGGTAGCCTATGTCCTTTTTCTATGTTGTTATATTTCTATGTGTTTGTGTCAGGTTTTCACCTTAGTTCCTTTGTTTTGTCTTTGTTTTAGTATGGTCAGGGCGTGAGTGTCCAGACTCCTGGACATGGGAGGAGATCTTGGATGGCAAGGGACCCTGGGTACAGCCCTTGAGAATATCGCCGACCCAAGGCAGATCTGGAGGCAGCGAAAGCCGAGAGGCGGTGGGTGATATGAGGAGGCAGCACGGCAGCGCGGCTGGGACGAGAGGCAGCCCCAAAAATGTATTGGGGGGGGCACACGGGGAGTCAGGTAGGAGACCTGCACCAAATCCCTGTGCTTACCGTGGAGAGAGGTGGACCGGGCAGGCACCGTGTTATGCTGTGAGGCGCACGGTGTCCCTGGTGCGCAGGCATAGCCCGGTGCATTACATAGCTGCGCCTCATATCGGCCGGGCTAGAGTGGGCATCGAGTCCAGGTGCCATGAAGCCGGCTCAGCACATCTGGTCTCCAGTGCGTCTCCTCGGGCCGGGGTACATTGCACCAGCCCTGCGCATGGTGTCCCCTGTTCGCCAGCACAGCCCAGTGCGGTCGATTCCACCTCACCGCACTGGCCTGGCTACGGGGAGCATCCAGCCAGGTAGGGTTGGGCAGGCTCGGTGCTCGAGACCTCCAGTGCTCCTCCACGGTCCGGTCTATCCTGTGCCTCCTCCACACACCAGGCCTCCGGTGGCAGCCCCCCGCACCAGGCTGTCTCTCCGTCTCCTCCGTACAGAGTCTCCCGTCTGTCCTGAGCTGCCAGAGTCTCCCGTCTGTCCTGAGCTGCCAGAGTCGCCTGTCTGTCCTGAGCTGCCAGAGTTGCACGTCTGTCCTGAGCTGCCAGAGCCGCCCACCAGTCAGGAGCTTCCGGAATCGCCCTTCACTCCGCAGGTGCCGGAGTCTCCCGCCTGTCCGGTGCTGCCGGAATCTCCCGTCTGTCCGGTGCTGCCGGAATCTCCCGTCCATTCGGGACCTGTGGCTTGGGTCCCCAGTCCGAGGTTGGCGGCGAGGGTCGCCGCTCTAAAGAGGCCACGAAGGCAGGTTAAAAGGCGGACAAAGACTATGGTGGAGTGGGGTCAACGTCCCGCGCCAGAGCCGCCACCGCGGACAGACACCCACCCAGACCCTCCCCTATGGGTTCAGGTTTTGTGGCCGCAGTCCGCACCTTTGTGGGGGGGTACTGTCATGTTCTGACCTTAGTTCCTTTGTTTTGTCTTTGTTTTAGTATGGTCAGGGCGTGAGTTGGGGTGGGCAGTCCATGTTCTTTTTTCTATGATTTGGGATTTCTGTGTTTGGCCTGGTATGGTTCTCAATCAGAGGCAAATGTCAATCGTTGTCCCCGATTGAGAACCATACTTAGGTAGCCTGTTTTCACCCTTAAGTTGTGGGTGATTATATTTTCTGTTTTGTGTCTGCACCAGACAGAACTGTTTCGGTTTCATTTCGTTCTCTTTGTTGTTTTATTCTTTAGTTTTCTGAGTTATAATAAATATCATGAACACTTACGACGCTGCGCATTGGTCCTCCGATCCTCCTACTACTCCTCGTCAGAGGAGAGACAACCGTTACAGTTTGGCCTAGTATGGTTCTCAATCAGAGGCAGATGTCGTTCGTTGTCTCTGATTGAGAATCATACTTAGGTAGCCTGTTTTCCCCATTTTGGTTGTGGGTGTTTGTTTTCTGTTTTGTGTCTGCACCAGACAGGACTGTTTCGGTTTCATTCCGGTCTCTTGTTGTTTTTGTTATGTTATCTCTGTCTGGTATAATAAAGGACTAATGATGTTATCTCTGTCTGGTATAATAAAGGACTAATGATGTTATCTCTGTCTGGTATAATAAAGGACTAATGATGTTACCTCTGTCTCGTATAGCAAAGGACTAATGATGTTTCCTCTATCTGGTATAATAAAGGACTAATGACATTACCTCTTTCCCTGCATCCCTGATGCTGTCATTACACTCCCATCTCTGGGTTGCCATGGCAAAGGCTGTAAAAACCTTACTCTGTTGTTCCAATGTAAATGTCTCTCACAATATCCCTAGAGGCCTGTTAACCAATTATACACTCATTAACCAATTACACACTGATTGGTGGTTCAAGTGTTAAGGTGCTGTAAATATTTTGACAGAGGGGGTGGTTGTTTTACTGCAGTTTTAAAGCAGTCATCAGGGTGTCTGACCAAACAGTCAGGCAGAGATGAAGCTCAGAGGCTTGTTAACCTATTACACTGTAACGCTTGTCGTCTGGGGAAGGAGAGGAGGACCAAGGTGCAGCGTCGTAAGTGTTCATATTTTAAATATTTTAATGAAAACTGAAAACAAAACAATAAACAACCAACGAACAGTCCTGTAAGGTGCAACACAACACTAAACAGAAAATAAACACCCAACGAAACACAGGTGGAAAAAGGCTACCTAAGTATGATTCTCAATCAGAGACAATTAACAACACCTGCCTCTGATTGAGAACCATACCAGGCCAAATTCAAAAACCAACATAGAAAAACGAACATAGACAACTCAACCAACTCACGCCCTGACCATACTAAAACAAAGACATAACAAAGGAACTAATGTCAGAACGCGACAGTACTACCCCCCCCCCCCCAAAAAGTGTGGACTCCGGCCGCAAAACCTAAACCTATAGGGGAGGGTCTGGGAGGGTGTCTGTCCGCGGTGGCGGCTTTGGAGCGGGACGTTGACCCCACTCAACCATAGTCCTACGCCTCTCTACCCGCCTCCGTGGCCTCTTTAACGCGGCGACCCTCGCCGCCGACCTCGGACTGGGGACCCAAGCCACGGGTCCCGAATGGACTGGAGATTCCGGCAGCGCCGGACAGATGGAAGATTCCGGCAGCGCAGGACACGCGGGAGACTCCGGCAGCGCTGGGCAGGAGGAAGGCTCTGGCAGCGCTGGACAGGCGGGAGCACCTGTAGGGAGGAGACAGAGAGACAGCCTGGTGTGGGGAGCTGCCACCAGAGGGCTGGTGCGTGAAGACTTACAGAAAATGTTTGACCTCTGTCATTGCCAACAAAGGGTATATAACAAATTATTGGGATAAACTTTTGTTATTGAGCAAATACTTATTTTCCACCATAATTAGGAAATAAATTCATAAAAAATCCTACAATGTGATTTTCTGGATTTTTTTCTTCTCATTTTGTCTGTCATAGTTGAAGTGTACCTCTGATGAAAATTACAGGCCTCTCTCATCTTTTTAAGTGGAAGAACTTGCACAGTTGGTGGCTGACTAAATACTTTTTTGCCCCACTGTATCACCAGTGTTCAGTGACATATCCCCAGTGTTCAATTCCCATGAAAGAGCCATTGTCTCTCAAAGGATCCCGATGCATCCATACTGTTTAGCTCATTACAGAAGGCCTGGGTTGTCTTAGGAGTTCTGATCTTATCAGGTTGATAGTTATCTAAGGGCTGAAGGCTTTGAGAGAGAGTTAAAGTGCAGGTCGAGGTCAAGGTAACCCTCATGCCCTGTAATGATAAGATGTCGTGGAGGAAATGTCCACAGTGCCTCTCACTAGTTCACTCCTCCCTCCCTCTTTCCATCCATCCATTCATCCCTCCCTCCCTCCCTGGGCACTGGCCTCCTGGGATTTAGAGCTTCATAGAGTGACCTTGAGGCCAGAGCTCTGGCATGGCTCCCCTCAGCTCCCTTCCACTCAATCACATCCACACAGAGCAGAGGGAGTGTGTCTGAATAGAAATCAGCAGTGGAAAGATCAACACTAGCACACACACACACACGCACACACATGCTCGCACACACACACACACACACACGCGCACACACGCTCGCACACACACAAACGCACACAGACATGCTCGCACACACACTCGCACACACACTCTCGCACACACGCACACACATGCTCGCACACACACTCGCACACACACAAACGCACACACACACATGCTCACACACACACACACACACAAGCGCACACATACACACATAGCTGCCTGAGAAACTTGAGCCAGTAAAAATAATCACCTGCCATCATGGGAATGCTGAATATGTGTGTTCAAGATTAAAATCATCTGTTTTACCATTTTACTGGTTATTATATGACAGGGATTGGTGTAAGGTCCATTTCAAGATTCAATTCAATTCACTCAAATTTGTTGAAAATCAAAACAATGGATGCACATTCTCAAGGCAGTCTCGAAGCATCTAGTCAATAGGGACCCACTTCACCCACTTATCATTTGTAACAGTAGGCCCATTTTTTCCCTTGATGACCCTACCCAGCCCATGTTTTCCTTGAGGCCCCCATTATTAGTCAGATAATGATAATTTTGCGGCAAAAAAAAACACGAGAGGCACACTAGGCTAAAAATTTACCAGCCCATCTGGTATTTGGATTCAAAATACAAGATGGCGTAGCAGTCAGACGTCTTTTTCCTTCGTCTTGTCGCGTCCCATATATTTTCTAAACATCAACTTCAAAACACTCTCCTGCAACCCACCTCACCCAATGGGGTGCGGATCTGTTACTTTTTTTATAAACTTATTGTTATTCACCTCGAATCCGGAATCCCCAAACAGAAGCTAGCCAGCTCGCTAGCTACTAGCTAGTAGTCAGCTAACCACTGCTAGAGGTCATCAGCTAACCTTTAGCTCGGAAAGCTCTCGCCAGTTCGTACAACGTGACTCAAACCAGAGCATACCGGACCTATTTTCTCTCCAAATCCCCGGATTCCTACTGCAAGCTCTGGACATTTTCACCTGGATCACCACAGCTAGCTAGCTGCTACCCAAGTGACTTCTGGCTAACGTCGGTCCCGGAGCAAGCACCAATTAGCCTGGAGCTAGCCCATGCTAGGCCCTTTCTCCCAGTCTGGTAAAAGAGGCCCATCAGCAACTCCTGGGCTACAATACCTGGACCCCTTCCACTGCCGATACGGGGCACGGAACCCAGCCGATCCTTTTCGACTGGACTACGACCTAATCTGCTCGAGGGGGTGCTCAAACGTCCCCTGAATGCCCATCCGCTATCCGCACCCCGCTAGCTGCTAGACACGGCCCGCTAGCTGTCTAGAGCATATTGGACTGTTAGCTGTATAGATCCATTAGCCAATTTCTTGGGCCACTATACCTATTTTTCCAATTGGTCTTGGACCCCTCTGCTACTCGGGAACTCTACTAATCAATCACGACTGGTCTATCGACGTCACCGCACCTGGAGGCTAAAACAGATTTTCCTCCATCGAGACGTCCCTCTAAGGCCCTTCTGCTAGCTTGCTAGCCCCGGTCTGCTAGCTTGCTAGCCCTGCCCCTTGTCCATTACTGTCCTGGTTAGTGAGTATTGTCTTATTTCACTGTAGAGCCTCTAGCCCTGCTCAATATGCCTTAACCTATAATTTAGTTCCACCTCCCACATATGCGGTGATATCACCTGGTTTAAACGTCTCTACAGACAATATCTCTCTCATCATTACTCAATTTCCATAGGTTTACCTCCAATGTACTCACATCCTACCATACCTCTGTCTGTACATTATGCCTTCAATCTATTCTATCGCCCCGAGAATCCTCCTCTCTGTTCTGAACGCACTAGACGACCAGTCTTGATAGCATTTAGCCGTACCCTTATCCTACTCCTCCTCTGTTCTTCTGGTGATGTAGAGGTTAATCCAGGCCCTGCAGTGCCTAGCTCCACTCCTACTCCCCAGGTGCTCTCATTTGTTGACTTCTGTAAACGTAAAAGCCTTGGTTTCATGCATATTAACATTAGAAGACTCCTCAAGTTTGTTTTATTCAAAGCTTTAGCACACTCTACCAAACTGGGTGTGCTAGCCATGTCTGAATCCTGGCCCTTCGGTAGACCACCAAAAACCCTGAAATTTCCATCCCTAACTATCACATTTTCCGACAAAATAAAAAACTGCCAAAGGGGGCGGTGCTGCAATCTACTGCAGAGATAGCCTGCAGAGTGTTGTCTTACTATCCAGGTCTGTACCCAAACAATTCTACTTTTAAAAATCCACCTTTCCAGAAACAAGTCTCTCACCGTTGCCACTTACTATAGACCACCCTCTGCCCCCAGCTGTGCCCTTGACACCATATGTGAATTGATTGCCCCCCATCTATCTTCTGAGCTCGTGCTGCCATCCTACAATCTAAGCTTGATGCCCTCAATCACACACAAATGATCAACGAACCCACCAGATACAACCCCAAATCCGTAAACACGGGCACCCTCATAGATATCATCCTAACAAATTTGTCCTCCAAATACACCTCTGCTGTCTTCAGCCAATATCTCAGCAATCACTGCCTCATTGCCTGCATCGGTAATGGGTCTGCGGTCAGACGACCACCCCTCATCACTGTCAAAAGCTCCTTAAAACACTTAAACGAGCAGGCCTTTCTAATCGACCTAACCCGGGTATCCTGGAAGGATATTGACCTCATCCCGTCAGTAGAGGATGCCTGGTTATTCTTTAAAAGTGCCTTCCTCACCATCTTAAATAAGCATGCCCCATTCAAAAAATGTAGAACCAGGAACAGATATGGCCCTTGGTTCTCTCCAGACCTGACTGCCCTTGACCAGCACAAAAACATCCTGTGGCGTTCTGCATTAGCATCGAACAGCCCCCATGATATACAACTTTTCAGGGAAGTTAGGAACCAATATACACAGGCAGTTAGGAAAGCTAAGGCTAGATTTTCCAAACAGAAATGTGCATCCTGTAGCACAAACTCAAAAAAGTTCTGGGACACTCTAAAGTCCATGGAGAATAGGAGCACCTCCTCCCAGCTGCCCACTGCACTGAGGCTAGGAAAACCTGTCACCAACGATAAATTGATAAATTTCAAAAAGCACTTTTCTACGTCTGGCCATGCTTTCCACCTCGCTACCCCTACCCTGATCAACAGCCCTCCACCCCTCACAGCAACTCGCCCAAGCCTCCCCCACTTCCCCTTCACCCAAATCCAGATAGCTGATGTTCTGAAAGAGCTGAAAGACCTTTCTAAAGTCTTAGAAATCTAAGTTAACAAACAGATTACTGACAATTTCGAATCCCACCGTACCTTCTCCGCTATGCAATCTGGTTTTAGAGCTGGTCATGGGTGCACCTCAGCCGCGCTCAAGGTCCTAAACGATATCATAATCGCCATCGATAAGAGACATTACTGTGCAGCCGTATTCATCGACCTGGCTAAAGCTTTCGACTCATTTGGATTCTCAAATGATTGCCTGTTGTCCGGACCTCTGGCAGTCTCTATGGGGTGTCTCAGGGTTCAATTCTCGGGCCGATTCTCTTCTCTGTATACATCAATGATGTCGCTCTTGCTGCTGGTGATTCTCTGATCTACCTCTACGCAGACGACACCATTCTCTATAGCTCCGGCCCTTCTTTGGACACTGTGTTAACTAACCTCCAGACGAGCTTCAATGCCGTACACCTCTCCTTCCGTGGCCTCCAACTGCTCTTAAATGCAAGTAAAACTAAATGCATGCTCTTCAACTGATCGCTGCCCGCACCTGCCCGCCCATCCAGCATCACTACTCTGGACGGTTCTGACTTAGAATATGTGGACAGCTACAAATACCTAGATGTCTGGTTAGACTGTAAACTCTCCTTCCAGACTCACATTAAACATCTCCAATCCAAAATTAAATCTAGAATCGGCTTCCCATTTCGCAACAAATTATCCTTCACTCATGCTTCCAAACATACCCACGTAACACTGACCATCCTACCAATCCTTGACTTCGGCGATGTCATTTACAAAATAGCCTCCAACACTCTTCTCAACAAATTGGATGCAGTCTATCACAATGCCATCTGTTTTGTCACCAAAGCCCTATATACTACCCACCACTGCGACCTGTACGCTCTCGTTGGCTGGCCCTCGCTTCATTCTCGTTGCCAAACCCACTGGCTCCAGGTAATCTACACGTCTCTGCTAGGTAAAGCCCCGCCTTATCTCAGCTCACTGGTCACCATAGCAGCACCCACCCGTAGCATGCGCTCCAGCAGGTATATCTCACTGGTCACCACCAAAGCCAATTCTTTCTCTCCTTCCAGTTCTCTGCTGCCAATGACTGGAACGAACTGCAAAAATCACTAAAGCTGGAGACGCTTACCTCCCTCACTAGATGTAAGCACCAGCTGTCAGAGCAGCTCACAGATCACTGCACCTGTACATAGCCCATCTGTAAATATCCCATCCAATCTACCTCATCCCCATACTGTATTTACTTATTTATCTTGTTCCTTTGCATCCCAGTATCTCTACTTGCACATTCATCTTCTGCACATTCTACCATTCCAGTGATTAAATGCTATATTGCAATTACTTTGCCACCATGGCCTATTTATTGCCTTACTTCCCTTATCCTACATCATTTGCACATGCTGTATATAGACTTTTCTACTGTATTATTGATTGTATGTTTGTTTATTCCATGTGTAACTCTGTTGTTTTATGTGTCAAACTACTTTGCTTTATCTTGGCCAGGTCGCAGTTGCAAATAGAACTTGTTCTTAAGTTCTTAATTAGCCTACCTGGTTAAATAAAGGTGAAATGCCAAATGGCCAGTCTTCCCCTGGTGAAGGCTTTCCAGGGTTCTGATTAAAAATAAAGCTGTTTTGGTTGGTGAATATTTTTTTTAACAACCAGAGCTGCAAACATCCACATTTCTTTTGGCCAAAGGAATGATACTGCCCCTGGCCTCTGTGACGCCAGTTCAGCCCTACTGGTCGTTGAGCAGCAGTAAAGGCTCCCCCAAGGTGATGATGGAAATGAATCCGTTTTAAGGCCCAATGGCTGGAGGCCTCCCAGCAGGCCAAGAGAAGCTCAGGGACATTTAGTTTACAACGGATATGACGGTCTTAAAAGCTAACAGGCCAATTGCAACCTTTTTACAAAGAAAGGCCTCCTGGATACAATCATGGTCACATACCGACAGGGAAGGAAGTCTGCACTCAGGATTAACTGATGGAGAGAATGGAAGAATAGAGAGAAAGAGAGAGGGGGAGAGAGTCGAGGGTGAGTGAAAAGGAGGGAGGAGGAAATGGTTGGTGCAACTATGTAGAAAATTGCAAGCAGCCTCTACCTGACCCCCATCCATTATTATAAAGATGTTGCATAATGGTTGTTTGTGGTTGTGAACAAAAACCTAATAATTACAATAATTACATGAGCCAAGGATTATTGGACATGAATGGACTCCCTGAATAGAAAATTGCAGTGTGAGATGGAGTTTAATTTCATTGATAACCTATTCATTTCCTTATATCAAAGGAAAAACTATTAATTTGTAGGTCTGTATATCAAAAGGAAAAACACCAAAGACATTAGATGTCTGTGATTTCCTTTGAATATGAGTTCTGGGTCCTTACACTCACAGCATGAATCACAATATAGGAGGAAGAAGAGGCGGCCATTTTCATTCAAACACAATGCTAAGATTAGTGATTCCAGGCCATCCTTACGCGTGAAAAACCCTCACCAGGGAGAATAAAATGCATGGTGAAATAGCTTTGTTGGAGTGGATGGATGTCCGTTTAACCTTAATCTAGTGGATGCAGACCAATGTGTTTCTACCACCGCCTCCACCTGAATCCAACACCAGCACAACTGGATGAACACTAAACAGTGGAGAGTATTGATTCCAAGTAAGGAATTGGCTACATTACTTTTTTCTATTTCATAAGTTGGAGCTTTGGAGACAACTGTAATGATATTTTGCACACATCTGAGTGCATCGACATCCACCTATAGACAGAGTGTGTGTGTGTTTAATAATGTATTAGTGGCCTTCCCTCCTTTCATCTCTTACTGATATAGAAATCTTAGAGCATTTCTCATTAGCAGTGGAGCTGGGAGGGATCCCCCAGAGTGGGCTGTAGACAACAGATCTGTTCATTTAGGATGAGGGCCAATGCAAGGAGAGTTCAGACAGAAGTAGCTGATAGTAGCAGCCAGAGGACACATCTCTCTGCACCAGGGAATCCCTCAGCCTGATCCTGCCAAGAAGCTTTCAGAATAGAAAGGGTCTCCCCCATCTCTCTCCCTCATCAAGGGTTTCCATCTCTCTCCCTCATTAAGGGTCTCCCCCATCTCTCTCTCCCTTATCAAGGGTCTCCCCCATCTCTCTCTCCCTTATCAAGGGTCTCCCCCATCTCTCTCCCTCAGCAAACTAAAGGCCCAGACACATTACGACCAAAAGCCAACAGTGACTAACTGTTGACCAGTCTTTACGGTGTATTCAAGCCTCAAGGGGTTTTCAGAGGGTGTCCCCCATCTTCCTAATCAAACTAAGGTCCCTATTGTTAGATTAGTTCACCTCTCCACTAGGGTTGGAAGTCAGGCTACAGTAGCATCATCAGAATCCAACTGCAATAAACATTTGTATCCAGCTATTTTCAAGACAGTTGATTAAAATGATAAAGCCTTTAATTCACATTTAATGCCAGCAGAGGCGAGTCACTTGTTAGTTTTTCAGGCATATCAGAGATTATTTTCATCTGTACAAAAATCCAACATCACTCTGCTTCTACATTTGTTTGATCTCTGAGCTGAATGAATCATCCAAACATATTTGTTCACCAAACCAGACAAATGATGCAGGTATGAACTCTGATGGCATAATGTTGACATGAGCAATGAGCACAAATCAAAACTGCATTGTCATGCAGTCCAGCTGATTACTGTATGTGCACAGGCTAACTGCCTGATTAACCTGATTAGCTTTCATTATGATACAGTAGCTTGAATGAGATCAGCATTTAGTTTTAAACTAACAAAGCCCTTTTGAAGAGCTGTGTGATTAAACTCTGAAGAAAGGAAGGATTCCAGACTCACTGCTTTGGTAAGAGATGAGGAGTGAAATGCCATCTACTCAGCATAACATTGAAGACAATTGGTTTCATCAGAATGCGTTGCAATAGCATCATACACTGGAGAGGAATCTCTATTCTCTGATGTGGTCTTGGTGTTTCAGTGTTGTCCAGCGTGTCTTTCCAGAAATTCTTCACCCCTCATAGGTGAGTGTTTCTTCAGTGTGTATCACGCTCTCAAGTCCAGAACTCTATCGGCAGAGAGGAGAGATTTTCGGAGGATGATCACACTCGGAGAGGAGATAGGCTGAGTTATCTGGGGACATGCAGCTAGTGAAAGACACCACATTACTGTAAAATCACCCAGGCCTGATTTCTTCTCTTAGACAACCTTGAAGATGAAGAGAAAAACCACCTCAGCCACAGAGGCTGTGATTTTTGTCTATTAATTATTTTTGACGTGGACTTCACAGGACAGAGTGCTTTTTGGTAAACAACCTCCGTTTCTATTCTCTTATCAGGATCCATTTTTAGATGTGTGGAGCAGGAGCACTCATGTTGTGTCACTGGAGCAGAGCAGCCATTCCTGGAGGAGGGTTTTCACCTCTCTTTACCAGAGGGATGTGACAGACAGAAACACTGATTACACAGATAACACACAGAGAGCACGAATGAGAGCAAATGAGAGAGCGAGAGAGAGAGAAATGGAGAGAGCTGCTCCCCAACAGTAACACAGAACAAAATGCTAGGACATATAATATGAGGTTACCGGTTCTAATCAAATCAAATGCCTGCACTTTGTACATAATAGCCCTGATGGTCCTTGTCAGCAAAGGTGTTTGGTCTCTGTCAATTAAATCCAATCACCATTTATAAAACAAACCATCAACAAGACATTATGGACAGTTAAAAGCAGGACGATTACATTCATGAGAGACAACTCTGACACCTTGATTGTGCCATTGATCCTAATGATACAGCAGCATGTTGGCCACAGCAGAGGACGGACCTAATTCATGCTGTGGTCATGATGGTTTGAATGTGGAAGTGTTCCATTGAAATCAATGGAAAGTTGTGGCAAAACAAAGAAATGTAACCTTTAAATGAACACATTAACATCAAACAATGTTAAAAATCTGAGTATCTGTAGTGAGAAATAGAAACAATAGAATACAACTTCACTGTCCATGTGTCACAGCCATTCATTGATGCGAGTCTGTGATATGGAGTCAGTATGACCATAATGAAGAGGACAGGCTGCCATCTTTAATGGTGTAGTGGTTATGACAGGGGAAAATAGCATTAGTAGCACGGCTAACTTTATATGTGGTGGCAGGATTAGTAAAGGTTATCAATACAAATGTCTGTGCACTTTGAAGAGGAAAATACATGACTCTGGAAATGGTCTAGTTCAGAATGAGAAATGGGTTGTTGTTCTATTGATCTGCAGCCATCTCCAGAACTCTTAGTAGTTTACTAGTATGTCATTGTCCTTGAGTGTGTGTGTTACGAATCCCTTTTGGCCCGACAGTCTAGGGGGGGGGGGGGATGGTAATGAGACCCGTAACATAACTCATGCAATTCTAATAGTGACAAAGTAAAAGTGTGAACGAAATAACCAGGACAACTGAAATCTACCGTCAAACTCAAGGTTTATTTGAAAACACACGGTAATGGGGGGAGCAGGAAAAGGGGCTGAGCTGGACCCAAGGAAAGAAACAATAAGTATTCAAAAACACCCCTAAGCTAGACTAGCCTACTTTAACAACAGCTAACTAACCAAAAATACAGTGGGTGGTCCGCCCAGTTCTAACTAGTGTATTTAACAAAGTTTACCTACGGGTAGTGTATGCCCATGGGCGACTTGTCTTGTTTCCCCACCAGCAACAAACAAACACCATAACCAAAACAATACTCACAGGTGATGACAAAGTGCTATGGAGGTGCTCAAACAAAAGAGAGGTTAATACACAAAGAGAGCGTGAAACACAGAGACCTACAGACATGGCATTTACCTAGAGATTGAGCTCTAGAGCAAACAACTGATGGGGTTTTTAAACCAAGGGAAAGGAACTGTGATAGGGTAGGAAACAGGAGGAGGTGTGTCTTCTGATTGTTGATTGGATTGGTGACTGATTGGGGATTGATGATTTTCACCTGTGAGGGGAGAAGGAGAGAAAAGAAACACACACACACAGGATACACACACAGGATACTTGTATCCGTAACAGTGTGTTTCCCAAATAGACGTGATGGGCGTGTATCTACCAGAGAAAATAGATTGAGGCTCAAAGTACAGAGTCCAGTACAGACAAGGTGAGATTCTCTTCGCCACTGGTAGTGCAAGGATGTGATCGGCACAATATAGAACATCGGGCAGTGAAAGCCATCTCCCAATTCAAACGATTTGATTCAGAGGCAAGAAATAGCCTAATATTTCTGATTGTCTGAAAGTCAAGAGTTTCTGGTTTCACAGGAAAAATGGAAGGCCAGTAGTTCTCTCCCCTTTGACTGGCTCTAATAATGTAGTTTTCTCCCCTCTGACTGGCTCTAATAACATAGTTCTCTCCCCTCTGACTGGCTCTAATAACATAGTTCTCTCCCCTCTGACTGGCTCTAATAACATAGTTCTCTCCCCTCTGACAGGCTCTGATAATGGAGTTCTCTCCATCTGACAGGATCTGATAATGGAGTTCTCTACCCTCTGACAGGCTCTAATAATGGAATTCTCTCCCCTCTGACTGGCTCTAATAATGGAGTTCTCTCCCCTCTGACTGGCTCTAATAATGGAGTTCTCTCCCCTCTGACTGGCTCTAATAATGAGTTTAGTGTTTGTTGGGTTGAATGGCACCAGAGGAGATGGCTGCCGTTTTTCAAACCCCCGAGCTGACAAGGTACAAATCTGTCGTTTTGACCCTGAACAGGCAGTTAACCCACTGTTCCTAGGCCGTCATTGAAAATAAGAATTTGTTCTTAACTGACTTGCCTAGTTAAATAAAGGTAAAATAAAAAATAAATAAAAAATACGTACGAAGAGAGTTTTCATCTATATTTTGTCGTAGCTGTCTATTTACCACCACAAACCGATGCTGGCACTAAGTCCGCACTCAATGAGCTGTATAAGGCCATAAGCAAACAGGAAAACGCTTATCCAGAGGCTCCTAGTGGCCGGGACTTTAATGCAGGGAAACTTAAATATTTTTTACCTCATTTCTACTAGCATGTTAAATGGACTGGACATCGGCGCAGGGGAAGGCTCCTGCCATGGAGCGGACTGGACGTCGTGCCTGGACTGGGCACCGGTGCAGAGGAAGGCTCCAGCCTTGGAGCTGGACTGGATGCCGTGCCTGCACTGGGCACCGGCGCAGAGGAAGGCTTCGGCCTTGGAGCGAGACGGGACGCCGTGCCTGGACTGGACATCGGCGCAGAGGAAGGCTCCGGTCTTGGAGTGGGACAGGACACCGTGCCTGGACTGGAATTCGGCGCCGAAGTAGGCTCCTGCCTTGGAGCGGGACTGGACGCCGTGCCTGGACTGGGCACCGACGCAGAGGAAGGATCCTGCTATGGAGCGGGACTGGACGCCATGCCTGGACATCGGCGCAGGGGAAGGCTCCGGCCATGGTGCTGGAGGTTCCGGGCAGTTGACCGTCGCAGGAGGTTCCGGACTGTGGCCCGTCGTGGGAGGTTTCGGACTGTGGAAGGTCGCAGGAGGTTCCGGACTGTGGACCGTCGCTGGAAGCTCTGGACTGGGAACCGTCCCTGGAAGTTCTGGACTGGGGACCATCACCGTAAGCTCTGGACTGGGGACCGTCTTCGGAAGCTTTGGACTGGGGAGACGCACTGGAAGCCTAGTGCGTGGAGCCGGCACAGGTGGTACCGGACTGGTGACACACACTTCAGGGAAAGTGCGAGGAGCTGGCACAGGACGTACTGGGCTGTGAAGGCGTACTGGAGGTCTGGTGCGTAGAGCCGGCACAAATTGTCCCGGACTTGTGACACTTCACACGGCGAGTGCGGGGAGCTGGCACAGGACGTACTGGGCTATGAAGGTGTACTGGAGACTTGGTGTGTAGAGCCGGCACACATAGTACCAGACAAATGACACGCTCCTCAAGGCAAGTGCAGAGAGCTGGCACAGGACGTACAGGGCTGTGGAGGCGTACTGAAGACCTGGTGCGTGGAGCCGGCATAGCTTTTACAAGACTGCTAGCACGCTCCTCAGGACGAGTACGGAGAGCAGGCTCAGGTGGCATCAAACAGATAACACGAATGTGGTGCATCATACACCAATACTCTCTCATTTCTCTCTCCTCCAATTTCTCCATCAACTCACTGATGTTCTCTGACTCTCTCCGTTCACTCTCCTCCAATTTCTCCCTCTTCTCCCAGACTGGCTCTGGTTCACTCCTCGGCTCCACCGACCACCCCGTGTGACCCCCCGTCTTTTGGGCTTTCTATGTGGCCGCGAACCCCGGCGTCATCGCTGTCCTCCCTTCTCTCCTTGCGTCTGCTTCCAAGGAAGGCTTTCCTGTCCTGACATGAATTCCTCCCAAGTCCAGGATGTCTTCTCCTCCTTTATCTCCTCCCAAGCCCAGGATACCCTCCTCCTGGGCACGACGCTTGGTGCTGGTGTGGTGGGATCTCCTGTCACGATCGTCGTAAGAACATTCGGACAAAAGCGAAGTGTGAAATCTTTTCAGTGAACCGCACAACAAAACAATAAAGAATAAACTAAAATGTGTTGTTCTGAAGTGCTCACAGGCAGCTACACAAAAACAAGATCCCACAAAAAAGGCTGCCTAAATATGATCCCCAATCAGAGACAACACTAAACAGCTGCCTCTGATTGGGAAACATACCAGACCAACATAGAAATAAAACAACCTAGATTACCCACCCTAGTCACACCCCGACCTAACCAAAATAGAGAATAAAAAGGCAGGGCGTGGTCAGGGCGTGACAGGTAGTTGTTGTGAAATTGTTCGATTACTTGTTAGATATTACTGCACGGTCGGAACTAGAAGCACAAGCATTTCGCTACACTCGCATTAACATCAGCTAACCATGTGTATGTGACCAATATCATTTTATTGTATTTTATTTGAACAGTGTCTGAGTGGGTTGATATGAACAAATTGGTGTTGAACATTTCTAAAATGAAATGTATTGTATTTGGTTCAAGATACACTATTGTTAAAAAGTTTGGGATCACATTGAAATGTCCTTGTTTATGAAAGAAAATCACATTTTCTGTCCATTAAAAGAACATCATATTGATCAGAAATACAGTGTTGTCACTTCCTGACCATAGAAAGCCTGTATTTTCTATGGTAGAGTAGGTCAGGGCGTGACTTGGGGTTTTATTCGTAGTAGTTTAATTGGGGATCATACTTAAGTTGCATTTTTCCACCTGTGGGTTATGGGATATTGTTTATGTTTAGTTACCTGTTAGCACTGCATTGTTAGTCACGTTTCGATTATTCTTTATTTGTTTTTTCTTTGCTAAAGTTTCACTTTATTCTTTAATAAATATGTGGAACTCTACGTACGCCCTTCGTCCGACCATCATTCCAACGAACGTGACAGAATATCCCATCACAACGGGACCAAGCAGCGTGCTCGGGAGGAGATGACATCCTGGTCTTTGGAGGAGATCAGGAAGAGAATATCCTGGACTTGGGAAGAAATAATGGCAGGAGACAAAAGCCTGCCATGGATGCAGGTGGAAGCAGCGAAGGAGAGACAGCGACGAAGTCGGGGAAAAAGGCCACAGAAACACCAAGATTTTTTGGTGGAGGCACATGGAGCAGTCGGCGGACCCGAGGAGTGAACCAGAGCCAGTCTGAGAGAAGAGGGAGAATTTGGAGGCGAGAGAAATGGGAGAGTTGTTGAGTTGGTGGAGGATGCACGGTATTTACCCTAAGGAACGTGGTGCCACCTGAGTCAGCTCCCCGTACTCGTCCTGAGAAGTGTGTAAAGTTCCGGAACAATTGATGCCGGCTATACGCACCAGGTCTCCAGTGCGCCTTCACAGCCCAGTACGTCCTGTGCCAGCTCCTCGCACTTGCCGTGTGAAGTGTGTTAAAGTTACGGTACCATTGATGCAGGCTATACACACACCAGGTCTCCAGTACGTTTCCACAGCCCAGTACGTCCTGTGCCTTCTCCCTCAAGTGCGCTTTCCCACTCAGGTGCATCCTGTGCCTGCTCCTCGCACTCTCCTTGAATTGCGTGTTCCCAGTCAGGTATGTCCTGTGCCTGCTCCCCGCACTCGCCCTGAAGTGCATTTCACCAGTCCGGAGTCACCTGTGCTGGCCCCACGCATCAGGCCTCCAGTGCGCATCCCCAGTCCAGAGCTTCCTGCGACGGTTCCCAGTCCAGAGTTTCCGGCGACGTTTCCCAGTCCAGAGCTTCCTGCGACAGTTCCCAGTCCAGATCTTCCAGCGACATTTCACAGTCTGGAACCTCTTGAGACGGTCCACGGTCCAGAACCTCCTGAGATGGTCCACGGTCCAGAACCTCCTGAGATGGTCCACGGTCCGGAACCTCCTGAGATGGTCCACGGTCCGGAACCTCCTGCGATGGTCAACGGTCTGGAACCTCCAGCTCCATGGCCGGAGCCTTCCCCTGCGCCGATGCCCAGTCTAAGCACGGCGTCCAGTCCAGCTCCAAGGCCAGAGTCTTCTTCGGCGTTGGTGCCAAGTCCAGGTACAGCGACCAGTCTTGCTCCATGGGGGGAGCTTTGCCCTGCGCCGATGTCCAGTCCAAACACGGCGTCCAGTCCAGCTCCAAGGCAGGAGCCCTCCTCGGCATCTAGGTCCAGTCCAGGCACAGTGTTCAGCCTGTATTTTCTATGGTAGAGTAGGTCAGGGCGTGACTATGGGTTTTAGTCTAGTTTATTATTTCTATGTGGGGTTCTAGGTTTATATTCTATGTTGGGGTTTGTGTATGATTCTCAATTAGAGGCAACTGGTAATCGTTGTCTCTAATTGGGGATCATACATAAGTTGCATTTTTCCACCTGTGGGATATTGTTTGAACATTTATATTTTGAGTTAGTGCACATAACATCTCTGTAGTCACGGTTCGTCGTTAGTTTATTTGTTTATTTGTTTTTGTCATTGCTAAGTTTCACTTTATTCATTAAAATTATGTGGAACACTACGCCTTGGTCCGATATTAAGTTGACAAACGAACGTAACAAGTATAGACATTGTTAATGTTGTACATTACTATTGTAGCTGGAAACGGCTGATTTGTTATGGAATATCTGCATAGGCGTACAGAGGCCCATTATCAGCAACCCTCACTCCTGTGTTCCAATGGCACGTTGTGTTAGCTAATCCAAGTTTATCATTTTAAAAAGCTAATTGATCATTAAAAAAACATTTTGCAATTATGTTAGCACAGCTGAAAACTGTTGTGATTAAAGAAGCAATACAACTGGATTTCTTTAGAATAGTTGAGTATCTGGAGCATCAGCATTTGTGGGTTCGATTGCAGGCTCAAAATGGCCAGAAACAAAGTATCATGACACAAGGCGAGACCCAGATGCAGACACAGGAGGCTGATAGTTGGAGTCTTACAGTGTTTATTAACCCAAAAGGAGTAGGCAAGAGAATGGTCGTGGACAGGGAAAGGTCAAAACCAGATCAGAGTCCAGGAGGTACAGAGTGGCAGACAGGTTCGTCATCAAGGCAGGCAGAATGGTCAGGCAGGCAGGTATGGAGTCCAGAAACAGGCAAGGGTCAAAACTGGGAGGACTAGGAAAAGGAGAATATCAAAAAGCAAGAGAACGGGAAAAACTCTGGTTGACTTGGAAAAATAAACATACAAGACTAAATGGCACAGGGAGACAGGAAACACAGGGATAAATACACTGGGGAAAATCAGCGACACGTGGAGGGGTGGAGGAAATCACAAGGACAGGTGGAACAGATCAGGGCGTGACACCAAGTCCTTTCTTCTGAAACTCGTCAGTCTATTCTTGTTCTAAGAAATGAAGGTTATTCCATGCGAGAAATTGTCAAGAAACTGAAGATCTCATACAACGCTGTGTACTACTCCCTTCACAGAACAGCGCAAACTGTCTCTAACCAGAATAGAAAGAGGAGTGGGAGGCCCTGGTGCACAACTGAGCAAGAGGACAAGTACATTAGAGTGTCTAGTTTGAGAAACAGATGCCTCACAAGTCCTCAACTGGCATCTTCATTAAATAATACCTGTAAAACACCAGTCTCAACGTCAACAGTGAAGAGGTGACTCCAGGATTTTGGCCTTCTAGGCAGAGTTGCAAAGAAAACGCCATATCTCAGACTGGCCAATAAATTAAAAAGATTAAGATGGGAAAAAGAACACAGACACTGGACAGAAGAAGATTGGAAAAAAGTGTTATGGACAGAGGAATCTAAGTTTGAGGTGTTCGGATCACAAAGAAGAACATTTGTGAGATACAGAAAAAATTAAACGATGCTGGAGGAGTGCTTGACGCCATCTGTCAAGCATGGTGGAGGCAATGTGATGGTCTGGGGGTGCTTTGGTGTTGGTAAAGTGGGAGATTTGCACAGGGTAATAGGGATCTTCACTCCATTTTGCAACGCCATGCCATACCCTGTGGACGCCGATTAATTGGACCTAATTTCCTCTTACAACAGGACAATGACCCAAAGCACAGCTCCAAACTATGCAATACACATTTAGGGAAGAAGCAGTCAGCTGGTATTCTGTCTATAATGGAGTGGCCAGCACAGTCACCGGATCACAACCTTATTGAACTGTTGTGGGAGCAGCTTGAACGTATGGTACGTAAGAATTGCCCATCACGCCAATCGAACTTGTGGGAGGTGCTTCAGAAAGCTTGGGGTGAAATCGCTTCAGATTACCTCAACAAATTGACAACTAAAATGCCAAAGGTCTGGAAGGCAGTAATTGCTGCAAATGGAGGATTCTTTGACGAAAGCAAAGTTTGAAGGACACAATTATTATTTCAATTAAAAATCATTATTTATAACCTTGTCAACGTCTTGACTATATTTCCCATTCATTTCGCAACTCAATTCATGTATGTTTTCATGGAAAACAAGGACATTTAAGTGACCCCAAACTTTTGAATGGTAGTGTATATGCTTGCTGATGATCCCGAATTGAATTTGTCAATGAAAAGAACTCATGTAGACAAGTGAAAAAAAACTAAGCTTCTAGGCGTCATGTTGGAAGCAGCTTTATCATGGTCAGAACACATAGATAATATTGTTATTAAGTTGGGTAAGGGAATTGCTGTTACAAGAAAATGTTCAGAGTATGTAACATCTAGCACACTAAATCAGGTGATTCAATCAATTGTCCTAACACACTTAGAGTACTGTCCAGTTATATGGTCATCTGCATCAAATAATTTTTTGTATTTTTTAAGTTCAAAACAGGGCTGCCAGATTAGCTCTTCATTGCTCTCTCCGTATGAATATTATTCAAATGCATCAGAATCTCTCATGGCTTCACGCTAAAAACAAATACTATCCAGTCTTCTGATTTATTAGGAATGCTATATATATTTTTTTAAACAGTATTTTTCAGGCCAGTTAGTACATACTAGCAACAAGCATAACCACCAAAACAAACAGATTCATGGCAGCTAAGACAACCCACGCCAAGGACAAATCGCTGTAAATACACAGTTTTATATAGAGCCATAGCTGAATGGAACTCTTTACCTATCCATAAATCTCAGGCAAAAAGTAAATCCACCTTGGCTCACATGACAACCATTATCCCAGACACCCTAGTCCCGCTCCAATTTGCATACCGCCCTAACATATGATGCAATCTCTATTGTATGCCACACTGCCACATCTCACATTAACGTCAATAAAACCATCCCACATTCACATCAATAAAACCCTCCCACATTCACATCAATTAAACCATCCCACATTCACATCAATTAAACCATCCCACATTCACATAAATTAAACCCTCCCACATTCACATCAATTAAACCATCCCACATTCACATCAATAAAACCATCCCACATTCACGTCAATAAAACCATCCCACGTTCACGTCAATAAAACCATCCCACATTCACGTCAATAAAACCATCCCATTGAAAAAAGAACATACATGCATGGACTGACACACACGGTTTTCTTCCTGGGAAGGAGAGGAGGACCAAAATACAGCGTGGTTATTTGTAAACATCTTTAATGAAAGATGAAAACATGAACACATACAAAATAAGAAACCGTGGACAAAACCAAAACAGTCCTAACTGGTGCAAAACACAGAGACAGGAACAATCACCCACAAGATACCTAAAGAATATGGCTGCCTAAATATGGTTCCCAATCAGAGACAACGATAAACACCTGCCTCTGATTGAGAACCACTCCAGGCAACCATAGACTTACCTAGAAAACTCAACTGAACACTACCCCATAGACTACAAAACCCCTAGACAAAACAAGACACATAAATCACCCATGTCACACCCTGAGGTGTGGGCGTGGGCGTGGGCCAGGCCAGGGCATGACACACACACACACACACACACACACACACACACACACACACACACACACACACACACACCACACATACACACTCAGACACACACACACACAGGAAGATAGATATGAGTGCTCCTTGTCTCCATCTTTGTTGTCTATCTCAGCTCACTGCATCTGAATCAACACTGACAGATGACTGGTTAATAGGTCATTAATGTATAAATGAAAGAGGTGTGGGCTGAGCTGCTAGTTCCCTCCCAGATAGCGGTTTGCTCTACCGCCTCCTCTTTTCTCTGCTCTCTCTCACCCACATTAACTTTCATTAATCAAAACAACTTCATTAACAGACCTTAATTACAACACAGTGGAGAGGCTTTGAAGAGGGAATGCCTGGCCATTAGACTTTCAAGTCTTGCCTGAAATCTGTTTGAAACCCTGGAAAAGATGTGGAATTAAACCAATGATTATAAATCTAATTACATAATCTCCGTTCGACAGCTCAATCTAGCCTCTCATTTTGCATTCCTCCTCATTTGTGTTTCATGTTGTTCCTCTTCCCTCCTTGTTTTTCACTCTATAACACCTAAGATACATTTAACTCAGCTGTCAATCCAATACCATCACCTTACATTTACTACCATGCAGGGATAATCAAGTTATATGACCTTACATTTACTACCATTTACTACCATGCAGGGATAATCAAGTTATATGACCTTACATTAACTACCATGCAGGGATAATCAAGTTATATGACCTTACATTTACTACCATTTGCTACCATGCAGGGATAATCAAGTGATATGACTTTACATTTACTACCATTTACTACCATGCAGGGATAATCAAGTGATATGACTTTACATTTACTACCATTTACTACCATGCAGGGATAATCAAGTGATATGACTTTACATTTACTACCATTTGCTACCATGCAGGGATAATCAAGTGATATGACTTTACATTTACATTTAAGTGATATGACTTTACATTTACATTTAAGTGATATGTATATTATGACTTCCCTTAATATTGTCCTTCCTTGTCTCAGCTAAACACCCAAAAAACGTAATCACTTGGCAAAGTGGGTTTCATTTCCTTGTTTCCCGCATGAAGGATTACCACAGAAAATTGAGGCAGTTATCAATACATTCCAGCATGTTACTACTGCAAATCCCATTGAGAGCCAACAATGAGCTTGTGTGAATTTTTTTATTAATAACTCCAGGTGTTTCAATCTCTTCAGGAGGGGGCGTCTTTTAATAAGGTTTATTAAACAGAAACAGAGGTTCTTTATCAAAACCATTCAACAGGTAAGTCAAACATGAAATTCACACAGAGAATATGAAGGGTTTTTTATCAAGCCAAAGGGGGATTAAGTTACTAAGAAAGTGCAAGCTTTTTGCTGTTTGCATGTGTAGCTACATTTTATCACCGCATATATAGAGATTATCTATGTAGATATGTTTGTTCAGTACACAGATAGAGGAGAATAGACTTCCAGATTAAGACAGACATCTTAGTTTCTTTGGGAAATCGCCTGCAGAGGAAGGCTATGCTAAATGTTATAAAATCTGGTCCCAAACGTATCAGGAGCTCAAAGAAGAGGGCTGAATAAAAAACAACGAAGTATGCAGTATTATGTTCCATTGGACAAAGAAAGACTTTTCTCTCAAAAACTCAACATAGGACTCCCAAGTGGCAGCTCTGAAAGCCTGAGAAAACACTCCCTCTCACTGACAGTCCTAACATCCCTTATGTGTCCCAGGAGGAGAAGAAAGAAGGAGATCCCCAAACCAAGATGTCCACTTTCTGAGGAGATCACAAACCATAACCTCTACCTGTCAAAGGCTAGAAGGAGATGAAAAACACAAAACCAGACTTCTGAACTAGAGGTTCTTGCTAGGATAAAGATGATTCTATAGTATTTGGTATTGTCACGTTCTGACCTTGATTTCCGTTGTTTTGTATTTGTTTGGTATGGTCAGGGCGTGAGTTGGGTGGGCAGTCTATGTTTGTTTTTCTATGTTTTGGGGCATTTCTATGTTTTCGGCCTAGTATGGTTCTCAATCAGAGGCAGGTGTCATTAGTTGTCTCTGATTGAGAATCATACTTAGGTAGCCTGGGTTTCACTGTGTGTTTGTGGGTGATTGTTCCTGTCACTGTGTTTGTTGTCACAGGATAGGCTGTATAGGTTTTTCACTGTCCGTTTGTTGTTTTGTAGAGTTAAGTTATTTCATGTATCGTTCATTTTCCATTAAAGAAACATGAGTAACCACCACGCTGCTTTTTGGTCCGCTTCTCCTTCTACAGACGAACGTCGTTACAGGTATTTAGTTCCATTTGGCCTATTTAATCATGGCTCCCTGTGCACTTCAGGGAGTGCTTGACACCCATCTCAAAAAACAAGCACAAGAATTTTGTTACTCTGTTTTTCTTTTCTTGCGGTTCCTGTCAGAACAACAGACCAGTGCTGAAGAGAAGGCTGATGCTTTGTTTTCATTAAAGGTCTGGCAGTAGAACATCACCTTTTGGGTTCCATGTGAAAAGGTTCTACCTGGAACCAAAAAGGTTGATTAATGAGGACAGCCAAAGAACCCTTTTAGGTTCTAGAAAACACCTTTTTTTTCTAACAGTGTAGCTAATGAGTGTTCCGTGCACCATTATCCAGTAACAGGAGACCACAGAACTAGCTGGAGACAGATGAACACATTACCCATTCACCTCATGCTTGGACATGCACACTCTGATTTCACTGCAGAGGAGTCTCTTCAGGGCATAATGACACTGTGTAGCTCCAGTTACAGTAGAGGGAGAAAGTCCTGCAGCTTGAGATTCAATATCAAAAGCAGAAAACCTTTGTTCAAACATTAATCGAATCTGAGGCGCGTGGTTAAAGGGGGCCTAACCAGCACAATACAGTTAGTCTCTGCTGCTGTAAAGCCAGCCCTGAACAATGTCCTTTGGTTTTACCACAGTCTGCTGAGCAGAGGTTCTCTGAAGCTAGCTAGAGTGATAACACTCCTACAGCACCCTCCCAGTGGCATAGTGGCCCAGTCACCAAGTACAATATATCCCAGTATCACAGAGTTCCAATGTCCTGTGTCAGTGGTCCAGTGACTGTAGGAAGCAGAGCAGCCAGTACAAAGTAGTCCAGTAGACAGTAGTCTAGCTCTGAGGGGCTTTAATCTCTTCCTCCCTCCACTGGTGCCCCATTATCATTATCTGAACTGCTGATGCTGCTGCTGCCAGGCTCTTATCAACAGCCAATTAGAACACAGGGATCTTATCTCCAACCGCCAATTACAACCTAGGGAGCTGCTGTGAGGAAATGTCAACAACTAAGAGACCTCACGCCTCTCCCTCCCTCCAGACAGCTCCAGCTCTACTGTCATGGTAACCGCTGGTGATGGGATACTGTTACAAGGGAAACAGGTACAGGCCACTTTAATAAAATAAACTCCCAGACACCCTGACTGTCTCCCAACAATGTCAACACCCTCTTGATAACTTGCGTCCAGCAACATTTAACTCATTGGGTCTATTTCCAGTTGAAGAAAAGGCTGCTGCTGCTCTGTGTGTTTTACCCTCCCAGCTAACAGCTATTACACACAGCACTTAGAGCTACATGACCAGAGGAAGGAGCAGACATGCCTGGAACGCTCCACACCTGTACCTCTTGATAACAAAGGCTTTGCAGATTCATTACAGGAGAGGAGATATAGATTACTTTCTGTTTGGCTTATTCTCCTTGACAATGATGTCATGAAGGATGAATTCTGCTCCCTACCGCTCTTCTATCTGTCCATCAATCTCCATGCAGGAATCAATGCTAGGGCAACTCTGATAGGCTGTTTCCCATGACAACAGATAACACTTGGAGGTCAACTACCTATTTTAAAGGTTTCATTGGTCCAACTTGGTGGTGTCACCCTGGTGGTGTTATCAATAAAGCTACCAATACTTCAAATAGAAACAGTGTTAATGCAAAGGCAACATTCACAAGCACAAAGGTCTGTGTAAAATCAATTAATGATGGTCCTTTTCTGTTGACCGAATAGAAGGCCAAGGTTGTCCATTCAGAGTGATGACAATATGCTTTCTTTGACACTCTGAGCATGTGACTGACTGTGATGGCTGTGTACCATGGCCATATGACATCATGGCTGACTGTCAAGTGGCTGTTGGGGGAGATGTGCTCAGGAGTGTCACTGCCACATCACATGTCACCAGACCAAACAGAAACAAGACAAACTGGCCAGACATCTAGGACATTTAGGACACGTCCACAGAAAGAGTCCTCTACTGCCAGTCAACAAGGACATATTGACCAATACTCAACATATTGACCAATACTCTGTCAACACAGACAGGTCAACCTCCATACAATATTTCACTATCAGTCAACAAGGGCAGATCCACTTTCTGTATAAGGCCTACACTCTACTGTCAGTCAATAAGGAGATTCTATAGACCAGTGGTTCCCAAACTTTTTATAGTCCTGTACCCCTTCAAACATTCGATCTCCAGCTGCGTACCCCTCTAGCACCAAGGTCAGCACACTCTCAAATGTTGTTTTTAGCCATCGTTGTAAGCCTGCCACTCACACACTATTCTATACATTTATTAAACATAACAATGAGTGTAAGTTTTCGTTACAACACGGCTTGTGGAATGTGACAAAGAGCACTTATAGGACCAGGGAACAAATAATAATATAATAATAATCAATAATGTTGCTCTTTATTTAACCATCTTACATATAAAACCTTATTTGTTCATAGAAAATTGTGAATAACTCACCACAGGTTAACCTCTCTAGGGTAGGGGGCAGCATTTGGAATTTTGGATGAAAAGCATGCCCAAATTAAACGGCCTGCTACTCGGGGCCAGAAGATATGATATGCATATAACTGGTAGATGTGGATAGGAAACCCTCTTAAGTTTCCAAAACTGTTAAAATAGTGTCTGTGAGTATAACAGAACTTATTTGGCAGGCGGTTTTGTAGTTTTCTATTCAATGCCATTACAGTATCCATTGACTTAGGACTCAATTTCCAGTTACTATGCCTTCCACTAGATGTCCACAGTCTTTAGAAATTGTTTCAGGCTTGTATTCCTATAAATGAGGGAGTAAGACCAGTCGGAATGAGTGGACCCTACCGTGTCGCAGAGCTTTTTAATGCGCAATCCCGAGAGAGTGCATTTCTTGTTTACCTTTTAATATTGACAACGTTATTGTCCGGTTGAAATATTATAGATCATTTAGGCTAAAAACAACCTGAGGATTGAATATAAACATTGTTTGACATGTTTCTATGAACTTTACGGATACAATTTGGATTTTTTTTGTCTGCCTGTTTTGACTGCGTTTGACCCTGTGGATTACTGAAGAAAACGTGTGAACAAAACTGAGGTTTTTGGATATAAAGAGACTTTATCGAACAAAAGGAACATTTATCGAGTAAATTAATGTCTTCTGAGTGCCACCATATGAAGATCATCAAAGGTAAGGGATTAATTGTATCTCTATTTCTGAGTTTTGTAATGCTTCTGCTTGGCTGGTTACTGTTTGTAATAATTTGTCAACTGGGCTATGTTCTGGGCTAGGTATGTTCTGGGCTAGGTATGCTTTCGCCGAAAAGCATTTTATAAATCTGACACCGTGGTTGGATTAATAAGAAGTTAATCTATAAACCTATGTAAAATATGTTTTGTTTTCTGAATTTTTATAATGAGCATTTCTGTATTTGAATTTGGCGCTCTGCAATCTCACTGGATGTTGGCCAGATGGGATGCTAGCGTCCCACATACCCTAGAGAGATTAATGAGAAGGGTGTGCTTGAAAGGATGCACATAACAATGTCGGGTTGTATTGGAGAGAGTTTCAGTCTTAAATAATTTCCCACACACAGTCTGTGCCTGTATTTAGTTTTCATGCTAGTGAGGGCTGAGAATACACTCTCACATAGGTACGTGGTTGCAAAGGGCATCAGTGTCTTAATAGTGCGGTTTGCTCAGGCAGGATACTCTGAGCACAGCCCTAGCCGGAAATCTGGCAGTGGCTTCTGATGAAATTCAATTTTCACAGAACCACTTGCTGCAATTTCGATGAGTCTCTCTTGTTCAGATATCGGTAAGTGGACTGGAGGCAGGGCTTGAAAGGGATAACGAATCCAGTTGTTTGTGTCATCCATTTCGGGAAAGTACCTACGTAATTACACTTCCAACTCACTCAGGTGCTTCGCTATATCACATTTGACATTGTCCGTAAGCTTGAGTTCATTTGCACACAAACAATCATACTATAATGGAAAGACCTGTGTGTTAATGCAGACAGAGAAGAGCTCCAACTTCTTAATCATAGCCTCAATTTTGTCCCGCACATTGAATATAGTTGTGGAGAGTCCCTGTAATCCTAGATTCAGATCATTCAGGCGAGAAAAAACACCACCCAGTCATGTGAGAAACTTGTCATCATGCAAGCGGTCAGACAAGTGAAAACTATGGTCAGTAAAGAAAACTTTGAGCTCATCTCTCAGTTAAAAAATAACGTGTCAATACTTTGCCCCTTGATAACCAGCGCACTTCTCTATGTTGTAAAAGCGTTACATGGTCGCTGCCCATATCATTGCATAGTGCAGGAAATACATGAGAGCTCAGGGGCCTTGCTTTAACAATGTGAACCATTTTCACTGTAGTGTCCAAAACATCTTTCAAGCTGTTAGACATTCCCTTGGCAGCGACAGCATCTCGGTGGATGCTGCAGTGTACCCAAATGGCGTAGGGAGCAACTGCTTGCATGCGCGTTAGCACTCCACTATGTCTCCCTGTCATGGCTTTTGCACCATCAGTACAAAGACCAACATGAGCAGCAGCTACGTTTGGCTACATACAGACCGTTACTGGAATTCCCACGAGAGAGTAACGGTTAATGTGACTGGATGTTAATTATTTGACCAGAATACCTGTATTTGACATTGTGTTGTTATTTCGCTGAACACTAGATGGTTTCATTTTTGGGGGGTAGTGAAACGAGGCTACTCACGTGAGAAAAAAAACTCATCCAAATGTATAGCCCCGTTGGAAAATATAAATGGACTGTGAAAATGTGAAGAAAAACAATGTTCAAAAAATGTCAAATAATAATGATAATAATTGTTTAAATGTGAATCACATTTTTATTTGTCGTACCTTCAACGGCAGTACCCCAGTTTGGGAATACCTGCTACAGACCTACACTTGTACACTACACAGACTATATAGAGCTACACGTGTACACTACACAGACTATATAGAGCTACACTTGTACACTACACAGACTATATAGAGCTACACTTGTACACTACGCAGACTATATAGAGCTACACGTGTACACTACACAGACTATATAGAGCTACACGTGTACACTACACAGACTATATAGAGCTACACGTGTACACTACACAGACTATATAGAGCTACACTTGTACTACAGACACTCGACTAGCAGTCAACCAGACCAGATCGTCCTCTGCTGCCAATCAACATGGATCATGTGGCAGATTGTCATGCCCTCTAACTCAAAATAGGGACCATTAACATTTCCTAAAGGTTAGACTTTCTAATGGTTGACTTGTCCTCTGATGGAGAGCTGCAGTGCCAGTGGGGAGGACTGCCAGGTGTTGTTGTGATGACAGAGAGAGGAGATGAGGCTCAGTTGATGGGACTTTATCAGACTGATGACTGACTGACATGTCTGTGTAAGTCTCCATACCTCCCTGAGGATGACAGCTCCTCTTCTCTGGCTATGTGAGCTGAGAGACAGACAGATAGACACTGAGTGGAGGAGAAGACATTATAGTACAGAGTAGAGCTACAAATGGCTGCCTTGACAGAGGACCCAAACACTGCTCTGCTCACTCCAAGTTCCCCCTAACGACATCTATCCAACCTGAACCATTAGAATATAAAAACATCTGACTTTGGATCAGTGATTAGGGGCAAACTGAAAGATCTGGTCAAATCAGATAACAGCAGGCTAATTTATTTAGTACGATAACCTTTTTTCTGATTAACAACATCTTTCCCCAAATACATGATCGTGAATAGAGGACAGGAGTGCAGAACGGGAGCATGTTAAAAGGCTGTTAACAATACCAGTGTTGTGTGAATACAAACATCACCATGCTACAATACCCTGAGGCCTTCAGATATATATATGAACTGACACATCAAAGGAAGAATGCTTGTTCTCACTACAGAGCTGTTAGAAGTCAGTCTATGCAATGCAGAAAGATGCACAACAATCTGTGCTATACAAGACATGTAATTGAATTGAATGCATTAATGCAAATTATCATGCATTTTATATATGTTTTTTTAATTACAAATGTAAATAAGACTAATGCTCTATTTTCTATTAACACACTCGGGTGTCAACCACTTGACGATGTGTCCCTTTGTGCTTAGTTAAGCTCATAATTCATGTCCCTGATGCTAATTTAGATATGTCCCATATAGAGAATCACTATTGACTCCTTCATTATTCCCCTTAATGTCCCAGAGTTTCATTGTAGTCTGTGACAAACATGTGTCTCTAAACCCCTGAACACTGAATCAGCCCAGTTTCTGGACTGTTATGTAGAACAATCTAATGTGACGTTATACTACAACTAATACCGTCATTGTTTGTCAAAAGTCACTAGTGCATGACAGTGTTGTATCAACTAGGTGCAGGGGCTCTTGTGAAATATGAAGCGTTGCCACGTCCTGCTCCTCCACCCACACAAGGGAATGATATACTGTATCGGAAGAGAAGGGAGGGAAAGAGAAAAAAATCTAATATCTGGAGGAGTGTAAAGACATTGCTCAAAAGGACATTGTCAAGCAAATTATATTTACCCACTAACATTGATATCTGTCCTTAGGTGTCAAGGAGAGATGTAGAGAAAGATGAAAGAGCCGAAGGAGAGAGGGAGGGAAAGAGGAAGAGGGGGATCCCTGCATTTAATCCATCAGGCTCCACAAAACACTTGACAAAACCTGGCTCTGTGGAGTCATTTTCTGTTTGTCTGAGTGGGTGTTGCCAAGGACCTGAAGATCATTTTTGGGGGAGAGCAGGAGACTTTTGTCCTTTAAAGAAGAAGTAGCAGAGAGGAGAGGAGGTCTGGAAATAGAACTACTGCAGCAGCAGCAGAGAGGAGAGGAGGTCTGGAAATAGAACTACTGCAGCAGCAGCAGAGAGGAGAGGAGGTCTGGAAATAGAACTACTGCAGCAGCAGCAGAGAGGAGAGGAGGTCTGGAAATAGAACTACTGCAGCAGCAGCAGAGAGGAGAGGAGGTCTGGAAATAGAACTACTGCAGCAGCCGCAGAGAGGAGAGGAGGTCTGGAAATAGAACTACTGCAGCAGCAGCAGAGAGGAGAGGAGGTCTGGAAATAGAACTACTGCAGCAGCAGCAGAGAGGAGAGGAGGTCTGGAAATAGAACTACTGCAGCAGCAGCAGAGAGGAGAGGAGGTCTGGAAATAGAACTACTGCAGCAGCAGCAGAGAGGAGAGGAGGTCTGGAAATAGAACTACTGCAGCAGCAGCAGAGAGGAGAGGAGGTCTGGAAATATAACTACTGCAGCAGCAGCAGAGAGGAGAGGAGGTCTGGAAATAGAACTACTGCAGCAGCCGCAGAGAGGAGAGGAGGTCTGGAAATAGAACTACTGCAGCAGCAGCAGAGAGGAGAGGAGGTCTGGAAATAGAACTACTGCAGCAGCAGCAGAGAGGAGAGGAGGTCTGGAAATAGAACTACTGCAGCAGCCGCAGAGAGGAGAGGAGGTCTGGAAATAGAACTACTGCAGCAGCAGCAGAGAGGAGAGGATGGGTCAGGTCGGCTGCAGACGGGTTCAGTCTGCATAAACAGACAGACAGTGACATGGGAAATAGGTGGGTAACTAAAGGTGGATAACTAAAGTTATCTAATTAACTTAGGAGTAACAGAAAGTAGTATCAACAATGACACATACATATAAACGTATATTTCATCTGTAAAACGTATTGAAGGAAGGGACTGACTGATACTGTACGTATTTAAGGATCTCTTCGTCTCTACTGTACCTAACTCTCTTTCTCCCTCTCTCTGTGTGTGTGTGTGTGTATGTGTGTGTGTGTGTGTGTGTTCCAGTGAATGGCCAGGATGAGACTTGGGACTTTACACCTTGGTTGTTTTCATCATGAATCACCTCTCCCTCTCATTGTGCAGTCATTCTTCATTGAGAAAGAGGAGAAAGGGTAGAGAGAGGGGAGGACAAGAGCAATGGCAGAATGATGATGAGGAGGGGGTGGAGGAGTGCAGCACCTCATTAAAAGCTCCACTGTGACAGCCACAGAGAGGCAGCTGCTGTGGGTCAGTGGAAACGACTGGAGGTGGAGAATGAGGGAAGAGAGAGAGAGAGAGAAATAAAAAAAACTTTTTTTATTGTTTATTTAACTTTTGTTTATCTTCTATTTCACTTGCTTTGGCAATGTAAACATGTGTTTCCCATGCCAATAAATTCCCATGCCATTAAATGTAAATTGGGAGAGAGGGAGAGCGAAAGAGAGACACACACAGAGGGAGAGAGCAATCCCCTTGAATTGAATGGAGAGAGAGCGAGAGAGAGGGGGTTGAGGGAGGGAGAAAGGACCACAGGAAGAGTATCTTTTGATGTGTGTGTTACTGTGAGCGTTAAAGGGAGGATTCCCGCATCACCTCTCACTGAGATCATGACTGACGTGGAGGAGGAAGAGATAAGAAGGAGAATAAGATGAACAACTGAGAAAGAAGATCTTCCACACAGCATAAAGCAATTTTCCTCCTCGAACCTACAGACAATGTTCTTAAACTATGGTTTTAGGAAGCTTCAAAGACTGCTATTATTTTTTTTAAGAAATGCAGATCTACAATTTCCTCCTCTGTCTACCTCTCAGAGGTCTGTTAAGACACAGACAGAGACTACAGTAGTAATACAGAGACTACAGTGGTAATACAGAGACTACAATAGCAATACAGACAGAGACCACAGTTGTAATACAGAGACTACAATAGTAAAACAGACAGACGCAACAGTCGTAATACAGATAAACTACAGTACTAATTGAGACTAGAGTAGTAATACAGACAGACTACAGTAGTAATACAGGCAGAGACAACAGCAGTAATACAGACAGAGACCACAGTAGTAATACAGAGACTACAGTAGTAATACAGTCAGATATTGCAGTAGTAATACAGACAGAGACTCTAGTAGTAATACAGAGACCACAGGAGTAATACAGAGACTACAGTAGTAATAGACTACAGTAGCAATAAGGCCAGAGACAACAGTAGTAATACATACAGAGAACACAGTAGTAATACAGAGACTACAGTAGTAATACAGAGAACACAGTAGTAATACAGAGACTACAGTAGTAATACAGAGAACACAGTACTAATACAGAGACTACAGTAGTAATACATACAGAGAACACAGTAGTAATACAGAGACTACAGTAGTAATACAGAGACTACAGTAGTAATACATACAGAGAACACAGTAGTAATACAGAGACTACAGTAGTAATACAGACAGAGACCACAGTAGTAATACAGATACTACAGTAGTAATACAGACAGACCACAGTAGTAATACAGATACTACAGTTGCAATACAGCCAGAGACTACAGTAGTAATACAGACAGAGTTATGAGTAGAAATACAGATACTACAGTAGCAATAGAGACTACAGTGGTAATACAGAGACTACCGTAGTAATACAGACAGACTACAGAAGTAATGAAGAGACTGCAGTGGTAATACAGAGACTACAGTAGTAATACAGAGACTATAGTAGTAGCACAGAGACTACAGTGGTAATACAGAGACTACAGTAGTAATACAGAGACTACAGTAGTAATACAAAGACTATAGTAGTAGCACAGAGACTACAGTGGTAATACAGAGACTGCAGTGGTAATACAGAGACTACAGTGGTAATACAGAGACTACAGTAGTAATCCAGAGACTGCAGTGGTAATACAGAGACTGCAGTGGTAATACAGAGACTATAGTAGTAATACAGAGACTACAGCAGTAATACAGAGACTATAGTAGTAATACAGAGACTACAGTGGTAATACAGGGACTACAGCAGTAATACAGAGACTACAGCAGTAATACAGAGACTATAGTAGTAATACAGAGACTACAGTGGTAAAACAGAGACTACAGCAGTAATACAGAGACTACAATAGTAATACAGAGTGGTAATACAGACAGGGTTAATAGTCCAGCATAGCTCCTTGTCTTCCTCCTGTACCAGTGAAAGGCTTTCTTTTGTAAATGTCATTTCCAATTAGAGCTGATATCATAGTGGAGGTGACAGTGGGGCCAGCGCTGGCCCTTAGAAAGCTCTGGGCTTTGATTCAAACGAGGACACAGAGAGCCCGGGGTCTTTCCTGTTGTACTGAGACTGCAGCCACAGTTTGGTCCACTTAGGCACAAAGGTAGAGATGTGAGATGCATAATTCAACAGGCCAGCCAGGAGGTCTGTCAGAGAGAGTGTTATTTACAGCTGGCCTATCAGAGAGACTGTTATTCCTCTGATGTTTGGATGCCGTCTCAGACACAGAGGTGTAAATTCTACAGTCTGCCGCTCTCTTAAAGGCCAAATGCAGAAGTTTTTATCTCAATATCAAATCATTTCTGCGTAACAACTTTACAGTGATTTTTTTTTTCAATCAAAATTGTACAAAATAAATAATTCTGTTCACCAGTTCTGGAGGTCTACGTCAATGGGATTCATTATCATCAACCCCGGACTGTCTTGTCTGATTACACACACTTGGCTCCCATTTCCCCTAAATTAGTATGTTATATATGTGTCCTCTGTTCCCTCTGTCTTTGTCGGTTATTGTTCCCATGTCCGTTGCTCATGTGAGTACCTATGCGTTGGTGCAGCTGTTATGCTGCGTGCTTCATACTGTATATTGTGTATTACGGGGATCGTCCAGTGTTGTTCAACGAGGTTTACCCTCGCTATTTTGTTTGGGTACAGCCCAGTGTTTTTATATACGTGTTTGTTTTGGGTGTATTAAAAACGCCTACTGTGTATTCCTGCACCTGTCTCCAAATCCTTTATACCAGCTTGACATTCTTAGCAAGAGCAATAGTAAGAAAATAATTTACCGCCTGGTGATGTCACAAGGCAGGCAAAAACGTCTTTCCACCTAAACAGCTTTTACACTGAAAGGGAATTGTCGTAATAAACTCAGCAAAAAAAGAAACTGCCCTTTTTCAGGACCCTGTCTTTCAAAGATAACTTCGCAGATCTTCACTGTAAAGGGTTTAAACACTGTTTCCCATGCTTGTTCAATGAACCATAAACAATTAATGAACATGCACCTGTGGAACGGTCGTTAAGACAATAACAGCTTACAGACGGTAGGCAATAAAGGTCACAGTTATGAAAATGTAGGACACTAAAGAGGCCTTTCTACGGACTCTGAAAAACACCAAAAGAAAGATGCCCAGCATCCCTGCTCTTCTGCATGAACGTGCCTTAGGTATGCTGCAAGGAGGCATGAGGACTGCAGATGTGGCCAGGGCAATAAATTGCCATGTCCGTACTGTGAGACGCCCAAGACACCGCTACAGGGAGACAGGACGGACAGCTGATCATCCTCGCAGTGGTAGACCACGTGTAACAACATCTGCACAGGATCGGTACATCCGAACATCACACCTGCGGGACAGGTACAGGATGGCAACAACAACTGCCCGAGTTACACCAGGAATGCACAATCCCTCCATCAGTGCTCAGACTGTCCGCAATAGGCTGAGAGAGGCTGGACTGAGGGCTTGTAGGCCTGTTGTAAGTAAGGCAGGTCCTCACCAGACATCACCGACAACAACGTTGCCAGTCCTGTACCAGACAGGACTGGCAAAAAGTGCTCTTCTCTGAACAGTCGCGGTTTTGTCTCACCAGGGGTGATGGTCGGATTTGCGTTTATCGTTGAAGGAATGAGCATTACACCGAGGCCTGAACTCTGGAGAGGGATCAATTTGGAGGTGGAGGGTCCGTCGTGGTCCATCGGACTCAGCTTGTTGTCATTTCAGGTAATCTAAACGATGTGCGTTACAGGGAAGACATCATCCTCCCTCATGTGTAACCCTTCCTGCAGGCTCATCCTGACATGACCCTCTAGCATGACAATGCCACCAGCCATGCTGCTCGTGATTTGCTGCAAGACAGGAATGTCAGTGTTCTGCCATGGCCAGCGAAGAACCCGGATCTCTGGGACTTGTTGGATCGGAGGGTGAGGGCTAGGGCCATTCCCCCCAGAATTGTCTGGGAACTTGCAGGTGCCTTGGTGGAAGAGTGGGGTAACATCTCACAGCAAGAACTCAAGAATTGGCAAATGGTGCAGAACTGGTGCAGCCCATGAGGAGGAGATGCACTGCAGTACTTAATGCAGCTGGTGGCCACACCAGATAGTGACTGTTACTTTTGATTTTGACCCCCCTCCCTTTGTTCACAGACAAATTATTACATTTCTGTTAGTCACGTCTGTGGAACTTGTTCAGCTTATGTCTCAGTTGTTGAATCTTATTATGTTCATACAAACATTTACACAAGTTTGTTTATGTTTGTGTAAATTTGCTGAAAAGAAACGCAGTTGACAGTGAGAGGACGTTTCTTTTTTTGCTGACTTTATTCACAATTTCACAGCATTATTCCAACCTTGTGTGGAAATATATATAAAACACAGGAAAATCACATTTTTGATAGCACTGGGTCTGTAATGAAGAACATTCGGATTGTAAATAGAAACTCCTTTAAATCTCAGACTGCCTTCTGGGCAACAGTAATAGTCCCTGGCTAGAAGGAAGTGGTGAATTAGTGCCAGAGCCGGGGGGGTCTGGAAGGGATATATTATGTCTCTATTTCTTTACTCGTTTTAAACCAAAAACAGCTGGGCTTGAGTGGTCTAATTGATACCAGTGTATCTCGTAGTGAACTGGGACTGGGAGTATGCGTTTAATGTTGACTCGAACATACAGTATAAATGTACAGTACAAATGTCCCAAGTGGGATTCAGATCCTCCTACAAGCCTCTTGGTACTGTGGACTACAGCCAAGCAGAGAGTGAGAGTCAGGACTGTAGCTGGTAGATGTATTTTTATCTTTCCTCCAGTGTGTTGTGTCTGGATGGCTGAAAACACAGACAGCTGTCTCTGTTCTAGTAGAAAATACACGAGACCCTATCTTTGCCTCTCCTCTCAGATAGAATGTAACAGGTAGCGTTAGCTTTAAGCTTACATTGTGTAAAATGCACAGTTGCAATCTAGTAAATACTTTAACTTTCGAAAAACATACTGTACACAAAGTACTGAAACCAGCTTTAGAAAGGACAGGAGTCATTTGGTTCATTCAGAGGGAAGTCTGTGTCCAATGGCACTTTGAGTTCTTCAAATCCCATATTCATGTATTCAGGATAGAGAGAAGTAAGAGGAGGGATGGAGGGAAGAGGAGGGATGGAGGGAAGAGGAGGGATGGAGGGAAGAGGAGGGATGGATTGACCAAGAGGAAGAAGAAAACACTGATGGGACTGAACAGGAGATGGAAGGAGAGAGGGATTAAAGAGAAGGAGGAGGGAAGGAGCCCTGTTTCTCCCCCTAATGAATCCATCACTGGTTCAGGTGGAGGAGAAGAAAGGCTGGGGTCGGAGAGTTCCACAATCAGAGGGAATGTTTTATAGATAAGAGAAGCGTAATATCCAGGTGGAGGTTTCAATAAGACGGAGCCCAGGAGAGCATTGATCATGACAGGCATTTTTCTCATGACTGGTCAATCTATTGTATTCAGCTGTCTCAATACCAGAAGAGAACAGCCCTGCTGCTGCTGTATAATTCTACTGCACTTACCATCCACACCCTGGGAAGCAATAGCATTTTATTCAGCACAGCTCTGCTAGCACTCGCTAAAGGTTAATGCACGTGGGATTGGACTGGAGAAGGTGAACAATTCCCTCTGCTATTTGTAGTGTCAGTGACAATAACCAACTTATTTTTACTCATTTAATTATGGATTTAATTCATTTCAAAAACATTGTATTCAGACTATCAACATGCTGTTGTAAAAGGCCTAAAATAGGTATGGCTTTTCAGTAGCAGATGTTTCAATTCAATATTGTTGTCAGGGCAACACCCTCATTACAGTACTGAAGGAGGTTTAAACTCATTCAACACAAGCCCAGGGTTTCAGCATCAATCTACATTCACATTGACATTGACGGGGCTGTAGTGGAGCAGGTCAAGAGCTTCAAGTTCCTCAATATCCACATCACAAAGGAATTATCATGGTCCAAACACACCAACACAGTCGTGAAGAGGGCACAACAACGCCTCTTCCCACTCAGGAGGCTGAAAAGATTTGGCATGGGCCCTCAGATTCTCAAAAAGTTTTACAGTTGCATCAATGAGAGCATCTTGACTGGCTGCATCACCGCTTGGTACGGCAACTGCTCAGCATCTGACCGCAAGGTGCTGCAGAGGGTAGTGCGTACAGCCCAGTACATCACTGGGACCGAGCTCCCTGCGCACTCACTGAACTCTACCCACGTACTCACAAAACACACGCATATGCACACACGCTCACACATTTATTTTCATTTTTTTAGGTGACATTCTCATACAGGAGCAATTAGGGTTAAGTGCCTTGCTCAAGGGCACATTGACAGATTTTTCCCCTAGTCAGTTTGGGGATTCCAACCAGAAACCTTTCGGTTACTGCTAGGCTACTTGCCGCCAGGCTACACATACACTCACACATAGATACACTTTCACACACTTTCACACACGCTGCTGCTACTCTGTTTATTATCTATCCCAGGGATGGGCATCTGGCGGAGTCTCAAATTACTGTTGCAAGTTAGAATAGTATAATACTATTTTCCTCTTGTTTTGTATGTCACTGATAGTCAGCTATCCAAACCATGTCAGCATTTTATTTTTTGGGATTGCAAAATTAGCTGGCCGCAAAACTATCTAAACTTGTTATAATGGTTGAATTACCAACCAGGGGCCCCCACTGATTTTCCTAGTCAGTCTCACTCAGATATCAAATAACAAACTGCAAATATTTCTCTCCGTCTCATGGTAAAAAGGAATAGAATTGCATGAATTTAGTTTAAAAATTGCTAAATCCTCTCTCTGTCCCATTGTAAAATATGTAGAATTGCAGCAAACTTGTTTTAAAACGGCAACATTTTATCTACACCCCATTGCAAAATGTGAGGAATTGCACTAAATTCACTCTAAAACATATAATTGTTCTCTCCACTGTCAAGAGAGCCTCAACTAAAATGTTTTGCTCGCAGTGTGTGTGTGTGTGTGCGGGGGGGGGTCGGTACGCGGAAGCGCGAGCAACTGAGGCCCCTCAAAGTTGTCCGTTCGGATCTATCCTGATTGTCTAGTCACTTTTACCCTTGCCTACATGTAGATATCACCTCAATTACCTCAACTGCATTGTACACCTGCACATTGACTCGGTTATTGTTATTTTATTTTGTTACTATTTCCTTTTATTTTCTGACATTTTTTCTTGGTTTTTAACTCTCCATTGTTGGGAAAGGGCTCGTAAGTAAGCATTTCACGTTAAAGTCTTCACCTGTTGTACTTGGCTAATGTGACAAATAAAATGTCATTTGATTTTATCAAAAAGACCTATACACTGTACTATCTCGGTCATCCCTACAGTTATATAATATAAGTAGGCCTATACCATTTTCGTCATCCACCGCAGCTACAGTATATACAGTATAAGAAGCCATGTACCATCTTGGCAGCATGAAGAATAGCCATGCAGCATGGCACCCTGTGGCTCAGCTTACTTGACATTTAAAAGGCAGATTTCCTTACATAGACTCAGAGAAGAGGAGGAATCCATTCTCAACGTTACAAGGCAAAACTATACACAAATCTCTGCTTCTAGTTTGAGACATTTAGAAGTTTAGTGGTTTAAACTTTACTACACGGAGTAAACATCCTTTAAACATCACTGTTTGCGTCTTGGGAATCTCTCACTGCATACATTACCCCCCCCCCCCCCCCCCCCCCCCCAATCACCAGAGGAGCGGTGATGCTGAGTGTGCGTGTTTCTGCGTCTAACGAGATGAATATATCCATTAGAATTCCTTAACGAGGGTAAATCCACATGGCTGCTAATTAGTCCGTGCTCCATCTTCTCACAGAGCTGGAGGACTGGACTGGTTCTTGTGATGCTAGAGAACATTAAAGCCACTAAATGTACCCAGCTCCAGATGCAGCAGATTGTCCCCATTTAACAGGTTTTCCATTAGGGAGCAGATTAATGTAACACAGCAATAATAGATATAATGGCAGTGTTCTGAAAGGCTGAGGGACCCCGGCGCTGTCGTTAATGGTAAGTCATCATTATCTAATGTTCTGTTGCTAAGCAGGTGCACGTAGACAGAGCCACTCTTGAAGGTTTGTGAGGTGTGACTCACGTCTAAACCAGCGCACAGCGTGAGGTTTTAACGTGATAAGGATGTTGTTAAAAACACCATACTTTGATTAGTCACTATCTTTTTATTCTCACATTGAACATGTCTTTTGTACCTCCATCAATCTAAACCTACTTAAGGTATTCCTGTCTTTTTATTTAATTTCACCTTTATTTAACCAGGTAGGCCAGTTGAGAACAAGCTCTCATTTACAACTGCAACCTGACCAAGATAAAGCAATGCAGTGCGACAAAAACAACACAGAGTTACACATGGGATGAACAAACGTACAGTCAATAACACAATAGAAAAATCTATGTACAGTGTGTGCAAATGTAGTAAGATTAGGGAGGTAAGGCAATAAATAGGCCATAGGGGCAAAATAATGACAAATTAGCATTAACACTGGAGTGATATGTGCAGATGATGATTTTTTTTTTTTAATTAAGGGGAGGATCAGCTTAATGTTGCTTCCAATGTAATTGTCTGCATAATTTCCAATCCCCCATATTTTTTGGGTAAATATATATGTCCATACATGCATGCATACATATACACATCTATACATACACATACCTATATAGACATACATACTTTTTTTAAAGAATATACCTTTATTATTCCCCTCAATTTATACATCTTATACACATTTTACAGACACAGTCTACTTTACAATAGTTCTCTCTTGTTTGTTTTTAATCCTTCCTCTATTTCTGATGTCCATCCAGTTTGATGATTTCTATTTGTATCTGTGCTATTTCACAAAAGTTCCGAACCTATATACATTTTACAGATCCCGTATGTTTTACATTGTTTATCTTGTTATTAGTCCCACCCTTCAGCTCCATTCAACCCCTCCCATCTGTCTCAACATCATCCATTTCAGATTTCTACTTGCCATATATTTTTTCAACTGTGCTGTGATGCTTCACAAAATAATTAAACCTTCCTATTCTCATAGCTTCTACAGATTGTAAATAAAAAAAAACATTTTTTTGCTAAAATAATTATTATGTTATATATTGATTGACTATGGCTTTTCAAATCACTCAGTATTGCTATCTGTAGCGTTAGTTCTAGGCAAATGTGGCAATTCTTCAGCCATTCCTGGACCTGTGACCAAAAACGAGCTACATATGGACAATACCAAAATAAATGATCTAATGACTCTGCCTCCTCACAGCGGAATCTGCAGAGCTGGGAAGATTGTATCCCCCATATACAATATATAACATTCTATTAGTTGCAAGAATTATGTATAGTAATTTATATTGAAAAATGTGAAGTTTTGAATCCGGCGTTGTTTTGCATATCAATTCATAAACCATGTGCCATGGAATGGGTACATCGAAAAACATATTCTTAAAGTACTTTACTTCCTCTTTCAAAATATCATTTGGTGAATCATGCGTGACTCCATCATTTGTAACAAGTTTTAATACTTTTTTTTGGTAGCATTTCTATATTGAAGATTGAAAAATCATTTGGTGCATTTTTCCCCATATTCCATCCAGTTCGCTTTATTTTTATAACATATTACACGAGATCTTTCTTGAATAAGTTCCTCCATTTCTTTTTGTTTTTCCTCTAACTTATTCTGTGCCTCTATGGTACCGTTTTTATTGCCATCTAACTGGTAGTTAGTCCTTCAATTTCCTTTGTTAATATGGACTCTTTTGATCTAAATTGCTTTTGTTTCATAGATGAGTACTGAATTGCATTGCCTCTAAAAGCCCATTTAAAAGTGTCCCATACAGTAAGGGGATCTGCTGTACCTATGTTATGTCTGAAAAAGTCAGTTATAAATTCTTCTGTCCTAGTTCTAAACAATTTATCATCTAGTAGGCTTTGATTAAATTTCCAATATTCTCACCCACGTAGAAATTCTGTAAGAGTAATATATATGCCAATTATGTGATGATCCAACCGCATTCTGTCCCCTATCAACACTTTTTAAACTTTTGGTGCCAGAGAGAATGGTGAAAGAAAGTAGTCAAGGCGACTAGCTTGATTTAGCCTCCGCCATGTATATCTCACTAGGTCAGGGTATTTAAGTCTCCATATATCCACTAATTCCAATATATCCATGACATTCATGATTTCCTTAAGTGCCTGAGGGTGATAGTTTGTAGTGTGATTTCCTTTCCGGTCTATAGAGGTATTTAAGACCGTATTAAAATCTCCCACCATAATAATAGAGTCTAGTGTTGCTTGTAGAGTTGATAAATTCTTATATATATTTTAGAAGAAGCTTGGATCATCATTATTCGGACCGTATAAGTTAATAAGCCATATCTGTTTATGGTCCAATATCATATTTAAAATAATCCATCTACCTTGAGGATCTGTTTGGACAATTTGCACATTTGGATCAAAATGATTGTTAATTAAAACCATCATCCCTTTTGAATTTCTTTGCCCATGGGGGAAGTATATTTCGCCCCCCCCCCCCCAGTTCTTTTTCCACAAATCTTCATCTAAAACTGTTGAATGGGTTTCCTGTAAACAATAGATATTATATTCCTTCTCTTTCAGCCAGGTAAATACTGATGGTCTTTTCTTATTATCTGCTAGGCCATTACAATTGTAACTGGCTATGCTTATTTCACCACCTATCATAATGAGACACAACTTTAAATTATTTTTATCAAATATATGATTGTAAACGTACCATTAAAAAGTAACATGATGATTGAGTGTCTATATAGCTGTACCATGATCTTTGCATTTCTACTAAGTAAACCTCCAATTGGTCCCCACTATTCCACCCGCTAAAAGCCCTCCTCATCCCGAGTTGGGTTGTCATCCCAATGCCCGGCAGACCACCCTTGACCCCCTGTATCCCGTAACCCATAACCGACTGGGATCCATCCTTTAAAAAGAGCACAGTGCCATTTACCGAATTGAAGTAGATTAACTGCCAAATGCATTTCCATCGCCCTCACCTCGATTTGTATTATATATAGCTGTGGATCATCCGCTATTGTCCCTAACATCTTTTACTCCTTCGCAACAGTTGTGGGATACACACATACACCCACACACACTCAACCCATACCCCCACACAACCATAAGCTCACCATAAGCTCACTTACAATTGCACCACCCCAGAGCCCAACTCAAGATAGGTCTTGATTAACAAATGCACTTGCAGTTGCAACTGCATGAGAAGGCCTGCAAGACCGCACAAAAAAATAGGCAAAACTTGAGAGATTTTATTTACCATTGTCACATCCTAGATGGAGGTCAAATGTACACCTTTTTCCTGAAACACCCACAATACGGTCCCCCGTATTGACCATATTCCCAAGCATCTCCATGCAGTCCGACTTTGATTCTGTGCCACTAGGGTCACAATAATATACCCCCTCTCTGAACGTCCGAGTGTGACCCCCTCCCCATGGGTTACTGCAGCTAGTGTTGCCAGCACTGCCACTGCCTGGGTGGGGGCACCCCACCGGAATCCCCACCGGCTAGGTACAAGGTCATCAAGGTTCTCATTAGCAGCTTTGAGAATTTCCTTGTATATTATGCTCTCCCTTTAGGGGGCTTTGGCTTTGCAGGACCAACCCTGCCAAGCAGGCTCAGAATCTTGAGCAGGCAGTGCTGCTCTTGGTCTCTGACCATCATTATGGCTGCATACAGACCGCTTACAGCATGCACATAAAACAGTTAGGGACTTCTCCTTAGTATCTGGGTCATTCAGGTGGGTGTCTAGGGTATGGACCGTACCATTAAAATAGTATCATAAATAAATAATTAGATATCATTTATTTTAAAAATGTAGTTCCCCATGATAGGAAAATAACAAATCAAATGTATCATCTATTTTAAAACTGTTCCACCATGATAGGACAATAAATAAGACGTATAATTCCTTATAAAAGTATATCCATCATGTAACGGCTTTCTTCGGTAGAAGGAGAGTCGGACCAAAATGCGGCGTGGCTATTGAGATTCATGTTTAATAAAATAACGTAAACACGAATCAATACAAAAACAATAAACGTAACTTGAAAACAGCCTAATACTGGTGCACATACACACAGAACAAGGACATCAAGACACTAAGGACAATCACCCACAAAACACTCAAAGAATATGGCTGCCTAAATATGGTTCCCAATCAGAGACAACGATAAACACCTGCCTCTGATTGAGAACCACTTCAGACAGCCATAGACTTCACTAGAACACCCCACTAAGCTACAATCCCAACACACCACATACAAAAACCCATGCCACACCCTGGCCTGACCAAATAAATGAAAATAAACACAAAAATACTTTGACCAGGGCGTGACACATCATCTGAACAATATTGAAAGCCCTCTTATACCCCGGCCCACAGCAATACATTGGCTCTGGGATATGCAACTATTTCATTACTCAGTCACTCAACTTTCCAAACATAACAAATAAAAATAAACACACACCACACCATCCACACATACTGTGCCTTCTGTTTACTTAGTTTTTATCTTCACTATGTTGAATTAGTGCTTGTGTGTTCAATTAGTTATATGTGAAGATATATAGAAAAGCTATATTTTTTATTGTATTGTTACAATCCATAACCGGGCTAGAATTGTGTTTATTTTCCTCATCTATGAGAACTTTGTAATTTTTAAAACAACCATGGAGTAGTCTTTGAGTCTCTGAACAACTGGTTATCAATATATAGTTTATCAACGACGAGAGCTACTCGTTTCCCTTTTAATCTATTTTCTTTGAAAATTGGATGCAGAACTTTGCGCCATTCTACGATTTCCTTCGGAAACTGATCATTCATGCCAATTTTGGTCCCAGCAAGTCTTTTACCCAGGCTTTTAACCATTATTTTATCTTTAAATGAAGCAAATTTGGTAACGATTGGGCGGTCATACCTTTGGCCTCTCTGTCCGAAGCGGTGTACACATTCAAGTTGGATTTTGTCGATAACTTCTGAATCTGGATCTGAAGCGCTGTAAGGAGGAACACTCTATCTACAGATTCAGGAACTTCCCCTTCTTTCTCCTGGATACCTGTAAGTACCAGATTCTCTCTCGTTGATCTAGTTTGTATGTCCAGTAAGGCTTCCCTCAGAACGGTGTTCTCCTTTTTAATTTAATTCATTTTGGTTTCAATCTTATTGACTGTCCCTTTTAGCTTGTGTTTCCTTCTCCAATGTCGCAGCTTTTTCATCACTCATCTCGAGGCTTGCCTCAAACTATTTTATATCCTTACTAACTAATTCAAGTATACCCAGTTTGTCATTTATTGATTTTAACAGATCGGTTTTGACCTTTACCATTCCCGGTGGTGAAAATATGAAATCGTCTGTGTCTGTAGAAGAGTCACGTTTTCGTTTCGAAATAGGTTCCCGTCTTACTCTCCGTCATGTTTGGGTGTCGCTTGTTTTCGTAATATTTGTCGATAAATGTTTCTAGTCTTAAGATTTGTTTTGTGTTATTATCCAGATTGAAGGTTATCACCCACCAGATTATGTAGTGCTAATATTTGAGTCTATCTTGCCAATATTGAATATGACGTTTTAGCTTGAGGTGCTCTACATAACTTCGTTCAGTCTGCCATTACCTTTACGTCCACCTCCTCCTCCACCTCCCGCCTAGGCCCTAACCTATGCTGGTAGAGATACTGGGGTCCGAAAGAGCAACAAAAATAATAATATGGGGATGAGGTAGTTGGGTGTGCTATTTACAGATTGACAGGTACAGTGTACAGGTACAGTGATCGGTAAGCTGCTCTGACAGCTGATGTCTAGTTTTGGGTTGGTAATGACGCATAGCAATAACATGAAATTGAACATATTTAATAGTGAGAACTGAAACTCACTAGGAAGGGTGGTTCATTAACACTGACAATTAATCCTGACCAATTAAGGTCACCAAGACAGCAGAAAACATACAGCAACACCTCCCTGTCTTAAAAACCTCTACGGGATCGGTGTCCCTAAACGGGGACAGTTGTTGCCTAATAGGCAATATTGTGACTAGAATGACATTGTAAACAACAGCCAACTTTCCTGTACATAGAGATGTCTTAAAAGGGCAGAAAGCTTAAATTATTGTTAACCTATCTGCAGTGTCCAATTTACAGTATACAGTATATTACAGAAAAAAGATATCACGGCAACTCGTTTGATACATTCACCTCTGAAGGTAAATAATGTACTTACATTCAGTAAACTTGTTCTGATTTGTCATCCTGAGGGTCACAGAGACAAAATGTAGGCATGGGTACAGCCAGGCTAAGGTGTGAGAGCTGCAATCACAGTGGACAGGAAACCTGCAGCTTTAGACAGACGGCCCTGACTTCCACAGGACTAACTGACAATAAGGCCCTCAGGATGGAAAACATGAGAGAGCTCTTACCAAGTTTCGACCTCACTTTAAATTACACTCAGTGTAAAATGCATAGGTACCACTGATGTACACCTTGTTTTATTGCACCTGGAGCCAGAGCTGTGTAGTGGTATGTACTTCTTAAATACTGCAGTAATATGACAGTACTATAGTACCTGGAGGCAGAGCTGTGTAGTGTTTTGTACTTCTTATATACTGCAGTAATATGACAGTACTATAGTACCTGGAGGCAGAGCTGTGTAGTGTTTTGTACTTCTTATATACTGCAGTAATATGACAGTACTATAGTACCTGGAGGCAGAGCTGTGTAGTGTTATGTACTTCTTATATACTGCAGTAATATGACAGTAATATAAAACCTGGAGACAGAGCTGTGTAGTGTTATGTACTTCTTATATACTGCAATAATATGACAGTACTATAGTACCTGGAAGCAGGCTGGGTCTCTTCCTCTTAATGCTCTTCTCAGCTCCGTTCTCCAGGGGACAGTCTGACACCAGCGGCACGTTTGAGTTGCTGAACTGCAGGGGTTCGTTGTTGGAGGACGGGTCAAAGGACAACGGGTTCAGTCCTGAAACACAACAGAAACACAACAAGCAGCCCTGTTCAACCAGATAGACCATAGATCTATAAACCACAACAAGCAGACATGTTCAACCAGATGGACCATAGATCTATAAACCACAACAAGCAGCCCTGTTCAACCAGATGGACCATAGATCTATAAACCACAACAAGCAGACATGTTAAACCAGATGGACCATAGATCTATAAACCACAACAAGCAGCCCTGTTCAACCAGATGGACCATAGATCTATAAACTACAACAAGCAGACATGTTCAACCAGATAGACCATAGATCTATAAACCACAACAAGCAGCCCTGTTCAACCAGATGGACCATAGATCTATAAACCACAACAAGCAGCCCTGTTCAACCAGATAGACCATAGATCTATAAACCACAACAAGTAGCCCTGTTCAACCAGATGGACCATAGATCTATAAACCACAACAAGCAGCCATGTTCAACCAGATGGACCATAGATCTATAAACCACAACAAGCAGCCCTGTTCAACCAGATGGACCATAGATCTATAAACCACAACAAGCAGCCCTGTTCAACCAGATGGACCATAGATCTATAAACCACAACAGAAACACAACAAGCAGCCCTGTTCAACCAGATGGACCATAGATCTATAAACCACAACAGAAACACAACAAGCAGCCATGTTCAACCAGATGGACCATAGATCTATAAACCACAACAGAAACACAACAAACAGACATGTTCAACCAGATGGACCATAGATATATAAACCACAACAAGCAGACATGTTAAACCAGATGGACCATAGATCTATAAACCACAACAAGCAGACATGTTCAACCAGATGGACCATAGATCTATAAACCACAACAAGCAGACATGTTCAACCAGATGGACCATAGATCTATAAACCACAACAGAAACACAACAAGCAGCCATGTTCAACCAGATCGACCATAGATCTATAAACCACAACAGAAACACAACAAACAGACATGTTCAACCAGATGGACCATAGATATATAAACCACAACAAGCAGACATGTTAAACCAGATGGACCATAGATCTATAAACCACAACAAGCAGACATGTTCAACCAGATGGACCATAGATCTATAAACCACAACAAGCAGCCCTGTTCAACCAGATGGACCATAGATCTATAAACTACAACAAGCAGACATGTTCAACCAGATAGACCATAGATCTATAAACCACAACAAGCAGCCCTGTTCAACCAGATGGACCATAGATCTATTCAACCAGATAGACCATAGATATATAAACCACAACAAGTAGCCCTGTTCAACCAGATGGACCATAGATCTATAAACCACAACAAGCAGCCCTGTTCAACCAGATGGACCATAGATCTATAAACCACAACAGAAACACAACAAGCAGCCCTGTTCAACCAGATGGACCATAGATCTATAAACTACAACAGAAACACAACAAGCAGCCATGTTCAACCAGATGGACCATAGATCTATAAACCACAACAGAAACACAACAAACATACATGTTCAATCAGATGGACCATAGATATATAAACCACAACAAGCAGACATGTTAAACCAGATGGACCATAGATCTATAAACCACAACAAGCAGACATGTTCAACCAGATGGACCATAGATCTATAAACCACAACAAGCAGCCCTGTTCAACCAGATGGACCATAGATCTATAAACCACAACAGAAACACAACAAGCAGCCATGTTCAACCAGATGGACCATAGATCTATAAACCACAACAGAAACACAACAAACAGACATGTTCAACCAGATGGACCATAGATATATAAACCACAACAAGCAGACATGTTAAACCAGATGGACCATAGATCTATAAACCACAACAAGCAGACATGTTCAACCAGATGGACCATAGATCTATAAACCACAACAAGCAGACATGTTCAACCAGATGGACCATAGATCTATAAACCACAACAGAAACACAACAAGCAGCCATGTTCAACCAGATCGACCATAGATCTATAAACCACAACAGAAACACAACAAACAGACATGTTCAACCAGATGGACCATAGATATATAAACCACAACAAGCAGACATGTTAAACCAGATGGACCATAGATCTATAAACCACAACAAGCAGACATGTTCAACCAGATGGACCATAGATCTATAAACCACAACAAGCAGCCCTGTTCAACCAGATGGACCATAGATCTATAAACTACAACAAGCAGACATGTTCAACCAGATAGACCATAGATCTATAAACCACAACAAGCAGCCCTGTTCAACCAGATGGACCATAGATCTATTCAACCAGATAGACCATAGATATATAAACCACAACAAGTAGCCCTGTTCAACCAGATGGACCATAGATCTATAAACCACAACAAGCAGCCCTGTTCAACCAGATGGACCATAGATCTATAAACCACAACAGAAACACAACAAGCAGCCCTGTTCAACCAGATGGACCATAGATCTATAAACTACAACAGAAACACAACAAGCAGCCATGTTCAACCAGATGGACCATAGATCTATAAACCACAACAGAAACACAACAAACATACATGTTCAATCAGATGGACCATAGATATATAAACCACAACAAGCAGACATGTTAAACCAGATGGACCATAGATCTATAAACCACAACAAGCAGACATGTTCAACCAGATGGACCATAGATCTATAAACCACAACAAGCAGCCCTGTTCAACCAGATGGACCATAGATCTATAAACCACAACAGAAACACAACAAGCAGCCATGTTCAACCAGATGGACCATAGATCTATAAACCACAACAGAAACACAACAAACAGACATGTTCAACCAGATGGACCATAGATCTATAAACCACAACAAGCAGACATGTTCAACCAGATGGACCATAGATCTATAAACCACAACAAGCAGCCCTGTTCAACCAGATGGACCATAGATCTATAAACTACAACAGAAACACAACAAGCAGCCATGTTCAACCAGATGGACCATAGATCTATAAACCACAACAGAAACACAACAAACATACATGTTCAACCAGATGGACCATAGATATATAAACCACAACAAGCAGACATGTTAAACCAGATGGACCATAGATCTATAAACCACAACAAGCAGACATGTTCAACCAGATGGACCATAGATCTATAAACCACAACAAGCAGCCCTGTTCAACCAGATGGACCATAGATCTATAAACCACAACAGAAACACAACAAGCAGCCATGTTCAACCAGATGGACCATAGATCTATAAACCACAACAGAAACACAACAAACAGACATGTTCAACCAGATGGACCATAGATATATAAACCACAACAAGCAGACATGTTAACCTCTTAGAGCTCTAGGGGCGCTATTTCATTTTTGGATAAAAAACGTTCCCGTTTTAAGCGCAATATTTTGTCACGAAAAGATGCTCGACTATGCATATTCTTGACAGTTTTTGAAAGAAAACACTCTGAAGTTTCAGAATCTGCAAAGATTTTGTCTGTAAGTGCCCCAGAACTCATTCTACAGGCGAAACCAAGATGATGCATCACCCAGGAATTAGCAGAATTTCTGAAGCTCTGTTTTCCATTCTCTCCTTATATGGCTGTGATTGCGCAAGGAATGAGCCTACACTTTCTGTCGTTCGCCCAAGGTCTTAGCAGCATTGTGACGTATTTGTAGGCATATCATTGGAAGATTGGCCATAAGAGACTACATTTTCCAGAGGTCCGCCCGGTGTCCTTTGTCTAAATTTGTGCGTAATCTTCAGGTGCAGGCATTTTCTCCTGGGATTCAGGAGAGAAAGCATGTTTCCAAGAACGATGTATCAATGAAGAGATATGTGAAAAACACCTTGAGGATTGATTCTAAACAACGTTTGCCATGTTTTCAGTCGATATTATGGAGTTAATTTGGAAAAAAGTTTGCGTTTTGAGGACTGAATTTATGGATTTTTTTTGGTAGCCAAATGTGATGTATAAAACGGAGCTATTTCTAATACACAAGGAATCTTTTTGGAAAAACTGAGCATCTGCTATCTAACTGAGAGTATCCTCATTGAAAACATCAGAAGTTCTTCAAAGGTAAATGATTTTATTTGAAGGCTTTTATGTTTTTGTTAATGTTGCGTGCTGGATGCTAACGCTAATGCTAACGCTAAATGCTAACGCGAAATGCTAACTCTAGCTAGCTACTTTTACACAAATGATTGTTTTCCTATGGTTGAGAAGCATATTTTGAAAATCTGAGATGACAGTGTTGTTTACAAAAGGCTAAGCTTGAGAGATGGCATATTTATTTCATTTCATTTGCGATTTTCATAAATAGTTAACGTTGTGTTATGCTAATGAGCTTGCTGATAGATTTACACAATCCTGGATACAGGGGTTTTTTCATAGCTAAACGTGACGCAGAAAACGGAGCGATTTGTCCTAAACAAATAATCTTTCAGGAAAAACTGAACATTTGCTATCTGAGAGTCTCCTCAATGAAAACATCTGAAGTTCTTCAAAGGTAAATGATTTTTTTGAATGCTTTTCTGTTTTTTTGTGTAAATGTTGCCAGCTGAATGCTAATGCTAAATGCTACGTTAGCCATCAATACTGTTACACAAATGATTGTTTTGCAATGGTTGAGAAGCATATTTTGAAAATCTGAGATGACAGTGTTGTTAACAAAAGGCTAAGCTTGAGAGCTAGCATATTTATTTCATTTCATTTGCGATTTTCATGAATAGTTAACGTTGCGTTATGGTAATGAGCTTGAGTCTGTATTCACGAACCCGGATCCGGGATGGGGAGACCAGAAAGGTTAAACCAGATGGACCATAGATCTATAAACCACAACAAGCAGACATGTTCAACCAGATGGACCATAGATCTATAAACCACAACAAGCAGACATGTTAAACCAGATAGACCATAGATCTATAAACCACAACAAGCAGACATGTTAAACCAGATAGGCCATATATCTATAAACCACAGTGTGCAACAGACACATGAGTTTTACTATTATAACTGCAGTATACAAACACTCATCAAAGTCTTGCGTTTTACTGACTACAGTACACTATGTACAGAACATTCAGACAGATACAGAGAATATCCTGCAGTATGTGAAGAGAAGATTCAGAGAATCCACAGTGTTTCCTTTTCAAAACAGTTCAGATGTCTGTTAACTGAAGACAAAGAAAAGACCTCCCAAAGACGAGAGAAATACAATTCTATTAAACCTGAAGAAACCATGTGTTCCCTATTTTTAACAGTCAGGAGTTCAACACATGAAATTAAAGGAATGAAAACATACAGTTCCCTTTTCATAGTCCAGAGTTCACTCACTGAAGAACATAAGGAGACTCCCTAAAAGAAACATGGATAATTGGTATATTTTCCTAAACTCCAGAGTTCTGTGTCTCTCTGTTCAGACAGTGGGGACACTAGGGAGCATCTCAGAACCAATAACAGTTTCTGAACATCTTTTCTGGTCTCTTTTCTAATTTAGCAGTTTAATTTCTGTCCCAGTATATTTCTGTCCTGAGAGGAACCAAGATAGGATTAAACACACAAAGACCCCTGTGAGTTATGAACCCACCACACACTCTTCATAGAAGTCTAGTATCTAAAGTGACTACCATTAGTTATGAACCCACCACACACTCTTCATAGAAGTCTAGTATCTAAAGTGACTACCATTAGTTATGAACCCACCACACACTCTTCATAGAAGTCTAGTATCTAAAGTGACTACCATTAGTTATGAACTTACCACACACTCTTCAAAGAAGTCTATTATCTAAAGTGACTACCATTAGTTATGAACTTACCACACACTCTTCATAGAAGTCTAGTATCTAAAGTGACTACCATTAGTTATGAACTTACCACACACTCTTCATAGAAGTCTATTATCTAAAGTGACTACCATTAGTTATGAACTTACCACACACTCTTCATAGAAGTCTAGTATCTAAAGTGACTACCATTAGTTATGAACCCACCACACACTCTTCATAGAAGTCTAGTATCTAAAGTGACTACCATTAGTTATGAACCCACCACACACTCTTCATAGAAGTCTAGTATCTAAAGTGACTACCATTAGTTATGAACTTACCACACACTCTTCATAGAAGTCTATTATCTAAAGTGACTACCATTAGTTATGAACTTACCACACACTCTTCATAGAAGTCTAGTATCTAAAGTGACTACCATTAGTTATGAACCCACCACACACTCTTCAAAGAAGTCTAGTATCTACAGTGACTACCATTAGTTATGAACCCACCACACACTCTTCACAGAAGTCTAGTATCTAAAGTGACTACAGGCTCCAAAATAGCAATGAGCCAATATGTCCAAAAACTCCAAGCAGACAGTCCCTTCCGCAAAGCAGTTCTATTCCTCCCACAGATGGGTAGTGTCTTCCAGAGAATAAAGCAATAAGGAGAGTAGTGGCTGATGAATTATGGAAACAATATCAATGTGGATATTGCCCCAAAATCCCAGGAAACAATAAACTAATTCAATTGTGTTCCGAGCCTAATATATCAGGGATTTCCACTTCTCTAACTGGACGTGTGTTTTTTGTAACTCAGAACAGGGTCAGGGAGAGACAAGCCCTGTTCCCATGAAAAATGCATAAATTCTCTAGGTTTACCCTTGTTTTGCTAGACTTTGTTGCTGTCAGAAAAAATAAAGTCTGAAGATGGAAAATGGCAACCTTCTCTTTGCCAGTGAGTCTCCATTCTACACTAAGACACACAGGGCTCAACTCTCCAACCACAAAACATGAAAATGAATTCCTGATAAACTAAACATGTTTCTCAGAGGAGGTGAGCTGAAGGAGGAGTTGGTCACTTGCTACCAATCAGATGAAGACTTCCACCATCCATCTTTATGTTTTGGAGTGCTGGAGAGGAGGCAGTGGCAGAAGACACAGGGACAAACTACAGACTACCTACAAACTAGAAAACATCACCACACTGTTGTAATCCTGAACACATCACATAGGCCAAAAGGTCATGATATACACTTCCTGGTGAGAGATTCTCTGGGATCTGCTTCACTTTCACTGAACCACTAAACCATTGAACCACTGAACATGGAGTTATGTGTTGCATCAATCAGGTTTTTTCATGGCCATAAGAGTATATAATGATGCAAAGTATAGTGAAGTATTTAGAACACATCACATGGAGCCGTGAAGTGAGTGATCAGGCATTCTGTTGACATGGAAGGAGAAACTCCTATTTCTCCATCACTCCCTCCCTCTATGCATCTCTCCCTCCCTCTATGCATCCCTCTATGCATCTCTCTCTCTCTCTCTCTCTCTCTCTCTCTCTCTCTCTCTCTCTCTTTCTCTCTCCATTCTGCATAGGGGGCTCAGAAAGCTGCCAATGGAAACTGACACCCAGTGAGCCTCATACATTTATGGATGTGCCGGGGTAACGGCATTCTGATGAATGTTTCTCTATCTCTGCTCCACAACACAAAGCCATCCCTAATGTGTTTACAGGAGGATTTGAAATGTCTCACTCTGTTCGCCTTCTCTATAAGAGACTTGATAGAATCTGTCCTCATCAGGCCCTTCTTCCTTTCTCTCTCTGTTTACTTCCTTCATCTCTTTCTCTCTCCGTGTTCTGTTCTTTATGTAACCACATTTCCATCACAACGAGAACCAACCATCCCGTTTCCTCCCTGTGTGTCATCAAGGCTTTCCACATGAAGAGAGTAGATTGGTAAACAACGAGCTAATAAACAGAGGACAAATTGTCGAATAAAGTGCAGAATTGCCTTCCCTCAAACCCAGAGAAACCAGCTGGGAGATCTGCCCTATAAACATTATGCAGCAGCGTGTATAAGTTGTTGTCGAATAAAAAGGACAAGTGCTCCGTTCCTGAGAGTCTGTCTGTCTGTCTGTCTGGCATCACACAGCACACTCATTGCTTACAACTCACAAATCCACCCACACACCCTCCATCTCTCCACCTCTCTCTGCTCTGCCTGTCAGCATCCATCTGGTAGCCTCTCTGTCTTGCTCTCTTTCTTTCTCCCAGACGACAGTCTACAGACTTCTCCCAGACAACACTCTACAGACTTCTTCCAGATGACAGTCTACAGACATGATAAATGCCTCAGTTCATCTTCTAAACATGCTAGAGTTTCATCTGATTTATACCAGAGTTTAATAACTTCAAGAGGAAATGAAAGGAGATTGGCAGTTAGAGAAAAACGAGCTAGATGGATATTGAGAGGATAACGAAGCAATTGAAGGAGAGTCTGACACATTTGGCCTGACTAAGTGATTGTAGAGTGATAGTACTCCTAACCCCTTTGGATCTATTTTGGGTAACTGCCTGTCTCTGTCCTGTACTGTTGCTGTCCTGTCCTCTGCGGCAGTGTCCTGTACTATAGTAGTGGATCAGTTTAACCCTGATAAATCTTTGCTGGGTCACTGTCTCTGTCTCACCCCTATCCTACAGCGACTCCCCCAACACACTGATGGATGGTATGTTTCTGCAACAACATCTGGCCATAACCACAGCTCACGCTAAGAGGGGAAGTGTCACGTTCTGACCTTGATTTCCGTTGTTTTGTATTTATTTAGTATGGTCAGGGCGTGAGTTGGGTGGGCAGTCTATGTTTGTTTTTCTATGTTTTGGGGCATTTCTATGTTTTCGGCCTAGTATGGTTCTCAATCAGAGGCAGGTGTCATTAGTTGTCTCTGATTGAGAATCATACTTAGGTAGCCTGGGTTTCACTGTGTGTTGGTGGGTGATTGTTCCTGTCTATGTGTTTTCACCAGATAGGGCTGTTTAGGTTTTCGTTACGTTCATTACGTTCTTTATTTTGTAGTGTTTGTATTGATTCGTGTTTTACGTTTGTTTATTAAAACATGGATCGCAATCTACACGCTGCATTTTGGTCCGACTCTCCTTCTACAGACGAACGTCGTTACAGAATCACCCACCACAACAGGACCAAGCGGCGTGGTAACGGGCAACAGCGGCACAAGGAGGAATGGACTTGGGACGATGTGTTGGACGGCAAGGGTTGCTACACATGGGAGGAGATCCTGGCGGGAAAGGATCGCCTTCCATGGGAACAGGTGGAGGCAGCGAGGAGAGCAGAGGCAGCCGGAGAGAGGAGCCGGCGATATGAGGGAACACGGTTGGCAAGGAAGCCCGGGAGTCAGCCCCAAAAATGTATTGGGGGGGGGGCTAACAGGGAGTATGGCTACGCCAGGTAGGAGACCTGAGCCAACTTCCTGTGGTTACCGGGGGGCTAAAGAGACCGGGCAGGCACCGTGTTATGCTGTGGAGCGCACGGTGTCCCCAGTGCGGGTGCACAGCCTGGTGCGGTACATTCCAGCTCCACATATCGGCCGGGCTAGAGTGGGCATTGAGCCAAGTGCCATGAAGCCGGCTCTACGCATCTGGTCTCCAGTGCGTCTCCTTGGGCCGGCTTACATGGCACCAGCCTTGCGCACGGTGTCCCCGGTTCGCCTGCAAAGCCCAGTGCGGGCTATTCCACCTCGCCGCACTGGCAGGGCGACCGGGACCATTCAACCGGGTAAGGTTGGGCAGGCTCGGTGCTCAAGAGCTCCAGTGCGCCTGCACGGCCCGGTCTATCCGTCACCACCTCCACGCACCAGCCCTCCGGTGGCAGCCCCCCGTACCAGGCTGTCTCTCTGGCCCATCCTTACAGGGGCTCCCTCCTCTCCAGCGCTGCCGGAGTCTCCCGCCTCTCCGGCGCTACCAGAGCCTTCCTCCTGTCCAGCGCTGCCGGAGTCTCCCGCCTGTTCGGCGCTACGAGAGCTACTCAGTCCGGCGCTTCCAGAGCCTTCCTCCTCTCCAGCGCCGCCAGTGCCGCCCGTCTGCCCAGCGCCGCCAGTGCCGCCCGTCTGCCCAGCGCCGCCAGTGCCGCCCGTCTGCCCAGCGCCGCCAGTGCCGCCCATCTGCCCAGCGCCACCAGTGCCGCCCGTCTGCCAGGAGCCGCCAGTGCCGCCCGTCTGCCAGGAGCCGCCAGTGCCGCCCGTCTGCCAGGAGCCGCCAGTGCCGCCCGTCTGCCAGGAGCCGCCAGTCAGCCAGGGGCCGCCAGTGCCGCCAGTCAACCAGGGGCCGCCAGTGCCGCCAGTCAGCCAGGGGCCGCCAGTGCCGCCAGTCAGCCAGGGGCCGCCAGTGCCGCCAGTTAGCCAGGGGCCGCCAGTGCCGCCAGTCAGCCAGGGGCCGCCAGTGCCGCCAGTCAGCCAGGGGCCGCCAGTGCCGCCAGTCAGCCAGGGGCCGCCAGTAAGCCAGGGGCCGCCAGTCAGCCAGGGGCCGCCAGTGCCGCCAGTCAGCCAGGGGCTGCCAGTGCCGCCAGTCAGCCAGGGGCCGCCAGTGCCGCCAGTCAGCCAGGGGCCGCCAGTCAGCCAGGGGCCGCCAGTGCCGCCAGTCAGCCAGGGGCCGCCAGTGTCGCCAGTCAGCCAGGGGCCGCCAGTCAGCCAGGGGCCGCCAGTGCCGCCAGTCAGCCAGGGGCCGCCAGTGCCGCCAGTCAGCCAGGGGCCGCACGAGCAGCTGCCCCTCTGTCCAGAGCAGCTTCCGCCCCTCTGTCCCGAGCTGCTATCGCCACTCTGTCCCGAGCAGCTGCCCCTCTGTCCCGAGCAGCTGCCCCCCCTCTGTCCCGAGCAGCTGCCGCCCCTCTGTCCCGAGCAGTTGTCCCTCTGTCCCGAGCAGCTGCTTCACCTCTGTCCCGAGCTGCCCCTCTGTCCCAAGCAGCCCCTCTGTCCAGTGGGGTCATTGAGAGGGGTGGCCATGGTGAGAAAGCCACGGAGGCGGACAATAAGGCGGAATAAGACAATGATGAAGTGGAGTCTGCGTCCCGCGCCAGAGCCGCCACCGCGGACAGACGCCCACCCAGACCCTCCCCTATAGGTCAAGGTTTTGCGGCCGGAGTCCGCACCTTTGGGGGGGGGGGTACTGTCACGTTCTGACCTTGATTTCCGTTGTTTTGTATTTATTTAGTATGGTCAGGGCGTGAGTTGGGTGGGCAGTCTATGTTTGTTTTTCTATGTTTTGGGGCATTTCTATGTTTTCGGCCTAGTATGGTTCTCAATCAGAGGCAGGTGTCATTAGTTGTCTCTGATTGAGAATCATACTTAGGTAGCCTGGGTTTCACTGTGTGTTGGTGGGTGATTGTTCCTGTCTATGTGTTTTCACCAGATAGGGCTGTTTAGGTTTTCGTTACGTTCATTACGTTCTTTATTTTATAGTGTTTGTATTGATTTGTGTTTTACGTTTGTTTATTAAAACATGGATCGCAATCTACACCCTGCATTTTGGTCCGACTCTCCTTCTCATACAGAAAACCGTTACAGGAAGAGACGAGGGGGAAGATTCATGATTCACTCCTCTGGCAAACGGAGAGAATAAATAACAAGAGGGTAACTAGGATGTCGGGGGATTTTGGGCTGAGCAGCAGGAATGAGAGGTATGGGAGGCTGGAGGGAGGAACCAGGAATTAAAACAAAGAGAGAAGATAATGACCAATGGAGGAAATCTTGACTTCAGAGAAGAGAACTACAGGCAGGGCCAGCTCCAGGCATAAGCGACATAAGCGATCGCTTAGGGCCCCAGCCGCTAGGGGGGACCCAAAACCAACAAAAAATGTGTTGAAAAAATACTGTATAAAAACTTTACCAGTCCAGAGAGAAGAATTCCCAAGGTCTTCTTTTGGAAGTGCAGGTATAGTTTGAAATTATCTTGCTGGTGGTGACTCAGATGCTCATTCATTTTTAGCCTGAAACAATCAATTCTCTCCAGATACACAAGAAGACGTCGCTTTAAGCCTTCTGCCAGTGGTCCTCCCAACACCAGTCTACAAATGTCACGACTTCCACCGAATTTGGCTCCCCTGCCTGTTCGGGCGGTGCTCGGCGGTCGTCGTCACCGTCCTACTAGCCGCCACTGATCCCTTTTTCGTTGTCTGTTTGTTTTGTCTTATTAGTTGCACCTGTCTATTTGTGAGCTTGATTGGCTTCCTTATTTATAGTACGTTTACCCGCCCTTGTTTCGTGCGGGATTACTCATATGTTACGTGTGTATGTTTTGTTGGTGTTCGTGCTCTGGACCTGGTACACTGTTGTGTTGGGTTGGTCCACATTTTCTGCGCCCTGTTTTGTTGGGCATTATTTTCTGTGCGATATTAAAAGTGCACGTCTTCCTGTGGAACTATATGCTCTCTGCGCCTGATTCTTCCCTCACGCACCAAGTTACCCGTGACAACAAAGATAGACAGGAAGACATTCAGACCCAGCTGCAAAGAGACCAGAAAGTCTTTCACTGACTTAAATAGTGGATAGGGGATTTTAGATTATGGTATTTTGTGAACCTTGAATGAAAGGAACAGCGTTCCAAAATATGTTAAACATAACTGCACACTCCAAGACATTAGATAGGTTTCCATCCAATCGGCGACAGATTTTCATGAGAAAAATCTGCATAAAACAATATGTGCATTTTCCCAAAGGAGATGTTTGCAGCAAACTTACTTTTTGTGATGGTTTTGTCACAAACTATTGCGTTACATAGTAATACCCACTCTGGTCTTGGAACATGCCCTCTAGCCAACAGCTCGCACATTCAACACCAGTCTCAACGTCAACAGTGAAGAGGCAACTCCGGGATGCTGGTCTTCTAGAAAGAGTTGCGTTGCAATGAAAAAGCCATATCTCAGACTAGCCAATAAAAATAAAAGATTCAGATGGGCAAAAGAACACAGACACTGGAGAGAGGAACTCTGCCTTGAAGGCCAGCATCCCGGAGTTGCCTCTTCACTGTTGACGTTGAGACTGGTGTTTTGCGGGTACTATTTAATCAAGCTGCTAGTTGAGTTTCTCAAACTAGACACTCTAATGTACTTGTCCTCTTGCTCAGTTGTGAACCGGGGCCTCCCACTCTTCTTTCTATTCTGGTTAGTGCCAGTTTGCGCTGTTCTGTGAAAGGAGTAGGACACAGCGTTGTACGAGGTCTTCAGTTTCTTGGCAATTTCTCGCATGGAATAACCTTCATTTCTCAGAACAAGAATAGACTGACGAGTTTCAGAAGAAAGTTCTTTGTTTCTGGCCATTTTTGTAATCAAACCCACAAATGCTGCTGCTCCAGATACTCAACTAAAGAAGGCCAGTTTTATTGCTTCTTTAATCAGGACAACAGTTTTCAGCTGTGCTAACATAATTGCAAAAGGATTTTCTAATGATCAATTAGCCTTTTAAAATTATAAACTTAGATTAAATAACACAACATGCCATTGGAACACAGGAGTGAGTGATGGTTGCTGATAATGGGCCTCTGTAGCCTTTGTAGATATTCCATAAAAAATCAGCCGTTTCCAGCTACAATAGTCATTTACAACATTAACAATATCTACACTGTATTTCTGATCAATTTGATGTTATTTTAATGGACAAAACATATGCTTTTCTTTAAAAAACAAGGACATTTCTAAGTGACCCCAAACTTTTGAACAGTAGTGTATATATATTTTATGTAACCTTTATTTAACTAGAGGCAAGTCAGTTAAATACAAATTCTTATTTACAATGACGGCCAACCCCGGAGCCAATTGTGCACTGCCCTGCAGGCACTGCCCTGCCCTCCCCTCCCAATTACAGCCAGATGTGATACAACTAGATTTGAACCAGGGACTGTAGTGATGCCTCTTGCATTGAGTGCCTTAGACCGCTGCGCCACTAGGGAGCCCCAATTGAATCTGTAGCCTAATAAACTGCATGCTTCCCGAGTCGTAGTGGGAAGCCAACAGAACATTTCATTGCGTATCTCCATGTTTACTCCGATATGATGGTTTTTATATCAATATCGTATAATACATTTTTTAAATCACAAAAAGATCCCACCATGTCGAATTAACAAACATTAATCCGCATGAAACGGTTTGCTGGAAACGTATTTATTGTTGTGTAAGTAAACCTATGATCCCCAGCCCCAAATGAATGGAAGATGTAGGCATCAACCAGGAATTTGATTGATTGTGTTGATTGATATAAATGGCTATAAAATCAACAAAATAAATGGTGTGTTGGCATTGTCAGTGTTCCTCCATGCTTTGCACAAGTCCTCATATTCTAAAATCAAATGACTTCGCTAACAGGTTGGGACCAACATGGTTGAGTACTTGCACCAGGCAGAGGTAGAGACTGGGTTGGCTCTTTGGATTGGCTCTTGGGCACTGCTCAGAGGTGTTTACAGTCATTAGTAGACCGGCATTGGAGCAAGGTACACTGCTTGAGGCACTGGATGTGTGCTTAAAGTCCTATTATGTGTTTGATATCAACTTTCCCACTGTTCCCCAGCATGGGAATTCCTACAGAGCATGGTGTATCAGCTGCCAGGAACAGAATCCCCCTCAGTAAGACTGTTGTGAGCATGTCTTTTTTCCACTGAACAATGGTGAATAAGTATTTGCTCTTGTATGTAGTGAGATGTGTTCCTGTGAATGAATAGATCAATGGATGGATGAGCCATGTGTGTCTCATTCCAATGCTAATATCTAAGCCACTATTTATAGCTCTGTTAAATTGACTTTTATTTTTAGTTTTTTAATTCATTTGTGCCTGTATTTTGCCAACAGTATGGCATGTGGCTAATTTGCCTTCCATTCAACTACTGAAGCGCGTTCTGATATGCTTTCATTCTATCACAGCAATTTATTTTAAATACCAATGTAACATTTTGGAGATTGTGAAAAGTGCTCTATGAATGAAATACAGTTATTAAGTAATGAGTCATTAGTCCATATCCTTAGAATCATTTGTTTTAATTATTAAAATGTTGTAAATTATCTTTTAAACGACCAATGGTTAATCTATTGCTCAGTTATCACTTGGCTCATGTAAATAATTATGTAGATTTCCTTTAAACATCCTATGGTCAAAATCCCCATAGTGTTTTATTGTAGCTACATCAAAATATTAAACAATTCATTTGGGAAATATCCCGTCTTTGCGATTTTCTTCATTACCATGTGGATGATTTCAAAATGTATTGGATTTTCTTGTATCTTTTAAAGACGATGGCATACATGTGGTTTAGTACATTTACTATATGTAGTATCAAATGTACCTCAATTTGCCACAACTAATTTGCAAGTGAAAATATGTGCTTGCTTCAAATTTGCGGCAAACAGAAGAATGTTCGACACAAGTTTCCCAGAATTGTTTTCCAGAAGTTCACAAGTTGCCGGAAATTTACTTCAACAGTTTGCCACAAAACTCATTTGCATGGGAAAATATGAGCTTGCCGCAAATTTACCACAACAGTTTGCCACAAAACTATTTTCAATATGAAAATATGAGCTTTCAACAGATTTGCTACAAATTGGCCAAAGGTTTGCCACAACGGTTTGCCAGAAGTCTGTTTTTTTGGTAAGGGTCAATTGGGGTCTCAACTTACTGTTGAGAGTTAGAATAGTACAGTAGGTGTAACGATTGCGTCGGGAGAAGGAGAAGACCAAGGTGCAGCGTGGTAAGTATTCATAATACTTTTAATAAATACGAATACTTGAACAAAAAACAACAACACGACAAACAAACAGTTCTGCAAGGTGCAATACACATAAAACAGAAGACAACTACCCACAACCCATAGTGGAAAAACAGGCTGCCTAAGTGTGGTTCTCAATCAGAGACAACGATTGACAGCTGCCTCTGATTGGGAACCATACCAGGCCAAACACATAGAAATCTAACACACAGAACAAAACATAGAATACCCACCTCAACTCACGCCCTGACCAAACTAAAATAGAGACATAAAAAAGGAACTAAGGTCAGGACGTGACAGTAGGTGCAATTTCGAAATGTGGTTGTGCATCAGCAGTTTTTCTCTTGTTATGTCAGTGACAGTCACTCAATAAGCCATGTACACTAACAATTTTTTAATTGGAAAGTTAGTCTAGCCAGCTATCTAAAATGTGCCCAGGGGCCCTGACCTCCAGGGGGCCCCCATTGATTTTGTTAATCACTCTCAATCAGATATCATTAATATGGCATAAGTCTTGGCAAAATGTTTAGAATTGCATGATTTATTTAAAATAAAATTCCTTAATTTCTCTCCGCCCCATGGCAAAATGTGTAGAATTGCAGAAAGCTTGCATTAGAAGTGCAATATTTTCTGTACTCCCCATGGCAAAATGTGTAGAATTGCAGGAAATTAACGTTAACATGTAAATATTTCTCTCCGTCATCAAGAGGGAGGCCACTAAACCATTTTTCACGCGAGGTCGAGGGCCGCAACCAAATCTCGCTTCGGGCCCCAAAAAGGCTAGGGCTGGCCCCGACTGCAGGGATCAGGAAAACAGTACACAGAGAGATAGAGGATATATAAAGGGCATGTTAACATCACTCTATTCAAGACTCATAAAGGGGATGGAAATGAACCCTCTGGGGGATACCAGCAGCAGAGCTGTGAGGGCATTAGAAGGCTATCTAATAGCCCTATATCCATGAACTACTGATTGTGCTGCTAGTGTAATACTGTTAATGTTAGTGTTAAACTGTCACTTATGCATGATACCCAATGTTTTCGCTAACTCGTGATATTACCCAATGCTATCGCTGACACGGGTCAATAATCTGCTAATACTTTCGGTAACAACGTGAGAGCATTTGGGATGCTGGGAATGACACATGCTTCAAACATCAAAGCGCTAACTGAGAGCAGGTAGGACTTCTCTCTCTCCTTCCATTTCGTTCTGTCGATCCTATCTTACCAGAGGGCTCTGTGGAGGGTGGAGGGGAGGACGGCTGTAGGGCTGCAGGCTGTGTGCAGGCTGTGTCTCTGAGACGCCTCAGAGCTCTTGTGTGATGACAGCCTGAGGAAAAAGGCTGCAATACTCTCAGCTGAAGTAATGAGACAGGATAATAGCACTGACAAATACCAGCAGGAGGGAGAGAGGCAGCAAGAGAAAGAGAGAGAGAAAGAGAGATAGCGAGAGGGAGATACTGACAGACAGAGAGAGAGGGGTGCAGAAATAGAGAGAGAGGGGGGGTAGTGAGCTCATGGGCTTCTTAGTTTTTCTGCAAAAAAGATAGAATTGGAGTTGGATAAATGCAGATAAACTTGAAAACCTTGGCAAGGATTTACACAGGATACTAACCTCCACATCAAAACCTTCAAACCAAATCAAAATGTCATACCTAAAACCATGATTTTGGACAAACTTACCTGAATGGACTATTACTACCGAAGACTATCAAGAAAACACTTCTAACAAACTAAGAATGCTGTTCATTGACTACAGCTCAGCATTCAACACAATAGTACCCTCCAAGTTCATCATTAAGCTTGAGGACCTGGGTTTGAACCCCGCCCTGTGCAACTGGGTCCTGGACTTCCTGACGGGCCGCCCGAAGATGGTGAAAGTAGGAAACAACACCTCCATTTCACTGATCCTCAACACTGGTGCCCCACAACGGTGCGTGCTAAGCCCCCTCCTGTACTCCCTGTTCACCCATGACTGAGTGGCCATGCACGCCTCCAACTCAATCATAAAGTTTGCAGACTGCACAACAGTAGTAGGCCTGATTACCAACAATGACGAGACAGACTACAGGGAGGAGGTGAGGGCCCTTGGAGTGTGGTACCAGGAAAATAACCTCTCACTCAACGTAAAAACAAACAAACAAAGGAGCTGATCGTGGACTTCAGGAAACAGCAGGGGGAGCACTCCCATATCCACATCGAAGGGACAGCAGTAGACAAGGTGAAAAGCTTAAAGTTTCTCAGCGAACGCATCGCAGACGAACTGAAATGGTCCACCCACACAGACAGTGTGGTTCAGAAGGCGCAACACCTCCTCTTCAACCTCAGGAGGCTGAAGAAAGTTGGCTTGGCATCTAAAACCCTCATGAACTTTTAAAGATCCACAATTGAGAGCATCCTGTCAGGCTGTATCACCACCTGGTATGGCAACGTACTGCCCGCAACCGCAGGGCTGTCCAGAAGCTTGTGTGGCCTGTCCAACGCATCACTGGAGGCAAACTACCTTCCTTCCAGGACACCTACAGCACCCAATGTCAAAAGAAGACCAAAAAGATAATCAAGGACAACAACCACCCGAACCATTGCCTGTTCACCCTGTTATCATCCAAAAGGTGAGGTCAGTACAGGTTTATCAAAGCTTGGACCGAGAGACTGAAAAACAGCTTCCATCTCAAGGCCATCAGACCGTTAAATATCCATCACCAGCACATTAGAGGCTACAGCCCTATATACATTGACTTGAAATCACTGGCCACTTTAATAATGGAACACTAGTAACTTTCATAATGTGTACATATTTTGCATTACTTGTCTCATATGCATACACTGTATTATATTATTTTCTACTGTGTCAAATCAAATCAAATCAAATGTTGTCTTAGTCTATGCCACTCTGACATTGCTTGTCCAAATATTTATATATTTTTAATCCCATTCCTTTTCTTCAGATTTGTGTGTATTGTGTGTATTGTTGGGAAAGTGTTAGATATTGCTGCACTATTGGAGCTAGAAACACAAGCATTTCGCTACACCCGCAATAACATCTGCATCTGCATAACATTTGATTTTAACAGACCCCACCCCCACCTAACAGCCCCCCTGTCAGCTCCCTTGATAGCCCTCTAGACAACCCCCACACATCCACTGAGGGCACACAAAAGCCAGAGATTGTGCTCTTCATTGACTCAAATGGCAAATACATTCAAGAGGATAAACTTTTTCCCAAACACAAAGTGGCTAAACATGCCCTGGAGCTGCTGCCAGAGTACAGACTAGGGTCCCCGAGCAACATCATAATTCACATGGGCACAAATGACCTGAGGGCCCAGCAGGAAAGGATGGCCACAACACTCAAGGTAGTGATTGAAAAAGCTTCTTCCACTTTCCCCAACGCACAAGTGGTTATCTCCACCCTGCTACCGTGAAAATACTTTCACCCTGCCACCATGCAGCGGGTGAATGCAAGCATTTCGCGAGACTGTGCCTCAAAACCTAATGTCTACCTGTCCCACCACTCCACCCTGGACTTGAACAGCCTTTACAACCAGGTCCACCTCTACAAGGCAGCAAACCCAACTTTTGCCAGGACCATGAAGGACTTCACCATCAACAATAGACCCAGCAGCGCACACAGGAGCAACAGAGCAACGGACACCCCGCCCAAGCCAGCAAGACACCCTACCAGACCTGCAAGACCCCTTACTGAAGAACCTGCACAGAGAGAACCCATGCCAAGAGACCACAGCATCACCAACCACACCCCCAACCAGCCAAGACCACCCCATGCAAACCCTGGCCACACCCTATATAGGCCCCCAATATCAGACCTATGCCCCTTCTGCCCACCCCATGCCCCCCACCCCTGCGGCAAGGACCTCAACATGACAGCAGAACATATGCCCAGGCCGTGAGCAGAGCAACAGGCCCAACCCCCACTATTACACCCACCCATGCCCCATCCTGCGACCTGTTCACACCTACTGTAATGGTCCGGGCCTAAACCACACAAAAACAACACTAGATACTATGGAACACAAAGCTTTTACTATCTCATCCTGGAATATACAAGGTCTGAGGGCATCTGCCTTTGTCCTAAAGAGCTGGAACCCAGACTTCAAAGAAATTGGAAATACCCACATTGTCATCCTACAAGAAACATGGTATAAAGGAGACGGACATAATGGTTGCCCTCTAGGTTACAGAGAGATGGTAGTCCCAACCACCAAACTACCAGGTGTGAAACAGGAAAGAGACTCAGGGGTTATGCTAATTTGGTATAGAGGAGACCTAATTAGGGCTAGGCGTCCCGCTAGCGAGACAACTTCCGGTGAAACTGGAGGGCCCGCAATTCAAATAAATAATCATAGAAAATATGGATATTAAACATGTAGGTACATACAAATGTCTTATATCGATCGAAAGCTTACATTCTTGTTAATCTAACTGCTCTGTCTGATTTACAGTAGCCATTACAGCGAAAGCATGCCATGCGATTATTTGAGGACGGCGCCCCACATCAAAACATTTGTATTAAATTAAATTTGTGAAAACAAGAACATTTTACATCTGGCTAGAAATTAATAAGGAAATGATCTCAACAGAGAAAAATGTCATCCTGTGTACTACCTATATCCCATTTCCCCCCAATAGAATCCCCATACAATTACAGCTTCTCCATCCTAGAGGGGGAGATCAACAATTTCCAGGCCCAGGGACATGTACTAGTCTGTTGCAACCTAAATGCCAAAACTGGACAAGGACCTGACAACTTCAGCACACAAGGGGACAAACACCTACCTGGAGGTGACAGCATTCCCTCCCCCATATGCTCCCCTAGATACAGCATAGAGAGACAACATAACCAACAAAAACGGGTCAAAACTCTTGCAGCTCTGTCGGACACTGGGTATGTACAGTACATAGACACTGGGAGGCTTTGAGGGGGCTCTTACAGTAGGTACACGTATAGCTAATATCTTGGCAGTAGTACTGTAAACAACTTTATCACTAACCTCAACCCAGAGTCTCTTAGAGCGTTCACAGTCAGCTCACTGACACCCCTATCAGATCACATCAAAATCACAGTCTACTTGAAAAGAGCTATGCTCAATCCTGAGGCATCAAATTCAAAGGAACTGAATAATATTAAGAAATGCTAGATGGAAGGAAAGTAGTGTGGAAATCTACCCAAAAATTATTATGCAGCAACAAATGAATTCCCTCTCGACAATTTCATTTTATTGGTCACATACACATGGTTAGCAGATGTTATTGCGAATGTAGCAAAATGCTTATGCATCTTGATCTGACAGTGCAGCAGTATCTAACAGGTAATACCTAACAAATTCCACAACAAAACCGAATACACACAATCTACTAAAGGAAAGGCATGAGAATATATAAGCATAAAATATATGGATGAGCAGTGACAGAGCGGCTAAGATGCAATAGATAGTGAAGGATACAGAATACAGTATATACAGTGCCTTGCGAAAGTATTCGGCCCCCTTGAACTTTGCGACCTTTTGCCACATTTCAGGCTTCAAACATAAAGATATAAAACTGTATTTTTTTGTGAAGAATCAACAACAAGTGGGACACAATCATGAAGTGGAACGACATTTATTGGATATTTCAAACTTTTTTAACAAATCAAAAACTGAAAAATTGGGCGTGCAAAATTATTCAGCCCCCTTAAGTTAATACTTTGTAGCGCCACCTTTTGCTGCGATTACAGCTGTAAGTCGCTTGGGGTATGTCTCTATCAGTTTTGCACATCGAGAGACTGAAATTTTTTCCCATTCCTCCTTGCAAAACAGCTCGAGCTCAGTGAGGTTGGATGGAGAGCATTTGTGAACAGCACTTTTCAGTTCTTTCCACAGATTCTCGATTGGATTCAGGTCTGGACTTTGACTTGGCCATTCTAACACCTGGATATGTTTATTTTTGAACCATTCCATTGTAGATTTTGCCTTATGTTTTGGATCATTGTCTTGTTGGAAGACAAATCTTCGTCCCAGTCTCAGGTCTTTTGCAGACTCCATCAGGTTTTCTTCCAGAATGGTCCTGTATTTGGCTCCATCCATCTTCCCATCAATTTTAACCATCTTCCCTGTCCCTGCTGAAGAAAAGCAGGCCCAAACCATGATGCTGCCACCACCATGTTTGACAGTGGGGATGGTGTGTTCAGCTGTGTTGCTTTTACGCCAAACATAACGTTTTGCATTGTTGCCAAAAAGTTAAATTTTGGTTTCATCTGACCAGAGCACCTTCTTCCACATGTTTGGTGTGTCTCCCAGGTGGCTTGTGCCAAACTTTAACCGACACTTTTTATGGATATCTTTAAGAAATGGCTTTCTTGCCACTCTTCCATAAAGGCCAGATTTGTGCAATATACGACTGATTGTTGTCCTATGGACAGAGTCTCCCACCTCAGCTGTAGATCTCTGCAGTTCATCCAGAGTGATCATGGGCCTCTTGGCTGCATCTCTGATCGGTCTTCTCCTTGTATGAGCAGAAAGTTTAGATGGACAGCCAGGTCTTGGTAGATTTGCAGTGGTCTGATACTCCTTCCATTTCAATATTATCGCTTGCACAGTGCTCCTTGGGATGTTTAAAGCTTGGGAAATCTTTTTGTATCCAAATCCGGCTTTAAACTTCTTCACAACAGTATCTCGGACCTGCCTGGTGTGTTCCTTGTTCTTCATGATGCTCTCTGCGCTTTTTAACGGACCTCTGAGACTATCACAGTGCAGGTGCATTTATACGGAGACTTGATTACACACAGGTGGATTGTATTTATCATCATTAGTCATTTAGGTCAACATTGGATCATTCAGAGATCCTCACTGAACTTCTGGAGAGAGTTTGCTGCACTGAAAGTAAAGGGGCTGAATAATTTTGCACGCCCAATTTTTCAGTTTTTGATTTGTTAAAAAAGTTTGAAATATCCAATAAATGTCGTTCCACTTCATGATTGTGTCCCACTTGTTGTTGATTCTTCACAAAAAAATACAGTTTTATATCTTTATGTTTGAAGCCTGAAATGTGGCAAAAGGTCGCAAAGTTCAAGGGGGCCGAATACTTTCGCAAGGCACTGTACATATGAGATGAGTAATGTGAGATATGTAAACATTCTTAAAGTGGCATTATTAAAGTGACTAATGTTCCATTTATTAAAGTGGCTTAAGATATCAAATCTGTAGGAAGGCAGCCACTCTCTGTGCTAGTGGTGGCTGTTTAACAATCTGATAGCTTTGAGATAGAAGTTGTTTTTCAATCACTCTGTCCCTGCTTTGATGCACCTGTACTAACCTCGCCTTCTGTATGGAAGCGGGGTGAACAGGCAGTGGCTCGGGTGGTTATTGTCCTTGATAATCTTTTTTGTCTTCCTGTGACATCAGGTGTTGTAGATGTCCTGGAGGGCAGGTATCATGCATTGGGCAGACCTCACCACCCTCTGGAGAGCCCTGAGGTTGTGGGTGGTGCAGTTACCGTATCAGGCGGTGATACAGCCCGACATGATGCTCTCAATTGTGCACCTGTAAAAGTTAATGAGGATTTTTGGTGACATGCCACATTTTTTCAGCCTCCTGAGGTTGAAGGGGCATTTTTGCAACTTCTTCACCACACTGTCTGTGTGCGTGGACCATTTCAGTTTGTCGGTGATATGTACACTGAGGAACTTAAAACTTTCCATCTTCTCAACTGCTGTCTCGTCGATGTGGATATACATGTTATACATTGGTTAAAATATTAACTTCTTGTTAATCCAGCCGCTTTGTCAGATTTCAAAAAGTCTTTACGGCGAAAGCATAACATGCAATTATATGAGGACAGCGCCCCGTTTACAAAAGCATTCAAATATTTTCCAACCAAGCAGAGGAGTCATGAAAGTCAGAAATAGCAATAAAATAAATCACTTACCTTTGAAGATCTTCATCTGGTTGCAATCACAAGGGTCCCAGCTAAATAACAAATGGTCCTTTTTGTTCGATAGTCCTTCTTTATATCCCAAAAACTAAGTTTTGTTGGCGCGTTTTGTTCAGTAATCCACTGGGAAAAGGCGGTCAAAACATGCAGACGAATACATAATTAATAGTATGGGTAAATTTAGTTGAAACATGTCAAACGAATGTTTATAACTAATCCTCAGGGTGTCAATTATCTAAAAAATAGATAATTTTTCAACCGGACAATAGCGTATTCAATAGAAAGGAAAAAGAACGAAGAGCGCGCAAATCAGTACTGCATATATCCATAGACCCCTGACCAAAAGGTATTTTTCTTTGTTGTTTTTCAGAAAACATGCCTGAAACCATGTCTAAAAACTGATGACATCTAGTGGAAGCCATAAGAACTGCAATCTGGGCCCTAACCCATTACATAGTCAATAGGCTTTCAGTGGAAAACCACTCACAAATATTCAATTTCCTGGATGGATTTTCCTCGGGTTTTCAACTGCCATATCAGTTTCGTTATACTCACATACATTATTGTAACAGTTTTAGAACCTTCAGAGGGCCATCTTGTAGCTATCCAAATCTATCAATCATATGCATATCCTAGATTCTGGGCCTGAGAAACAGGCAGTTTTTTTGGCACGCTTGTCAACCAGACGTCAAAATACTGCACCCTAGCCCAAAGAAGTTAAGCCCCACCTTCTTCAACATATACAGGTGAAGTCTGAAGTTTATATACACCTTAGCCAAATACATTTTCACTCAGTTTTTCACAATTCCTGACATTTAATCCAAGTAAAATTGGAAATGTATTTATTTCATCACATTCCAAGTGGGTCAGAAGTTTACAAATACACAATTCGTATTTGGTAGCATTGCCTTTAAATGTTTAACTTAGGTCAAACGTAACGGGGAGCCTTCCACACGCTTTCCACAATAAGTTGGGTAAATTTTGGCCAATTCATCTTGACAGAGCTGGTGTAACTGAATCAGGTTTGTAGGCCTCCTTGCACGCACACACTTTTTCAGTTCTGCTCACACATTTTCTATGAGGTCAGGGCTTTCTCATGGCCACTCCAATATCTTGACTTTGATGTCCTTAAATCATTTTTCCACAACTTTGGAAGTATGCTTGTGGTCATTGTCCATTTGGAAGACCCATTTGAGCACAAGCTTTAACTTCCTGACTGATGTCTTGAGATGTTTCTTCAATATACCACACAATTGTCCTATCTCATGATGCCATCTATTTTGTGAAGTGCACCAGTCCCTCCTGCAGCAAAGCACCCCCACAACATGATGCTGCCACCCCCGTGCTTCACGGTTGGGATGATGTTCTTCGGCTTGCAAGCCTCCCCATTTTTTCTCCAAACATAACGATGGTCATTATGGCCAAACAGTTTCATCAGACCAGAAGATGATTTTTGTCCCCATGTGAACTTACGAAAAAGTATGATCTTTGTCCCCATGTGCAGTTGCATACCGTATTCTGGCTTTTTATAGTGGTTTTGGAGCAGTGGCTTCTTCCTTGCTGAGCGGCCATTCAGGTTATGTCGATATAGGACTCGTTTTACTGTGGATATGTATACCTTTGTACCTGTTTCCTCCAGCATCTTCACAAGGTCCTTTGATGTTGTTCTGGGATTGATTTGCACTTTTCGCACCAAAGTAGGTCCATCTCTAGGAGACAGAACGTGTTTCCTTCCTGAGCGGTATGACGGCTGTGTGGTCCCATGGTGTTTATACTTGCGTACTATTGTTTGGATGACCAGCACGGGAGCCGAGGTAAAAAGAGCCCTCAGGTGACCAAAAGCCCTGTCCGCCTCAGCCGACCACTGCAAACGTACCGGGCTCCCCTTCAGCAGTGAGGTAATGGGAGCCACTACCTGACCAAAACCCTGGATAAACCTCCGGTAGTAATTGGCAAACCCTAGGAACCGCTGCACTTCCTTTACCGTGGTGGGAGTCGGCCAATTACGCACTGCTGAAATGCGGTCACTCTCCATCTCCACCCCTGAGGTGGAAATGCGGTACCCTAGGAAGGAGACGGACTGCTGGAAGAACTGGCATTTCTCAGTCTTGACGTACAGGTCATGCCCCAACAGTCGACCAAGCGCCCTGCGCACCAGGGAGACATGCTCGGCGCGTGTAGCGAGTATATCAGAATGTCATCAATATACACCACTGCACCCTGCCCGTGCAGGTCCCTGAAAATCCTGTCTACAAAGGCTTGGAAGACTGATGGAGCATTCATCAACCTGTATGGCATGACGAGGTACTCAATGCCGTCTTCCACTCGTCTCCTTCCCGGATACGCACCAGGTTGTAAGCGCTCCTGAGATCTAATTTGGTGAAGAAGTGCATTGACTCAATGCTGTGGCGATGAGTGGCAGCGGGTAACTGTATCTCACCTTGATCTGGTTGAGACCTCGATCATCAATACACGGGCACAGACCTCCCTCCTTCTTCTTCACAAAAAATAAACTCAAGGAGGCGGGTGAAGTGGAGGACCGAATGTACCCCTGACGCAGGGATTCGGAGATATATGTTTCCATAGCCACCGTCTCCGCCTGTGACAGGGGATACACGTGACTCTTGGGAAGTTCAGCGTCTACCAGGAGATTTATCGCACAATTCCCCCGTCGATGGGGTGGTAATTGAGTTGCCTTCTTTTTGGAGAAGGCGAGAGCCAAATCGACATGTTTGGGGGGAATACGCACGGTGGAGACCTGGTCTGGACTTTCCACCGTAGTAGCACCAACCGAAACCCCTAAACACCTCCCTGAGCACTCTCGCGACCACCACGTGAGAGCCCTCTGTTGCCATGAAATGCTGGGGTCATGACGAGCTAACCAAGTAAGGCCTAGTACCACGGGAAACGCGGGAGAGTCAATGTGGAAGAGACTGATTCTCTCCTCGTGACCCCCCTGCGTCACCATGCCCAGGGGAATGGTAGCCTCCTTAATTAAGCTGGACCCTAATGGTCGACTATCCAGAGCGTGAACTGGGAAAGGCCTAGCCACTGGAACAATAGGGATCCCTAACCTCTGGGCGAATGCTCTGTCAATAAAATTCCCAGCCGTGCCTGAATCGATGAGCGCCTTATGCTGGGAATGCGGGGAAAACTCAGGAAAATAAACATGCAAAACCAGGTGTACAACAGGGGTCTTTGGATGAGAGTGGTGCATGCTCACCTGGGGCGACGGCAGAGAACTCTGCCTGCTGCCTCGACCCCTAGAGGAACCAACATGGCACCGACCAGCAGTGTGACCTCTGCGGCCACAGATGGTACACATGAAAGCCCCTCCTCCGGCCTCCCTGAGCGCAGCACCTCCCAGCTCCATAGGCAGATAGAATTCCTCTCTGGACGTCCGCGGGTGACCAGCAGGTTATCCAACCGAATGGACATGTCCACCAGCTGGTCGAAGGTAAGAGTGTATCCCTGCAGTACAACAACCAATGGACATCCTAGTACAGGCTGCAACGGAAGTGGTCGATAAGGGCCCTGTTGTTCCATCCCGCTCTGGCGGCCAGGGTCCGAAATTCCAGGGCGAATTCCTGGGCGCTCCTCGTCCCCTCTAGACGTTCACCCGCCGCTCAACCCTTGGGCGGGTGGTCGAACACTGCCCGGAATCGGCGGGTGAACTCCGGGAAGTCCTCCAACACCGCATCTCCTTCTCCCCACACGGCGTTGGCCCACTCCAGAGCTTTCCCTGAGAGGCACGAGACGAGGGCGGACACCCTCTCCCTTCCCGAGGGAGCCGGGTAAACAGTGCACCTGGACGCGCTCCTCGACTCTGCTACCATAGGTACCTGCTCCTGCTGACTCCATGTGCTGGTGTGGGATTCTGTTAGGTATGCGTAAATGGCTGTAAGGGAGTCAGACGCAGGAGAGCAGATATTGGGTAGCAAACGGAGCCTTTATTTTGGCGAACCAAAAACACACGGCACAACGAACAGGAAATACAATATGGGTTGACATAGCCCCGCGTAACCAGCCTAACGTGCGCATACATGAAACAATAAACAATCCCACACAAAGACATGGGGGGAACAAAGGGTTAAATACACAGCAAGTGATTGAGGGGATTGAAACAAAGGTGTAAGGAAAACAAGACAAAACAAATGGAAAATTAAAAGTGGATCGATGATGGCTAGAAGAACGGCAACGCGGACCACCGAGCGCCGCCGAACAAGGAGAGGACCCGACTTCGGCGGAAGTTGTGACAACTGTTGCCCTAGAGCACACAACAAACTATACATACCTCGGCCTAAACATGAGCGCCACAGGTAACTTCCACAAAGCTGTGAATGATCTGAGAGACAAGATAAGAAGGGCCTTCTATGCCATCAAAAGGAAAATAGAATGTGACATACCATAAGATCTGGCAAAAAATTATTTAATCAGTTATAAAACCCATTGACATTTACAATTGTGAGGTCTGGGTTCCGCTCACCAACCAAGAATTCATAAAGTGGGACAAACACCATATTGATAATCTGCATGCAGAATTCTGCAAAAATATACTCAGAGTAGAATGTAAAACACCAAATAATGCATGCAGAGCAGAATTAGGCCAATACCCGCTAATTATCATAATCCAGAAAAGAGACGTTACATTTTACAACCACCTAAAAGGAAGCAATTCCATAACAAAGCCCTTTTCTACAGAGAAATTAACATGGAGAAGAGCCCCTTAAGCAAGCTGGTTCTGGGGCTCTGTTCACAAACACAAACAGTCCCCACAGAGTTCCAGGACAGCAACACAATTAGATCCAACCAAATCATGAGAAAACAAAATATAATTACTTGTCACATTGGAAATAATTCACAAAAAACCCCAGTGCAAACTAGAATGCTATTTGGTCCTAAACAGAGTGTGGCAGAATACCTGACCACTGTGACTGACCCAAAATGAAGGAAATCTTTGACTATGTACAGACTCAGTGAGCATAGCCGTGCTATTGAGAAAGGCCGTCGAAGGCATACCTGGAGGAGAGAGAGAGGGAGGAAAGAGAGAGAGCGGGATTGTGAAGAGAGAGAGAGAGGCAGAGAGAGAAAGAGGGGGTAGGAGAGAGAGGGGTAGGAGAGACAGAGGGAGGAGAGAGGGAGAGGGGGGAGGAGAGAGGGAGAGGGGGGAGGAGATAGAGAGGGAGGGAGGAGAGAGAGGGTGAGAGGGAGACTGATAATATCACATACTGTAACAGTCACACTCTCACACTGAGCAGAGATCAATGAGAAAACAGAATAATAACAGCACCTACTCCACTCAATAAGATTGACTGTTCCTACCAACAGTGTACTGCATGTGTGGAGTGTGTGTAGCAGGTAGTACTGTACGTGTGGTAGGAATAGTATGTGTACCAAGTAGTACTCTACGTTTGGTAGGAATAGTATGTGTAGCAGGTAGTACTCTACGTGTGGTAGGAAGTGTGTGTGTAGCTAGTCGTTTATGTCAGCTAGAGTGTGTTGGCATTCTGATCAACACAACATCCAGCTTGAGTTAACACACCTAGACACCTGAGTTAACACATCCAGACACCTGAGGGGACAGACAGACACCTGAGGGGACAGACAGACAGCTGAGGGGACAGACATACAGCTGAGGGGACAGACAGACATCTGAAGGGACAGACAGACAGCTGAGGGGACAGACAGACATCTGAGGAGACAGACAGACATCTGAATGGATAAACAAATGAGGGGACAGACAGATATCTGATGGGACAGACAGACATCTGAGGGGACATACAAACAGCTGAGGGGACAGACATATGAGGGGACATACAAACAGCTGAGGGGACAGACATCTGAGGGGACATACATACAGCTGAGGGGACAGACAGACATCTGAGGGGACAGACAGACATCTGAGGGGACATACATACAGCTGGGGGGACAGACAGACATATGAGGGGACATACATACAGCTGAGGGGACAGACAGACATCTGAGGGGACGTACATACATACAGCTGAGGGGACAGTCAGACATCTGAGTGGACAGACAGACAGCTGAGGGGACAGATACATCTGAGTGGACAGATAGTCAGCTGAGGGGACAGACAGACAGCTGAGGGGACATACATACAGCTGAGGGGACAGACAAACAGATGAGGGGACAGATAGACATCTGAGGGGACAGAAAGACATATGAGGTGACATACATACAGCTGAGGGGACAGACATACAGCTGAGGGGACATACATACAGCTGAGGGGACAGACAGACATCTGAGGGGACAGACAGACAGCTGAGGGGACAGACAGACATCTGAGGGGACATACATACAGCTGAGGGGACAAACAGACATCTGAGGGGACATACATACAGCTGAGGGGACAGACAGACACCTGAGGGGACAGACAGACATCTGAGGGGACATACATACAGCTGACGGGAAATCATCTGAACCTAATCATTAATTAGGGAGTTATTTAGTGTGTGTGTGTGTGTGTGTGTGTGTGTGTGTGTGTGTGTGTGTGTGTGTGTGTGTGTGTGTGTGTGTGTGTGTGTGTGTGTGTGTGTGTGTGTGTGTGTGTGTGTGTGTGTGTGTGTGTGTGTGTGTGTGTGTGTGCGTGCGTGCGGTCGTGCATGTGTGTGTTCTTGTGTGTAACAATGTGGTGTGTGAGGTGAGGGAGTGGACCATCCATCTTGCCAGTGATGAACAAGTCCCCAAAGACCTCTGTACCTTACACATTTAGCTCCATGGATTTGTCTTATCAAACGCTGTGGCTGGCTGACTGACACTTATCAGACCAATGACAACTGTAGGGGGTTCCACTCCTTCAAACTATCTGAAAAACATCCTTTCAACAATACTGCTTTAGCCCTACCCATTACAGAATGTCTGCTATAACAACAGAAGTGGGGACTCAGACAATGATGACTTTATATACTGTATACAGCAGTTAGACAGACATATTTCAAAAGGCAGAAAATTGCATCAAGAAAGAAAACAGAGAGAAATGAGCAGTCGAAGCAAATCTTCACGGATTAAGTTTCACATTTTCATTCCATCTGTTGAAAGGCGTAAAAGACACACATAGACACACACACAGCCTCTTCTTATCCATAGAGCTGTTTCCTGTTAGGTCGTGACCAGGATTTCTCTATTGAATTACTGTTGGAAAACCAAAACACTTAGTCTGCTATGATCGTGCATTGCGGAGAGAGGGGACATAAAATCCATATTCTATTGTCCCAGAGAGGATTGATCTATACTCTGAATTTCAAAGACACACAGACGGACGGACACTAGAAGAACTCTGGCATTAGAGGGCTCACCCTAGGGTACAGAACCAGATTTCATCAAATAATATTTCATCAAAATTATGGAAATAATTTATTTTGAGGGGTCATGACCTTGAACAAAACAATGTTCCAGAACACTATGACTTATTTGATTGTGGGTTACACAGTGGTGTCGATAATAACAATAACCAGACATTCTCTTACACACAGAAAAGGGGAGGAAGGAACTGGGCCTGTTTGACAGTTCACACCTTGTTGTAAATTACAGAAGAAGGGGTCTTCTTTCTCCCTCTTTAGTATCCAACAAAGTTTCACAAACAGTTCTCTCTCTTAAACCTTGACATGGACAAAAGTGGAAAATGGAACAACAATTCAAGAATGTGAGGAATGGTCAGTGGGGAGCTATGGAAAGCAAATGTAATATTGCTTTTCATTTTATGATGTCACTAAAAACTGCATGGATGAAATACTGTAACTTGGAAAGTATATCCCCTTTATTTTTAAGTTTCCATCCAATACGTTGTGCATATAATATTACAAATGATGAAAGTATTTTTGTTAAGATATGCATGTGATTTTAGGAGGTATAAGATAATATATTTGTTGTTGGGTAAAATACCATATGGCTTCAGTCTACTAGGGACCTTTGTCTCATGTATTAAGTGTGTATGTGTCACACCCTGATCCGTTTCACCGGTCTTGTCTCCACCCCCCACCAGGTGTCTCCCATTTGTTCCCGTTATTCCCTGTGTATTTAAACCGGTGTCTTCTGTCTGTCTGTTGCCAGTGCGTCTTGTCTTGTTAAGTCAACCAGCGTGCTCCTTTTCCGTGCTCCTGTTTTTCCTAGTCTTTGTTTTTCTAGTCCCCCTGATTCTTTGCCTATCCTGACACTGTACCCACATGCCTGACCATTCAGCCTGACCTAACCTCAAGCCTGCCTGCAGCCCTGTACCTTCTGTCCTTTCTAATTTGTTGGTTGGGGCTCGTAAGTAACTATTTCATTGTAAGTTCTGCAACTGTTGAATTCGGAGCATTTGACTAATAACATTTAATTTGATTTGACCTGATTCTTGCCTGCACCTTCTTTTTCAATAAATATCAGAGACTCGAACCATCTGCCTCCGGTGTCTGCATTGGCATCTCGCCTTGTCATTATAGTATGAACTGGCCATGTGTCACGATCGTCGATAGGAACGGACCAAGGCGCAGCGTGAACGGACCAAGGCGCAGCACATACTTTATCACACCGTGAAACTACAAAAACAATCAACATAACAACGAACGTGAAAGCCATGGTGCAACATGCACACACACAAAACAATATCCCACAAAACAGGTGGGAACAAAGGACAACTGAAGTATGATCCCCAATTAGAGACAACGATAATCAGCTGCCTCTAATTGGGAACCATACACAAAAACAAATATAGAAATACAAATACTAGAAAATGCCCCTAGTCACGCCCTGACCTAAAACCCAGAGGGCTCTCTATGGTCAGGGCGTGAAAGTACCCCCCCATCATTCCCCACCAAAGGTGCAAACTCTGGCCGCAAAACCTGAAACCAGATGGGGAGGGTTAGGGGGGTGACTAGTGTCGGTGGCGGCTCCAGTGCGGGTCTTAACACCTGTTTTTTAACTTGTTATCAGTATAAAAGACGCCTGTCCACAACCTCAAACAGTCACACTCCAAAACTCCACTTTGGCCAAGACCAAAGAGCTGTCAAAGGACACCAGAAACAAAATTGTAGACCTGCACCAGGCTGGGAAGACTGAATCTGCAATAGGTAAGCAGCTTGGGTTGAAGAAATCAACTGTGGGAGCAATTATTAGGAAATGGAAGACATACAAGACCACTGATAATCTCCCTCGATCTGGGGCTCTACGCAAGAATCCCAGAACCACACGGGGGGACCTAGTGAATGACCTGCAGAGAGCTGGGACCAAAGTAACAAAGCCTACCATCAGTAACACACTACGCCGCCAGGGACTCAAATCCTGCAGTTCCAGACGTGTCCCCCTGCTTAAGCCAGTACATGTCCAAGCCCATCTGAAGTTTGCTAGAGGGCATTTGGATGATCCAGAAGAAGATTGGGAGAATGTCATATGGTCAGATGAAACCAAAATATAACTTTTTGGTAAAAACTCAACTCGTCGTGTTTGGAGGACAAAGAATGCTGAGTTGCATCCAAAGAACACCATACCTACTGTGAAGCATGGGGGTGGAAACATCATGCTTTGGGGCTGTTTTTCTGCAAAGGGACCAGGAAGACTGATCCGTGTAAAGGAAAGACTGAATGGGGCCATGTATCGTGAGATTTTGAGTGAAAACCTCCTTTCATCAGCAAGGGCATTGAAGATGAAACGTGGCTGGGTCTTTCAGCATGACAATGATCCCAAACACACCGCCCGGGCAACGAAGGAGTGGCTTCGTAAGAAGCATTTCAAGGTCCTGGAGTGGCCTAGCCAGTCTCCAGATCTCAACCCCATAGAAAATCTTTGGAGGGAGTTGAAAGTCCGTGTTCCCCAGAAACAGCCCCAAAACATCACTGCTCTAGAGGAAATCTGCATGGAGGAATGGGCCAAAATACCAGCAACAGTGTGTGAAAACCTTGTGAAGACTTACAGAAAACGTTTGACCTCTGTCATTGCCAACAAAGGGTATATAACAAAGTATTGAGATAAACTTTTGTTATTGACCAAATACTTATTTTCCACCATAATTTGCAAAAAAAGTCATTAAAAATCCTACAATGTGATTTTCTGGATTTCTTTTTCTCATTTTGTCTGTCATAGTTGAAGTGTACCTATGATGAATTACAGGCCTCTATCATCTTTTTAAGTGGGAGAACTTGCACAATAAACTAAATACTAAATACTTTTTTTGCCCCACTGTACATCTAAGAACATACAAAGCAGCACAGATAACTCTTAAAGTAGACAAGACACTTGACAGAGAATTGATACAGGATAGACCTGAACGGACGCCCAAGGGAGAATTGGATATGTGGAGAATGAAAGGGGCGCTACAACATGATAATGTCAGACATAAGGATAATTTACTAATCTTACCTAAGTCATTGTTTAGAGATGCGGCAAGGTTTTTACCTGGGCGGAGCCAGGTTTCAAAGGGGGGGATGGGTAGTTGTGGCCTAGGATAGAACGGGGCCTAGGGGGGCCTAGGATAGGACACTTTGTGGCCTATTGGATAATAAACAAATGTTAAAAATACAAAAAATTCTAGCTAACAAGTAGGCATAAAAGTTGAACATATAATCAGATAGAATAAATTAGAAACTGTTTGGTAAGCAAACCTGTATGTCCAAGATGATGAGAATGAGAATGAGAATAGCTGAAAGAGCTACCTGGGTTCATATCACACACTGCAAAAGGGTAAGACACACTGACACTGTAGAACAATCACAGTGTTAGAGAGGAGAACTGAAACCAATAGGTTTCAGGGGTCATCTCTCTAATGAAGATTCCCTGATCCAGTCTTTTCCCCACTGTGAGGGTTCATAGAAGTGAGTCTGGGCTGGCCTCTGGCTGATGATATGTTCTCTGGGAGGGGGTGGAGCTTTACAGGAGTGCAGATTGGTCTGAGCCAAGGGCCGGTGAGGATAGTGCAGACGAAAGATCTTAAGGAAGTGATTGAGGTGGAAACGGGTTATGGGGATTCTAGAATGGATTCAGTATAAAGCCAGATCAGTAGCGAAAGAAGAATGTTAGGCCTGCGCCACAGCAAAACCTCCATTTGATGGAATTGATGCACCCAGGGGAATGGCCTGTATGGTAAAGCTGTTCATGAGGGCAGGGAAGACAGACAGTGACAGTTGCATTGGTCTGCATTATCTATATCCCCATGTGCCCATTACATCCAGACTTCCCCCTTTCACAGTTACAGGAGGACAGTATTATTGTATGGCTCGCTACATCACACACGGATGGGACGTAGGGTAAGTAAGAACATGCAATAGGACAGAGAATGTTACAACCGACAAGACAATGAGGGACTTGACTGGCAGATGAAGAGGCCTGGAGTGGATGTCTGGTGATTTGTGGGGGTGTGAGACTGTGACCTAACCTGCCTACCAATTGGACCGGTAGTTGTGCACTAGTGCAGGTAGGCATGCTCAACACCCTTACCCAGCGCCAGGTCGAAGAGAGAGAAGGAGTGCTCCGTTAGGATATTTTGACCCTAGAGTTTACATTGATAGCATTGGAGTTCCAAAGGGGTTACCTGTTGAGTTCTGGGTTGGAATCAAGCATCTTATGGTGATAACAGCTGCAACTAGGTTGATGGGAATAGCCTTGGATATGTTACTGGCTGAAAAGGGTGGGGGGAGGTTCGTCCCAGAATGACACAGCTCCAGACGGATCAGTGACCAAGGCCCTGGCAGAGAACTCTGGGGTAGATAATGCTCTAAGAAATTGGTTTGATAGTGTGTTTGGGAAATTAATAAACGTCATGATCACTGTGTTTTGGTTAACTTTCACCTGTGTGACTGTTAGTTTTGTGCGGATGATTCCAGTGTGAAAGGTTCTCATTTCCAGAACTCTGGAGAAATCCATGACACAACAGATGGTGAGATACGGGCCGATTCCAAGCTCTGACCAGTGGAATGATGAATACATGACTCTAGACCTAGCCGATGGATCTGGCTCCTTCACATACGAGGAGCCTGTGTTATATGAAACCATTTCTAATGTTTAGTTTTTTTCTTGTTTTGATGTTTAGACTGTTTCTTTGATGAAGCTTTTAATGAAAATCCTGATAAGAAGAGTCTGATATAGGCCTAGAACAGTCAATGTAAATACATATACTGGTCTTTGCTAGGTTGAATTTGGAGAACTAGAAATAGTTTTAATAAAAATAGATGTGTGCTTTTTAATATTTTTATAAATATAGATGTGTGCTTTTTAACATTCTAATAAAAATAAAGGTGTGATTGGATGTATAATATTTAGTCATAGGGTGGATATGTTATGGTATTTTTATGAATAACGACTAAATGATGTATACATTTAAATTAGAACTATAACTAAACAGAGTACTACTCTGTTACTGTATGAATGTATGAATCTTATTATAATCATCATTCTGAATCGGTTGGTTAATGAATTGGTTAATGAACACATAAGAACTAAATTCATCTAACAGTTACATTTAGACAACAGACAGTGAATCAAAGTGAAAGGAAGCAAGATCTCATCTCAGCGTCTTCCTCAGAGGTTATTCCACCTTTACACAACACATCAGTAACTGGTTGAACAAACTTAATAATCCTGTTTCAAATGGACCCTCTTTTCCCAGGGGAAAGTGATTAAGATCACTTCATTGGTCAACTGCACACAACCTGACTTCCTCTTTTAGCCCTGTAGTAAATTAAAACTGTAGTATATACTATAGTAATTAATGTAGTGTTTTTGCGGTCTGTAGGATACGCTATAGTGTTTTTGTAAAAAAGTGTTGTTTTTGCAGACTGTAGTGTTTTTAAGGACATTACTGTAGTATTTACTACAGTACTTTTGTTGTGGATAATACTGTAAATACCATAATATTCTACAGTATGCTTCAACATTCTATAGTAAGTACTACACATGATTGAAGGATACTACCATGTGTATTATAGTATTCTACAATATACTATAGTTTACCATATAATTCTAAACTAAGTACTATAGTATTCTATAGTAAACTGTAGTATTTTTTTAATTTGGCTACATGCACACTATACAGGCCTATACACACACACTCACGTGTCAAACAGAGAAGCTATGTGACTAGGGCCCGAGTGTTGACTGAAAAGTATATCAACCAACCAGGATCCAAGATGGTCCGACTCAGGTCTGATTACAGGGTTTCATAAGACTGATACATCTCAGTCCTACTTTATGCATTCCACTGACTAAGAAATTACAGACTTATATAATGGACGTCATTGGTGAAAGAGAAATGTACAGTAACCCCTCCATGTTTCAGTCCATTGTCTTCTGTTTGGTGCCTAATGAAAAGGCCCTTGGTAAAGGGTGCAGAGAGGAGTGTGAGCTGGGGCAGGCAGCAGAGACCCTGATCACTCCTCCGGGCTTCCAGGTGATTTCTGTTCCTCTTCATTCCAGCTCACTAATGACCACAACTAGAGATGGAATCACTCAGTGGAACAACATCTTTAGACATGTATAAAGGCCGGCTTCCTTTCTCAGTTTCACTCTTTCTACTGCATCTTAATGGACCCTCAGCTCTCAGAATAAAATACACGTTGACAAATATAAGTAGAAGAAGTTACTACATTAAGATGGCAGCCCGATGTTCAAAAGTAATATTATGAACCATCCAAGTTTAGTGGCAAGCCGGTAAAGTGTGTGTAACTGTAAGTGGGGACATGTAGGATGGCTGAGAGGACTGGCTTAGCTTGGCACTGGTATCCATGGAATCACTGTAGTCCGTGGTGACAGCCAGGTTTCCATTGGCGATGGTGGTGACAGCACTCACGCACACCAGTATACATTTGAAGCACAGAAACACACACCTGGACACACACAAACACAATCAGTATCTCTCCCCCTCCCTTACAGGTTCTCTTTCAGTATATCTCTGACAAATGCACACTTCCATGCTTACAGACACACATCTTGAGCCAGATCCTTTGACTTATCAGGCTGCCACTTTTGTGTAAAAATAGGCTTCAATCAAAACCCAGGAACCACTCAACCTGCTTTCCTGTACAGTGTATTTTATGGAGAGTGTTGATAATGTTACTGCAGAAAGAGGCCAATAGCAGCTTTTATGCTACTGAGCCGTGTATTGAAAGAGAGAGAGACAGAGAGAGAGAGAGAGAGAAAGAGGAGGGGGAGGAGGAGGGTCTGATAAGAGGAGAGAAGGGTCTGATTGGAGGAGAGGAGGGTCTGATAAAAGGGGAGAAGGGTCAACTAGGAGTAGAGGAGGAGCTGATAAGAGGAGAGCAGGGTCTGATAAGTGGGGAGAAGGATCTGATAAGAGGAGAGAAGGGTCAGCTAGGAGTAGAGGAGGGGCTGATAAGAGGAGAGGAAGGTCTGATACGAGGAGGGTCTGATAAGAGGAGAGAAGGGTCTGATTAGAGGAGAGAAGGGTCAGCTAGGAGTAGAGGAGGGGCTGATAAGAGGAGAGGAGGGTTTGATAGGAGGAGAGAAAGGTCTGATAGTAGGGGAAAAGATTCTGATAAGAGGAGTGTCTAATTGAAGGAGAGAAGGGTCTGATGACAGGAATGTCTGATAAGAGGAGAGGAGGGTCTGATAAGAGGGGAGAAGGGTCAGCTAGGAGTAGAGGAGGGGCTGATAAGAGGAGAGGAGGGTCTGATCAGAGGAGAGCAGGGTCTGATAAGTGGGGAGAAGGGTCTGATAAGAGGAGAGAAGGGTCAGCTAGGAGTAGAGGAGGGGCTGATAAGAGGAGAGGAGGGTCTGATAGGAGGAGGGTCTGATAAGAGGAGAGAAGGGTCTGATTAGAGGAGAGGAGGGTCTGATAAGAGGGGAGAAGGGTCAGCTAGGAGTAGAGGAGGGGCTGATAAGAGGAGAGGAGGGTCTGATCAGAGGAGAGCAGGGTCTGATAAGTGGGGAGAAGGGTCTGATAAGAGGAGAGAAGGGTCAGCTAGGAGTAGAGGAGGGGCTGATAAGAGGAGAGGAGGGTCTGATAGGAGGAGGGTCTGATAAGAGGAGAGGAGGGTCTGATTAGAGGAGAGGAGGGTCTGATTAGAGGAGAGAAGGGTCTGGAAAGAGGAGAGGAGGGTCGGATAAGAAGAGGGTCTGATAAGAAGAGTGGAAGGTCTGATTAGAGTATAGAAGGGTCAGCTAGGAGTAGAGGAGGGGCTGATAAGAGGAGAGGAAGGTCTGATACGAGGAGGGTCTGATAAGAGGAGAGAAGGGTCTGATTAGAGGAGAGAAGGGTCAGCTAGGAGTAGAGGAGGGGCTGATAAGAGGAGAGGAGGGTTTGATAAGAGGAGAGGAGGGTCTGATAAGGGGAGAAAGGGTCTGATAAGAGGAGAAAAGGGTCTGATATAAGGAGTGAAGGGTCTGATAAGGAGGGTCTGGTAAGAGGAGAGAAGGGTCTGATAGTAGGAGAGGGGGGTCTGATAAGAGGAGAGGAGGGTCTGGTAGGAGGAGAGAAAGGTCTGATAGTATGAGAGGGGGGTCTGATAAGAGGAGAGGAGGGTCTGATAAGGGGAGAAAGGGTCTGATAAGAGGAGAGGAGGGTCTGATAAGAGGAGAGGAGGGTCTGATAAGAGGAAAGGAGGGTCTGATAAGGGGAGAAAGGGTCTGGTGAGAGGGAAGGATGGTCTGATAAGAGGAGAGTCTGATAAGAGGAAAGGAGGGTCTGATAAGGGGAGAAGGGTCCGATAAGAGGAAAGGAGGGTCTGATAAGAGGAGAGGAGGGTCTGATAGGGGGAGAAAGGGTCTGATAAGAGGAGAACAGGGTCTGATATAAGAAGTGAAGGGTCTGAGATGAGGAGGGTCTGATAAGGAGGGTCTGGTAAGAGGAGAGAAGGGTCTGATAGTAGGAGAGGGGGGTCTGATAAGAGGAGAGGAGGGTCTGATAAGGGGAGAAAGGGTCTGATAAGAGAAGAGGAGGGTCTAATAAGAGGAGAAACGGTTTGATAAGAGCAGAGGAGGGTCTGATAAGAGGAGCGAAGGGTCTGATAGATGTAATAGAAGGAGAGAGGGGTCTGATCAGAGGATAGGAGAGTCTGATAAGAGGAGATTACTGTCTGATAAGAGGAGGGTCTGATTAAAGGAGAGGAGTGTCTGATAAGAGGAGAGCGTCTGATAAGAGTGGAAAAGGGTCTGATAAGAGGAAAGGAGGGTCTGATAAGAGGAGAGAAGGGTCTGATAAGAGGAGAAAGGGTCCGATAAGAAGAGAGGATGGTCTGATAAGGGGAGAAAATGGTCTGATAAGAGGAGAAAATGGTCTGATAAGAGCAGAGGGTCTGATAAGAGGAGAAAAGGTCTGATAAGAGCAGAGGGTCTGATAAGAGGAGAAAAGGGTCCGATAGGAGGAGGGTCTGGTAGGTGGAGAGAAAGGTCTGATAGCAGGAGAAAAGTGTCCGATAAGAGGAGAGGAGGGTCTGATAAGAGGAGAGGAGGGTCTGATGAGAGGAAAGGAGGGTCTGATAAGGGGAGAAAGGGTCTGGTAAGAGGAGAGGAGGGTCTGATAAGAGGAAAGGAGGGTCTGATAAGGGGAGAAGGGTCCGATAAGAGGAAAGGAGGGTCTGATGAGAGGAGACGAGGGTCTGATAAGAGGAGAGGAGGGTCTGATAAGGGGAGAAAGGGTCTGGTAAGAGGAGAGGACGGTCTGATAAGAGGAGAGGAGGGTCTGATAAGGGGAGAAAGGGTCCGATAAGAGGAAAGGAGGGTCTGATAAGAGGAGAGGAGGGTCTGATAAGGGGAGAAAAGGGTCTGATAAGAGCAGAGGAGGGTCTGATAGGAGGAGAGGAGGGTCTGATAAGAGGAGAGGAGGGTCTGATAAGGGGGAAGAATAGTCTGATAAGAGGAGAAGAGGGTCTGATAAGAGGAAAGGAGGGTCTGATAAGGGGAGAAAGGGTCTGGTAAGAGGAGAGGAGGGTCTGATAAGAGGAAAGGAGGGTCTGATAAGGGGAAAATGGTCTGATAAGAGGAGAGGAGGGTCTGATAAGAGGAGAGGAGGGTCTGATAAGAGGAAAGGAGGGTCTGATAAGGGGAGAAAGGGTCTGGTAAGAGGAGAGGAGGGTCTGATAAGAGGAAAGGAGGTTCTGATAAGGGGAGAAGGGTCCGATAAGAGGAAAGGAGGGTCTGATAAGAGGAGAGGAGGGTCTGATAAGAGGAGAGGAGGGTCTGATGAGAGGAAAGGAGGGTCTGATAAGGGGAGAAAGGGTCTGGTAAGAGGAGAGGAGGGTCTGATAAGAGGAAAGGAGGGTCTGATAAGAGGAGAGGAGGGTCTGATAGGGGGAGAAAGGGTCTGATAAGAGGAGAACAGGGTCTGATATAAGAAGTGAAGGGTCTGAGATGAGGAGGGTCTGATAAGGAGGGTCTGGTAAGAGGAGAGAAGGGTCTGATAGTAGGAGAGGGGGGTCTGATAAGAGGAGAGGAGGGTCTGATAAGGGGAGAAAGGGTCTGATAAGAGAAGAGGAGGGTCTAATAAGAGGAGAAACGGTTTGATAAGAGCAGAGGAGGGTCTGATAAGAGGAGCGAAGGGTCTGATAGATGTAATAGAAGGAGAGAGGGGTCTGATCAGAGGATAGGAGAGTCTGATAAGAGGAGATTACTGTCTGATAAGAGGAGGGTCTGATTAAAGGAGAGGAGTGTCTGATAAGAGGAGAGCGTCTGATAAGAGTGGAAAAGGGTCTGATAAGAGGAAAGGAGGGTCTGATAAGAGGAGAGAAGGGTCTGATAAGAGGAGAAAGGGTCCGATAAGAAGAGAGGATGGTCTGATAAGGGGAGAAAATGGTCTGATAAGAGGAGAAAATGGTCTGATAAGAGCAGAGGGTCTGATAAGAGGAGAAAAGGTCTGATAAGAGCAGAGGGTCTGATAAGAGGAGAAAAGGGTCCGATAGGAGGAGGGTCTGGTAGGTGGAGAGAAAGGTCTGATAGCAGGAGAAAAGTGTCCGATAAGAGGAGAGGAGGGTCTGATAAGAGGAGAGGAGGGTCTGATGAGAGGAAAGGAGGGTCTGATAAGGGGAGAAAGGGTCTGGTAAGAGGAGAGGAGGGTCTGATAAGAGGAAAGGAGGGTCTGATAAGGGGAGAAGGGTCCGATAAGAGGAAAGGAGGGTCTGATGAGAGGAGACGAGGGTCTGATAAGAGGAGAGGAGGGTCTGATAAGGGGAGAAAGGGTCTGGTAAGAGGAGAGGACGGTCTGATAAGAGGAGAGGAGGGTCTGATAAGGGGAGAAAGGGTCCGATAAGAGGAAAGGAGGGTCTGATAAGAGGAGAGGAGGGTCTGATAAGGGGAGAAAAGGGTCTGATAAGAGCAGAGGAGGGTCTGATAGGAGGAGAGGAGGGTCTGATAAGAGGAGAGGAGGGTCTGATAAGGGGGAAGAATAGTCTGATAAGAGGAGAAGAGGGTCTGATAAGAGGAAAGGAGGGTCTGATAAGGGGAGAAAGGGTCTGGTAAGAGGAGAGGAGGGTCTGATAAGAGGAAAGGAGGGTCTGATAAGGGGAAAATGGTCTGATAAGAGGAGAGGAGGGTCTGATAAGAGGAGAGGAGGGTCTGATAAGAGGAAAGGAGGGTCTGATAAGGGGAGAAAGGGTCTGGTAAGAGGAGAGGAGGGTCTGATAAGAGGAAAGGAGGTTCTGATAAGGGGAGAAGGGTCCGATAAGAGGAAAGGAGGGTCTGATAAGAGGAGAGGAGGGTCTGATAAGAGGAGAGGAGGGTCTGATGAGAGGAAAGGAGGGTCTGATAAGGGGAGAAAGGGTCTGGTAAGAGGAGAGGAGGGTCTGATAAGAGGAAAGGAGGGTCTGATAAGGGGAGAAGGGTCCGATAAGAGGAAAGGAGGGTCTGATGAGAGGAGACGAGGGTCTGATAAGAGGAGAGGAGGGTCTGATAAGGGGAGAAAGGGTCTGGTAAGAGGAGAGGACGGTCTGATAAGAGGAGAGGAGGGTCTGATAAGGGGAGAAAGGGTCCGATAAGAGGAAAGGAGGGTCTGATAAGAGGAGAGGAGGGTCTGATAAGGGGAGAAAAGGGTCTGATAAGAGCAGAGGAGGGTCTGATAGGAGGAGAGGAGGGTCTGATAAGAGGAGAAAATGGTCTGATAAGAGGAGAAAATGGTCTGATAAGAGGAGAAGAGGGTCTGATAAGAGGAAAGGAGGGTCTGATAAGGGGAGAAAGGGTCTGGTAAGAGGAGAGGAGGGTCTGATAAGAGGAAAGGAGGGTCTGATAAGGGGAAAATGGTCTGATAAGAGGAGAGGAGGGTCTGATAAGAGGAGAGGAGGGTCTGATAAGAGGAAAGGAGGGTCTGATAAGGGGAGAAAGGGTCTGGTAAGAGGAGAGGAGGGTCTGATAAGAGGAAAGGAGGTTCTGATAAGGGGAGAAGGGTCCGATAAGAGGAAAGGAGGGTCTGATAAGAGGAGAGGAGGGTCTGATAAGAGGAGAGGAGGGTCTGATAAGGGGAGAAAGGGTCTGGTAAGAGGAGAGGAGGGTCTGATAAGAGGAGAGGAGGGTCTGATAAGGGGAGAAGGGTCCGATAAGAGGAAAGGAGGGTCTGATGAGAGGAGACGAGGGTCTGATAAGAGGAGAGGAGGGTCTGATAAGGGGAGAAAGGGTCTGGTAAGAGGAGAGGACGGTCTGATAAGAGGAGAGGAGGGTCTGATAAGGGGAGAAAGGGTCCGATAAGAGGAAAGGAGGGTCTGATAAGAGGAGAGGAGGGTCTGATAAGGGGAGAAAAGGGTCTGATAAGAGCAGAGGAGGGTCTGATAGGAGGAGAGGAGGGTCTGATAAGAGGAGAGGAGGGTCTGATAAGGGGGAAGAATAGTCTGATAAGAGGAGAAGAGGGTCTGATAAGAGGAAAGGAGGGTCTGATAAGGGGAGAAAGGGTCTGGTAAGAGGAGAGGAGGGTCTGATAAGAGGAAAGGAGGGTCTGATAAGGGGAGAAGGGTCCGATAAGAGGAAAGGAGGGTCTGATGAGAGGAGACGAGGGTCTGATAAGAGGAGAGGAGGGTCTGATAAGGGGAGAAAGGGTCTGGTAAGAGGAGAGGACGGTCTGATAAGAGGAGAGGAGGGTCTGATAAGGGGAGAAAGGGTCCGATAAGAGGAAAGGAGGGTCTGATAAGAGGAGAGGAGGGTCTGATAAGGGGAGAAAAGGGTCTGATAAAGAGCAGAGGCGGGTCTGATAGGAGGAGAGGAGGGTCTGATAAGAGGAGAGGAGGGTCTGATAAGGGGGAAGAATAGTCTGATAAGAGGAGAAGAGGGTCTGATAAGAGGAAAGGAGGGTCTGATAAGGGGAGAAAGGGTCTGGTAAGAGGAGAGGAGGGTCTGATAAGAGGAAAGGAGGGTCTGATAAGGGGAAAATGGTCTGATAAGAGGAGAGGAGGGTCTGATAAGAGGAGAGGAGGGTCTGATAAGAGGAAAGGAGGGTCTGATAAGGGGAGAAAGGGTCTGGTAAGAGGAGAGGAGGGTCTGATAAGAGGAAAGGAGGTTCTGATAAGGGGAGAAGGGTCCGATAAGAGGAAAGGAGGGTCTGATAAGAGGAGAGGAGGGTCTGATAAGAGGAGAGGAGGGTCTGATAAGGGGAGAAAGGGTCTGGTAAGAGGAGAGGAGGGTCTGATAAGAGGAGAGGAGGGTCTGATAAGGGGAGAAGGGTCCGATAAGAGGAAAGGAGGGTCTGATGAGAGGAGACGAGGGTCTGATAAGAGGAGAGGAGGGTCTGATAAGAGGAGAGGAGGGTCTGATAAGGGGGAAGAATAGTCTGATAAGAGGAGAAGAGGGTCTGATAAGAGGAAAGGAGGGTCTGATAAGGGGAGAAAGGGTCTGGTAAGAGGAGAGGAGGGTCTGATAAGAGGAAAGGAGGGTCTGATAAGGGGAAAATGGTCTGATAAGAGGAGAGGAGGGTCTGATAAGAGGAGAGGAGGGTCTGATAAGAGGAAAGGAGGGTCTGATAAGGGGAGAAAGGGTCTGGTAAGAGGAGAGGAGGGTCTGATAAGAGGAAAGGAGGTTCTGATAAGGGGAGAAGGGTCCGATAAGAGGAAAGGAGGGTCTGATAAGAGGAGAGGAGGGTCTGATAAGAGGAGAGGAGGGTCTGATAAGGGGAGAAAGGGTCTGGTAAGAGGAGAGGAGGGTCTGATAAGAGGAGAGGAGGGTCTGATAAGGGGAGAAGGGTCCGATAAGAGGAAAGGAGGGTCTGATGAGAGGAGACGAGGGTCTGATAAGAGGAGAGGAGGGTCTGATAAGGGGAGAAAGGGTCTGGTAAGAGGAGAGGACGGTCTGATAAGAGGAGAGGAGGGTCTGATAAGGGGAGAAAGGGTCCGATAAGAGGAAAGGAGGGTCTGATAAGAGGAGAGGAGGGTCTGATAAGGGGAGAAAAGGGTCTGATAAGAGCAGAGGAGGGTCTGATAGGAGGAGAGGAGGGTCTGATAAGAGGAGAGGAGGGTCTGATAAGGGGGAAGAATAGTCTGATAAGAGGAGAAGAGGGTCTGATAAGAGGAAAGGAGGGTCTGATAAGGGGAGAAAGGGTCTGGTAAGAGGAGAGGAGGGTCTGATAAGAGGAAAGGAGGGTCTGATAAGGGGAGAAAGGGTCTGGTAAGAGGAGAGGAGGGTCTGATAAGAGGAAAGGAGGGTCTGATAAGGGGAGAAGGGTCCGATAAGAGGAAAGGAGGGTCTGATAAGAGGAAAGGAGGGTCTGATAAGGGGAAAATGGTCTGATAAGAGGAGAGGAGGGTCTGATAAGAGGAGAGGAGGGTCTGATAAGAGGAAAGGAGGGTCTGATAAGGGGAGAAAGGGTCTGGTAAGAGGAGAGGAGGGTCTGATAAGAGGAAAGGAGGTTCTGATAAGGGGAGAAGGGTCCGATAAGAGGAAAGGAGGGTCTGATAAGAGGAGAGGAGGGTCTGATAAGAGGAGAGGAGGGTCTGATAAGGGGAGAAAGGGTCTGGTAAGAGGAGGGTCTGATAAGAGGAGAGGAGGGTCTGATAAGGGGAGAAAGGGTCTGGTAAGAGGAGGGTCTGATAAGAGGAGAGGAGGGTCTGATAAGGGGAGAAAGGGTCTGATAAGAGGAAAGGAGGGTCTGATAAGAGGAGAGGAGGGTCTGATAAGGGGAGAAAAGGGTCTGATAAGAGCAGAGGAGGGTCTGATAGGAGGAGAGGAGGGTCTGATAAGAGGAAAGGAGGGTCTGATAAGGGGAGAAAGGGTCCGATAAGAGGAAAGGATGGTCTGATAAGAGGAGAGGAGGGTCTGATAAGGGGAGAAAAGGGTCTGATAAGAGCAGAGGAGGGTCTGATAGGAGGAGAGGAGGGTCTGATAAGATGAAATAAGATTCTGATAAGAGAAGAGAAGGATATTATAAGAGGAGGGTCTGATAAGAGGAGAGGTGGGTCTGATAACAGGAATGTCTGATAAGAGGAGAGGAGGGTCTGATAACAGGAATGTCTGATAAGAGGAGAGGAGGGTCTGATAAGAGGGGAGAATAGTCTGATAAGAGGAGAAGAGGGTCTGATAAGAGGAAAGGAGGGTCTGATAAGAGGAAAGGAGGGTCTGATAAGGGGAGAAAGTGTCTGCTAAGAGGAGAGGAGGGTCTGATATAAGGAGTGAAGGGTCTGAGATGAGGAGGGTCTGATAAGAGGAGGATCTGGTAAGAGGAGAGAAAAGTCTGATAAGAGCAGAGGAGGGTTTGATAAGAGGAGCAAAGGGTCTGATTAGAGGGGAGAAGTGTCTGATAAGAGCAGAGGAGGGTCTGATAGGAGGAGGGTCTGGTAGGTCGAGAGAAAGGTCTGATAGTAGGGGAAAATATTCTGATAAGAGGAGTGTCTGAAAGAAGGAGAGAAGGGTCTGATAACAGGAATGTCTGATAAGAGGAGAGGAGGGTCTGATAAGAGGAGAGGAGGGTCTGATAAGAGGGGAGAAGGGTCCGCTAGGAGTAGAGGAGGGGTTGATAAGAGGAGAGGAGGGTCTGATCAGAGGAGAGGAGGGTCTGATAAGAGGGGAGAAGGGTCAACTAGGAGTAGAGGAGGGGCTGATAAGAGGAGAGGAGGGACTGATCAGAGGAGAGGAGGGTCTGATAAGTGGGGAGAAGGGTCTGATAAGAGGAGAGAAGGGTCAGCTAGGAGTAGAGGAGGGGCTGATAAGAGGAGAGGAGGGTCTGATAGGAGTAGGGTCTGATAAGAGGAGAGAAGGGTCTGATTAGAGGAGAGGAGGGTCTGATTAGAGGAGAGAAGGGTCTGGTAAGAGGAGAGGAGGGTCGGATAAGAAGAGGGTCTGATAAGAAGAGAGGAAGGTCTGATTAGAGTAGAGAAGGGTCAGCTAGGAGTAGAGGAGGGGCTGATAAGAGGAGAGGAAGGTCTGATAAGAGGAGGGTCTGATAAGAGGAGAGAAGGGTCTGATTAGAGGAGAGAAGGACCAGCTAGGAGTAGAGGAGGGGCTGATAAGAGGAGAGGAGGGTCTGATTAGAGGAGAGAAGGGTCAACTAGGAGTAGAGGAGGGGCTGATTCGAGGAGAGGAGGGTCTGATTAGAGGAGAGAAGGGTCAGCTAGGAGTAGAGGAGGGGCTGATAAGAGGAGAGGAGGGTCTGATAAGAGGAGGGTCTGATAAGAGGAGAGGAGGGTCTGATTAGAGGAGAGAAGGGTCAGCTAGGAGTAGAGGAGGGTCTGATTCGAGGAAAGGAGGGTCTGATTAGAGGAGTGAAGGGTCAGCTAGGAGTAGAGGAGGGGCTGATAAGAGGAGAGGAGGGTCTGGTTAGAGGAGAGAAGGGTCTGATTAGAGGAGAGAAGGGTCTGGTAAGAGGAGGGTCTGATAAGAGGAGAGGAGGGTCTGATAGGAAGTGAGGAAGGTCTAATAAGAGGATATTGGGGTCTGATAAAAGGTGAAAAGGGCCTGGTAAGAGGAGAGGAGGGTCTGATAGGAGGAGATGAGTGTTTGATAAGGGGAGAAAGGGTCTGATCAGAGGAGGGTCTGAAAAGAGGAGAGGAGGGTCTGATCAGAGGAGGGTCTGGTAGGTGGAGAGGAGAGTCTGAAAAGAGGGGAAAAGGGTCTGATAAAAGGAGAGGAGGGTCTGATTAGAGAAGAGATATATATTAAAGTGTGTACCAGTAAGAGACCTGATTGGTTAGCCGTGCGTCTGTAGCACACATGTGATTGCAGGGTTTGCTAAACTAATGACCACTGGATTGTTCCAAGTAATCATGATATCATTCTGCCGGTTAGACATAGGCTTTCACGGTTATCATTATCATCATCATCGCTAACAGATACACAAAGTGGTAGACAAACACACACACCCAGACAGGGGCATTCTTGCTTTACCGTTTCAGAAAGGTAAAGAAAAATACGACTCACTGATGACTTTTGTTCAGTCTTATGCTAATCTTGGGCAAAAAGTAGTCGTATAGATATCCACTACCGTTCAAAAGTTTTGGATCACGAAGAAGAACATTCGGAGTGCTTGACGCCATCTGTCAAGCATGGTGGAGGAATGTGATGGCCTGGTGGTGCTTTGGTGGTGGTAAAGTGGGAGATTTGTACAAGGTATAGGGATCTTGAAGAAGAAAGGCTGCCACTCCATTTTGCAACGCGTGCCACACCCTGTGGACAGCGCTTAATTGGAGCCAAGTTCCTTCTACAACAGGACAATGACCCAAAGCACAGCTCCAAACTATGCCAGAACTATTTAGGGAAGAAGCAGTCAGCTGGTATTCTGTCTATAATGGAGTGGCCAGCACAGTCCCCGGATCTCAACCCTATTGAGCTGTTATGGGATTAGCTTGACCGTATGGTACGTAAGAAGTGCCCATCAAGCCAATCCATCTTGTGGGAGGTGCTTCAGAAAGCTTGGGGTGACATCTCTTCAGATTACCTCAACAAATTGACAACTAAAATGCCAAAGGTCTGCAAGGCTAAAATTGTTGCAAATGGAGGATTCTTTGACGACAGCAAAGTTTGAAAGACACAATTATTATTTCCATTAAAAATCATTATTTATAACCTTGTCAATGTCTTGACTATATTTCCCATTCATTTTGCAACTCATTTCATGTATATTTTTATGGAAAACAAGGATATTTCTAAGTGACCTCAAACTTTTGAAGAGTAGTGTATATTGTTACATTTGATTTTGTCTGGATTCGGTCTGCGTCCTCCGCACCACAGATTTTTAGGGCCCTAAAGATGTCACCATGCGAAATACTGTAGAGGTGACTAATAGCCTGAACCCAAACCACAGAGGGTGTTAATAGCCTGAATCCAAACCACTGAGGGTATTAATAGCCTGAACCCAAACCACAGAGGGTGTTAATAGCCTGAATCCAAACCACTGAGGGTATTAATAACCTGAACCCAAACCACAGAGGGTGTTAATAGCCTGAATCCAAACCACTGAGGGTATTAATAGCCTGAACCCAAACCACAGAGTGTATTAATAGCCTGAACCCAAACCACTGAGGATACTAATAGCCTGAACCCAAACCACTGAGGGTATTAATAGCCTGAACCCAAACCACAGAGGGTGTTAATAGCCTGAATCCAAACCACTGAGGGTATTAATAGCCTGAACCCAAACCACAGAGGATATTAATAACCTGAACCCAAACCACTGAGGGTATTAATAGCCTGAACCTAAACCACAGAGGGTATTAATAGCCTGAACCCAAACCCCTGAGGGTATTAATAGCCTGAACCCAAATGACAGAGGGTATTAATAGCCTGAACCCAAACGACAGAGGGTATTAATAGCCTGAACCCAAACGACAGAGGGTATTAATAGCCTGAACCCAAACCACTGAGGGTATTAATAGCCTGAACCTAAACCACAGAGGGTATTAATAGCCTGAACCCAAACCCCTGAGGGTATTAATAGCCTGAACCCAAATGACAGAGGGTATTAATAGCCTGAACCCAAACGACAGAGGGTATTAATAGCCTGAACCCAAACGACAGAGGGTATTAATAGCCTGAACCCAAACCACCGAGGGTATTAATAGCCTGAACCTAAACCACCGAGGGGATTAATAGCCTGAACCCAAACCACAGAGGGTATTAATAGCCTGAACCCAAATGACAGAGGGTATTAATAGTCTGAACCCAAACCACTGAGGGTATTAATAGCCTGAACCCAAACCACAGAAGGTATTAATAGCCTGAACCCAAACCACTGAGGATATTAATAGCCTGAACCCAAACCACAGAGGGTATTAATAGCCTGAACCCAAACCACAGAGTGTATTAATAGCCTGAACCCAAACCACAGAGGGTATTAATAGCCTGAACCCAAACCACAGAGGGTATTAATAGCCTGAACCCAAACAACTGAGGGTATTAATAGCCTGAACCCAAACCACAGAGGGTATTAATAGCCTGAACCCAAACCACAGAGGGTATTAATAGCCTGAACCCAAACCACAGAGGGTATTAATAGCCTGAACCCAAACCACCGAGGGTAATAATAGCCTGAACCCAAACCACCGAGGGTATTAATAGCCTGAACCCAAACCACCGAGTGTATTAATAGCCTGAACCCAAACCGACGAGGGTATTAATAGCCTGAACCCAAACCACCGAGGGTATTAATAGCCTGAACCCAAACCACCGAGGGTATTAATAGCCTGAACCCAAACCACCGAGGGTATCAATAGCCTGAACCCAAACCACCGAGGGTATTAATAGCCTGAACCCAAACCACAGAGGGTATTAATAGCCTGAACCCAAACCACGGAGGGTATTAATAGCCTGAACCCAAACCACCGAGTGTATTAATAGCCTGAACCCAAACCAACGAGGGTATTAATAGCCTCAACCCAAACAGGGTATTAATAGCCTGAACCCAAACAGGGTATTAATAGCTTGAACCCAAACATGGTATTAATAGCCTGAACCCAAACAGGGTATTAATAGCCTGAATCCTAACAGGGTATTAATAGCCTGAACCCAAACAGGGTATAAATAGCCTGAACCCAAACAGGGTATAAATAGCTTGAACCCAAACATGGTATTAATAGCCTGAACCCAAACAGGGTATTAATAGCCTGAATCCAAACAGGGTATTAATAGCCTGAACCCAAACAGGGTATAAATAGCCTGAACCCAAACAGGGTATAAATAGCTTGAACCCAAACAGGGTATTAATAGCCTGAACCCAAACAGGGTATAAATAGCCTGAACCCAAACAGGGTATTAATAGCTTGAACCCAAACAGGGTATTAATAGCTTGAACCCAAACATGGTATTAATAGCCTGAACCCAAACAGGGTATTAATAGCCTGAACCCAAACAGGGTATTAATAGCCTGAACCCAAACAGGGTATTAATAGCCTGAACCCAAACAGGGTATTAATAGCCTGAACCCAAACAGGGTATTAATAGCTTGAACCCAAACAGGGTATTAATAGCTTGAACCCAAACATGGTATTAATAGCCTGAACCCAAACAGGGTATTAATAGCCTGAACCCAAACAGGGTATTAATAGCCTGAACCCAAACAGGGTATTAATAGCCTGAACCCAAACCACAGAGGATATTAAGCACATTTCACAAGAAGCCACTAATGAATGTTAATAATATGCCGAGCGGTAAAAATCACAGAACATTTCCCCTGTTGGTGTCTGGTAAAAGTTTATCTATTCCCGGCTGGTAAAAATGTATCTATTTCCGGCTAAAGATTTGACATTTTCAAATGATGCTAACTTCGCCAAACGTATATGTGCACTCAACACACACACACACACACACACACACACACACACACACACACACACACACACACACACACACACACACACACACACACACACACACACACACACACACAGCAGACAGAGCAGGTTGTCACTGTTAAGATGTCAGAAACTCGAGATTCTCTCGTGTTGGTTCCTGAATAGAACATCCAAGCCATTTCATTTCTCCATCTCTCTCTCCAGCTGGGCCTCCAACGTGTCAGGTTGGAGTCCAGGGTTAAATGACAACAGACTCCAGGGCAAATAACATGTCATCAGTATTCATTATATCAGTGACAAGAGGAGAATTCAACCTCAGCCCCCTGTCATTCCAACATGCCTCTGGGGATTCGCTGAAGGTTAATTTATTTAAATCTCCCATCCACTCATCTCAATTCCATTAAACTAGACTAATGAATCTTTGGTTTGCAGTCTAATCAGCTTTCTACTGTCAAAGGCCCACATCAGCTCACCAGGAACATTGTGTGTATGTGTGGAGTTGTATAGAGCTCCAACAGTTACTATAGATACTGATAATGGCATATGAACTCCTATGGATACGTGTTTGTGTGTGTGTGTGTGTGTGTGTGTGTGTGTGTGTGTGTGTGGTGTGATAACCTTGGTCTAATCTTTCTAATTACATAGCATACATGGTAATAAAGTCAAAAGGCAGACATCTAAATCCTCCTTCTCCCGCTGGAGCTCTAAACCATAGCCTCAAACTCCATTTCCCATCTGTCCCCTCTCCACCACACACTGGATTGTTATAGAATCCAGTCTTATCAGAGCATGTAGCAATATAACTATTGTACAGGCAGACCTTGGGCATAAGGACCAGCCTCATTACAACATGTTATATGTCAGCGTTAAGGTACAGACAGATGCTGTTATGGAAATGACTCTGAAAATGGCTACTCTGTCAGTTTAATTGTCAGTGAAGCCATTTCCAGTCTGTTGATGGTTTACAGCTAATGTCAATCTGCCTCTCTGGTCCGATTGGCTGGCTAATGAAAGAGGAATCAGGGAGGGACAGAAGAGTCAAACCCCTCACAAGCCCAGATGGCTTTGATGGGCTTCAGTCGTGGCATGTTGTGTCAGTCGTCTTGTGTGGCAGGGTTTCGTAACAGCGGGAGTCACTGACTGGTGGTCCATTATCTATTGAGGTTAATAAGCACTTTCTCAGCTGGGGTGAACTGGTCAAATATGTGCAGTTCTTTTGGTCCGATCGGTATTACATTACTGCTCATTCTGAGAGAGGGAAGGTGAGTGAGGGTATAGTATGCGCCTTTGGGGGTCGACACACACCCTCCTTGGTGGTAATTTACGGTGATCAGTCTGATAACAGATGGGGGATTGAGGCAGGAGCACTGTGACAAACAGTATATAAGGGGAAAGTGGGTGCTGGAAGTGACAGGAGCATATGACAGATAATATGCAAGAAACTGCTCAGAACATTTATAGACTAAACTGCTAGGGGTTGGATAGCTGGAAGCAGCTGGAAGCAGCTGGAAGCAGCTAAAACTACAGTTAACAGTTTCTCTCATATTATCTGTTATTTTCCTATACAGCCTATCTTTTTACAGTATCTAATCCACTATGTTTCATCGGTTACTCCATGTTACAGTATCTAATCCACTATGTTTCATCGGTTACTCCATGTTACAGTATCTAATCCATTATGTTTCATCGGTTACTCCATGTTACAGTATCTAATCCACTATGTTTCATCGGTTACTCCATGTTACAGTATCTAATCCACTATGTTTCATCGGTTACTCCATGTTACAGTATCTAATCCACTATGTTTCATCGGTTACTCCATGTTACAGTATCTAATCCACTATGTTTCATCGGTTACTCCATGTTACAGTATCTAATCCACTATGTTTCATCGGTTACTCCATGTTACAGTATCTAATCCACTATGTTTCATCGGTTACTCCATGTTACAGTATCTAATCCACTATGTTTCATCGGTTACTCCAAGTTACAGTATCTAATCCACTATGTTTCATCGGTTACTCCAAGTTACAGTATTGCTCATAAAGGAAAATATGTTTCTTATTTGCAGATTTCACGGTCTATTTACTCCATCAATTTGTTTTCAAAATGGGTGTTTTGCATGTTTTCTTCCTTTTGACAAAATATGTGGATCGAGGCTATGCTAATGCCTACCCTAGATTTCCTTCACATCTCTGATGTTGTTTCTCCATCACAGACTGTTAAAATGATTAACATTTATTCAAATTAAAAGTAATCCCCATGTAATCCACGTGTGAGTGGGAAGACGGGCGGATGAATGGATGGATGTGCCGTAAACATAGCTGGTTGGCTGGGCTGAAGCTGGCGTTTCAAAAAGTTTACAAAGGTATTCCAGCCACTCTTGAGTCCAGTCACACAGCTTATCTCTTAGTGTATGTGTGTGAGTATGTGCTTGAGCAAATGCATGAATGTTTGAATGCATATAGATATAGAATCCTATTTTGACCAGTTTCTCACATCAGGAAAATAACCCTGCAGCAACATAGAATGTGAATAATGGTTGGGATTATAATTCATGGAAATGTTTGTAGGGGTTGATATATTGGACTCCCATGGTAGGTACACCTATAGCTCATCTCTTGGCAGTAGTACTGTAGACTACTTTATCTCTCAGAGTCTCTCAGAGCGTTCACAGTCAGCCCACTGACACCCCTATCAGACTACAGCAAAATCACAGTCTACTTCAACAGAGCAATACTCAATCATAAGGCATCAAAGCCAAAGGAACTGAGTAATATTAAGAAATGCTATCGATGAAGGAATGTAGTTTGGAAACCTACCCCAAAAATTAGGCAGCAACAAATTCAATCCCTTTTAGACAACTTCCTGGACAAGTGTAAACTTGGCAGTAGAAAATCTTAGTCATATATTTGACCTCTCAGCTATGTTCCGCATAGCATCGAACAACAATATTGATAAATAGGCTGATTCAGTGAGCGAGTTTATTAGCAGGGCAAGGTGACCGGAAACATGACCGAATACAAACAGTGTAGCTATTCCCTCCGTAAGGCAATCAAACAAGCTAAGCGTCAGTATAGAGACAAAGTAGAGTCGCAATTCAATGGCTCAGACACGAGAGGTATGTGGCAGGGTCTACAGTCAATCACGGACTACAAAAGATAAACCAGCCCTGTCGCGGACCACGATGTCTTGCTTCCAGACAGACTAAACAACTTCTTTGCTCACTTTGAGGACAATACAGTGCCACTGACACGGCCCGCTACCAGCTGCAGGCCCAGACGGCATCCCCAGCCGCATCCTCAGAGCATGCGCAGACCAGCTCGCTAGTGTGTTTACAGACATATTCAATCAATCCTTATCCCAGTCTGCTGTTCCCACATGCTTCAAGAGGGTTCCCAAGAAAGCTAAGGTAACTGAGCTAAATTACTACCGCCCCGTAGCACTCACTTCCGTCATCATGAAGTGCTTTGAGAGACTAGTCAAGGACCATATCCCCTCCACCCTACCTGACACCCTAGACCCACTCCAATTTGCTTACCGTCCCAATAGGTCCACAGATGACGCAATCACAATCACACTGCACTAACCCATCTGGACAAGAAGATGCTGTTCAGAATGCTGTTCATCGACTAAAGCTCAGCATTTAACACCATAGTACCCTTCAAACTCATCATTAAGCTCGAGACCCTGGGTCTCGACCCTGCCCTGTTCAACTGGGTCCTGGACTTCCTGACGGGCCGCCCCCAGGTGATCCTCAACACTGGGGTCCCACAAGGGTGCGTTCTCAGCTCCCTGTTCAACCATGACTGCATGGCCATGCACGTCTCAAACTCAATCATCACATTTGCAGAATAAACTACAGTGGTATGCTTGATTACCAGCAACGACGAGACGACCTACAGGGAGGAGGTGAGAGCTCTTGGAGTGTGGCGTCAGGAAAATAACCTCACACCCAATGTCAACAAAACAAAGGAGATGATCGTGGACTTCAGGAAACAGCAGAGGGAGCAGCCCCCTATCCACATCGATGGGACAGTAGTGGAGAGGGTGGAAAGTTTTAAGTTCCTCGGTGTACATATCACGGACAAACTGAAATGGTCCACCCACTCAGACAGCGTGGTGAAGAAGGCGCAGCAGCGCCTCTTCAACCGCAGGAGGCTGAAGAAATTTGGCTTGTCACCAAAAGCACTCACTAACATTTACAGGATGCACAATCGAGAACATCCTGTCGGGCTGTATAACCGCCCTTTACGGCAACTGCTCCGCCCATAACCGTAAGGCTCTCCAGAGGGTAGTGAGGTCTGCACAACGCATCACCGGGGGCAAACTACCTGCCCTCCAGGACACCTACACCACTCGATGTCACAGGAAGGCCAAAAAGATCATCAAGAACAACAACCACCCGAGCCACTGCCTGTTCACCCTGCTATCATCCAGAAGGCGAGGTCAGTACAGGTGCATCAAAGCAGGGACCGAGAGACTGAAAAACAGCTTCTATCTCATGGCCATCAGACTGTTAAACAGCCATCACTAACATTGAGTGGCTGCTGCCAACATACTGACTCAACTCTAGCCACATTAATAATGGAAAAATTGTATCACTAGCCACTTTAAACAATGCCACTTTATATAATGTTTACATACCCTACATTACTCATCTCATATGTATACAGTGGGGCAAAAAAGTATTTAGTCAGCCACCAATTGTACAAGTTCTCCCACTTAAAAAGATGAGAGAGGCCTGTAATTTTCATAGGTACACTTCAACTATGACAGACAAAATGAGAAAAAAAATCCAGAAAATCACATTGTAGGATTTTTTATGAATTTATTTGCAAATTATGGTGGAAAATAAGTACTTGGTCACCTACAAACAAGCAAGATTTCTGGTTCTCACAGACCTGTAACTTCTTCTTTAAGAGGCTCATCTGTCCTCCACTCGTTACCTGTATTAATGGCACCTGTTTGAACTTGTTATCAGTATAAAAGACACCTGTCCACAACCTCAAACAGTCACACTCCAAGCTCCACTATGGCCAAGACCAAAGTGCTGTCAAAGGACACCAGAAACAAAATTGTAGACCTGCTCCAGGCTGGGAAGACTGAATCTGCAATAGATAAGCAGCTAGGTTTGAAGAAATCAACTGTGGGAGCAATTATTAGGAAATGGAAGACATACAAGACCACTGATAATCTCCCTCGATCTGGGGCTCCACACAAGATCTCACCCCGTGGGGTCAAAATGATCACAAGAACGGTGAGCAAAAATCCCAGAACCACACGGGGGGACCTAGTGAATGACCCGCAGAGAGCTGGGACCAAAGTAACAAAGCCTACCATCAGTAACACACTACGCCGCCAGGGACTCAAATCCTGCAGTTCCAGACGTGACCCCCTGCTTAAGCCAGTACATGTCCAGGCCCGTCTGAAGTTTGCTAGAGAGCATTTGGATGATCCAGAAGAAGATTGGGAGAATGTCATATGGTCTGATGAAACCAAAATATAACTTTTTGGTTAAAACTCAACTCGTCGTGTTTGGAGGACAAAGAATGCTGAGTTGCATCCAAAGAACACCATACCTACTGTGAAGCATGGGGGTGGAAACATCATGATTTGGGGCTGTTTTTCTGCAAAGGGACGAGGACGACTGATCCGTGTAAAGGAAAGATTGAATGGGGCCATGTATCGTGAGATTTTGAGTGAAAACCTCCTTCCATCAGCAAGGGCATTGAAGATGAAACGTGGCTGGGTCTTTCAGCATGACAATGATCCCAAACACACCGCCCGGGCAACGAAGGATTTCAGGGTCCTGGAGTGGCCTAGCCAGTCTCCTGATCTCAACCCCATAGAACATCATTGGAGGGAGTTGAAAGTCCGTGTTGCCCAGCAACATCCCCAAAACATCACTGCTCTAGAGGAGATCTGCATGGAGGAATGGGCCAAAATACCAGCAACAGTGTGTGAAAACCTTGTGAAGACAGAAAACGTTTGACCTCTGTCATTGCTAACAAAGGGTATATAACAAAGTATTGAGATAAACTTTTGTTATTGACCAAATACTTATTTTCCACCATAATTTGCAAATAAATTCATTCTGGATTTTTTTCTTCTCATTTTGTCTGTCATAGTTGAAGTGTACCTATGATGAAAATTACAGGCCTCTCTCATCTTTTTAAGTGGGAGAACTTGCACAATTGGTGGCTGACTAAATACTTTTTTTGCCCCACTGTATACTGAGCAAATGTCAAATTGGATTTTTACCAAATGATCGTACGACGGACCAAGTATTCACCCTGCACACCCTAATTGACAAACAAACAAACCAAAACAAAGGCAAAGTCTTCTCATGCTTTGTTGATTTAAAAAAAAGCCTTTGACTCAATTTGGCATGAGGGTATGCTACACAAATTTATGGATTGTGGTGTTGGGGGAAAAACATACAACATAAAATCCATGTACACAAACAACAAGTGTGCAGTTAAAATAGCCAAGAAAAAGCACACATTTCTTCCTACAGTCCAGCTTAAGCCCCACCCTCTTCAACATATATATCAACGAATTGGCAAGGGCACTAGAAAAGTCTGCAGCACCCGGCCTCACCCTACTAGAATCTGAAGTCAAATGTTTGCTGATGATCTGGTGCTTCTGTCACCAACCAAGGAGGGCCTACAGCAGCACCTAGATCTTCTGCACAGATTCTGCCAGACCTGGGCACTGACAGTAAATCTCAGTAAGACCAAAATAATGGTGTTCCAAAAAAGGTCCAGTTGCCAGGACCACAAAAACTAATTCCATCTAGACACCGTTGCCCTAGAGCACACAAAAAACGATACATACCTTGGCCTAAACATCAGCGCCACAGGTAACTTCCACAAAGCTGTGAACAATCTGAGAGACAAGGCAAGAAGGGCATTCTATGCCATCAAAAGGAACATCAAATTCGACATACCAATTAGGATCTGGCTAAAAATACTTGAGTCAGTTATAGAATCACTTGCCCTTTATGGTTGTGAGGTCTACTCACCAAACAAGAATTCACAAAATGGGACCAACACCAAATTGAGACTGAATGCAGAATTCTGCAAAAATATCCTCTGTGTACAACGTAGAACACCAAATAATGCATGCAGAGCATAATTAGGCCGATACCCGCTAATTATCAATATCCAGAAAAGAGACGTTAAATTCTACAACCACCTAAAAGGAAGCAATTCCCAAACGATCCATAACAAAGCCATCGCCTACAGACAGATGAACCTAGAGAAGAGTCCCCTAAGCAAGCTGGTCCTGGGGCTCTGTTCACAAACACAAACACAGCAACAGAGCCTCAGGACAGCAACACAATTAGACCCAACCAAATCATGAGAAAACAAAAATATAATTACTTGACACATTGGGAAGAATTAACAAAAAAACAGAGCAAACTAGAATGCTATTTGGCCCTAAACAGAGAGTACACAGTGGCAGAATACCTGACCACTGTAACTAACCCAAACTTAAGGAAAGATGTGACTATGCACAGACTCAGTGAGCGTTGCCTTGCTATTGAGAAAGGCCGCCATAGGCAGACCTGGCTCTCAAGAGAAGACAGGCTATGTGCACACGACCCACAAAATGAAGTGGAAACTGAGATGCACTTCCTAACCTCCTGCCCAATGTATGACCATATTAGAGACAAATATTTCCCTCAGATTACACAGATCCACAAAGAATTCTAAAACAACTCCCATATCTACTGGGTGAAATACCAGTTTGCCATCACAGAAGCAAGATTTTGACCTGTTGCCACAAGAAAAGGTCAACCAGTGAAGAACAAACACCACTGTAAATATCGTGCCCCAGTCTGGATTATAACCTGAACCATGCCCCAGTTGTGATTATAACCTGAACCGTGCTCTAGTCTTGATTAGAACATGAACCATGCCCCAGTCTAGATTATAACCTGAACCATGCCCCAGTCTAGATTATAACCTGAACCGTGCACCAGTCTTGATTATAACCTGAACCGTGTCATAGTATTGATTATAACCTGAACCGTGTCACAGTATTGATTCGAACCTGAACCGTGTCACAGTATTGATTAGAACCTGAACCGTGCCCCAGTATTGATTAGAACCAGAACCGTGTCACAGTGTTGATTATAACATGAACCGTGCAACAGTCTTGATTATAACATAAACCGCGGCACAGTATTGATTATAACCTGAACCATGCAACAGTACTGATTATAACCTAAAACGTGCCACCATATTGATTGCAATCTGAAGCGTGCCACAGAATTGATTATAACCTAAACCGTGCCACCGTATTGAATGCAATCTGAAGCGTGCCACATAATTGATTATAACCTAAAACGTGCCACCATATTGATTGCAATCTGAAGCGTGCCACAGAATTGATTATAACCTAAACCGTGCCACCGTATTGATTGCAATCTGAAGCGTGCCACAGAATTGATTATAACCTAAACCGTGCCACCGTATTGATTGCAACCTGAAGTGTGCCACATAATTGATTATAACCTAAACCATGCCACAGTATTGATTGAAACCTGAAGCGTGCCACAGAATTGATTATAACCTAAACCGTGCCACCGTATTGATTGCAACCTGAATCGTGCCACAGAATTGATTATAACATAAACCGTGTTACGGTATTGATTGCAACCTGGACAGTGACACAGTATTGATTGCATATTGTCTAGAGACGATCTGAGGAATAATAAATACAAACCCATTAATCTAAAGTGATTCAGCTATTCATGTGTCTGACCTGACTTAACCCATGTCACTTTCAAAACTCTTTAAAAAAGTACATTATGTGTAGCTGACAGTTAACACCTACTACATTGTCACGGTTTTCTGTATGTGAAAGAGAGTCAGACCAAAATGCGGCGTGGCTATTGCGATCCATGTTTAATGAAACAAAGTAAACACAAATCAAATACAAAAACAATAAACGTAACACGAAAACCAAAACAGCCTAATACTGGTGCAAAGTAACACAGAGACAGGAACAAGGACAATCACCCACAAAACCCAACACCAAACAAGCTACCTAAATATGGTTCCCAATCAGAGACAATGACGAACACCTGCCTCTGATTGAGAACCATATCAGGCCAAACATAGAACTAGACAAACTAGACATGTAACATAGAATGCCCACTCAGCTCACACCCTGACCAACCAAAACATAGAAACATACAAAGCAAAACATGGTCAGGGTGTGACAGTACCCCCCCCCCCCCCCCCCCCCCAAGGTGCGGACTCCGGCCGCAAAACCTGAACCTATTGGGGAGGGTCTGGGTGGGCATCTGTCCGCGGTGGCGGCTCTGGTGCTGGACGTGGCCCCCACTTCACCATTGTCTTAGTCCGCTTTATTGCCTGCTTCCGTGGCCTCCTAACCACGGCGACCCTTCTCAATGGACAGAGGGGCAGCTCGGGACAGAGGGGCGGCAGCTCGGGACAGAGGGGCGGAAGCTCTGGGCAGAGGGGCGGAAGCTCTGGGCAGAGGGGCGGAAGCTCTGGGCAGAGGGGCGGAAGCTCTGGCGGCCCCTGGCTGACTGGCGGCACTGGCGGCCCCTGGCTGACTGGCGGCACTGGCGGCCCCTGGCTGACTGGCGGCACTGGCGGCCCCTGGCTGACTGGCGGCACTGGCGGCCCCTGGCTGACTGGCGGCACTGGCGGCTCCTGGCAGACGGGCGGCACTGGCCAGACGGGTGGCTCAGGCGGTGCTGGGCAGACGGGTGGCTCAGGCGGCGCTGGGCAGACCCAGCGCCGAACACCTGCCTCTGATTGAGAACCATATCAGGCCAAACATAGAACTAGACAAACTAGACATGTAACATAGAATGCCCACTCAGCTCACACCCTGACCAACCAAAACATAGAAACATACAAAGTAAAACATGGTCAGGGTGTGACATACATAAAGTACAACTCTAGGACCTTTATGCGGTCTATACCTCTATAATTCTACTGCAGTCTCCCTTGTGGTCCTATAATAATTGCTTTAAATAGAGGATTTGAGGTGAAGCCATATCCCCCAATGAGTTAATTCCTGATTCGCTTTTTTGGCACCTCTCTTTCCATCTCTATCCAATCCTCCAATAGGAGCTCTGTGTGTGAGTTCTCTTTGTTCCCATGGTGAAAGTGAGTCCATGTGATTGAATCTGTCTCCGAATGAATCATCCCCCTGAGTGACTGAACAAGGGAGAGATATCACTGCTTTAGCTCCAAAACCCTCTTTCAAACGGAGAGGCTTTCTCCTTTGAAGCTATTTCAGGATACAGTCATAAGCCAGAGAAGAATAGTCAGATGCCTGCTTGTCATTCTCCATGAATCTGGGCTTTCTGCTCTTGTCCAGTATAGAAGCTTTCTGCTCTAGTTCAGTATATCCGTTTTTTGCTCCAGTCCAGTATAGAATAGTTCTGCTTTAGTAAAGTATTGAAGTAGCCGTCACTGGGGGGACTGATGCTGCTAACTGTCTGCTCTGGGGACTAGAGCAGGCCTAAAATCATCCGGCGGCATCAGCTATGGCATTGATGCTCCCTTGTGTGGCGGAAATGCCCCATAAAAAAAATTCCATGGGGATGCAACAGCGCCTGTCTTTCTCATCGAAATCCAAGGTGCATATTGAAGATGATAGAATTGTCCACATTTACTTTCGTCAGCCAACAAGATGAGTAACGAACAGCAAAAGCACTAGCCTATGTCAATCTACGATTCCCCATAGGGACCTATTCTATTGGTGAGCTTGTCATCCTGTGCTATAAATAAATCATAGAAACATACTGTGGGAGAGTTGTGGGACGCGATAGATTCCAAATGCATATAACCACTGTACATCAAAAAATATCTAAAAATCAATGAGGCTGATGCAACAGATTAAAATGTTGATAAACTATTAGGCTATTTCTTCACATTATAAGTACAGCAATGAGCACATGCCAGTAACAAGAGGGTATGTTCTAAAAAGCAAATAGGGAAAAAATTCTCAACCATTCTCAAAAGTGCACCACAACAGCGAGCTGTTTCATATGATAGAGAAGAAAATATCCTTCAGAAATGTAGTAAGAGAGAAGCTCTAAAGACACAACAACAAGCATGAGTTGTTAATATGACTAGGATTGTGTCTGAGTGCTGGAAAATAAAAGAAAGTTGAGAACATGAGAGAAATATCATATCTACTAAACCTAACACTATCTACAAAATCCAACACTATCTACTAACACAATCTACTAACCCTCACTCTATCTACTAACCCTAACACTATCTACTAACACTATCTACTAACCCTATCTACTAACCCTAACACAATCTACTAACCCTGACACTATCTACTAACCCTAACACTATCTACTAACCCTCACCCTATCTACTAACCCTAACATAATCTAACCCTAACCTTGTCTTCTAACCCTAACCATATCTACTCAACCTAACACTATCTACTAACCCTAACACTATCTTCTAACCCTAACACTATCTACTAACTCTAACCCTTTCTTCTAACCCTAACTTTCTCTACTAACCCTAACACTATCTACTAACCCTAACCCTTTCTTCTAACCCTAACTTTCTCTACTAACCCTAACACTATCTACTCACCCTAACACTATTTTCTAACCCTAACACTATCTACTAACCCTAACCCTTTCTTCTAACCCTAACTTTCTCTACTAACCCTAACACTATCTACTAACCCTAACCCTTTCTTCCAACCCTAACACTGTCTACTAACCCTTTCCCTTTCTTCTAACCCTAACACTGTCAACTAACCCTAACACTATCTACTAACCCTAACACTATCTACTAAGCCTAACACTATCTACTAACCCTAACACTATCTACTAACCCTAACTCTATCTAGAAACCCTAACACTATCTACTAACCCTAACACTATCTACTAACCCTAACACTATCTACTAACCCTAAAAATATCCACTAACCCGAACACGATCTACTAACCCTATCAACTAAGCCTAACACTATCTACTAACCCTAACACTATCTACTAAGCCTAACACTATCTACTAACCCTAACACTATCTACTAACCCTAACTCTATCTAGAAACCCTAACACTATCTACTAACCCTAACACTATCTACTAACCCTAACACTATCTACTAACCCTAACAATATCCACTAACCCTAACAATATCTACTAACCCTAACACTATCTACTAACCCTAACACTATATACTAACCCTAACAATATCTACTTACCCTAACACTATGTACTAACCCGAAAACTATCTATTAACCCTAAAACTATCTACTAAGCCTAACTATATCTACTTACACTAACACTATCTACTAACCCTAACACTATCTACTAACCCTAACACTATATACTAACCCTAACAATATCTACTTACCCTAACACTATGTACTAACCCTAAAACTATCTATTAACCCTAAAACTATCTACTAAGCCTAACCCTATCTACCAACCCTAACCCTATCTACCAACCCTAACACTATCTACTAAACCTAACACTATCTACTTACCCTAACACTATCTACTAACTCTAACCCTATTTACTAACCCTAACAATATCCACTAACCCTAACAATATCTACTAACCCGAACACTATATACTAACCCTAACACTATTTACTAACCCTAACAATATCCACTAACCCTAACAATATCTACTAACCCTAACACTATCTACTAAACCTAACATAATCTACTAACCCTAACACTATCTACGAACCCTAACCCTATCTACTGAACCTAACATTATCTACTAACCATAACACTAACTACTAACCCTAACCCTATCTACCAACCCTAACAGTATCTACTAAACCTAACATTATCTACTAACCCTAACACTATCTACTAACCCTAACACTATCTAATAACCCTAACTCTATCTAGAAACCCTAACACTATCTACTAACCCTAACACTATCTACTAAGCCTAACACTATCTACTAACCCTAACACTATCTACTAACCCTAACTCTATCTAGAAACCCTAACACTATCTACTAACCCTAACACTATCTACTAACCCTAACACTATCTACTAACCCTAACAATATCCACTAACCCTAACAATATCTACTAACCCTAACACTATATACTAACCCTAACTATATATACTTACCCTAACACTATCTACTAACCCTAACACTATATACTAACCCTAACAATATCTACTTACCCTAACACTATGTACTAACCCGAAAACTATCTATTAACACTAAAACTATCTACTAAGCCTAACTATATCTACTTACACTAACACTATCTACTAACCCTAACACTATCTACTAACCCTAACACTATATACTAACGCTAACAATATCTACTTACCCTAACACTATGTACTAACCCTAAAACTATCTATTAACCCTAAAACTATCTACTAAGCCTAACCCTATCTACCAACCCTAACCCTATCTACCAACCCTAACACTATCTACTAAACCTAACACTATCTACTTACCCTAACACTATCTACTAACTCTAACCCTATTTACTAACCCTAACAATATCCACTAACCCTAACAATATCTACTAACCCGAACACTATATACTAACCCTAACACTATTTACTAACCCTAACAATATCCACTAACCCTAACAATATCTACTAACCCTAACACTATCTACTAAACCTAACATAATCTACTAACCCTAACACTATCTACGAACCCTAACCCTATCTACTAACCCTAACACTATCTACTAAACCTAACATTATCTACTAACCCTAACATTATCTACTAACCCTAACCCTATCTACCAACCCTAACATTATCTACTAAACCTAACATTATCTACTAACCCTAACACTATCTATTAACCCTAACCCTATCTACTAATTATATCTACTAACCCTAACATTATCTACTAACCCTATCTATTAACCCTAACACTATCTGCTAACTCTAAAACAATCTACTAATCCTAACACTATCTATTAACCCTAACACTATCTACTAACCCTAACCCTAACACTATTTACTAACCCTAACACTATCTACTAACCCTATTACTATTTACTAAACCTAAAAATATCCACTAACCCTAACATTATCTACTAACCCTAACCCTATCTACTAACCCTAACACTATTTACTAACCCTAACCCTATCTACTAACCCTAACCCTATCTACTAACCGTAACACTATCTACTAACCCTAACCCTGTCTACTAACCCTAACACTATCTACTAACCCTAATCGTTTCTTCTAACCCTAACACTATCTACTAACCCTAACCCTAACACTATTTACTAACCCTAACACTATCTACTAACCCTAACACTATTTACTAACCCTAAAAATATCCACTAAACCTAACATTATCTACTAACACTATCTACTAACCCTAATCGTTTCTTCTAACCCTAACACTATCTACTAACCCTAACCCTAACACTATCTACTAACCCTAACACTATCTACTAAGCCTAACACTATCTACTAAGCATAACACTATCTACTAACCCTAACACTATCTACTAACCCTAACTCTATCTAGAAACCCTAACACTATCTACTAACCCTAACACTATCTACTAACCCTAACACTATCTACTAACCCTAAAAATATCCAATAACCCGAACACGATCTACTAACCCTATCAACTAACCCTAACACTATCTACTAACCCTAACACTATCTACTAACCCTAACTCTATATAGAAAACCTAACACTATCTACTAACCCTAACACTATCTACTAACCCTAACACTATATACTAACGCTAACAATATCTACTTACCCTAACACTATGTACTAACCCTAAAACTATCTATTAACCCTAAAACTATCTACTAAGCCTAACCCTATCTACCAACCCTAACCCTATCTACCAACCCTAACACTATCTACTAAACCTAACACTATCTACTTACCCTAACACTATCTACTAACTCTAACCCTATTTACTAACCCTAACAATATCCACTAACCCTAACAATATCTACTAACCCGAACACTATATTCTAACCCTAACACTATTTACTAACCCTAACAATATCCACTAACCCTAACAATATCTACTAACCCTAACACTATCTACTAAACCTAACATAATCTACTAACCCTAACACTATATACTAACCCTAACAATATCCACTAACCCCAACAATATCTACTAACCCTAACACTATATACTAACCCTAACTATATATACTTACCCTAACACTATCTACGAACCCTAACCCTATCTACTAACCCTAACACTATCTACTAAACCTAACATTATCTACTAACCCTAACACTATCTACTAACCCTAACCCTATCTACCAAACCTAACATTATCTACTAAACCTAACATTATCTACTAACCCTAACACTACCTATTAACCCTAACCCTATCTACTAATTATATCTACTAACCCTAACATTATCTACTAACCCTATCTATTAACCCTAACACTATCTGCTAACTCTAAAACAATCTACTAATCCTAACACTATCTACTAACCCTAACACTATCTACTAACCCTAACCCTAACACTATTTAGTAACCCTAACACTATCTACTAACCCTATTACTATTTACTAAACCTAAAAATATACACTAACCCTAACATTATCTACTAACCCTAACCCTATCTACTAACCCTAACACTATTTACTAACCCTAACCCTATCTACTAACCCTAACCCTATCTACTAACCGTAACACTATCTACTAACCCTAACCCTGTCTACTAACCCTAACACTATCTACTAACCCTAATCGTTTCTTCTAACCCTAACACTATCTACTAACCCTAACCCTAACACTATTTACTAACCCTAACACTATCTACTAACCCTAACACTATTTACTAACCCTAAAAATATCCACTAAACCTAACATTATCTACTAACCCTATCTACTAACCCTAATCGTTTCTTCTAACCCTAACACTATCTACTAACCCTAACCCTAACACTATCTACTAACCCTAACACTATCTACTAAGCCTAACACTATCTACTAAGCATAACACTATCTACTAACCCTAACACTATCTACTAACCCTAACTCTATCTAGAAACCCTAACACTATCTACTAACCCTAACACTATCTACTAACCCTAACACTATCTACTAACCCTAAAAATATCCAATAACCCGAACACGATCTACTAACCCTATCAACTAACCCTAACACTATCTACTAACCCTAACACTATCTACTAACCCTAACTCTATCTAGAAACCCTAACACTATCTACTAACCCTAACACTATCTACTAACCCTAACACTATCCACTAACCCTAACAATATCCACTAACCCTAACAATATCTACTAACCCTAACACTATATACTAACCCTAACTATATATACTTACCCTAACACTATCTACTAACCCTAACAATATCTACTTACCCTAACACTATGAACTAACCCTAAAACTATCTATTAACCCTAAAACGATCTACTAAGCCTAACCCTATCTACCAACCCTAACACTATTTACTTACCCTAACACTATCTACTAACCCTAACACTATCTACTTACCCTAACACTATCTACTAACTCTAACCCTATTTACTAACCCTAACAATATCCACTAACCCTAACAATATCTACTAACCCAAACACTATATACAAATCCTAACACTATTTACTAACCCTAACACTATCTACGAACCCTAACCCTATCTACTAACCCTAACACTATCTACTAAACTTAACATTATCTACTAACCCTAACACTATATACTAACCCTAACCCTATCTACCAACCCTAACATTATCTACTAAACCTAACATTATCTACTAACCCTAACACTATCTACTAACCCTAACCCTATCTACCAACCCTAACATTATCTACTAACCCTAACATTATCTACTAATCCTAACACTATCTACTAACCCTAACCCTATCTACCAACCCTAACACTATCCACTAACCCTAACAATATCCACTAACCCTAACAATATCTACTAACCCTAACACTATATACTAACCCTAACTATATATACTTACCCTAACACTATCTACTAACCCTAACAATATCTACTTACCCTAACACTATGAACTAACCCTAAAACTATCTATTAACCCTAAAACGATCTACTAAGCCTAACCCTATCTACCAACCCTAACACTATTTACTTACCCTAACACTATCTACTAACCCTAACACTATCTACTTACCCTAACACTATCTACTAACTCTAACCCTATTTACTAACCCTAACAATATCCACTAACCCTAACAATATCTACTAACCCAAACACTATATACAAATCCTAACACTATTTACTAACCCTAACACTATCTACGAACCCTAACCCTATCTACTAACCCTAACACTATCTACTAAACTTAACATTATCTACTAACCCTAACACTATATACTAACCCTAACCCTATCTACCAACCCTAACATTATCTACTAAACCTAACATTATCTACTAACCCTAACACTATCTACTAACCCTAACCCTATCTACCAACCCTAACATTATCTACTAACCCTAACATTATCTACTAACCCTAACACTATCTACTAACCCTAACCCTATCTACCAACCCTAACATTATCTACTAAACCTAACATTATCTACTAACCCTAACACTATCTACTAACCCTAACCCTATCTACCAACCCTAACATTATCTACTAACCCCAACCCTATCTATTAACCCTAACACTATCTGCTAACCCTAACACTATCTATTAACACTAACCCTATCTACTAAACCTAACACTATCTACTAACCCTATCTACTAACCCTAACATTATCTACTAACACTAACATTATCTACTAACCCTAACCCTATCTACTAATTCTATCTACTAACCCTAACATTATCTACTAACCCTATCTATTAACCCTAACACTATCTGCTAACTCTAAAACAATCTACTAATCCTAACACTATCTACTAACCCTAACACTATCCACTAACCCTAACCCTAACACTATTTACTAACCCTAACACTATCTACTAACCCTATTACTATTTACTAAACCTAAAAATATCCACTAACCCTAACATTATCTACTAACCCTAACCCTATCTACTAACCCTATTACTATTTACTAAACCTAAAAATATCCACTAACCCTAACATTATCTACTAACCCTAACCCTATCTACTAACCCTAACACTATTTACTAACCCTAACCCTATCTACTAACCCTAACCCTGTCTACTAACCCTAACACTATCTACTAACCCTAATCGTTTCTTCTAACCCTAACACTATCTACTAACCCTAACCCTAACACTATTTACTAACCCTAAAAATATCCACTAACCGTAACATTATCTACTAACCCTAACACTATCTACTAACCCTAAAAATATCCAATAACCCGAACACGATCTACTAACCCTATCAACTAACCCTAACACTATCTACTAACCCTAACACTATCTACTAACCCTAACTCTATCTAGAAACCCTAACACTATCTACTAACCCTAACACTATCTACTAACCCTAACACTATCCACTAACCCTAACAATATCCACTAACCCTAACAATATCTACTAACCCTAACACTATATACTAACCCTAACTATATATACTTACCCTAACACTATCTACTAACCCTAACAATATCTACTTACCCTAACACTATGTACTAACCCTAAAACTATCTATTAACCCTAAAACTATCTACTAAGCCTAACCCTATCTACCAACCCTAACACTATCTACTTACCCTAACACTATCTACTAACCCTAACACTATCTACTTACCCTAACACTATCTACTAACTCTAACCCTATTTACTAACCCTAACAATATCCACTAACCCTAACAATATCTACTAACCCGAACACTATATACAAACCCTAACACTATTTACTAACCCTAACACTATCTACGAACCCTAACCCTATCTACTAACCCTAACACTATCTACTAAACTTAACATTATCTACTAACCCTAACACTATCTACTAACCCTAACCCTATCTACCAACCCTAACATTATCTACTAAACCTAACATTATCTACTAACCCTAACACTATCTACTAACCCTAACCCTATCTACCAACCCTAACATTATCTACTAACCCTAACATTATCTACTAACCCTATCTATTAACCCTAACACTATCTGCTAACTCTAAAACAATCTACTAATCCTAACACTATCTACTAACCCTAACACTATCTATTAACACTAACCCTATCTACTAAACCTAACACTATCTACTAACCCTATCTACTAACCCTAACATTATCTACTAACACTAACATTATCTACTAACCCTAACACTATCTATTAACCCTAACCCTATCTACTAATTCTATCTACTAACCCTAACATTATCTACTAACCCTATCTATTAACCCTAACACTATCTGCTAACTCTAAAACAATCTACTAATCCTAACACTATCTACTAACCCTAACACTATCCACTAACCCTAACCCTAACACTATTTACTAACCCTAACACTATCTACTAACACTATTACTATTTACTAAACCTAAAAATATCCACTAACCCTAACATTATCTACTAACCCTAACCCTATCTACTAACCCTAACACTATTTACTAACCCTAACCCTATCTACTAACCCTAACCCTATCTACTAACCGTAACACTATCTACTAACCCTAACCCTGTCTACTAACCCTAACACTATCTACTAACCCTAATCGTTTCTTCTAACCCTAACACTATCTACTAACCCTAACACTATTTACTAACCCTAAAAATATCCACTAACCCTAACATTATCTACTAACCCTATCTACTAACCCTAATCGTTTCTTCTAACCCTAACACTATCTACTAACCCTAACCCTAACACTATCTACTAACCCTAACACTATCTACTAAGCCTAACACTATCTACTAAGCATAACACTATCTACTAACCCTAACACTATCTACTAACCCTAACTCTATCTAGAAACCCTAACACTATCTACTAACCCTAACACTATCTACTAACCCTAACACTATCTACTAACCCTAAAAATATCCACTAACCCGAACACGATCTACTAACCCTATCAACTAACCCTAACACTATCTACTAACCCTAACACTATCTACTAACCCTAACTCTATCTAGAAACCCTAACACTATCTACTAACCCTAACACTATCTACTAACCCTAACACTATCTACTAACCCTAACAATATCCACTAACCCTAACAATATCTACTAACCCTAATCGTTTCTTCTAACCCTAACACTATCTACTAACCCTAACCCTAACACTATCTACTAACCCTAACACTATCTACTAACCCTAACTCTATCTAGAAACCCTAACACTATCTACTAACCCTAACACTATCTACTAACCCTAACACTATCTACTAACCCTAACACTATCTACTAACCCTAAAAATATCCACTAACCCGAACACGATCTACTAACCCTATCAACTAACCCTAACACTATCTACTAACCCTAACACTATCTACTAACCCTAACTCTATCTAGAAACCCTAAGACTATATACTAACCCTAACTATATATACTTACCCTAACACTATCTACTAACCCTAACAATATCTACTTACCCTAACACTATGTACTAACCCGAAAACGATCTATTAACCCTAAAACTATCTACTAAGCCTAACTATATCTACTTACACTAACACTATCTACTAACCCTAACACTATATACTAACCCTAACAATATCTACTTACCCTAACACTATGTACTAACCCTAAAACTATCTATTAAAACTAAAACTATCTACTAAGCCTAACCCTATCTACCAACCCTAACACTATCTACTTACCCTAACACTATCTACTAACCCTAACACTATCTACTTACCCTAACACTATCTACTAACTCTAACCCTATTTACTAACCCTAACAATATCCACTAACCCTAACCCTATCTACCAACCCTAACATTATCTACTAACCCTAACACTATCTACTAACCCTATCTACCAACCCTAACATTATCTACTAACCCTAACATTATCTACTAACCCTATCTATTAACCCTAACACTATCTGCTAACTCTAAAACAATCTACTAATCCTAACACTATCTACTAACCCTAACACTATCTATTAACACTAACCCTATCTACTAAACCTAACATTATCTACTAACCCTATCTACCAACCCTAACATTATCTACTAACCCTAACATTATCTACTAACCCTATCTATTAACCCTAACACTATCTGCTAACTCTAAAACAATCTACTAATCCTAACACTATCTACTAACCCTAACACTATCTACTAACTCTAACCCTATTTACTAACCCTAACAATATCCACTAACCCTAACAATATCTACTAACCCTAACACTATCTACTAAACTTAACATTATCTACTAACCCTAACACTATCTACTAACCCTAACCCTATCTACCAACCCTAACATTATCTACTAAACCTAACATTATCTACTAACCCTAACACTATCTACTAACCCTAACCCTATCTACCAACCCTAACATTATCTACTAACCCTAACATTATCTACTAACCCTATCTATTAACCCTAACATTATCTACTAACCCTATCTATTAACCCTAACACTATCTGCTAACTCTAAAACAATCTACTAATCCTAACACTATCTACTAACCCTAACACTATCTATTAACACTAACCCTATCTACTAAACCTAACACTATCTACTAACCCTATCTACTAACCCTAACATTATCTACTAACACTAACATTATCTACTAACCCTAACACTATCTATTAACCCTAACCCTATCTACTAATTCTATCTACTAACCCTAACATTATCTACTAACCCTATCTATTAACCCTAACACTATCTGCTAACTCTAAAACAATCTACTAATCCTAACACTATCTACTAACCCTAACACTATCCACTAACCCTAACCCTAACACTATTTACTAACCCTAACACTATCTACTAACACTATTACTATTTACTAAACCTAAAAATATCCACTAACCCTAACATTATCTACTAACCCTAACCCTATCTACTAACCCTAACACTATTTACTAACCCTAACCCTATCTACTAACCCTAACCCTATCTACTAACCGTAACACTATCTACTAACCCTAACCCTGTCTACTAACCCTAACACTATCTACTAACCCTAATCGTTTCTTCTAACCCTAACACTATCTACTAACCCTAACACTATTTACTAACCCTAAAAATATCCACTAACCCTAACATTATCTACTAACCCTATCTACTAACCCTAATCGTTTCTTCTAACCCTAACACTATCTACTAACCCTAACCCTAACACTATCTACTAACCCTAACACTATCTACTAAGCCTAACACTATCTACTAAGCATAACACTATCTACTAACCCTAACACTATCTACTAACCCTAACTCTATCTAGAAACCCTAACACTATCTACTAACCCTAACACTATCTACTAACCCTAACACTATCTACTAACCCTAAAAATATCCACTAACCCGAACACGATCTACTAACCCTATCAACTAACCCTAACACTATCTACTAACCCTAACTCTATCTAGAAACCCTAACACTATCTACTAACCCTAACACTATCTACTAACCCTAACACTATCTACTAACCCTAACAATATCCACTAACCCTAACAATATCTACTAACCCTAATCGTTTCTTCTAACCCTAACACTATCTACTAACCCTAACCCTAACACTATCTACTAACCCTAACACTATCTACTAACCCTAACTCTATCTAGAAACCCTAACACTATCTACTAACCCTAACACTATCTACTAACCCTAACACTATCTACTAACCCTAACACTATCTACTAACCCTAAAAATATCCACTAACCCGAACACGATCTACTAACCCTATCAACTAACCCTAACACTATCTACTAACCCTAACACTATCTACTAACCCTAACTCTATCTAGAAACCCTAAGACTATATACTAACCCTAACTATATATACTTACCCTAACACTATCTACTAACCCTAACAATATCTACTTACCCTAACACTATGTACTAACCCGAAAACGATCTATTAACCCTAAAACTATCTACTAAGCCTAACTATATCTACTTACACTAACACTATCTACTAACCCTAACACTATATACTAACCCTAAAAATATCTACTTACCCTAACACTATGTACTAACCCTAAAACTATCTATTAAAACTAAAACTATCTACTAAGCCTAACCCTATCTACCAACCCTAACACTATCTACTTACCCTAACATTATCTACTAACCCTAACCCTATCTACTAACCCTAACACTATTTACTAACCCTAACCCTATCTACTAACCCTAACCCTATCTACTAACCCTAACACTGTCTACTAACCCTAACTCTATCTAGAAACCCTAACACTATCTACTAACCCTAACACTATCTACTAACCCTAACACTATCTACTAACCCTAAAAATATCCACTAACCCGAACACGATCTACTAACCCTATCAACTAACCCTAACACTATCTACTAACCCTAACCCTATCTACTAACCCTAACTCTATCTAGAAACCCTAACACTATCTACTAACCCTAACACTATCTACTAACCCTAACACTATCTACTAACCCTAACAATATCCACTAACCCTAACAATATCTACTAACCCTAATCGTTTCTTCTAACCCTAACACTATCTACTAACCCTAACACTATCTACTAACCCTAACACTATCTACTAACCCTAAAAATATCCACTAACCCGAACACGATCTACTAACCCTATCTACTAACTCTAACCCTATTTACTAACCCTAACAATATCCACTAACCCTAACCCTATCTACCAACCCTAACATTATCTACTAACCCTAACACTATCTACTAACCCTATCTACCAACCCTAACATTATCTACTAACCCTAACATTATCTACTAACCCTATCTATTAACCCTAACACTATCTGCTAACTTTAAAACAATCTACTAATCCTAACACTATCTACTAACCCTAACACTATCTATTAACACTAACCCTATCTACTAAACCTAACATTATCTACTAACCCTATCTACCAACCCTAACATTATCTACTAACCCTAACATTATCTACTAACCCGAACACGATCTACTAACCCTATCAACTAACCCTAACACTATCTACTAACCCTAACACTATCTGCTAACTCTAAAACAATCTACTAATCCTAACACTATCTACTAACCCTAACACTATCTACTAACTCTAACCCTATTTACTAACCCTAACAATATCCACTAACCCTAACAATATCTACTAACCCTAACACTATCTACTAAACTTAACATTATCTACTAACCCTAACACTATCTACAAACCCTAACCCTATCTACCAACCCTAACATTATCTACTAAACCTAACATTATCTACTAACCCTAACACTATCTACTAACCCTAACCCTATCTACCAACCCTAACATTATCTACTAACCCTAACATTATCTACTAACCCTATCTATTAACCCTAACACTATCTGCTAACTCTAAAACAATCTACTAATCCTAACACTATCTACTAACCCTAACACTATCTATTAACACTAACCCTATCTACTAAACCTAACACTATCTACTAACCCTATCTACTAACCCTAACATTATCTACTAACACTAACATTATCTACTAACGCTAACACTATCTATTAACCCTAACCCTATCTACTAATTCTATCTACTAACCCTAACATTATCTACTAACCCTATCTATTAACCCTAACACTATCTGCTAACTCTAAAACAATCTACTAATCCTAACACTATCTACTAACCCTAACACTATCCACTAACCCTAACCCTAACACTATTTACTAACCCTAACACTATCTACTAACACTATTACTATTTACTAAACCTAAAAATATCCACTAACCCTAACATTATCTACTAACCCTAACCCTATCTACTAACCCTAACACTATTTACTAACCCTAACCCTATCTACTAACCCTAACCCTATCTACTAACCGTAACACTATCTACTAACCCTAACCCTGTCTACTAACCCTAACACTATCTACTAACCCTAATCGTTTCTTCTAACCCTAACACTATCTACTAACCCTAACACTATTTACTAACCCTAAAAATATCCACTAACCCTAACATTATCTACTAACCCTATCTACTAACCCTAATCGTTTCTTCTAACCCTAACACTATCTACTAACCCTAACCCTAACACTATCTACTAACCCTAACACTATCTACTAAGCCTAACACTATCTACTAAGCATAACACTATCTACTAACCCTAACACTATCTACTAACCCTAACTCTATCTAGAAACCCTAACACTATCTACTAACCCTAACACTATCTACTAACCCTAACACTATCTACTAACCCTAAAAATATCCACTAACCCGAACACGATCTACTAACCCTATCAACTAACCCTAACACTATCTACTAACCCTAACACTATCTACTAACCCTAACTCTATCTAGAAACCCTAACACTATCTACTAACCCTAACACTATCTACTAACCCTAACACTATCTACTAACCCTAACAATATCCACTAACCCTAACAATATCTACTAACCCTAATCGTTTCTTCTAACCCTAACACTATCTACTAACCCTAACCCTAACACTATCTACTAACCCTAACACTATCTACTAACCCTAACTCTATCTAGAAACCCTAACACTATCTACTAACCCTAACACTATCTACTAACCCTAACACTATCTACTAACCCTAACACTATCTACTAACCCTAAAAATATCCACTAACTCGAACACGATCTACTAACCCTATCAACTAACCCTAACACTATCTACTAACCCTAACACTATCTACTAACCCTAACTCTATCTAGAAACCCTAAGACTATATACTAACCCTAACTATATATACTTACCCTAACACTATCTACTAACCCTAACAATATCTACTTACCCTAACACTATGTACTAACCCGAAAACGATCTATTAACCCTAAAACTATCTACTAAGCCTAACTATATCTACTTACACTAACACTATCTACTAACCCTAACACTATATACTAACCCTAACAATATCTACTTACCCTAACACTATGTACTAACCCTAAAACTATCTATTAAAACTAAAACTATCTACTAAGCCTAACCCTATCTACCAACCCTAACACTATCTACTTACCCTAACATTATCTACTAACCCTAACCCTATCTACTAACCCTAACACTATTTACTAACCCTAACCCTATCTACTAACCCTAACCCTATCTACTAACCCTAACACTGTCTACTAACCCTAACTCTATCTAGAAACCCTAACACTATCTACTAACCCTAACACTATCTACTAACCCTAACACTATCTACTAACCCTAAAAATATCCACTAACCCGAACACGATCTACTAACCCTATCAACTAACCCTAACACTATCTACTAACCCTAACACTATCTACTAACCCTAACTCTATCTAGAAACCCTAACACTATCTACTAACCCTAACACTATCTACTAACCCTAACACTATCTACTAACCCTAACAATATCCACTAACCCTAACAATATCTACTAACCCTAATCGTTTCTTCTAACCCTAACACTATCTACTAACCCTAACACTATCTACTAACCCTAACACTATCTACTAACCCTAAAAATATCCACTAACCCGAACACGATCTACTAACCCTATCTACTAACTCTAACCCTATTTACTAACCCTAACAATATCCACTAACCCTAACCCTATCTACCAACCCTAACATTATCTACTAACCCTAACACTATCTACTAACCCTATCTACCAACCCTAACATTATCTACTAACCCTAACATTATCTACTAACCCTATCTATTAACCCTAACACTATCTGCTAACTCTAAAACAATCTACTAATCCTAACACTATCTACTAACCCTAACACTATCTATTAACACTAACCCTATCTACTAAACCTAACATTATCTACTAACCCTATCTACCAACCCTAACATTATCTACTAACCCTAACATTATCTACTAACCCTATCTATTAACCCTAACACTATCTGCTAACTCTAAAACAATCTACTAATCCTAACACTATCTACTAACCCTAACACTATCTACTAACTCTAACCCTATTTACTAACCCTAACAATATCCACTAACCCTAACAATATCTACTAACCCTAACACTATCTACTAAACTTAACATTATCTACTAACCCTAACACTATCTACTAACCCTAACCCTATCTACCAACCCTAACATTATCTACTAAACCTAACATTATCTACTAACCCTAACACTATCTACTAACCCTAACCCTATCTACCAACCCTAACATTATCTACTAACCCTAACATTATCTACTAACCCTATCTATTAACCCTAACACTATCTGCTAACTCTAAAACAATCTACTAATCCTAACACTATCTACTAACCCTAACACTATCTATTAACACTAACCCTATCTACTAAACCTAACACTATCTACTAACCCTATCTACTAACCCTAACATTATCTACTAACACTAACATTATCTACTAACCCTAACACTATCTATTAACCCTAACCCTATCTACTAATTCTATCTACTAACCCTAACATTATCTACTAACCCTATCTATTAACCCTAACACTATCTGCTAACTCTAAAACAATCTACTAATCCTAACACTATCTACTAACCCTAACACTATCCACTAACCCTAACCCTAACACTATTTACTAACCCTAACACTATCTACTAACACTATTACTATTTACTAAACCTAAAAATATCCACTAACCCTAACATTATCTACTAACCCTAACCCTATCTACTAACCCTAACACTATTTACTAACCCTAACCCTATCTACTAACCCTAACCCTATCTACTAACCGTAACACTATCTACTAACCCTAACCCTGTCTACTAACCCTAACACTATCTACTAACCCTAATCGTTTCTTCTAACCCTAACACTATCTACTAACCCTAACACTATTTACTAACCCTAAAAATATCCACTAACCCTAACATTATCTACTAACCCTATCTACTAACCCTAATCGTTTCTTCTAACCCTAACACTATCTACTAACCCTAACCCTAACACTATCTACTAACCCTAACACTATCTACTAAGCCTAACACTATCTACTAAGCATAACACTATCTACTAACCCTAACACTATCTACTAACCCTAACTCTATCTAGAAACCCTAACACTATCTACTAACCCTAACACTATCTACTAACCCTAACACTATCTACTAACCCTAAAAATATCCACTAACCCGAACACGATCTACTAACCCTATCAACTAACCCTAACACTATCTACTAACCCTAACACTATCTACTAACCCTAACTCTATCTAGAAACCCTAACACTATCTACTAACCCTAACACTATCTACTAACCCTAACACTATCTACTAACCCTAACAATATCCACTAACCCTAACAATATCTACTAACCCTAATCGTTTCTTCTAACCCTAACACTATCTACTAACCCTAACCCTAACACTATCTACTAACCCTAACACTATCTACTAACCCTAACTCTATCTAGAAACCCTAACACTATCTACTAACCCTAACACTATCTACTAACCCTAACACTATCTACTAACCCTAACACTATCTACTAACCCTAAAAATATCCACTAACCCGAACACGATCTACTAACCCTATCAACTAACCCTAACACTATCTACTAACCCTAACACTATCTACTAACCCTAACTCTATCTAGAAACCCTAAGACTATATACTAACCCTAACTATATATACTTACCCTAACACTATCTACTAACCCTAACAATATCTACTTACCCTAACACTATGTACTAACCCGAAAACGATCTATTAACCCTAAAACTATCTACTAAGCCTAACTATATCTACTTACACTAACACTATCTACTAACCCTAACACTATATACTAACCCTAACAATATCTACTTACCCTAACACTATGTACTAACCCTAAAACTATCTATTAAAACTAAAACTATCTACTAAGCCTAACCCTATCTACCAACCCTAACACTATCTACTTACCCTAACATTATCTACTAACCCTAACACTATTTACTAACCCTAACCCTATCTACTAACCCTAACCCTATCTACTAACCCTAACACTATCTACTAACCCTAACTCTATCTAGAAACCCTAACACTATCTACTAACCCTAACACTATCTACTAACCCTAACACTATCTACTAACCCTAACACTATCTACTAACCCTAAAAATATCCACTAACCCGAACACGATCTACTAACCCTATCAACTAACCCTAACACTATCTACTAACCCTAACACTATCTACTAACCCTAACTCTATCTAGAAACCCTAACACTATCTACTAACCCTAACACTATCTACTAACCCTAACACTATCTACTAACCCTAACAATATCCACTAACCCTAACAATATCTACTAACCCTAATCGTTTCTTCTAACCCTAACACTATCTACTAACCCTAACCCTGTCTACTAACCCTAACACTATCTACTAACCCTAATCGTTTCTTCTAACCCTAACACTATCTACTAACCCTAACACTATTTACTAACCCTAAAAATATCCACTAACCCTAACATTATCTACTAACCCTATCTACTAACCCTAATCGTTTCTTCTAACCCTAACACTATCTACTAACCCTAACCCTAACACTATCTACTAACCCTAACACTATCTACTAAGCCTAACACTATCTACTAAGCATAACACTATCTACTAACCCTAACACTATCTACTAACCCTAACTCTATCTAGAAACCCTAACACTATCTACTAACCCTAACACTATCTACTAACCCTAACACTATCTACTAACCCTAAAAATATCCACTAACCCGAACACGATCTACTAACCCTATCAACTAACCCTAACACTATCTACTAACCCTAACACTATCTACTAACCCTAACTCTATCTAGAAACCCTAACACTATCTACTAACCCTAACACTATCTACTAACCCTAACACTATCTACTAACCCTAACAATATCCACTAACCCTAACAATATCTACTAACCCTAATCGTTTCTTCTAACCCTAACACTATCTACTAACCCTAACCCTAACACTATCTACTAACCCTAACACTATCTACTAACCCTAACTCTATCTAGAAACCCTAACACTATCTACTAACCCTAACACTATCTACTAACCCTAACACTATCTACTAACCCTAAAAATATCCACTAACCCGAACACGATCTACTAACCCTATCAACTAACCCTAACACTATCTACTAACCCTAACACTATCTACTAACCCTAACTCTATCTAGAAACCCTAAGACTATATACTAACCCTAACTATATATACTTACCCTAACACTATCTACTAACCCTAACAATATCTACTTACCCTAACACTATGTACTAACCCGAAAACGATCTATTAACCCTAAAACTATCTACTAAGCCTAACTATATCTACTTACACTAACACTATCTACTAACCCTAACACTATATACTAACCCTAACAATATCTACTTACCCTAACACTATGTACTAACCCTAAAACTATCTATTAAAACTAAAACTATCTACTAAGCCTAACCCTATCTACCAACCCTAACACTATCTACTTACCCTAACACTATCTACTAACCCTAACACTATCTACTTACCCTAACCCTATCTACCAACCCTAACATTATCTACTAAACCTAACATTATCTACTAACCCTAACACTATCTACTAACCCTATCTACCAACCCTAACATTATCTACTAACCCTAACATTATCTACTAACCCTATCTATTAACCCTAACACTATCTGCTAACTCTAAAACAATCTACTAATCCTAACACTATCTACTAACCCTAACACTATCTATTAACACTAACCCTATCTACTAAACCTAACATTATCTACTAACCCTATCTACCAACCCTAACATTATCTACTAACCCTAACATTATCTACTAACCCTATCTATTAACCCTAACACTATCTGCTAACTCTAAAACAATCTACTAATCCTAACACTATCTACTAACCCTAACATTATCTACTAACCCTAACATTATCTACTAACCCTATCTATTAACCCTAACACTATCTGCTAACTCTAAAACAATCTACTAATCCTAACCCTATTTACTAACCCTAACAATATCCACTAACCCTAACAATATCTACTAACCCGAACACTATATACAAACCCTTACACTATTTACTAACCCTAACACTATCTACTTACCCTAACACTATCTACTAACCCTAACACGATCTACTTACCCTAACACTATCTACTAACTCTAACCCTATTTACTAACCCTAACAATATCCACTAACCCTAACAATATCTACTAACCCGAACACTATATACAAACCCTAACACTATTTACTAACCCTAACACTATCTACGAACCCTAACCCTATCTACTAACCCTAACACTATCTACTAACCCTAACCCTATCTACCAACCCTAACATTATCTACTAAACCTAACATTATCTACTAACCCTAATACTATCTACTAACCCTATCTACCAACCCTAACATTATCTACTAACCCTAACATTATCTACTAACCCTATCTATTAACCCTAACACTATCTGCTAACTCTAAAACAATCTACTAATCCTAACACTATCTACTAACCCTAACACTATCTATTAACACTAACCCTATCTACTAAACCTAACACTATCTACTAACCCTATCTACTAACCCTAACATTATCTACTAACACTAACATTATCTACTAACCCTAAAACGAACTACTAACCCTAACACTATCTACTAACCCTAACACTATCTACTAACCCTAACACTATATACTAACCCTAACATTATCTACTAACCCTAACACTATATACTATCCCTAACCATATCTACTAACCCTAACACTATCCACTAACCCTAACAAGATCTACTAACCCTAACACTATATACTAACACTAACATTATCTACTAACACTAACATTATCTACTAACCCTAAATACTAACCCTAACAATATCTACTAACCCTAAATACTAACCCTAACACTATCTACTAACCCTAACACTATCTACTAACCCTAACACTATCTACTAACCTTAACATTATCTACTAACCCTAACCCTATCTACTAACCCTATGTAACAGGATTCTTCCTGGGAAGGAGAGGCGGACCAAAATGCAACGTGGTTGAAGTTCATGTTTTTTAATAAGAAAACTAAACATGAACATAATACAAAACAATAAACGTGGAAAAACCGAAACAGCCCTATCTGGTGCAACGAACACAAAGACAGGAAACAACCACCCACAAAACCCAACACAAAACAGGCTACCTAAATATGGTTGCCAATCAGAGACAATGACTAACACCTGCCTCTGATTGAGAACCATATCAGGCCAAATCAAGAAATAGACAAACTAGACACACAACATAGAATGCCCACTCAGATCACACCCTGACCAAACAAAACATAGAAACATACAAAGCAAACTATGGTCAGGGTGTGACCCCCTAACCCTAACACTATATACTAACCCTAACTCTATCTACTAACCTTAACCCTAACACTATCTACTAACCCTAACCCTATCTACTAAACCTAACATTATCTACTAACACTAACACTATCTACTAACTCTAACACAATCTACTAACCCTAAAACTATATACTAACCCTAACCCTATCTACTAAACCTAACACTAACATTATCTACTAACCCTAAAACGATCTACTAACCCTAACCCTATCTACTAAACCTAACACTAACATTATCTACTAACACTAACATTATCTACTAACACTAACATTATCTACTAACACTTACACTATCTACTAACCCTAACTACTAAACCTAACACTAACATTATCTACTAACACTAACATTATCTACTAACACTTACACTATCTACTAACCCTAACTACTAAACCTAACACTAACATTATCTACTAACACTAACATTATCTACTAACACTTACACTATCTACTAACCATACATGATCTACTAACCCTAACCATATCTTCTAACTCTAAGACTGTCGACTAACCCTAACCCTACCATTATCTACTAACACTATCTACTAACCCTAACATGTTCTACTAACCCTAACCATATCTACTAACCCTAACACTGTCTACTAACCCAAACACTGTCAACTAACCCGAACACTGTCTACTAACCCGAACACTGTCTACTAACCTTAGGGTTAGGGTTGGTAGATAATGTTAGGGCTACTTGATAGTGTTAGGGTTAGTAGGTAGTATTAGGGTTAATAGATAGTGTTAGGGTTGGTAGACAGGTTTAGGGTTAGTAGATAGGGTTAGGGTTAGTAGATAGGGTTAGGGTTAGTAGATAGGGTTAGGGTTAGTAGATAGGGTTAGGGTTGGTAGATAATGTTATCTACTAACCCTAACCCTATCTACTAACCCTAAACCTGTCTACCAACCCTAACACTATCTATTAACCCTAATACTACCTACTAACCCTAACACTATCAAGTAACCATATCACTATCTTCTAAACCTAGCACTATCTACAAACCCTATCCCAAACCAAAGGGGCACAACTCCTGCAGCTCTGTCGCATGCTTTGTTTGTACATAGTCAATGGTAGGCTTCGAGGGGACTCATATGGTAGGTACACCTATAGCTCATCTCTTGGCAGTAGTACTGTATACTACTTTATCACTGACCTCAATCCAGAATGTCTCAGATTATTCACAGTCAGCCCACTGATTACAGACTCTAGCAAAATCACAGTCTACTTGAACAGAGCAATACTCAATCATGAGGCATCAAAGCCAAAGGAACTGAGTAATATTAAGAAATGCTTTCGATGGATGGAATGTGGTTTGGAAACCTACCAAAAAACAATTAGGCAACAGCAAATTCAATCCCTTTTAGACAACTTCCTGGACAAAACGTTCTACTGTAATACAGAAGGAAAATCTTAACAGTATATTTGACCTCTCAGCTTCCCTACCAAATCTAAACAGCTCAAATAGAAAACCGAAGAAAATTAACAACAATGACAAATGGTTTGATGAAGAATGCAAAAATTCAAGAAAGAAATTGAGAAACCTGTCCAACCAAAAACATAGAGACCCAAAAAACCTTAGTCTACGCCTTCACGATGGTGAATCACTAAAACAATACAGAAATACATAGAAAAAGAAGGAACAGCACGTCAGAAATCAGCTCAATGTAATTGAAGAATCTATAGACTTTAACCACTTCTGGGAAAATTGGAAAACACTAAACAAACAACAACACAAAGAATTATCTATCCAAAATGGAGATGTATGGGTAAACCACTTCTCCAATCTTTGTGGCTCTTATAACAAAGAACATACAGCAAAAACATATACATGATCATATACAAATCTTAGAGACAACTATTAAAGACTACCAGAACCCACTGGATTCTCCAATCTCCTTGATGAACTACAGGACAAAATTAAAACCCTCCAACCCAAAAAGGCCTGTGGTGGTGATGGTATCCTCAGTGAAATGATCAAATATACAGACAACAAATTCCAACATCCATAGCTCTGGCATCTTCCCCAATATTTGGAACCAAGAATTGATCACCCCAATCCACAAAAGTGGAGACAAATTTGACCCCAATAACTATGTGGGATACGCGTCAAAAGCAACCTTGAGAAAATCCTCGGCATTATCATTAACAGCAGACTCGTACCTTTCCTCAATGCACTGAGCAAATGTCAGATTGGCATTTTTTTAAATTATCGTACGACAGATCATGTATTCACCCTGCACACCCTAATTGACAAACAAACAAACCAAAACAAAGGCAAAGTCTTCTCATGCTTTGTTGATTTAAAAAAGCTTTCGACTAAATTTGGCCCGAGGGTCTGCTATACAAATTGATGGAAAGTGGTGTTGGGGGAAAAACATACAACATTATAAAATCCTTGTACACAAACAACAAGTGTGAGGTTAAAATAGGCAAAAGAACACACATTTCTTTCCACAATGCCGTGGGATGTGACAGGGATGCAGCTTAAGCCCCACCCTCTTCAACGTATATATCAACAAATTGTCGAGGGCACTAAAAAAGTCTGCAGGACACGGCCTCACCCTACTAGAATCTGAAGTAAAATGTCTATTGTTTGCTGATGATCTGGTGCTTCTGTCACCAACCAAGGAGGACCTACAGCAGCACCTAGATCTTCTGCACATATTCAGCCAGACCTAGGCACTGATAGTAAATCTCAGTAAGACCAAAATAATGGTGTTCCAGAAAAGGTCCAGTTGCCAGGACCACACATTCAAATTCCATCTAGACACCGTTGCCCTAGAGTACACAAAAAACTATACCTACCTTGGCCTAAACATCAGCGCCACAGGTAACTTCCACAAAGCTATGCCATCAAAAGGAACATAAAATTCGACATACCAATTAAGATCTGGCTAAAAATACTTGAATAAGTTATAAAACCCATTGCCCATTATGGTTGTGAGGTCTGGGGTTCGCTCACCAACCCAAAATGAACAAAAGGGACAAACATCAAATTGAGACTCTGCATACAGACTGCATGCTGAATTCTGCTAAAATATCCTCTGTATACACCGTAGAACACCAAATAATGCATGCAAAGCAGAATTAGGCCGATACCAGCTAATTATCAAAATCCAGAAAAGAGACGTTAAATTCTATAACCACCTAAAAGGAAGCAATTCCCAAACGATCCATAAGAAAGCCATCACATACAGAGAGATGAACCTGGAGAAGAGTCCCCTAAGCAAGCTGGTCCTGGGGCTCTGTTCACAAACACAAACACACCCCACAGAGCCCCAGGACAGCAACACAATTAGACCCAACCAAATCATGAGAAAACAAAAATATAATTACTTGACACATTGGAAAGAATTAACAACAAAACAGAGTAAACTAGAATGCTATTTGGCCCTAAATGGAGAGTACACAGTGGCAGAATACCTGACCTCTGTAACTGATCCAACCTTAAGGAAAGATGTGACTATGTACAGACTCAGTGAGCATAGCCTTGCTATTGAGTGCTCACTGCCCACAAAATGAGGTGGAAACTGAGCTGCATTTCCTATCTTCCTGCCCAATGTATGACCATATTAGAGACACATATTTCCCTCAGATTACACAGATCCATGGAAAAAATTGGAAACAAACCCAATGTTGATAATCTCCCATATCTACTGGGTGAAATACCACAGTGTGCCATCAGAACAGCAATATTTGTGACTTGTTTCCACAAGAAAAGGTCAACAAACACCATTGTAAATCACCCCATATTTATGCTTATTTATTTTCCATTTTGTACTTTAACCATTTCCACATCGTTACAACACTTTCTATATACATAATATGACATTTGTAATGTCTTTATTCTTTTGAAACTTCTGTGAGTGTAATGTTTACTTTTCATATTTGTTGTTTATTTCTCTTTTGTATTTTATATACTTCACTTGCTTTGGCAATGTTATTAACATGTGTTTCCATTGCCAATAAAGCACCTTGAATTGAATTGATAGGAAGACAATCATTTCGCTACACATGAAATAACATCTGCTAAATATGTGTGTGACCAATAAAATTTGATTTGATTTAATCTGTAGAGCATCAGATGGAAAATCCAGACTAACCAAATAAAGTGTAACCTATGAAAGAGCTAACAAAACTGTGGCTGACAGCGCTAGCACTCACCATATGAATCATTTGAGTAGATGTGTCTCTTGGTGTCAAAGCGTGGTTTAGCACCACAGAAGAAGTTATTAACCACAACAACGAAGGGTTTCTGTTGAAAAGGCAAAGGAGAAATCACATTGAGGAACCATTTCCAAGACTGTCACTTTAATATCCAGGGCATGTATAAAGCAAATGGTCAGCGTAGGATAAGGGAACTCAGAGCAATATCTTCACTCCACTTCAGGGCTGGGAAATGGAAGAGCTATAGAGGTCATGGCAGATTGGGCTCAGTCAAGTCATATCCACTGAACACACAATGATGATAATTTATTCAAAGGTCTTAAAATAAAACTTCCGGAGGAATAAAGCTCTGAGTCATCTGGGAGACAGAGAGAGTAAGAAGACCAGGCAGATTGAATCATCATTCAAATGTGACCCATGGTGCTAACCTCACAGAAACTGCACCCCTCTACAGAGGGAGTCTTGCGTCAGGTGTGAGATGGTGAGTCAGCTCTGTAGCACAACAAAGAAGAAAGAAACCATTTCTTTCCCTTTTGAACTTCAATAATTCAGATCGATGTTCCATCGCTCCACAACTCTATCCAGTCACCATGCAGAGAATGCAAAAGTAACTTTCAGAGTGTGCTTGTTGTGAAAGTAGAGCTAGACTACTGATGTCCAAAATGATAACCAAAACACAGGGTCCCTGTAGTGTTCCACTGAACACCACCACCAAACAGGGTGGATTCTCAGATCTTTCAGCTTGACCAGTCCATTCTAAACTCTCCAGAGCCATTGGAGAGGTCTCTGCGTCTCCCCGGACTGGCCCAGTGGAGTTGATGTGTGGCACAAATGTGGCCTGGCAGCATTGGGAGGTCAGATAACCTTCTGTTGGCTCGAATGAAGCCAGTTATGCATTCCCAGCTGTTTGCGCTTTCCTTGTTTCTACTAAAGAGGGAAAACAATTCAAACAAATAACACTAAAGCACATTACATATTTTCCCACCAGCTCCCCTCACGGGGTTTATGAGTCGTGCCGATGGAAACGATTGAACCGGGAAGGGAAACGACCTTTAGAGACAGGAAATGACTCGGTCACGGAGGCCATTACTGCAGTAAAGAGCAAGGGCAATTAGCCTGTTCATAGATCACAATGTAGCAGCTTTGTGAGAGGGAACCAGGCCAGCAGAGTCCATTCAGCCCACATAGTAAGGAGCCCTGGCTGAACCATTCTGAGCTACTGATATGAATGTCATCACAGGACAGAAGCCCATTAAAGATGATAAACGCATTAAGATGGTGAGAGCTCTCTGGTGTTTAGGGGTGTTTGTCACTACAACACTTATATTTGGTTTTAGGAGCTTCCTTGATTCTGCCTGCCCACAGTACTATAGGGTGCTTTAACACGCTAAAGTTTCCAATATCATACTGCAATGCTACTCAAATAAATCATCAGTCCCATTACGATCAAACCATGCACTGGGTTTTTCCTGAAAGCACATGGATAATATCAAATCAAGAGATAGGTTATTGATTAAACACTTAATAAAGGTGAAGATTTATGGTTTATTACAGTGGATACAACAAGCAACTTGGTCTCAGAGTATTTCGTATTATTTTGTACATAAATCCGAGACCCTCCATTTAGTATGATACTGTATCAAGTGTTTTGTAAATTTGTAACATATTGTACATTTAGCAACACAGACAGCATTGTGAAGAAGGCGCAACAGCGCCTCTTCAACCTCAGGAGGCTGAAGAAATTCGGCTTGTCACCAAAAGCACTCACAAACTTCTACATTTGCCCAATCGAGAGCATCCTGTCGGGCTGTATCACCGCCTGGTATGGCAACTGCTCCGCCCACAACCGTAAGGCTCTCCAGAGGGTAGTGAGGTCTGCACAACGCATCACCGGGGGCAAACTACCTGCCCTCCAGGACACCTACACCACCAGATGTCACAGGAAGTGGCCTCAAGCCACTGCCTGTTCACCCCGCTATCATCCAGAAGGCGAGGTCAGTACAGGTGCATCAAAGCTGGGACCGAGAGACTGAAAAACAGCTTCTATCTCAAGGCCATCAGACTGTTAAACAGCCACCACTAACATTGAGTGGCTGCTGCCAACACTGACTCAACTCCAGCCACTTTAATAATGGGAATGGATGGGAATTGATGTAAAATATATCACTAGCCACTTTAAACAATGCTACTTAATATAATGTTTACATACCCTACATTATTTATCTCATATGTATATGTATATACTGTACTCTATATCATCTACTGCATCATTATGTAATACATGTATCACTAGCCACTTTAAACTATGCCACTTTGTTTACATACTCATCTCATATGTATATACTGTACTCGATACCATCTACTGCATCTTGCCTATGCCGCTCTGTACCATCACTCATTCATATATCTTTATGTACATATTCTTTATCCCTTTACACTTGTGTGTATAAGGTAGTAGTTTTGGAATTGTTAGCTAGATTACTCGTTGGTTATTACTGCATTGTCGGAACTAGAAGCACAAGCATTTCGCTACACTCGCATTAACATCTGCTAACCATGTGTATGTGACAAATAAAATTTGATTTGATTTGCCACCAGAGATTCTGGGTTCGCGCCCAGGCTCTCTCGCAACCAGCCGTGACCGGGAGGTCCGTGGGGCGACGCACAATTGGCCCAGCGCCGTCAGGGTTAGGGAGGGCTTGGCCGTTAGGGATATTCTTGACTCACCGCGCACCAGCGACTCCCGTGGCGGGACGGGCACAGTGCGCGCTAACCAAAGTTGCCAGGTGCACGGTGTTTCCTCCGACACATTGGTGCGGCTGGCTTCTGGGTTGGATGCGCGCTGTGTTAAGAAGCAGTGTATCGGAGGACGCATGACTTTCAATCTTCGTCTCTCCCGAGCCCGTATGGGAGTTGTAGCGATGAAACAAGATAGTAGCTAATAAACAATTGGATACCACAAAATTGGGGTGAAAAAGGGGTAAAACATTTTTTAAATAAAAAAAGAGCATCCTTACCGGTTGCATCACCGCCTGCTAGGGCAACTGCTCGGCATCTGACCGTAAAGCCGCTACAGACACATCAAATGAATCTAACTTAGTGACAACCGCGATCACACTAATGTGACATTTTCATAACACTACTATCAGAATCTATTTAAAGACTGAAATTTTGTAGTTATACTGTATATTGTATGGTCCAAGGGTGGCATGGCGGTGGAGGACCCCACTGTGGCTCATAGCTGCGCATATGGTAGCATTCCCCGCACAGGCCAGGTACCTTAATGATGGCACGTTGAAAAATGATGTTCCTTTCTCTCCTCCTCGTCTTAGCTAAATTGAATCCAGACTCATTTATGAATATGAGTTTCTAGTGGGCTGGACACATTTTTAACAATGTTTTTTTTCTGATAAAACTAGTTCATTGCATCTGCCATTGAGCCTAGTTTCATAATATTACCATCTGTCGCAGCTGCTTGCCGAAGTTTTGAAGTAATCAGCTCCTATTTGTTCTATTGAGCATCGTGGCACCAACTCGCCTTCCCGAACGTTCCATTCCCAGCTTATTGTTCTACGACACGATGCCTGCTTTGCTATTGATGCCAGCTTTGCTATTGATGGTAATGAGACCTGCCCACGATACTAGTAGTTAAAATAAGAACAACAACAAAAAATTACTCATGGAACTCAGAGGTCATCCTATTGTTTTCTATAGGAAAATATAGGTATGTGTGTCTATTTTGCCAAATATCTCGCAATGTGTATATTTAGATTTTTTTCAGGTTGGACACCATTTTAATCACGAGAATCTCCTCTTTCTAATTACATAAGTTTGGGCATCGTAGTCTGCTGTCATCGATCGCTAGACCAGAAATAGTCAAAGGTTTTAGTCCATTTTTTTCCCTACTTCCTCGTTATGCAGACATAAGCACACTTCGCACCATCGAGGTGCGGATGTCTACTTTCTACACAAGTTATTATTTTTTAGTTTCGTCCTGAGAACAGACTGTAGTGGTAAAATAAAAGGGATGCATTTTTTGGTGCCATTTAGGCTAAATGGAATTCTAAGCGTCACTCCAGTCAAAACAGGCTCTGTGAACGTTTCCATTAATTCCATTGATTCCATTCATTTGCTATAGGCTCGCGCTAGTGTTCCAGTATAACCAACATTCTTTTGTCTTTTTTCAGCCTTCTGTGAATGTTGACTCATTCTATTGTCCAGCCTATTCCTAGGGGATGGGACTTGCATCCAACTTCATGATTCTCTGAAATGACAGTAAATACTGTTGTATAGTAAAGTTTACTGGTAACATCAATGTGTCTCTAATGCTTCAAGAGTGTAATACTAGTACATTACTTACCATTTATCCTTCACTCTTTGGGAATTCCTTTCAAATGGGACTCTGTAGATCTGCTTCATCCGGAGATGGTGTTTCTTAAGGACGCGGAATATGGTTGATAAGCTCACTGATGTTATTGAAGATGGCAGGATTTTCAATTATCTGTTGTTGGATTTCACAATGGCAGCCTCCTGTTCGTCTGTAAATAGACGTGTTCTACCACCACGTGATGGTCGTCTTTCAGTTCTACAAAAACAAAATAGCATACACTACAATAAACACTACAGTAAACAAGATAAATATGTTAAAGTAGTATAGCTCCCAATTTCATACAGTAATACATGAAATATTTACTTTGTTTCCTCTTACAGTATGTATTGGAATCTACTGTCTTTACTGTGCTTTATGTAGTACTACTGTCAAGTATTAAAAGTAGTAGATGTCTGCAGTACATACCTATTCTCATTTTGGAATGTCCGGCTGATGAAGCAGCTCAGATTGGGCTGCATTCTCTGCCCATCCTTTCTCAAGGCAAAACCATGTCATTTTTGTTTTTTTACCCTTTTTTCTCTTCAGTTTTGTGGTATCCAATTGGTAGTTAGTCTTGTCCCATCGCTGCAACTCCTGTACGGACTCGGGTGAGTCAAAGGTCGAGAGCCGTGCGTCCTCCAAAACACAACCCAGCCGCACTGATGTGTCGGAGGAAACCGTGTCAGCACGCACTGGGCCCAGTCCGCCACAGGAGTTGCTAGAGAGTGATGGGACAAGGACATCCCTGCCGCCCAAACCCTCCCCTAACCCGGACGACACTGGGACAATTGTGTGCTGCCCCATGGGTCTCCCGGGCGCGGCCGGCTGCACAGAGCCTGGACTCGAACCAGGATCTCTAGTGGCACAGCTAGCACTGCACCACTCGGAAGGCCCAGGCAAAACCATGTTTGACTACATGGTCCACCACAGTCGCCCGAATTTCATCAGAGATTACTCTCCTTGTTCTTGGTTTTCCTCCACCGCTACCTCTCTCTGCCAAGTTTGCTTCCATTGTTCTCCAATTGTTTTGGGGCGGCAGGTAGCCAAGTGGTTAGAGCATTGGACTAGTAACCAAAAGGTTGCAAGGTTGCAAGATCAAATCCCCGAGCTGACAAGGTTAAAATTTGTCATTCTGCCCCTGAACAAGGCAGTTAACCCACTGTTCCTAGGCCTTCATTGAAAATAAGAATTTGTTCTTAATTAACTGACCTGCCTAGTTAAATAAAGGTAAAATAAAAAATAAAAAAAACACAGGAGTACTCACCTGTGGCCTTTTTATCCATACCAAACGTCTGATTGCAAAGTGAACATTTACGCAATTAGTGTTTGCACATGTGAAGAGTGAAAGTGATCAATTGGTAATTGAGCTTTGTGAAAAACTAATCAAATGCCGAACTGGACTATTTACATTGACCCCCCCAAACGTTGTTTTTACACTGCTGCTACTTGCTGCATATGCAAAGTCACTTTACCCTAACCTACATGTACAAATTACCTCGACTTACCTGTACCCCCGCACATTGACTCTGTACCGGTACCCCCTGTATATAGCCTCGTCATCGTTATCTAATTTTCTTGAGTTACTTTTTTATTTGTTTGTTTAACTTTAGTGTATTTAGTAAATCTTTTCTTAACTCTATTTCTTGAATTGTTGGTTAAAACCTCTTAAAGCTCCCCTGAATTATTTCAACATTTTGTTAAAAATTGCGCAACATTTCAACGTTCTGCTACTCATGCCAGGAATATAGTATATGCATAGGATTAGTATGTGTGGATAGAAAACACTCTGAAGTTTCTAAAACTGGTTAAATAATGTCTGTGACTATAACAGAACGTGAACAGCAAGCGAATTCCCAAGAAAAACCTGGTCACAAAAACCACAGAAAAGTATTCATCCGCCAGTCTCTGAATTGTTTATTGCAAGCAAAAATAGTTAACGGTGAGGTTGCAGTCCCTACAACTTCCACACGATGTCGCCAGTACTGGCATTTTCATTTGTTTAAATCCTTGGTGAAATGAGAAATAGGCCCTTCCTGTCCTCCAGGAACAGGAAGAGACTTATGGGAGAGAGACAAAGGACCATGATTTCAAGAGTAGCTGCTATTGAATACAGATCGCCCAGTGATCAATTTGATCGATTATTAACGTTTACAAATACCTAAAGTTGGGTTACAAATGTAGTTTGAAGTGTTTTGTAAAAGTTTATAGGCAACTTTTTTAATTAAAAAAAAATGACGTTGCGTTTTGGAACAGAGATTTTCCATGGATCAGACGGGCTATATAAATTGACATTTTGGGTATACATGGACGGATTTAATCGGGAAAAAGACCCAATTGTGATGTTTATGGGACATATAGGAGTGCCAACAAAGAAGCTCGTCAAAGGTAATGAATATTTTATATTTTATTTCTGCGTTTTGTGTAGCGCCGGCTACGCTAATTATTTTGTTTACGTTCCCTTCAGGTATTTCGGGGTGTTGCATGCTATCAGATAATAGCTTCTCATGCTTTCGCCAAAAAGCATTTTAAAAATCTGACATGTTGGCTAGATTCACAACGAGTGTAGCTTTAATTGAGTACCCTGCATGTGTGTTTTAATGGAAGTTTGAGTTTTATCATGTATGATTAGCATTTGGCATTGCGCATTTCCGCAGATTATTGGCCAGGAGAGACGCTAGCCTTAAGAGGTTAAAAACTTCTTAGGGCTGAGATCCCGCTAACGGGATCGATATGACAAACAGCCAGTGAAAGTGCAGGGCGCCAAATTCAAAACAACAGAAATCTCATAGTTAAAATTCCTCAGACATACAAGTATTTCACACCATTTTAAAGATACACTTCTTGTTAATTCCACCACAGTGTCCGATTTCAAATAGGCTTTACGGTGAAAGCCCCACAAACGATTATGTTAGGTCAGGGCCAAGTCACAGAAAAACAGCCATTTTTTCCAGCCAAAGAGAGGAGTCACAAATATCAGAAATAGAGATGGAATTAATCACTAACCTTTGATGATCTTCATCAGATGACACTCATAGGACTTCATGTTACACAATACATGTGTTTTGTTCGATAAAGTTCATATTCATTTCAAAAAATCTCCGTATACATTGGCGCGTTATGTTCAGTAGTTCCAAAAACATCCAGTGATTTTGCAGAGAGCCACATCAATTCACAGAAATACTCATCATAAATGTTAATGAAAATAGAAGTGTTATACATGGAAATTTAGATACACTTCTCCTTAATGCAACTGCTGTGTCAAATTTCTGTCACGACTTCTACCGAAGTCGTTGCCTCTCCTTGTTCGGGCGGTGCTTGGCGGTCGACGTCACCGGCCTTCTAGCCATTATTGATACATTTTTCATTTTCCATTTTGTCTTGTCTTCCCACACACCTGTTTTCAATCCCATTCATTACCTGTTGTGTATTTAACCCTCTGTTTCCCCTCATGTCTTTGTCAGAGATTGCTTTATGTCAAGTGTTGTATAGGTGCGCGACGTGTCCTCGTACCCATGTTCGTTTATGTATGTACGTATTTAGTGTTTGGAGCATGTTAAGTGGACTTATATTAAAAGACTCCATTTACACTCAGTTTGACTCTCCTGCGCCTGACTTCCCTGCCACCTATACACACGACTGACAGAATCTCTGACCAAAAATATGAAGTCAGCAGCAGAAGACACTTCGCTCATGGAGATGGAGGAACGCGTCCGGGAACAAGCGGAGGAGATTGACTGTCTGAGCGCCGCCATGGATCGCATTGTCCAGAATATGGACCGCTGGGAGAAACAGGGAGTTTCTCCAGCACCTCCACCACCACAACCGGGATCTCCCTTGAATGCTTTCCCCCCATGGGGCAGCACACAATTGTGTGCTGCCCCATGGGTCTCCCGGGCGCGGCCGGCTGCACAGAGCCTGGACTCGAACCAGGATCTCTAGTGGCACAGCTAGCACTGCACCACTCGGAAGGCCCAGGCAAAACCATGTTTGACTACATGGTCCACCACAGTCGCCCGAATTTCATCAGAGATTACTCTCCTTGTTCTTGGTTTTCCTCCACCGCTACCTCTCTCTGCCAAGTTTGCTTCCATTGTTCTCCAATTGTTTTGGGGCGGCAGGTAGCCAAGTGGTTAGAGCATTGGACTAGTAACCAAAAGGTTGCAAGGTTGCAAGATCAAATCCCCGAGCTGACAAGGTTAAAATTTGTCATTCTGCCCCTGAACAAGGCAGTTAACCCACTGTTCCTAGGCCTTCATTGAAAATAAGAATTTGTTCTTAATTAACTGACCTGCCTAGTTAAATAAAGGTAAAATAAAAAATAAAAAAAACACAGGAGTACTCACCTGTGGCCTTTTTATCCATACCAAACGTCTGATTGCAAAGTGAACATTTACGCAATTAGTGTTTGCACATGTGAAGAGTGAAAGTGATCAATTGGTAATTGAGCTTTGTGAAAAACTAATCAAATGCCGAACTGGACTATTTACATTGACCCCCCCAAACGTTGTTTTTACACTGCTGCTACTTGCTGCATATGCAAAGTCACTTTACCCTAACCTACATGTACAAATTACCTCGACTTACCTGTACCCCCGCACATTGACTCTGTACCGGTACCCCCTGTATATAGCCTCGTCATCGTTATCTAATTTTCTTGAGTTACTTTTTTATTTGTTTGTTTAACTTTAGTGTATTTAGTAAATCTTTTCTTAACTCTATTTCTTGAATTGTTGGTTAAAACCTCTTAAAGCTCCCCTGAATTATTTCAACATTTTGTTAAAAATTGCGCAACATTTCAACGTTCTGCTACTCATGCCAGGAATATAGTATATGCATAGGATTAGTATGTGTGGATAGAAAACACTCTGAAGTTTCTAAAACTGGTTAAATAATGTCTGTGACTATAACAGAACGTGAACAGCAAGCGAATTCCCAAGAAAAACCTGGTCACAAAAACCACAGAAAAGTATTCATCCGCCAGTCTCTGAATTGTTTATTGCAAGCAAAAATAGTTAACGGTGAGGTTGCAGTCCCTACAACTTCCACACGATGTCGCCAGTACTGGCATTTTCATTTGTTTAAATCCTTGGTGAAATGAGAAATAGGCCCTTCCTGTCCTCCAGGAACAGGAAGAGACTTATGGGAGAGAGACAAAGGACCATGATTTCAAGAGTAGCTGCTATTGAATACAGATCGCCCAGTGATCAATTTGATCGATTATTAACGTTTACAAATACCTAAAGTTGGGTTACAAATGTAGTTTGAAGTGTTTTGTAAAAGTTTATAGGCAACTTTTTTAATTAAAAAAAAATGACGTTGCGTTTTGGAACAGAGATTTTCCATGGATCAGACGGGCTATATAAATTGACATTTTGGGTATACATGGACGGATTTAATCGGGAAAAAGACCCAATTGTGATGTTTATGGGACATATAGGAGTGCCAACAAAGAAGCTCGTCAAAGGTAATGAATATTTTATATTTTATTTCTGCGTTTTGTGTAGCGCCGGCTACGCTAATTATTTTGTTTACGTTCCCTTCAGGTATTTCGGGGTGTTGCATGCTATCAGATAATAGCTTCTCATGCTTTCGCCAAAAAGCATTTTAAAAATCTGACATGTTGGCTAGATTCACAACGAGTGTAGCTTTAATTGAGTACCCTGCATGTGTGTTTTAATGGAAGTTTGAGTTTTATCATGTATGATTAGCATTTGGCATTGCGCATTTCCGCAGATTATTGGCCAGGAGAGACGCTAGCCTTAAGAGGTTAAAAACTTCTTAGGGCTGAGATCCCGCTAACGGGATCGATATGACAAACAGCCAGTGAAAGTGCAGGGCGCCAAATTCAAAACAACAGAAATCTCATAGTTAAAATTCCTCAGACATACAAGTATTTCACACCATTTTAAAGATACACTTCTTGTTAATTCCACCACAGTGTCCGATTTCAAATAGGCTTTACGGTGAAAGCCCCACAAACGATTATGTTAGGTCAGGGCCAAGTCACAGAAAAACAGCCATTTTTTCCAGCCAAAGAGAGGAGTCACAAATATCAGAAATAGAGATGGAATTAATCACTAACCTTTGATGATCTTCATCAGATGACACTCATAGGACTTCATGTTACACAATACATGTGTTTTGTTCGATAAAGTTCATATTCATTTCAAAAAATCTCCGTATACATTGGCGCGTTATGTTCAGTAGTTCCAAAAACATCCAGTGATTTTGCAGAGAGCCACATCAATTCACAGAAATACTCATCATAAATGTTAATGAAAATAGAAGTGTTATACATGGAAATTTAGATACACTTCTCCTTAATGCAACTGCTGTGTCAAATTTCTGTCACGACTTCTACCGAAGTCGTTGCCTCTCCTTGTTCGGGCGGTGCTTGGCGGTCGACGTCACCGGCCTTCTAGCCATTATTGATACATTTTTCATTTTCCATTTTGTCTTGTCTTCCCACACACCTGTTTTCAATCCCATTCATTACCTGTTGTGTATTTAACCCTCTGTTTCCCCTCATGTCTTTGTCAGAGATTGCTTTATGTCAAGTGTTGTATAGGTGCGCGACGTGTCCTCGTACCCATGTTCGTTTATGTATGTACGTATTTAGTGTTTGGAGCATGTTAAGTGGACTTATATTAAAAGACTCCATTTACACTCAGTTTGACTCTCCTGCGCCTGACTTCCCTGCCACCTATACACACGACTGACAGAATCTCTGACCAAAAATATGAAGTCAGCAGCAGAAGACACTTCGCTCATGGAGATGGAGGAACGCGTCCGGGAACAAGCGGAGGAGATTGACTGTCTGAGCGCCGCCATGGATCGCATTGTCCAGAATATGGACCGCTGGGAGAAACAGGGAGTTTCTCCAGCACCTCCACCACCACAACCGGGATCTCCCTTGAATGCTTTTCCCCCTCCTGAACCTAATAAGATCCATTTAACCCTACCCACGGGATACAACGGAGATACTGCCGGCTGCCAGGGTTTTCTTCTTAAACTGAACTTGTATCTGGCCATGGTCTCCCCAGTACCATCGGACCGTGAGAAGAGTTGCGCCCTCGTCTCATGACTCACTGGGAAAGCCCTGGAGTGGGCCAGCGCTGTGTGTAGAGAGAAGGATGCGGCGTTGGACCATTTTGAGGAGTTCACCCGCCATTTCAGGACAGTATTCGACCATCCACCCGAAGGCAGAGCGGCGGGTGAGCGCCTCTATCATCTGGGGCAGGAGACGAGGAGTGCACAGGAGTTTGCTCTGGAGTTTAGATCCCTGGCTGCCGGCGCTGGATGGAGCGACAGGGGCCTGATCGACCATTACCGTTGTAGTCTACGCGAGGATGTCCGTTGGGAGCTGGCCTGTAGAGACACCACCCTCACCTTTGACCAGCTGGTGGACATGTCCATCAGGCTGGACAACATGCTGGATACTCGTGGACGTCTAGATCGGGGTCTGGTTGTTCCATCCTCCCGCACCCTCTCTCCCGAACCTATGGAACTGGAGACCGGAGGGAGACCGGAGGGGGTTCCCGCTCGAGCACCATCTATGGTCGCAGAGAGTACACTGCTGGTCGGTTGGTTCCTCTGGGAATAGAGAAGGCAGGCAGGGCACTCTGGCATCACCCCAGGTGAGTAGGCACCATTCTCATCCAGAGCCCTCTGTTGCACTAATGTTTGTCTCTGTCACTTTTCCGGATTTTTCCCTGCATTCCCAGTATAAGGCACTAGTAGATTCAGGCGCGGCTGGGAATTTCATTAATAAAAATGTAGCTCATAGTTTAGGGATCCCTATAGTTTCTGTGGATATGCCTTTCCCTATTCATGCCTTAGATAGTCAACCATTAGGGTCAGGGTTTATCAGGGAGGTCACCGCACCTGTGTGTATGATAACACAGGAGGGTCACAAGGAGAAGATTAGTCTTTTCCTTACTGATTCTCCTATGTATTCTGTGGTGCTAGGCCTACCCTGGTTAGCTTATCATAACCCCACTGTTTCTTGGCCACAGAGGGCTCTCACGGGGTGGTCGCGAGAGTGCTCAGGTAGGTGTAAGGGTTTCCATTGGTGCTACTACGGTGGAAAGACGGGGGGATTGTGCGATAGATCTCCTGGTAGACGCTACATATCTCAGGAGTCACATGTATCCCCTCTCGCAAGCGGAGACGATGGCTATGGAGACATATGTCTCTGAATCCCTGCATCAGGGGTTCATTCAGCCGTCCAGTTCACCCGTCTCTTCGAGTTTCTTTTTTGTGAAAAAGAAGGATGGCGATTTATGACCGTGTATTTTTTATCGAGGTGAGTGGAAGACGGCATTTAGCACCACCTGAGTACCTTGTCATGCCATATGGGTTGATGAATGCTCCATCAGTCTTCCAATCATTTGTAGATGAGATATTCAGGGACCTGCATGGGCAGGGTGTAGTGGTGTATATCAATGATATTCTGATATACTCCGCTACACGTGCCGAGCATGTGTCTCTGGTACGCAGGGTGCTTGGTCGCCTGTTGGAGCATGATCTATATGTCAAGGCTGAGAAATGCTTGTTCTTCCAACAATCCATCTCCTTCCTAGGGCATCGGATTTCCACTTCAGGAGTGGAAATGGAGAGCGACCGCATTGAGCGGTGTGTAATTGGCCGACACCTGAAGACTCTGTTTACCTCGGTGCCTGTGTTGGCTCATCCGGATCCCTCTTTGCCATTCATAGTGGAGGTGGACGCATCTGAAGCTGGGATAGGAGCAGTGCTCTCTCAGCGTTCGGGTATGCCACTGAAGCTTCGCCCCTGTGCTTTCTTTTCGAAGAAGCTCAGCCCGGCGGAGCGAAACTATGATGTGAGGGACCGGGAGCTGTTAGCTGTCGTAAAAGCCTTGAAGGCATGGAGGCATTGGCTTGAGGGGGCTAAACACCCTTTTCTCATCTGGACTAACCACCGCAATATGGAGTACATCCAGCAGGCGAAGAGACTGAATCCTCGCCAGGCGGTATGGGATGGGAGGTACTGGTGGCCCACTTTAGCTAAGGACGTGAGGATTTATGTTTCCTCCTGCTCGGTGTGCGCCCAGTGCAAGGCTCCTAGACACCTGCCCAGAGGGAAGCTACAACCTTTACCCGTTCCTCAACAGTGGTGGTCACACCTGTCGGTGGGGTTTTTGATTGATCTTCCACCTTCACAGGGTTACACCATGATCCTGGTCGTTGTGGATCTGTTTTCAAAGTCCTGTCGTCTCCTCCCTTTGACTGGTCTCCCTACGGCCTTACAAACTGCAGAGGCCCTGTTTACACACGTTTTCCGGCACTATGGGGTGCCCAAACAAGCCAAAAAGATATCCGCCATATTGTGCAGTCAACAGAAGTCAGAAATAACCTTGTAAATATTCACTTACCTTTGATGATATTCATCAGAATGCACTCCCAGGAATCCCAGTTCCACAATAAATGTTTGTTTCGTTCGATAATGTCCATCATTTATGTCCTAATAGCTCCTTTTGTTTGCGAGTTTGGTAAACTCCAAACTCACGAAGCGCGTTCACTAGGAGCAAACAAAATGTCAAAAAGTTCCGTTACAGTCCGTAGAAACATGTCAAACGATGTATAGAATCAATCTTTAGGATGTTTTTAACATACATTTTCAATAATGTTCCAACCGGAGAATTCCTTTGTCTGTAGAAAAGCAATGGAACAGAGCTCGCTCTCACGTGAACGAGCGTCACGAGCTCAAGGCATTCTGGCAGACCTCTGACTCATTCCCCTTTCATTAGCTCCCACTTCACAGTAGAAGCATCAAACAAGGTTCTAAAGACTGTTGACATCTGGTGGAAGCCTTAGGAAGTGCAATGAACAGTATCCCACTGTATCTTCCATAGGAAATGAGTTGAAAAATGACCAACCTCAGATTTCCCACTTCCCACTTCCTGGTTGGATTCTTTCTCAGGTTTTTGCCTGCCATATGAGTTCTGTTATACTCACAGACATCATTCAAGCAGTTTTAGAAACTTCAGAGTGTTTTCTATCCAAATATACTAATAATATGCATATATTATTGGGACTGGGACTGAGTAGCAGGCAGTTTACTCTGGGCACCTCTGGGCACCTTATTCAGGGCACCTCTGGGCACCTTATTCATCCAAGCTACTCAATACTGCCCCCAGCCAGTAAGCATTTCACAGTAAGGTCTGTTGTATTCGGTGCATGTGACAAATACAATTTTATTTGATAATGCCAAATACAGAGATACAATCCTTAAACAATTTTAATAGAATTGAAGATGTATGGTTTACTACAGAGGACATAAACTCGAAGAGATGTATGGTTTACTACACAGAACAAATACGCCAAGAGGTGCAGGTAATGTATGTGGTCACATTGAAAGGTGACAATGCAGCAGCATGCCAATAGAATTGTCCAAAAGAAGGAAGTAAAATACAAGATGGTAGAAACTCTCAGAGAGCACTGACCCAATTTTGACAAAACTTGTCAAAAGTCTTGCAAATAAAAAAAAATCACACTGATTAGCCTAAGGTGGGAGTTATAGTAATTAATTAACTGAACTTTGTGAGTCACACCAAAGAGGAAGAGGCGAGGCGAAGCGAGAGGGATAACTGGGCTCTAAAATCGGTCTATTCCAGCAGGTAGAAAACAAACAAGGCGTTTCGTATTGATGTCAATGAGAGACTGTAGAGGTTTAGTTAACAAAACATTTAATGGCTTATTTACTAAGTCTGGTTTACTTGATCTAATAAACATTTCGTAGTGCTTAGGTTGTTGTGAGTGATAAGTAGGACTCGTGCCATCCTAGCAACCCTCTATATCAGAGTTGTGCCTGTTGTTCACACGTATCTGCCCGCTCATTGGCTAGAATGGTCCCACTTGATCTTGCCTCCTCCCGACAGCCTTCTAGTCTGAGAATTAGTCTATTTAGCTAACATTCTACCCCTTGCCAATCCTTGTCATTGCCAAATGTAATGCCATGTGTCACGCCCTGGCCATAGAGAGGCTTTTTATTCTCTATTTGGTTAGGCCAGGGTGTGACTAGGGTGGGCATTCTATGTCCTTTTTTCTATGTTTTGTATTTCTATGTCTTGGCCTGGTATGGTTCGCAATCAGGGACAGTCTATTGTTGTCTCTGATTGAGAACCATACTTAGGTACCCTTTTCCCCCACCTGTTTTGTGGGAAGTTAATTTTGTAGTTGTTCAGTGCACATAGCCCAAGGCTTCACGGTTGTTTTTTTGTTCTTCGTTTTGTCGGCGTCATTTTTAAATAAAGTTCAAATGTACGCTTACCATGCTGCACCCTGGTCCAGTGCTTCAGCCAGCCGTGACACCATGCCATTTGGCATGTGACATGAAGTACAGGAAGTGGATTAACTAAAGAGACTGGTACTCAGGCTAATCAAAATCCAATCAAATGTATTTATATAGCCCTTCTTGCATCAGCTGATATCTCAAAGTGCTGTACAGAAACCCATTGCCTTCCATTTTGTAAGACATTACATTTTTAGTGGCCACTTGAGTATCTGGTCAATATAATGGACTATCTGTGGTCACACACAATAACTGACATTTGTTCGTCACACACAATCTGAATTGGCCCAATGGGGGGCGCTGCATCATTTGTGGGGGACAACATGTTTACTGTTGCCTTGTTTCTGTCCGAATCCAAACAGAGGGTCACAGGTGTCTGATGTTGATTATTTTTTAAATGCTCTAAAAAGGAAGGGGGGCGGGAGGGAGAAAGATCTAAAGGCAGACAGTGTTTACTGGTTATTATAAACAAAGCCACACACATAGACAGACAAACACACTCTTTGAAGATGGGTTTAAGCAATGCTGACGGAGTGTACTGTGGATTAGGATTAGGACGTGACGAGCTACAAAGGTTAGTGAGGTTGTGCAACAGAAAATGTTATCTGATTTTGTGTAGGCATAAAGAAATGACAGAGGGGGTTTTAATAAGGAAAGAATCCTCTGAGATTATAAATTCCTTTAAATCTCCATGTAGCTCCCCAATACCATTACAGCTGTCCTGGGCTGAATTATTACACAACCACCCACAATGTTGATGCGCCCACCAGAGCAGACCTGAGCAGACCTGAGAGAAATTTTGTTGGGTCAAAGTTGACATCACAATGCTATTCTGGCTATTGATAAATTGCACCTCCGTCACTCGGTCACGTCATGCCATTGTTATGAACGTTCTCAAGCCACCCTCCACCACTGGTGCCCTAAAGTTGTGATAAGGCCAGTCATTCTGAGTGATGACTAATGAGTGTTTCTAAATTACACTATAGTGGCCAGGAAATATGATGGCATTGCTAAAGTAGGCAACTATTTAGTATCATTATCATGTCATCAAATGTACTTTATTTCGCATAGTTTGTCAAAAATAGTTAGCAAAGCTAACATTAGCAGCTAAAATCCAGTGGTCTCCCCTCTAGCTAACATTATACTGCATCTAAAGACAATCTGGCTTCATCACAATGATGACATGGTTGTCCTACTACATATTTGCCTCTTTAAGAAATGTCATCATGCGTCCATTGGGGGGGGGGCTTTGGCAGGGTGGGCTTCGGCTGAGAGTTTCCTTTTGTGAGTGCGAGGATGGAGACTTTGCTTTTGACAGAACTTTGAGTTTCTAACACGTACGAACACAGAATTTATTCAAGTAGCTGACCAAATTACTTCTGGATTAAGAGAGATTATGCAAAACTGTAAAGGTAATTTAAGATGCCTTGAGGTTTATTCCCTGCTGCACAGCTTTAAGATCTGAATATAGGATTTATCATTGCCAATGCAATCGAATGTAGTAGGTGATTCATTTGAGAGCAGTGCACTCCAGTAGAGCCCTTTGTGCATCTGTATGGCCATTAAACCAGGGCTTCCATCCACCTTAGTGTCAACCATTTTATGAGGCAGCGAGGATCACATGGAAATCTGGGGCCGGACGGTCAGACTACTACAGAAGAGCCTTTACAAGGACAGAAGAGAAGAGACCCTTTCTGGAACTGATATCCCCAGCTGTGGTTGCACCCATCTAGGAGAGCACTTACTGAAACATACTCTGCTAAACACACGCTACCACACTACCTGATACCCATTTCACACATTAAGACAGGCTACCACAGCTTGTCCCATGTCATGGAACAATATCCATCTATAACCATGAACCAGATCAATTAATTACAGTATGACAAGGGAGTCCAAATCAAATGGAAATGCTGGACAACCATGAATAAAACCTAGGATAGATATGCATTAAAATCCGTGTGAAACTGCAGCAGATTACTGAAAGAATGATGAATCCCAGTATAGCATAACAAAAGTGACTCTAAATTAAATGGAAACACTGGACACCCATGAATAAAACCTTGGTCACAACGGCCTAAGCATTAAACTACTGTTGGATATGCTGTATTTATACAGAAGCCAATGGCAAAGATGATCAAAGAGGTGGAAACAAAGGAAAGAGATATCGAATGCTGATCACAAAAACTCCCCTTTTATCTGACTAAACAAAGGACCTCTGTGTTGAAACAGCATAAGGGCCATTTGAAACCTACCCAGCCATGCTGCAGAAATGGAAATGGACCATTAATAAAACAGTACGACATTACCCTTATTGATGGGTGAATGAGTTAGCGACCTTCATGTCGATGAAGTTTTGCATTCTTATCTTCTTGAGTACTCAAAGAGCAGTGACCTGGTTTGTTTACTCATTTTGAGGGTAAACTCGGTGGACAAAAGTCTCCCTTTGGCCCTTCTCGCTGACGTGACAAAAGAAAGGAACATCAACCGTTAGCATCCAGCTCCTGTTCTGTTTTAGAACTGAGGCACTGAGGCAAAAACAAAGATAATTAACAGCGGCAAAAACACTGCTAAATAAGGAGATGGGCTGCCTGCACGTTGCCTCAGAGTCTTATTTTCTACAAATCCTGCTTGATGAGCCACTCACATCAAGCCAGTGACAGAGGCATCAAGGCCATGTTCTCTGACCGGAGACAAAACACATTTGAAGTGATTGAAAAAGAGGAAAAAGTCTAGACGAATTAGATAGACGACTGCAGCAGAACTGTTGCCAAGGCTATGCTTCCAACAGGGTGGAGGAAAACGGACAAACTGTCTGATTTTGTGGCTCCACCAGTTGTTTGAAGATCTGAAGGCTGCCTGCCCTGGCTTGTACACCCAAGACCTAACAGCCACAGCGCCCCGGGGAGTGCATCATCCAGAAGTCACACATCAACCAACTACTGTGTCAGGTCTTGTACTGTATATCAGCCAATCAATGGGACTTTGCTCCCTCTTCTTGTTAAACCTCCTGTGCAGTGGGTTGTAGAGCCATGGAGGACCAGAGGACGCAGGAGAACCAAACATGTAGAGTTTAGCCCCAGGCAAGATAGGGAGGGCACTTAGTTCCAACACAATTACACACAGTGCTGCACCTCCAACTATCTCACAGGGATTGGATCCTGCCTCTGGTCAATATCAGAGACGTTGTGTTGTGCCTGTCTTTTCATAGAAACCCACTGTACATACAGAGCTACTTTTGTGGTCCTCTGTGCATCTCCCCACCATCCCTCTCTCGCATCCACTCCTTTCCTCTTCTAGCCTACATCTACTCTCCTCTACCTGCCATTATCTCTCTATCTCCTCCACACCTGTTAGAAAGGTGTGAACCTGTTCTTTCTCTCTCTGCTCTGTTGTGGGCTAGTGAGGGCCTGGCTCTGTGCCTGAGAATGACAGCTCTTCAAAGGCCTTTGTCAGGTTTTGGCTCGAGGGGGTAGTTGAACAGGAGGTTCCCCAGAGGAGCAGTGCTGCCCAGTAATACCCGTTATATCTCCCCAGAGGAGCAGTGCTGCCCAGTAATACCCGTTATATCTCCCCAGAGGAGCAGTGCTGCCCAGTAATACCCGTTATATCTCCCCAGAGGAGCAGTGCTGCCCAGTAATACCCGTTATATCTCCCCAGAGGAGCAGTGATGCCCAGTAATACCCGTTATATCTCCCCAGAGGAGCAGTGCTGCCCAGTAATATCCGTCACATCTCTACACTGGTATGTTCACCTGCAGCTACATGTCTTCCTACTCAAATCACTGCCAATCCACATTTATCCATATTGCGTGTCATAACCACTACCTGAAGTTGAGATTCAGAATTTTTACTGAATGTCCCATTAAGGCAGAATGGATGAGTACGCATGTACACAACTATACAGATGGTAAATACATAATACTATCACGTATTGCCATCTAAATCAAATCAAATCAAATTTTATTTGTCACATACACATGGTTAGCAGATGTTAATGCGAGTGTAGCGAAATGCTTGTGCTTCTAGTTCCGACAATGCAGTAATAACAAGTAATCTAACTAACAATTCCAAAACTACTGTCTTGTACACAGTGTAAGGGGATAAAGAATATGTACATAAGGATATATGAATGAGTGATGGTACAGAGCAGCATAGGCAAGATACAGTAGATGGTATCGGGTACAGTATGTACAAATGAGATGAGTATGTAAACAAAGTGGCATAGTATAGTATAAAGTGGCTAGTGATACATGTATTACATAAGGATACCGTCGATGATATAGAGTACAGTATATACGTATGCATATGAGATGAATAATGTAGGGTAAGTAACATTTGTATAAGGTAGCATTGTTTAAAGTGGCTAGTGATATATTTACATCATTTCCCATCAATTCCCATTATTAAAGTGGCTGGAGTTGAGTCAGTGTCAGTGTGTTGGCAGCAGCCACTCAGTGTTAGTGGTGGCTGTTTAACAGTCTGATGGCCTTGAGATAGAAGCTGTTTTTCAGTCTCTCGGTCCCAGCTTTGATGCACCTGTACTGACCTCGCCTTCTGGATGATAGCGGGGTGAACAGGCAGTGGCTCGGGTGGTTGATGTCCTTGATGATCTTTATGGCCTTCCTGTGACATCGGGTGGTGTAGGTGTCCTGGAGGGCAGGTAGTTTGCCCCCGGTGATGCGTTGTGCAGACCTCACTACCCTCTGGAGAGCCTTACGGTTGAGGGCGGTGCAGTTGCCATACCAGGCGGTGATACAGCCCGCCAGGATGCTCTCGATTGTGCATCTGTAGAAGTTTGTGAGTGCTTTTGGTGACAAGCCGAATTTCTTCAGCCTCCTGAGGTTGAAGAGGCGCTGCTGCGCCTTCTTCACGATGCTGTCTGTGTGAGTGGACCAATTCAGTTTGTCTGTGATGTGTATGCCGAGGAACTTAAAACTTGCTACCCTCTCCACTACTGTTCCATCGATGTGGATAGGGGGGTGTTCCCTCTGCTGTTTCCTGAAGTCCACAATCATCTCCTTAGTTTTGTTGACGTTGAGTGTGAGGTTGTTTTCCTGCTCTAATGTTGCTCAGTGAGTAAAACAGACACATGAGAGCAAGAATTGAATGCCTGTACTAAGTGACCACAAAAGTTATCCTTATACATTTACAATGTGGCACAAATAAACTGAAAGTTGGTTAATTAGGCCACTGCATCAACAAATCCATGCTGAGAGTCTTTTATGGATTCATGAAAAATAACACAAATGTCTCCTGTCCAAATCTCCATAACAGAATCATCATCACTCAACTACTCATCATCAACCACCGTACAATCCTACTGTTCATAAGACAACATCCCCCATACAATCCTACTGTTAATAAGACAACAACCCCCGTACAATCCTACTGTTCATAAGACAACAACCCCTGTACAATCCTACTGTTCATAAGACAACAACTCCCGTACAATCCTACTGTTCATAAGACAACAACCCCCGTACAATCCTACTGTTCATAAGACAACAACCCCTGTACAATCCTACTGTTCATAAGACAACATCCCCCGTACCATCCTACTGTTTATAAGACAACAACCCCCGTACAATCCTACTGTTCATAAAACAACAACCCCTGTACAATCCTACTGTTCATAAAACAACAACCCCCGTACAATCCTACTGTTCATAAAACAACAACCCCCGTACAATCCTACTGTTCATAAAACAACAACACCCGTACCATCCTACTGTTCATAAGACAACAACCCCTGTACAATCCTACTGTTCATAAGACAACATCCCCCGTACAATCCTACTGATCATAAGACAACATCCCCCGTACAATCCTACTGTTCATAAGACAACATCCCCCGTACAATCCTACTGTTCATAAGACAACATCCCATGTACCATCCTACTGTTCATAAGACAACAACCCCCGTACAATCCTACTGTTCATAAGACAACATCCCCCGTACTATCCTACTGTTTATAAGACAACATCCCCCGTACAATCCTACTGATCATAAGACAACATCCCCCGTACAATCCTACTGTTCATAAGACAACATCCCCCGTACAATCCTACTGTTCATAAGACAACATCCCCCGTACAATCCTACTGATCATAAGACAACATCCCACGTACCATCCTACTGTTCATAAGACAACAACCCCCGTACAATCCTACTGTTCATAAGACAACATCCCCCGTACAATCCTACTGTTCATAAGACAACATCCCCCGTACCATCCTACTGTTTATAAGACAACAACCCCCGTACAATCCTACTGTTCATAAAACAACAACCCCTGTACAATCCTACTGTTCATAAGACAACAACCCCCGTACAATCCTACTGTTCATAAGACAACATCCCCCGTACCATCCTACTGTTCATAAGACAACATCCCCCGTACCAACCTAGTGTTCATAAGACAACATCCCCCGTACCATCCTACTGTTCATAAGACAACATCCCCCGTACCATCCTACTGTTCATAAGACAACATCCCCCGTACCAACCTAGTGTTCATAAGACAACATCCCCCGTACAATCCTACTGTTCATAAGACAACATTCCCCGTACCGTCCTACTGTTCGCAAGACAACATCCCCCGTACCATCCTACTGTTCATAAGACAACAACCCCCGTACAATCCTACTGTTCATAAGACAACATCCCCCGTACTATCCTACTGTTTATAAGACAACATCCCCCGTACAATCCTACTGATCATAAGACAACATCCCCCGTACAATCCTACTGTTCATAAGACAACATCCCCCGTACAATCCTACTGTTCATAAGACAACATCCCCCGTACAATCCTACTGATCATAAGACAACATCCCACGTACCATCCTACTGTTCATAAGACAACAACCCCCGTACAATCCTACTGTTCATAAGACAACATCCCCAGTACAATCCTACTGTTCATAAGACAACATCCCCCGTACCATCCTACTGTTTATAAGACAACAACCCCCGTACAATCCTACTGTTCATAAAACAACAACCCCTGTACAATCCTACTGTTCATAAGACAACAACCCCCGTACAATCCTACTGTTCATAAGACAACATCCCCCGTACCATCCTACTGTTCATAAGACAACATCCCCCGTACCAACATAGTGTTCATAAGACAACATCCCCCGTACCATCCTACTGTTCATAAGACAACATCCCCCGTACCATCCTACTGTTCATAAGACAACATCCCCCGTACCAACCTAGTGTTCATAAGACAACATCCCCCGTACAATCCTACTGTTCATAAGACAACATCCCCCGTACCGTCCTACTGTTCGCAAGACAACATCCCCCGTACCATCCTACTGTTCATAAGACAACAACCCCTGTACCAACCTAGTGTTCATAAAACAACAACCCCGGTACCATCCTACTGTTCATAAGACAACATACCCCGTACCATCCTACTGTTCATAAGACAACAACCCCTGTACAATCCTACTGTTCATAAAACAACAACCCCCGTACAATCCTACTGTTCATAAGACAACATCCCCCGTACCATCCTACGGTTAATAAACAACAACCCCTGTACCATCGTACTGTTCATAAAACAATCCCTGTACCATCCTACTGTTCATAAGAAAACAATCCCCATACCATCCTACTGTTCATAAGACAACAATCCCCGTACCATCCTACTGTTCATAAAACAACAATCGCCGTACCATCCTACTGTTCATAAGACAACAATCCCGTACCATCCTACTGTTCATAAGACAACAATCCCCGTACCATCCTAATGTTCATAAAAGAGCCCCTTGTACCATCCTACTGTTCATTAGACAACAACCCCTGTACCATCCTACTGTTCATAAGACAACAACCCCCGTACCATCCTACTGTTCACAACAACCCCCGTACAATCCTACTGTTCATAAAACAACAACCCCCGTACCATCCTACTGTTCATAAGACAACAACCCCCGTATCATCCTACTGTTCATAAGAAAACAATCCCCATACCATACTACTGTTCATAAAACAACAATCGCCGTACCATCCTACTGTTCATATGACAACAATCCCCGTACCATCCTACTGTTCATAAGACAACAACCCCCCGTACCATCCTACTGTTCATAAGACAACAACCCCCATACCATCCTACAGTTCATAAGACAACAACCCCTGTACCATCCTACTGTTCATAAGACAACAACCCCTGTACCATCCTACTGATCATAAGACAACATCCCCCGTATCATCCTACTGTTCATAAAACAACAACAACCTCTTTACCATCCTACTGTTCATAAGACAACAACCCCCGTACCATCCTACTGTTCATAAGACAACAACCCCCGTACAATCCTACTGATCATAAGACAACAACCCCTGTACCATCCTACTGTTCATAAAACAACAACAACCTCTTTACCATCCTACTGTTCATAAGACAACAACCCCCGTACCATCCTACTGTTCACAACAACCCCCGTACAATCCTACTGTTCATAAAACAACAACCCCCGTACCATCCTACTGTTCATAAGACAACAACCCCCGTATCATCCTACTGTTCATAAGAAAACAATCCCCATACCATACTACTGTTCATAAAACAACAATCGCCGTACCATCCTACTGTTCATATGACAACAATCCCCGTACCATCCTACTGTTCATAAGACAACAACCCCCCGTACCATCCTACTGTTCATAAGACAACAACCCCCATACCATCCTACAGTTCATAAGACAACAACCCCTGTACCATCCTACTGTTCATAAGACAACAACCCCTGTACCATCCTACTGATCATAAGACAACATCCCCCGTATCATCCTACTGTTCATAAAACAACAACAACCTCTTTACCATCCTACTGTTCATAAGACAACAACCCCCGTACCATCCTACTGTTCATAAGACAACAACCCCCGTACAATCCTACTGATCATAAGACAACAACCCCTGTACCATCCTACTGTTCATAAAACAACAACAACCTCTTTACCATCCTACTGTTCATAAGACAACAACCCCGTACCATCCTACTGTTCATAAGACAACATCCCCCGTACAATCCTACTGTTCATAAGACAACAATCCCCGTACCATCCTACTGTTCATAAGACAACAACCCCCGTATCATCCTACTGTTCATAAGACAACAACCCCGTACCATCCTACTGTTCATAAGACAACAACCCCTGTACCATCCTACTGTTCATAAGACAACAACCCCCGTACCATCCTACTGTTCACAACAACCCCCGTACAATCCTACTGTTCATAAAACAACAACCCCCCGTACCATCCTACTGTTCATAAGACAACAACCCCTGTACCATCCTACTGTTCATAAAACAACAACCTCTTTACCATCCTACTGTTCATAAGACAACAACCCGCATTCCATCCTACTGTTCATAAGACAACATCCCCCGTACAATCCTACTGATCATAAGACAACATCCCCCGTACAATCCTACTGTCCATTAGAAAACATCAACCGTACAATCCTACTGTTCATAAGACAACATCCCCCGTACCATCCTACTGTTTATAAGACAACATCCCCCGTACAATCCTACTGATCATAAGACAACATCCCCCGTACAATCCTACTTTTCATAAGACAACATCCCCCGTACAATCCTACTGTTCATAAGACAACATCCCCCGTACAATCCTACTGTTCATAAGACAACATCAACCGTACAATCCTACTGTTCATAAGACAACATCCCCCGTACCATCCTACTGTTTATAAGACAACATCCCCCGTACAATCCTACTGATCATAACATCCCACGTACCATCCTACTGTTCATAAGACAACATCCCACGTACCATCCTACTGTTCATAAGACAACAACCCCTGTACCATCCTACTGTTCATAAGACAACAACCCCCGTACAATCCTACTGTTCATAAGACAACATCCCCCGTACAATCCTACTGTTCATAAGACAACATCCCCCGTACCATCCTACTGTTTATAAGACAACAACCCCCGTACAATCCTACTGTTCATAAAACAACAACCCCTGTACAATCCTACTGTTCATAAAACAACAACCCCCGTACAATCCTACTGTTCATAAAACAACAACCCCCGTACCATCCTACTGTTCATAAGACAACATCCCCCGTACAATCCTACTGTTTATAAGACAACATCCCCCGTACAATCCTACTGATCATAAGACAACATCCCCCGTACAATCCTACTGTTCATAAAACAACAACCCCCGTACCATCCTACTGTTCATAAAACAACAACCCCCGTACCATCCTACTGTTCATAAGACAACATCCCCCGTACCATCCTACTGTTTATAAGACAACATCCCCCGTACAATCCTACTGATCATAAGACAACATCCCCCGTACAATCCTACTGTTCATAAGACAACATCCCACGTACCATCCTACTGTTCATAAGACAACAACCCCTGTACCATCCTACTGTTCATAAGACAACAACCCCCGTACAATCCTACTGTTCATAAGACAACATCCCCCGTACCATCCTACTGTTCATAAGACAACATCCCCCGTACCAACCTAGTGTTCATAAGACAACATCACCCGTACCATCCTACTGTTCATAAGACAACAACCCCCGTACAATCCTACTGTTCATAAGACAACAACCCCCGTACAATCCTACTGTTCATAAGACAACATCCCCCGTACCATCCTACTGTTCATAAGACAACATCCCCCGTACCAACCTAGTGTTCATAAGACAACATCCCCCGTACCATCCTACTGTTCATAAGACAACATCCCCCGTACCATCCTACTGTTCATAAGACAACATCCCCCGTACCAACCTAGTGTTCATAAGACAACATCCCCCGTACCATCCTACTGTTCATAAGACAACATCCCCCGTACCGTCCTACTGTTCACAAGACAACATCCCCCGTACCATCCTACTGTTCATAAGACAACAACCCCTGTACCAACCTAGTGTTCATAAAACAACAACCCCCGTACCATCCTACTGTTCATAAGACAACATCCCCCGTACCATCCTACTGTTCATAAGACAACAACCCCCGTACCATCCTACTGTTCATAAAACAACAATCGCCGTACCATCCTACTGTTCATAAGACAACAATCCCCGTACCATCCTACTGTTCATAAGACAACAATCCCCGTACCATCCTACTGTTCATAAAAGAGCCCCTTGTACCATCCTACTGTTCATTAGACAACAACCCCTGTACCATCCTACTGTTCATAAGACAACAACCCCCGTACCATCCTACTGTTCACAACAACCCCCGTACAATCCTACTGTTCATAAAACAACAACCCCCGTACCATCCTACTGTTCATAAGACAACAACCCCCGTATCATCCTACTGTTCATAAGACAACAATCCCCATACCATCCTACTGTTCATAAAACAACAATTGCCGTACCATCCTACTGTTCATATGACAACAATCCCCGTACCATCCTACTGTTCATAAGACAACAACCCCCGTACCATCCTACTGTTCATAAGACAACAACCCCCGTATCATCCTACTGTTCATAAGACAACAACCCCCATACCATCCTACAGTTCATAAGACAACAACCCCTGTACCATCCTACTGTTCATAAGACAACAACCCCTGTACCATCCTACTGATCATAAGACAACATCCCCCGTATCATCCTACTGTTCATAAAACAACAACAACCTCTTTACCATCCTACTGTTCATAAGACAACAACCCCCGTACCATCCTACTGTTCATAAGACAACAACCCCCGTACAATCCTACTGATCATAAGACAACAACCCCTGTACCATCCTACTGTTCATAAAACAACAACAACCTCTTTACCATCCTACTGTTCATAAGACAACAACCCCCGTACCATCCTACTGTTCATAAGACAACATCCCCCGTACAATCCTACTGTTCATAAAACAACAATCCCCGTACCATCCTACTGTTCATAAGACAACAATCTCCGTACCATCCTACTGTTCATAAAAGATCCCCTTGTACCATCCTACTGTTCATAAGACAACAACCCCTGTACCATCCTACTGTTCATAAGACAACAACCCCTGTACCATCCTATTGTTCATAAGACAACAATCCCTGTACCATCATACTGTTCGTAAAACAACAATCCCTGTACCATCCTACTGTTCGTAAAACAACAACTCCTGTACCATCCTACTGTTCATAAGTGGACACATGAGCCCCATTTTTCTCTAATAGGAAGTCTGGACCGTTGACTAGCCCTGGCCCAGACCCTAACGAGAGAGCAATGGGAAGTTAGGTAAACAAGCCCAATCCGCTCCATTAACACGAGGACCACAGGCTCCCCTGCCGCCCCACCATTAATTATCTGGTCTTACAGGAAGATTAGAGAGAAAACAAGAGGAGAGATAGGGAAAATAACACACAGCTAGACTCTACTGGGCCTTCCCTCTTTAATTACCAACCCAGCAGAAACACACAGGCAGTATTGCAACGAAGAGGCGGAACTTAACGCGCACCTACAGTACAGATTAACGAACACAGCAGTGGTATTAACTACCAGACCAGCTGATCTGACATTGTTTTATATTTTATCTTTATTTATCTAGGCAAGTCAGTTAAGATCAGATTCTTATTTACAATGATGACCTACCCCTGACCAAACCCTGAACCGGACAACGCTGACCAATTGTGCACCACCCTATGAGACTCCCAATCACAGCCGGTTGTGATACAGGCCAAGATCAAACCAGGGTCTGTAGTGACGCCTCTAGCACTGAGATGCAATGCCTTAGACCGCTGCTCCAAAGTGTCAAGCTGGCTTGATACTTAACAGTGGAAATGGCATGGGAAATGGTTATTGTCTGTGTTCAATACACACGTCCCAATGAAGTAACATTCTATCAGGAACAACTCAATTGAAACAAGGAAAAATATAAATGGAAGAATATGACATACAACTGAAATAGAAAAATTAGACTGGAAAAGTAGCCTATGATTTAGTTAACACGATTCACTGCAGACAATTGCCTAGCCAAACTATGCCTACATCGAGGCTACTCTTCTGCGAAAAAATAAAGTTATTGAGGATCAACTTTTTATTAATTACCACATTGCAGCCTAAATGAAAGTGATATGGATTGCAGCAACGTATGATAGACAATTTAAAGACAATTTAAATATCATTATAAAACAAAGCACTTTGCACCTGTTTCATTGGTTAAGATAATCACTTCCAAATAATAAGAAATGACTCTCCCTACCACATTTCTTTCCAATTCAGACATTGTTTCTTCAATAAGTAAAATAAAGTAGTACAGTAGGTCTACTAGCCTAATAACCCTGAGCCCTGTACGAGCCCTGTACGAACATATAAAGGTTCACTTTTCAGTGTTATCATGTTGTAGACAAATAAATAAACCATCTTGGTTATCCACACAACTCGGCTATCCCCTCTTGATAAGAAATGGCCATATTCAATTCAGATAAGTAAAATCATTAATGAATTACATAAATTGTAAACAAATTCATTTATCCCACACCATAATTCTTTCACTCATAAAATGTGTAGGGAAGGCTACATTGTCATAGTAGATTTGCCGCGGTAAACGAGGAAATGAAATAATTTTCAGTACAGTATGTCAAATAGATAAATCACCCTTAGTCAGTTAAAATTGCAGGATTAAATTGTTCCGATGTTAATACCCACCAGAGGGTGAAAAAGTCTTGAAAAATGTTGCTTGCAATCTAGGACTAAAACATAACCCCGACATCCAATCTGCGTTATGAAGCAGTAAATCGGTGTTGGATGATGGTTACAATTGATATCAGCTGTGCGGGTGATTTTAGCACATATTGGTGATTTAATGGGAGATCAGCTGGCGAGAATCTAGTGGCCATCGATAGTTGTAATTGGCCCAACAGAGACTAGTGGATAACGCACAGGACAGCTCTAGATGCTCTTGTCTGGCCCAGTTTGAATTTTCTCTCTCGCTCTCTCCCCTCCATTCATCAATCTGTCTCCATCAGCCAGAGAGACAGGCTAGGGGTCCTGTTAGCCATCTCAAGTCCAGTGTGTGCGTGCATGTGTGCAGCTGGAGGGGAGTGGGTGAGTCTATGTCTAACTGCGTGTAGACTCCAGCAGAGCAACAGCTGCAGCAGGGTCTGTTCTGGGTCCCTCCCTCCTTCCATCCTCTGTGGTGTCCAGGCTGCTGAGGGGGAGGCAGATCTACAGGGGTCTGCCGCTCCCCACTATTAAACTTTAATCCCTCAAAGCGGGATAAGGTAAACATTTGATTGCAGGAGAGGTGATTGATGTGGGGCTGTCAGTAAGTCAGCGGTTTGCATGTGCTCAGATCCATAGCAGGCACACACACACACACACACACACACACACACACACACACACACACACACACACACACACACTAAAGTCAAGGTCATCTGAAGCCTTGCCAGGCAGAGTATTTGGGGAGTGGTGTAAGGTGGTGTATGGAGAGCTGAGCTGTGTGAATACTGATGCACCACTTTGAGTTGGGGATGTGGAGCTTCATTCCAGCAGAATGACATTAATATGAGGAGATGAGTCTGTGTGAATTGACCGTAGAGAAGACTGTTCTCTCTCAAAGTGCCCCAGTGAGGACTGAGCCTATTATTTCTCCTTCCTGACCAAAAGAGTGAAGATATTTTAGCCATGGCAAGGACCACATTTCCCCAGAAAGCCATGTGATCTACTTTTTAGAGGAAACCAAGCCATGTGTTAGAAATAACCTTTTAGAGCAGGGCAAATTCAGTCCTTGAAGGCCTGACTGGTGTCAGTTTTGCCCCAGCCCCAGCTAACACACCTAACTCCAATAATCACCTAATCATGATCTTCAGTTTACAATGCGATTTGATTAATCAGCTGTGTTTGCTAGGGATGGAGAAAAAATGTGACACCAATCAGGCCCTCGAGGACTGGAGTTACCCACCACTGTTTTAGAGGACAATGACTGAGTAGGTCCACATTATTGACCCATGCTTAAAAGGGGAAAATTCTCTGGAGTATCTACTCAGATATATAATGTATAGGTCTACTCAGATAGATAATGTATAGGTCTACCCAGATAGATAATGTATATGTCTACTCAGATAGATAATGTATAGGTCTACTCAGATAGATAATGTATGGGTCTACTCAGATAGATAATGTATAGGTCTACTCAGATAGATAATGTATAGTTCTACCCAGATAGATAATGTATAGGTCTACTCAGATAGATAATGTATAGTTCTACCCAGATAGATAATGTATAGGTCTACTCAGATAGATAATGTATATGTCTACTACAGTGCCAGATGCTGTAGCTAATTTCCCACAAACTCACTAAAACTAAAACTAAATGTATAGGTCTACTCAGATAGATAATGTATGGGTCTACTCAGATAGATAATGTATAGTTCTACCCAGATAGATAATGTATAGGTCTACTCAGATAGATAATGTATAGGTCTACTCAGATAGATAATGTATGTCTTCTCAGATATATAATGTATAGGTCTACTCAGATAGATAATGTATAGGTCTACCCAGATAGATAATGTATATGTCTACTCAGATAGATAATGTATAGGTCTACTCAGATAGATAATGTATAGGTCTAATCAGATAGATAATGTATATGTCTACTACAGTGCCAGATGCTGTAGCTAATTTCCCACAAACTCACTAAGACTCTTGGTGGAGAACTCTTGGTTAATAACTTGACAGAGAACATTTTAGAGGACAAATTACAGTGTAGGTCTACATTACTAATCTATGCTAGAGAGGGAACACATGGAGCACATTAGATCCAGCAGCTGTGGTTATATAGAGATCTATGTGGCTCTACTTAAGACCAGCGTAGCTCTATTGAGTACTTTGATCTGTTGTGTGCTAAAATAAGCATCCCTTGATATTAAATACAACTAGTGAATTGTATGTACAAGACAGTCTACTGCACTGTTGGAGCTAGTAACATAAGCATTTGACTGAACCTGCTAATACACCTCCAAATCTGTGTACGCGAGCAATAAACATAGATTTTATTTGATTCAATAATTCAACTAGGCCTTGGAAAATTGGATCATGGATGTTTTAACTCATTCGGTTATTGTAACTGGGCTTGGATTTTCCATCATGTATGTATATGAACTGAATTTAAACAGACAGTATCCTTTAAAACTGAGAAGATGCATTAATTTGTAGCTTACTATACTGTAATGCTCAACGTTCAGTTATGGCTGAGGGACAGAATCAAGACCTAAGAACTATGTTATAAAACAGTGATGATGAGTGAGGTGGAGGATTAGTTTGTATGATGTTGGGTTCTGAGAATATGTAATATTCCTATAATTATAGGGTAATGTATCAGGGAAAGCGATCACATGTGGCAGGCATTGATAAGGGGAAAGGATTAGTGATGAAGGGGGGGTCGAGATCAGGTCAGGTCACGTTAAGGGAGAAATAAACGTTTATGGCCCGTATCACTTAGTGTCCTGCCTAGCAGTAAAGATACAATGTTTGTACAGATGTGTAGGGGGAGACTCAGCCTAGGAGGAAGGGTTAAATATCAGTGCTTGTGTGAAAATGATTTTGTCTAATGCAGCTGTATTGACCCTCTGGAAAGAATAAACTTGGCTAAGCTTTCATAGTATCCGTAGAGTTTTCTACTCTGAGAATTAGAACCTAACATTGAACAGAGATTGTTTGACCCTCCTAATGGAGCACAATTGTTTTGGATGGAGTTTCAAATCCTCCTTGAGAGTCCAATTTCGCGGTAGCTTTTTTTTCTGTCGACTGTGGATGTTTTTTCATCAGCATCCTAAATCTCTTTAATCAAGACGTCTCCGTGACCCCCAGAGTGACATCATCAGCCCCAGACATCTGTCAGTGCGTCCCGCCTCCATCAGTCAGGAGGCTCTTCCTCTGCCGTTTCCTCCTTTACTGATAAATCAGCACCATCACACCCACTCGCTACTCTGGCCTTAATGGAGATTGATAATTTAGCTGGTGGCCAAATGTGGCCCAGCAAAGAGAGTAGGCCAGAGAATGAGGTAACACAGACAGTCATAGACGTGCAGAATCCACACATCAAGGCAACCATAGACATACATAAACACCTAGATAGTATACACTCCCATAAACATACAAAACCCACAGACAGTACAAAAACACATGCATCACCCATGTCACACCCTGACCTAACCAAAATAATAAAGAAAAGGTCAGGGCGTGACAGACAATGCAGAGGACACACTAGTAAACTAGCCCTATTAGTTCAGTGATGCTTGTATACCATGTAGCCTGAACAAACTAGCTGTTGATAAATAAGATGTACAGGCTAGATATCTGAAATTTGCAAACACAATGACTCATTCATTACATGTCGCCGACAGGGCTGCCTCACTTCTAGCTCTTGGGAAACTTTGCAGGATTTGTTTTCTTTTATGTATTATTTCTTACATTGTTTGCCCAGAAAGTGTTTGTGTATACAAGCATTTCGATACACCCGCAATAACATCTGCTAAACTCTTGTATGTGACCAATAAATGATTTGATTTGATTTGAAAAGGATATATGTTAGAGTGTGAAAGTGTATTGGTATTTTTTTTTTGCACACACACGCACGCACGCACGCACACACACACACACACACACACACACACACACAGAAACCAGACTTAATTATCCAGCACAATCATGCATAAATAAAGATTTGCATTCAAACAGAATAGGCTAATTCTATATAAGAAGGAGCAGGCGAGTTCATCTTTAGAGCAGTGATTCTCCTTTAATGATGAGAGGAGAGGATCCTGCAAGGGTCTGTGTCTCAGAGATAGTCAAAGGCTATTTCAGACAACGGCTCCACAGCAGAGACTAACGGCCCAGGATGCTGAAGGGCTGCCTGGTGGCTCTGCTGCCTCCGGGCAAACAGAATGGGGTCTGTTAAAGGTTCCCAGAACGATTCATTAGGTTGTGGGGGTGTGATATGGGAACTGGGGGTTGCCTGTTGGTTCTGCTGGCTGGGCTGAGCTGCACTGCTCTGTGGTACTCCTGGAGAGTGGCCCAGTCCTGTCTTGTCTCACTGCAGCTGCTGGTCAGTGAGCACGCTAACACGCTAAAGCTAACATGCCAGGAGAGGAGGAAAAGATTTCATCCAGCATATGGAGGATCACCAGGGCCCAAAATAGCAGGCCGCTGCTGATGCCCTCTGTACCTACAGAACACAATTAATCCTCACTGTTCTCTGCCTCACTGACTACTGTCTTGTACTATTTGGGGCAAGAAAGAGAGAGGGAGGAGATGGGGAGTGAGGTTCAAAGAACGTTCATATGTTGCTCTTATCAGAGACTGAGGTAGCAGAAAAGAGTTCTGGAAAAATGCACAGCGATGTTCTTTGGCTTTTCACCCAGTCCACACACTCTTCCCCAATGACATGTCCATGACCCTGGGGGAGAAAATACAGGGTTCAGAGGGGAGAAGCATGCATCCTGCTGTTGTCTGTGAGGTTAAGACGAGCTGATCCTCTCCCACTGAGCTGCTTCAGGCCAATGCTGTATATAAACTCACTGCTTCAGACACTCTGACCTCTTCTTTCAGTTCAGAGGGAAGCAAAGTGTAACAGATGACTAAAACAACATGGTCACGGTCCATCTCTCTGTTACAAGCTTACAGAACTTGTCCTCACTCCTTATAAAGGTCAAGACTTTCAAGGCAATTCAAGTCCAGGAAACATATGAATCACTTTCTGTTCAGTTGAGGTGACGAAGTGTTCCAAAATGAACCAGCGTTTGAAGTGGGCCTACAAACCAGCAAATCTGACAGAAATACAATTCAGGAACTAATGAAAGCTGCTAAACTTATCTCCTCATTCCAGATTAGCCAAACACTTCTAATAGGAAGACTTAGTTTGCATAGAGGGCAGGTGCTCTGTCATTGACAGATGAAGAGTAGAGCTTGATTCGTTGGGTTCCAGTGTGGTTCATTCATAACAAGCAACGTTTCCTCTAACAGCTCTGAGGCCCCCCAATACATCAAAACGCCGGACAGCCTCCCCCATGAAGCCGTGGGGCCACTATAAACCTATATTGGTGTGTTTGGACCATGATAGTTCATTGGTGTCAGAGGAAAGCCCATAAAATTGTCATAGACTCCAGTCACCCAAGTCATAGACTGTTTTCTCTGCAACTGCATGGCAAGCAGTACAGGAGCACCAAGTCTAGGACCAAAAAGTTACTCCCAAGCCATAAGACTGCTGAACCCCTCAGTACAGTACAGCAACAGGAAGGTCCTCCTAAAACCCCTCAGCACAGTACAGCACCCCAGGGGAGGATCATTACACTCATCACAACTATTAACAGCACATCAACACAGAGAGAAGCTTTTCACATCTCAAATACAGGACAGATGGAGTGATGCTGAGGGGCCATTAGGAGCCTGTGTGGAGGGCTGATTGACAGAAGAGTGTGTGCTGAAGTGTTCTGGTCTTCAGAACTTCTGCTCTATCTAGTCTGAGGGATGGGACATTTCCGATAGTGAGGAAATGATGATGGTGAGTCTACATTGTGTCAGGGCTGAAGTGGCATTTCTGCGATGTGTGGATGTTAGAAACCCTCGGTATTTGCAGTTGAATGGAACGTGTTGTGTTTTATGTGTTGTAAGGCTGGAGCAGTTGGGTTATATTGTGTGTGTGTGTGTGTGTGTGTGTGTGTGTGTGGTGGTGGTGGTGGTATGATGCATTAGAGTGGTATGTGATGCATTAGGCAGCCCAGCGGGAGGAGAGATGAGCCGTCCTCATGTCAGCACTTAAGGTTCAGGAGGCACGAGGGAGGAATAAGGGGGGGGACTGGAATGGCGTTTCTGCTATATGTGGATGTTCCAAACCTGCTGTTACAGTAGTTGAGTGGTATGTGGTGGGGTTATGTGTTGTTGGGTTGAGGTGACATGGTAGTTGAGTAGTATGTGGTGGGGTTATGTGTTGTTGGGTTGAGGTGATATAGTAGTTGAGTGGTATGTGGTCGGGTTATGTGTTGTTGGGTTGAGGTGACATGGTAGTTGAGTGGTATGTGGTGGGGTTATGTGTTGTTTGGTTGAGGTGACATGGTAGTTGAGTGGTATGTGGTGGGGTTATGTGTTGTTGGGTTGAGGTGACATGGTAGTGTTGGTGTTTGCAGTGGTAGACTATATGATGCAGCAGCCCAGCAGGAGGCGATACAAGCCTGTCCCCGTGTCACCGCTGAAGTTCCGGGGGGCACAAGGGGGACATGAGGGAGTATGGGAAGATGAATGACATGCTGCTCATTGGGCTGTTGAGGGGCTCCTGTGACAGACTGGCTGGCTGGAGGAGAGGGAATTCAGGCTCATATGCTTACCTTCCAGTCATGTAGCAGAGCCTCTTACACAGAGTAAATTACAGTAAGTGTAGCCAGCAACTAGGTAGAATGACAGTGTAATGATGGTGAATCCAAGTCCTGGCATGTCTCTAAACTGGCTGCCCAGCTGAGACCTGCTGCTGTGTGTCACTAATGGTAATTCATAGAAAATCTTCTGGCAATCTATCATAACTTTGGTAATTTATACATTAATAGCTTTTTCACAAATGATTCATATAGAGTATAGTATGATATTTTTTTATATCTGTGTCCATATTGTTCATGAGTTTAAACACCAATGGTATTCACTAAGTTGATGATTTGTATTTAGGATAATGTTTTACAGCTTTGTCATTATTTAAAAAATCTTAATTCATATATTTGACATTTGATAAGGCCAGAGAGAGGGCCAGAGATAATTACAGACACCTGTGATAACCTGTCAGAGCTAAGATGAGGATGCAAATAACATCTCACACAGAGAGAGAGCAAACTGTCTGGACGACTCACACCACCAGGAGAGATGAAGAGATGAACGCTGACAGGAACCACAGGGGGTCATGCCTTTTAATGGATTTCCTTTGATTTCCTTTCACTATCATGATTCCATTTGCAATGGTAGTTTGTCTGAAAGGATGTTGCATTACGGTGTAAGTGCAAAGTCTTCTGCTAAAGTGTATGTGGGGAGACAGCGATTTAATGCAAGAGCTTTTGTACTTTCTTGTAGCTGACAAAAACACAAAGGGAGCAGTGCTCTGTAGTACAACTTCAATGGGTTTTGTTGCAGCCATCATGAAACCTCCATATCCAGTCCTTCTACCTCCATATTGTCTGTGAGACTAAAAGCCTTGGTGCTGTAAGAAAAGCTCAGGATGCAGGCTGCTCTAAGTGGGTGCAGATCCCAACACTACAGAACTCTTTGTCCTGGTATTTGACAAGGCCTGACCACAGATGATACAAAGAGAGTGCAGGACTCAATAGCACAGCTATTCAGAAAAGTCCTGTAATTTAAAGAAAATTGGAGCAAATTTAATTTGTCACATGCGCCAAATAAAACAGGACCTTACAGTGAAATGCTTACTTAAATGCCCTTAACCAACAATGCAGTTAAGAAAAGTTAAAAAAAGATAAGAAATAAAAAAGGAAATAAAAGTAACAAATAATTAAAGAGCAGCAGTAAAATATAAAGGGGAATATAAAATATAAAGGGTTACCGGTACAGAGTCAATGAGCGGGGGCACCAGTTAGTCGAGGTAATTGAGGTAATATGTAATATGTAGGTAGATTTATTAAAGTGACTATGCATAGATAATAAACAGAGAGTGGTAGCAGCGTAAAAGGGGGGGGGACAATGCAAATAGTCTGGGTAGCCATTTGATTAGCTGTTCAGGAGTCTTACGGCTTGGGGGGGTAGAAGCTGTTTTAGAAGCCTCTTGGACCTAGACTTGGAGCTCCGGTACCGCTTGCCGTGCGGTAGCAGAGAGAACAGTCTATGACACGGGTAGCTGGAGTCTTTGACAATTTTTAGGGCCTTCCACTGACACCGCCTGGTATGGAGGTCCTGGAAGGCAGGAAGCTTGGCCCCAGTGATGTACTGGGCCGTACACTCTACCCTTTGCAGTAACTTGCGGTCAGAGGCCGAGCAGTTGCCATACCAGGCTGCGATGCAACCAGTCAGGGTGCTCTCGATGGTGCAGCTGTAGATCTGAGGACCCATGACAAATATTTTCAGTCTCCTGAGGGGGAATAGGTTTGTCATGCCCTATTCACAACTGTCTTGGTGTGCTTGGACCATGTTAGTTTGTTGGTGATGTGGACACTAAGGAAGTTGAAGCTCTCAACCTGCTCCACTGCAGTCCCGTCGATGAGAATGGGGGCATGCTCGGTCCTCCTTTTCCTGTAGTCCACAATAATTTCCTTTGTCTTGATCACATTGAGGGAGAGGTTGTTGTCCTGGCACCACACGGCCAGGTCTCTGACCTCCTCCCCATAGGCTGTCTCGTCGTTGTCGGAGATCAGGCCTACCACTGTTGTGTCATCTGCAAACTTACTGATGGCCCTGAGGGGCCCGCGTGTTGAGGATCAATGTGGTGTATGTGTTGTTACCTACCCTTACCACCTGGGGGCAGCCTGTCAGGATCCAGGTGCAAAGGGAGGTTGCAGTCCCAGGGTCCTTAGGTTAGTGATGAACTTTGAATGCACTATGGTGTTGAACGTTGACCTTTAGTCAATGAATAACGTTCTCACATAGGTGTTACTTTTGTAAAGTGTAATAGAGATTGCATCATCTGTGGATCTGTTGGGGCGGTATGCAAATTGGAGTGGGTCTAGGGTTTCTGGGATAATGGTGTTGATGTGAGCCATGAACAGCCTTTCAAAGCATTTCATGGTTACAGACGTGAGTGCTACTGGTTGTTTGTCATTTAGGCAGGATACCTTAGTCTTCTTGGGCACAGAGACTATGGTGGTCTGCTTGAAACATGTTAGTATTACAGACTCAGACAGGGAGAGGTTGAAAATGTCAGTAAAGACACTTGCCAGTTGGTCAGCGGATGCTCGGAGTACACAACTTGGTAATCCGGCCTTGTAAATGTTGACCTGTTTAAAGGTCTTACTCGCATCGGCTACGAAGATCATGACCACACAGTCATCCGGAACAGCTGATGCTCTCATGCATGTTTCAGTGTTACTTTCTTCAAAACGAGCATAGAAGTAATTCAGCTTGTCTGGTAGGTTTGTGTCACTGGGCAGCTCGTGGCTGTGCTTCCCTTTGTAGTCTGCAATAGTTTGCAAGCCCTGCCACATCCGACAAGTGTCGGAGCCGGTGTAGGAAGACTCGATCCTAGTCCTATATTGATGCTTTGCCTGTTTGATGGTTCATCAGAGGGCATAGCTGGATTTCTTATAAGCTTACGGGTTAGAGTCCCGCTCCTTGAAAACGGCAGCTCTACCCTTTTTTTAAATGTTTATTGTTTTATTGAATATCCGAAACATACAATATACTTGCAGTGAAGCCGCTCAACAACTACATCATGCCAGTCATCCAACAGACTCCCATTCTGAGCGACACACAGAAGCATCCAGGATCAATGTCCTGCTCAAGGGCACTTTAACAGATCTCCCACCAGGCCAAAAAACATGAACCCCAATACCTGTCCCTCAATCATTCGAGAACCCTCCCACAGTTCCCCACCCCGAAGATCCCCCCAATGCACCAATAACCAAGAGAATGAACTAAAGAGAAAAAATACAGAAGAAAACAGCAAACAACAATGCAAAAAACATTTTTTTTTTTTTTTTAAAGACATCAAGGACAACTAAAATCAATGCCAACTCTATATGTTTGTGTGCATGTCTGGCACTATTACATGTATGTGTGTGTTTTTGTATGTGTTTATTTGAATGAGAGTGTGTGTATATGCATGTGTACAAACACCTTCACGGCATCAACCTCAGGCAAACCGGCATTAGTTGTAAAAACACTGCCCCGCAGAGTCATTCAAACATACTTTTTATTATGTTTTATTTAGACTTTAAAAAAAAGTTTATCCTTCTGTCTCCCGCCTAGCAACTCCACTCCCACTTGTCTTCAATTCCACATCCCAACCTTCAGCTTCCCTCAGCCCATCCCATCTATCTTTGCTGGCCACCCACTTCGGGTTTCTATGCAAAACAAACATATCTTTCAACTATGCTGTGATGTTTAACGTACAACTTCAATCTAATCGAATCCACAGATTGCGAGTTGAAGATAAATACTTTTAATAAGAGTATTAGTATATTAGTAATTGACTGAACCGGTCTCTACAGATCTCCTAACAGTACTATTTATAGGGTCCATTTTAGATCAATGCTATGCTCAGCCATTCCTGAACCTGAGACCAGAAACAGGCTACCCGAGGGCAATACCAAAATAAATGGTCTATTGATTCTGTATCCTCGCAACAAAATCTGCAGAGTTTCGATGATTTTATGCCCCAAATATTCAACATTCAGCAAGAATTTTATATAATAATTTTAGCTGAAAAGCACGAAGTCTTGAATCTTGCGTTGTTTTATAAATCAACTCATACACCCTGTACCATGGAATCGGTACATCAAAAATCTATTCCCAACTATTTTGAAATCAGTATGGCACAGTCTGGTCCTCAAATGAAACTGGTATACTTTCCTATATATGCTATTTTTATTCCCCCACCAGCTTTGATCCTTTATATTGGGCAGACAGGCCAGTTCCCTACCTCCCTCCACTGCCACCTGCCTCCTCCATTTTTGGGGTAATGCTGTAATCAATTGGTTGTACTCTTGGATTGAGCAGATCTTCCCGTGATAACTCCATGAAGGATATCTATACCATTCCATTTTACAATATCATTTAAGAACAAAATACAATTTTCAAACATCTTTCCCATAAATAGAGGTATTTTATCAACCAGCACATTTGAGTTCAGCCATAATATTGTTCTATCTTTTCAGGGGGATGAAATTGAAATTGTAGCCAGCTCTACAATGCTTGTTTGAAAAAGAGAGATACTTTGAAAAAGTATCCTTTTCAATTAATCGAAAATGAGACATGGTAATCTGAACAAAGGCAAAAAGGCAATTTTTAAACAATGGATGAGCTTTTCTTAGTAATCTACTTGAGAATCATTTAGGCTTCAAGTAAAACATTTGAATAAGTGAAGCTTTTATAGGGCGGTTCAGTGCTTTTATATTTAATCATCTCAACCCACCCAATTCATATTCCTTTAATAGATAGGCACGTTTCATTTAGTCTTATTTAGCGTCCCAGATAAAGCAAAATATTTATTGTTCATATGACTTGAAAAACAAATCAGGAGTAGGCAGCGCCATAAGTGAGCAAACTGAGATATGACTAAGGAGTTAATCAGGGCGATGTTTCCATAAATAGACAGGTATTTACCTCTCCGTGGTTGCAGGATCTTGTCTATTTTGACAAGTTTTCTATTGAAATTCATTGTGAAGAGCTTATTTATATATTTTGTCATATAAAAACCAAGTACGTCTACTTCACCACCAGCCCATTTTATAGGTAAACTGCAGGGTAATGTAAAAGTTGTATTTTTTAAAGATCCAATACGTAATATTGTACACATTGTACTACATCATAATTAGATTTTAGTCCAGAGTGTACAGAAAAGTTATCTAGATCTTCAATAAGACATTGCAGGTATCTAGCTTGCGTACTTAATATAAAACTTGAGTCATTGGCATACACGGACACCTTTGTTTTTAAGCTTTGGATTTCTAATCCTCTCATGTTGTTATTGGATCTGATTTTAATAGCAAGCATTTCAATAGCCAAAATGAATAGATATGGGGACAGCGGACACCCTTGATTAACTCCTCTTGACAATACTTGCAGACTTGTTTTCGAGTTGCTGTGCGTTTTGTTGCCAACCTGTTTTGCTACCTGACAAATTTACGGTTTTTACTTTTTATTTACCATTTATATATATTTTTTTTCCTCAACTTTTTCACTCCGGACGCTTTATCTGGACACGATTCGTCAGGACCTCCAACAGCCGAAGCTAAGTAGTAACACTAACATGATGCCTTCTAATTGCAGTCGCTGTACTCGCCTTACGGCGAGGATAGCTGTGCTACAAGCCCAGCTTCAGACGCAATCGCTAGGCAAGGGTAATTTCAGTGTAGGAAAGGATGAAATAGCGTCTGTGCCACCAGTAAGTACAGATAGTAGTATAAATCCCCTGGCACAGTCCCCGCAGCCGGACAACTTTCTCACGGTTTCTGGAAGGAAATGCGGTAGGAACGCTCAACCGGTGTCGCTCATTCAGCCGACAGAAACTTTCAACCGGTTTTCCCCATTAAGCAGAGGGTCGGAGTCAGAGGCCGAGTCTTCTCTGGTCTCTACTCCTCCCGTTACGGGGTCTGAGATGCCGAAGCTTCCCACCATTAGCTCTGACAAATTGAAAACTCTAGTCATTGGCGACTCCATTACCCGCAGTATTAGACTTAAAACGAATCATCCAGCGATCATACACTGTTTACCGGGGGGCAGGGCTACCGACGTGAAGGCTAATCTGAAGATGGTGCTGGCTAAAGCTAAAACTGGCGAGTGTAGAGAGTATAGAGATATTGTTATCCACGTCGGCACCAACGATGTTAGGATGAAACAGTCAGAGATCACCAAGCGCAACATAGCTTCTGCGTGTAACTCAGCTAGAAAGATGTGTCGGCATCGAGTAATTGTCTCTGGCCCCCTTCCAGTTAGGGGGAGTGATGAGCTCTACAGCAGAGTCTCACAACTCAATCGCTGGTTGAAAACTGTTTTCTGCCCCTCCCAAAATATATAATTTGTAGATAATTGGCCCTCTTTCTGGGACTCACCCACAAACAGGACCAAGCCTGACCTGCTGAGGAGTGACGGACTCCATCCTAGCTGGAGGGGTGCTCTCATTTTATCTACCAACATAGACAGGGCTCTAACTCCTCTAGCTCCACAATGAGATAGGGTGCAGGCCAGGCAGCAGGCTGTTAGCCAGCCTGCCAGCATAGTGGAGTCTGCCACTAGCACAGTCAGTGTAGTCAGCTCAGCTATCACCATTGAGACCGTGTCTGTGCCTCGACCTAGGTTGGGCAAAACTAAACATGGCGGTGTTCGCCTTAGCAATCTCACTAGGATAAAGACCACCTCCAATCCTGTCATTATGGAAAGAGATCATGATACCTCACATCTCAAAATAGGGCTACTTAATGTTAGATCCCTTACTTCAAAGGCAATTATAGTCAATGAACTAATCACTGATCATAATCTTGATGTGATTGGCCTGACTGAAACATGGCTTAAGCCTGATGAATTTACTGTGTTAAATGAGGCCTCACCTCCTGGCTACACTAGTGACCATATCCCCCGTGCATCCCGCAAAGGCGGATGTGTTGCTAACATTTACGATAGCAAATTTCAATTTACAAAAAAAAAATGATGACGTTTTCGTCTTTTGAGCTTCTAGTCATGAAATCTATGCAGCCTACTCAATCACCTTTTTATAGCTACTGTTTACAGGCCTCCTGGGCCATATACAGCGTTCCTCACTGAGTTCCCTGAATTCCTATCGGACCTTGTAGTCATAGCAGATAATATTCTAATCTTTGGTGACTTTAATATTCACATGGAAAAGTCCACAGACCCACTCCAAAAGGCTTTCGGAACCATCATCGACTCAGTGGGTTTTGTCCAACATGTCTCTGGACCCACTCACTGTCACAGTCATACGCTGGACCTAGTTTTGTCCCATGGAATAAATGTTGTGGATCTTAATGTTTTTCCTCATAATCCTGGACTATCGGACCACCATTTTATTACGTTTGCAATTGCAACAAATAATCTGCTCAGACCCCAACCAAGGATCATCAAAAGTCGTGCTATAAATTCACAGACAACACAAAGATTCCTTGATGTCCTTCCAGATTCCCTCTGTCTACCCAAGGATGCCAGAGGACAAAAATCAGTTAACCACCTAACTGAGGAACTCAATTTAACCTTGCACAATACCCTAGATGCAGTTGCACCCCTAAAAACTAAAAACATTTCTCATAAGAAACTAGCTCCCTGGTACACAGAAAATACCCAGGCTCTGAAGCAAGCTTCCTGAAAATTGGAACGGAAATGGCGCCACACCAAACTGGAAGTCTTCCGACTAGCTTGGAAAGACAATACTGTGCAGTACCGAAGAGCCCTTACTGCTGCTCGATCATCCTATTTTTCTAACTTAATTGAGGAAAATAAGAACAATCCGAAATTCCTTTTTGATACTGTCGCAAAGCTAACTAAAAAGCAGCATTCCCCAAGAGAGGATGACTTTCACTTTAGCAGTGATAAATTCATGAACTTCTTTGAGGAAAAGATTATGATTATTAGAAAGCAAATTACGGACTCCTCTTTAAATCTGCGTATTCCTTCAAATCTCAGTTGTCCTGAGTCTGCACAACTCTGCCAGGACCTAGGATCAAGAGAGATGCTCAAGTGTTTTAGTACTATATCTCTTGACACAATGATGAAAATAATCATGGCCTCTAAACCTTCAAGCTGCATACTGGACCCTATTCCAACTAAACTACTGAAAGAGCTGCTTCCTGTGCTTGGCCCTCCTATGTTAAACATAATAAACGGCACTCTATCCACCGGATGTGTACCAAACTCACTAAAAGTGGCAGTAATAAAGCCTCTCTTGAAAAAGCCAAACCTTGACCCAGAAAATATAAAAAACTCTCGGCCTATATCGAATCTTCCATTCCTCTCAAAAATTTTAGAAAAGGCTGTTGCGCAACAACTCACTGCCTTCCTGAAGACAAACAATGTATACGAAATGCTTCAGTCTGGTTTTAGACCCCATCATAGCACTGAGACGGTGTGAAGGTGGTAAATTACATTTTAATGGCATCGGACCGAGGCTCTGCATCTGTCCTCGTGCTCCTAGACCTTAGTGCTGCTTTTGATACCATCGATCACCACATTCTTTTGGAGAGATTGGAAACCCAAATTGGTCTACACGGACAAGTTCTGGCCTGGTTTAGATCTTATCTGTCGGAAAGATATCAGTTTGTCTCTGTGAATGGTTTGTCCTCTGACAAATCAACTGTAAATTTCGGTGTTCATCAAGGTTCCGTTTTAGGACCACTATTGTTTTCACTATATATTTTACCTCTTGGGGATGTTATTCGAAAACATAATGTTAACTTTCACTGCTATGCGGATGACACACAGCTGTACATTTCAATGAAACATGGTGAAGCCCCAAAATTGCCCTTGCTAGAAGCATGTGTTTCAGACATAAGGAAGTGGATGGCTGCAAACTTTCTACTTTTAAACTCGGACAAAACAGAGATGCTTGTTCTAGCTCCCAAGAAACAAAGAGATCTTCTGTTGAATCTGACAATTAATCTTAATGGTTGTACAGTCGTCTCAAATAAAACTGTGAAGGACCTCGGCGTTACTCTGGACCCTGATCTCTCTTTTGAAGAACATATCAAGACCATTTCAAGGACAGCTTTTTAACATTACGTAACATTGCAAAAATCAGAAACTTTCTGTCCAAAAATGATGCAGAAAAATTAATCCATGCTTTTGTCACTTCTAGGTTGGACTACTGCAATGCTCTACTTTCCGGCTACCTGGATAAAGCACTAAATAAACTTCAGTTAGTGCTAAATACGGCTGCTAGAATCCTGACTAGAACCAAAAAATGTGATCATATTACTCCAGTGCTAGCCTCTCTACACTGGCTTCCTGTCAAAGCAAGGGCTGATTTCAAGGTTTTACTTCTAACCTACAAAGCATTACATGGGCTTGCTCCTACCTATCTCTCTGATTTGGTCCTGCCGTACATACCTACACATACAAGACGCAGGCCACAAGACGCAGGCCTCCTAATTGTCCCTAGAATTTCTAAGCAAACAGCTGGAGGCAGGGCTTTCTCCTATAGAGCTCCATTTTTATGGAACGGTCTGCCTACCCATGTCAGAGACGCAAACTCGGTCTCAACCTTTAAGTCTTTACTGAAGACTCATCTCTTCAGTGGGTCATATGATTGAGTGTAGTCTGGCCCAGGAGTGGGAAGGTGAACGGAAAGGCTCTGGAGCAACGAACCGCCCTTGCTGTCTCTGCCTGGCCGGTTCCCCTCTTTCCACTGGGATTGTCTGCCTCTAACCCTATTACAGGGGCTGAGTCACTGGCTTACTGGGGCTCTCTCATGCCATCCCTGGAGGGGGTGCGTCACCTGAGTGGGTTTATTCACTGATGTGGTCATCCTGTCTGGGTTGGCTGTCTGGATATACACTTACAATCAAATGCAAACTATTCACACAATTAAGTTATAAAACAATGAATGTGCACAAAATGGAGGGAGACAGCACAGTCTGGAGAAAGAAGTGCATTGTGCATCTGGGCGCATGGTCAATCTGACATCTGCATTGGCCATGCAGCATTTACAGTGATGTGCACTCAGCAGAAGTCAGGTCGTTCACACTTTTTGCACTTCACAGAGCAGTGCAAAGCTCAAGGAAGTTAGTTTGTGTTTATACAGGATGTACCACCCCTACCTACCGTCAACCAATCATATCAATGCGGAGCTACACAGAGCCCTCCAGATTGTTACAACATTTGGGAGCTCGATGTAGCCTCTGCATGCCTCTGGAGGCTACGCAATTGGGTCGCACCCTTCATAACTTAACCGCCAACGATAAGAAACAATACTGTCCAGCCGTATTCATTGACCTGGCCAAGGCTTTCGACTCTGTCAATCACCACATCCTCATCGGCAGACTCAACAGCCTTGGTTTCTCAAATGATTGCCTCGCCTGGTTCACCAACTACTTCTCCGAGTTCAGTGTGTCAAATCTGAGGGCCTGTTGTCCGGGCCTCTGGAGGTCTCAATGGGGATGCCACAGGGTTCAATTCTTGGGCCGACTATCTTCTCTGTATACATCAATGATGTCTCTCAAGCTGCTGGTGAGTATCTGATCCACCTCTACGCAGACGACCCCAGACCCTAGCTAGGTTTTGTGACTTACATTAGCAAGGTAGCTAGCTAGATATAATGTGACTTGTGATATAATAATGGGACATGTGCAAAATAAAAATGTAATCTTCTAGTTATGAAAAGGTCCCACCAGAATCCACTCCAAGGAAAGTGTTAGCTCTGCCTGCTTTATCAAGCATTGGAGTGGCTTCCAGCACCACACTGTCAGATAGATGAGAACACATGCTTAATTTCAATTGGAGAACAGCTATATACCTTTTCCATAATCCTTTCAATGATGGCTATTGGGTTGTTTGATCTTTCTTGTATGTGCATAATTTATGGTTGGTTTCTGTGTTTTTGTGTCCCTCTTTGTGCCGGCTGTCTTTGAGTAGCCTATGTGGGGGTGTATCTCTCTCTTACTGTCAAGTCTTCCTCTCTAGTATTCAAAATGTTTGCCAGTAATGAAGATACTATATGCTTGGAGTGTAACCAACTGTCTTTTTCTAAAGGGGGGATGAGGAGCCTGGAGTGGTTGAGCTAGATGGGAGCACCATGGAGGCAACAGAAGGCAAAAATGAAAAAATAGTTTGTTAATTATTCCCAGACATCATTACCCTATATGTGTTGTACAGATCTTATTCAGTCAAAGTATGTTTTTTTGTTATGTCCTTTCACTTCTATTTAGCCTGATTAATAGGAGCATTTCCGAAGAGACCATAGCAGTAAATTAAGATTAGGTCAATGACCTACTGAACAGTGTGTAAGTGTAAGATTTTTCTTGGTATTTGTGATGTGCTAGTATGCTTACTTTGTTGTTTGGATTTACAATTTACAATTTGATTATTATTCTGTCTTATTTGTGATAGCATCAATTGGGATGATGAAATCGGTGCTGACGAGAGTGGTGCTGATGAGACCTGGAGTCCCTAAAAGAAATCACAGGTGAATGAAGATTCTGATGAAGAGGATTCTGCCGAGTTTGAAGATTCTGGGGACAGCAGCTCGGACAAAGAATATGATTATCCACATTGTGTTCTATGTGTTAAAACAGAATGGGTGGATCTCCATTGATAGACTACCGGTCATCAGTGTGGAAGAAGCAGTGCATGACTCTTCTTTTAGAAGACTCTTCAGACACACCTCCATCCACAAACACACCTGAACCACATTAAGTGATTTGCAAGGATGACATCATTGGCAAGCATGCATCCATCACTTATGAAGACAGCTTCATAAATCTGACAAACTTTCTTGCGCTACCTGTGGATCAGTGGCCGGTCCACAACCGGGGAACAGGTGAAGATTGCTATGTCCTTCCACCCTTTGAGGTCCAAATCAGTTCGAGAGGCACAGCAAACCTCATTGAATTGGTGAGTAAATCCAAATCTAAGATGGGTTTGTTGTATTTCTCTACATGCAATGAAGGATGTCACAGACTTGTATCTTTGAACATCCAACGTTATTTAGACATTGGTTGGCATCCACCCAATCAAGTATGCTTGAGCAAATGCACACTGAACAAAAATATAACTGCAACATGTAAAGTGTTGATCCCATGTTTCATAGGCTGAAATAAAATATCCCAGAAATGTTCCATACACACAAGCTTATTTCTCTAAAATGTTGTGCACAGCTTTGTTTACATCCCTGTTAGTGAGCATTTGTCCTTTGCCAAGATAATCCATCCACCTAACAGGTGTGGCATATTGCTGGGGACAAAAAAAGGCCACTCTAAATGTGCAGTTTTGTCACACAATACAATGCCACAGATGTCTCAAGTTGAGGGAGCGTGCAATTGGCATGCTGACTGCAGGAATGTCCACCAGAGCTTTTGCCAGATCATTTAATGTTCATTTCTCAACCATAAGCTGCCTCCAATGTCGTTTTAGAGAATTTGGCAGTGTGTCCAACTGGCCTTACAACCGCAGACCAGGACCAGCCCAGGACCTTCACATCTGGCTTCTTCACCTGCGAGATTGTCTGAGACCAGCCAACCGGACAGCTGTTGAAACTGTAACTGTATCTTTGTCTGTAATAAAGCCCTTTTCTGGGGAAAAACTGTCTCCCCAATGCGTGGATTTCATTTCTTTTTTCCAGTACAGAATTCTTTGCCCCTTATAGTAACAATTATATTTTTTTCTGACAGGTTTCCTCCAGATGTGGCACTTGGCATTCAGGCCAAAGAGTTCAATCTTGTTTTCATCAGACCACATAATCTTATTTCTCATGGTCTGAGAGTCCTTTAGGTGCTTTTTGGCAAACTCCAAGTTGTCATGTGCCTTTTACTGAGGAGTGGCTTCCGTTTGGCCACTCGACCATAAAAGGCCTTGTTGGTGGAGTTCGGCAGAGATGGTTGTCCCTCTGAAATGTTCTCCCATCTCCACAGAGGAGCTTTTTCAGAGTGACTATTGGGTTCTTGGTCACCTCCCTGACAAAGGCTCTTCTCCCCCGATTGCTAAGTTTGGCCGGGCGGCCAACTCTACAAAGATTCTTGGTGGTTACAAACTTCTTCTATTTAAGACCGTGTTCTTGGGGACCTTCAATTCTGCAGACATTTTTTGGTTCCCTTCCCCAGATCTGTGGCTCGACACAATCCTGTCTCAGAGCTCTACGGACAATTCCTTCGACCTCATGGCTTGGTTTTTCCTCTGACATGCACTGTCAACTGTAGGACCGTATATAGACAGATGTGTGCCTTTCCAAATCCTGTCCAATCAATTGAATTGAATCAAGTTGTAGAAATATCTCAAGGATGATCAATGGAAACAGGATGCACCTGAGCTGAATTTCAAGTCTCATAGCAAAGGGTCTGAATACTTATGTAAATGTGACTCATCACCTAGATTCGGTCTTATGTAGCAAAATTTGAATTTCCGTTTTTTACATTGGATAAAAGTAGAGACTCTGAGCTACAAAATGGTATATCATACACACCATTTTTGAGGAACAATGGGAAAGTAATTGTACTTTGAAAGTTGATACAATTGTAAACTGGGCAGCATACCACCATGCATCCCACTGCTGGCTTGCTTCTGAAGCTAAGAAGGGTTGGTCTTGGTTGGTCCCTAGATGGGAGACAAAATGCTGCTGAAATTGGTGTTGGAGGGCCAGTAGGAGGCACTATTTTCTCAGGTCTAAAAAAAAAATACTCAAGGGCAGTGATTGGGGACATTGCCCTGGGTAGGGTGCTGTCTTTCAGATGGTGTGTTAAACAGGTGCCCTGACTCTCTGTGGTCACTAAAGATCCCATGGCACTTATTGTAAGAGTAGGGGTGCTAACCCTGGTGTCCTGGCTAAATTCCCAATCTGGCCCTCATACCATCATGGTTACCTAATAATCCCCAGCTGACAATTGGCTCATTCATCTCCCCTGTAACTATTCCCTAGGTTGTTGCTGTAAATGAGATTGTGTTTGCAGTCAACTTACTTGGTTATCACTTATTGGTGACAGGACACAGTATTTTCACATCCGGATTAAATGCATGCCCAAATTAAACTGCCTGCCAAACTCATCCCTCATCCTTATCTTCATCCCCAGAAGATAAGACATGCATATTATTAGTAGATTTGGATAGAAAACACTCTGAAGTTTCTGAAACTGTTTGAATCATGTCTGTGAGTATAACAGAACTTATGTAGCAGGCGAAACCCAGAGGAAAAACCATTCAGATGTATTTATTTTTGAGGTCACTCTTTTCAATGGGTTTTCATTGGGAATCCAGATTTCTAAGGGTCCTTCTTGCAGTTCCTACCGCTTCCACTGGATGTCACCAGTCTTTAAAAACCTCAATCAATTTCTATTCTTTGTGTAATGAAGAAGTAGCCCTGTTCAAAACGAGGGTCACTTCAAGTGTACTGTTTGTTAGAGGCACGTGACCAGAAAGGTAGCGTCAGTTTGTTTTCTTCCTGTATTGAACACCGATCATCCCGTCTTCAATTTTATTGATTATTTACTTCAAAAAATACCTACAGTTGTATTACAAAAGTAGTTTGAAATGTTTTGCAAAGTTTACAGGTAACTTTTGAGATATTTTGTAGTGACGTTGCGCAAGTTGGAACCTGTGTTTTTCTGGATCAAACGCGCCAAATAAATGGACACTTTGGATATATATCGACGGAATTAATCAAACAAAAGGACCATTTGTGATGTTTATGGGACATATTGGAGTGCCAACAGAAGAAGCTCATCAAAGGTAAGACATGATTTCTATTTCTATTTCTGCGTTTTGTGTCGCGCCTGATGGGTTGAAATATGATTCTCTTTGTTTACAGAGGTGCTATCCTCAGATAATAGCATTGTTTGCTTTCACCGAAAAGCCTTTTTGAAATCTGACATGTTGGCTGGATTCACAACACGTGTAGCTTTAATTTGGTATCTTACATGTGTGATTTCATGAAAGTTAGATTTTTATAGTAATTTATTTGAATTTGGCACTCTGCGTTTTCTCTGGCTAGCGTCCCACATATCCCAGAGAGTATTTTTTTTTTAAATCACTTTTGAGAAAAGGGCCTTTGAATGTTTTGGTACCTACTAGCGCTCTACTTTGTCTACACCCATTCAGGATTGTTCACACCCTCTTAAGCCAGCCACACCCATCTCTAAGGATTCACATGAGGTCATGTGCTAAAGACTAAAAGTGGTAGTAGCCTACAATAAGGGAAAAAATCCAGGTGTTCAGATAAAAATATTTGTATAAATGTTAGATGACGTTTACCCAGATACACTTGTCTAAATTGATTGGTCATGTTAAAAAATGCTATAACCAAGCCACATCCAGTGGTGGGAAAAAGTACAAATTGTCATACTTGAGTAAAAGTATAAATCATTTCAAATTCCTTATATTAAACCAGATGGCACAATTGTATTTAAAAAAATAAATAAAAATTGACAGATAGCCAGGGGAACAATGTATTTAACTATCAAAGGTATAAACCATTTCAACTTCATTATATTAAGCAAACCAGACGGCACAAATGTATTATTTGTTATTGATGTAGGGGGCACACTCCAACACTCAGACATAATTTACAAACAAAGCATGTGTTTAGTGAGTATGCCAGATCAGAGGCATAAATGACCAGGGATGATCTCTTGATAAATGATTGAATTTGACAATTTTCCTGTCAAAATGTAACAAGTAGTTTTGGATGTCAAGGAAAATGCATGGATCACACACACATCAATATTACATTTTATACAGTGGGGAGAACAAGTATTTGATACACTGCTGATTTTGCAGGTGTTCCTACTTACAGAGCATGTAGAGGTCTGTAAATGTTATCATAGGTACACTTCAACTGTGAGAGACAGAATCTAAATCACAAATCCAGAAAATCACATTGTATGATTAAGTAATTAATTAGCATTTTATTGCATGACATAAGTATTTGATCACCTACCAACCAGTAAGAATTCCGGCTCTCACAGACCTGTTAGTTTTTCTTTAAGAAGCCTTCCTGTTCTCCACTCATTACCTGTATTAACTGCACCTGTTTGAACTCGTTACCTGTATAAAAGACACCTGTCCACACACTAAATCAAACAGACTCCAACCTCTCCACTATGGCCAAGACCAGAGAGCTGTGTAAGGACATCAGGGATAAAATTGTAGACCTGCACAAGGCTGGAATGGGCTACAGGACAAAGTCGTTCAAGATGACGGTCAATCACCCTCGGTCTGGGGCTCCATGCAAGATCTCACCTCGTGGGGCATCAATGATCACGATGAAGGTGAGGGATCAGCCCGGAAATACACGGCAGGACCTGGTCAATGACCTGAAGAGAGCTGAGACCACAGTCTCAAAGAAAACCATTAGTAACACACTACGCCGTCATGGATTAAAATCCTGCAGGGCACGCAAGGTCCCCCTGCTCAAGCCAGCACATGTCCAGGCCCGTCTGAAGTTTGCCAATGACCATCTGGATGATCCAGTGGGGGAATGGGAGAAGGTCATATGGTCTGATGAGACAAAAATAGAGCTTTTTGGTCTAAACTCCACTCGACGTGTTTGGAGGAAGAAGAAGGATGAGTACAACCCCAAGAACACCATCCCAACCGTGAAGCATGGAGGTGGAAACATAATTCTTTGAGGATGCTTTTCTGCAAAGGGGACAGGACGACTGCACCGTATTGAGGGGAGGATGGATGGGGCCATGTATCGCAAGATCTTGGTCAACAACCTCCTTCCCTCAGTAAGAGCATTGAAGATGAGTCGTGGCTGGGTCTTCCAGCATGACAACGACCCGAAACACACAGCCAGGGCAACTAAAGTTGAAGTAAGGAGTCAGGTGATGTTGCCAGCCATAGCTTTCCATCAGCACCGTACCATCATCTAGTCTGGTTAGCTGTGAGATGTTGAGCCCTGTCACAGTGCTGTCCTTCACAACACCAACAATCTCAGACAAAGTGTTCACTCTGGTCTTTCTGAAGCGCTGCTTGATGAGGCCGAAGCACAAGTTAGGGGCAAACTGTGATCAGGAAGTGAAGGTCCAAATTGTGGTGGAAACTTGTTCTTGTTTTGGACATTGCAGTTATCACGATTCAGGTCCACACGTGTTTTCCCAACTCCGTATTTGAAGAAATGGTGCATGTAGTTGATGACTGCGCTACTGTCTTTGCCGGCTTGGGCCAGAAGTCTTTTTGATGACTGTATGACTGGTGGAGTCAGGCGTGTTCTACTGATTAATGCTGAAAGACAAATTCCAGATATAAATATTTTTGCATTATTATACAATAGATGCGAAATGGCATTCTGAGATATCACTACACACAGTTCATACAGGTAATGTTAGCTACTGTAGCTAGCAAACCATCTAATGTCAGCTGGCTAGCTAAAAGCAAGTTTTAACTAGCAATATAAACTGATTGTCATAGCTAGCTAAAGTTAAGCAATAAGTTAAATGTTAGCTAGCTAACATTAGGCTACAACTAGCCATGCGAAATGGCATTCTGAGAAAACATCACTAACGTTACACAAAATTCATACACATAAGTTAATGTTAGCTAGCAAGCCAGCTAGCTAACAGCAAGCTTTAACTTAGGATCTTTTGTTTAGACATGTAATGTTAACATTAGCTAGATAGATAGAGTAACGTTACTAGCAATATAAACCAATTGCCATAGCAAGCTAAAGTTAACCAAATAATGTTAGGAAGCCAGCCATCAAACTCCAGCTGGCTAGCTAACAGCAAGCTTTAACTTGCAATGAAAACAACTGACAAAATTAGAAACGTATAATATCTGAATCTGTAGCTAGATTCTTACCTGTATACATGGATGAAAGCTTCACAGCAGACTGCAAATCCTTTTATAAGACATCCTGTGTTGTTTCCGTTTAGTTTGCACAGCTTGTTAGGCTCGTTGTGTTCCACTGATTTCAAAATGTGTTATGAAATGAGAGAGTCAGCATTGCATGGCACGATCGTCATCCAGAAAGTAGTCCATCACAACTTTTTCCCACTGACCTTTGCCTGATAAATTCAGGGCAGTAATGTTATTGAGAGCAGTAGCAACATATTTGCAGTTCTCCATGGCTAAGATAATATCATTCTAAAAAAAGACTGCAGTAGAAACAATTATTTACGTATTACAAGCAGCTCATTTTATAGACACAAGATGCAACACCGACCAATCCAAACTCATCTCTCAGCATGTCCAGCCCACTCATTATCTCAGCCAATCATGGCTAGCCTGAAGGTCGCTGCCTTTTTCTGTGGCTAAACCAACTAGGCTCGTAATGTAACTATTTTGTTCGTATTTACAGATGACATACAAGTTTGATATTAAGGCACATGAAAGTTCACATGTTCGAGAAGGCATTTCTGCCAAAAAACGCATTTTGATAAAAAAATATTGTAATGGAACAGCAGGGAGCAGGTCTCGAACCCTCGACCATTCGAGCCCGAGGTCCGGCGCGCTATCGACTGTGCCGCAAAAGCATGCTAGTGCGGCAGAGTCGATTTCCGCGCTTATAAACCCAGGGTCGTTACAATATGTTTTACGTTCAAAAGGCTCTCCTGTGAAGTCATGACTTGCGACATACGCCTAGTTTCCTGAAATCGGGTCACAAATAAGGTATTTCTGTTTTTTATTTTTAATACATTTGAAAAAAATTCTATAAACCTGTTTTCACTTAGTCATTATAGGCAATTGTGTGTAGATTGATGAGGGCCATTTTTTAAGAATAAGACTGCAACATAACAAAATGTGGAAAAAGTCATGGGGCTGAATAGTTTCCAAATGCATTGTATGCGCTCTCCCACTCTCTCATAACCATAGATTGTATATTTAAACAACACAAGAAGTGGGGGGAAGCCTGCGGTCATGGACGACTCCCTGATTACCACTTTTAATTATATGTCATTGAGTTAATTTGTCCAGAGGTAGTTATGTGTTTTATATTCCACTTGAAACCTCCTCTGGAATATCGTTACCATAACCGAATCATTTCGCGCCTCTGTCTTTTCACTGGATATCGTGTCTCCTTGAATAGCAAGGCTTGGAATAAGTCCTTATTGGCATTAACTGTTGTTTTGAGGGTGGCACTAGTCATTGGCATTAACTGTTGTTTTGAGGGTGGCATTTCAACTGTAGGATTATGTCACAATGGTAACCAATTTTCAATATAGACAAAGGTAAAAATGTGTACAATTTTAGCTTTGAAACATTATATCCCCCCCAAAAAAGATGCAAACTAATGTAACATTATTTATTCAAGCACACATTGTGTGAAATTCTGAATTTTTCTCATTTAAAATTTCACTTGAGTGAGAAATAAACCATTAACCTTTAGAATAATTGATATGACATGGTGTGCCCACTAAGAAGGTTTTTTGTCTTGAAGATGTGTGTGGAGAGTGCAAACTGAGAGAGAGGTTGTGTTCTGTTCACAGCAAGTGACATGATACCATACTAATGTCATGCCAATAAGGGTCTGGCAACAGACAGTGTTTGGGCACAACACTAGTATGGCATCATGCCACATGCATTGAGAATCCTAGCGGCCAAGGTGGAACCCAGCGTACTGTGAATGGGGATCAGGGAAAGTGTCACTGATTCTCCAAACACAGCAATTGGGGATGTCAACTCGGTTTCCTGCACCAAGGGCACCATGCTGCTACATCACAAACGGTGTGTAGGCAGCATGCCGATACTCCCAGGCATCATCTCCAGGCTCAGCTGCATCAGCCACTGCCAACACTTCCACCCTATACCACCTGTGCAAACTTAAATATCCGTTGCCTAGGCAGTAATGGGTGAAATGTGGCAGCTGGCTAACACAGAGGTCTGGTCCCTGACCGCAACACTTCCTCTCTCTGTCTGTAGGCATCTCCCTGCAGTTGCCACAGGTGCACCTGGTACATGTGCAAGTGGTGGCTCACCATTCTGCCGCCAGTAAATCTCTAGACATCAAAGAAAAAAAACTTGCTGACACATCAGTCTCACCACCTCTCTGCTGTCTGCATCATCCAGCTCCCTGAGGAGGAATTCCTGAATGAACAGGTGCACACATGGCCTATTATTAGTAAGGCAGAATGGGATATTTCTCTCCACACCCCACTAAAGGTATTTCTCATTTGTATGGTCAAGATCTACGATTAATTCAAAGCCAATTCAAACACTAGTTTCTACTGTAAATTGATCAACCTAGATCATGTGTCTATTAAAAGTAGTATGTATGGAGAAATACAGTGCCTTGCGAAAGTATTCGGCCCCCTTGAACTTTGCGACCTTTTGCCACATTTCAGGCTTCAAACATAAAGATATAAAACTGTATTTTTTTGTGAAGAATCAACAACAAGTGGGACACAATCATGAAGTGGAATGACATTTATTGGATATTTCAAACTTTTTTAGCAAATCAAAAACTGAAAAATTGGGCGTGCAAAATTATTCAGCCCCTTTACTTTCAGTGCAGCAAACTCTCTCCAGAAGTTCAGTGAGGATATCTGAATGATCCAATGTTGACCTAAATGACTAATGATGATAAATACAATCCACCTGTGTGTAATCAAGTCTTCGTATAAATGCACCTGCACTGTGATAGTCTCAGAGGTCCGTCAAAAGCTCAGAGAGCATCATGAAGAACAAGGAACACACCAGGCAGGTCCGAGATACTGTTGTGAAGAAGTTTAAAGCCGGATTTGGATACAAAAAGATTTCCCAAGCTTTAAACATCCCAAGGAGCACTGTGCAAGCGATAATATTGAAATGGAAGGAGTATCAGACCACTGCAAATCTACCAAGACCTGGCCGTCCCTCTAAACTTTCAGCTCATACAAGGAGAAGACTGATCAGAGATGCAGCCAAGAGGCCCATGATCACTCTGGATGAACTACAGAGATCTACAGCTGAGGTGGGAGACTCTGTCCATAGGACAACAATCAGTCGTATATTGCACAAATCTGGCCTTTATGGAAGAGTGGCAAGAAGAAAGCCATTTCTTAAAGATATCCATAAAGTGTCGTTTAAAGTTTGCCACAAGCCACCTGGGAGACACACCAAACATGTGGAAGAAGGTGCTCTGGTCAGATGAAACCAAAATTGAACTTTTGGCAACAATGCAAAACGTTATGTTTGGCGTAAAAGCAACACAGCTCATCACCCTGAACACACCATCCCCACTGTCAAACATGGCGGTGGCAGCATCATGGTTTGGGCCTGCTTTTCTTCAGCAGGGACAGGAAGATGGATGGAGCCAAATACAGGACCATTCTGGAAGAAAACGTGATGGAGTCTGCAAAAGACCTGAGACTGGGACGGAGATTTGTCTTCCAAGAAGACAATGATCCAAAACATAAAGCAAAATCTACAATGGAATGGTTCACAAATAAACATATCCAGGTGTTAGAATGGCCAAGTCAAAGTCCAGACCTGAATCCAATCGAGAATCTGTGGAAAGAACTGAAAACTGCTGTTCACAAATGCTCTCCATCCAACCTCACTGAGCTTGAGCTGTTTTGCAAGGAGGAATGGGAAAAAAATTCAGTCTCTCGATGTGCAAAACTGATAGAGACATACCCCAAGCGACTTACAGCTGTAATCGCAGCAAAAGGTGGCACTACAAAGTATTAATTTAAGGGGGCTGAATAATTTTGCACGCCCAATTTTTCAGTTTTTGATTTGTTAAAAAAGTTTGAAATATCCAATAAATGTCGTTCCACTTCATGATTGTGTCCCACTTGTTGTTGATTCTTCACAAAAAAATACAGTTTTATATCTTTATGTTTGAAGCCTGAAATGTGGCAAAAGGTCCCAAAGTTCAAGGGGGCCGAATACTTTCGCAAGGCACTGTACATGTGAATGTAGTATGTGTGGAGAACTACCAAAAACCAAAATGTATTCAGCCACAAATGATTCTGTCCATACATTAATTATTAAAGAAAAAATAGTTTATTTTTGTTTTTGTTAAAATGTATTGTGTGTATTGTATGTATTTTTTCAACATAATACAAACCTGTGTGGCAGCCATTCTATCACCTCGGAGAGCAAAAAGCCTCTCCTTATCCAAATTTCTCTCCCTCGACCCCTGCCTCTGCCTATCCGTCCTCTGCCCCTGGCTCTACCCCTGCCTCTGCCTATCTGTCCTCTGCCCCTGGCTCTACCCCTGCCTCTGCCTATCTGCCCCTGGCTCTCCCTCTACCCATGCCTCTGCCTATCTGTCCTCTGCCCCTGGCTCTACCCCTGCCTCTGCCTATCTGTCCTCTGCCCCTAGCTCTACCCCTGCCTCTCTGTCCTCTGCCCCTGGCTCAACCCCTGCCTCTGCCCATCTGTCCTCTGCCCCTGGCTCTACCCCTGCCTCTGCCCATCTGTCCTCTGCCCCTGGCTCTACCCCTGCCTCTGCCTATCCGTCCTCTGCCCCTGGCTCTACCCCTGCCTCTGCCTATCTGTCCTGTGGCTCTGACTCTCCCTCTAACCCTTCACGCCCTGACCTTGTTTTCTATGTTTAATGTATTATTTTGGTCAGGTCAGGGTGTGACGAGGGTGGGTATGCTTGTTTGTCCAGTCTAGGGTTATATGTATATTTAGGGGTGTTTCTTAGTCTAGGTTTATTATAGGTCTATGGTGGCCTGAATTGGTTCCCAATCAGAGACAGCTGTTTATCGTTGTCTCTGATTGGGGATCCTATTTAGGTTGCCATTTTGGGTTTGTCGGTTATTGTCTATGTGTAGTTGCATGTCAGCACTTGTTGTATTAGCGTCACGGTCGTTTTGTTTAGTGGTCTTCGTTAAGTCTAGAAGTATGTATTCATATCAAGCTGGGCCTTGGTCTCCTCGTTATGATGAACGTGACAAACCCTGCCTCTTGCCCTGCTAGTCTGACTGCCATCAACACTTTCCAACGCAACCTGCGCATTGTTGAGGATTAATCAGAATAGTTGGGTAACATAGATAAGATGTTTTATTTTTATTGCATGCTTATGTGAGATAATGGATAATAATAATAATTATTGGATAATACTGTTGGCCGGTTGCAGTTCTGTTCTCTGTCAGGGTTCAGTTACTTGGGCTGCAGAGAGGGGAGAGGTCAAGCTTGTCTTCATATGTAAACATATATTTTAAACCATGTGAAGGGATGATTGAGGGGGAACCAATGATCTCTTGGCTCCACAATGTCTGTGTGCCAGGCACTGTCTCTGTGAACTTGTCCAGAATGGGAGTGTCTAAAATGACAATTGATATATATCCTAATGTCTTGGTACTATGTTGTACCAAGAACGAGAAGTAGAACCTCTTTTTAGGAGAGCAAACTGAACAATAATTTATAGCTAATGCTGTCTGGCTATGGGATACTCCTCTCTCAAGTAAAGTCTTCCTTTGTAATGTTCCTAAGATCTGTTATTCGTCATGTGAGTTGAGATGGGTGTGTCTTGGCTATAAATGAAACTAAGAACTGTTTTGTAAGCACTCTCAGAGAATTCATTTATAGACACTGAATTGATTTGAGAGTCACAGGGTTTGTGATGGAGCTCATATATAATTAAAGATGGACTTTATGATAACTCTGACTTGTGTGTGGTTTGCTCATGATTTGGTAAATACAGAATTTCCACTAAAGCATACAATGAATGGTGTTAGCTAGATGTTATATGTGCTACTACGTGAAATACTTTCTTACATACATTGGCTATTACAAAACAACTTGACGAGGTTGAAACTATTGCAGTTTGCTAGATGTGCAATAGTCTCAACTAGCTTTGGTTTTGCAAATGTTAGCAAGCTAGCAAGACTAGCAAGGGAACCGACAGAACATATCACAGCAAGTTGACAAATTGAAAGTACAACATTGCCATATGGTTTGACAATACAACTACTTTTTGGAGTTATACCATTATATTTCACGTGAAATTCTGTGTCCAGTGGTTAGCTAGTAGACTGCTGCTGTAGCCATATAAAATGGCTGCCTAGGTAGGTAGCTATGCCTATGTAAACAAATCTACACATTGTAGGACGAAAGGGAGCGAGCGTGCAAAGGGGAATGACTCTAGGATTGTAGAGAAAGGGGGTGGGGAAAGGAGGGGGGAGAGTTGTTTGAAAATAGCAAAACTGTTATAATTCGCCAAGCTTCCACAACATGGGAGAAAAATAGGGATATCTTTTTTTAAGAACTTTTTTTCAAATGTGTAGCATCTGGATGGTTCTGACTTATGTGGACAACTATAAATACCTAGGTGTCTGGTTAGACTAAACTCCTAAGACTCACATCAAACATCTCCAATCCAAAGTTAAATCTAGAATTGGCTTCCTATTTCGCAACAAAGCCTCCTTCACTCATGCTGCCAAACACCCTCATAAAACTGACCATCTTACCGATCCTTGAATTTGGCGATGTCATTTACAAAATAGCCTCCAATACCCTACTCAATAAATTGGATACAGTCTATCACAGTGACATCTGTTTTGTCACCAAAGCCCCATATACTACCCACCACTGCGACCTGTACGCTCTCGTTGGCTGGCTCTCGCTTCATACTCGTCGCCAAACCCACTGGCTCCAGGTCATCTACAAGACCCTGCTAGGTAAAGTCCCCCCTTATCTCAGCTCGCTGGTCACCATAGCAGCACCCACCTGTATCACGTGCTCCAGCAGGTATATCTCTCTGGTCACCCCCAAAAGCAATTCTTCCTTTGGCTGCCTCTCCTTCCACTTCTCTGCTCCCAATGACTGGAACGAACTACAAAAATCTCTGAAACTGGAAACACTTATCTCCCTCACTAGCTTTAAGCACCAGCTGTCACAGCAGCTCACAGATTACTGCACCTGTACATAGCCCACCTATAATTTAGCCCAAACAACTACCTCTTTCCCTTCTGTATTTATTTAGCTCCTTTGCACCCCATTATTTATATTTCTACTTTGCACATTCTTCCACTGCAAATCTACCATCCCCAGTATTTTACTTGCTATATTGTATTTACTTCGCCACCATGGCCTATTTTTGCCTTTTACCTCCCTTATCTCACCTCATTTGCTCACATCGTATATAGACTTATTTTTCTACTGTATTATTGACTATGTTTGTTTTACTCCATGTGTAACTCTGTTTTTGTTTGTGTCGAACTGCTTTGCTTTATCTTGGCCAGGTCGCAATTGTAAATGAGAACTTGTTCTCAACTTGCCTACCTGGTGAAATAAAAAAATACAAGGCCAAAACGTTATATCTGCAACTAATAATACGGAAAAATTTAACCAGTAACAGTAACATAAATAAAAACTTTACTGCCAATTTTCTACAAAAAAAATACAAAGCTCTAGAGTCTAGCATGTCTATTGTGCAAAACAGATTAAACCTAATGACAATACGAGATCAATGATGACATTTTAGAACTGAAATAATGAGCTATCTACAATATTGCACAAGTGGCTATAAATGGTAAGAGACATGATCAGACTGGTTGTGAACTAAAGAGTTGTCCTAAGCTCAATTCTTCAGTCAAAAACAGGCCAGGGGAGGTCCGAACTTGACCTCAAGCATCCTGCTGACCTGAGCATGCATTTCACTGGTCTAAAATAGAAATGGCAATAAACCAGGCTGACCTCTCATTCTTCAAGAAGAGAAAAAAGTAGCTGAACAAACGTTAGTCTGTAAAATGTGTTCAGTAAAGGCAGCCCATTATTAACCGAGCTGGGTGCAGTAAACAGGCAAGTACAGGCCTTACATTGAGCTCCTGTTGCCTTCAATCAAACACAGGGGCCTTCATAGCTTCTCTAAATGTATGAATTTGGACTTTTTCAAGGTTCATGAAAGACCCTTCACAGTGGGGGTAGGTAGACGTGTGTGTGTGTGTGTGTGTGTGTTAACGCCAAATAAGATTCAACGCAAATACCTTCTGAAGCAAATGGAAAACTACCGGGCACTAGAGTTCTGTGGTTCACTCTCGTCTGAACATTCACAGAGGTACTGAGTGACTATTGGCGTAAACAGAACTTTTGATGTAAATGTACTCTAAAAGTCTGGAGGACTTTCTGTGCAAACAGCCCATGGACTCTGAAATGATTTCCCAGGGGGAAATAAAGACAAACAGTCTTTCACTGAGAGAGAGAGATGTCCTTTATTCAATGCCACAGTGTCCATGTAGACTGAACACATCATCCTGAGAGCTTCTCTGCTATTCTATTAATAACGCATTCTAGTTCATGATGCATCCATTTTTCTGGTGCCATTTTGTTTTTCATTACTTTACATTTTTTTCCTGAGAGCTTTTTCTCCCTTCTAAACCAGGGGCGATGGAGATCTAGGCTCTCCATCTCTATTACTGTAGAATGATGGCTGCTTTCCAGACAGGCAATCTCAGTGGACAACTCAGTTCCCTGGACCTAACCACTGAACCACAACCTCTGCTTCCTCTATGTTCAACATGTCAATGTAATGAGACAAGTGTTGGTCAAGAGGGTTTAAATCCGTGCTTTACGCCACAATATATTACTCACTACTAAATGAGCATGCAAAATTATGGTAATTTTTCCTGCCTCTAAAATTAAAGACTATCATATAATACTCATGCAAAATGCAACCTTTATGTAAAAAAAAATGATTTGGTTGCACACACATTAGTAAAGAATAGGTGATTGTTTTACCCTGATCTGTACTTAGCCAGCAGTTATATGCAGGTACCTTCTCAGTCAGTGGAGGATACACAGGCGCACTCAGAGATGTGTCTTGCACCCCTCTGGCGATTCATCATGACATACTGTGCTACTTCAAATAGTTTTTCCTGGCAGTGTTGGGAAGGGAAAAAGTGCATGAGCAACAACAAAGTGCATGAGCAACAACAAAATGCATGAGCAACACTTTATCTCTGGAGAGAACACTGTGCAGAGAATGTGATAAACAACATCATTGCTACTGGTTCACCCAGAGAGATCACTCCTCCTTCATCCAGAGTGCTGCTGTAAGGCTCTGCAGGAGCAGCTAGGGACCTTAGTAGTACACACTACCATACTAGAGTGAACAGTGGGCTTTGATGGGGGTGCAATTACTAAAACGGTATAGTGAACACTTGTGTTTTGTTGGGGTTGTGTTTTTATGTTGGTGTCACATACATACAGAACAGATCCATCTTTCTGTGGCTGAGCCGGTCACACCTCCACCCAGGGGTGTTAAATTAGCAGGCTCAGGAAAATGCTGAGGCAAACGTGGAAGCGTGAAAGCCTCTTCCTGTTGACCTTGAGAGTGAGAAGAAAGATGCAGAGAGGTTCCATTGGAGCAGAGAAGATGATCCTCCCTGGTGAAAAGTTCATCTCCCTCCATCCTCCTCAGTGAGACCTTCAGTAAGGTTTTAAACTATAGCTATACAGCCTCAATTCTGCCTTATTCAATAGCAATACGTCTCTATCCCACTAACCCTACTGCAGAGACCTGAGCCCAAATCTGGGGCTCAAAGTGCTTGAGTACAGAGGCCTCCCTCAATCAGGTGGTTTTTGTGCTCCACAGAGCCCCAAAGTTGATCCTGAGACGTTCCCTTCCCAGACAGACATGCCGCTCCCACTGCTTTAGACCAGACGAGCGGCTGGCTGACTGCTGCTGCTCTCAGGGATCTGACTGCCACACACTCCTACACACCCTTCAACTGAACCAATTCCAGTTACACAAAAAACCCATTCTCTCCTCAATCGCTCATCTGGAATAGCCTGGCCCACACGGCTGAACAATCAGGCCGACCCAGATGGGTTTTCTACCCGACACAGATATCGGAACAAAGGAAGTAAAACAACAACTATTACACCAGCAACCAACAGATTAAGCAAGACTGGTGAGGCATTGATAGAATCTTAATTACGTTATTACAACAAAATCTACAACATCTGCTCAACAGATGGGGAAGGGCTCAATGGTTGATATCACCACAATAATATATACAACAGTGTCCAGTTAGATGGTGCTCCAATCCATTGAATCAGAAAAAAACATATATTTAAACAGCACCTGCTGAAATAGAATGTACTGCCTCTGTTTACTTTTATTGTTTCCATACTTACATCTCATTTCCACTGGGAGTTGAAACTGGCAGAGAGGATGAATATCTAACTACTCTCATCACATAGTAAAATGGCCTCCTCCGACATCAAACACAACAAACATAAAAATAGTCCTCAGATCGCTTACCCAGCAGGTCACAAAACAGTGAGTCTCCTTATCAGGGATAGAGCAGGGTTTGTTGCATTAGCAATGATCAGTTACATCGTTCCTCAGCCCTGGATACCACATCTTTCAATTAGCCAATCCACAGAGCTGGAGAAGTGGAAAATCTGCATACCTGTCCACCGTGAGGAGAGCAGTATGAAAACAAGAAACTCAGTTACAGCAAAACAGCAGAAAGGCATTCTTATTATTATACACTGCTCAAAAAAATAAAGGGAACACAAAAATAACACATCCTAGATCTGAATGAATGAAATATTCTTATTAAATACTTTTTTCTTTACATAGTTGAATGTGCTGACAACAAAATCACACAAAAATGATCAATGGAAATCAAATTTATCAACTCATGGAGGTCTGGATTTGGAGTCACACTCAAAATTAAAGTGGAAAACCACACTACAGGCTGATCCAACTTTGATGTAATGTCCTTAAAACAAGTCAAAATGAGGCTCAGTAGTGTGTGTGGCCTCCACGTGCCTGTATGACCTCCCTACAAATTCTGGGCATGCTCCTGATGAGGTGGCGGATGGTCTCCTGAGGGATCTCCTCCCAGACCTGGACTAAAGCATCCACCAACTCCTGGACAGCCTGTGGTGCAACGTGGCGTTGGTGGATGGAGCAAGACATGATGTCCCAGATGTGCTCAATTGGATTCAGGTCTGGGGAACGGGCGGGCCAGTCCATAGCATCAATGCCTTCCTCTTGCAGGAACTGCTGACACACTCCAGCCACATGAGGCCTAGCATTGTCTTGCATTAGGAGGAACCCAGGGCCAACCGCACCAGCATATGGTCTCACAAGGGGTCTGAAGATCTCATCTCGGTATCTAATGGCAGTCAGGCTACCTCTGGCGAGCAACGCCCAAAGAAATGCCACCCCACACCATGACTGACCCACCGCCAAACCGGTCATGCTGGAGGATGTTGCAGGCCGCAGAACGTTCTCCACGGCGTCTCCAGACTCTGTCACGTCTGTCACATGTGCTCAGTGTGAACCTGCTTTCATCTGTGAAGAGGACAGGGCGCCAGTGGCGAATTTGCCAATCTTGGTGTTTTCTGGCAAATGCCAAACGTCCTGCACAGTGTTGGGCTGTAAGCACAACCCCCACCTGTGGACGTCGGGCCCTCATACTACCCTCATGGAGTCTGTTTCTGACCGTTTGAGCACATTTGTGGCCTGCTGGAGGTCATTTTGCAGGGCTCTGGCAGTGCTCCTCCTGCTCCTCCTTGCACAAAGGCGGAGGTAGCAGTCCTGTTGCTGGGTTGTTGCCCTCCTACGGCCTCCTCCACGTCTCCTGATGTACTGGCCTGTCTCCTGGTAGCGCCTCAAATGCTCTGGACACTACGCTGACAGACACAGCAAACCTTCTTGCCACAGCTGGCATTGATGTGCCATCCTGGATGAGCTGCACTACCTGAGCCACTTGTGTGGGTTGTAGACTCCGTCTCATGCTACCACTAGAGTGAAAGCACCGCCAGCATTCAAAAGTGACCAAAACATAAGCCAGGAAGCATAGGAACTGAGAAGTGGTCTGTGGTCACCACCTGCAGAACCACTCCTTTATTGGGGGTGTCTTGCTAATTGCCTATAATTTCCACCTGTTGTCTATTCCATTTGCACAACAGCATGTGAAATTTATTGTCAATCAGTGTTTCTTCCTAAGTGGACAGTTTGATTTCACAGAAGTGTGATTGACTTGGAGTTACATTGTGTTGTTTAACTGTTCCCTTTATTTTTTTGAGCAGTGTATATTATTTGCTTTCTAATATAGGAGGCCGGGTGCATTCAAATGAGCTTTGAATCAGGGAAGTATTGGAAATATGGTAAATCCCTATGCTTAGACTTTCTAATCAGTAATATAAACAAATTCAGACAGAGTACTATCTCGCTTGACTAGCCTACCCCCTAAAAGAGGTAATTGTTGGTCAGCACAATCAATTCGATGTAATAAAGGTTGGATTGGGGCAGCAGGTAGCCTAGTGGTTAGAGCATTGGGCTAGGAACTGAAAGCTTGCTAGATCAAATCCCTGAGCTGACAAGGTAAAATTCTGTCATTCTGCTTGTTGAACAAGGAAGTTAACCCATTGTTCCTAGGCTGTCATTGTAAATAAGAATTTGTTTTTGCCTGGTTAAATAAATAAAACAATTGTACTTCAGATGAAGTACAGATGATGATGACAATAATATGCGTTACATTGCAATTAAATAATGAACTTGATCTCTCAAAGTCTTAAGAGCAGAGGTGCTAAAACACTTAAAGTCTTAGCTTATCTAAATCGGGGTTCACTCCATGTGTCCATTATCAGACTGAGATGGAAGTTAGGGGAAATAGAATAAAGATGTTGCTGGAAAGAGGAGGAATTGCTTCTGACAATCAATTATTAAAACAATGGTCACTGATTTGATGGAACGCTGATATGAGTAATGAAATGGCAGCTCTGCTTCTAGCTCTTAACCTTTCTGATCTCCCCATCCCGGATCCGGGATCGTGAATACAGACTCAAGCTCATTACCATAACGCAACGTTAACTATTCATGAAAATCACAAATGAAATGAAATAAATATGCTAGCTCTCAAGCTTAGCCTTTTGTTAACAACACTGTCATCTCAGATTTTCAAAATATGCTTCTCAACCATTGCAAAACAAGCATTTGTGTAACAGTATTGATGGCTAACGTAGCATTTAGCATTAGCATTCAGCTGGCAACATTTACACAAAAAAACAGAAAAGCATTCAAAAAAATCATTTACCTTTGAAGAACTTCAGATGTTTTCAATGAGGAGACTCTCAGATAGCAAATGTTCAGTTTTTCCTGAAAGATTATTTGTTTAGGACAAATCGCTCCGTTTTCTGCGTCACGTTTAGCTATGAAAAAACCCCTGTATCCAGGATTGTGTAAATCTATCAGCAAGCTCATTAGCATAACACAACATTAACTATTTATGAAAATCGCAAATGAAATGAAATAAATATGCCATCTCTCAAGCTTAGCCTTTTGTAAACAACACTGTCATCTCAGATTTTCAAAATATGCTTCTCAACCATAGGAAAACAATCATTTGTGTAAAAGTAGCTAGCTAGAGTTAGCATTTCGCGTTAGCATTTAGCGTTAGCATTAGCGTTAGCATCCAGCACGCAACATTAACAAAAACATAAAAGCCTTCAAATAAAATCATTTACCTTTGAAGAACTTCTGATGTTTTCAATGAGGATACTCTCAGTTAGATAGCAGATGCTCAGTTTTTCCAAAAAGATTCCTTGTGTATTAGAAATAGCTCCGTTTTATACATCACATTTGGCTACCAAAAAAAATCCATAAATTCAGTCCTCAAAACGCAAACTTTTTTCCAAATTAACTCCATAATATCGACTGAAAACATGGCAAACGTTGTTTAGAATCAATCATCAAGGTGTTTTTCACATATCTCTTCATTGATACATCGTTCTTGGACACATGCTTTCTCCCCTGAATCAAATGGTAAAGTAGAAGCAGCTGGCAATTGCGCACCGAATTCGACGCAGGACACCAGGCGGACACTTGGAAAATGTAGTCTCTTATGGTCAATCTTCCAATGATATGCCTACAAATACGTCACAATGCTGCTAAGACCTTGGGCGAACGACAGAAAGTGTAGGCTCATTCGTTGCGCAATCACAGCCATATAAGGAGAGAATGGAAAACAGAGCTTCAGAAATTCTGCTAATTCCTGGGTGATGCATCATCTTGGTTTCGCCTGTAGAATGAGTTCTGGGGCACTTACAGACAAAATCTTTGCAGATTCTGAAACTTCAGAGTGTTTTCTTTCCAAAACTGTCAAGAATATGCATAGTCGAGCATCTTTTCGTGACAAAATATCGCGCTTAAAACGGGAACGTTTTTTATCCAAAAATGAAATAGCGCCCCTAGAGCTCTAACAGGTTAAGCAACTTCTCAGTATTATTTCTTACATTATTAGTCCAGAAAGTTTTTGGTGTCATTACATACAGCCGGAAATAACTTTTGGATATCAGAGCAGCGGTAACCAGCATTACGACCAGAAATACAACTTTCCTGAATTGGATCCTTTGTTCGTACCCCCCAGGACAATTGAACTTATCTCAGAGGCTGCTCCAAAATGCCACCGTCAGAGAAGAGGTATTCAGAGTGGACTTCTGGTCCAACTCAGGAGGTGTGCACACCATCCACTGCTAATGAGTATATTACTCACTAATGTTCAGTCCCTGGAAAATAAAATAGACAAGGGCCAGGGCCAGGATATCCTTTCAGAGAGACATCAGTGACTGTAACATACTTTGTTTCACGGAATCATGGCTTTCTCCAGATATACTGTCCCTGTCCATACAGGCAGCTGGGTTCTCCGTACATGGCACAGACAGGAATAAAGAACTCTCCGGGAAGACGAAAGGTAGTGGTGTATGTTTTGTGATTAACTACTCATAAAATGATTGTGATAACGTAGTGGAACTCAAGTCCTTTTGTTCATCCGACCTAGAATACCTCACAATCAAATGCCGACCGTATTACCTCCCAAGAGAATTCTCTTCGTTTATAGTCACAGCCGTGTATATTCCCCCTCAAGCTGATACCAAGACGGAACTCAAGGAACTACACTGGACTTTGTGCAAACTGGAAACCACATATCCTGAGGCCGCATTTATTGAAGCTGGGGATTTAATTAAGCAAAGCAATATTGAGGAAAACGCTAGCGAAATTCTATCAACACATTGCCTCTAGTACTCATGCTTCAAAAACTCTCGACCACTGTTACGCTCCCTTCCGGGATGACCACAAGGCCCTCCCCCACCCTCCCTTCTGCAAATCAGAATTTTCCTCCCTTCCTATAGGCAGAAACTCAAACAGGAAGTACCCGTGCTAAGGTCTAAGGTGTATAGGCTGTGTTGTTCCCACTGTGACTATTCAAAACCTACCCAAACCAAAAACTGTGGATAAATGGCATCATTTGCACAAAACTGAAAGCTCAAACCACCACATTTAACCAAGGTAAGGTGACTGGGAATATGTTTGAATACAAACAGTGTTGTTATTCAATCTGTAAGGCAATAAAACAGACAAAATGTCAGTACAGAGACAAACTGGAGTCGCAATTCAATGGCTCAGACACAAGAAGTATGTGGCAGGGTGTACAGACAATCACAGATTACAGAGGGAAAGCCAGCCACGTCACGGACACTGATGTCTTGCTCCCAGACAAGCAAAACACCTTCTTCGCCCGCTTTGAGGATAACACAGTGCCACCGACGTGGCCCACTCCCAAGGATTGTGGGCTTTCATTCTCCGTGGCCGACGTGAGTAAGACATTTAAGCGGTTTAACACTCGGAAGGCTGCCGGCGCAGACGGCATCCCAATCCAAGCACTCAGAGTCTGAACCCCGCCCTGTGCAAATGGGTCCTGGACTTCCTGACGGGCCACCCCCAAGTGGTAAAGGTAGGAAACAATACCTCCACTTCGCTGATCCTCAACACAGGGGCCCCACAAGGGTGCGTGTTCAGCCCCTTCCTATTCTCCCTGTTCACCCATGACTGCGTGGCCACACACGTCTCCAACTCAATTATCAAGTTTGCAGACGACAACAGCAGTAGGCCTGATTACCAACAATGACGAGACAGCCTAAAGGGATGAGGTGAGGGCTCTGGCGGAGTGATGCCAGGAAAATAACCTCTCCCTCAATGTCAACAAAATGAAGGAGCTGATTGTGGACTTCAGGAGACAGCACAGGGAGCGTGTCCCTATCCACATCGATGGGACTGCAGTCGAGAAGGTGAAAAGCTTAAAGTTCCCTGGGTACATCTGAAATGGTCCACCCACACAGACAGTGTGGTGAAGAAGGCGCAACAGTGCCTCTTCAATCTCAGGAGGCTGAAGAAATTCGGCATTGGCCCCTAAGATCCTCACAAACTTTTACAGTTGCACAATTGAGAACATCCTGTATCATCACCTGGTACGGCAACTGCACAGCCCGCAACCGCAGGGCTCTCCAGAGGGTGGTGCGGTCTGCCCAACGCACACTGCCTACCCCCCAGGACCCATACAGCACCCAATGTCACAGGAAGGCCAAAAAGATCATCAAGGACATCAACCACCCGAGCCACGGCCTGTTCACCCCGCTATCATCCAAAAGGCGAGGTCAGTACAGGTGCATAAAAGCTGTGACCGTGAGACTGAAAAACAGCTTCTATCTCAAGGCCATCAGAATGTTAAATAGCCATCACTAGCCAGCTATCACCCCGTTACTCAACCCAAACTTTTGAGGCTGTACATAGACATGGAATCACTGGTCACATATATTTCTTAATTCCATTTTTTTACTTTTAGATCTGTGTGTATTGTTAGGTCCTACTGCACTGTTGGAGCTAGGAAGCATTTCCCTACACCCGCAATAACATCTGCTAAATATGTGTATGTGACCAATAAAATGTGATTTGATTTTGATTTGATTTGAGTAGAGCTGGGGGTTCTTTCTAGAGTGGAAACCCACCTCTGTCTCTGAGATGCATCTGGTAGAGACTCCTAAGGGACCAAATACAGTAGCTGGAACACCTTAGAGTTCATAATGAACTACTTGCAGTGGGGCAAGACCATTAATCCTACTACTCCCTCTACAACATGGCGGCAAAAACTAGCAAATAGCCAGTAGCCACAAATATGACAGGGAATGAGGCTTGTATCTATAGCAACTCTATAGTAACCCTGAAAGAGCCCATCTCTTTTTGGGGCCTCTAAGCCCTCATGAAAGAACCATAACAAGATTAGGAGGAGTGTGCTTTACACCCCTTCAGCAGTGTACACCCCTGAAACCCCTGTTCCCACACACTGCTAGAGGTATCCACAGAGAAAGAGCTTTCTTTATCTCTGACTCATATTTCAATATGCTGATTCTCTTTTCCCTAAAGCTATGACTACAACAAGTACACTTTCTGCTGAATTGTTAGCAAATTTGAACCTCAGTCTCCACATTAAAAAAAGACAATTTTCCGAAGCTGCCATATCTCCTCATATTTTACAATGTTTCTCTCTGCATTCCGTCTTCCCCATGTATTCCACAGCAACATTATCCTGGGGCCACAGTGAACTCAAATCAGAAAGATCTTTCTGAAACATGCTCCGTCTCTCTGCAGCACTCTCGTTCTCATTGCTCCTCAAATTCATATGGCTCCCTCCCTTTCTCTCCTTCTCACTCCATTATGAGGAATCTACAGATGCCCTCCCCATTGATCATTGGGGAGCTGTACAGTATGAAGGTAAACGGCTGTCAGAGTGCATGGTGGACCTTTTCTTCATCGTGTTCAGAGGGAGCAATCAACCTTGATTTCTTACAAGATGAATCAACCTTGATTCACTCAAGCAAAAACTAAAGCAGGAAGTACCAGTGACTCGCTCAATACAAAAGTGGTCGGATCAAGCGGATGCTAAACTACAGGACTGTTTATCTAGCACAGACTGAAATATGCTCTGGGATTCATCCGATGACATTGAGGAGTATACCACCTCAGTCACCGGCTTCATCAATAGGTGCATCGATGACGTCATCCCCACAGTGACCATACGTATATCACATTCTGACCTTAGTTCCTTTGTTTTGTCTTTGTTTTAGTATGGTCAGGGCGTGAGTTGGGGTGGGCAGTCTGTTTGTTTTTCTGTTGGTTTCTGTGTTCGGCCTAGTATGGTTCTCAATCAGAGGCAGGTGTCGTTAGTTGTCTGATGATTGAGAATCATACTTAGGTAGCCTTTTTCCACCTGTGTTTCGTGGGTGTTTATTTTCTGTTCTGTGTTTTGTTGCACCGTTCAGGACTGTTCGTTTGTCGTGTATTGTTTTTTGTTTCAGTATTCATTCTTGATTAAATTACAAAGAATACTTACCACGCTGCACCTTGGTCGTCTCTTTCTCCCGACGACAGCCGTTACAACGTGCATATCCCAACCAGAAGTAATGGATTACAGGCAACATTCACACCGAGCTAAAGGCTAGAGCTGCTGCTTATAAGGAGCGGGACAATAATCCGGATGCATATAAGAAATCCTGCTATGCCCTCCAACAAACCATCAACCAGGCAAAGCATCAATACAGGACTAAGATTGAATCCTACCACACCGGCTCTGATGCTCGTCGGATGAACAGGTCAACATTCACAAGACCACGGGGCCAGACGAATTACCAGGACGTGTACTCAGGGCATGCATGGACAAACTGGCAAGTGTCTTCACTGACATTTTGGACCTCTCCCTGACCAAGTCTGTAATACCTACATGTTTCAAGCAGACCACCATAGTCCCTGTGCCCAAGAACACTAAGGTAACCTGCCTAAATGACTACCGCCCCATAGCGCTCACGTCTGTAGCCATGAAGTGCTTTGAAAGGCTGGTCATGGCTCAAATTAACACCATCACACAGAAACCCTAGACCCACTCCAATTCGCATACCGCCCCAACAGATCCACTGATGACTCAATCTCAATTGCACTCCACACTGCTCTTTCCCACCTGGACAAAAGGAACACCTATGTGAGAATGCTGTTCATTGACTACAGCTCTGTGTTCAACACTATAGCACCCACAAAGCTCATCACTAAGCTAAGGACCCTGGGACAAAACACCTCCCTTTGCAACTGGATCCTGGATTTCCTGATGGGCCGCCCCCAGGTGGTAAGGGTAGGCAACAACACATCTGCCATCGGCCCCTCAGGGGTGCGTGCTTAGTCCCCTCCTGTACTCCCTGTTCACCCACGACTGTGTGGCCATGCAAGACTCCAACACCATCAATAAGTTTGCTGATGACACGGTGGTAGGCCTGATCACCGACAACAATGAGACAGCCTATAGGAAGGCACCAACAACCTCTACCTCAACATGAGCAAGACAAAGGATCTGATCGTGGACTACAGGAAAAGGAGGGCCGAACACGCCCCCATTCATATCGACGGGCTGTAGTGGAGCGGGTCGAGAGCTTTAAGTTCCTTGGTGTCCACATCACCAACAAACTATCATGGTCCAAACACACCAAGACAGTCGTGAAGAGGGCACGACAATGTTTTTCCCACTCAGGAGAATGACAAGATTTGGAATGACTCCCCAGATCCTCAAAAAGTTTTACAGCTCCACCATCAAGAGCATCTTGACCGGTTGCATCACCGCCTGGTATGGCAACTTATCGGCATCCAACCGTAAGGCGCTCCAGAGGGTAGTGCGTACGGCCCAGTACATCACTGGCGCAAAGCTTACTGCCGTCCAGGACCTCTACAGTGGTTGCTCCACTAAAGGTTTTGTGATTAAACTGCAGTACTTAGAGGTAATGTTAGGTTTAGTACAGTACCTTGCGTCACCACTTCATTGCTCCAGACCAGCGCAAGGGGGAGTTACAGCACTAATTATGCTTTTGGGTATACTATGTCTCTAACTGACAATGAATGGGCGAAATAAACCGAAATAGAAACTTGTGCACAACTTCAGTATTACTTACTAAAACTGTTGTTACACTAAGGTTTTTCTTATCTTATTTTGTTAGGATTATTTTGCTCTTAATGTTGTAGTGAAGCCCACTCCCGACCAGTCAAGATGGACAGTGCCTGAGTGGCGCAATGGTCTAAGACACTGCATAGCAGTGCAAGCTGTGTTGTTACAGATGCTGGTTCAATGCCTTGACTGGTAGACCCATGAGATGACTGTAGGTTTTTGGTTTCTCTCCCTCTAAAAACATAAATAGATCATTCTAAGTAACAAACTGGCTTTATTTACAAATTAGTAACAATGTCTCACCCCATGTTCAAGAATGGCCTTTTTTGCACTCATGTTACATTCTTCGAAAACTAATGAATTAATTAAAATTAAAAGAAAGCGATTATTATTATTAATAATAATTTAGAATTATATAAAAGCCTCTTGGATATTCTCATAGATTGATTATTAACCCTGTTATTAGCAGGACAATACATATTGGTCATATTGGTCATGGCTCCCGAGTGGAACACAATGGAATTGTCTTGCAGTTCTCCAGCTGTATCCACTATTATGTATCACATCCGACCGTCATTGGGAGTCCCATAGGGCGGCGCACAATTGGCCCAGCGTTTCTCTCCCTCTAAAAACAAACAAATGTTTTGGTCTTTACAAATATTATTTTGAGCTTTTATTCAGATTACAATCGCTCACTTTCATTTTTTTGGAAAATAAATAACCTCGTAATAATATCGTTAAATATTATCAAGTTGATGGCACAGTCATATAGCGGCACCTACGTAAAGCTGAGTGACTCACTCATTCATGGCATTGGATCATAATAAATAAGTACAAACATTCTTGCTGATAGTCTTTAATAAAGAAATGTTTTGGTGATCCTGACCTGGACACCATGTACAGTATTTTAATAGCCCATTAATTTATGCAAAATGTCTTAAAATCAGTCCCATATACTATGTTCTTAAAAAAAAGGTTTTAAATTCTCTAGTACTGTCACTATTGAAGGCTATCAAATGCTTCTCAAAAATGTCCTCTGGTGGTAAAACTGGCACTAACTTGTATTAATGGTACCAGTGGTTGGCACTTAAATAACCTGCCATAGAATTCTGCGGCACCACGCAAGCTGTGCTGCAGTACGCTGCAAATTTTAAAGGACGAACCACTGTATACTAGGCAGTGTCAAAGACTCCAGCCCCCCAAGTCATAGACTGTTCGGTCTTCTATCGCACAGCAAGTGGTACCGGAGGGCCAAGTCTAGGTTCAAAAGGCTCATTAACAGCTTCTACCCCCAAACTATAAGACTGCTGAACAATTAATCAAATGGCTACCCATTTTTACCCTACCTCAATTACCTTGACTAACCTGTACTCCCGCACATTGACTCGGTACACCCTGTATATAGCCTTGCTATTGTTATTTTATTGTGTTATTTTTTATTTTTTACTTTCGTTTATTTAGTTATTTAATATTTTCTTAACTGTTATTTTCTTAAAACTGCATTGTTGGTTAAGGGCTTGTAAGTAAGCATTTCACAGTAAGTTCTACTCCTGTTGTATTCGGCGCATGTGACAAATAAAATTAGATGAATTAACCTTTATTCACTCAGACAGATGCTCACAAGATTAATCAACCTTGATATACTCTGACAGAGGCTCACTAGATGAATCTACCTTGATTCACTCAGACAGATGCTCACTAGATTAATCAACCTTGATTCACTCAGACAAATCAAAATCACATTTTATTTGTCAGGTGCTTCGTAGACAACAGGTGTAGACTAACAGTGAAATGTTTACTTACGGGCCCTTCCCAACAATGCAGAGTTAAAGAAAGATAAATCATATATAGAAATAAAGATAATAACACAAGGAATAAATACACAATGAGTAACGATAACATGGCTATACACACGGGGGTACCAGTACCGAGTCAATGTGCAGGGTACAAGGTAATTGACAGATGCTCACTAGATGTTTGTGCCCTGGCCACGGGAGGAGGTGGGAGCAAGCAATAGGCTATTTCCTATTGCCTATAGGCTATTCTGTCATCCTAATTGGGTAACAATGTGGGCAAAATAAATAAGCATTGTTACAAGTATGTAAGTACACATAAATTAAAAAAGATAGATCATGTGGTAAGTAATTTTTTTACATTTTTTTTATACATTATAATTACAGTTATTCCATTGATATTCCTTAAGAAAGACTGGAAACCTCAAGTATAGCGAAGGACAAAAAAACTGCTCACTAGTCACAACCTATTTGTAGGCTACAGTGCCATATTTGATTCAAACTCAAGTTGTTTGGACTACAGGCTGCTCCGTCTGAAAAATGTTTTCCTTTCATAATTGATGACTGAATGTTTTCCACTCATCTCTGATTGCATGCCGACTCTGCAATTACTCTTCACTTTCCACAATTGAAAGGTGAGAGATGTTGAGTAAATTCCATATGGTCAGAAACAGCGGAGGCTAAAAACTTGACAACAGCCGAGACAGAGTGCAAGAGTGAAGCAGAGAAAGCATGTTAATTTGAAGACTGAGTATGCTGCCCCGGTAATTACACGTAAAAGTCTAAACGGAATCCTTGGGTCATCCCAACTCGGACATCACCCCATTGAAGTTGACAATTAACATGGTTAAGGTAAGGGTTAAGGTTAGGGTGAAGGTTAGGTAAGAGTTTTGGTTAGGGTAAGGGTAGGGGTTAAGATTAGGGTCATGGTTTAGGGTAGGGACGTCCCAAGGATCATGGATAGCACTAACTAACTAATCTAACCAATCGCTGCAGCTGTACATAGCCCATCTGTAAATAGCCCATCCAATCTACCTACCTCATCCCCATATTGTATTTATTTACTGTTCTGCTCTTTTGCACACCAGTATTTCTACTTGCACATCATCATCTGCACATCTATCACTCCAGTGTTAATTTGCTAAATTGTAATTACTTCGCTACTATGGCCTATTTATTGCCTTACCTCACGCCATTTGTACACACTGTATATAGACTTTATTTTTATCTATTGTGTTATTGACTGTACGCTTGTTTATTCCATGTGTAACTCTGTTTTGTTGTTTGTGTCGCACTGCTTTGCTTTATCTTGGTCAGGTCGCAGTTGTAAATGAGAACTTGTTCTCAACTAGCCTACCTGGTTAAATAACGGTGAAAGATTAAATAAGGAAAAATAAAGAAAAAATATACATGATGTACTCCCCATACTGCACTGTCTTTTGTCATCCTTTTTAGCTTGCCAGCCTAAGCCTACTGCAGAGCTGTCTGACAAAATCAATTTACTAGTTCTCCAAAGTAGATTAGGCATACTTTCACGAACTGTCTCTCGTCCTGTGTTAATCATTGTGCGCGTGTGTTATTTATTTTAGGTACTCCTCACTCTTTTGTTTTGTGTTTCTACCCTGTGTTTTGTTACGTGTTTGTTTGGTCTTCGTCCCTGTGCCTTTACACAGCACGTCGTAATTTGGGCTTAATAAAAAACCCTCTTACGCATTCCTGCGCCTGTCTCCCGAATCATTGATACCACCATAACAAGCCCTGCGTCCCACATAGATCTTGACTTGATTTCTTTCATTAATTATTTCTCTCTAGAGAAACAGCACGATGAGCTCAACAAAAAACTAACTAAATTTTATTCAAGTAATTGAACCAACGTCGGTCAATTACTTGTTTAATAACACCCCAAAAAATGAAATGTTGATTAATTGCTCAGCACTGGTACTGTTTTTATTGGGCATAAGTGAGTTACCACTTTGTGTAGCCATTAGCGATGACCCTAATGAAAAATCTTCTGGTAGATGGAAAGGATTTCCCAAAAACCTTCAATTAAATGTTATCAATTCAATGTCAACTACAAAGTACCCTATGCCAGAGGTTTGGACTTGAGTCACATGACTTGGACTAGAGTCAGACTCAAGTCACAAATATGATGACTTGCAACTTGACTTGGACTTTAACACCAATGACTTGTGACTTCATTTGGACTTGAGCCTTTTGACTCAAACTGACTTGATACCCTCCCCCAAGCCCAAATATGAAAAATCATATTTTAAAAAGTGTGCAGCACATCAACTCTTCATTTAACGGATTACAGTTTGAATCGGACAGCAGCCAATCAAATTGTGCCAGCAGACAAAAGGTTGCGAGTGGCAGTGCAGATGGACGTCAGCGGGTGAATTCAGATGGAGCACTTGGAAAGATGATACCCAAAATTATTATTTTCGGATATAAAGTCTACGCTGTAGTCACCCAAAACTTTGTTTTTTTTTTTTTTACTTTTCAATAATTTTTTAATATGCTTTCCTCTTACAGATTTGAACAATTCCAGATGAACAAGTGTCACAAGTCAACCACAAGTCTCCAAACTCACAGTTCATGGAGACCTGTGTAGGGCAGTACAGCATGAATCATCCTCATCAGAAAGCTATCAACACTGCAATACTGTCCGACATGGTTATCGATTGCAACTTGCGTCTGTCTATTGTGGAAAACCACAGTTTGTCACTTTCTGTCAGTGGTTGACAGTAAGTACAGCCCAGTGTGTCGCAGAACATTGACATCAAAAGTAGAGAACCTCGCTACAGCGAGAAGTTCAAAACTGAAAACTCAGTTGAGCAACGCAGACCAAGTTTCAGTCACAGTGGACATTTGGCCCGACCGAAAGATGAGTATGGGAGGGGAATAGGTTGAAGGAGTTGGTGGACATCCTGAAGCCATTTGGAGCAACAGGTATTGTTGTTCCCTCTGTCCTGTTCCTGAATCACCACCTGGAACATTTTCTGAGCAGCCTGGTCATAAGTCTCCAGGCATCCCTGAACAAAAGATTTCTTGGAATCTTCATCAATGTGAAAATGTCCAGGACACAAGTTGGAATCACTGCCCCCTTTTCAGATCCAGTTTACCTCAAAGCAGCTGCCTTGGATCCAACTTTTTCTTCGGATGTGGGTGGAGCAACATGTGCTGGTCAAGGAGGAGGTTGCACAAAGAGTGAAAGGTAAATATTGAGTTTAATGTAAGTTTTTCTCGTAATTTGATCCAATTGACTGCAACAATAATAATTATTCAGTTTAACCCACTGCATCACCAATACTCTTATACCGGCCTTTTTGTTTCTGCTATGCTTTTACATGTTTTGCCAGAACTGATTCTGCAAGATGCTGCAGGGACTGAGCAAGCTGTGCCTCTTGTTGATGAGGAAGAGCAAGAGGACCATAGACTTGGACAAGAAGAAGGGCTGTTTGCAGCATACTGTAAGAGACAGAAGTTGTTGAGACCACTCCAGCACTACAGCTAAGTCACTACCTTGACATAGGCAAAGGACAAAATGCCCTCTTGTTCTGGGCAATAAACATGAAGGCTCTTCCTTCACTGTCTCGAGTGGCCATCAGGTTCATGGCAGTGCCTCCAGTGCTCCGGTGGAGCGTGCCTTCAGCCATGGTGGCATCATACTGTGGCCTCATCGTGCACAAATGACTGACAGACTTTTATGGAATTTGGTCTTTGCAAATACAATGCATCATAGGGCACTGAGATAAGAGAAGAAATGAAACTGTTTATGCATTACAGACACACAAACACACAGTCTCCATGTTCAGGTTTTACCTCCCATCTTTGGGATAAAAAAAATTCTCAGACATTGTAGGACTTGAAGTTTAGTAGCAGTTGTTTTGATGTACCTTTTAATAAAGGATTGTAACTTTATAGCAGGATTGTTTTAGGTGTCTAGAGTATATCTGGAGAGAGAGAGAGAGAGAGAGAGAGCACTACAATATTTAGTTTTTGTTGCCATATTGATGTGTCTTTCTCATGGCTACCCATGTATTTCCATGGAAATATAAAGTTTATTTGGAAATTAAATATATTTTTAAAAGCATTCATGATTAGTGTAAATTTAATATACTAAATCTTACCGTTGTTAAAAATATGAAATGGTATTAAATTTGGTGAAGAGCACACTGACTTATTTAGGACTCAAAACCCAAAGTTTAGGACTTGAGACTTGACGTGGGACTTGAGTCTTACCTGTGACTTGTAAAACAATGACTTGGTCCCACCTCTGGCCTATGCTTACCTGGGCTCCCGAGTGGCGCAGTGGTCTAACATGCTGACCGCGTGCACAAGCATTGCAAAATAAATGTAAACATGCATGTTATTCAATTATTGCACCCACACCGCTTGTGCGCGCCAACGAGCGTCTTCGTTGCCATGGGCTAAAATAGAAGTCAGTTCTATTTGTGAGACTGAAAGCGGTGCAAGTCCTGCCTCTCCCATCTCCTCATTGGTTTATAGAAGCAGATACCCACATGCCATCTCCTCATTGGTTAAAGATGAACTGAGTTCGGTCGGTCGTGGTAACTATGACAATCGCCATATAAAGTCCAAAGAAGAAAAAGCCTGGAAGGAGGAGATATGACTAGAAACGATTTGGTTGATGTGTGGATGAATTGTCGGAGTAGAGGGCCTTGTGCATTTTAGGTAAAATAACTCAACATTTATTTCCCAGGACAAATTAGCTATCAACAGCAAGCTAGCTAAATAGGACAAATTAGCTAGCAACTGCAAGCTTTTCGACCTGTCCCCAAATTAATATAATTGGTTTAGAGTTTGTTTTGATATTTCAACCTGCATGTCGTGATCGCGTTTGGTGTGGGGGGGATAAACAATTTGCGCTCGATGGCACGTGGCCTATTTGGGTACGGTGTAAGGCACTGCATCTCGGTGCTAATTGCACCAATTTTCAATATAAATTCCCCTAAACAAAGAGGAATAGCTGATAGGCAGTGGAGAGGCCAGGTGCATCATTGAGCATGAAAGAACAGTGAAGACATGAGACACGTAACTCAAAAAGCTCCCCTATTTAATTTGTTTAGGGATAATACAAATATATTACATAGACTAGCCTATAACACCACTGTCATGCCTACTCCCGCTGCGGCGCTCAAAGTCGCCGGTCTACTAACCACCGGTCCTGGCAATCATCATCACGCACACCTGTTCCCCATCGTTATGCACACCTGGACCTCATCATCACCTTGATTCCTCTCCCTTTATTTAGCCCTCAGTAGCCTTAGTCATCAGGCAGTATTGGTTTTGTTCACGTTCAGTACGCTTTTCCTGTTTTGTTTGTATGCCTTTTCTGATCATTAAACTTACCTTCTGCACCTGCTTCCTGACTCCCAGTGTATATGTCACAATGCAATGAATCATTTTATCATTGTTTTCAAGTGAGTACTCAATTGTAGTCTGTAATCTGCAGTGAAAATGTCATTTGATGAACTATTCCATTTGGAATAGTTGTGGGTTTACTCGTAACAATTTAGGTCTAGAAAAGCACAGTAGCAGACCAGTCTGGCTGTATTTTTACTTCTAATGGTGAGATGTGCTGTCTGTTGCTGATCATCATTCTCCCAAGTTGTCCTATAATAGTGTGGCCACATATGCTCCCAGCAGCCCCAGTTAATCAGGAAAGCTTAATACACACTCTGCCTCCTCTCCAATCCGAGCAGCTATTCCTCGCCACCTAGAACCTAACACTTCAATACAGCCTAAATATTTGTCATTTAACTCTTAAGTATTACCTTTACTGTGTGGCATAAACACAACCAGTCACATTTGAATCTTATTAGGCTACTTCAAATGTCTCCTGTAGGCTACCTGTGCACATTCATCAAAAATATAATTCCAGCATCCAAACTGTGCAGCTGACATTTGATGAATGGAAAGCGACAACTGTTACAAAACCCCCAACAAGTTGAATTACATTTGGAGATTGTCAAGCCAATCATCCAGTACTGGGTAGGCCTACAAGGTGGGGGGGGGGGGTGTATTTTCAGACTCCCCTAGCTGATCATTGTCTGCAGCCGGCTCTGATCATAGTGTAATGAAAAGGGCAGGGAGTCTTAGCTCGTCTATGGTAGTCGGTGAACTCTTAACCTTCTGTAGGGATGCGGCACCATTCTTCCACAAAAATAATCTACTTGATGTTTTGTTGATGGTGGTGGAAAACGCTGTCTCAGGCGCCCATCCAGAATCTACCATAAGTGTTGAATTGGGTTGAGCTCTGGTTACTGAGATGGCCATGGCATATGGTTTACATGCTCATCAAACCATCCAGTGACCACTCTGCCCTGTGGATGAGGGCACTGTCATCATATGGAGGCATAACCATGGTAGCTAAAATAATGGCCTGCCAGCATTTGTATTCATAACCTTAAGCATGATCGGATGTTAAGTGCTTAATTAGCTCAGGAACAATGGATCAGGAACATTATACTTTGTATCCCTCACCCAGCTAACACAGTGGATCTGGGCCAATTCAGTCTGAGAGTCGGGGCACTCGGCTGAGAGTCAGACTCGGCCGAAGTCATGTGGCCAGAGTCTGGGCCGCTTTCGGCAGTATTACTTATGGCTAGGAATTGAGAGAATTGAGCACGTGTTGATTCCGGTGTAAGTTATCTGTCCCAAATGTATTACTTGGGGTTCGGGCCGATTGGGGCTACTCTCTGGCAGATGATTACACAGGCTTCTTTATATAATTAACATTGTATTATTTATGTATTTTTCCATATTTTCCTCATTGTTCTGTGATCAAAAAATACAATAAACATTTAAATGAAATTCTTTAAAAGTCCAGTGTAGTATTTTAGTATTTTGATACTTTGTAAAAAGCAATTGATAAGCATTAAAAACTACATGAATGGAACTTCCCAGCGGTCAAAGACACTGCATGGCAGTGCAAACTGCGTTTCTACAGATGCTGGTTCGAGACCTGTGCCGACTGCACCCAGGAGATCCATGAGGCAAAGCACAATTGGCCCGGTGTAGTCCTAGTTAGGGGAGGGTTTTGCCAGCCGAGATGTCCTTGTCCCATCGCGCTGTAGCGACTTCTGTGGCAGGCTAGGCGCATGCACGTTGACACGCTAACACCAGATGTATGGTGTTTCCGCTGAGACAACATGTTTTTTTGTGGATGGGTATAATTTGTATGTATAAAATGTATAATAGTAATATTTAAAATTACTAAATCGGGTAATTTTGTATCCATTTATTAAAATGTGCATCCAGCCGCTTCTACAGAAACGGACCCGATGTACTTGGGCCGATTTTGATTCCAGCCGAGTCCAAACCAGTTTCTCCACCGATTCAATCAGTTCCGGCTCACCGGAAGAGGGCCGCTTCTGGGCCGATTCCTCATTGCCAGCTAGGCATTTACTTAAGTGTTTCCATTAGTTTGGCAGTTACATGTAGCTTGGTGAACATTGTGGCTGGTGGTCGTCCAATTTACTTGTCATGATAGAAAAAAGACACGACATGTGAGAAATGCCAAGTGCGAGGGCAGATTCAATAAAAGTTAAAGAAGGTTATTTAATTAAGACAAATGCAAGCGGTTAGGATGACGCGCCAGCCGCAGACTTTCGCTTGTCAGGTGTGCTCAGGTGCATACTAGTAGTTGTTCTGTTTCAGCTATATATGGACATTTCCCCATTTAATCTACATCCATAATTTGCGATAGGGATAAATGGAATGGGATATATATGGGTTGTGTCCAGGCGTCTCAGCAAACCATAGACCAGCAAACCCTGTCAACCCCCGGGAACGACTGCTAGCACATTTGCGCACGCGGTCTTCTTGCTTCCGTCACTCTTATCGTGGTGTAGGCTATTTCAGTTATTATTCCTGAACCTATGATGTCAACAAATAAGTAACACGACTCTATTCTAAAATCGTAATTGTTTTACTATCATTCATTCCGCGAGTCATGCAGAACCAACGTTAATGGAACGGAGTGCGCTCTCGCTACCTACAACAGTACAGAGGCAGCGATATATAGGTTAATGTAGCCTATTGAGGGACGGAATAAGAGTACATTTTAACATACCTGTATACTGCAAGAGAAACATTGTTCCAGTCCAGAGAGTGAACTCCCTCCGGCTTCTGTATCACGTATGTTCAAAATATATTCCTTGGATTGAGCGAAGGATACAATTTCCACGTCCGATCTGCTCCGCATGCAGAATGGGCTGCAGTGGACAAAGAGAGTGGAGGATGCTTTTAGCTCTGTAAAGTTTGCATACACGGTGAAATGCCCGGATACATAGACGTTCACAATAGTACACAAAATACTTCCAGTAAAAATTAGCAGGCGAGTATGAGATTACGCGCAACAGTGATTTGCACACGTACTGCCTGCTTCCTCCTAGTAGCCTACCGCCACTGACAAGTTATTTGTCGGTCTCCACAAATGCGAACGGCCCATAGTTCATCATTGTCATCCTAATCATTATAGATGATGATTGGAATAGATCTGTTGGCAAGCCTCTTTCATTGAATATTATAATATGCTACTTGAAAAAAGCACTGTAAACATAGCAAGTGTCAGTTTAATCTAGTTAGTCTGCCCCTCCATTAGGCTGCCCGTCCATTAGGCTGCCTGTACATATCTAAAGTATGTAGTATATGTGTTATAGGCTATGGCAGGTTGTGTAGGCTAATGTACATACTTGTGGCTGATTCCAACTGTGTGTGTGTGTGTGTGTGTGTGTGTGTGTGTGTCTGTCTGTCTGTCTGTTAGTTCATGGCATAAAAATATAACTATTGATTATGCAAAGAACATAATCTCCTGAAGTAGACCTACAGTACAATGAAGCAAGTAATGATCAGTCTTCAACCTTGGGAAGTGTGCCACAGTTCCTTGGAGTGCCAGCTGTGGGCACCACTGTTAGCACACAGAGTTAGGTCATGTGTCATTGAGGGTGATGTTCATATGGACTTCACACACAGGCACACTAATTGTGAGCCTCTCCCAGTGCAGAACTCAAGGCCTAATAAATAATGCACACTCGTACTGTAAGCAAGCAGAGACTGTGATCAGTCTGGTGTGATGATTTAACCTCGGGCCTGACAATCTTGAAAAAATGAAGTAGACTAAAGGAAATTAGTACATTTGACCTTTTTCAAGTCCATTGCAATCTAGTTTACCATTTCAAGAAGAAGCCAGACCTCCTTAGTATGTCGGTGAATGCTATTCTCATCTGTACATAGAGTGGAATCAACAACTCATGCTCCCATACACCCACCCTCTATTCCCCTCAGAGTAAAACCATTAAAAAACATCAGTGATGTAGGATGGACCGGACGTAGGGGGGAGTGAAGGTATCAGAGTTCCACATGTGACCTTTTCCGTCATGACACGAGTGGTTTGACGTTGCGTATGAGGAACCTGTGGAATGTGTCATGGCGGAAAGATAACGATGATCTTAATAAGGACCAGAGATAGAGTATGATTTAACATGTTGATTGGTCAACATCTCTGAGTTCCCAATGGTGTTCGATGGAGTTGAGGTCAGGGCTCTGTCTGGGCAAGTCAAGTTCTTCCACACCGATCTCAATAAACCATTTCTGTATGGACCTCGCTTTGTGCGCGGGGGCATTGTCATGCTGAAACAGGAAAGGGCCTATGGATTCGGGCAGGTAGCGTTCTCCTGGCATCAAACCCAGATTTGTCCGTCGGACTGCCAGATGGTGTGATTCATCACTCCAAAGAACGCGTTTCCACTGCTCCCGAGTCCAATGGTGGCGAGCTTTACATCAATCCAGCCAACACTTGGCATTGCACATGGTGATCTTAGGCTTGTGTGCAGCTGCTCGGCCATGGAAACCCATTTCATGAAGCTCCAGACGAACAGTTCTTGTGCTGACGTTGCTTCCAGAGGCAGTTTGAAACTCGTTAGTGAGTGTTGCTACCAAGAACAGACAATTTTTACTCGCTACGCACCTCAGCACTCAGCGGTTCCATTCTGTGAGCTTGTGCGGCCTACCACTTCACAGCTGAACCGTTGTTCGTTTCCACTTCACTCTTAATAACTATTTAATCAAACTGTATTTAAACAAGTTTACCAAGGTCTTAGTTTTGTCCTCACACAACTTTTTTAATTAAACTTTTTCACCTCAGATGCTTTATCTGGACATAGACCTGCAAGACCTACTCCGCACGGAAAAAGATAAAGCTAAGTAACATTATGCCCTCTCATTGCAGTCGCTGTACTCTTAATATACAGGAGAACTATCTCCTTATGGTGAGGATAGCCGAGTTGCAAGCTTGGCTTCAGACACAATCGTTAGGCAAGTGTAGGAAAGGATGATACAGCGTCTGTGCCACCAGTAAATACAGGTACTAGTCAAGGCTGCCAACTTTTGAAGAAAGCTTTGAGTGAGATTTGCTATGTGAATTGTATTGCCCGATGGCACAATCCCTAGACTGGAGTCCTCCCCAAAGAAGATTTGAATGTTTTAAGGCTAATTTCCTTCTTATGTATTTTGACATGGCTTAGGCCTATGACCAGGGTGGAAAATTAGGTATAATCAGGATGATTTGAATATATCAAATAAACACTGAAAATTCTGCAACTTTTGGGGTGTGAAATGTAAAGTATGCAAAAAAAAAGTTCACATATTGTTTAGGTGGTTTGACACTTTATTCAGACAGTAATGAAATGAGATAGGGAGACAGGCAAATTCTAGAAACAGTGAGAATGTTAGAAGCAGGGATTGATCCCTGTTCTCAGGTGGAAAGTTGTATGAGACACTTGCTGGGGGGTGTTACCACTACAAGGCTCTGCCTTGCCTGTTATAACAGTTCATTTCTCAAGATCACCCAACCTTCAAGAAACATTTACTGAATATCAATATTCCGGTGGTTTATGCCTACTAATTGAAGATTCTTGCCATCATTTTACTCTACTTAGACAAAATATGATGTGTTTACGATTTGTGAGGTACTGTAGAACAGTTTGCTGCCTTTTCTTTGTCACAGGCTAAATGCCAATCACCAAACGAGTGGACTAATGCAGGTGTGGATTAAATGGACTTTAGTACATGCTGTCAAAAGACTGCCTTCTGCAATAATAGGGACAGGAGTAACAGCAACCTCATTTAGTTGACAACATTGTAAATAAAACAGCACTACTGTGTTGCTCTTTTTACAGTTTTATAAAGTCAGTGGAGAATGTTCTCTCCATTCAGCCCCACTCTAATCTTGAGGGGCTTTTCTTTAAAACGCGCATCCAATCCTCTTGATCTTTTATATAACTAGAACAATAGTTTAAATGTGCCACGGTTCACAATGCTGTGGCAAGACAGGACAATGATAGAGGTTCAGCTCATGATGTTAAATTGCAGGGGCGGATGCTCTGATTTCAAAAAGATTTTAAGGACAGTTGAAAGGTTAATGCGCTGACAGTGCGTGAGATATAAGACGAGAGCCGCGATAATAGGGTCAAATGCGTGTGTCTCAAAGCCAATGCATGAGAGTTAGCAGCTCTGACGATGTTAGGATGAAAAAGTCAGAGGTCACCAAGCCCAACATAACTTCAGTGTGTAATTTAGCTAGAAAGACGTGTTGGCATCGAGAAATTGTCTCTGGCCTCCCGGTTAGGGGGAGTGATGAGCTCTAAAGCAGACTTGCACAACTCAATCGCTGGTTGAAAACAGTTTTCTGCCCTTCCCAAAATATATAATTTGTAGATATCCAACCCTCTTTCTGGGACTCCCCCACAATTGTATTTATTTTTATTTTTATTTAACCTTTATTTAACCAGGTAGGCAAGTTGAGAACAAGTTCTCATTTACAATTGCGACCTGGCCAAGATAAACCAAAGCAGTTCGACACATACAACGACACAGAGTTACACATGGAGTAAAACAAACATACAGTCAATAATACAGTATAAACAAGTCTATATACGATGTGAGCAAATGAGGTGAGATAAGGGAGGTAAAGGCAAAAAAAAGGCCATGGTGGCAAAGTAAATACAATATAGCAAGTAAAACACTGGAATGGTAGATTTGCAGTGGAAGAATGTGCAAAGTAGAACTAAAAATAATGGGGTGCAAAGGAGCAAAATAAATAAATAACATAAAATAAATACAGTAGGGAAAGAGGTAGTTGTTTGTGCTAAATTATAGGTGGGCTATGTACAGGTGCAGTAATCTGTGAGCTGCTCTGACAGCTGGTGCTTAAAGCTAGTGAGGGAGATAAGTGTTTCCAGTTTCAGAGATTTTTGTAGTTCGTTCCAGTCATTGGCAGCAGAGAACTGGAAGAAGAGGCGGCCAAAGGAAGAATTGCTTTTGGGGGTGACCAGAGAGATATACCTGCTGGAGCACGTGCTACAGGTGGGGGATGCTATGATGACCAGCGAGCTAAGGGGGGACTTTACCTTGCAGGGTCTTGTAGATGACATGGAGCCAGTGGGTTTGGCGACGAGTATGAAGCGAGGGCCAGCCAACGAGAGCGTACAGGTCGCAATGGTGGGTAGTATATGGGGCTTTGGTGACAAAACGGATTTTACTGTGATAGACTGCATCCAATTTGTTGAGTAGGGTATTGGAGGCTATTTTGTAAATGACATCGCCGAAGTCGAGGATTGGTAGGATGGTCAGTTTTACAAGGGTATGTTTGGCAGCATGAGTGAAGGATGCTTTGTTGCGAAATAGGAAGCCAATTCTAGATTTAACTTTGGATTGGAGATGTTTGATGTGGGTCTGGAAGGAGAGTTTACAGTCTAACCAGACACCTAGGTATTTGTAGTTGTCCACGTATTCTAAGTCAGAGCCGTCCAGAGTAGTGATGTTGGACAGGCGGCGATCGGCAGCGATCGGTTGAAGAGCATGCATTTAGTTTTACTTGTATTTAAGAGCAATTGGAGGCCACGGAATGAGAGTTGTATGGCATTGAAGCTTGCCTGGACTGTTGTTAACACAGTGTCCAAAGAAGGGCCAGAAGTATACAGAATGGTGTCGTCTGCGTAGAGGTGGATCAGAGACTCACCAGCAGCAAGCGCGATATCATTGATGTATACAGAGAAGAGAGTCGGTCCAAGAATTGAACCCTGTGGCACAAACAGGACCAAGCCTGGCCTGCTGAGGAGAGACGGACTCCATCCAAGTTGGAGGGGTGCTCTCACATTATCTACCAACATAGACAGGGCTCTAGCTTCTCTAGCTCCACAATGAGATATGGTGCAGGCTAGGCAACAGGCTGTTATCCAGCCTGCCAGCTTAGTGGAGTCTGCCACTAGCACACGTCTGTGCCTCCATCCAGGCCAGGCAAAACTAAACATGGTGGCGTTCACTTTAGCAATCTCACTGGAATAAAGACCTCCTCCATTCATGTTATTGTTGAAAGACATTGTGATAATATCTCACATCTCAAAATAGGACTACTTAATGGTAGACCCTTCACTTTCAAGGCAGTCACAGTCAATTAACTTATCACTGATCATAACCTTGACATGATTGGCCTGACTGAAACATGGCTCAAGCCTGATGAATTTACTGTGTTAAATGCGTCCTCAACTCCTGGTTACACTAGTGACCATAAACCCACGCATCCCACTACGGAGGAGGTGTTGCTAACATTTACGATAGCAAATTTCAATTTACAAAAACAAAAAAATGACTGTTTTCATGTTTTTAGCTTCTAGTCATGAAATCTATGCAGCCTACTCAATCACCTTTTATAGCTACTGTTTACATGCCTCCTGGGCAATACACAGAGTTCCTCACTGAATTCCCTGTATTCCCTATTGGACCTTGTAGTCATGGCAAATACATTTAACATTTTTGGGGACTTCAATATTCACATGGATAAGTCCACAGACACACTCCAAAAGGCTTTCGGAGCCATCATCGACTCAGTGGGATTTGCCCAACTTATCTCCGGACCTATGCATATTGTGGATCTAAATGTTTTTCCTCATAATCCTGGACTACCATCTCATTACGTTTGCATTCGCAACAAATACTCTGAATACCGCAACCAAGGATTACCAAAAGCTGCGCTATAAATTCTCAGACAACCCAAAGATTCCTAGATGCCCTTCCAGACTCTCTCCACCTACCTAAGGATGTCAGAGTACAAAAATCAGTTAACCACCTACAGTTGAAGTCAGAGGTTTACATACACTTAGGTTGGAGTCATTAAAACTACATTTTCAACCACTCCACACATTTCTTGTTAACAATCTATAGTTTTGGCAAGTCGGTTGGGACATCTACTTTGTGCATGACACAAGTAGCTTTTCCAAAAATTGTTTACAGACAGATTATTTCACCTATGTATCACAATTCCAGTGGGTCAGAAGTGTACATACACTAAGTTGACTGTGCCTTTAAATAGCTTGGAAAATTCCAGAAAATTATGTCAAGGCTTTAGAAGCTACTGACAGGCTAATTGACATAATTTGAGTCAATTGGAGGTGTACCTGTGCATGTATTTCAAGGCCTACCTTCAAATTCAGTGCCTCTTTGCTTGACATCATGGGAAAATCTAAAGAAATTAGCCAAGACCTCAGAAAAAAAATTGTAGACCTCCACAAGTCTAGTTCATCCTTGGGAGCAATTTACGAACGCCTGAAGGTACTACGTTCATCTGTACAAATAATAGTACGCAAGTATAAACCCCATGGGACCACGCAGCTGTCATACCGCTCAGGAAGGTGATGCGTTCTGTCTCCTAGAGATGAACGTACTTTGGTGGGAAAAGTGCAAATCAATCAATCAAGCAGGTACAAAAGTATACATATCCACAGTAAAACAAATCCTAAATCGACATAACACTGCACTCAGCAAGGCACCCAGCAAGGCACTCAGCAAGGAAGAAGCCACTGCTCCAAAACCACCATAAAAAAAGCCAGACTACGGTTTGCAACCGCACATGGGAACAAAGATCGTACTTTTTGGAGAAATGTCCTCTGGTCTGATTAAGCAAAAATAGAACTGTTTGTCCATAATGGCCATCGTTATGTTTGGAGGAAACTTGCAAGCCGAAGAACACCATCCCAACCGTGAAGCACGGGGGTGGCAGCCTCATGTTGTGGGGGTGCTTTGCTGCAGGAGGGACTGGTGCACTTCACAAAATAGATGTCATCATGAGGTAGGACAATTATGTGGATATAATGAAGCAACATCTCAAGACATCAGTCAGGAAGTTAAAGCTTGGTCGCAAATGGGTCTTCCAAATGGACAATGACCCCAACCATACTTCCAAAGTTGTCGCAAATTGTCTTTAAGAAAACAAAGTCAAGGTATCGGAGTTCTTTTAACCATATCCGTTAAAATTATGCAAAAAAGTGAATCTATGCTTTTGTCACTTCTAGATTAGACTACTGCAATGCTCTACTCTCTAGCTACCCAGATAAAGCACTAATTACATTTCAGTTAGTGCTAAATACGGCTGCTTTCTATCTTGACTAGAACCAAAAAATGTGATCATATTAAACCAGTGCTAGCCTGGATTCCTGTTAAGGCTGGGGCTGATTTAAAGGTTTTACTGCTAACCTATAAAGCATTACATGGACTTGCTCCGAACTATCTCCCCGATTTGGTCCTGTTGTACATACCTACATGTACGCTAAGGTCACAAGACACAGGCCTCCTTCTTGTCCCTAGAATTTGTAAGCAAACAGCTGGAAGAAGGGCTTTTTTTATAAACATTTTTATGGATTGGTCTTCCTATCCATGTGAGAGACACAGACTCTGTCTCAACCTTTAAGTATTTACTGAAGTCTCATCTCTTCAGTAGGTCCTATGATAGAGTGTAGTCTGGCCCAGGGATGCGAAGGTGAAAGGCAAGGCACTGGAGTGACGAAACCACCATTGCTGTCTTTGCCTGGCCGGCTCCCCTCTCTCCACTGGGATTCTCTGCTTCTGACCCTACTACGGGGGCTGTCACTGGATTACTAGTGCTCTTCCATGTCATCCTTCGGAGGGGTGTGTTACGTCATTCCAGGCTTTTTTTGCAATACTCGACTTGAGTCACTGACGTGATCTTCTTGTCCGGTTTTGCTCGTCGGTGGAGGAGATCTTTCGTGAGCTATACTCAGCCTTGTCTCAGGGTAGTAAGTTGGTGATCTGTTGATAGCCCTCTAGTGGTGTGGGGGCTGTGCTTTGGCAAAGTGGGTATCCTGCCTGGTTGGCCCTCTCCGGGGGTGTCATCGGACAGAGCCACAGTGTCCCCCGACCCTCCCGTCTCAGCCTCCAGTATCTATACTGCAATAGTCTATGTGCCGGGTAGCTATAGTCAGTCTATCCTATCTGGTGAAATTCTCCTGTCTTATCTGGTGTCCTGTGTGAACTTAAGTATGCTTACTCTAAATCTCCCAACAACTCTTTCTCCCCTCCCGGAGGACCTAAACCATAGGACCATGCCTCAAGACAACCTGGCCTGATGACTCCTGGCTTTCCCTGTCCCCAGTCCACCTGGTCGTGCTGCTGATCCAGTTTCTGCTTTTTTGCCTGTGGCAATGGAACACTGACCTGTTCACCAGACATGCTACCTTGTTGTGCTGCTGCTCAAGATTCAACTATTCTACAAGCAGCTATGGAACCCTAGCATGTTTACTGGACTTGCTATCTTATCCCGGATCTGTTGTATTCGACCCTCCCTCGCCCTTTCCCTCTCTCTCTCTCTCCCTCCTCTCTCTCCCTCCCTCTCTCTCACCCTCTCTACCACACCTGCTGTCTCAACCTCTGAATGCTCCTCTATGGAAATCCAACTGACATTTACTGCTGAGGTGCTGACCTGTTGCACCCTCTACAACCACTGTGATTATTATTTGACCCTGCTGGTCATCTATGAACGTTTGAACATCTTGAAGAACGATTTGGCCTTAATGGTCATGTACTCTTATAATCTACACCCGGCACAGCTAGAAGAGGACTGGCCACTCCTCAGAGCCTGGTTCCTCTCTAGGTTTCTTCCTAGGTTTCAGTCTTTCTAGGGAGTTTTTCCTAGCCACCGTGCTACTACATTTGCATTGCTTGCTGTTTGGGGTTTTAGGCTAGGTTTCTGTATAAGCACTTCGTGGCTTCAGCTGATGTAAAAAGGGCTTTAGGAATATATTTTATTTTGATTTGATTTGAGTGCCTAGTCCGACTAATTTGACTTCTGAAGGTGAAACTAGTCAAACTGGCTCCATAATCCGTTGTTTTCTGAATGTAGCAAACATCACAACAACCCCCCAAAATTGTTGAATGTAGACTAAATAGTCTAGAAGCTTTGGAGTCTTAAAAAAGTGTCTGAGAAAAATAATTAATGGGACAAACAATATTGTATCTTTTGTCCTGTCTGTAGTTTTAAAAAGAAAGTGCATTTACTATCAATTTCTCTTTGTAAATGGTTCAGATTTGCCGTCAGGGCATCCAGCAGTTCCAAAGAGTTTGGAGACAAACTACAGAACTTACATCCCACTGGGCACAGACATCAATACAACGTCTTTTCCACATTGGTTCAGTGTAATTTTATTAAAATGACGTGGAAACAACATTCATTCAACCAGTGTGTGCCCAGTGGGATAAGATCTGTCAGACTGATTCCAAGGTGGAAACGAATGAGACAAAGACTGTCTACATAAACATTAAAACATTCCTAGGATAGATTTTTAAACAACCTTAAAGGGATACTTCTGGATGTTGGCGATGAGACCCTTAACCTACTGTGCGCTTCTGTAAATATTGGGAGAGTGAACCATTTTTTGATGTTTTGGTTCTGTACTCCGGCACTTTGGATTTGAAATGATACAATGACTATGAGGTTACTGCAGACTGTCAGCTTTAATTTGAGGGTATTTTCATCCATATAGGGTGAACTGTTTAAATACCCTCAAATTTAAATATAGGGTGAAAATACCCTAAAATTAAAGCTGACAGTCTGCACTTTATCCTCATAGTCATGGTATCATTTCAAATCCAAAGTGCTGGAGTGCATAGCCAAAACAACAAAAAATGTGTCACTGTCCCAGTAATTTCTTAGGGCACTGTACATCCCCGGAGTCAGATGAACTCATGGATACCATTTTTATGTCTCTGTGTCCAATATGAAGTTAGAGGTAGTTTCGCGAGCCAGTACTAACTGGCAGATACCCATAGACTTCCAGTCCTTGCGCTAACGCTAATTAGCAATACTAGTTAGCAACTTTTTTTCAAACTGCATGCAGAGACATACAAATTGTATCCACGAGTTCATCTGACTCTGGGGAAGAAGATAAAGGGCCTCATTGCTAAAACCCAGAAGTATCCCTTTAACGCAATCAGAGAAATATATTAGGTGTCTGTTGTTGGTAAAGCAGTAGTGTTGGGTGCTCAATCTGCAGTCATTTCCTGGATATTATGGAAATTGCATGTTTACAGTCAGTAGCTCTTGCAGAATGAGTGTCATAGCAACACTGACTGAAAAATACATCAGAGCAAAGACTCAAGGCAAATGTATAAAAAAACTAAACATGTTGTTAAAGGCCCAGGGCAATTAAAAACGTGATATTCCTGTGTTTCATATATATTTCCACATTATGAGTTTGGAATAATACTGTCAAATTACGAAAATGCCCTTTTAGTGTAAGAGCTGTTTGAAAAACTGCCTGAAATGTCAGCCTGTCGTGGTGGGATGGAGTTTTGGCCTGCCTGGTGACATCGCTGGATGGTTAATTAGTTAATAGACCAATAAGAAGAGCTCCAAACCTCTCTACCAATAACAGCTAGTTTTCAGTTTTCCCCTCCCCACTCAGACCACTCCCAAACAGTCCTAACCAAATTCTTGCTTGAGAAATGGTTCTTTGCTAAGAAGCTATTTTTGTCCCTTTTTGGCTATTTTAATTTAAAATAATCACAGTAAGGTACTTCATTGTTAGCCAGAAAAGATGATTGGCAAGTGACTCATATTAGAAGATGTAAATACACACCACCCTAAAACATACCGTATGTCTTTGTGTACATGAACATGCCCTCAGAATTGTAAGGAGAATGTACTGGAAGGAACACAAAAGGAAGATGTGCGGTTTCGAGTTCAGTTGACAGTTTTAAAGGACAGCCAAATCTGTTGAGCCACTTGACCTAAAGCTATTTTAAAAATTTGACATTAACTAGCTTTGTCTGATGGTCCAGGATCATGGATCCTTAAATAGAAGCCCACTACTTGGACTCAATCAGCAGGAGTGTTACTGAAACTGTTTTATGACCAGTATGGTAAGATCTAAAAAGGCTTCCAAGTAGCTGCATTGGATGGAGCTGCTGAAACACTCATTCAGACAGCCCCTTTTTCTGTGTCCTCGTTTTTCGCCAAAACAGACTGGTCATAAATAATCTAAATGATCCCCAGACTGAATTAAATTACTTCTGTCACCAAATAGAAAATGAATAAAAGTGAGTCTGTGTCTCTCTAGGCCTAGGGAATGATGTTTGCATTTTTTTCCCAAACAATTATGTTCTTTCATTTGCTTTCTTGGTTCAAGAGTGCATTTAAATCAAATACTAATTTGCCTTTTTGCTACAACAAATGAAAGAAACCTTCATTGGTTTTTATGGTTAGCATTGTACATTAGCTGTCCTCTTCAGCCAAATGAACTGTGTGGCTTGAATGAAGGGTATGATAAATCAAAGTCATTTTGCTGGCACGTTTCCACTTCCTTTAAAAATTACAAGAAGAAACTTTGCCATTGCAGAAATGTCTTCAGGAGCTAACTCTTTAATCAGGGTTATAAATCTAATTGCAGAGTGCAACTGGATTTCAACCCGTCCATTCCCATAGTAACTCCATATTTGAGCTGGAATACCGCAGGGTTGGCATTTATTGTAATGAATCTTGTCTGAAGGCAGCTCTGCAGAGTAGTCACTAGCTGGCACAGCCAAAAAGTCATAAAATTTGACGTTAATCTTAACCTTAACCTTAACCACATTGCTAGCCTAACCATAAATTAGGGCCAAAAAGCACAGTTTAGTATTCCAGGATTTTTAAGATATACCCAATTTTGCAGCTTCCCATCTAGGGGAAATTGCCCAGTTCTGCCTCCAGAGCAAGATACATGACAATAAACATCAATAAACAATAAACAAACACCTGTTGGTATATCAGGCAGAGTTGATCACCTCTGATCTAAGGTAATCATGCTAAAAAATAACTAACTTGATTTACATCTATAATGGCTGTGATTCATTGTGTGTTGTGAGCAAGTATTCTTCTGCTCAAACATCTTCACTGCTATTCTGAAAAGCTCACAGAGAAAAACAAGGTTCCTGGGGTATGGTTTCAAAGATGTCTCCAATAGATACTGTGCAGCTCTAATGTTGAGCTCTAATGTTGAACCATCACACAGAGAGAAGCTGTACATCACAGATGTCTCTGTCTCTCCACAGAGAATTGATGATGCCCCTTGCACACATTATGATCAGAAGAGTAGATAGTATTGAATGCTATACTAATATTCCCTTTCCAATCAAACAGAGGTATCAGATCACTGCTCTGCAAAGCTTTCAGAATTTGAGAGTGGATGATATTTGAAGGTTCTGCTCACCAGAAAGCCTGACAGAGTTTAAAGGACTGCCCTGGTATTTGGTGTCATCCATTTTGAGATCAATGAAACGTACCATTATAGCTCAGACTGGGAGGGGAAAATGTCAGATCTAACGATTCATAGTGTTTCATTAGCTCCACTGCCCTTTGTGGATGGAGAGACTGCCCATCGATCTGAACCAGAGCTAAGGATGGAGCCCTCCCTTCTTTCACCACTTCCTCTGTCCGTCTATTTCCTTCTCACTACCCATCCTTCCTTTGGACCCTGTATCACACTCTCCCTCTTCCTTCTCTCTTTTCCTCCTCTCTGTTTCCCACCCTCACCCTCTCGTTGAGTGCTGATTAGTAGATAATCACCTCATTAAGTCAGTGTCTCCACTGGCCTGATTGTGTTATTCCTGGTGGAATACTTGGGCAAGGTGACCGGAAACATGACCGAATACAAACAGTGTAGCTATTCCCTCCGCAAGGCAATCAAACAAACTAAGCGTCAGTATAGAGACAAAGTAGAGTCGCAATTCAAAGGCTCAGACACAAGAGGTATGTGGCAGGGTCTACAGTCAATCATGGATTACAAAAAGAAAACCAGCCCTGTCGCGGACCACGATGTCTTGCTCCCAGACAGACTAAATCACTTTTTTGCCCGCTTTGAGGAAAATACAGTGCCACTGACATGGCCCGCAACCAAAACCTGCGGACTCTCCTTCACTGCAGCCGACGTGAGTAAAACATTTAAACGTGTTAACCCTCGCAAAGCTGCAGGCCCAGACGGCATCCCCAGCCGCATCCTCAGAGCATGCGCAGACCAGCTGGCTGGTGTGTTTACGGATATATTCAATCAATCCTTATCCCAGTCTGCTGTTCCCACATGCTTCAAGAGGGCCACCATTGTCCCTGTTCCCAAGAAAGCTAAGGTAACTGAGCTAAACGACTACCGCCCCGTAGCACTCACTTCCGTCATCATGAAGTGCTTTGAGAGATTAGTCAAGGACCATATCACCTCCACCCTACCTGACACCCTAGACCCACTCCAATTTGCTTACCGCCCAAATAGGTCCACAGACAACGCAATCGCAACCACACTGCACACTGCCCTAACCCATCTGGACAAGAGGAATACCTATGTTAGAATGCTGTTCATCAACGACAGCTCAGCATTTAACACCATAGTACCCTCCAAACTCGTCATCAAGCTCGAGACCCTGGGTCTCGACCCCACCCTGTGCAACTGGATACTGGACTTCCTGACAGGCCGCCCCCCAGGTGGTGAGGGTAGATAACAACATCTCCACCCCGCTGATCCTCAACACTGGGGCCCCACAAGGGTGCGTTCTGAGCCCTCTCCCGTACTCCCTGTTCACCCACGACTGCGTGGCCATGCACGCCTCCAACTCAATCATCAAGTTTGCAGACGACACTACAGTGGTAGGCTTGATTACCAACAACGACGAGACGGCCTACAGGGAGGAGGTGAGGGCCCTCGGAGTGTGGTGTCAGGAAAATAACCTCACACTCAACGTCAACAAAACAAAGGAGATGATTGTGGACTTCAGGAAACAGCAGAGGGAGCACCCCCCTATCCACATCGACGGGACAGTAGTGGAGAGGGTAGAACGTTTTAAGTTCCTCGGCGTACACATCACGGACAAGCTGAAATGGTCCACCCACACAGACAGTGTCGTGAAGAAGGCGCAGCAGCGCCTCTTCAACCTCAGGAAGCTGAAGAAATTTGGCTTGTCCCCAAAAGTACTCACAAACTTTTATAGATGCACAATCGAGAGCATCCTGTTGGGCTGTATCACCGCCTGTTTCGGCAACTGCTTCGCCCACAACCGTAAGGCCCTCCAGAGGGTAGTGAGGTCTGCACAACGCATCATCGGGGGCAAACTACCTGCCCTCCAGGACACCTACATCACCCGATGTCATAGGAAGGCCATAAAGATCATCAAGGACAACAACCACCCGAGCCACAGCCTGTTCACTCCGCTATTATCCAGAAGGCGAGGTCAGTACAGGTGCATCAAAGCACGGACCGAGAGACTGAAAAACAGCCTCTATCTCAAGGCCATCAGACTGTTAAACAGCCACCACTAACATTGAGTGGCTGCTGCCAACACACTGATTCAACTCCAGCCACTTTAATAATGGAAATTGATGTAAAAATATATCACTAACCACTTTAAACAATGCTACTTAATATAATGTTTACATACCCTACATTACTCATCTCATATGTATATACTGTACTCGATACCATCTACTGCATCTTGCCTATGCCGTTCTGTACCATCACTCATTCATATATCTTTATGTACATATTCTTTATCCCTTTACACTTGTGTGTATAAGGTAGTAGTTTTGTAATTGTTAGGTTAGATTACTCGTTGGTTATTACTGCATTGTCGGAACTAGAAGCCCAAGCATTTCGCTACACTCGCATTAACATCTGCTAACCATGTGTATGTGACAAATAAAATTTGAATTGATTTATATGAGCTCTGGGAGGACAGAGGGACCATGGAAAAGACACTGGGGCTGTGGAGTTTTCTGTTCCAGAACCTTCTGCTGAAATCAACATTTTCTCGGGTGAGAAGGGGGAGGTGGAAGCCTTGGCAACATTCTGTAAATTGGATTAAGTGAAAGATACAGAGGCAAGCTGATCTCCAGGAAGTCCCCACCAGCATGAATATTGATGGTAGCAGGTTTCATACAGAATGCAGAATACCTCTTTACCTCAGTCTATAGTTAAACCCCAGTCAACAGCAGGGGCTCCCTACCATCAGTCCACACTGGTCATGGTGCTCAAATTCACAAACCAAAAAAGAGAAAGGTTAAGGAATGGGAACGGAAATGTCTGTGTTTGCTCAACACAGCAAATGCAGACTGGAATGCCACATGTCCAACAGGGTGCCCCGAATTTGGCCCTTGGGTGATTTTATTTGGCCCCCCAAGATTTCTGAGCATTTATTTTTGCTCAGAAATCTTTTATCTATATATATGGTCTTAATCATCACAAGTGATTTTAATTTTTAGAATCCGTTCTAAAGTATTTCCATGCATAATAGAGAGATATGTGATCACATACAAATGTAAGGAACTTTTGAAAGGATGACGTTTTAGTCCTTCTGCTGAACCTTCTGCTGAAATCAAACATTATATCTCTTTGGGCTTCTTGCAGTCATTATGCAGTCTACAAATTATTTCTAATTATGCTTCAGCCCCCCGAACATCCACTCAAGAAAAAAATCCTCCCGCAGCTGAATCCAGTTGATAAACCCTGGCCTAGGCTATTACACAATCACAAATGGTCCATCAGTACAAGTGGGTAATCTAATGCGTTTTGGCAGCGGAGAAGTGCAGCTAACTGTGATCCAGGCACCTAATGTGCCATCTGCCCAGACAAGCATCAGAAAAATCCGGCCCTTATTCAACATTAACAGTGGTCTGACAAGCTTGGTGAATAAGACTCAAGGTCAAGTGTTGAAAACTCTAAGCACAACTGACAGAAGCTGTAGCAGAAACACCCTCAGAGGCCCTCAGGTTACAGGTCCTGAGGCATTAACGAGATGGAACCAACACAACCATTCTAATTAGAGTCATTGAAACCCACCGAACCTTATCTGCCTGCAGCTGAGCCTGCCAATTTAACAGCCATTATGCATCATACTCTAGATTCATAATCATCATTTCTCTTATCTCAGAGCATTCCAATTTCATTCACAACTTAAAAGGAAACTATTAAGTCAATACATGTCCAGCCCACCACCTTCTGCCCTGCCCCTTACACTCACCAATTAAAAGGGTGTGGTAGCCCTGAACTTTGTGGCTATACCATCAAAGGCCACTGAGAGGACAAGGTTCTCAAGCTCCAGTTAGTAATCACAGAGATGTGACGTTGTTGGCTGCCAGAAAAACAGACAGACATACAGAGGCCAGTTAGAGATGAAGTATATATAAGAGAGTAGCAGTGCTGAGGGAAGATACACTACCACAGACAGAGGAGGCTGAACACTTCATGCTGCTAGACTACAAGAATGCTCTCTCGAGAGCACAGATAGAGGATGGGAGTGGGAGAGAGATCAGACACCAGACTGCAAGGCCAAAGATACAGAGAATGGTGATACCTAGTCAGTTGCACAACTGAATGCATTCACCTGAAATATGTATTACGCATTTATAACAACCCCTCTGATTCAGAGAGGTGAGGGGTCTGGTTTAATCGACATCATCGGTGCCCGGAACAAGTTATTATTGGGGGTTAACTGCCTTGCTCAAGGGCAGAATGGCAGATTTTTTTTCCACCTTGCTGGCTTGGGGATTCAAACCAGCAACCTTGCAATTACTGCCCCAACGCTCTTATCCGCTAGACTACCTGCCTTTAGAGGCCAGAGGTACAATGCCTTTAGAGGCCAGAGAGCGATAGAGAGGATGGGGGAGGCCAGAGAGAGAAAGAGGCCAGACACTGTACATTCATTATCACCTGACCAACCTGTGCACCACACTGTGTGAACATAATAGGAGTTGACACACTCATCTACCAAATCCCGGCAAGAGAAGAGACGCTTTCATTCCCTCTCCCCATGCTCTCTCTGTATCTCTCACACCACTCCATTTTTCATCCTGGTTTTAATCCCTCACGTTCTCTCTCTCTCCTGTGCCCACCCCTCTGAGAGCCTCTGAAATAAAAGCCTGTGATTATTCTGATAGCGTTGAGTCAACCCCCTCAGCTGTAGTGAAATGTTGGAACACTTGAATGTAAGCTAAGATGTCAAAAACCTTGCAATATTACATTGTCAGTCACCTTTGCAAACCTGTAGGTCAAATAATAATATATATTTAAACATATTTCACATCCCATGTTTTGTACTTTACATTTTTTCTCTTGATTGCTTGCCCTAAAACAAAAGAGCAATACTTGACATATTTGCCTATCTGCTATTCCATAGGAAATGAGTTTAGCTTTCCAGCGGGGTTTGTGTCATATTGGAGTGGTGTCTGCATGTCTCTGCTATCCATGTCTAAGTGCTGTCAAGTCACCTCTCCCTGTAAGCTTGGATGAGTTGTACGCTACTCGAATCAGAAACCTTGACAGTGAAAACAAATAAAGAGAGCACTGCAGGTTCCATTGTCTCTGTACACAATCAAACAAAATGAAACATGGAAAACACAAAAATGATAAATGAGATGATGGAAGCCCCTGAGATAATGTTGTGCCAGTGTAATAGTGGGGGTAGCTCCAGGGGGGTTGGGGAGAGCCAGGGTAATAGTGGGGGTAGCTCCAGGGGGGTTGGGGAGAGCCAGTGTAATAGTAGGGGTATCTCCAGGGGGGTTGGGGAGAGCCAGTGTAATAGTGGGGTTAGCTCCAGGGGGGGGTTGGAGAGCCAGTGTAATAGTGGGGGTAGCTCCACGGGGGTTGGGGAGAGCCCGTGTTAAAGTGGGGGTAGCTCCAGGGGTTTGGGCAGAAGAGAGGAGGCTCTACTGGATAGAATGAAACCTCCACTAGGGGACAAATACAGTCTTATCAGGTGTGCAGCAGGAATTTGGGCAAGAAAAACCCCTTAAGAGCCATGAAATCTGGACACTGCACCTGAGAACGCCTCTGGGGCTGCGGTGTGTATGCTCCCTTCCAGACTCTCTTTCCACATGCAAACTAGAACACAGACACGCTGAGCTCTTATCTGCTGCTCGTCCTGATCTGTTGTCCTTGTACATTATGGCGTTGTGGTGGCACTTCCTCTGATCTCAGCCCCTCTGGTCTCTCAGTGATGCTCCTGTGAAGAAACAGCAACAACAATGGCTCCATGATTCTCTGTTCATTCTCTTTAGATCCATGCTGTTCAAGAGAGCACCAATATGCCATACTCGGATCTCAGCTCATCATTTATGCGGCTGGTTCAAGGACACCAAGAGAACTGGGTAATAAGGGTCACAATAAAGGTGCTTTGTCTTGAGTAGAGAAAGATGTTAACTCACTGTGCTTCTTTGATAGGCATGGCCCTTTTGCTTTGTAGAGGAAAAACTCATCTGAACCAGAAAGAGCTGTGGATCAGGAGGGTCCCTGTGAATGTAGAATGTACACTCAGCCTTGGGGGACACCATGGAGGAAAATACAAAAACACAAAGCTGCCAGAGACCGACGCACAGAGAATACTCACTGTGATGTCTTATAATAGACTGAAAGAGGCCCTAAGGGTATCGTGATGACCAGAGTAATTGGCTTTCTCCTGCTATGACAATCTGCATCAGTCATGCCATGATGCCAACACACACTCAAGCCACTGTAAAGGTCACAAAGATCCCTCTTCTACTCATGAGCGCTCCTGATCCTCCCTAACAACAGCTTTATTCTGCATTAGGGGAATATCTGTATATGTCTGACTTTTTATTGAAAATGCTTGTGCATTTTTTTTTTTACCTTTATTTAACTAGGCAAGTCAGTTAAGAACAAATTCTTATTTTCAATGACGGCCTAGGAACAGTGGGTTAACTACCTGTTCAGGGGCAGGATGACAGATTTGTACCTTGTCAGCTCGGGGATTTGAACTTGCAACCTTTCGCCTGCTAGTCCAACGCTATAACCACTAGGCTACCCTGCCGCCCCAATGTGCCGTTGACTCAAACTTGGAACTTAAATAGATATCTTGGTTCCTACTGGCTCCTCTTACCTACTCCATCCACCCCTCTTCCCAACCCATCCCACCATTCCTTTCATCATCCATCCCCCCCCCCCCCCCCCCCCCCCCCCCCTCTTTGTCTCTTAGAGAGTAGAGATCCAGGTCCGGCACCAACACTGGTCCAGATCTGTTCATTACCAGTACACCTCAAGTGTCATGGTGAATAATAGCCAACAGGACAGAAACAGGTGTTCTGTTGTTGAGTCTATCGTTCTCTTTGATCTATTCTTCCTCCGTGTGAATGTGATTAACCCAGACTAAACAAAAGACAGGGGAAATAGCAACATGGTCTGCTCCAACATATCACCTTCATTATTGTTATTCACAGTAATGGTTGTTTTAGGAAACCAGTAATGGTTGTTTTAGGAGACCAGTAATGGTTGTTTTAGGAAACCAGTAATGGTTGTTTTAGGAGACCAGTAATGGTTGTTTTAGGAGACCAGTAATGGTTGTTTTAGGAGACCAGTAATGGTTGTTTTAGGAGACCAGTAATGGTTGTTTTAGGAGACCATGTCACGTTCTGACCTTAGTTCTTTTGTTATGTCTTTGTTTTAGTATGGTCAGGGCGTGAGTTGGGTGGGTTGTCTATGTTAGTTTTTCTATGATTTGGTATTTCTGTGTTTGGCCTGGTATGTTTCTCAATCAGAGGCAGCTGTCAATCGTTGTCCCTGATTGAGAACCATACTTAGGTAGCCTGTTTTTCACCCTTGAGTGGTGCGTGATTTGTTTTCTGTTTTGTGTCTACACCAGACAGGACTGTTTCGTTTCGTTCATCCTCCTTTGTATTTTGTTTAGTGTTCTCGTGATAATAAATTATCAATATGGACACTTACAACGCTGCGCATTGGTCCTTACCTTCTTCCACCAACAACGGCCGTTACAGACCAGTAATGGTTGTTTTAGGAAACCCCACAGAGAGGAATGTGATGCACTGGAGATTCACTTTTATTTGATGAGCAGAATCTCCAAAATGATATCATCGGCTGAGAGGAATTTAAAGTATTTGTCTCAGTTAAGAGGAGACGACCCACAGAGATACCAATTACAGTGGACATATTCTGTGAACTGCACAAAGACGCTAAACACATAACTAAATGTTGTATTTTATTCTATTCTGCTTGTAACCTCAAAGCACCTCGCTGGAGTATTTAGATCAAATTGAAGGCCCTTGCTCTCCCCATACTGTACGTACACCCCCCTGTACAAATTAGATTGCTCTTCAAGTCAAGGGGGTAACAGCACATATTCACTGCTCACTAGAACAAGTTTCTTTCTTCAGCACATTGGTTGATTGTTAGCCTGTCTGAACAGTGTCAAAGCTTGCTAGAGAGAACTTGCTAGAGAGAACTTCAATTTGTGAATCTCAAAGTTGCTTCACTAATAATTAGTTCAAACTTTCTCAACTGGTCGTAAAATCCCTAGTCACCAACAGTCAAACCGCTCAACTTCTTCTTGTGTCTCCTCCTGCCATTGAAAATGCCCATCCATATAGTCAAGTGTCCTAGACATCTGACTGACATGTTTGATAGTTGGTGCTGCTGAGAGCCTCAACAGGTCTTTAATTTCACCCACTGATGACCTTCTGAGGATCTTCTGATTCAGGTAGAAATTACAAGACCGTATGTTCCCCCTGGCACCAGGTACCTGAATGTTGTTCTCTTTCTATGCACTCTATGTCACGCCCTGACCATAGAGAGCCATTGTTTCTCTATGGTGTAGTAGGTCAGGACGTGACTGGGGGGTATTGTAGTTTATTATTTCTATGTGGGGTTCTAGTTTATTATTTCTATGTTGGTGATTTGTATGATTCCCAATTAGAGGCAGCTGGTAATCGTTGTCTCTAATTGGGGGTCATATTTAAGTAGTTATTGTTCCCACCTGTGTTTGTGGGATATTATTTTGTGTTTTGTGCATGTGCACCACGTAGTCACGTTTCGTTGTTAGTTTATTGATTTATTTGTTTTGTTCTTGCTAAGTTTCACTTTATAATAAATATGTGGAACTCAACATCCGCTGCGCCTTGGTCCGTCTCTCCTCACGTTCGTGACACTCTAATAAATGTTAAGGTCTTGGATGAATAACAGTCTGCCCTTCAAATTATACACTGAATGGGCTCCAGCAGGCACTTTAACTGAAAACAGAGGCTGCTATGGCTGTAAATACATATTTAGCAGTGAAGAGATGCCAAAGAAACTGAGCAAAAAATGCACTAACAGGCTAATAATGGAAAATTATAATCTGCAAAACATGAACCAGGCTACTTTAAAATGACAGACCATGCAAATGTAGAACTACAGTGAAGAACGCTAGCCAGGATAATGTAGAACTGCAGTGAACAACGCTAGCCAGGATAATGTAGAACTGCAGCGAACATGCTAATGATGCTATTTACAGAATTACAGAGTGAGTAAGGGGGTAATCCAACAGAAACAGCTTGAAAGACACTTAAAATTCACACACATTGCCTACTGTTCCACCTGCACACAGCATCCCAACCACTACAGCACCTTTTGTGACTAGGGGGCAGTATTTTCATTTTTGGAAAAATAACGTTCCCGTAGTAAACAAGATATTTTGTCTGGACAAGATGCTAGAATATGCATATAATTGTCAGCTTAGGATAGAAAACACTCTAAAGTTTCCAAAACTGTAAAAATATTTTCTGTGAGTATAACAGAACTGATGTTGCAGGCGAAAGCCTGAGAAAAATCCAATCCGGAAGTGCCTCATGTTTTGAAAGCGCTGCGTTCCAATGCGTCCCTATTGAGCAGTGAATGGGCTATCAACCAGATTACTCTTTCTCCGTATTCCCCAAGGTGTCTTCAGAATTGTGACGTAGTTTTACGCATTTATGTTGAAGAATGCCCGTAAGCGGCTACATTGCGCAAGTGGTCACCTGATGGCTCCCAGAGTGACTCTCACGTAAAATACAGAGGTAGCCATTATTCCAATCGGTCCTGCTGAAAAACTAATTGTCCCAGTGGATATATTATCGAATAGATATTTGAAAAACACCTTAAGGATTGATTATAAACAACGTTTGCCATGTTTCTGTCTATATTATGGAGCTAATTTTGAATATTTTTCGGCGTTTTCGTGACTGCAATTTCCGGGCGATTTCTCAGCCAAACGTGAAGAACAAATGGAGCTATTTCGCCTCCAAAAATAATATTTTTGGAAAAAAGGAACATTTGCTATCTAACTGGGAGTCTCGTGAGTGAAAACATCCGAAGCTCATCAAAGGTAAACGATTTAATTTGATTGCTTTTCTGATTTCCGTGACCAAGTTACCTGCTGCTAGCTGGACAAAATGCTATGCTAGGCTATCGATAAACTTACACAAATGCTTGTCTAGCTTTGGCTGTAAAGCATATTTTGAAAATCTGAGATGACAGGGTGATTAACAAAAGGCTAATTTGTGATTTTCATGAATAGGAATATTTTCTAGGAATATTTATGTCCGTTGCGTTATGCTAATTAGTGTCAGTCGATGATTACGCTCCCGCATGCGGGATGGGGAGTCACTAGAGGTTATTAATCGACCGCCCTTTTGCAAAACAATCTTGAGAAAATCACTGCTCTCCAGACTGAACTGACAGATGAGGAAAATAGTTCTCTAAAGGCATTGAGAGATGAAACAACCCTCTCTCACACAACAACGACCATTCATCAGCCATAAAAACACCCAATTTTACCATCCCGTTATTACTGAAATTTTTAATTCCTTCCCACCCATAAGCATTTTATTACCGTTAAAGAACCCTGCTTACATTGCCAACTTAGGAGGCAGCAAATGTGTAATGATTATTAATAACATGAGCCGAAGTCTGGGAAAGGAGTATTCTTGCACGCTTAAGAAAATGCATGTTCAGATGCAGGCTTAAACGTGAGACGCAGAGAGGGGAGAATGGCTCCAGAGAGAATTGCAATCATTATACCAGACAGTCTTGCTGAGGACGTGGATACCATTCAAATTGAAAACGGACCCAAAATCTGAATTCTTTAGGGGAGAAGAGAAAGAAAAATAGCTGCTTATAATGACAGCCCTGCAAATGAAAGTAGTACAGAACTAAAAGTAGAGACAAGTGAACATACAAAATAAACTTTTACAAAGTGCCTTAAAAGGATCGGACCCTTTTTTTCAATTTTCGCCTAAAATAACATACCCAAATCTAAAACTGCCTGTAGTTCAAGACCTGAAGCGAGGATATGCACATTCTTAATACCATTTGAAAGGAAACACTTTGAAGTTTGTGGAAATATGAAATTAATGTAGGAGAATATAACACATTGGACCGGATGAAAGTTAATACAAACAAATATTTATTTTTTTCTCTCCATTAGCTTTGAAATGCAAGAGAAAGGCCATAATGTATTATTGCAGTTTAGGCGCAATTTAGATGTTGGCCACATGATTTCAGCAGTGAAGCATTTCAATACTGGACAATATTTTTAATCAAGTCTGCCAAAATGTGCCGAATTGGTCAATTGATACATTTTCAAGTACATTACATACGTAACTTTAGAGAACATACAAAAATGATATGGTAATACAACATTTAAATTTACACACTCCCAGGAATGTCATACATGATGGATCATTAGCTTATACACTAACTATCACACATCTAGATGGCAGGGCGGGAACCCAGTTCCTACATTTGAATATAAAAATAGATTCTATCAAACAAAACTATGCTACATTTTATCTCTGGGACCCTCAGGATGACAAATCAGGGCAAGATTGCTGAATGTAAGAACATTATTTACCTTCAGAGGTGAATGTATCAAACTAGTTTTTTGTTGTTGTGCACTCTCCTCAAACAATAGCATGGTATTTTTACACTGTAATAGCTACTGTAAATTGGACAGTGCAGTTAGATTAACAAGAATGTAAGCCTTCTGCCCATATAAGACATGTCCTGGGAAACAATGTCATGCTACTCACATTAGCGCACGTTAGCTCTCGGTGGAGGGACACCGATCCCATAGAGGTTAAACATACAGCAGATGATTGGTTATGGTATTCAGTCTAAACATGGACTAAGGTGATTTGGATGATTTCGTGATGAGGAAGCCCTGAAACTTGTAACACCAAATATCACCCTCAGACCACATGGATTTCCTCTTGTTCTGATGGTTAAGATATTGGGTTGGTGTGTGAGATGTCCGCCGATTTGATCCCACCAGTTATACCAAATGGTAGGTTTTGGTTATTTTACTTACACTATACTATACTGAGTGTACAAAACATTAAGAACACCTGCGCTTTCAATGACAGACTGGCCAGGTGAATCCAGGTGAAAGCTATGATCGCTTATTGATGTCACTTGTAAATCCACTTCAATCAGTGTAGATGATGGGAGGAGACAGGTTAAAGAAGGATTTTTAAGACTTGAGACATGGATTGTGTATGTGTGCCATCCAAAGGGTGAATGCACAAGACAAAATATTTAAGTGCCTTTGAACGGGGTATGGTAGTAGGTGACAGGCACACCGGTTTGAGTGTGTCAAGAACTGCAAGGCTGCTGGGTTTTTCACACCCACCAGTTTCCTGTGTGTATCAAGAATGCTCCACCACCCAAAGGACATCCAGCCAACTTGACACAACTGTGGTCAACATGGGCCAGCATCCCTGTGGAACGCTTTCACCACCTTGTACAGTCCATGCCCCAAAGAATTTAGGCTAATGTTTTGTACAGTCAGTGTATGCTCGTGCACATGGTGGTCAAAGAAATGTAGGCCGATCACAGAATTTTTCAAATAGTTTAAATTAGAAAATGGTGCAGGACAAAGCTGCTTTTCATATGCTCCAAAATACCAGTATCTTAACTCACCACCTTTCATTCTCATTCTCAGGCTGTTCCCACTGGGCAAAAACTGGTTGAATCAACGTTGTTATAGATGGTGCCGACAGAGATGGTCGGAAATTGGAAATAAAAGCGATGTCAACTTACCAACATTACGACCAGGTATACGGATTCTTTGTTTGGACCTTCACCCTGGACATGGGATCTTATCCCAGAGGCCGACCCAAAACAACAACGGTCGCTGCAGAGAGGCAGACGGAGCGGCCTACTGGTCAGACTCAGAAGGCGAGCACACCATCCACCGCTCCCGAGCATATTACTCGCCAATGTCCAATCTCTAGATAACAAGGTGAACGAAATTAGGGCACGAGTTGCCTTCAAGAGAGACATCCGAGATTGTAACATTCTCTGTTTCACGGAAACATGGCTCACTTGGGATATGTTGTCGGTGTCTGTACATCCACCATGGTTTCTTCATGCATCACGCTGACATAAACAAGCATCTCTCTGGTAAGAAGGAGGGCGGGGGTGTATGCCTATTGATTAACGACTCATGGTGTAATCACAACAACATACAGGAATTCATTCAAGTCCTTTTGTTCACCTGACCTAGAATTCCTTACAATCAAATGCCGACTGCATTATCTTCCAAGATAATTATTTTTTATTATAGTCACAGTCGTGTATATCCCCCCCAAGCGGATACCTCGTCAGCCCTGAAAGAACTTCACTGGACTCTATGTAAACTGAAAACCATACATCCAGAGGCTGCATTTATTGTAGCTGGGGATTTTAAGAAAGCTAACCTGAGAACAAGACTTCCTAAATTCTACAGCATATCGAAAACGCGACACGGGCTGGTAGCATTCTGGATCATTGCTGCTCTAACTTCCGCAAAGCCCTCCCCCACCCTGCCTTTGGCAAATCTGACCATGACTCCATTTTGTTGCTCCCAAACAATAGACAGAAACTGAAACAAGAAACACCCGTGCTCAGGTCTGTCCAACACTGATCTGACCAATCGGATTCCACGCTTCAAGATTTCTTCGATCACATAGACTGGGATATGTTTCGGATAGCCTCAGACAACAACATTGCTGTATACACTGACTCAGTGAGCGAGTTAATTAGCAAGTACATCAGAGATGTCGTACCCACTGTGACAAATAAAACCGTGGATTGATGGCTGCATTCGCGCAAAACTGAAGGCCGCGAACCACCGCTTTAAAATCAAATCGCAATTCAACGGCTCAAACTCGAGAGGTAGGTGGCAGGGTCTACAGTCAATCACGGATTACATAAAGAAAACCAACCCAGTCGCGGACATCAACGTCTTGCTCCCAGGCAAATAAAACAACTTCTTTGTTCGCTTTGAGGACAATACAGTGCCACTGACACGGCCCTCTACCAACGCCTGTGGGCTCTCCTTCTCCGTTGCCAATGTGAGTAAAACATTTAAACGTGTTAACCCTCACAAGGCTGCCGGCCCAGACGGCATCCCTAGCCATGTCCTCAGAGCTTGGGCAGACCAGCTGACTGGTGGGTTTACGGACATATTCAATCAATCCCAGTCTGTTGTCCCCACATGCTTCAAGATGGCCACCATTGTTCCTGTTCCCAAGAAAGCTAAGGTAACTGAACTAAATTACTATCGCCCGTTGCACTCACTTCCGTCATCATGAAGTGCTTTGAGAGACTATTCAAGGATCCTAACACCTCCCCACTACCTGATACCCTAGACCCACTCCAATTTTCTTACAGCACCAATAGGTTCACTGACGATGCAATTGTCATCACACTGCACACTGCCCTATCCCATCTGGACAAGAGGAATACCTATGTAAGAATGCTGTTCATTGACTACAGCTCAGCATTTAACACCATAGTACCCTTCAAACTCATCATTAAGCTTGAGACCCTGGGTCTCGACCCCGCCCTGTGCAACTGGGTCCTGGACTTTCTGACGGGCTGCCCCCAGGTGGTGAGAGTAGGAAACAACATCTCCACTTCGCTGATCCTCAACACTGGGGCCCCACAAGGGTGCGTTCTCAGCCCTCTCCTGTACTCCCATGACAGCATGGCCAAGCATGCTTCCAACTCAATCATCAAGTTTGCAGACGACACTACAGTGGTAGGCTTGATTACCAACAAAGACCAGACGGCCTACAGGGAGGAGGTGAGGGGCCTCGGAGTGTGGTGTCAGGAAAATAACCTCTCACTCAACGTCAACAAAACAAAGGCGATGATCATGGACTTCAGGAAACAGCAAAGGGAGCACCCCCCTGTCCACATCAACGGGAGAGTAGTGGAGAAGGTGTGAAGTTTTAAGTTCCTTGGTGTAGACATCACAGACAAACTGAAATGGTCCACCCACACAGACAGCATGGTGAAGAATGCGCAACAGCACCTCTTCAACCTCAGAAGGAATTTGGCTTGTCACTTAAAACACTCACAAACTTTTACAGATGCACAATCGAGAGCATCCTGTCCGGCTGTATCACTGCCTGGTACGACAACTGCACCGCCCTCAACCGCAAGACTCTCCAGAGGGTAGTGCGGTCTGCACAACGCATCACCGAGGGCAAACTACCTGCCCTCCAGGACACCTACAGCACCCGATGTCACAGTATGGCCAAAAAGATCATCAAGGACAACAACCAACTGAGTCACATCCTGCTCACCCCGCTATCATCCAGAAGGCGAGGTCAGTACAGGTGCATCAAAGCTGGGACCGAGAGACTGAAAAATAGCTTTTATCTCAAGGCCATCAGACTGATATACAGCTGTCACTAACACAGAGAGGCTGTTGCCAACATACTGACTCAAATCTCTGGCCACTTTAATAAATAGATTTTATAAAGGTATCACTAGTCACTTTAAATAACGGCACTTTAATAATATTTACCTATCCTACATTACTCATCTCATATGTATATACTGTTCTATACCATCTACTGCATCTTGCCTATGCCGCACGGCCATCGCTCATCCATATATTTATATGTACATATTTTTATTTATCCCTTACATTTGTGTGTATAAGGTAGTTGTTGTGAATTTGTTAGATTACTTGTTAGATATTACTGCATTATTGGAACTAGAAGCACAAGCACTTCGCTACACTAGCATTAACATCTGCTAACCATGTGTATGTGACCAATCAAATTTGATTTGATTTGATTCCACTTTATTTCAGTTGAATGAACATGAAAACTAATTGGATTTGCAAAAAGTTATCAACGTAACAGCTTTTCATCTTTTTTTCACCCAACTTTAAACCTAAATCCAATGACATGATGACATTTATTGTTGAAGTCACGCTGGTTGACAACTTAACCAAACGTAAATCAAAACTAGATGTTGAACTGACGTCTGAGCCTAATGGATTCTGTTTGTTTACATGCATTTTCACACAACGTTGAGCACATTATTCATCATAGGTTCATTCAGAATTGGAGCAAAAGCCTGTGGCGGGCAGAGATCAGAGGACCCTCAGTGAGTCTTATCAGAGAGAGTCAACATGACCGCATTGTGATGGAGGAGAGAGAGAACACATCAGCTCATCTGACTCCATTAATCTTCTCTGGCCGCACTGGAGGGGACTAGCAGCAGAGGCATTGCAGACCAACAGAGATTCAGTATCAGTGGATTACCTACTGAGCATTGGATTAATCATAAAAACTTAAACCAAGCTGAACTATACTTCACAAGCACCACTTTCCTCCGTTCCCTATAACGTAGTTCTGCCTCTGTCTGCCAGGTTATCTGTATGATGAAGTACCTCATCTTCAACATAGGGACTACAAGAGGAAGCATTTTTCCCTTCTGTTGAGATCACTGAAAAAGGTACTACACTGGTTCAGCTGAGGGGAAAGGCAGTGCTTAACATGACGTTGAGTGGTATAACACCAGATACCTGTACATTTCAAAACCATGCTCAGCTGCACTGTAACCCTCTTGGCCTTGATATATAGAAACATATCCAAGTTCAAGGCCCTAAGCATACCGTTGTCATTGTACGAAATATCAGTTACCATAATCAACGATGTCAGGTTTCCCTGATTGGTTCAAAATTTGACCTCCACTGAAAGTCTAACTTGTTTTTGAATTTGGTATACTCCCTAGACCTATGCTAATAAGACACGGCTTCATACAGACATCCTAATAATACATGAGTGGCTTCATTTTATAACACTGCTCCACCATGGGAACATTAATTTAGGGCTGGAGGACAAATTGAACAAGAGGCATCGGTGTAGACTGAACCAGACTGCACAAATACAGTGTTATAATAGATGGAGCTCTAGAAGACTTTTGCCCTTCTGTGGTTCACTGCCGGAAGGGACCATGACCAAGGCTATGTCACAAAGGTGATAGAGAGTCAAAGGTAAATAGTCAAATGTTTTTACATATCCTTGTGGTAATGTCCATTTAAAATAAAGGCATTGAACATTGAAGAGTGCTTGAATGTTTTGAAAATAATTAAGAATTGATCAAGAACCGATCCAGAGCATCTTATTATTATTTTGACCTGCTCTGCCAATCCAAGTAGAATGTCATCCATTGTTTTCTTTAGCACTGTGGCCTAGCCTTAAGCCAAATGGGGTATCGAGGTGTTGATGACATCCGATGGACACAATAATAGCATTTCCACTCTGCTGTGCACAATTTCTTTTTTGTTCCCAAGTCATATGACTCCGCTAACCACAAGTTAGCATTGTCTACTATTTCCTTAGAAAATCAGTTTTATAGAAAGGCCACTTTTGTCTTATAAATTAAATAATTTTCCTAGGACTGCAGCTCTTATTGGACAATGTGGTTGTGGCACACATTTATTAATTTAATGAGTTCCTGCTGGCATGTTTTAGACTTGACAGCCTCTGTCAGGCTTCTACACACGCAGGGAAACAACATCACTAATCGCCAGTGATAGACGTGTTGGATATCTGGCAACGGCACCATGTTGTAAGGCAGACGCCCAGACGTAACAAATGGTTCTCATCTAATCAGAATTCATAATATTAAAGTGGATTGAAGGGGACGATTTTAGTTGACAACATTTGAAGCAATTCCATGTTTGAAGGGAACCTCCGTCTGTTTGAATTAAACTCTAATCTTTAGAGCAGTTCAAAACTGACAGAAACTATTTGCTTGTCAAATATTTACTTGTTAATCCAATCCAACATCCACAGAGAGAAGCTTCAGACAATCCATGCATACTGTAAACCCAATAACCAATTAGTAGAAAGAGAAAGAGAAAGCTGTAGCAGTGCTGGAATTTGATCTTACTTAGGGCCTATGCATGGTTTAAGAAACCACGCCTTAAGCAACAGAGGGCGATCAACAAATGAATCTGAGCCACAGAGGCGTCGTAGCAGACAGTCTCATCCCAAAGGATCCAGCCTCCTAGACTGAGCACCTCCCACTGAAGGCGGGTTTGTGAGAGTTTCCAGTTCCGTTATTTACGAGTGGCCCGGGAGCCAGTGGGCCTTGTTAAACATCCATAAGCACGTGTTCACCTTTCATCGATGGCCAATAGAAAGACAAGGGAAATCATTCCCAGCTTTATCACACACAGCCCCAGCCCAGAATTTGGCAGGTAAGGATCCTGGCAGCACTCGAGGACATTACATTTCACCAACAAACAAATGGAAAAATAAATAACATTCAATACCAGCTGGATAAGAAAAGCAAACTGGTGACAGAGCTAAATCAACCCTTTGTGGAATTCTTTCCCTCCAAAAATTATATCAAGCATCTGTCGTTAATTTTCCATATTAATTATCAACAAACAGAGGGTATCGAATTGGGAAATTTCATAAATGCCTCACAATATCATGATTGATGACTTCAGGGTATTATATTGAACAGAAAGCATATGGAGGTACTGTGAGGTTCCTGAGAGTACCTGGATGTGTAATCTACAGTTACCAGATTTAGGAGGAATAAAATACTTATTATCTTCCCAAGTCAATGCCTCAAAGCAGCTTTGATTGGCTCAACTCTCCCTGACACAACTACTCACGTCTTAGTGGATGATGGATGCTTGAGAAAGGAGAGAAATGGACAAAAAGAGGCCTACATACCGCTGCAAAAGGCAGTGTTCTCCCACCTACCATTCTCTGTCTCCCTACCCTGCCCCCTGGAACTTTGACACAGTAAAAATGCCACAAACCAGAAAATCAATACACACATAATCCAGAAAAATTAAGAAATTAAGAAATATCAGTATGTATTCAGACCCCTTGACTTTTTCCACATTTTGTTACCGTTACAGCCTTATTCAAAAATGTATTAAATTGTATTTGTTCTTCATCAATCTACACATTCTATCCCATAATTACAAAGCAAAAACATGTTTTGATTTTTTTGCAAATTTATAAAAATAAGAAACTGAAATATCGCATTTACATAAGTAAAATCAGTACTTTGTTGAAGCACCTTTGGCAGCGATTACACCCTCAAATCTTCTTGGGTATGATGCTATAAGCTTGGCACACTTGTTTTTGGGAGTTTCTCCCATTATTTTCTGCACATCCTTTCAAGCTCTGTCAGGTTGGATGGGGAGTGTCGCAACAGAGCTATTTTCAGGTCTCTCCAGAGATGTTTGATCGGGTTCAAGTCCAGGCTTTGGCTGGACAACTCAAGGACACTTGTTTTTATTTGTATTTATTTTACCTTTATTTAACTAGGCAAGTCAGTTAAGAACAAATTCTTATTTTCAATGACGGCCTAGGAACAGTGGGTTAACTGCCTGTTCAGGGGCAGAACGACAGATTTGTACCTTGTCAGCTCGGGGATTTGAACTTTTGGTTACTAGTCCAGCTCTCTAACCACTAGGCTACCCTGCCGCCTTGTCTCCTGCTGTGTCTTGACTGTGTGCTTAAGGTCGCTTAGGGTCGTTTTCCTGTTGGAAGGTGAACCTTCGCCCCAGTCTGAGGTTCTGAGTGCTCTGTAGCAGGTTTTCATCAAGGCTCTCTCTGTACTTTGCTCTGTTAGATGTCCTGGAGGGCAGGCAGTGTGCCCCCGGTGAAGCGTGGGCTGACCACAGCACCCTTTGGAGAGCCCTGCGGTTGCGGTTGCGGGTGGTGCAATTGCAATACCAGGCGGTGATACAGCCCTAAAGGATACTCTCACGCTGTTTGTGTGAAGGAACCATTTCAGGTTGTCAGTGATGTGTACGCCAAGGACTTTTAAGCTTTTTACCCTCTCCACTGCGGCCCCTTCGATGTGGATAGGGGCGTGCTCTCTCTGCTTTTAAAATTTTTAACAACAGAAATGGTTAAAGATCACTGCCATGGCAAGCCAAGGGTGAAAAACAACAACGTTTAACGTTTAAAGTTTGACATCAAACAGATAGGACCAACATTGTTAAGGGCAATATAATAATATCCTACCCTTCATTCATATAACATCTGGCCATTTCCAGAGGTAATATCTGAGATGAATGAAAAGAGCAGCAGACCTCCTGATTCAACCAGCCCATTGCATAGGGCTAGCTCTCTCCATGCAGGCTGAGACTGAAAGCTGAATGCTGGTGAGTCTGGTCAGATGTTCATTGTCATCCTCAACACTAATCTTAATGGTTAATAACCCTCTTTCAAAAGGCTCTGGAGCCTGTTCTCTGTCTAGTACGAGAGGTGAGCTAATAACATTCCCTGAAAAGACCATGTAGACTGCTGCCATTCACCTTCCATTGAGATGAACAGGCTTCTAGTACAGTAGGCTGTGTTAGCGCTGTACTGTAATAATGTATATAATGTAATCCATTTAAAAGGGGGGGGATGGTGATGTCTTAACAAAATGTCAGCTTCAATGTAGTATAGTACCTTGTACTTGTACTGTTGTGCATAATAATGACATCTATGATCCTGTGCAAGGAGGGGAATGGTATGTTGGTTTCTCAACAAAGTATCCATAAAGATTTTAATCTCTCAAAGAAACATAGCACACATGAGCACTCCACTCCATGATGGCTGATTATTGCAAGAAATGGAAAATCTCATTATTGTACATCTGGTAAACATGCTGCAAGTGGTTATTTAATCTTTTTCGCCACAATGTTCTTGCTGATTACCTTCACATCATTTCAGAGTGTGGTCATTTGTAGCTCAGTCTGATAGAGCACTTGTAACGCCAAGGTAGTGGGATCAATTCCACAAAACACCCATAGGTAAAATGACTGTGCTTTGTATATGATTATATATTATTAGATTGGGCTCAGGTCTCCTGCTGGGTCAGTAAAACACACAAGGTTTACAAATGTTTCCAACCCTGTTTAACCAGTGAACAGTAAAAAGGTCTGCCAAGAAATTCAATTTAGATAGAATGTTAAATGGTGATGAGTCAGATGAGCCGTAACCATTAATGATGGCTGAGTTGTTTCACTGTTAGCTCAACATTGCTGCAGTAAGGATATGGAAATAGGCTCTGTTTCTCTATTCAACATTTCTCTGCCCACCACTTAGCCTGTGTCACATTCTGACCTTTGTTACTTTGTTTTGTCTTTGTTTTAGTATGGTCGGGGCGTGAGTTTGGGCGTGAGTTTGTTATTCTAGGTTGGTTTTTGAGTTTGGCCTGGTATGGTTCTCAATCAGAGGCAGGTGTCGTTGTATTTCGTAGGTGTTTAGTTTCTGTTTTGTGTGTCATCACTAGACAGCTGTTTCGTTTGTTCGTTCTTCCTAGTTGTTATTTTGTTTAGTGTTCAGTTTTGATTAAATTAAAATCATGAACATTTACCACGCTGCGCCTTGGTCCTCACCTTCTTCCACCGACGACAGCCGTTACACCCTGCTACAGTCCTTTGCCTCTTTACAGAGCAGAGCGGTAGCTTAATAAAGCAAAGCTTAAATCATTAATTGTTTGAAGACAAGACAATTAATACCAATTCAATCATATTGCAGAGCACTATCATCAAATCTGATTGCAATACCTGATGTCATTAATGTCATCTGTGGCAATGTGCCGGCAATTGCAAATGCCAGTTCAGAATGCTGACACCAAGGTTACATTGCAACCCGAGAATGACTTCAGCACCACTATAAGCATGGTGTTGCTTTGCTATCAGTCGTGTCATTGTGACGTTCTACCTGCTACACAGAGCGTGTTGCCTTGCTATCAGTCATGCAGTGGCGATTTTAGCATGTAGAACTTGGTGGTGCAAACCCCAAAAAAATGTGGGATGCATGACAGCAAAGCCACTACACAACACAACACTAAACAATTTAACTATAACGGTGACAAACGTTGCCCACAAACTGTTAGGGCCTTTCTGGGGAGATACATGGATAACGTCTCCTCAGCAAGGCACCTCAAAGACTCCCTTGGGTTTTGGAATGGGAGGAGAGGCTTCCAGGCCCTCCTCAGGTAGGACCCAAAGGGACATGGTGGCTACCTCCATCCTCCTGCTATGTTCTCCCTGGGGGCTGACAGGGGGACGTTGTTTTATGCACGTCAGCCTCCATTTTGCAGGCGCTGTATGGCCTATGGCCACATCTTCGCCTCGTGCAGCGCAAGAAAATGCAGATTTTGTGGATCTGGGGAGCACGAGGCGAAGGATTGTGACGAGCCTAAGGCGTGCCACGGGTGTGGCTCGTTAGCACACCTGTGGCGGGGGTGTCCGGCTCATACGCGTCATACGCGTCTGTGGCTGGGGGGGGAGCAGGAGCGGGGGGTGGGGGAAGAAGAGGAGGGGAAGGAAGAATGCCTCATGACCAGAGTACAGGTCCAGAGGGGAGGGTCGCAAGAAAGGAGGAGGAGCAAGAAGTGGCGGATGGAAGAGAGAAGGAAACGGAAGGCACGGGAGTGGGAGAACCAGGAAAAGCGGCGGAAGAAGGCAAGCGAGTGGAGGAGCATGAGAGAGAAGAAAGCGAGGGAGGAGTGGTGGAGAAGGAGACGGTGGAAGAGCAAGTGGAGTGGGGGGAAAGTGCCCTGGTGGAAGAGATGAGGGGTATGGTGGAGGAGCTGGCGGGGGGGGAGGGTGGTATCTCTCCACTGCCGCCATCACCAAAGAAGAGAATGAAGAGGAGGGTGCGATTGGCCGACAGTGAGAGGGAGGGGATGGCCAAGAGAGTGATGGGGGTGGGAGAAACCTCTGGGTTGCTGCTGGTTTCCCCAGGCCCTCAACTTCTGTTGGGTGGGGACACACCTAACAAGACTCAGGACTGGGTGCAGGAGGAGGTGGGGAGTTTTTTGTTTGTGCTGGGGAGGGGGAGGAGTGTGGGGGTAGACCCAGGGTGCAGGACTAAGACTTGGTTGGAGTGGGGTTCACGTCCCGAGCCGGAGCCGCCACCGTGGACAGACGCCCTCCCGGACCCTCCCCTATGGGTTTAGGTGTGCGGCCGGGAGTCCGCAACTTGGGGGGGTAGGGGTTCTGTCACGCCCTGGTCTTAGTATTTTGTGTTTTCTTTATTTATTTGGTCAGGCCAGGGTGTGACATGGGTTTATTTTGTGGTATGTTTATGTATTGGGATTTTTCGTAGGTTTTGGGTATTTAGGCTTAGTGGGGTTTTCTAGCATAGTCTATGGCTGTCTGAATTGGTTCTCAATTAGAGGCAGGTGATTATCGTTGTCTCTGATTGGGAACCATATTTAGGCAGCCATATTCTTTGAGTATTTCGTGGGTGATTGTTCCTGTCTCTGTGTTTGTTGTCACCAGATAGGCTGTATAGGTTTTCACGTTCCGTTTGTTGTTTTTGTATTGTTCGTGTTTTCTTCATCATTAAACATGTTTCAAGAATACCACGCTGCATTTTGGTCCGACACTACTTCACCCGAAGAAAACCGTAACAGAAACAGTTAATTCAGCCTCAGAATTCAGAACATGGGCAGCTGATAGTGTTCTCCCTGTACACCAAGTCAGAACCGTAGGATAAATAAAGGGGCATATAAGAAGACAATGAAAGCTCTTACAATATTCAATGATTACATTTCTCAAAAACAGGTTATAGGCTACTTGTGCACTATCAAGTCAGAACATTAGGCAAAATTAAGAGGTAAAAATAGACCAAATGATTAGGGTGAGGCACAAGGGCCACTAACAGCTTACTACACAACATACTCTTAGTATTACTTTATTAGCTCCAGTATACAGTACATACTGTATCTCCCTGGCAAATGACATAAATTATGCAGCAGCATACCAGACATTTTTGGACTCACCTTGTTGCGCTCACTTGAACAGGAAGGTGGCACGGCGATCCTTCGTGGGCAAATTTTGTCATCAGACTTTGTCATCAAAGTCTGCCATTCTCTGGATTGATGGTGCTTTCAAGACAACTGGGAACTCAACAACAAAAGGTTGAATCATGATGACATCAGTGATCTTCAGGTCGAAGCTCTAGAAAGAGGCCCGAGTTCCGGATTTAAAATTCCAAGTTGGATGAAATTTCAAAATTATTTTTTCCCATCATAGCTCATTTTTTCCAGTTCCCAGTTATCTTGAAATCACTAAAGTCAGATTTTGCAGTTCCGAACAGTTGTTTTGAGCGCGGCACAAATCATGCTTCATTGACAGCATGGCCAATGTTGAGTGTTTATCATTTTAAACTAGGAAAAGAAACCCTTAATCTTAGACTTGGCACCACACAGCCACTCCACTGAATAGCAGGCTAATGATTGCTTTGCAATGCTTGCAGTTAGCCACTGATTCCTTCCAAACCACTCATTGTTGAATTAGCCATTTCAACCTTGTTTTGTAATGTTTATGTCCAGTGGCCGATGAGCACCAATACGTTTTTAGTATATCTTTCAGTATACATACTGTATACTACCGTTCAAGAGTTTGGGGTCACTTAGAAATGTCCTTGATTTCAGGCCTCCCGGGTGGCGCAGTGGTTAAGGGCGCTGTACTGCTGTGCCATCAGAGTCCCTGGGTTCGCGCCCAGGCTCTGTCGTAACCGGCACAGCTGAAAACTGTTGTCCTGATTAAAGAAGCAATGAAACTGGCCTTTTTTAGACTAGTTGAGTATCTGGAGCATTTGTGGGTTCGATTACAGGCTCAAAATGGCCAGAAACAAAGCACTTTCTTCTGAAACTCGTCAGTCTATTCTTGTTCTGAGAAATGAAGGCTATTCCATGCGAAAAATGCCAAGAAACTGAAGATTTCATACAATGCTGTGTACTACTCCCTTCACAGAACAGCGCAAACTGTCTCTAACCAGAATAGAAAGAGGAGTGGGAGGCCCCAGTGCACAACTGAGCAAGAGAACAAGTACATTAGAGTGTCTAGTTTGAGAAGAAGACGCCTTTCAAATCCTCAACTGTAAACCCTCCCCCTGACTGAAATTGAAAAAGCATGACCCTTTTCCATTTTCCTTCAGGTAATCATTCTATAAATATCAATCCATCCCTTACACAAGTTGCTTTTGTTTACAATGTGAACCAAGCTAGTCAATGTAGTTAGCTAGCTGGTAGTAGTAACTTTTTGACTTAATAAATCTTACTAAAATAACCAGTGGTGTCTAGTGGAGGCCATGTGCAACCAAAATCAACTTTATTTATCACTATTTAAATTCACAATATAGAATGAACACGCGCGTCAGCCATCGAGAATTGAACCTCTGCGAATCTTGGGCTTGGAAGCTGACATTAGACATGATGCAAAGCGAGTGCAACACGGGCAGTGAAGCCGCTTTCATTGATTTCAAAAGAAGAATTTCCTCATCAGCTGATGGCTGATGGCAATGCTGGACGCCCAATGGCTATATTGTCGCAAGGCCGTTAGACGGACTGTCTGCCTGTATGCTGGAATGAGGAGAGAGAGGAAATTACTTTCTGGGTTCAACTTTTTTCACATTAGACTTACTCTCTGCAAGAGGTGAGATTTTGCATTAAAGATGACTGGGAGGTGGGCAGAGTTAACCACAGAGAACACACACAGAAATAGCCTGACATTCTGTGGCAAACAATATGTTTCAGCACTCCTCAAATGTAGGCTACATATTTAATATAACCACAAATCTGTAGTTGTCAATTACTGTTTTATAGATGGAGTGGTTGATTCTGATGTTTGAGGCTTCTGACGATAATACAGTGTTGATCTCTATGATTGGCTACAAACACAAGCTTTGACTTCCTTCAGATATTACCAATTAGAGGTAGAGTATAGGTACCAGCCCACTGCTCTCTAGTGCAATATGGCATTCTCATCTCAGCTATACACATACACACAGAGCCCTGTCAGCGTGAGCAACAACAGGTATCCAAAGACCACCATGGTCACATAGTTCAAAGGACAGCTTAGGTTTACAGGGTCAGAAGGACAGATGGGCCACAACATAAAATCAAAACCCTCAAGACCTCCTCTAAATTACTCATCAAAATGGTCTACAGCCAGCTCAGGTGAAGTGCTACCTTGCTATCTTCCAAATGTAATTTAAAGTGAGGCATGCTTCTTCATCACCAGAGGCCATGAGAGGAGCTCCACTGTCCTTCCCATGTCTCTTCACACATTGGTCAGGGCACTGAGCAGACTGCTCATCTCTGTCTGGCCCAATTGACTGATGGATTACCAGCCTCTGCATCAGCCAAGCTATTAAGTGGTCTGCTGGAGCGAAATGGCTTTACTGTTTCCCAGGGTGCTGCCATTGGCTCAGAGATTCCTGCTTGCTATTGTCTCCGACCGCTGTGACTAAGTACATTTCTTGCTAGACAAGCAAAAACACTTTATTTAAATAAACAACAAATTTAACCAATCACATCATTGACATGGGCTGTTGTTTTAACTGGTTATTAGCACCGCTGTGGTCATAGAAAGTGACCCAAAGCAAATTAATTTCCCTCAGGCAGTCAAAGTAAAGAACATTTTCTAAATTGATGTCTTTGGGGTAACAAAACAACATCAATGTAAACACATTCTATTATACTGTGATTTGTACTGCCTCGGCTTTCTACCACATTTCTCTATGATTATGGTGGTTCTCTATGGTGTTCTGCAAAGCTTGGTGACACATGCAAAGGTTCAATCGTGACATTCAAAAAAGGTAATGTGCAACAAACTGCATTCAAGTGAATGTTTGGTACACACAGTACTAAGAAAAAGTCAAATTAAGCATGATTGGCATGCTGCTAAGGATATGTCAGATTTTACTTTAAGACTACATAAAAAAGGGGGGAAAGATTGACTCAATCTGCACCACAGACCTGACTGTTTCCACATTATTACTGGTCACATCTGTATTCTCAAACGAATCCTCACTTTTATTCATGAGACAAACGGGTTGGATGGCCTGGGCCTCTTCTGGGTCTCTGTAATTTAAGTGTGCCTGTCTTGGTTGGGAAAACATCAAGCTGATTCCCACTCCTCAAACCCACTGACAGTAACATTTCCCACAAGGCCGTCTGAAGACACCGGGGACATTTAGTAGCAAAGCAGCAGAAGTCGACAAGGCTGAGGAGAAAATAACCACAAAGACGAGACACTGTCTTCATGTTGCATAGCAACTGAACTGACTTCAAGTGGTGAATCCATTGAAATATGTTCTCAGTCTCATTTAATTGATATAGGTACATCTGCTGCCAGGTGTTTAGAAGAAAAAGTGAATTGTTTCAAAAGATCATCAGATGTAATGAACAGATATCTACAGTATCTATAGCTAAAAAGTAATATACTGTACAGCATGGCCAATACAAGTATTATGCTCGGAAGCAGAGAAAACACTATGCAAAGCCACGTGGTTTAAAGGTATGTCTAGATTCTTGCTTCCCTGCAAGATCAATTACACGTCACTTCTTCAGCTGACACACACAATTACAATTTATGGATAAAACAGAAGGCTCAACATTGAAAAGGAGGTTAAACTGATTCAAAACATTCAGGTGTGTCGGTCACGTATTTCCTTTCCACTCCATTGTAGTCATTGGGGCCTAGCAAAAAGGACTTCTGTCTCCTCTCCATTGTAGTGAGTGGGGCCTAGCAGAAAGGACTTATGTCTCCTCTCCATTGTAGTGGGTGGGGCCTAGCAGAAAGGACTTCTGTCTGGGAGCCTTATCTTGCTGTGGAGCATGAACGGCTGTGCAGCATTTGCTGCGGTCTCTTTTGGCAGGATGATGGAGGGAAAGCCTGCCTCCCCAGATTAAAAGTCCCCATTCTGAGAACAGCTCAGCAGACCTGCTGTTTTCTGCCGGCGCTGGAGAAACTGCTCCTAAAGCCATTTTCAACCTCCAATGGAGAGGAGCTGGTTTAACTGACTGTGGGAGAGAGCATGGACCGGAGAGTGAGGAGGGGGCAGAGACTGGTGGGTGAGGATGGATGGGGACAAACTCGGGGATGAGGAATGGGGCATATACTGGTGCAAGGAGAATGGAGATGGGTACAGGGGGAAGGGAGAAATGGGAAATATACTGGGGAAGGAGGACAGAGACAGAGGGAAGGTTGGGGGAGAGATTCTGGTGGAAAGGTGGAGGGGAACAAAGACACTGTGACAGACCATTTACTCCCAGAAATGTCACCTTCCTGGAACGCAGGGGAAAAGTCTTGTCATGTGGAATGTTTGACTGCGATAGCACATCCAGGGAGAGATTGGCTCCAGGACTGCTAATCGAGTTCTTTCATAAAACTCTTTTCAAAATTCTTTCCTTCACAAACAATATAATCTGCCTCCACACTTCCAATGCACAAAACATACACAAAGATATGTCCTACACAAATAATAGGATTTATTTTTGTGATACAGTTAATTTAATTATATTTCAGTGAAGTGAAAAGTTGACCTTATTTATGTGATAAGAGTAAGATCCTCAAAGCAAACCTCTAGGGCTGTAACACCTCATAAACAAACAAAAGTAGACTAGAAAAACTAGATGAGCTAAAATGTAATGTATAGTTCAGTCAATACAAAAACCACCTCTGAAATTGAAAGTGTCATTCTATTGGCCTATACTGAACAGATTCTCATAAACCTGCATAGATTTGTTTTACTTGAGCCTATCCCTCCATCTACGGCACCTCCTCTGTAACTCTGGTGTGCTTCTACACAGATGATCAATAATGAGATGTAATTGTCAGGCATTGGGATAAACATTCCTTTCTGTGCCCTGCCATACAGCCAGGCATGGGGCTGGACGCTGTGCGGGCAGATCAGACCACCTGCCCCATCGACCCTGCCATCCTATTTATACCCAGGACAATAAATGACTGCTGGCCAGCCAGCAACCAGCAGGCCCTGAGGGAATGAGAGCTGTGGAGGTCCCTTGCTGGAGGAAAGACGGAGCTAATGAATACTCTGATGACCTTACGCCTTATTTTCCCTGCCAGGTATCCCAGAGACAACTAATCACAGTGCCCTGCCAGGATATCCCAGAGGAGACTAATCACAGTGCCCTTCCCCTCTCTCTGATTCCCATGGCCAGATTACCGATTGGGCACGCAGATAGCATATGATATCAAAATGTGTAGAATAGCAGGAGATTAGCTTTAAAACTGCAACTTTTTCTCTCTGTACCATGGAAAAATGTATTGAAATTAAGGGAGTTAGCGGTTTTGAGTTTTGGGGGGGGAACAAACACATGCTATAACAGCCACAAACAGTTAGGATTCTAAACTTGGTCACAGCAGAAATGACAAACAGAAAATAGATTTCTGGGTTGACATTTTTCTTAGATGGTGTAATATCCAGGGAGATACGTATGTAACCTTCTCATTTCATTTTTGTAAGTGAGCAGTCTCTAGGTAGGCATTTGACATGCATAACAGGCATATTCTCTCTCAATGTTAGACAATGGAATCCAGGCCTAGAGATGTAGAGCCTCATACAAAACCTTTGATTTGGCATGTCTTGACATACTGTCAGAGTACCAGACATCTAAAAGTGGAAGAGCAGAATATACCATAGAGAAACTAAACTATGACACTTGCCAAACCACCTTTACTACTTCCTTTGAAACTGACAAACATTTCACTCCATCCAGAAGCCTATTATACATGTGGCTATGAATGTAACTAGCTTTGTGCTTTATTGGCCTCTGTCTGAAGAGTGCCTGTCAAAGCTTAAGTGGTTGAGAAATCAAAAACCTTGTTAAAAAAAACGAACTACTCTGAGTTAGCTGAGCTTAAATTCCCTGGCTGAGGGAATGGAGAGAGTTACTTAACATGTCAACTTCAGAGTGAGAGGGAGAGTTTGTGTCTGGAGCTGCCTTTAGTCAGCCTTTTTAATGAATAGCCATCCCTTTTCTTCCCTTTGAAAACAGAAATGGCTGGAAGGGGAGCCAAACAGTTATCGAGTGGAGGTGGACTAGACAATGTTAGCCTGTGTAAACATGAGACTCACTGTGGGGCAGCATTCACCATTTGGTTTCTGTCACCTCTGGGTAGTTGTGGCACTTTTTACATAGTGTCAGGCCGTCGGGGGGGGGGGGGGGGGGCAATAAGAAGCTCTAATTGAAACAGACCAAGAAGGATCTGGCCCAGAGGTGCCATGTTATTAACTGATCTCTGGACAGATATATTGAACTTTAGATGGAGAAAAGCTGATAGTAGATAAGACATTATCCCCCAAAGCAGCCTAGCTGCCTTTTTGGATTCATTTCTTAAAATACCATCGTTGTACCTTCAAGGCTAAATCACATTGGAGCTAAACTCAGTTCCTAAAAAAATTCAAGAAACATGCAGAGTTATTTCAAGAGGATTCAAATATAAAGTGCAGTGCAAATTCAATAAAATAAGATTGGCGAGAGAGAGGGACAGAGACAGACAGACAGACATCATTAAATACATAATTTAATATATCATTAAAGCAGAACGTAATATTTGGTACAGAAACCTTTGTTTTCAATTACAGAGATCATACGTTTCCTGTAGTTCTTGACTAGGTTTGCACACACTGCAGCAGGGATTTTGGCCCACGCCTCCATATAGACCTTTTCCAGATCCTTCAGGTTTCGGGGCTATCGCTGGGCAATACGGACTTTCAGCTCCCTCCAAAGATTTTCTATTGGGTTCAGGTCTGGAGACTGGCTAGGCCACTCCAGGACCTTGAGATGCTTCTTACGGAGCCACTCCTTAGTTGCCCTGGCTGTGTGTTTCGGGTCGTTGTCATGCTGGAAGACCCAGCCACGACCCATCTTCAATGCTCTTACTAAGGGAAGGAGGTTGTTGGAGGAGATACATGGCCCATCCATCCTCCCCTCAATACGGTGCAGTCGTCCTGTCCCCTTTGCAGAGAAGCATCCCCAAAGAATGATGTTTCCACCTCCATGCTTCACGGTTGGGATGGTGTTCTTGGGGTTGTACTCGTCCTTCTTCTTCCTCCAAACACAGCGAGGGGAGTTTAGTGTACCTATGATAAAAAAATATTTTTGTCTCATCAGACCACATGACCTTCCCCCATTCCTCCTCTGGATCATCCAGATGGTCATTGGCAAACTTCAGACGGGCCTGGACATGTGCTGGCTTGAGCAGGGGGACCTTGCGTGCGCTGCAGGATTTTAATCCATGACGGTGTAGTGTGTTACTAATGGTTTTCTTTGAGACTGTGGTCCCAGCTCTCTTCAGGTCATTGACCAGGTCCTGCCGTGTAGTTCTGGGCTGATCCCTCACCTTCCTCATGATCATTGATGCCCCACGAGGTGAGATCTTGCATGGAGCCCCAGACCAAGGGTGATTGACCGTCATCTTGAACTGCTTCCATTTTCTAATAATTGCGCCAACAGTTATTGCCTTCTCACCAAGCTGCTTGCCTATTGTCCTGTAGCCCATTCCAGCCTTGTGCACGTCTACAATTTTATCCCTGATGTCCTTACACAGCTCTCTGGTCTTGGCCATAGTGGAGAGGTTGGAGTCTGTTTGATTGAGTGTGTGGACAGGTGTCTTTTATACAGGTAATGAGTTCAAACAGGTGCAGTTAATACAGGTAATGAGTGGAGAACAGGAAGGCTTCTTAAAGAAAAACTAACAGGTCTGTGAGAGCCGGAATTCTTACTGGTTGGTAGGTGATCAAATACTTATGTCATGCAATAAAATGCTAATTAATTACTTAAAAATCATACAATGTGATTTTCTGGATTTTTGTTTTAGATTCCGTCTCTCACAGTTGAAGTGTACCTGTGATAAAAATAATTATAGACCTCTACATGCTTTGTAAGTAGGAAAACCTGCAAAATCGGCAGTGTATTAAATACTTGTTCTCCCCACTGTAAACACGTAAAAAATATAAATTATTTACACTCAACTTATTTCATCAACAAAAAATAATTTCCCCTACTCCACAAAACATACTGCTCCTTCATAAATCCACTTCTCCTCAAACAATGGGAGATCTTTTACAGCCGAGAATAACTCAAAATCCACTTTTATTCTCGCTTTTTCTAATCCTTTAAAAACACATATTACATCCTTACCGTATCCCTTTTTCCTACTCAGAAAATGTACATGTTAGCAATGCACTGACTCTGCCGTAGTACGTCTGGACACCTTCATTGTACTCTGTCATGACGTTGGCCTGTGGGTAAGGTTTATGACTCCGCATAAATACCTTTCTCCTTTTCCTCTCTTGACTCTACTGAAGGACTCTTGAAAAGCCTTTCTAGGTCTTTAAGAGTTTATTTGGAAGATAACAGCTCTATAAACATTCTTTCGTGGTGCCCTAACTTTTTTGTTAATTATCTACCTGATTAGCTTAATCAGGTAATATTAATTACAGAGAAAGGATTTTTATAGAATAGCATGTCATATCACTTAATCCGGCATAGCCAAAGACATGACAACTCCAAACCCTAAGAAGGCCTCTGTAAAACGGAGGTACTCCATCCCTAGAAATCTGGCTACTATCAACCAAAAATAAAGCCTTCTTTAAATCTAATCCCCCTACATTCTGTAATACCAGACCTGCCACCCCTCTCCACAAAGCAACCTTTGATTAAAATTAAACTGTCCCCCCTCCTCTTTTGACAAATACAAAACACTTGATATTATCCCCCCAAAAATCTACAAGAATTGCCTGTACCTTGGCCAGAAGGCTCTAAAAATAACAACCGATGCCACAGTGCAGAGTATGACTGTATGACATTTGAGATAACAACCACAGCCATCTCCTCATCTTCACTTCCACCATTTCAACCACCCCATTCCAATTTTTTTCCATTGTCCCCTCATCCCCTAGGTACACTCCAAGATACTTGAAACCTCCCTTACACCATTCCAACTCTCCTGGTAAAGCCATGATCCCTCCAAACCATTTCCCAATCTGTAAAGCATAACTCCTTTCCCAATCATTTCCAGAGGATATTCCCTAAAACCGATCAACCATGAGACTCAAACTATCCACCTCCGCTTGATTTTTCACCAAAGACTACATCATCAGCATAGGCTGAGAGATGAATCAGAGGAATATTCTCTGAAAAGTACGCCCCTTCAGTGCAACTTCTAATGCTATTTAGTAGTGGCTCTATAGCGATGGCGTACAACATTCCGGACAATGAACACCCCTGCCTATTTCCTCTACACACTTTAAAATGAGCACTCAAGCCACCGTTAACTTTCAATACACTTTCAATGTCACCATATATCACCCTGCTCATGGCAATAAAACCAGAGCTGGAACCAAAATCCTCAAAAGTGCACCATAGGTATTGGTGTTCAACTTGGTCAAATGCCTTTTCCTGATCAATTGAAATTAGACCAGCATCCAACCCAATAGCCCTAGAGACATCCCAAAAATCTGGAATCAGTTGGACTGGACCGTATGATTTTCCCCATCACCTCCCTCAGCCTGTTGGACAAAGCCTTGGACAGGATTTATAATCAGTGCACATTAAGGCCACCGGCCTCCAGTTCTTTACCTTCCCAGGGTCACCTCTAGTTCAACCTGAGCTTCTGCAGCCACCTGTGGGAACCCATCAAGGAACTGCTGTGTCGCTGTTTTATCCTTTTTGTACTCACACTTGTAGAGCTCAGCATAGAACTCTACTGCCCTCTTTCTAATTTCACTTGGGCTAGTGAACTCTTGTTTAACAGCTGATTTGAGGCAATGAAGAATTATTCTTTGTCCATTATTTTTCTCTAAACCGAAGAAAAATTTGGATGAGGCATCCATTTCAGAGATTCCCTGAAACTTCCTTCTCACCAATGCCCCCTGTGCTCTGATACCCAACAGGTCTGCCAATGCAGCTTTTTTCCCTCTTGGTGCCTTAGTATGTCCTTGATCTCCTGTGGTCTCAACTAACTTCAGGAGTTCCACTATTTCAGACTCTATGGTGTTCATTGATCTGGTGATATCTATGCTGACATTCATTGTGTATTACATAATTGTTGAATCTGGATTTTCCCTGTATTCCACCACTGTTGAAGGGATACAAAACTGGCCTTTTCAGACCTCCACCTCTCCCAGAAAAAACTACAACATTTCCTGTAGTGAGCATCCCTCAATAAACGCCAGTATGCACTTTTGGGGTTTACAGCGTTAATGTACACCACCTCTGTTATTAAACAATGATCAGATAATCCTAATGGTGTTATCACACTTGATTTACATACCTGGAGATAGATTTTATTGTTTTGAGTACCAATCTAACCTGGCCAGAGAGTTGGTGTCCTCGCTCACATTGGCCCATGTGTATTGTCTTTTGACTACACCAAATATCACATAGTTCATGTGTTACAATAAGGCATTTTTTTAAAGTCATTGAGGCTATATGAGGTTCTTTGTGAAATCAATGACTCTGCAGTTGAAATCCCCAGCAGTAAATAAATACTACTCAGTATTATATTTCTCAATGTTAATTGATAGTCACTAAAAAACATACCCTCTCAACTGCCACTACTGGGGCATATGCATTTATCAGATACATAGTGACGTTTTTATTTCTCCCTCTAACTTTTAATAACCTGCCCTCAATTACCTCTTCAACCTCATATGACAGGCAAAAAACCTTTTGAGAACAGGTGTCGCCCTGGCCATAGAGAGGCTTTTATTCTCTATTTTGTTTAGGCCAGGGTGTGACTAGGGTGGGCATTCTAGTTTTTTATTTCTATGTTTTCTATTTCTTTGTTTTTGGCCGAGTGTGGTTCCCAATCAGAGGCAGCTGTCTATCGTTGTCTCTGATTGGGAATCATACTTAGGTAGCCTTTTCCCACCCTGTGTTTTGTGGGAAGTTGTTTTCTGTATAGTTGATTTGCCTTACAGAACTGTTCGTTTTAAATTAAATTATCATGAACACTTACCACGCTGCACTTTGGTCCGATCCTCATTCTGACAAGAGACGTTACAACAGGATGGACACACCCCCACTTTTTGAGTTTTTATGACTGCACACCACTGCCCTCCCCCGCCACTCCTGTTGCCACAGAACTTAATTTTCTATATTCTTCTTTGTCCATTATCCAGCTAGCTGCAATCTGAGTTGCTACTCCTGGCTAACGTCTCTGTCCCGAAGCAAGCAACAATTAGCCGGGAGCTAGCCCATGCTAGGCCCATCTCCTGGCTAGCTGAAGAGGTCCATCAGCCACTCCTTGGGCTACAATACCTATTTTGCCAATTAGTCTGGACCCCTTTCACTACACAAAGCCCTGCTAATCCATCACGACTGGACTACCGCCATAATCTGCCCGAGGGTTCTTTTTGCAACAGGTCCCTCCATCGCGACATCCCCTGAATAACCATCTGCTAGCCTGCTAGCTGCAGCCAGCTAGCTGTCTAGAGCATATCGCACTGTTAGCTGAATAGGTCCATCGGACAATTTCTTGGGCCACTATACCCATTTTGCCAATTGGACTGGGCCCCTTTACTACACGGAACCTTACTAATCCATCACAGCTGGTCTGTACGAGGAGGCTCCACATGAGAAGGCTACAACAGACTTCTTCCATCGCGACGTACCTCTAAGGCCCTTCTGCTAGCTTGCTAGCCCTGGCCCGCCAGCTGTCTGAATCGCCGGATCTCCAACCAGCTTAACTACTCCCTGGACCCCTATCATCACTCGGCTACGCATGCCTCTCCCTAATGTCAATATGCCTTGTCCAATGCTGTTCTGGCTAGTGATTATTGTCTTATTTCACTGTAGAGCCTCTAGCCCTGCTCAATATGCCTTAGCTAACCCTTCAGTTCCACTTCCCACACATGCGGTGACATAGTCACTCTATGCCTAGGTTCACCTCCACTGTATTCACATCCTACCATACCTTTGTCTGTACATTGTGCCTTGAATCCATTCCATCGCGCCCAGAAACCTGCTCCTTTTACTCTCTGTTCCGAACGTACTAGACGACCAGTCCTTGCAGCCTTTAGCCGTACTCTTATCCTACTCCTCCTCTGGTGATATAGAGGTTAATCCAGGCCCAGCAGTGCCTAACTCTACTCCCATTCCTCAGGCGCTCTCATTTGTTGACTTCTGTAAACGTAATAGCCTTGGTTTCATGCATGTTAACATTAGAAGCCTCCTCCCCAAGTTTGTTTTATTCACTGCCTTAGCACACTCTGCCAACCCGGATGTACTAGCCGTGTCTGAATCCTGGCTTAGGAAAACCACCAAAAACTTCCATCCCTGACTATAACATTTTCCGACAAGATAGAACTGCCAAAGGGGGCGGAGTGGCAATCTACTGCAGAGAGAGCCTGCAGAGTTCTGTCATATTATCCAGGTCTGTGCCCAAACAATTCGAGCTTCTACTTCTAAAAATCCACCTTTCCAGTCTCTCACCGTTGCCGCTTGCTATAGACCACCCTCTGCCCCCAGCTGTGCCCTGGACACCATATGTGAATTGATTGCCCTCCATCTATCTTCTGAGCTCGTGCTGCTAGGTGACCTAAATTGTGACATGCTAAACACCCCGGCCATGTCAAACGCTCCCTAAAACACTTCAGCGAGCAGGACTTTCAAATCGATCTGGCCCGGGTATCTTGGAAGGATATTGACCTCATCCCGTCAGTAGAGGATGCCTGGTTATTGTTTAAAAGTGCCTTCCTCACCATCTTAAATAAGCATGCCCCATTCCAAAAAAAATTTAACCAGGAACAGATACAGCCCTTGGTTCACTCCAGACCTGACTGCCCTTGACCAGCACAAAAACATCCTGTGGCGTTCTGCATTAGCATCAAATAGCTCCCATGATATGCAACTTTTCATGGAAGTTAGGAACTAATATACACAAGCAGTTAGGAAAGCTAAGGCTAACCTTTTCAAACAGAAATTTGCATCCTGTAGCACAAACTCTGGGACACTGTAAAGTCCATGGAGAATAAGAGCACCTCCTCCCAGCTATCCACTGCACTGAGGCAAGGAAACACTGTCACCACCAATAAATCTACGATAACTGAGAATTTTCAATAAGCATTTTTCTACGGCTGGCCATGCTTTCCACCCGGCTACCCCTACCCTGGTCAACTGCCCTGCATATCTCCCTCACTAATTTCAAGCACCAGCTGTCAGAGCAGCTCACAGATCATTGCACCTGTACATAGCCCATCTGTAAATAGCCCATCCAACTACCTCTACCCCATACTGTATTTATTTATTTATTTATTTTGCTCCTTTGCACCCCAGTATCTCTACTTGCACATTCATCTTCTGCACATCTATCACTCCAGGGTTCAATTGCTTTATCGTAATTACCTCACCACTATGGCCTATTTTATTGCCTCCCTTATCTTACCCCATTTGCACACACTGTATATATACTTTTTTTCTACTGTATTATTGACTGTATGTTTGTTTACTCCATGTGTAACTCTGTGTTGTTGTATGTGTCGAACAGCTTTGCTTTATCTTGGCCAGTTCGCAGTTGTAAATGAGAACTTGTTCTCAACTAGCCTACCTGGTTAAAAAAAGATTAAATAAATATATATGTATTACTATGCGTTTCTTGTAGAAAACTTATGTCACATCCCTTTCCCTTTATTAACTCATACACTACTGCTCTTTTTTTGTCTCTTTCCCCATTTGCATTTAAATAAGAAATCTTAAAACTGCTCATGGCTGCAACAAAAATACAGAGTAAGAAACAGAAAACACATCTCTTTATAGAGTTAAGGCTGCGACTGAACTCTTTCATTTCCTTTAGAATTTACCTCACTTGTCACTCTCGTGACCACTTTCTTTAGTCTAGCAATTTCTGGGCTTGTCAAATCTCCCCCTGTTATTTTTAACATCAGAAACTTTGCTGATTCAATAAACAATTCACTTTCAGGATAAAACATCTATTACATTATAATCCTGCATATATTTCTTCCCTTTTGACCTTTACAATCCCAACCTCCCTTCCACACCATTTCTCTCGCTATTTTGTTGTGACGCATCAGATGCCTTACTATCGCTATCATCCCCAGAAGAAAATTCCATCATCTCTACAACATGTTTATTCTCAACTGATTTATCAATCTCTACCTTCCTCTTAGAATTAGAACCTTCACCACCCCTTAAACTCTTCCTCTTACTCCTCTGTACAGCTGCTTCATTTTCCATTGTTTCACTCTCCTCTTGAACTCCTAAACTCCTAACTCCATAATCAAACCCATCAATCTTGAAACTAAATGCTAAATTCAGTTTGTCAGTATCCTTCTTTAAAATCTTGTGCACTTGTCTCCTATGAGATACGACTTGTTTCAGCAAAGGAGATTTGCATTCAAAAATAACCTTCTTTATTGTAGATACAAGTTGTCCCTGACGAGATAACTCTCACTCCAACAGTTTGTCTCTAACAAATGGAGGCACATTAGGAAGTATAACTTTCTTCGCCGGATTCACAAAAGGGAATACCGATGTCTGTGTCTCCCGCAACACAACACCACTCTCAACTATCATATTCACCGTTGAATGCGAAACGAGGAAGAACTCAGTTTTGTTTATTTGAAAAGTTTGTTGTTTGAAAGTGTATTGGAAAGTTATTGGTAGCTATCTAGCTTCTTAGTTTGGATCCCGCAACGTAGTTGGTATCAGTTGCTGGGACTGCTTGTCTCTTTCCAGTGATCCTGCCGACCAAGGACTGGTCTGAGGAGCTATTTGGCATTGCAGCTAGCCTAGCTGCTAGCTAGCTGCATATCAAGCTAGCAAGGTTTTCTTGAACGCAGCCCGCGACGCGGTTAGCCATTGTGGCTGGGACCACTTATTGTCCCGGGTTTGTGGTTGTCTAGATCCCTGTTGTTAGTTGTTTTCAATTTTCCCCGTTACCTGCCCAGTCTGGAACTGCGGGAAGTAACAGCGTAACCTACGTTGCTAGCTACCAAGACCAAAGCCGACAGGAGTACCGTTGAGCACAGTGGTGTCTCTCTATCACACGTGAGGGATCTTTTAAACTAACAAAAAGAGACCTACAAGCAGTTGTTACAACAACAAGAAAATAGCTTCAAGTGTTTTGTCCAAATACTCGTGGATTCTACTAATAAAATAATGGATGACCTGACCTGACCAGAGAGGTCCAGGACCTGAAGAACAGTTTGCAGTTCTCCCAGGGTTGGCTCGATGAGTTGAAACAGGAGAACGGCAAGATGACAGCAATCTGTAAGACATTGAGAGAGGACATCAGTTCTGTGTGTGAATTCATGATAACAATGACAGATAAATCAGACTCGAGGGCCAATCAAGGCGGAACAACATGGTTGTGGACGGAATTGCAGAATCTCCACATGAGACCTTGACCGAGTCTGAGAACAAAGTGAGGGAAATGATCTCTGAGAAATTGAAGATGGACCACAGGTTGAGGTGGAGCCCGCCCACAGGACTGGAAAACCCACCACCGGCCCAGGTGATAGGCCCAGGCCGATAGTGGTCAAGTTCCTGAGGTTCAAGGACAAGGTAGCTGTTCTAGAAAGAGCCAAAAACTTGAGAGGAACGTATATCTTCCTCAACAAGGACTATCCTGAAGCTGTGCGCCAGAAGAGGAAAGAACTGATCCTCAGCCATCAAAGCTGCCAGAGCACGTGAGGACATTGTGTACATCCACTATGACAGGCTCATTGTCCACCCTCCATCCCAGAAGAATGGAACGGATGAGAGAGCCAAGCCTATGGGTTCGTAGCCTCAACCCTGCAGCACACACACACGCTCACCAATTGATTAATTACTGCTGAATGTATATTTATTTATCTTCCTTTGTCTGCTCTTTTCAGTATTATGTATATCTCTGATAAGTTACCCAGGAAAGGGCTGAAAATAGTGTATATTAATATATGTAGCCTTAGAAATAAGGTTCATGAAATCAATATCTTGCTAACATCAGATAACATTCATGTATTAGCCATTTCTGAGACTCACTTAGATAATTCATTTGATCAGTAGCAATACAAGGATAGAGCATCTATAGAAGAGACAGAAATGTGTATGGGGGAGGTGTTGCTGTATATTCAGAGCCATATCCCTGTAATGCTTAGAGAAGATCTTATGTCAAGTGTTATTGAAGTGTTGTGGTTGCAGGTTCACTTGGCACATCTTAAGCCTTTTATTTTGGGGTGTTGCTATAGGCCACCAACTGCTAATGGTCAGAATCATAATAATATGTGTTAAATGCTTGATAGTGTATGTGATGAAAACAGAGAGGTTTACTTTCTTGGGGACCTGAATATTGACTGGTTTTCATCAAGCTGTCCGCTCAAGAGGAAGCTTCTCACTGTAACCAGTGCCTGTAATCTGGTTCAGGTTATTAATCAACCTACCAGGGTGTTTACAAACACTACAGGAACAAGACCATCCACATGTATCAATCACATTCTAAAGCTGTATTAGTACCCAGTGATCACAATATCGTGGCTATATCCAGGAAAGCCAAGTTCTAAAAGCTGGGCCTAAAATAGTGTATAAGAGATCATACAAAATATTTTGCTGTGACTCTTATGTGAATGATGTTAAAAATATTTGTTGGTCTGATGTGATTAATGAGGAGCATCCAGACACTGCACTTGATGCATTTATGAAATGGTTGATTAACATGCACCTGATAAGAAACTGACTGTTAGAACTGTTAAGGCTCCATGGATTGATGAGGAATTGAAAAACGATATGGTTGAAAGAGATGGGGAAAAGGGAGTTGATAATAAGTCTGGCTGCACATCTGACTGGCTTACTTATTGCAAATTGAGAAATTATGTGACTAATCTCAACAAGAAGAAGACACTTTATTATGAAGCCAAGATCAATGATATAAAGAATGATGGAAAACAACTTTGGAGTACTTTAAATGAAATTATGGGTAGAAAGACAAATCCAACTCCATCTTTCATTGAATCAGATGGCTTATAAATCACAAAACCATTTGATGTTGCCAATTATTTTAATGATTATTTCATTGGAAAAGTGGGCAAATTTAGGCAGGAAATGTCAACAATGAACAGTGAGCAATTGTATTCATGCATAAAAAAACAAATAATGAAAGAAAAGCAGTGTAATTTTTAATTTTGTAAAGTTAGTGTGGGAGAGGTGGAACATTACTAATGTTGATCAATAATGACAAACCTCCTGGCATTGACAACTTAGATGGAGAGCTAGTGAGGATGCTAGCTGACTCTATAGCCACACCTATCTGTTATATTTTCAACCTGAGCCTAGAGGAAAGTCTTTGTCCTCAGGCCTGGAGGGAAGCCAAAGTAATTTCGCTACCCAGGAGTGGTAAAGCAGCCTTTTCTGGTTCTAACAGCAGACCTATCAGCTTGCTGCCAGCTCTTAGCAAACTGTAGGAAAAAATGGTGTTTGACCAAATACAATGTTATTTCTCTGTAAAAAAAAAAAATAACAACAGACTTTCAGCATGCTTATAGAGAAGGGCACTCAACATGTACTGCACTGACACAAATGACTGATGATTGGTTGAAAGAAATTGATAATAAGAAGATTGTGGTAGCTGCACTGTTAGATTTCAGTGTAACCTTTGATATTATTGATCATAACCTGTTGTTGACAAAACTTATGTTCTATGGCTTTGCAACCTCTGCCGTATTGTGGAGTCAGAGCTATCTATTTAATAGAACTCAGAGGGTTTTCTTTAATGGAAGCTTCTCAAATGTCAAACATGTAAAGTGCGGTGTACCACAGGGCAGCTCTCTAGGCCCCCTACTCAAAGCATGCGTGTCCATGATTGCTGATGATTCAACCGTATACGCATCAGCAACCACAGCTAATGAAGTCAATGAAACCCTTAACAAAGAGTTGCAGTCTGTTTTGGAATGGGTGGCCAGTAATAAACTGGTCCTGAACATCTTTAAAGTAAGAGCATTGTATTTGGTACAAATCATTCCTTCAGTTCTAGACCTCTGAATATGAATCTGTTAATGAATGGTGTGGCTGTTGAACAAGTTGAGAAGACTAAATTACTTGGAATTACCTTAGATTGTAAACTGTCATGGTCCAAACATATAGATTCAATGGTTGTAAAGATGGGGAGATCTGTTCGTAATAAAGAGATGTTCTGCTTTTATGACACCACACTCGAAAAAGCAAGTTCTGCAGGCTCTAGTTTTGTCTAATCTTGATTATCATCCAGTTGTGTGGTCTAGTGCTGCAAGGAAAGACCTAGTTAAGCTGCAGCTGGCTCAGAACAGAGTGGCACATTTTGCACTTAATTGTAATCAGAAGGCTGATATAAATACTATGCATGCCAGTCTGTCTTGGCTAATAGTTGAGGAAAGACTGACTGCATCACTTAGTTGCATAGTCAACTTACACACAGCTCTGACGCACACACTTATCCCACCAGACATGACACCAGGGTTCTTTTCACAGTCCCCAAATTCAGAACAAATTCAAGAAAGTGTACAGTATTATATAGAGCCATTATTGCATGAGACTTCCTTCTATCTCATATTACTCAAATACACAGCATACCTGGTTTCAAAAAACAGATAAAGCAACACCTCGCGGCACAACGCCTCTCCCCTATTTGACCTAGATAGTTTGTGTGTATGCATTGATATGTAGGCTACGTGTGCCTTTACATTTTTTATATGTAGTTCTGTCCTTGAGTTGTTTTTGTCTATTGATGTTCTGTATCATGTCATTCTGTATTATGTGTCATGTTTTGTGTGGACCCCGGGAAGAGTAGCTGCTGCTTTTGCAACAGATAATGAGGATCCTAATAAAAACCCAGTGACGGATTTAGGTATAGGCAACATGGGCAGCAGCCCAGGTCAGCATCTTGCCAGGGGCGGCACTGGGCGCCAGCACTTAAAATATTGGAATAGAGACATTTAGATTGACCTCAGGTCTCCCCACTGGAAGCCCGAGGTAGGGGGAGCGAAGGAATCTATCAAAGAGCGCACCTCTAACTTTGTACAGTACTAATCCAATTAGTCAAATCAGTCACACTACAAAATGCTACCAAATAAACCCCAATTCATTCATAATACTGTGAATATATAGTTTCACAGAAATATTGTTTTATTTTTCTCAAGTTTGTGTCGAAATTGTTAAGAATCATGTAAACCAGTCTGCACACCACCTAGGTGAAGTCTTGACTCTTGTTTGACAGTGTTGGGGCATGGGTAATGTATTGATGCTTGAGTGCCGAATCAACACAAATTTGTTTCTATTTGTCTTTGTTAGTATCATGACTTCTGCCGAAGTCGGTTCCTCTCCGTGTTCGGCGGTCCACGTCACCGGTCTTCTAGCCATCGTCAATCCATTTTTCATGTTCCATTTGTTTTGTCTGGTTGTCACACTCACCTGGTTTCAATTCCCTAATTACATGTTGTACATGTTCCCTCTGTTTCCCCTATGTCCTTGTCGGGAATGTTTTATTGTAAGTACGTGTGCTTTATGTAACTGGTGCGATATGGGTTTTGTGCCCATGTGTTTTTGTTATTTTTGTATGCCGGTAGTTTTGTACATTAAACAGCTCCGGCTATTTACCAAGTTCTGCTCTCCTGCGTTTGACTTCCCTGCCACCAGTTACCCCTGACAGAATTCCCCACCAGGACATGGGGGAAACAGAGGGAACATATACATGTAATTAGGGAATTGAAACCAGGTGAGTGTGACAACCAGACAAAACAAATGGAACATGAAAAATGGATCGACGATGGCTAGAAGACTGGTGACGTGGACTGCCGAACACTTCCCGAACAAGGAGAGGAACCGACTTCGGTAGAAGTCGTGACAGTTAGTTATTTTTGATATTTATGAGTCTTATTTTTGTATATATTTTTTTAGATTTATTGAGTTTTAAATGTTATGATTATTTATTATTTATTTGTGCTCCCAAATTACAGTTAGTGCAGAATTGTGTTTTTTTGGGGGGGGGGGGTCGCCTATTTATGAGACCACTGCAAAATGATCAGTTTCTCAGTTTTACTATTTATAGGTATGTGTTTGGCTAAAATTAACATTTTTGTTTTATTTTATAAACTACTGACAACATTTCTCCCAAATTCCAAATAAAAATATTGTCATTAAGATCATTTATTTGCAGAAAATGACAACTGGTCAAACAAACAAAAAAGACGCAGTGTTGTCAGATCTCGAATAATGCAAAGAAAATAAGTTCATATTAATTTTTAAACAACACAATACTAATGTTTTAACTTAGGCAGAGTTTAGAAATCTATATTTGGTGGAATAACCCTGATTTTTAATCACCCACCTGGACTCCATCACCTCCTTGATTACCTGCCCTATTTATGTTACTCCCTTTGGTTCCTTCCCCAGGCGTTATTGTATCTGTTTCATGTCGGTGCGCTGTTCGTGTTTCTTGTTTTGTTCATGTTTGTTTATTAAAATGTATTCACTCCCTGAACTTGTTTCCTGAATCTCAGCGTACATCGTTACAATGAAAATGCAATGACAATCACATACAGGCTAAAACTAGAGCAACAAAAGAAAACATTGCTCACTTGTGTAACGTGTAGCTTAAGGGCCTATTGAGAAAATGTGTGATGTTGCAATTAAATAGAAATGTCTATTTATGCTCTGTTTAAATCTAAGGGTTTATTTTACACTGAACAAAAATATAAACTCAACAATTTCAAAGATTTTACCGAGTTACAGTTCATATTAGGAAATTAGTTAATTGAAATAAATTCATTCGACCCTAATCTATGAATTTCACATGACCGGGAATACAGATATGCATCTGTTGGTCACAGATGCCTTAAAGGTTGGGTCGAGGATCAGAAAACCAGTCAGTATCTGGTGTGTCACGCCCTGACCTTATAGATCCTTGCAACATGGGGCGTGCATTATCAGGCTGAAACATGAAGTGATGATGGCGGATGAATGGCACGACAATGACCCTCAGGATCTTGACACAGTATCTCTGCATTGAAATTGCCATCGATAAAATGCAATTGTGTTCGTTGTCTGTAGCTTATGCCTGCCCATACCATAACCCCACCAAAGAGCACTCTGTTCACAACGTTGACATCAGCAAACCGCTCATCCACACAACACCATACACGCTGTCTGCCTTCTGCCCGGTACAGTTGAAACCGGGATTCATCCATGAAGAGCACACCTCTCCAGCATGCCAGTGGCCATCAAAGGTGAGCAATTGACAAATTAAGTCGATTACGATGCCGAACTGCAGTCAGGTCAGGTCACTAATGAGGATGGCGAGCACACAGATGAGCTTCCTTGAGATTTCTGACAGGTTGTGCAGAAACTCTTCAGTTGTCCTGGGCTGGCATGGTTACATGTGGTCTGTGGTTGTGAGACCGTTTGGACTTGCTGGCAAATTATCTAAAACTATGTTGGAGGCAGCTTATGGTAGAGAAATTAGCATTCAATTATCTGGCAAACAGCTCTGGTGTCACGCCCTGACGTTAGAGAGCTTTTTATGTCTCTATTTTGGTTTGGTCGGGTGTGATTTGGGTGGGCATTCTATGTTCTATTTTCTATGTTTTGGCCGGGTATAGTTCTCAATCAGGGACAGCTGTGTATCGTTGTCTCTGATTGGGAATCATACTTAGGTAGCCCTTTTTCCATCCTTCAGTGTGGGTAATTAACTTTGTTTGTGGCACTAATGCCCTGTAAGCTTCACGGTTGTTTTTTCGTTTGTTGGTGACATTTTGAAATAGAAAGGAAAATGTACGCTCAACACGCTGCGCCTTGGTCTTCTTCCATTAACGGCCGTGACAGAACTACCCACCACCAAAGGACCAAGCAGCGTGGTAAGGAGGACTCCTGGACATGGGAGGAGATCCTGGACGGAAAGGGACCCTGGACGCAGGCCGGGGAGTATCGCCGTCCAAGGGAGGAGATGGAGACAGTTAAGGCGGAGCGGCGGAGATATGAGGAGTCAAGTCAGCGAAGCTGGTACGAGAGGCAGCCCCCCAAATTTTTTGGGGAGGGGCACACGGGGAGATTGGCAGAGTTGGAGGTTAGACCTGAGCCAACTCCCCGTGCTTACCGTGGGGAGAATGTGACGAGTCAGGCACCGTGTTATGGGGTGATGCTCACGGTGTATCGAGTGAGCATTTGCAGGCCGGTGTACTCTGTGCCAGCGTCCCGCATTTGCCGGGTGGAAGTGGGCATCCAGCCAGAATGGGTTGTGCCAGCTCTGTGCTCGAGACTGCCTTCACGGCCCAGTGTATCCGATGCCCGCCCCACGCACCAGGCCTCCTGTGTGTCTCTCCAGCCCGGTGAGTCCTGTGCCTGCTTCAAGGACCAGGCCTCCTGTGACGATCCATGGCAAGAAGCCTCCAGTGATGCTCCATGGCACAAAGCCTCCAGTGAGGATTTCATGGCACGAAGCCTCCAACGACGGCCTCCTGTCCGAAGCCCCCAGCGACAGTCCCCAGTCCGGAGCTCGCAGCGGCGGTCCCCAGTCCGGAGCCCGCAGTGACGGTCCCCAGTCCGGGGCCCGCAACGAGGGTCCCCAGTCCGGGGTCAGCGACGAGGGTCCCCACACTAGTGGGGTGAGCCAGTGGTGGAGCGGGGTCTGTGTCCCGCACCTGAGCCGCCACCGCGGATAGATGCCCACCCAGACCTTCCCCTATAGGTTCAGGTTTTGCAGCCGCACCTTTGGGGGGGGGGGGTACTGTCACGCCCTCAACTTAGAGAGCCTTTTTATGTCTCTATTTGGTTTGGTCAGGGTGTGATTTGGGGTGGGCATTCTATGTTTTGTTTTCTATGATTTTGTGTTTCTATGTTTTGGCCAGGTATGGTTCTCCATCAGGGACAGCTGTCTATCGTTGTCTCTGATTGGGAACCATACTTAGGTAGCCCTTTTTCCCTCCTTTCGTTATGGGTAGTTAACTTTGTTTGTGGCACCTAGCCCTGTAAGTTTCGCGGTTGTTTCTTTCGTTGTTTTGTTTTAAAATAAAATAACATGTACGCTCACCACACTGCACATTGGTCCACTTCCTTTGACGCCCTCTGGTGGACATTCCTGCAGTCAGCATGCCAATTACACTCTCAAAACTTTAGACATCTGTGGCATTGTGTTGTGTGACAAAAATTTTACAGTGGAGCTTTGTCCCCAGCACAAGGTGCACTTGTAATAATCATGCTGTTTAATCAGCTTCTTGATATGCCACACCTGTCCGGTGGATAGATTATCTTGGCAAAGGAGAAATGCTCACTGACAGGGATGTAAACACATTTCTGCACAAATTCTGAGAGAAATAAGCTTTTTGTGCATATGGAACATTTCTGTGATCTTTTATTTCAGCTCATGAAACATGGGACCAACGCTTGTGTTGCGTTTATATTCTTGTTCAGCGTAGTTCAAATCCTAGCCTATTTCCCAGCAGTGGTATTTTATATGAGGACATTTCTTCTCTGGAAGCAGCTGAACTGTCACGTTGTATAAATGATTGGAGACAGGCGTAGGAATACATAATAGGGGGTTTTAATACTCCACCCAAAAATACAACATGCCATGAAAGGCATGGGGACGAAGCCCAAAACAAACACGTATACAAAAAACACAGGGATGTAACCCAAACAAAAGAGCGAGGTTAAAGTCTCTAATAAATACAAGGGATGAGACATGTAATAACAAGTGCACAACAATACACGGGACGAGACCCGTAATAACGAGTACACGCAACACAAAAGCAGAAAGCACAGGTACACAAGACCAACAATAACCGACAAGACAATGGTGAACAGAGGGCAAATATATACAATTACTAATCAGGGTAAATGGGAACCAGGTGTGCGTAATGAAACAGCTCAGTGGCGCCTAGAGGGCGGTGACGTAGACCTCTGGAGCTGGTGCACGGAATGAGCAGCAGTACCGGGGGAATCCGTGACATGAACAAACAAGTTGGGTCTAGCTATATCTTTGGATCGTAATTGTGTCCAAAAAGATAAATAAAACGCATTACACCATGGCAATTGATTTGCTTTACTCTTCTCTTGTGGTTGAAATACCACCTGGAAGTGTAATAGCCTCCCCTCAATGTAAAAACCAAAAGAGCATTACAACCCAACAAACTGCAACACTCCGTACCAGCACCACTTGAGCACAAAATTATGTCACTAATTCATTCAAAAAGATGTCACTCAGCACCAGTAAACTACCTGGAGTCTATGAGAAAGAGATCCTGATTTAGACCCTCCATGTTCTCATTAAACTGGAATGGCTCCCACTCCCTGTACGTCCTCAGGCCATGTGGTTCATCCAGGAACCAAAGCCAGGCCACACCGACAATGGAGATCCAGGCCTTAATTCTCCTCTGCCCACAGACAGAGCCTCTGCTCTGGGGAACCGACCAGAGTCAGCCTCCGAATTGTGGAGGCAACACTGACTTAGGCCTAATCAATGCAGTAGTAAACCATGTATGTGCATTGTTAAAGAACCGTTAAAGCCAAATTGTCACTTTATATGGCTACAGATACAGCTACTGAGGAATGAGTCGTTGAAAAGCTGATTGTCAAAACACCTTGCTGCTCTAGAAAAGCTCATGGTAAAGAGCAAAATATCAGATTGCAACACTTGCAAATGTTGATATGGTGGCCATATTTGAGATAATTAAAGAGAAATCTACACCATAGTTCCAATAAAACAGGATTCTGCAGTCTATCTTTTAGAACATTCTCTCATGTCCTCCTGACACATGAAAGTGGCCACAGGGCTATAATGCATGTAGCCGATGATACCGACCCTATCGTTACGACCCTACCGTTACGACCCTACCGTTACGACCCTACCGTTACGACCCTAACGTTACGACCCTAACGTTAAGCTAGCTGCACTGGGGTCAAAACGCAATCATGGTTACATTCAGACACTGTGGAACCGGCGCGAGATATGAGTCGGAAAACATACCTCAATGCAGGGAGGGGACATGCCACTGTACTCCAAATGTTGTGTTTATCCACAATGATACATCCAGATGATTGAAATACTTCTAATTTTCCTAGAAAACTGCCCTTTTTGTACTCATGCTAGTTAGCAGTAGCCACCGCTATATTGCATGCAGCATGGGATGCTTATTGGACATGCTGTTTGCTGTGTGACAGAAAAGGGCAATCTGTAATGTGTTTCTAGGGAGAACAGGCCTGTCCCTCTCCTGAGATTTGCTTGAAGGCACTTGGCTCTGAAATGACATTCAAAAGGACAGAACACACTGTAATAGATCTATTGTGTAGAACGGCAGACAAGAGTTGAATAGTGATTGTTCTATCTCCTAACAATCAGCAAATCCTTCACAGAAGGACCATGCATTGTTTCCCGTTCAGAAAATCTCTTGGTCCTAGTGAGAGTATATAACTTGGGCTATGACTTGTTTCAAGTCAGATCTCATGGTTGGGAAAAAACAGAGGGCCATATTCAAATCAAATCTACTCAAATTGTATTTGTCACATGCTTCATAACAAAAGATGTAGACTACCAGTGAAATACTTAGTTACGGGCCCTTCCCAAAAATGCAGAATTTTTGGGGGGGAAATAGTAGAAAATAAATACACAATGAGTAACAATAACTTGGCTATATACACGGGGTACCAGTTCTGAGTCAATGTGCAGGGGTACGAGGTAAATATGTACATATAGGTAAGGATAAAGTGACTAGGTAAAAGGATAGATAATAAACAGTAGCAGCAGTGCATGTGATGAGTCAAAAGAGATTAGTGCAACAAGGGTCAATGCAGATATTCCAGGTAGCTATTGGTTAATTATTTAACTAACTATTTAGCAGTCTTATAGCTTGGTGGTAGAAGATATTCAGGGTTCTGTTGGTTTCAGACATGGTGCATCGTTACAGCTTGCTATGCGGTAGCAGAGAGAACAGTCTATTTTTTTACTTTATCTTTATTTAACTAGGCAAGTCAGTTAAAAACAAATTCTTATTTTCAATGACAGTCTAGGAACAGTGGGTTAACTGCCTGTTTAGGGGCAGAACGACAGATTTGTACCTTGTCAGCTCAGGGGTTTGAACTTGCAACCCTCCGGTTACTAGCCCAACTCTTTAACCACTAGGCTACACCACCGCCGCTATGACTCAGGTGGCTGGAGTGTTTGACAATTCTTAAGTCCTTCCTCTGATACCGCCTGGTATAGAGGTCTTGAATAGTAGGGAGCGCGTCCTCACTTATTTACTCGGCCTTACACACTACCCTCTAGCGACTTGAGGTTGGATACCAAGCGGTGATGCAGCCGTTCAAGATGCTCTCAATGGTGCAGCTGTATAACATTTTGAGGATCTGCATGGCTTCAGCCTCCTGAGGGGGACGAGGCGTTGCCATGCACTCTTCACGACTGTATTGATGTGTGTAGACCATGATAGTTCCTTAGTGATGTGGACACTTGAAGCCCTCAACATGTTCCACAACAGTCCCGCACGCATTCCTGAGTGGCACCAGTGTTGAAGTTGAGTGTGGAGGATGTGTTGTTGCCTACCCTCACCACCTGGGAGCGGCCCTTCAGGAAGTCCCCTATCTAGTTGCAGAGGGAGCTGTTTAATTCAGGGTCCTTAGCTTAGTGATGAGCTTGGAGGGTACACTGGTGTTGAACACTGAGCTGTAGTCAATTAACAGCATTCTCACATGGGTGTTCCTTTTGTCCAGGTGGGAAAGGACAGTGTGAAGTGCAAGAGAGATTGTGTCATTTGTGGATCTGTTGGGGCGGTATGCGAATTGGAGTGTGTCCAGAGTTTCTAGGGTGATGGTGTTGATGTGAGGCATTACCAGCCTTTTAAGTAATTTCATGGCTACAGATGTGAGTGCAACGGGGCAATAGTAATTCAGACATAACTTTACTCAGTTTTACTCACTTAACTGAAATGCTTTACTCAGTGTATTGCCCCCAGTCCAGAAGTCAACTATGTTGGAAGCCCCAGGTACAGCTGGCCACCCAGTAGAGCAGAGCATCATCTCTCTCAAGTAGGGCTGTGACAGTGGTAATGACGCAGAGCCATGCTCTGCAGCACCCTGCTAACCTGAATCTGCTACCGCTGTACATCCTGTCAGCTATTTATCACTGAGAGCTCCCCTCCCCCGTCTCACTCACCTCTCCTGCACATAAATTACCCTGGACAGAAGAGGAGCACAGGAGGAGGGGCTATTAACTTCTTATGGCTGCAGGGGCAGTATTGAGTAGCTTGAATGAAAGGTGCCCAGAGTAAACGGCCTGCTCCTCAGTCTCAGTTGCTAATATATGCATATTATTATTAGTATTGGATAGAAAACACTCTGAAGTTTCTAAAACTGCTTGAATGATGTCTGTGAGTATAACAGAACTCATGTGGCAGGAAAAAACCTGAGAAGAAATCCAAACAGGAAGTGAGAATTGGGTGAGGTTGGTATATTTTCAACCCAGGCCCTATTGAATTCACATTGGGATATGAATGAAATTGCACTTCCTAGGGCTTCCACTAGATGTCAACCGTCTTTAGAAACTTGCTGTGTTGTGGGACTGAATAAGAGCTGAATGAGTCAGCTTACTGGCAGAGAGCCATTTCCTGGTCACGCGCATTCCACATGATATCGACTTGCTTCTGTAGACACAAAGGAATTCTCCGGTTGGAACTTTATTGGAGATTTATGATAACAACATCCTAATGATTTATTCTATACTTAGTTTGAAATGTTTCTTCGACCTGTAACATAACTTTTTGAAGTTTTTGTCCAAAGGTTTTGTCCAAACGCACAAGCATTTGGATATGTGTACCTAAAGCTAACAAAAGTAGCTACTTGGACATAAATAACGGACATTATCGAACAAATCAAACATTTATTGTGGAACTGCGATTCCTGGGAGTGCATTCTGATGAAGATCATCAAAGGTAAGGGAATATTTATCATGTAATTTCTGGTTTCTGTTGACTCCAACATGGCGGCTAATTTGATAAATTTTCTGAGCGCCGTCTCAGATTATTGCATGGTTTGCTTTTTACGTAAAGTTTTTTTGAAATCTGACACAGCGGTTGCATTAAGGAGAGGTATATCTATAATTCCATGTGTATAACTTGTATTATCATAAACATTTATGATGAGTATTTCTGTTGAATCGATGTGGCTATGCAAAATCACTGGATGTTTTTGGAACTAACACGCCAATGTAAACTCAATTTTTTGACCTAACATAACCGTTTGTGGTGCTTTCGCTGTAAAGACTATTTCAAATCGGACACTGTGGTGGGATTAACAACAAGATTACCTTTAAAACCGTATAAGATACATGTATTTTTGAGGAATTTTAATTATAAGATTTCTGTTGTTTTGAATTTGGCGCCCTGCACTTTCACTGGCTGTTGTCATATCATCCCGTTAACGGGATTGCAGCCCTAAGACGTTTTTAACAGAGACTGAGGTCTGCATTCTACTAACAAGCAACCTGAACATGCTGTCTGCAAAGGTCATTTCAAGGAAGGTTTGAATCAATTTGTTGCTTTTGATCTACACAGCAAACTGGATGAAATTCTTTGTATAAGTGTGAAGAATAAGTTATGAAAGGAGATTAGCATGAAAGAGAGCATGTTCGGAGAATCCATTTTGTTGCTCCCAGCCTATAGACAGAAACTAAAACTGGAAACGCCCGTGCTCAGGTCTGTTCAACACTGGTCCGACCAATCTGATTCCATGCTTCAAGATTGCTTCAATCACGTGGACTGGGATATGTTCCGGATAACGTCAGACAACAACCTTGATGTATACGCTGATTCGGTGAGCGAGTTTATTAGCAAGTACATCGATGATGTTGTACCCACGGCGACTAGTAATACCTTCCCCAACTAGACCTTCCCCAACTAGAAACCATGGATTGATGGCAGCATTCGAGCAAAACTGAAAGCACAAACCACTGCTTTTAATCAGGGCAAGGTGATCGGAAACATGACCGAATACAAACAACGTAGCTGTTCCCTCTGCAAGGCAATCAAACAAGCTAAGCATCAATATAGAGACAAAGTAGAGTCGCAATTCAATGTCTCAGACACAAGAGGTATGTGGCATGGTCTACAGTCAATCACGGACTACAAAAAGAAAACCAGCCCCGTTGCGGACCCCAATGTCTTGCTCCCAGACAAACTAAACACTTATTTGCTCGCTTTGAGGACAATACAGTGCCACCAACACGGCCCGCTACCAACCCTTGCTGGCTCTCCTTCACCGCAGCCAACGTGAGTAAAATATTTAAACATGTTATCCCTCGCAATGCTGCCCAGACGGCATCCCTAGCCGCATCCTCAGAGCATGCACAGACCAGCTGGCTGGTGGGTTTACGGACATATTCAATCGATTCCTATCCCAGTCTGCTGTTCCCACATGCTTCAAGAGGGCCACCATTGTTTCCCCCTCCCAAGAAAGCTAAGGTAACTGAGCTAAATGACTATCGCCCCGTAGCCCTCACCTCCGTGATCATGAAGTGCTTTGAAAGACTGGTCAAGGATCATATCACTTCCACCCTACCTGAGGTGGAAAGTTTTAAGTTCCTTGGCGTACACATCACGGACAAACTGAAATGGTCCACCCACATAGACAGCGTGGTGAAGAAGGTGCATGTTATGGGATTTTTTATCAATAATGACTAAATGAGGTATACTGCACTATAACTGGCAAGAATTCTGACCTGTCTTTCTTGTAGTATTAAATCATGTTTGTCCATTAGGAAGGGATTATATGGCATGTACCTAGGAAGAAAGGAATGTATGTGGAGATAAGAGAGAACAGGGAGGGCTCCTCCAGAGTTATGTTGTCTGGGGAAGCCTGGAACGGTCAGTTGTGGGGTTATAAACTGTGGTTAGACTCGTGAGAAAATCCGTGGTGGTGTGTATGTGTGTGCGTAGTTTAGGATGATATAAGAAGGAATGGATTTGTGAAAACTTTGGAGCTCTCACAAATAAATTGGAACCTGATCAATTGTGAGCTGGGAATTCTGTCTGTTTTATTTAAGACCAGAACTTTACAAACTCTGGGTATCAGACAGATAAATATAATTGGAATTTATGAACACTGATTAAATAATTACATGCCAGCGCAACAGAAATTTGTCTTGTCACCAAAAACACTCAAACTTTTACAAATGCACAATCGAGAGCATCCCGTTGGGCTGTGTCACCACCTGGTAGGGCAACTGCTCTGCACACAACCGCAAGGCTCTCCAGAGGGTAGTGAGGTCTGCCCTCCAGGACACCTACACCACCCGATGTCACAGGAAGGCTAAAAGATCATCAAGGACAACAACCACCCGAGCCACTACCTGTTCACCCCACTATCCTCCAGAAGGCGAGGTCAGTAGAGGTACATCAAAGCTGGAACCGATACTGAAAAACAGCTTCTATCGCATGGCCATCAGACTGTTGAACAGCCATCACTAACATTGAGTGGCTGCTGCCAACAGACTGACTCACATCTCTAGCCACTTTAACAATTCAAAATTGAATGTAATAAATGTATCACTAGTCACTTTAAACAATGCCACTTTATATAATGTTTACATACCCTATATTACTCATCTCATATGTATATACTGTACTCTATACGATCTACTGCATCTTGCCTATGTTGTTCGGCCATTGCTTTAAAAAAAAGTGGTTTCTACTGACAATGGAGATGTACAAAGTATGGCATAAGAGAACAGTCACGTTGTATAATGATAGGAGACAGAAGCAGGAGACAGAAGCAGGAATACAAAATATTTTTTTTTCTCATGCATGCAATTGACCTGGATGTTATCCTCCTCCACATCTGTGCTGATTCCTGGGTATGGCTCATTGTCATAGGACTCACACCACTGACCAATATGCTGAGCATAAATTACCTCTGGTCACCACAGGGTTTCAATGGTGCACAGAGATCTTGGAGCATCAGCAGATTCTAGAGTTGATATTGGAGCCTCAGCAGCTTCTAGGGTTGATATTGGAGCCTCAGCAGCTTCTAGCATTGATATTGGAGCCTCAGCAGCTTCTAGAGCTTATTTTGGAGCGTCAGCAGCTTCTAGAGTTGATCTCGGAACCTCTGCAGCTTCTAAAGTTGCTTCTTTTAACTCAAAGCAGGGACAGTCGCGTCTCTGTACTTGATGTGACTTGGCAACACACTTATCTGTTGATGCATCTTCATTGTGCCTTTCACTGCAGTTAGATGGGCTACCTGAGAAGAGATGAGACAATATACTGAAAGTAGAAAAACTTTTCAAACATTCCCCTACTCACACAGCCACTAGACAAAGTATCCTTTTTGTGGTTTAAAAATGGACATGCAAAAAAACAGTTTCTGCACTTTTGTGTCGACAATGTTCTCGCTGACAAAGAACAGCTCTACTGATGATTCCTGACTTTTCAGCTTGTTGAACAGTCCCCCAACATCTGGAATGTCTTCTCTGAGGTGCACTAGCCTGTCGGCTGATCTCTTCAGCGTCTCTACAACACCGTCAGGAGACCCTTGCCATGGCTGGCCTCAAAGAAACTCCAGATTACAGTATGTCGTGAATGCCTCACTTGAATGGTTCAGTCGAAAAAAATCTGTTTATACTGGCTTGCTGGCCCGTCACTGAAGAAGTGCAGCCGGTTAACTTCTGAGTACCTCTCCTCTAACCATCTCCAGAACTGGCCAGATTGCTGGTGGGTCATGCCTTCTTCATGGGGGAGATGGAGCGGAAGGCAACAGGTGAAAGCTGTGCTCCCTGCATGTAATACTCCAGTGTGGAGCGTTGCCTGCTAACGCGATCCTCCAAAATGAACCGACTGGACTTCAATGGATTATTTTCAGGAGTAATTGTCGCTGAAGTCCACATGGATGAAACACTCATTGTGCTTGAGACTCTCCCTCAGGTCTCTAACTGTACACTGCATACTGCCATCTGATGGTGCCTGAACCTGAAGAGACTGTCCTGGAAGATCACAAGATCGTCCTCAGTAGTAGTCACCTGCCTTTTCACTGTAACTGCAAAAAGGTGGTGCCTGAACCTGAAGAGACTGTCCTGGAAGATCAGAAGATTGTCCTCGGTAGTAGTCACCTGCCTCTTCACTGTAACTGTGGTCCTCTATTCTTCATCTCTGGAGCTCTCAATTGACCATTGGGGTCAGGGCAATTTCTTTGTTTGATGGGGGTTTCACAAGCGTGTCAGTGGCATGGTGGCACTCCTTACACTCACCACGCAGGAGGTTGGTGCCAACTTAATTGGGGAGGACAAGCTTGTGGTAATGGCTGGAGCCGAATAAGAATGGAATGGCATCAAACACATAGTTTGATGCCATTCCATTTGCTCTGTTCCAGCCCTTGTTATGAGCCATCCTCCCCTCAGCAGTCTCCACTGACTCCATAGGCACAGGTATTAGAATTGATTGCACATAGTGGCATCTGCCATCGCCTCAAGATTTTGGGACAATAAAATCCCCCGGCTATAAAGGCTGTTCGCCATGAATTGGAGATTCTTGTGGGTTTTACACTGGAATGCCTCACGGTCAGCTTCCGTGGGTGCCACAACCCAAAAGGGCCTAAAAGTGGAGAAGAAAGGGTACGAGATTGAGTCTTGACTTTCTGACAGGAACTTCCTGTGTAGATTCTTCATTGTGTCTGTCAGCAACCTTTTTTGCATCTTTTTGTTTTGTGCAACAGTTTATTTCCTCCCTGTAGCCATTCGACTCACATCATCCCTCAAAGAGAAGGATTTCATGCTCTTCTTAGATTCAACAGTTTCCCAGTTTCTCTTCGTCCAAACAAAGGTACAATGATCTCCATCCAATCCAGCCTTCTTCTTTGAAAAAACTAGAGTAGTCTGGGTGAGTAGTCGGTACTGCTTCACTATATTCCCAATATTTACTCTTACAATCATCTATCTGCCTCTCGTTTACTTTTGTGGTGTTGTGATATTTAGTTCTAATGTCTTCGACCAATGATGATTGCAAAATAAGGGGTCTTCTAAAGGTTGGATGGACAGGATTATGTCTCAGCATGACATTCACTCTTGAGCGAGGAGATTTGGAGTTTCCCTTAAAACCTCTTAAGGATCGGACCCTTTTGTTTTCCATTTTCACCTAAAATGACAAACCCAAACAGACGCCTCACAAGTCCTCAACTGGCAGCTTAATTAAATTGTACCCGCAAAACACCCATCTCAACGTCAACAGTGAAGAGGCGACTCTGGGATTCTGGCCTTCTAGGTAGATTTGCAAAGATAAAGCTGTATCTCAGACTGGCCAATAAAAATAAAAGATTAAGACACGGGAAAAGAGGAACTCTGCCTAGAAGGCCGGCATCTCGTAGTCATCTGTTCACTGGTGACGTTGAGACTGGTGTTTTGCGGGTACTATTTAATGAAGCTGCCAGTTGAGGACTTGTGAGGTGTCTGTTTCTCAAACTAGACTCTAATGTACTTGTCATCTTGCTCAGTTATGCACCAGGGCCTCCCACTCCTTTTTCTATTCTGGTTAGAGACCGTTTGCGCTGTTCTGTGAAGGGAGTTGTACACAGCATTGTACAAGACCTTCAGTTTCTTGGCAATTTCTCAAATGGAGTAGCCTTAATTTCTCAGAACTAGAATGGACTGACGAGTTTCAGAAGAAAGTGCTTTGTTTCTGGACATTTTGAGCCTGTAATCAAACCCACAAATGCTGATGCTCCAGATACTCAACTAGTCTAAAGAAGGCCAGTTGTAATTGCTTCTTTAATCAGGACAACAGTTTTCAGATGTGCTAACATAATTGCAAAATGATTTTCTAATGATCAATTAGCCTTTTAAAATAATAAACTTGGATTAGCTAACACAAGGTGCCATTGGAACACAGGAGTGATGGTTGCCAGTGGCGTGCCATGGGCCTGGGTCCTGGGCCTTCAGTGAAGTCCTACACAGTCCCACCCGAATTAATCCACCTCTGGGGCTGGAAGCAGTGCAACCAAGAGGAAAGCTATGAAATGAAGAGTGTAACTCTTACTCTGGGGAATAATTTAATACATATTTGTGGGAAAATATATTTAAAAATATATATATATTCTGATGATGTTTAGGCCAGCAGAGAAGGCCTTGCTGGCCCTGACGGCCCACCACTGATGGTTGCTGATAATGGTCCTCTGTACGCCTATGTAGATATTCCATTTGAAAAAATCAGCCGTTTCCAGCAACAATAGTCATTTACAACATCAACAATGTCTACACTGTATTTCTGAAGTAAACTCGGAAAAATGGAACAAATATGTCTAACTAAATTACCCAAAAATGAAGTGTTTGTATCATTTCCAGGAATATGAAAAGTGGAGAGAAATGACTCAATGACGTGTGATAAATCTAACTAAGGCAGGGTGGTGTGTGTGTTAGTAGGAGATACCAGACAGTGGGAGGACACTGCTTAACATGCAGACAGCATTTGGACAGTGGTTCTTAGGCACCAGGCATTAAGAAGAGATAGGCAACTGCTACTACCTTCAGATGAATCTGAAGGGAGCCCCATTCTAATACCACTGGCCTGAGAGGCAAAGACAACTGTGCTGCTGGGACACTATAGCAACATCTCCCAATGAGGTGATACCCTTCTACAAAAGATAGCTTTAGCATTGCTACCCCCAATGGAAGACACTGGTACCGGGCTTACCATGCAACTACGGGCTTATCAGATGCCTCAGAGAGCAGAGCAGGTGTAGAGATCAGTGTGGGACAGAGAGGCAGAGACAAGGTGCAGTTTTTCATAATCTGCCTCCCTGGGAAACACTCCCTCCTTCCTAAATGGTTTCATCTTGGCCTGGGCTGAGGAACTCAACTTGTAGAGGATCACACTAAGACAGCACATCAACTACACTCTAACATTTAGTTATTCTTAAACCACCAAACATCCCTTCATTTCAACATCTAAGCTTGTTAATTTTCACACAGCCACAAAACCATATCACTTCACATTAACGTTTATTCTCACACAAGCAGACACGTGTCCTAGAATGGGAAATCCTGCCTTGAGTGGAGTTGCTTCTGTAAGCTTTTTGTTGCTTTAATGTGGTCTGATCCCTGAAATATGTGAGGGGGTCTTAATGTGGGCTGATCCCTAAAGATGTGAGTGGGTCTTTGATGTGAGCTCATCCCTAAAGATGTCAGTGGGTCTTTATGTGGGCTGATCCCTAAAGATGTCAGGGGGTCTTAATGTGGGCTGATCCCTAAAGATGTGAGTGGGTCTTAATGTGGGCTGATCCCTAAAGATGTGAGGGGGTCTTAATGTGGGCTGATCCCTAAAGATGTGAGTGGGTCTTTATGTGGGCTGATCCCTAAAGATGTCAGGGGGTCTTAATGTGGGCTGATCCCTAAAGATGTCAGGGGGTCTTAATGTGGTCTGATCCCTAAAGATGTCAGGGGGTCTTAATGTGGGCTGATCTCTAAAGATGTGAGTGGGTCTTTATGTGGGCTGATCCCTAAAGATGTCAGGGGGTCTTAATGTGGTCTGATCCCTGAAATATGTGAGGGGGTCTTAATGTGGGCTGATCCCTAAAGATGTCAGGGGGTCTTAATGTGGTCTGATCCCTGAATATGTGAGGGGGTCTTAATGTGGGCTGATCCCTAAAGATGTCAGGGGGTCTTAATGTGGTCTGATCCCTGAAATATGTGAGGGGGTCTTAATGTGGGCTGATCCCTAAAGATGTCAGTGGGTCTTTAATGTGGGCTGATCCCTAAAGATGTCAGTGGGTCTTTAATGTGGGCTGATCCCTAAAGATGTCAGTGGGTCTTTAATGTGGGCTGATCCCTAAAGATGTCAGGGGGTCTTAATGTGGTCTGATCCCTGAAATATGTGAGGGGGTCTTAATGTGGGCTGATCCCTAAAGATGTCAGTGGGTCTTTAATGTGGGCTGACACCTAAAGATGTCAGTGGGTCTTTAATGTGGGCTGACACCTAAAGATGTCATTCGGTCTTTAATGTTGTCTGATCCCTAAAGATGTCATTAGGTCTTTAATGTGGGCTGATCCCTAAAGATGTCAGGGGGTCTTAATGTGAGCTGATCCCTAAAGATGTCAGTGGGTCTTTGATGTGAGCTCATCCCTAAAGATGTCAGTGTGTCTTTAATGTGAGCTGATCCCTAAAGATGTCAGTGGGTCTTTAATGTGGGCTGACACCTAAAGATGTCATTCGGTCTTTAATGTTGTCTGATCCCTAAAGATGTCATTAGGTCTTTAATGTGGGCTGATCCCTAAAGATGTCATTAGGTCTTTAATGTGGGCTGATCCCTAAAGATGTCAGTGGGTCTTTAATGTGGGCTGATCCCTAAAGATGTCAGTGGGTCTTTAATTAATGTGGGTGTAACGTTCGTTGTTGGGAGAAAGAGAGGAGGACCAAGGTTCAGCGTGATAAGTATTCATTATGCCTTTTAATGAAAACGAATACTTGAACAAAACAACAAAAACGATAAACGAAACAGTTCTGGATGGTGAACATACACTACAGAAAATAATCACCCACAACTCAAAGGTGAAACCAGGCTACCTAAGTATGGTTCTCAATCAGGGACAACGATTGACAGCAGCCTCTGATTGAGAACCATACCAGGCCAAACACAGAAATCCCAAATCATAGAAAAAGAACATAGACAACCCACCAAACTCACGCCCTGACCATACTAAAGAAAATACATAACAAAAGAACTAAGGTCAGAACGTGACAGTGGGCTGATCCCTAAAGATGTCATTAGGTCTTTAATGTGGCTGATCCCTGAAGATGTCCGTGGGTCTTTAATGTGGGCTGATCCCTAAAGATGTCCGTGGGTCTTTAATGTGGGCTGATCCCTAAAGATGTCATTAGGTCTTTAATGTGGGCTGATCCCTAAAAAGATGTCATTAGGTCTTTAATGTGGGCTGATCCCTAAAGATGTCAGTGGGTCTTTAATGTGGGCTGATCCCTAAAGATGTCAGTGGGTCTTTAATGTGGGCTGATCCCTAAAGATGTCATTAGGTCTTTAATGTGGGCTGATCCCTAAACATGTGAGTGTGTAATCAAGCCCACAGGAAGCTTTACTTACTGGTCTGTATATCTGGAGCCTTGATGTAGCTGAGATGCAGAGGGACCATCTCGGATCCAAGTAACAACCTAACACTGCTCATTAATTAGAGCCAAGGGCGGGAATGTAATGCAGTGCCCCAAAGTCCAACAGCAAAAATATGCAAAGCTATTTATTACTGTAAAAGAGGGCAAGAACAATAGCACAAAAACAAATCGCTGCAGAGGAGCAGAAGGATAATTATTTCTGGGGATTAAAAAGAGGAAGCTACAGTATTTATTTTCATTTTGCTGTTAGTTAGCAGATCACATTGGCTACATCTCCAAAGGGAGAGTCTAGGGATTTGTTAGGATTATCCCACAAATATGCAAATCCAGGCATGATCTCATGGTGGTGAGTGTTGGGGAAAGGGGATACCTAGTCAGTTGCATAACTGAATGCATTTAACTGAAATGTGTCTTCCGCATTTAAGCCAACCCCTCTGAATCAGAGAGGTGTGGGGGGTTGCCTTAATCGACATCATCGGCACCCAGGGAGCAGTTGTTGTTGGGGGTTAACTGCCTTGCTCAAGGACAGAACGTCAGATTTTTCCACTTTGCCAGCTCTGGGATTTGAACTAGCGGCCGTTCGATTACTGGCCCAACACTCTTAACCTGGAGGCAGGCATCAGCCATGGATGGCTCTGTCCCTGCTCCACATGATGACGAGGCTCATCGTGTTAGAGCGAGGCGGCACCGTGCTGGGATTAGAGAGATAGGGAGTACCCGTCTAGAATGCCCAGTCTCCTGTTCAGGTCAGAACACCCTGTCCATCTCCACGTCTCAGCCTGCACCCCAACCAACCCCCCAGCACCCAGAACCCAGCTGACTGTAGCAGGCAAACTATTAAGTGTAATGAGAATCAATGGGGTGTTAAAAGTATTGGCAGTGCAGCCCAGAAAGTGCTCCCTGAGCTCACTTTATTAGCCTGTAAACAGAGCTCTGGCCTCTAGTCCACCAGCTCCAAATGGACTGCATTGATCAGCAGGTCAGACTAGGTTGGCTCCGGCTCTTTAATTGCCTGTGTCCCTCCTCATTCTTACCCCAACAGCTGTCAATTACCTCTCAGGTAAGCCAGGGCCAGCAGCACTCATTGAGTTCAAAGCCAGGCTGAGGCATGACCAGAATACAGCTCAGAGGAGGTGTCTTGACTTCACTGGACTGACATGAAGCCTCCTGGTCCTCCTTTTAATCACTGACGAGAATAAAGGACTGGAAAATATGAATTCAGTAGAAGGGAGGCATTAGTTACTGGCTTACTGGAGTATGAGACAACTTCATTATTCAACAGTCTGTCATCTTGAATTTATCGGCATTGGCTTCTCTTGGTTCAATGGGAGACAGATCAGTTGGCATAAAAGCAGAAACATCCTTAATCAAAGTGGCAAGACAAGACACATGTTTCGGAGGCAGGAAGGAGTCTGTTCTCGCTCCGTGTCAGTTAACGGAACAAGCAGTCCACTGCATGGTTCCAAGCAGACTTGTTTGAGCTTAGCTCTGTGATCTATATCCCTAACACTTAAAATGCTAAATACACAAACCACCATAGTCTCTTTAGAAGGAGAGAGTTTAGAGTACATACAGTACCAGTCAAAAGTTTGGACACAACTACTCATTCAAGGGTTTTTCTTAATTTGTAGAATAATAGTGAGGACATCAAAACTATCAAATAACACATATGGTATCATGTAGTAACTAAAAAAGTGTAAAACAAATCAAAATATATTTTAGATTTTAGATTCTTCAAAGTAGACACCCTTTGCCTTGATGACAGCTTTGCACACTTTTTGCCTTCTCTCAACCAGCTTCATGAGGAATGCTTTTCCAACAGTCTTGAAGGAGTTCCCACATATGCTGAGCACTTGTTGGCTGCTTTTCCTTCACTCTGCGGAGCAACTCATCCCAAACCATCTCAATTGGGTTAAGGTCGGGTGATTGTAGAGGCCAGGTCATCTGATGCTGCACTCCATCCCTCGCCTTCTTGGTCAAATAGCCTTTACGCAGCCTGGGTGTGTGTTTTGGGTCATTGTCCTGTAGAAAAACAAATGATAGTCCCACTAGGCGCAAACCAGATGCGATGGTATATCACTGCAGAATGCTGTGGTAGCCATGCTGGTTAAGTGTGCCTTGAATTCTAAATTATTTACTGACATTGTCGCCAGCAAAGCACCCCCACACCATCCCACCTCCTCCTCCATGCTTCACGGTGGGAACCACACATGCGGAGATCATCCGTTCACCTACTCTGCGTCTCACAAAGACACCGCGGGTGGATCCAAAAATCTCAAATTTGGACTTATCTGACCAAAGGACAGATTTTCACTGGTCTAATGTCCGTTGCTCGTGTTTCTTTGCCCAAGCAAGTTTCTTATTATTATTTGTGTCCTTTAGTAGTGTTTTCTTTTCAGCAATTTGATTGACGCAGTCTCCTCTGAACAGTTGATGTTGAGATGTGTCTGTTTCTTGAAATGTGAAGCATTTATTTGAGCTGCAATTTCTGAGGCTGGTAACTCTAATGAACTTATCCTCTGCGGCAGATGTAACTTTGGGTCTTCCTTTCCTGTGGCGGTCCTCATGAGAGTCAGTTTCATCATAGCACTTGATGGTTTTTGCGACTGCACTTGAAGAAACTTTCAAAGTTGTTGAAATTTTCCAGATTGACTGACCTTCATGTCTTAAAGTAATGATGGACTGTCGTTTCTCTTGGCTTATTTGAGCTGTTCTTGCCATAATATGGACGTGGTATACCCCCCATACCTTGTCACAATATTAACTTTTAACCATATGTGTTATTTCAATTGATGTCTTCACTATTCACTAGGTGTGTCCAAACTTTTGACTGGTACTGTAAATCAGACGCAAAGTTTCTTCTCAAACATCTTTTCATCACAAACTGAGTGCGTGCTGCAGCTTTTTACCACATACCAGCAAGCCCTCCATCCGGCTATACTTCCTTCAGTTCCCCCCTCAACAAGTTTAAGGCAGAGACAAACACAATTAGATGTTCTGCAAACATTGAATTGAACTTGTAACCTCTAAATTACACTGGAGCAATTATCTGAATGCAATGACTGGAGCACCAATAATGTCATACTCAGAGTCCTGCAGCAGAGAAAGCCCTGTTGTAGAGTGATTGCCACATTGACCTTTAGGTCTCACTTCCCCTCCTGTGTTCCTTCTGTCTCCTGAATTGGACCTCCTCTTGCTCAGTGCAGGAGACCTATCAGCATGCTGGGCCACAAGCCTGAGGGGAGTTTAACTGTCTAATCTGCTCCCATCATGCATAGGACTTAGTATGGCTGCCCATGATGTTTTGTGCAGGCGAGCAGTGGGACAGAAAGGATGTGTTTGCGTCTGCCATGGCAGCCACACGTGTTCCTCCTGCTCACAGCAGATGAGAAGCAGATGGCAGTTTGTGATGTGTCAATCTCTGGCTCTTACATTTGCTCCAAGGAAGGAAGAAAACATGACTGATCTTTGTGCACTTTAATCTAGCTGGCTGGATGTGTTTGAAACCTCATTTTCGTTTCCCGGACATTTTACAAATCCCTGTTGGGTCTTTGCTTATCTGAGTCATGCTGAATGAAATGAAGATTCTGGCATTGTGTATGTATTGCAGATGCCTTGCTGAATGATAGGTTCAACTATCTCATCATAGAAACAGTAGGATTTTTCTGCCTTGGGTCTCTGTACAAGCCAATCTCTTCATGCAAGAAGCACGGTGAACATGTCATCTTTTATTCTATGTCATTTCAACCAAAGGTTTTGTGTCAGCTATTCAGCCCCAACAATGTGCTTTGTATCTAAAATATGTCTTAGCATAGAGCACATAATCTGAAAAAAGTTTTCAATTTCTCAGTTTTTAAGGGAATATAACGAGGTGAGAGTCCATTATTGACGCTGTGAGGTCAGGTTACTGGTGAGGTCAGGTTACCTCTTGAACAAAATACAATGTACCCTACTGATCATAGACACTGACTGCAAAACTGAAACTGAGGAGAATCTGAGATTTGTCAAATGAAAGCCCTCTTAACTCAGTACTTCACAGCACACCGGTGGTATTTTTTCAGTTGTAGTCATACTTTATCCAATTACTTTCAGCTATCTAGTGAACCATGCTTGCATGATGAGTAACTTTTCCATAGACCTGAAGACTGTTGAAATTGTTGCTTCTTGGGTTAATGCCTAGGCTTTAGCTCAGCAGCTTAACACAGTCTTGTGGCCTGCAGACGACCAGGGCAAAAACCCTGTGGATCACATTACCCAGGAGTATGAATATAGGCTGGCTGTTCATGGAACCCCAAAAATGGACTGAATACCAAGACAACAACCATAATCGTATTTCAGGCAGTGACAAATCCACTCCACCATGAAATACACTACCAGTCAAAAGTTTTAGAACACCTTCTCATTCAAGGGTTTTTCTTTATTTTGACTATTTTTACATTGTAGAATAATAGTGAATACATCGAAACTATGATTCGACATTTTGAACAGGAATGCAATGCTTCATTGGATCAGTCTTAAACTTTGCACATACACTGCTGTCACCTAGTGGCCAAAATCTAAATTGTGCCTGGGCTGGAATAATATATTCTGAACATTCTCTTGCATTTCAAAGTTGATGGTACAAAAAAAATGCATATTTTTTTCTTTGTATTATCTTTCACCAGATGTTATGTGTTATATTCTCCTCCATTATGTTTCACATTTCCACAAACTTCAAAGTGTTTCCTTTCAAATGGTATCAAGAATATGCATATCTTTGCTTTAGGTCCTGAGCTACAGGCAATTAGATTTGGATATGTCATTTTAGGCGAAAATTGAAAAAAAGGTCAGGATCGTTAAGAACTTTTAGCAGGTGTGCCTTCTTAAAAGTTCATTTGTGGAATTTCTTTCCTTCTTAATGCGTTTGAGCCAATCAGTTGTGTTGTGACAGGGTAGGGGTGGTATACAGAAGATAGCCCTATTTGGTAAAAGACCAAGTCCATATTATGGCAAGAACAGATCAAATAAGCAAAGAGAAATGACATCATTACTCTATTAAGACATGAAGGTCAGTCAATGCGGAACATTTCAAGAACTTGAAAGTTTCTTCAAATGCATTCACAAAATCCTTCAAGCGCTATGATGAAACTGGCTCTCATGAGGACATGAATGGAAGACCCAGAGTTATCGCTGCTGCAGAGGATAAGTTAATTAGAGTTACCAGCCACAGAAATTTCAGTCCAAATAACTGCTTCACAGAGTTCAAGAAATCGGGCGCAGGGTAGCCTAGTGGTTAGAGTGTTGGACTAGTAACCGGAAGGTTGCAAGTTCAAATCCCCGAGCTGACAAGGTACAAATCTGTCATTCTGCCCCTGAACAGGAATTTGTTCTTAACTGACCTGCCTAAAGGCCATTGCAGCCCAAATAAATGCTTCACAGAGTTCAAGTAATAAACACATCTCAATATCAACTGTTCAGAGGAGACTGTGTGAATCAGGCCTTCATGGTCAAATTGCTGCAACAAAACCACTACTAAAGGACACCAATAAGAAGAAGAGACTTGCTTGGGCCAAGAAACACGAGCAATGGATTGGTGGAAATCTGTCCTTTGGTCTGGAGTCCAAATTTGAGATTTTTGGTTCCACCCGCCATGTCTTCGTGAGAAGCAGTGTGGGTGAACGGATGATCTCCGCATGTGTGGTTCCCATCGTAAAGCATGGAGGACGCGATGTTATGGTGTGAGGGTGCTTTGCTGGTGACAATGTCTATGATTCATTTAGAATTCAAGTCACACTTAACCAGCATGGCTACCACAGCATTCTGCAGCTATAAGCCATCTCATCTGGTTTGCACTTAGTGGGACTATCATTTGTTTTTCAACAGGACAATGACCCAACACACCTCCAGGCAGTGTAAGGGCTATTTTACCAAGAAGGCGAGGGATGGAGTGCTGCATCAGATGTGCTCAGCACATGTGGGAACTCCTTCAAGACTGTTGGAAAATCATTCCAGGTGAAGTTGGTTGAGAGAATGCAAAGCGTGTGCAAAGCTGTCATCAAGGCAACGGGTGGCTACTTGAAGAATCTCAAATATAAAATATATTTTGATTTGTTTAACACTTTTTTAGTTACCACATGATTCCATATGTGTTATTTCATAGTTTTGATGTCTTCACCATTATTCTACAATGTAGAAAATATAAACAATTCTGAAAAACTCTTGAATGAGTAGGTGTTCTAAAACTTTTGACCTGTAGTGTAAGTCAATGCCATCTTCCATTAGGGTGAACCATTAAGATGTCCTCTTAGTAATGCATGTGGGACAGGCTATACAATAGTAGAAAGTGACAGCAATGACCTTCTTGTCATTTTTGTCAAGAGAACTCCAAATTCATCACCGGTACAGATGGTTCAATTCCACCAGCAAAAATACAATCAGCACCAACATTGACGAACTGTCCACATGACAAATTAGTTGTTTATGAGTATGTGAGGTCCCCCAGTCACAGGGTTATTGCCAAAGGTATTTTCAACACCAAGGTCATAACATAACATAACTTTCCTTTTCTGATAGTGATTGTTCACTCTGCAGTCAGACATGAAGCATTCCTGAATATTGTTCAGGTTTGATGGACAAATGTGTGATGTAGTTTGACTGTGGTTAGGTGTGGAGGACACTGCAGAATTTCCTGTGCTGGAATACTCTGGATCAGAGTGCAGTCCACCTGTCACCCTCAGTGAGACAGGCTGCTTAGCGAGACCAGAATTTTCTGGCTTACTGAAGTATGAAATTAATTTACTTCACACCTCTCACAGACTTCATCGGAAATCAGGACCCATTCAGCTCTGATAGGAGGACTAACTGCATGGGCCTGGTAGCACTTACCACGGTTTAACGCCAAGTGGGAGAAGAAATCAGGAAATGACAGATTTCTGAAATTGCTGTACATGGGTGAGTTTTCCTAAAACCTCAAAGCTAACATGACAAATTCCCTTTCTTGACAAAAAAGCCACACAGCCGCAAGAGAGGAACAATTATAAAAATCGATGGTTGTCAGTAAATCTTCCATGTGTGAACCAAATAAATTTGTCAAATGGCGCTCTTTGCTATTATTTCAGTGGCGTGGGCGTGAAGTAAATGGCATTTCTGAAAATAGAAAAAGTACTGAACAGCTACTATACATCTCATGTATCCATCTGTCTGTATGTCCTATAGCCCTGGCCAAAGAGCTCTATTTTCATGTCATCCAACAAATGTCAACACCTGGAGTTTGCATTGGCACTTGAATTGGAACCGGTGCTTTGGTCAAAGGACATGAAAATAGAGCTCTTTAGCCAGGCACACCAGCAGTGGGTTTGGCGTTGAAGTGAGAATGTATTAGCAGGAAAGGTCCCCATACCTACTGTTAAATATGATGGTGGATATTTGATGTTATGGGGCTATTTTGCTTCCACTGGTCCTGGGGCCCTTGTTAAGTTCCACAGCATCAGAACCCAGTACCAGGATATTTTAGCCTCTGCAAGGAGGCTGAATCTTGGCCCCAAGTGGATCTTCCAGCAATACAATAACCACAAGCACACATCAAAATCCACAAAGAAATGGTTAATTGGCCACAAAATCTTCATTTTACAATGGCCATCTCAGTCTCCGGACTTGCAACCCATTGAAAACCTGTGGTATTTGAATTGAAGAGAGCAGTCCATAAGCGCAGATGAAGGATATCAAGGATCTGGAAGGATTCTGTATGGACTATGGAGGAATGGTCTAAGATCCCTACCCCAAAGTGTTTTCTAACTCATCAAACATTTTTTTTAAAGATTCAGTGCTGTTATCCTCACAAATTGTTTTTATAACTTGTTAAACAACATTTTTCAGAGCAATGGTAATAGAGTGTCACGACTTCCGCCAAAGTTGGCTGCCCTGCCTGTTCGGGCGGTGCTCGGCGGTCGTCGTCACCGTCCTACTAGCCGCCACCGATCCCTTTTTCGTTTGTCTGTTTGTTTTGTCTTATTAGTTTCACCTGTGTTTCTGTTGTTTGGTTTAATGAGCTCCCCTATATTTAGTAGGTAGACCCGCCTTTGTTTTGTGCGGGATTGTCTTTATGTTACGTGTGTACATTTTAGGTAGTGGTGGATTTTCTTTTCTTAAACTTGGCACCCTGTGGTTTTTGGGTTGTCTCGTTGTATGTCCGCGCCCTGTATTTGTTGAGCTTATTATTTTGTGTGCCTTAGTAAAAGCACTTAACCCCAGTGGAACTCTCTCTGTGTCTGATTCCTGCACCCACCTTGTCCCGCATGACATAGAGTGTATTTCCAAAACTCTTCATCCACCCATTTTGCACATTTGTGAAATGATTGGTTATGGGTACATTCATGTGTGTGTATAATATTGCTGTCCTCAGTTTTTGTATTCATAGATTTTGATGTGTATGAAAATGTTTTTTGTTTTTTTTGCAAAATCCATTGTTTAGCTGGAATGGAATGTTGGTATCCTGTATATTTGACAGAGATATGTGGTTGTCTCACCTTAGTCACCTAGCTACTATAAGATGCTTCTTCTAAATTATTAAAATGTAAAATGTAACATTAGCTAACGCACTTTTGTACATCGCGCTGTTTCATACATTTGACCTTATTTAAGCACCCCTAAAACGTAATACTTCTAGGTCAACTGCAATATGAATACCATGGTGAAGCACAATTTCTCCCCTTTCCAGCAAAATCAATGATGAGACCTTCATGCTGCCCGTCTCATTTGATGGCGTATCAGGATTTCTTATAAGGGTCCGGATTAGTGTCCCGCTCCTTGAAAGCGGCAGCTCTAGCCTTTGGCTCGTTGTGGAAGTTGCCTGTAATACATGGCCTCTGGTTGGGATATGTACATGGGCCCATTCCCGAGAAATCAGTATATCCTTCTTGACGGACTCATTAAAGAAACATTTTTTGTCAAGTTCGAGGTGATTAATCGCTGTTCTGATGTCCAGAAGTTATTTTCTGTAGTAAGTGAAGGTAGAAGCAACATTATGTACAAAATAAGTTACAAACAATGCAAAAATAGCAAAACGGCAGCCATCCCATTCAGCGCCATTCAATATTTAGAAGTTGATCAAATATTTTAGCATCCTACAGCATAGAGTCTTATATTTTCAGCAGAAATCTGTGTTTTCCCTCGATTTGTATTTTAAATATTGCCAAAGGCCTGTTTTGTCTGTGTGCTGTTTATTCACAGATTTGCCGCTCGTTCCCGACTGTAGGCTATTTCTTGTTATCGGGCTACAAATCACAGCTAGGCCATTTTTTAAAATAAGCTATTGATCCTCTGTGGCTACATTAGAGGCCTTCTTATGGTGTAGTAGGCTGTTCTGAATTATTTCATTTATTTCTGAACAGACAGCAGTAATTCTATAGCTTTGGCAAATGTATTTAAATGTATCAGGGGTGCTGCAGTTCCTTCAGAACCCTTCCCGAGGCTATGATTCGAAAAGGAAATGAATGATGAAGTACAATGCTGGAGAGATGAGAGTTGCAGGCTCATGTCTATCAGAGCATAGAGAGGGAGAGTGATCATAGAAAGTGAATCTCATTGTACTTATGTGAGTGATACTGGCGCGCTTCTCACACAGCCACGCCATGCGTTGGCCTCAAACATAGGTTACAATGTTGTGCAAACCATAATTCTTGAGGGGGGAGACACAGTTGCATGTGAGCTCCTGAATTTTTCAGCATGTTTTTACAAAAAGATAGAGTAAGATAAACTTGGATTTTTCTGCAAGGACATATACAGGATACCAACCTCCACAACAACCTTCACTCCAAATCAAAACTCCAAACCTACAACCTGATTTTGGACAAAATTACCTATAAGGAATATTACAACCAAAGATTCCTATTTCCAAGCTATACAGCAAATGCTCTGGCAATTTATTTTTTTTAAAACACCATCCAACCTGGATCTGAGTGAGTACTGTTTAGTCTGAAGCTATTTTGAAAGCCAATAAGAAAAATACATTACAAGGATGTATTTTACTTTATAAGGACTAATGCTAAGATAAGGCTACCTAGCTTGATAGGACAGAACATATATAACTTTAATTAGCACTGAGGTGTGAAGTGAGAGGTGTCAAAGCCTTTGAGCCCAACAATGTTAGGAGAGTCTCACAGTCTACCCCACCCAAATCCAGAGGCCTTTGAAGCCCCATCCCGCTATTCAGAGGCCATCCCCTGGCATTTTCTACAAGAAATCTGCCTCCGGTAAAAAGCTTCTCCCAAGTGGGTGTGACACCTACTCCCGTTGCCTGCTGCACTGATGCTTGGATTCCACCTGGCGATCTGTACACAGTCTGCCCTGGCCTGTCTCCCCCTGTCTGGTACAGGTACCACCGCCATACTCAATCCTCTCTCCCAAGCTTTCACTCACATCCAGCACGCACTGTTGGGGCGAGCAACTCTGAACTTACAATGACTAGTCATATTCCAAGGTACTTGTATGAGGAGACTACCTCAAACTCTAAAACCTCAGAGGTAGTAATCACACCTGTGGGGAGAGGGGCATTATTCTTACCAAATCAGGTTATGGATGTGTTACTGCAACCTTAAAGATCCTCAATGATGTCACCATTGCCCTTGAATCTAAGCAATCTTGTGCTGCTATTTTTATTGACTTAGCTAAAGCTTTTGATACTGTAGACCATTCCATTCTTGTGGGCTAAGCAGTGTTAGTGTCTCTGAGGGGTCTTGGGCCTGGTTTACTAATTACCTCTCTCAAAGAGTGCAGTGTATAAAGTCAGAACATCTGCTGTCTCGGTCACTGCCTGTCACCGAGGGAGTACCCCAAGGCTCGATCCTAGGCCCCATGCTCTTCTCAATTTACATCAACAACATAGCTCAGGCAGTAGGAAGCTCTCTCGTCCATTCATATGCAAATTATACAGTCTTACTCTCAGCTGGCCCCTACCCAGGTTTTATGTTAAACGCTCCACAACAAAACTTTCTTAGTGTCCAACAAGCTTTCTCTGCCCTTAAACCTTATTCTGAACACCTCCAAAACAAAGGTCAGTTGGTTTGGTAAGAAGAATGCTCCTCTCCCCTCAGATGTGATTACTACCTCTGAGGGTTTAGACCTTGAGATAGTCACCTCGTACAAGTACTTGAGTATGGCTAGAAGATACACTGTCCTTCTCTCACATATCAAAGCTGCATGCTAATGTTACATCTAGACATGGTTTTCTCTGTTGTAATCGTTCCTCTTTCACCCACGCTGCCAAACTAACCCTGATTCAGATGACCATCTTACCCATGCTAGATTACGGAGACGTAATTTATAGATCGGCAGGTAAGGGTGCTCTCGAGCGGCTAGTTGTTCTTTACCATTCGGCTATCAGATTTGCCACCAATGCTCCTTATAGGACACATCACTGCACTCTATACTCCTCTGTAAATTGGTCATCTCTGTATACCCGTCACAAGACCCACTGGTTGATGCTCGTTTATAAAAACCCTCTTAGGCCTCACTCCCCCCTATCTGAGATTCCTACTGCAGCCCTCAACCTCCACATAAAACACCCGTTCTGCCAGTCACAATTCTGTTAAAAGTCCCCAAAGCACACACATCCCTGGGTCGCTCCTTTTTTCAGTTAGCTGCAGCTAACGACTGGAACGAGCTGCAACAAACACTCAAACTGGTCAGTTTTATCTTCATCTCTTCATTCAAAGACTGAGACATGGACACTCTTACTGACAGTTGTGGCTGCTTCGCGTGATGTATTGTTGTCTCTACCTTCTTGCCCTCTGTGCTGTTGTCTGTGCCCAATAATGTTTGTACCATGTTTTGTGCTGCTACCATATTTGGCTGCTGCAATTTTGTGTTGCTACCATGTTGTTGTCATGTTGTGTTGCTACCATGCTTTGTTGTCAAGTGTTCCTGCCATGCTATGTTGTTGTCTTAGGTCTCTCTTTATGTAGTGTTGTGGTGTCTGTCTTGTCTTGATGTGTGTTTTGTCCTATATTTTATTCTTTATTTTTAATCCCAGCTCCCATCCCCTTTGGAGGCCTTTTGTTTTTTGGTAGTCATTGTAAAAAATAATTTGTTCTTAACTGACTTGCCTAGTTTAAATAAAGGTAAAATATAATAAAAAATAATAAACCCAGGCTGGCCCAACCCGAACCAACTCTTAGAATGTTAGTCTTAGAATATTAGGCCCGGGCTGAAAATGTGGGGGCAGGAGAATTAAAAAAAGAAGCAACTCAAATTAACTTTGACCGCTTTTATTCAAAATGTCACGTTCTGACCATAGTTCTTGTGTGTTTTCCTTGTTTTAGTGTTGGTCAGGACGTGAGCTGGGTGTGCATTCTATGTTGTGTGTCTAGTTTGTCTGTTTCTGTGTTTGGCCTGATATGGTTCTCAATCAGAGGCAAGTGTTAGTCATTGTCTCTGATTGGGAACCATATTTAGGTATCTTGTTTTGTGTTGGGGTTTGTGGGTGATTGTTCCTGTCTATGCACCTGTTTTTGGTTTTCACATGTGTTGTTTTGTAATTTGAAGTGTTCAGTTGGGATTTATTATTAAAGAAGATGAGCACTCACCACGCTGCGCTTCGGTCCTCTCTTTCCCAGGAAGAAAGCCGTTACACAAATGTTTACATTGCAAAAAGTGAACATTATTTTTCATGCCACGAGAGGTACAGGACCAGGTCAACTAGGTTCCGGAACAAAACAGTCCAAAATGGAGCACTGTATATGAAGGACTTTTAAAATCTTGCATTGGTTTTGGCTGATTACCTTGTCATTTAGATTGATGTTTTGACAGGGTGTAGGTAATGTGGGATCAAATGTCAAACTGTACCTTCTGTGCAAGAAACTGAACAAAGCCATTTGACCTTTAATACTGGAGCACTAACGATTACACACTATCAAATGTACACTATACAAAAAAATCATGTTTTTACAGTAACTTACAGGTAACTGGATTTTTTTTTACAGTGTAGGTATGTACAATAACACATTTATCACTAATACCTCTCGTACTTTTAAATAGGAACTAAGCAGATTGGCCATTAGTTCTACAGTCCTTTGCCATGCAGTCTCTGAACACTTAGCTTCCCAAACTTTCCCATCCACCAGCGTCCACCATCAGACTAGAAGCTCTACTCAACATTCACTGGACAAAGCCAAAAAACTGACTGTGCAATCCTGTAGAGCTATGAAGAACATAAGCTTATACCTTTTACTGAGAATAAAGTAAGTAGCAAAATGGCTCTAAATTCTACATTGCAGGCAAACCGCTGTCAGCAGCATACCATCTTGATCAACTTGGTGTCCAGACTTTAAGAGCACCACCTGCATACTCCAGCTCTCGTTCCAGGTACAGAGCTGCACCTTACAGATCATTAGTCAGGACATTGCTCCATCGCCCAATCAGATCAGAAGCCCTCACTAATAACCAGTGGGAGGCAATTAAACTGAGGAGCTCATGTCTCATTTGACAGTTCTCACCATCCCTCTATGAGAGAGGGTTTTCAGCGCATTATTGCAGTCCAGTAACTTTTAAAGCCAATTATTAGAACTGGTATCAAGACTGGACTCAGTTTAACAGAAAAAAAGTGAAACTATTCTTGTGAGCATATTGATTCAGAGGTTCAGTTTTTGTCCCTGATGATGAAACAAACTGGTATAGCCTGCGGCAGGAAATTCAGTCATCCTGCCATTGTTTTGCAGAGGGCAGAGATGGTGCAGCTTTGACAGACAAGCACAGACTATAAAATAGGCATATTGATTGGTTAGGATGGCATCTTCACACATCTACATCTTTTCTCATTTCACCAAATGCCCTTGAGGGTCAACAAAGTGTATTTGTTAATGAGAAATGCCACCCTTGAAGGACAAAACCAATTTCGGACAAAATAGGCAAAAAAATGGGATAATGTTTCCAACATTGTGATGGTTTCTGCTAGTTCAGGATTGAATATTTTTGCCCAAGGCGGTGGAAATCTAGTTTCATTGAGGTCAGGTCTGACAAAATCCCACAGTAGGGTGGAAATATAACACTGGAATAACACTGCAGTAAAGTGCATCAGAGGATTGCAAAGAGAAGGAACAGAACTCTGGAAATAATCCTCTCCAATAACAGTGACTTAAATAGTGTTGTTGGCATGAAAACACAAAAAAACTCTCACATGATTTTGAAACCTTCAAAAGGAAATACATTTAAATGTTATCAACTGTAGCCGACCTACTATGTTAATTATCTGTCTCTGCAACACACACAGTGTTGTGTACAATCAATGGCAGGTCTACAGTGCAGACGTCCTCATCCTAGGCTAATAATGACAACTGCTAATAGACACAGTCCTAATGGGTCAACTGAGAAGTGAGAACTCTCTTTCTGTACTTCATACTGAATGCACTTTATAAACTAAATGTTAGAGTTGCTGAGAAGAACAAAAAGAAGAACCGTATCCGAATGTGATATCTAAATTGAGTAGTTCCCCATTCATTGTTGAATGTCATAATTTCCTTGCTTAGTAAGAAGACGTTATTGACTTCGTAATAAAACATTTTTAATTTTAATTCTATTGTCAGTAAGGGAAAAATATGGGGAAAAGATACGGAAAAATGTACTGTATCTCATATAGAATTTGAACAGGTTTGACAGACTTCTGCACAAGGGAACATATTAGTATTATATTGGCAAAGTAATACTCACACGACTATTGTATTTACAGGGGCTTAGAGAAACATTGTACCCAGCTAGCACATTTGGTTCCTTGGAAGTTGTCGGGAAAGTATGTTTTTGGTTTCACATTAGTTGTAGGAGTAACTCATACGTTTCCTGGCCAGTAAAACTGAAATGTTTTAAACGTTCTGAGAACAGAAGGGAACATTTAGCCTGTTCTGGGAACATTTATTTTTAGGTTCCACAGAGGTTCTAAGAACATTTTACTCTCATTCCCTGAAAGTTTTCTAATCCATGGATTTAGTCCACTGCGCTACCAGGATGGAGCTAGCATGCCATGTTTTGTTACGCATACAAAGCTGTTCATTTTAGTCTATTCAAACAGACCACATTTCAAAGGAAACAAGCACTCATTTAGGTCAGATGTGGCCAGGGCACAGACCTTAGGGGGGCAGGTGCTCAAACTAAAAAAGGGCACCCCACCCCCCAAAAAACATTCACACGCCTTACCAGACGCGCCTGAAGGTCCCCGGTACCAGTTGTGAAAAATGTATGAAAGTACAGTGCATTCGGAAAGTATTCAGACCCTTCCCCTTTTACCACATTTTGTTATGTTACAGCCTTATTCTAAAATTGATAAAATATTTAAAAATCATCAGCAATCTACACATGACATAACCACAAAGTGAAACCGTTTTCTTGTTTTTTTATTTGATTTATTACAAATAAAAACAGAAATACCTTATTAACACAAGTATTCTGACCCTTTGCTATGAATCTTGAATTAAGCTCAGGTGCATCCTGTTTCCATTGATCATCCTTGAGATGTTTCTACAACCTGATCTGAGTCGACCTGTGGTAAATTTAATTGATTGGATATGATTTGAAAAGGCACACACCTGTCCATATAAGGTACCACAGTTGACAGTGCATGTCAGAGCAAAAACCAATCTATGAGGTCGAAGGAATTGTCAGTAGAGCTCCGAGACAGGATTGTATCAAAAAAATTTGCAGCATTGAAAGTCCCCAAGAACACAGTGGCCTCCATCATTCTTAGATGGAAGAAGTTAGGAACCACCAAGACTCTACCTAGAGTTGGCCGCCAAGCCAAACTGAGCAATCGGGGTAGAAGGGCCTTGGTCAGGGAGTTGACCAAGAACCCAATGGTCACTCTGACAGAGCTCCAGAGTTTCTCTGTGGAGATTGGAGAACCTTCCAGAAGGACAGACATCTGTTCAGTACTCCACCAATCAGGCATTTATGGTAGAGTGGCCAGATGGAAGCCACTCCTCAGTAAAAGGCACGACAGCCCACTTGGTTTGCCAAAAGGCACCTAAAGGACTCTTAGACCATGAGAAACAAGATGCTCTGGTCTGATGAAACCAAGATTGAACTCTTTGCCCTGAATGCCAATGTACAGAGAGATCCTTGATGCTCCAGAGCGCTCAGGACCTCATACTGGGGCAAAGGTTCACCTTCCAAAAGGACAACGACCCTAAGCACATAGCCAAGACAATGCAGGAGTGGCTACGGGACAAGTCTCTGAATGTCCTTGAGTGGCCCAGATAGAGCCTGAAAATAGCTGTGCAGCGACACTCCCCCACCAACTTCGACAGAGCTTGAAAGGTTATGCAGAGAAGAATGGGAGAAACTCCCCAAATACAGGTGTGCCAAGCTTGTGGCGTCATACCCAAGAAGACTCAAGGCTGTAATCGCTGCCAAAAGTGCTTCAACACTTTTTTTTCTAAATACATTTGCAAAAAGTCAAGGTCTGAATAATTTCCAAATCCACTGTATATTTGGAGTTTAGTGCCTAAAATAAAATGACAAATACATGTCAAAAAATGTTTTATGACAGAACCCAGAGTCTCTGATGGCACAGCTGGCGCTGCAGTACAGCGCCCTTAACCAATGCGCCAGCCGGGAGGCCGAGAACATAACTTTAAGTAAAAATATGAGGACACCTGTAGGAAAACGTTATGCTGAAATCCTGAAATTCCCATAGAAGAACATTGTATATACTGTACTCTAAATCATCTACTGCATCTTGCCATCTTTATGTAATACATGTATCACTAGCCACTTTAACCTCTAATGACTCCCCATCCCACATGAGGGAGCGTAATCATCGCCTGACACCAATTAGCATAACACAACGGACAAAAATATTCCTAGAAAATATTCCTGTTCATAAAAATCACAAATGAAATATATTGAGACACAGCTTAGCCTTTTGTTAATCATCCTGTCATCTCAGATTTTCAAACATTGTTTCATAACGTTCTTGGAACAATTTGAGAACATTACTTTAAACAGAACCATGAGGAAACCTGTAGAAATGTTATGCTTAAGTAATGAAATGACCACATAAGAACGTTGTTTCTTAACGTTCTCTGAACCAATGTCAAACCAGTAGGAGAACGTTCCTAGAACATTACCAAAACTAAAATGAAATGTAACCATGTTTGAACTACTAGGAAATGTTCTGTTAAAATAATGAAAGAAAATAAATATTTTCCTTAAACGGGCTGAGAATGTTCCAAAGCCAATAAACTATCCTGCAGCATTCCCAAAAAGTTGTGGGAAGGATATGTACAAAATAACCATAGGACAAACACACTCTCACACTCTCACCAAGCTCTAAGAATCATATGGTTCATATGTGCTGAACTGAACTGAAAGGTGAACAGAAATATGAAGGCCTAACTTTCCCTTCCAATGGATACCTTAGGCATCATTAGTGCTCAAACATGTCCATATCCTGAGCTGTCAGTAAATGACTCCCATGCATCAACAAAGTAGTTGGCCAGATCTGGTGACTGTCATGGATGCAGTGACGGGTCATGGAGCCATCTGCAGTAACTGACCACTGCTCAGCTCACATAGAAATCTGCAGAGGAATTTTTTATTTGCATTTTACTAGGCAAGTCAGTTAAGAACAAATTCTCCTTTACAATGACAGCCTGGGAACAGTTGGTTAACTGCCTTGTTCCAGGGCAGCAGATTCTTACCTTGTCAGCTCAGGGATTCAATCTAGCAACCTTTCAGTTACTGGCCCAACGCTCTAACCAGGTCGGGCCCAAACACAAAATTATACACAAGAGACCAGGGCAGACTACAGTATAAATAGAAACTTCTTATAAACACAAAAAGAGCCCCAGATGCCTTGCATTTAATCCTAGTCTTATTTACAAACCCTGGCAGCTGTCACCTGTAGAGAATTTAATCAGCTGGGCTTCCAACTGTATGTTTCAAAGCTCTGGCAACACAAACCGTAAAATAATATAATTACACTCTTAGCTAGAAGTAATGCATAAATTGAACAGCAAAAGTGAACGAGAAATGGGTTTTGTGATTTAAATTGAGTTTATCTTTGCTTTACATGCATGTCTAATTCAGAATGAGTAGCTGGGGAACCATTGCTCCTCTCTGGTCCAATAATAACACTCCCTCCAGATGTGGTGAGTTAAAGGAGAAATGACAGCCATGGAGCATCGTCCTCCACTTGGGGCTTTCTGTCCCAGTCAATAATTGCTAAGTTAGTGTTGCCCAGCGCTCCTCCAATACACACAGCCTCATGGGAACAGAACTGTAGACATTGGCTGGTTCTATTGACTGAGAGACTGGAGTCTCTGCAGCAGTTCAGCTGCTTCAGCCTCGACACCAAACTACACTGAAAACACAGGAACGTTTCTCTTCATTTACAAGTTTGGGAATCTGATTTTCATAATACATTCCAATAATTATGTCTTTCACTCTAGATTATTGAGAGCAACACATGGTACTTTTTCACCCCACCATTCTTGTCATTATTGTGTGTCTGTCAATTATACTGACACATTTTCTTTGTGTTTTTGCCAACAGGGACTTAGAGTAGCACAGACAAGGCCCATCCTGAGTTTTTAATTTATGTTAAGATTAACCTCTCCATCACAGAGATAGATGCCTCTGGGAGTCAGAGGTTCAGGATTAGACCAGTAAGGACAAACTTTACCTCATTATTGGACTGAGATCTACAGACCTGAGTGAGACCCCATATTTCACTGACATTACCAGTAATAATCCACTAATCCCTCAAATCTCTCCAAAAACGGGCGATTTAAGGAGAAATGTACCTTATCATGAGCACTTCTGCACATCAATGTCTTTGCAGAGGCTGTATGGGTAACCACATCTGGAGACGAGCATTCCACTTTGGTATCCCCATCAAAGGCTTGTCTTCCAGGCATTTACCCAAGTGTCGTCTAAAAACCTTGTGCCTTAAAGTCCTTTATGTTCCCACACTAACTGACTGCCTCACATTCACGTTTTGTCATATTACCAAGGTACTCTTCTCTTACACAGTATGAGAATAGTAACCTTTGAACTGGCTGTGTAATCTAGCATTGTTTTTCCCCTATGTAAGGAAGTCTGTGTGTAGCTGGTGTATAGGAGTCAGGTGCAGGACAGCAGATATGAGTAAATAAACGTATTTTACTCAACATATAAATAAATGCAATACAAAAACAGAGCCCACAATAACGGACCTTCCTACATACAAACAATCACTCACAAACAAACATGGGGGAACAGAGGGTTAAATAATGAACAGGTAATTGGGGGATTGAGACCAGGTGTGTAAGACAAAGACAAGACATATGTAAAATGAAAAGTGGATCGGAGATGGCTAGAAGGCCGGTGACGTCAACCGCCGAACGCCGCCCGAACAAGGAGAGGGACCGACTTCGGCGGAAGTCGTGACATGACAGTACCCCCCCCCTCCCCTTGATGGGTTCCAGCAGTGCGCCGACACCGACCTCGAGTGACGACCCGTAGGACAAGGCGCAGGGCGATCTGGATGGAGATGGTGGAACTACCGCAGCAACAAAGGGTCCAATACGTCCTCCACCGGCACCCAGCATCTCTCCTCCGGACCGTACCCCTCCCACTCCACGAGGTACTAAAGGCCCCTAGCCCGACGCCTCGAGTCCAGGATGGCTCAAACAGTTTGAGATGAGATGGTGGAACTCCCGCACCTCACACTCCTGGACTGGACGAGCCACCACCGGCCTGAGGAGAGATTAATGCGGTAATCTGGGGGAAGCTGTAACCTGTAGCATACCTCGTTCAGTCTCCTCAGGACTTTGAATGGCCCCACAAACCGCGGACCCAGCTTCCGGCAGGGCAGGCGGAGGGAGCAGATTTCGGGTTGAGAGCCAGACACGGTCCCCCGGTGCGAACACAGGGGCTTCACTGCGGTGGCAGTCGGCACTCGCTTTCTGCCGCTTCACGGCCTGTTGCAGGTGCACATGGGCGGGGTCCCAGGTCTCCTCCGAGCTCTTAAACCATTCGTCCACCGCAGGAGTTTTGATCTGGCTCTGATGCCACGGTGCCAGAACCGGCTGATAGCCCAGTACGCACTGGAAAGGAGAGAGGTTAGTGGAGGAGTGGCGGAGTGAGTTTTGGGCCATCTCTGCCCAGGGGATGAATGCCGCCCACTCGCCCGGCCGGTCCTGGCAATATGACCGCAGAAACCTACCCACATCCTGATTTACTCTCTCCACCTGCCCGTTACTCTCAGGGTGAAAACCTGAGGTGAGGCTGACCGAGACCCCCAGACGTTCCATGAACGCTCTCCAGGCCCTGGATGTGAACTGGGGACCCCGATCAGAGATTATATACTCAGGCACCCCGTAGTGCCGGAAGACGTGAGTGAACAGGGCCTCCGCAGTCTGTAGGGCCGTAGGGAGACGGGGCAAAGGGAGGAGACGGCAGGACTTAGAAAACCGATCCACAATGACCAGGATCGTTGTGGTGCCCTGTGATGGAGAACGATCTGTCAGGAAGTCCACCGACAGGTGCGAGCACGGCATTGTGGAACGGGTAGGGGTTGTAACTTCCCTTTTGGCAGGTGCCTGGGAGCCTTGCACTGGGTGCACACCGAGCAGGAGGAAACATAAACCCTCACGTCCTTGGCCAAGGTGGACCGCCAGTACTTCCCACTAAGGCAATGCACCGTCCGACCGATGCCAGGGTGACCAGAGGGGGGTGACGTGTGGGCCCAATAGATCAAACGGTCGCGGACAGTAGACGGAACGTACAGGCGCCCAGCTGGACACTGGGGGGGAGTGGGCTCTGTGCGTAACGCCCGCTCTATGTCCACGTCCAACTTCCACGCCACCGGTGCCACCAGGCAAGAGGCCGGAAGTATGGGAGTGTGATCCATGGACCTCTCCTCTGTGTCAAACATCCGGGACAGTGCGTCTGCCTTAGCTTTCTGGGAACATGGTCTGTAGGACAGAGTGAAAACAAAACAGGTAAAGAACTAGGAAGGAGACGGACTGTTGGAAGAACAGACATTTCTCAGCCTTGATGTACAGGTCATGCTCCAACAGTCAACCAAGCACCCTGCGCACCAGGGACACATGCTCGGCGCGTGTAGCGGAGCATATCAGAATGTTGTCGATATACACCACTACACCCTGCCCGTGCAGGTCCCGGAAAATCTTGTGAACAAAGGCCTGGAAGACTGATGGGGCATTCATCAACCCGTACGGCATGAAGAGGGACTCATAGTGCCCCGAGGTGGTACTGAATGCCATCTTCCACTCGTCCCCCTCCCGGATACACACCAGGTTGTAAGCGCTCCTGAGATCCAATTTTGTGAAGAAGCGCACCCCGTGCATTGACTCGATTGCACTGGTGATGAGAGGCAGTGGGTAACTGTCCCTCACAGTGATCTGATTGATACCTCGATAGTCAATACACGGGCGCAGACCATCATCCTTCTTCTTCACAAAAAAGAAACTCGGAGGCAGGTGAAGTGGAGGGTTGAATGTATCCCTGCCCCAGGGATTCGGAGACATATGTTTCCATAGCCACCGTCTCCTCCTGTGACAGAGCATACGCGTGACTCCTGGCAAGTGCTGTGTGTACCAGGAGATTTATCGCACAATCCCCCTGTTGATGAGGTGGTAATTTAGTCTTCTTCTTCTTACAGAAGGCGAGAGCCAAATCGACATATTCTGAGCGGATGCGCACAGTGGAGACCTGGTCTGGACTTTCCACCGTAGTCACACCAATGGAAAGCCCCACACACCTCCCTGAGCACTCTCATGACCAATCCCTTGAGAGCCCTCTGTTGCCACAAAATAGTGGGGCCATGACAGGCCAACCTGGGTAAGCCCAGCACCACGGGAAACACAGGAGAATCAATAAGGAAGAGACTGATTCTCTCCTTATGATCCTCCTGCATAACCATGTCAAGTGGAGCGGTGGCCTCCCTTATCAGCCCTGACCCTAATGGTTGACTATCTAGGGCATGTACAGGGAAGGGCATATCCACAGGAACAAGGGGAATCCCTAAACTATGAGCAAATGAATGGTCAATAAAATTCCCAGCTGCGCCTGAATCTACTAGCGCCTTATTCTGGGAATGCGGGGAAAACTCGCAGGAATGCGAGGAAATGAAATAAACACATACAGTGCCTTGCGAAAGTATTCGGCCCCCTTGAACTTTGCGACCTTTTGCCACATTTCAGGCTTCAAACATAAAGATATAAAACTGTATTTTTTTGTGAAGAATCAACAACAAGTGGGACACAATCATGAAGTGGAACGACATTTATTGGATATTTCAAACTTTTTTAACAAATCAAAAACTGAAAAATTGGGCGTGCAAAATTATTCAGCCCCTTTACTTTCAGTGCAGCAAACTCTCTCCAGAAGTTCAGTGAGGATCTCTGAATGATCCAATGTTGACCTAAATGACTAATGATGATAAATACAATCCACCTGTGTGTAATCAAGTCTCTGTATAAATGCACCTGCACTGTGATAGTCTCAGAGGTCCGTTAAAAGCGCAGAGAGCATCATGAAGAACAAGGAACACACCAGGCAGGTCCGAGATACTGTTGTGAAGAAGTTTAAAGCCGGATTTGGATACAAAAAGATTTCCCAAGATTTAAACATCCCAAGGAGCACTGTGCAAGCGATAATATTGAAATGGAAGGAGTATCAGACCACTGCAAATCTACCAAGACCTGGCCGTCCCTCTAAACTTTCAGCTCATACAAGGAGAAGACTGATCAGAGATGCAGCCAAGAGGCCCATGATCACTCTGGATGAACTGCAGAGATCTACAGCTGATGTGGGAGACTCTGTCCATAGGACAACGATCAGTCGTATATTGCACAAATCTGGCCTTTATGGAAGAGTGGCAAGAAGAAAGCCATTTCCTAAAGATATCCATAAAAAGTGTTGTTTAAAGTTTGCCACAAGCCACCTGGGAGACACACCAAACATGTGGAAGAAGGTGCTCTGGTCAGATGAAACCAAAATTGAACTTTTTGGCAACAATGCAAAACGTTATGTTTGGCGTAAAAGCAACACAGCTGAACACACCATCCCCACTGTCAAACATGGTGGTGGCAGCATCATGGTTTGGGCCTGCTTTTCTTCAGCAGGGACAGGGAAGATGGTTAAAATTGATGGGAAGATGGATGGAGCCAAATACAGGACCATTCTGGAAGAAAACCTGATGGAGTCTGCAAAAGACCTGAGACTGGGACGGAGATTTGTCTTCCAACAAGACAATGATCCAAAACATAAAGCAAAATCTACAATGGAATGGTTCAAAAATAAACATATCCAGGTGTTAGAATGGCCAAGTCAAAGTCCAGGCCTGAATCCAATCGAGAATCTGTGGAAAGAACTGAAAACTGCTGTTCACAAATGCTCTCCATCCAACCTCACTGAGCTCGAGCTGTTTTGCAAGGAGGAATGGGAAAAAATTTCAGTCTCTCGATGTGCAAAACTGATAGAGACATACCCCAAGCGACTTACAGCTGTAATCGCAGCAAAAGGTGGCGCTACAAAGTATTAACTTAAGGGGGCTGAATAATTTTGCACACCCAATTTTTCAGTTTTTGATTTGTTAAAAAAGTTTGAAATATCCAATAAATGTTGTTCCACTTCATGATTGTGTCCCACTTGTTGTTGATTCTTCACAAAAAAATACAGTTTTATATCTTTATGTTTGAAGCCTGAAATGTGGCAAAAGGTCGCAAAGTTCAAGGGGGCCGAATACTTTCGCAAGGCACTGTACATGTGAGCAACAGGGGGCTCTGGGTGAGCCTGGTGCCGACTCACCTGGGGTGACACGACAGTGCCCTGCCTGCTGCCTCAACTCCCAGAGGAACCCCCTCAGCACAGACCAGCAGTGTGCCCTCTGCGGCCACAGATGGTGCAGGGAATGGCCTCTCCTCCGGTCGCCCTAAGTGCAGCACCTCCCAGCTCCATGGGCGTCGGAGTGGAGGTGCTGGAACTTACAGGTCCCGATCCGGACGTCCGCGGGCAGTCAGCAGGTTGTCCAGCCGGATGGACATGTCCACCAGAAGGTCCAATGTGAGGGTGGTGTCTCGGCAGGCTAACTCCCGACGGATGTCCTCGCACAGACTGCACCTGTAGTGATCGATCAGGGCCCTGTCGTTCCATCCCGCGCTGGTGGCCAGGGCAAAATCCTGCGCTCTCCTCATCCCCTGCCTCAGGTGGAACAGACGTTCACCCGCCACTCGACCCTCAGGCGGGTGGTCGAACACTGCCCGTAATGGTCCAACTCCGCATCTCCCTCACTCCATACGGCGTTGGCCCACTCCAGGGCTGGAAAACCTCCTCCTCTCTCCCAATGATCCATCTTCTGCAGCACGCGATCCATGGCAGTGCCCAGATGTTGCAATATGGTTGCGTGCTGCTGGACACGCTCCTCTATTTCTGAAGGGAGGGCGTCTGCTCCTGCTGACTCCAATCTTTCGGGTGAGTGATTCTGTAAGGAAGTCTGTGTGTAGCTGGTGTATAGGAGTCAGGTGCAGGACAGCAGATATGAGTAAATAAACATATTTTACTCAACATATAAATAAATGCAATACAAAAACAGAGCCCACAATAATGGACCTTCCTACATACAAACAATCACTCACAAACAAACATTGAGGAACAGAGGGTTAAATAATGAACAGGTAATTGGGGGATTGAGACCAGGTGTGTAAGACAAAGACAAAACAAATGGAAAATGAAAAGTGGATCGGCGATGGCTAGAAGGCCAGTTACGTCGACCGCCAAACGCCGCAAGGCAAGGAGAGGGACAAGGAGAGGGACCGACTTCGGTGAAAGTCGTGACACCCTAGTAGAAGCTACCTTACTCAGTCAATAACTACTGACACTGCGCTTCCATGTGACATAAATAAAGCTGCTGTGATATAAATACATTTGATGTATAATCGGATTACTTGAAAGATAGTTTTGTCATATGTTCTATTTACATATTTATCAATGCTAATGAAGCTGTACAAATGTTTTTCAGTCTCAGGCTCTTTCAATTAAAATAGATTCTCAACAGGAAGGCTGTAGAATTGTCATTGACAGGAACCGTTTAGTATTAAGCACACGTTCACTCACACCTCAGTGTGCCATTGATGGCCTCACTAAGAGGAAAATGGCAGTTGCTTGACAGATCAAACTCATATGAAAATCTTTCAATAACACAATTGCAGTGAACTATACATGGTGAGATATGTAAAAAAAAAGAAGAATGCAAATCTCTTTCGAGAAAAAAGTTGATAATGTTTCTTGTTGTCCTGAAATAGACACAAACCTTAACCTGTCTGGGCATTAGACGCCATACTCTGTCTGGGTAAATGAATCTTGTCCACATTAGAAGCACATGCAGATAGTGTCCTAATTTCCTCTGTCAGTGTGCAATTACCCAATGAACCATATAACATTGGCATAAATGTTTTGGTTGATCACCAAAAAGATCAGCATAACTCGAGCCACAGAGGCAAATTGATGTTCTGTTCAGTAATATAGCCTACTGGAGTCAGCATTGAGCTCTCAGAGACCAACACGAGAGTGCACTCCATTGAAAGTGTAACATCCAAATAAATGGAAGATGCAAAGTCCATTGAATGGCCCCAACTGGCATTTTTCATAGAGGCACTGGATATTAAACCCTGCTAATGTTTCTCTGCTGGGTCGTTTTTGTCACATTTGAGTGAGTGCATTTAATTTTGCTGTGCATAAAGTCATATTTTGGACATTTTTAAATTGGACCATTTAAAATGTACTTACAGTGTTGTCATGTTCTATGTTTTCACAAGTGTTGATCATTCCGATTACATGTTTGATGATATACACTGAGTGTACCAAACATTAGGAACAACTTCCTAATATTGAGCCCTCCCCCTCTTTTTGCTCTCAGAACAGCCTCAATTCGTCTGGGCATGTACTCTACAAGGTGTCAAAAGCATTCTACAGGGATTCAGGCTCATGTAAACTCCAATGCTACCCACAGTTGTGTCAAGTTGATTGGATGTCCTTTGGGTGATGGACCATTCTTGATACACACAGGAAACTGTTGAGTGTGGAAAACCCAGCAGCGTTGCAATTCTTGACATTAACCGGTGCGCCGGCCTGGCACCAACCACCATACCCCATTCGAAGGTACTTAATATTTTGTCTTGCCCATTCACCCTCTGAATGGCACACATACAATGAAAGGGAGGAGACATAACCTGCCCCTTCATCTACACTGATTGAAGTGGATTTTACAAGGGATCATAGCCTTCATCTAGATTCAATTGGTCAGTCTATGTCATGGAAAGAGCAGGTGTTCTTAATGTTTTGTATACTCGGTGTATGTAGGAAAACCTCACAAATGGTGCTGCACTAGAACCCACAAATAATATGGGGAATATGGAACGGCAAGGCATACTCCTCACAGGTCTGAAGTCTTAGACAATGTGGCATTCAATTCCATAAGACTCAGCAAGCAATACAGTTCATAATGAAAATTCAAGTCACAGGGACATGGTACACATGCAGAGCACCTCTTATTTCCCACCTGATGGCCCATGGGAAGACTTGGAGAGGCAAGCTACAAATTATTGTGCGACACTTGCATCTCCTGACGCATTGTCATAAACATTTGGAGTAAAAAGGTGTTGGCTTTCAGTTACTAATCACTTAGAAAAAAGGGTTCCAAAAAGGGTTATTTGACTGTCCCCATAGGAGAACCCTTTTTGGTTCCAAGTAGAACTCTTTGGTTCCAGGTTGAAGTCTTTTGGTTTCCATATTTCCATTCCCTTTGTGGAAGGGGTTCATGTATTTATTTATTTTTTTTCTCAAATTTTACCCCTTTTTCTCCCCAATTTTGTGGTATCCAATTGTTGTAGCTACTATCTTGTCTCATTGCAACTGCACATGGGGACAAAGACTGTACTTTTTGGAGAAATGTCCTCTGGTCTGATGAAACAAAAATAGAACTGTTTGGCCATAATGACCATCGTTATGTTTGGAGGAAAAAGGGGGAGGTTTGCAAGCCGAAGAACACCATCCCAACGTGAAACATGGGGTTGGCAGCATCGTGTTGTGGGGGTGCTTTGCTACAGGAGGGACTGGGACATTGCACACAATAGATGGCATCACGAGGATAGGAAAATTATGTGGATATATTGAAGCAACATCTCAAAACATCAGTCAGGAAGTTAAAGTTTGGTTGCAAATGGGTCTTCCAAATGGACAATGACCCCAAGCATACCTCCAAAGTTGTGGCAAAATGGCTTAAGGACAACAAAGTCAAGGTATTGGAGTGGTCATTTCAAAGCCCTGACCTCAATCCTACAGAACATTTGTGGGCAGAACTGAAAAAGTGTGTGCGAGCAAGGAGGCCTACAAACCTGACTCAGTTACACCAGCTCTGTCAGGAGGAATGGGCCAAAATTCACCCAACTTATTGTGGGAAACTTGTGGAAGGCCACCCAAAACTTTTGACCCAAGTTAAACAATTTAAAGGCAATGCTACCAAATACGAATTGATTGTATGTAATCTTCTGACCCACTGGGAATGTGATGAAAGAAATAAAAGCTGAAATAAATAATTCTCTCTATTATTATTCTGACATTTCACATTCTTAAAATAAAGTGTTGATCTTATCTGACCTAAGACAGGGAATTTTTACTAGGATTAAATGCCAAGAATTGTGAAAAACTGAGTTTATATGTATTTGGCTAAGGTGTATGTAAACTTCCAACTTCAACTGTGTATATATATATACTCTCAGTGGCCAGTTTATTATAAAGCAGGCAGACAGGGCCTCCTGGGTGGTGCAGTGGTTAAGGGCGCTGTACTGCAGCGCCAGCTGTGCCATCAGAGTCCCTGGGTTCGCGCCCAGGCTATGTCGTAACCGGCCGTGACCGGGAGGTCCGTGGGGCGATGCACAATTGGCCTAGCGTCGTCCGGGTTAGGGAGGGATTGGTCGGTAGGGATCTCCTTGTCTCATCGCGCACCAGCGACTCCTGTGGCGGGCCGGGCGTAGTGCGCGCTAGCCAAGGTTGCCAGGTGCACTCCAACACATTAGTGCGGCTGGTTTCCGGGTTGGATGCGCGCTGTGTTAAGAAGCAGTACGGCTGGTTGGGTTGTGTATCGGAGGACGCATGACATTCAACCTTCGTCTCTCCCGAGCCCGTACGGGAGTTGTAGCAATGAGACAAGGTAGTAGCTACAACAATTGGATACCACAAAATTGGGGAGAAAAAGGGGTGCACTCCGACACATTGGTGCGGCTGGCTTCCGGGTTGGATGCGCGCTGTGTTAAGAAGCAGTGCGGCTTGGTTGTGTTGTGTATCAGAGGATGCATGACTTTCAACCTTCGTCTCTCCCGAGCCCGTACAGGAGTTGAAGCGATGAGACAAGATAGTAGCTACTAAACAATTGGATACCATGAAATGGGGAGAAAAACAGGGTAAAAAAAATGTTAAATGTTTTTTTAAGTACCCGCAAAACACCAGTCTCAATGTGAACAATGAAGAGGTGAGTCGCCTCTCGAGCAGTACACAGCATTGTGCTAGATCTTCAGTTTCTTGCCAATTTCTCGCATGTAACAGGATTCATTTCTCAGAACAAGAATAGACTGACGAGATTCAGAACAAAGTGCTTTGTTTCTGGCCATTTTGAGCCCCACGTTCAAAATCAGCCGTTTCCAGCTACAATAATCATTTACAACATGAACAATGTCCACACTGTATTCCTTATCAATTTGATGTTATTTTAATGGACAAAAAATGTGCTTTTCTTTAAAAAACAAGGATATTTCTAAGTGACCCCAAACTTTTGAACGGTGAGACTGGTGTTTTATTCTAACTTCCGCGACGCATATAAGGCCCTCCCCCACCATCCTTTCGTAAAAGCTGACCAACTCCATTTTGTTGCTTCCAGCCTACAGACAGAGACTAAAACAAGAAGCTCCCGCACTCAGGTCTGTTCAATGCTGGTCCGACCAATCTGATTCCACGCTTCAAGACTGCTTCGATCACGTGGATTGGGATAATTTCCGCATTGTGTCCAACAACAACATCGACAAATACGCACGTTGTGCCGTGGCGGAGATCTTTGTGGGCTATACTCAGCCTTGTCTCAGGATGGTAAGTTGATGGTTGAAGATATCCCTCTAGTGGTGTGGGGGCTGTGCTTTGGCAAAGTGGGTGGGGATATATCCTTCCTGTTTGGCCCTGTCCGGGGGTGTCCTCGGATGGGGCCACAGTGTCTCCTGACCCCTCCTGTCTCAGCCTCCAGTATTTCTGCTGCAGTAGTTTATGTGTCGGGGGGCTAGGGTCAGTTTGTTATATCTGGAGTACTTCTCCTGTCCTATTCGGTGTCCTGTGTGAATTTAAGTGTGCTCTCTCTAATTCTCTCTTTCTCTCTTTCTTTCTCTCTCTCGGAGGACCTGAGCCCTAGGACCATGCCTCAGGACTACCTGACACAATGACTCCTTGCTGTCCCCAGTCCACCTGGCCGTGCTGCTGCATCTTGGCCATTTCTGTTATAATCTCCACCCGGCACAGGCAGAAGAGGACTGGCCACCCCACATAGCCTGGTTCCTCTCTAGGTTTCTTCCTAGGTTTTGGCCTTTCTAGGGAGTTTTTCCTAGCCACCGTGCTTCTACACCTGCATTGCTTGCTGTTTGGGGTTTTAGGCTGGGTTTCTGTACAGCACTTTGAGATATCAGCTGATGTACGAAGGGCTATATAAATAAATTTTATTTGATTTGATTTTGAACCACCCGAGCCACTGCCTGTACACCCCGCTATCATCCAGAAGGCGAGTTCAGTGCAGGTACATCAAAGCAGGGACCGAGAGACTGAAAAACAGCTTCTATCTCAAGGCCATCAGACTGTTAAACAGCCACCACTAACATTGAGTGGCTGCTGCCAACATACCGACTCAACTCCAGCCACTTTAATAATGGAAATTGATGGAAACTGATGTAAAAAATGTATCACTAGCCACTTTAAACTATGCCACTTTGTTTTTATACCCTACATTACTCATCTCATTTGTATATACTGTACTCTATACCATCTCCTGCATCTTGCCTATGCTGTTCTGTACCATCACTCATTCATATATCTTTATGTACATGTTCTTCATCCCTTTACACTTGTAGCATTTCGCTACACTCGCATTAACGTCTGGTAACCATGTGTATGTGACAAAATAAAATGTAATTTGATTTGATTTATATAGTACCATTCAAAGGTTTGGACACACCTACTCATTCCAGGGTTTTTCTTTATTTTTACTATTTTCTACATTGTAGAATAACACTCTTGGCATTCTCTCAACCAGCTTAATTAGCTGGAATGCATTTCAATTAACAGGTTTGGTGAAAGTTAATTTGTGGAATTTCTTTCCTTCTTAATGCGTTTGAGCCAATCAGTTGTGTTGTGACAGGGTAGGGGTGGTATACAGAAGATAGCCCTATTTGGTAAAAGACCAAGTCCATATTATGGCAAGAACAGCTAAAGTATGCAAGGAGAAATGACATCATTACTTTATTAAGACATGAAGGTCAGTCAATGCGGGAAATTTCTAGGACTTTGAAAGTTTCTTCAAGTGCATTCACAAAAACCATCAAGCGCAATGATGAAACTGGCTCTCATGAGGACCGCCAGAGGAAAGGAAGACCCAGAGTTATCTCTGCTGCAGAGGATAAGTTCATTAGAGTTTCCAGCCACAGAAATTTCAGTCCAAATAACTGCTTCACAGAGTTCAAGAAATGGGGCGCAGGGTAGCCTAGTGGTTAGAGTGTTGGACTAGTAACCGGAAGGTTGCAAGTACAAATCCCCGAGCTGACAAGGTACAAATCTGTCGTTCTGCCCCTGAACAGGAATTTGTTCTTAACTGACCTGCCTAGTTAAATAAAGGTTAAAAAAAAAATATATATATATATACATATCTCAACATCAACTGTTCAGAGAAGACTGTGTGAATCAGTCCTTCATGGTAAAATTGCTGCAAAGAAAACACTACAAGAAGAAGAGACTTGCTTTGGCCAAGAAACACGAGCAATGGACATTAGACCGGTGGAAATTTGGTCTGGAGTCTAAATTTGAGATTTTTTGTCAGATGCAGAGTAGATGAACGGATCATCTCCGCATGTGTGCTTTGCTTCCGGGAAGCATAGAGGAGGAGGTGTGTGCTTTGCTGGTGACAATGTCTGTGATTTATTTTGAATTCAAAGCACACTTAACCATCATGGCTGCCACTGCATTCTGCAGCGATACACCATCTCATCTGGTTTGCACTTAGTGGGACTATTATTTATTTTTCAACAGGACAATGACCCAACACACCTCCAGGCTGTGTAAGGGCTATTTGACCGAGAAGGAGAGTGATGGACTGCTGCCTCAGATGACCTGGCCTCCACAATCACCCACCCTAAACCCAATTGAGATGGTTTGGGATGAGTTGGACCGCAGAGTGAAGGAAAAGCAGCCAACAAGTGCTCAGCATATGCGGGAACTCCTTCAAGACTGTTGGAAAAGCATTCCAGGTGAAGCTAGTGTGCAAAGCTGTCAAGGCTACTTTGAAGACTCTAAAATCGAAAATAATTTGATTTGTTTCACACTTTTTTGGTTACTACATGGTGTTATTACATAGTTTTGATGTCTTCACTATTATTTTTCTTCTTCCTGTTTATACTTTTTTTTTTCTTTTGAAATGCAGCCCATACCTGTACCCCCTCCCCCCGACCAAAAAATGAAATAAAAACTTGGTCAAAAAAGTTATGATGCCTACTGGTATTGCCTTGTGTATTGAGAAGAGTTCCCTCAACCGTGAACATTTAAGAGATTGGATGGAAGAAAACTTGAGCTCACCCTGTGACAGACAGTTACAGTTATCTCAGCTGCAACTGTATAACAGTCATGTATGATCAATCTAAATAGCATTAGACCTGCATGGAAAATACTATTCCATGTGACAGCTGGAGGGAATATAGCAATCAAGACACAATCAACAACAATGTCCTGGTATATAGGGACCCACAGCTACTCATGTCTAAAATAACCATTCAATCACCATTTGCCTGATTGGATTAATCTTCTGAATAGGATCCATTTCTCCTGGATTCTAGTAAACATATCCTCAGGCGATTGGAAACACCGTTCTCTCTGTGATGCACCAACGTGGGCTTGTGTGAATCAATAAAGACAACATTTGATTGCATGTAAACATTTGCTCATCAGTTCATAGGAAGTAAGCCCTCTCCACTGTGTTGCACGGATGCCTACAGGCATGATCAGAGCACTTCTTGGGTGTTGTTGCTAGGATACAAAACATTTACTGTGAATCACAGTGGACATGAGGTTTGTGCTGTCCTGAAACTCTAAATGTGTCGCACCATTCCACACACTGTGTACTCGAAAAATACTTGGGATGCACGGCAGTGTAACCTCTAATGGGGAAAGCAGAGTGGCTCAGAGTGAAAAAAAATAGTGCACCTTCGAAGGAAATAGGATGCCTGCGGAGGTGTAGGTATCCACAGACTCATACGTTTACACTGCTGACAGGGAAAGGTATGTTTCCTACAGTGTACAGCAGGTTACTCTATGTAGGCAATCTACTTTTCATTTTCTGACTGGACTGTTTACTGTATAGCTGGCAGTAAAGTCATTGTAACGTGTGGTAAATTGCTTACAACATGCATGATCTGAGTGTACATTAGCTGTTTGGTGGGGCAAGTGGGGACACTTCAGGCTAAGGAGTAAGTTTCACACATCCCTATGTGCAACATGGGCTTAATCTGTGTCCAGGAAACCACCCCTTAGTCTTTTCAGTGGAGGCTATCATACATTTTGAAGTGGTTCCTAAATAGGTTTCTATTGAGGGATTTTAACTCAAATGCATCAACCTAAAACATCTGACTTTCCACTGGTATCTTTCCACCTGATCTACCTGATCTACCTACTGTGTATATTATCTTGCTTCTAAATATCAGGAATCAAGGTAAGACCCAAGTGCAGACGGTTTGAAGTAGCAATGTTTATTGTAACCACAGGAGCAAGCAATTGAAAGGTCAAGGCAGACAGGGGTTAATAATCCAGAGCAGAGGCCAAGGTACAGGATGACAGGCAGGCTCAGGTTAAGCAGAGGTTGGTAACCCAGAGGTGGAGCAAAGGTACAGGACGGCAGGCAGACTCAGGAACAGGCAGTGGTCAGGCAGGCGGGTACAGGGTCAGGCAAAGGTCAAAAACTAGGAGGGCGAGAGAGACTAGGGTAAATCAGGTGCAGAAACAAAACGCTGGTAGACTTGAACAAACAAGACGAACTGGCAACAGACAGACAGAAAACACAGGTATAAATACACAGGCGATAATGGGGAAGATGGGCGACACCTGGAGGGGGTGGAGAAAAGCACAAGGACAGGTGAAACAGATCAGGGCTTGACACTAAAGGTCAGTCATCAATAATGTATTCAACGATGGGAATGTAATGTAGCCAGGCCTGTACTACACAAATAATGCAATATTTGTAGTACTGTATTTTGGTAAAAATAAACCACAAACATTTTAAATTAGTCAACTAAACTCAGCAAAAAAATAAACATCCCTTTTTCAGGACCCTGTCTTTCAACACGGTTTCCCATGCTTGTTCAATGAACCATAAACAATTAATGAACATGCACCTGTTCAATGGTTGTTAAGACACTAACAGCTTACAGCACCGGTATACACTACCAAGTGCACTATTTTTCAGATGTTGCCCTACCGGAGTTACACAGTAATAGAGTAAATGTTATTAGCTTCACGAAATACATAAACTCAGCAAAAAAAGTAATGTCCTTTTTTCATTACCCTGTCTTTCAAAGACAATTCATAAAATCCAAATAACTTCACAGATCTTCATTGTAAAGGGTTTAAACACTGTTTCCCATGCTTGTTCAATGAACCATAAACAATTCATGAACATGCACCTGTGGGACGGTCGTTAAGACACTAACAGCTTACAGACAGTAGGCAATTAAGGTCACAGTTATGAAAACTTAGGACACTAAAGAGGCCTTTCTACTAACTCTGACTCTGAAAAACACCAAAAGAAAGATGCCCAGGGTCCCTGCTCATACGTGCCTTAGGCATGCTGCAAGGAGGCATGAGGACTGCAGATGTGGCCAGGGCAATAAATTGCAATGTCAGTACTGTGAGAAGCCTAAGACAGCGCTACAGGGAGACCGGACAGGCAGCTGATCGTCCTCGCAGTGGCAGACCACGTGTAACAACACCTGCACAGGATCCGTACATCCGAACATCACACCTGCGGGATAGATACAGGATGGCAACAACAACTTCCCGAGTTACACCAGGAACAATCCCTCCATCAGTGCTCAGACTGTCTGCAATAGGAGGAGAGAGGCTGGACTGAGGGCTTGTAGGCCTGTTGGTAAGGCACAGACAAACCCACCGTCGCTGGACCAGACAGGACTGGCAAAAAGTGCTCTTCACTGACGAGTCAGGGTTTTGTCTCACCAGGGGTGATGGTCGGATTCACGTTTATCATCGAAGGAATGAGCGTTACACCGAGGCCTGTACTCTGGGGCGGGATCGATTTGGAGGTGGAGGGTCTGTCATGGTCCTGGTGCGGTGTGTCACAGCATCATCGGACTGAGCTTGGTGTCATTGCAGGCAATCTCAACGCTGTCCTCCCTCATGTGGTACCCTTCCTGCAGGCTCATCCTGACATGACCCTCCAGCATGACAATGCTACCAGCCATACTGCTCATTCTGTGCGTGATTTTCTACAAGACAGGAATGTCAGTGTTCTGCCATGGCCAGTGAAGAGCCCGGATCTCAATCCCATTGAGTACGTCTGGGACCTGTTGAATAGGAGGGTGAGGGCTAGGGCCATTCCCCCCAGAAAGCCGGGAAATTGCAGGTACCTTGGTGGAAGAGTGGGGTAACATCTCACAGCAATAACTGGCAAATCTGGTTCAGTCAATGAGGAAGAGATGCACTGTAGTATTTAATGCAGCTGGTGGCCACACCAGATACTGACTGTAACTTTTGATCCCCCTTTGTTCAGGGACACATTATTCCATTTCTATTAGTCACATGTCTGTGGAACTTGTTCAGTTTATGGCTCAGTTGTTGAATCTTATGTTCATACAAATATTTACACATGTTAAGTTTGCTGAAAATAAACGCAGTTGACAGTGAGGACATTTCTTTTTTTCCTGAGTTTATGTATGTATGTATGTATGTATGTATGTAGGTAAGTATGTATGTATGTATGTATGTATGTATGTATGTGTGTGTGTGTATGTATGTGTGTCTCACTCAGCCGCCTCAAGGAGCAGACAAAGTTTATTGATAGGTCTCTGTAAGATATTGGTCTTGGTCTTAACCGCTCCCGACAAGATCTTTGGCCCCTGGCAACGCCTCCACCACACACCCCATTAGTCAAGAGTTCCTTGGGGCGGTGTCATCGATGATGACAACAAGGTCACCAGTACTGAAGTTATGAGTGGAGACTGAAGTGCACCGCTTCTCTTGGCACATTGTTTTCCTTTCACAACTAGTGCAATTTCTTGTTTAAAGTGCTGTCATTAATCAAATCGAATGATGACCTTTTCTGCTTCATCTAGGTCATCCACAGACAGACTTTCTTTTCCAAACGTCAGTTTGAACTTGTCAAGTACCAGTCTGGGGATCGTCATCTGCTAGAGTGGAGTCACCCTTGATTTCACGAGTAGGAATGCGATGTGGACCTTTTCCATACCGTTTGTGAACCTAAGGTAGCTTGCTGTGCCATAATCTTGTTCACTTGTGTCACCAAAGTTATGCAGCTGTGCGGTCTTGGCATCATACACCATACAGCTGGTCCAGCTCTGAGAGCCATCTCTTCCATGAAATAGAATGTTCTTCAGGGATGACTTGGTCCCATCCACACTTTAGCTTGCAGAGCTCTTGAAGAATTTGCTTTGCCTTTAATATGAATGGGGCGAGGAAACCTTATGAATCATAAATAGAGCTGACAGTTGAGAGAATAGCTCTTCTTGTAATGGGTCTGTTCTTGACAGTGACTCGGAAGGTAAATGCATCACTTTCAATGTTCCGTCGGATTCACCAAGCCAAAGAAAGGATAGGTGGGAGCTTGAATGCCCGCAGTGCTGCTTTGTGGGCAAGGACTGACATTGTTAGGGCAGAGAAACAAGTATCTTGTCAGTATATCCATAATCTTTGGTTTAGCTCAACACTGATTAGCTATTCTTTTATAATTTTTGGATCAACATGCTCGCTGCCTTTCCTTGCATTCAATGATAGGGGCGGCAACAATGTCATACAGTACTCTTTTTGACCAGACAGTATCAGATAGATGGGTTACACATACTGTACTGAGACAGAGCGGTGCTGTTTCGCTCACTCTGATGCTTTCTCCGGTGAGATAAAGTACATTCAGCCACTTGCGAATTGAAGAACAATCATGAAAAACAGAAGCGAAAGTTATATTATTTTATATGCTTCTTTTTTATTGGTTATTTGGCAATCATGAATACACTCCACTTGGGGTAGGCTCGGCCCAAGGATCCCGCACTATGCATCTACCCAGGAGGAATAGCCGGATATGTAAATGAGTTGAGCAAACGAAAGTAAGTCTTTCGACGACCGAATATTCATAGACGCTGCTTCTGTTGAGCAAGAGAAACGGTAAGACGATTGTTGTGTATATTCATATAGTTGATAATATCGTTATTTGGACATAGTGTTATAATAGGCCTACTCTCCTTAAAAAGGTATTCGATGTTAGATGGAGTGAATGTGTGCTTTGTAGAATTTGTAGAAAATAAGACACGGTGGCAGAATAATTTCAACCACAGCTTTGTTTTATAACAAAACCGGATAACAATATCTGTCCCGTGAAGTCAGCTTAGTCTCATAGACTAGACATATAGTAAACTTATTCAGTACACTCAAAAGTATATTACATTTGGGATGGTTACATAAAATACATATGGTAACTTAAAGATGCACTATGGTTGCTAAAATTCGAATAGCTCGCCTAATATCAGTTTGTGACAAAACAAGCAGTCATTGTGTATAAATATTTTTCGTAACCACAAATATTCTATATATTGTTTGAAGCTGGTGTGCAAAAACGAAACAAAAACGAAAAAAAGTACCCAGTTGTCATACTTGAGTAAACGTATAGAGAGATACCTTAATAGAAAGTTACTCAGGTAAAAGTGAAAGTCACCCAATAAAATACTACTTGAGTAAAAGTCTAAAAGTATTTGCTTCTAAATATACAGTGCATTCGGACTGTTGACTTTTTCCCCATTTTGTTACGTTATAGCCTTATTCTAAAATGGATTAAAAAAATAAAATGTGGCTTGGTTTTTGCTCTGACATGCACTGTCAACTGTGCGACCTTACATAGACTGGTGTGTGCCTTTCCAAGTCATGTCCAATCAATTGAATTTACCACAGGTGGACTCAATGGAAACAGGATGCACCTGAGCTCAATTTCGAGTCTCATAGCAAAGGGTCTGATTACTTATGTAAATAAGGTATTTCTGTTTTATATGTTTAATAAATTAGCAAACATAAAAAAACTGTTTTTGCTTTGTCATTATGGGGTATTGTGTGTAGATTGATGGAATTTAAAAATATATATTCTTAGAATAAGACTAACGTAACAAAATGTGGAAAAAAGTTGGTCTGAATACTTTCCGAGTTCACTGTATTTATAAAAAATCCCTTAACTCAATAGCTCCTTGACCATGTGACCTAGACACCTCAAACCAACTTGGGAATGTTCACAGGGTAGAGACATACACTACCTGACCAAAAGTAGGTGGACACCTGCTCGTCAAACATCTCATTCCAAAGTTATGGACATTATTATAGAGTTGGTCCCCCCTTTGCTGCCTTAACAGCCGCCACTCTTTTGGGAAGGCTTTCCACTAGATGTTGAAACATTGCTGCGGGACTTGCTTCCATTTAGCCACAAGAGCATTACTGAGGTCGGGCACTGATAATTGGGAGATTAGGCCAGGTCAGGGCAGACCAGTCAAGTTATTCCACACCGATCTCGACAAACCATTTCTGTATGGACCTCGCTTTGGTCAAGTGGGCACCGTCATGCTGAAACAGGAAAGGGCCTTCCTCAAACTGTTGCCACAAAGTTGGAGGCACAGAATTGTCTAGAATGTCATTGTATGCTATAGCGTTAATATTCAGCATCACTGGAACTAAGGGGCCTAGCCCGAACCATGAAAAACAGCCCCAGACCATTATTCCTCCTCCACCAAACTTTACAGTTGGCACTATGCATTGGGGCAGGTAGCGTTCTCCTGGCATCCGCCAAACCTTGATTCATCACTCCAGAGAACGTGTATCCACTGCTTTAGCCTGCTTGTCATTGCGCATGGTGATCTTAGGCTTGTGTGCGGTTGCTCGGCCATGGAAACTCATTTCATGAAGCTCCCAACGAACAGTTCTTGTGCTGAAGTTGCTTCCAGAGGCAGTTTGGAACTCGGTAGTAAGTGTTGCAACCGAGAACAGATGATTGGTACGTGCTGTGCGCTTCAGCACTCGGTGATCCTGTACTCCCTGTTCACCCACGACTGTGTGGCCTTGCACGCCTCCAACACAATCATAAAGTTTGCAGACGACACTACAGTGGTAGGCTTGATTACTAGAGGTCGACCGATTATGATTTTTCAACGCTGATGCCTATTATTGGAGGACCAAAAAAGCAGATACCAATTAATCAGCCGATTGTTATTCTTTTTTAAATATATATTTTTTAATTATTATCATTTTTCTTTTTATTACAAAAAACTTTTTATGTATTTGTAATAATGACAATTACAACAATACTGAATTAACACTTATTTTAACTTAATATCATACATCAATAAAATCAATTTAGTCTCAAATAAATAATGAAACATGTTCAATTTGGTTTAAATAATGCAAAAACAAAGTGTTGGAGAAGAAAGTAAAAGTGCAATATGTGCCATGTAAGAAAGCTAACGTTTCAGTTCCTTGCTCAGAACATGAAAACATATGAGAACATATTAACATGAGTCTTCAATATTCCCAGGTAAGAAGTTTTAGGTTGTAGTTATTATAGGAATTATAGGACTATTTCCCTCTATACCATTTGTATTTCATTAACCTTTGACTATTGTATGTTCTTATAGGCACTTTAGTATTGCCAATGGAACAGTATAGCTTACGTCCCTCTCCTCGCTCCTCCCTGGGCTCGAACCAGGAACACAATGACAGCCACCCTCGAAGCAGCGTTACCCATGCAGAGCAAGGGGAACAACCACTGCAAGGCTCAGAGCGAGTGACGTTTGAACGCTATTAGCGCGCACCCGCTAACTAGTTAACCAGTTCACATCGGTTACACCAGCCTCATCTCGGGAGTTGATAGGCTTGAAGTCATAAACAGCGCAATGCTTGATGCACAACGAAGAGCTCCTGGCAAAACGCACGAAAGTGCTGTTTGAATGAATGCTTACAAGCCTGCTGCTGCCTACCACCGCTCAGTCAGATACATGCTCAGTCAGATTATATGCAACGCAGGACACACTAGATAAACTAGTAATATCATCAATCATGTGTAGTTAACTAGTGATTATGATTGATTGTTTTTTATAAGGTAAGTTTAATGCTAGCTAGCAACTTACCTTGGCTTACTGCAACGAGAGGCAGGTGGTTATAGCGTTGGACTAGTTAACTGTAAGGTTGCAAGATTGGATTCCCCGAGCTGACAAGGTCAAAATCTGTAGTTCTGACTCTGAACGAGGCAGTTAACCCACCGTTCCTAGGCCGTCATTGAAAAGAAGAATGTGTTCTTAACTCGCTTGCCTAGTTAAATAAAGGTGTAAAAACAAAATTGGTTTCCGATTGTTATGAAAACTTGAAATTGGCCCTAATTAATCGCCCATTCCAATTAATCGGTCGACCTCTATTGATTACCAACAACAATGAGACGGCCTACAGGGAGGAGGTGAGGGCTCTCGGAGTGTGGTGTCAGGAAAATAGCCTCACACTCAACGTCAACAAAACAAAGGAGATGATCGTGGACTTCAGGAAACAGCAGAGGGAGCACTCCCCTATCCACACACCCCTATCCACATCGACGGGACAGTAGTGTAGAGGGTAGTAAGTTTTAAGTTCCTCAGCGTACACATCACGGACAAACTGAATTGGTCCACCCACACAGACAGCGTGGTGAAGAAGGCGCAGCAGCACCTCTTCAACCTCAGGAGGCTGAAAAAAATTCGGCTTGTCACCAAAAGCACTCACAAACTTTTACAGGTGCACAATCGAGAGCATCCTGTCGGGCTGTATCACTGCCTGGTACGGCAACTGCTCCGCCCACAACCGTAAGGCTCTCCAGAGGGTAGTGAGGTCTGCACAACGCAACACTGGGGGCAAACTACCTGCCCTCCAGGACACCTACACCACCCGATGTCACAGGAAGGCCATAAAGATCATCAAGGACATCAACCACCCGAGCCACTGCCTGTTCACCCCGCTATCATCCATAAGGCGAGGTCAGTACAGGTGCATCAAAGCAGGGACCGAGAGACTGAAAAACAGCTTCTATCTCAAGGCCATCAGACTGTTAAACAGCCACCACTAACATTAAGTGGCTGCTGCCAACATACTGAGTCAACTCCAGCCACTTTAATAATGGAAAAATTGATGTAAAAAAATGTATCACTAGCCACTTTAAAAAATGGCACTTAATATGTTTACATACACTACAACACTCATCTCATATGTATATACTGTTCTCGATACCATCTACTGCATCTTGCCTATGCCATTCTGTACCATCACTCATTCATATATTTGTATGTACATATTCTTCATCCCTTTACACTTGTGTGTATAAGGTAGTTGGTTATTACTGCATTGTTGGAACTAGAAGCACAAGCATTTCACTACACTCGCATTAACATCTGCTAACCATGTGTCTGTGACAAAAAATTAGATTTGATTTGATCCCTTTCTGTGATCTTGTGTGGCCTACCACTTCATGGCTGAGCCGTTGTTGCTCCTAGGCATTTACACTTCAATAACAGTACTTACAGTTGACTGGCGCAGCTCTAGCAGGGCAGAAGTTTGATGAACTGACTTGCTGTAAAGGTTGTATCCTATGACGGTGCCACGTTGAAAATCACTGACCTCTTCAGCACGGGCTGTTCTACTGCTAATGTTTGTCTATGGAGATTGCATGGCTGTGTGCTCGATTTTATGCACCTGTCCGGAATGGGTGTGGCTGAAATTGCCGAATCCACTCATTTGAAGGGGTGTCCACATACAACTCTTGAACCATAGGAGCTAGAGACACCAAACCAACTTACATTTTCAGGCTAATCTAACTTCAAATTCTTTAAAACCTTTATCAACTATAACTATATAAATGAGAATAAATTAACAATAAAATAACCCGCTAAAGGTAATCTACCATACCAACTTTCAATCGTTTAGGCTATCCTAACTTCCAATTCTTCAAAACCTGTATCAACTATAATTGTGTAAATTAACTAACTATACACATTTACATATATTTGTATAAATAATTCACCAACAGTAACTCTTCAACCGTTCAAGCTTGAGACACCAAGACAACTATCACATATTCCAGTTATCCTAATTTCAGATTCTAACAAACTTTTATCCACTATAACTATATACATTTGCATAAAATAACCCACCAACAGTGTCTCTTGAATCGTTCAAGCTAGAGACACCAAACAAAAAAATTGCATGTTCAGGCTATCCTATCAATCAATCGATCTTTCACAAGCTAGCATGCACACCACATTTTCTTCAGGAAATGTACTTGTCTGTTTATTATTTTTATCTGCACGCTCTAGCGCTTATATTACTTAAGTTATTAATTAACACAAACCAACTTCCAAAAATGCAGACTCTTGGCATTAAATAACTCACCAACAGTAGCTCTTGAACCATTCAAACTAGAGACACTGTTACAGATTTAAGTTTTTCCATTTATGTTTTGAGGTTGGACTTTTAGCATGAAAAGCACGTTACCATTTTAGGGCGCACCGATTGGTGTCAGCTCATTAGTCAGTATGTGTTACACCTGTGCTGGTTACCATCGGATAGGTAAAACGTTTGTTTTTTTTGGAGGAAAAATATGGCGGAAGCGGATGATGATGAAGTGGATTCTGAATCTAATGGCGGTAGAATCAAAGAGAATTGGAATATTGTCCAAAAGAATGGAAAATGGAGCAAAGTAGAGTACAGAGATGAGAATGTCACTTCGTATCTTGTAGGAGTACAGTTTGTAAATGAGGAGCAGATGAACCAATTACCAATCTTAAGGAATCCATTTGAGATATCCAAACTGGTGGAAAGAGTGCTGGGAAGAGTGAAGGCTGTGTGGATCACTAGAGGCGGGCTTGTTTCGATTTTTTTGTGCTTCTGAGGAACAGAGGAAACGTGTGTTGCGGCTCACGTGATTTGATACGTTTGAAGTGTCGTGTTTCTCTTAGGAACAGGGCACACCTCAAGGGGGTTATATCTGGCGTATCATGGGAAATAGATGTTAAAGAGATGAGCATTTATCCCAAGACCAATGCAGTGTGATCATTGTAAAGCTTTTGGCCATGTATAAAGTGTTTGCAGAAGGGAAAAGCCGAGATGTCCAAGTTGTGGAAAATATAATATTATGTGTTATAAATGTGATGAGCATGTGACATGTTGCTATTGTGATGGGAACCATGAATTCACGTCTTTCACCACACAAAGGTGAAAGAGGATGTATAGTGCCTATAAGAACATCCAATAGTCAAAGGTATATGAAATACAAATGGTATTGAGATAAATAGTCCTATAAATACTATATTAACTACAACCTAAAACTTCTTACCTGGGAATATTGAAGACTCATGTTAAAAGGAACCACCAGCTTTCATATGTGCTCATGTTCTGAGCAAGGAACTGAAACGTTAGCTTTCTTACATAGCACATATTGCACTTTTACTTCAACACTTTGTTTTTGCATTATTTAAACCAAATTGAACATGTTTCATTATTTATTTGAGGCTAAATATATTTGTATTGATTGTATTATATTAAGTTAAAATAAGTGTTAATTCAGTATTGTTGTAATTGTCATTAATACAATTATTTTTATTTTTTTTATAAAATAAAATCGTCCGATTAATCGGTATCGGCTTTTTTTGGTCCTCCAATAATCGGTCGACCTCTAGTGGTGACTGGTTATAGTTGAAAAAGCAGGTAGATAAGTTTGGATAGCCTGTACATGTGAAAGTTGGTTTGCTGTATCTAGCTTGAATGGTTCTAGAGGTACTGTTTGTGAGTTGTATTGTGCTATTGTATGCACATTTCAATAGTATTTTTATTTTTTTAAGAATTTGAAGTTAGATTGCATGAACATGACGGCTGGTTTGTTCACATGAACGGTTCAATAATTAATGTTAGTGGGTTATTTTATGATAATGTACATAGTTATAGTTGACACTTGTTTTTCACAAGGGCTATTAGCAGGACAATAGACCACGATGTGGTCCCAAAAACATTTTGTAAATACATCTGTATTTTGATCATTTGTGGATGGGGCCTCCCGAGTGGCGCAACGGTCTAAGACACTGGCATTGCTACAGATCCTAGTTCAATACCCGTGCCGGCCGCGACTGGGGAAAAGCCGAGCTGTCCAAGTTGTGGAAAATATAATATTATGTGTTATAAATGTGGTGAGCATGTGACATGTTGCTATTGTGATGGGAACCATGAATTCACGTGAAAGAGGATGTATAGTGCCTATAAGAACATCCAATAGTCAAAGGTATATGAAATACAAATGGTATTGAGAGAAATAGTCCATGAGGTGATGAACAATTGGCCCAGCGTTGTCTGGGTTAGGTTAGGGGAGGGTTTGGCCGGCCGGGATGTCCTTGTCAAAAAAATAGGCACGGTGGGCTTTTGGTTTCTCGCCTTCTAAAAACAGAAATAACTATTTTGGTTTTTATAAATATTATTTTGGCCATTACTCAGTTTGCAAATCGCTCACCTTCGGTTATTTGAAAATGAAATCTCAAATATCGTTATCTTTTAAACAAAGCGATTATTATTATTATTAACCATGCATTATAATTATATAAAAGCCCCTTAGATATTGTAAGAATATTTTGAAGTTAATTACACAACGCAGAGGATGTGAGGCCGAGAGGACTAGGATTAACGATCAATAGGAGTTTGGTTTTCAGTTCAACATCTGTTTAGGATCTGTGGGATGTCAGTCTTGAACTCAGAGCTACGTGTGCTACGTTCTGTACATTGAGTCAGGGGCAGGATACCTGTTATTTGGTCATTGGCTCAGTTGTCCTGCAAGGACTTCTGATTGGTCAACCCCAGGCTAGGGTGGGGGGTTAGAAATGGCATCCTGTTCCTTTGTTCAGGTTGGAAAAGCTGAGGACAGGGGAGACTGAACATCTTCCTCCCAGCATAACATCTTGACATCTTTAACATAACATATATTTTTCTCCACCTGATGTGCTTTGGAATTTGTATTATTGAAGAATAACATAAATTGCTCACAATATTCTCACAGATCAGATTTGCCCTATCGAAAAATGTCCCTTATTTTTAGATATACTGTAGGCCTACCGTAGGCGAGGTGTTGTAGGTCTTATTACATTTTTATTTAACCTATATTTTATTTCTCCCTTCCCTCTGCGCGGGGTTCTGGGCCAGGAGGGTGGCTTCGGCTCTAGACCAAGCTCGGCTCCCCGCATCTCCATGTCGCCTGGGTTGTGCCCGACCGGATCCATCCCCCCCTTTCCCCGTTAGGCACGGCCACCCCCAATATCAAGGTGCACATGGGCCTATTTATATAATGAATATGAATTCGGAGGGCAAAAAATATTAAATAATAAAGCATTAGAGTTTTAAGAATTGCGTGTGTTCAATATGCTTTAAATGTCACAATGTCACAAATAATTGAAGTTAGAAGCAATAGGATTTGAAGCAATAGTCTACCTGCGTATGGTCAACTATTTCACCACCGTTTCACGCTGCTCTGAGACAAGCATGGGGACTGGTCTTGATAAATCAATGATTTTTTTTTTCTCACTGAATCTCCGTTTGGGTATTGGTTAGACTACAATTATGGTGTGGAATTGTTATGCTCTTAGTACTGTAGCCTACTCCCGACCAGTCACGATGTACAGCACCATATTTTCAGTTTTTTTTTTCTTGGAATAGAAACACCATAATATTAAGCAAATTAATTAAGCTAGGGCCTCCGGAGTGGCACAGTGGTCTAAGGCACTGTATCGCTGTGCCACTAGAGATCCTGGTTCGAGTCCAGGCTCTGTCGCAGCCGGCCGTGACCGGGAGACCCATGTAGCGGCCCATAATTGGCCCAGCATCGTCATGGTTAGGGGAGGGTTTAGCGACTCCTGTGGCAGTCCAGGCGCAATGCACGCTGATATGGTCGCCAGGTGTATGGTGTTTACTCCGACACATTGGTGCAGCTGGCTTCCGGGTGAAGCGGGCATTGTGTCAAGAAGCAGTGCGGCTTAGCTGGGTTGTGTTTCGGCGGACGCATGGCTCTCGACCTTCACCTCTCCCAAGTCCGTACGGGAGTTGCACGAAATTGGGGAGAAAAAAGGGGTATAATTAAAAAATAAAAAAAATTAAAAAATTAAGCAACATTTCTTAAAATCAATCTCATATACTATGTTATTAGAAAAAAAGGGTTTAAATTCTCTGGTACAGCCAATACTAACTAGCATTAATGGTATGATGGCTGACAATTAAATATAATACCGTAGAATTATATGGCAGCCCGCAAGGTGTGCTGCAGTACAATGCAACTTTTACAGGAAGAACCACTGTAACAATAAATCCATAGCACTTTACAGTACAATAAAACATATATAAATTTGTAGCTGTTTATGAACTCTTGAAATAATCCAAACATTTAATTCACACAGTAACATTAATTTCCTCAATAAAAAAAAAGTTCACACCTCTCCTGGTGTCAGTGACCCCAGGACTTCCTCGAGATTGCCACAGATAGTCAGTCATCCAAACAATGTCATAAATTGTGATTGAGTCATCACGCTGTGCTCCCATAACAGCGTGAAAGAACATTGGTGATGATGATTTTGACTTTTTATTTTTCATCTCAGCATCACCTCAGAGTATGATTTACATCGAAGTGGATATTTTGTGAGGTGAGTTTGTTTTGCATCATCAAATCACTTTTCCAGGAAGTAAATATAAACTTATTGGATATTTGAGGCTTTAATGCACCAAATATTGATATTTTGTGACCATACAAGGTGCTCTCTAAAAGGGTTCTTTGGCTGTCCCAATAGCCAAGAACCCATTCAAGAAACCATTTTGGTTCCAAAAAAGTGTTATCCTATGGGGACAGCCAAAGAACCCCTTTGGAACCCTTTTTTGTAAGAGTGTACGTATGGTGGAATGATGAGAAATATAAAACGAGTTGAGTTAAGTACTCCTCTCAAGTTTGATTTGATCTGTCTTTGTCCTCCACAGCCTGAGCATGGGGTCCAGCTGGTGTAAGATCATATTGAAGAACGAGACCCCTTACACCTGGCACTACTCCGGTTCCCATGTTGATGACCCTTTTCCCAATAGCTCTTACACAGAGAGGAAGGTAAAATATTTACCTGTATTTATTTTCTGACCCCGAATTCACATAGCCCTTTCACAAACACAGTGCAAAGCATAGTGTGGGAGGCAGATGTCTGGTCTTCTCATTTGAGGCATAGTTGAAATAATTAAGTTACTTTGTGCTTTGGTGTAGAAGACCTTCAAAATGTGTAAGCTTAATGGGGGATATCAAATGCGAATATGCTTTTATCTATACATTAGAGATCTTCATTGTCCAAAAAGTTGGACCCATGACTTTCCCACCCGACCCGATATGCATAATTATTATTATTATTTTTTTTAAACGGAGACAACTTCCGAAAAAGCCTGTGGGAAAAACAGACCCGTGGTGGTTCGGATCTGAACCTGTTTGATGTGTAGCATATTCAAAACTATATAGCCTATTGTTTTATTGGTTTTTACTTTCCTAAAACAATAATTGTCCACCTAACAGTTCAGCGGCCTGAGATTTGAGCACTAAATGCAACAAGGCATTGCATGCATATAGGCCTAGGCATCCACTGTATGATATTATTGATTATAATTGAGATGGACAAACTATATGACGATGGTTGATTGTTGTGCGGGTCGACTGAGAATGTTGTGCTTTGATAATTAGTAGGCCTATCCTTGATGAGCAACTATGATGTTGATGGTTGAATTCCTCCTGACAAGTACTATAAGGGCTGATTGCTTGTTGACATAATAATGTGTGTTTGTGTTGTTGTGCGGCATGCCTAAACCTATTTTGTGACTTGATTGACACAAGTGTACTGGGATGATGTCGTAAAATGTATGCACAAACAAACAAAAACAATGTCATAGTACGATGTCAGTGTCATGTTGTTGAAGGAATTCTAAATAAATTCCTCTGTTTTAATTCCCAAACAAAACAACTCTGTCAATGCATAAGGGTGTGTAAGACCCTTATTTTATAAGAATGGACAGAGCCCCGGTCTTAAAAGTCAAGTAACAGCCTTTAATTCAAGAGAGTACTAAGTTCATACACATTTTACCACAGGTTATAAACTGAAAATGACGTCAGCGTTTTCTAAATGTTCCGTCTCTTCTTGACACTGGTAGAAAGGCCCTATAGTTCAAGCCTTCCCTCCTCGCCTAGAGCCAAGGTCAGTCAGTGTAGATAAGCATTCTAGACAGTTCATTCATTTGTACCAAGGAACAGACCATCATTGTTCTAAACTCTTGACTACATTATATCCTTTACAGGGAGCAAGAGAGAACATTCATACATGTACAGTAACATAACAGTATTCGGATTATTCAGTCCTGATTGAAATGTATACATAAGTCATCATTGATAAAAATTCCCTTAACACATGTATATTTTGCACAATATTTAGTTGTGTTCTGATTATGAGGGAGTCCGCGATGAATTAGTTCTCATTCTCTCTCTCAACCTCAAAAGGTATGAGAACTGCTGGTCTAGGGTAATTTGAGCACAAAATGGTCTTGCTTACGCTGCATTGATCTTCCTTTTTTGTGTTTCGGTAATATAATTTTTCCCAATCATTATGACCGCCCACACACATACACTTGGCCGCGTAATCGCGGTTGTCATTGTGATATAGCCTAGTTTTTCTTCATTTACAGTATTCAAACATATCATCAGCGCCCACGTAGACTCCTTGGAATTTCAGAAGTATAGCTGATGAAGTTAGGCCTAGTTCAGCTAATAGCATCTAGCTGCTACTGAAATTTATGAAGATCCACATAAGTCTGGCGATAGTATACTGAAGCTGAAAACAATACACACAACCACAAATTCTAAAGATATGCCCAACCCCCTCTCCATCTCACCCTTTACCAGTCTCTAAAACAACAGAGAGAAAGAAATTATGACAAAGACAAAAGCCACAAATAGTATTGATAAAGACCTCTTTACTTTTCCAGGAAAGTGGCACACTGAAGGCTCGGGAGGAAAAAGAATATTGGCCAGATCGGAATGGTAAACGCTGTATGTTCATTCTGAAATATGGAGATCATCAACACAATTCATTTTCATATCCCTACTCTGGATATCAACACACAACGTTCACCATCAGAGAAAGCCTGGACCGCTCAGTCATTGAGCTGCACTGTAGCACACATTCTGTAGTTGAAACATGTCCCAACTATGGTAAGTCGTAATTTTTTCATTTTAAACCTTCAGGGCTCTATTTTAACAACCCAAATGCAATTGTTGATCTAAGCGCTTCAGAAATAATTGTTAAAGTTCCGTGGTAATATCTGTCGGTGAAAATTCTGTCTTTAGATTAATAAAATGAATAATAGGTGTGTCAAGCGCTTGACCACTTACAGACCAATCAAAATGTGCTCCATAGCCAAATATATGCACTCTGTGTATTTGGGGCTTGTGTGTTTTCCTCAACTCATATGGATGCATATGGTCTTCCAAACCACTGGCTAGTGAATTGATGGATAGTTTCAGTATCACATAATTGCAATGACAGACAAAATTTGGCCAACTTTCTTTAGACCTGACATCGTGTCTCCGAAGCAATAGGCTTGCATTTGCAATAGTGAACATAACGTCCTTGCAAGTTTGATAAAATAATGATAAATGTTTTACTCTGAATTTGTTGCCTAGAGCATTAATAAAAGAAGGTTTTAGGATGTTAAATCAAGGCTGGATTTAACATCCTATTAGACTATAGACCTACTTTTTGTGGGCAAAGACTTCTCGCTTTGGCATTAAACATTATTGATGGTTCCGTTTTTCCCAAAAAGCAAAGAAGGAGAAGGACCAGCAGCGGCGAGAGGAGGAACAGCGGCGGCAGGAGAGACAGGAAAGGGAGAGGAGGATTGAGGAGGAGATCAGCAAGGAGACTGAGGAGGCCAGGAGAAGTCTGACAGAGGCAAAGCTGAACCTCAGTCCTAGTCTGAGGGAGCAGGAGGGTCATCGGCAGCGCACACATGTATTACAGCAGGTGATGGGGGACCATGAGACTGTCATCAAAAGGGATGAGGTATGATGTATTTTATCTAAGCAGATCACTGAGTAGTACAACATTATTCCCTTAAAAAAACAGTTAATCCCTCTGGGTAACACTTTACAATAAGTGTACATGAATTACAATGTATTACAAATAAATAATTGACTAATGCATTTACAAAGCATAAAGCCATTAATATAATGTTTACTATACCATTGATAGACAATTTTCATGAAGTGGTAAATTATAGTCAGATGTATAACTTAATCACCAGGTTAACACATGGTTTACAGGTATTTTGCTTGTTCATGGTTCTGAAGGGGTAACATGTGAAAGGGAAAGTTCACATTACAAAATAATCTCAAGTTATTTACATCATATTGCTTAGAAAGCAGTCAGTATACAGACCTGGACTCAGCAGCCGATTGGGGGATTATTTACTTAACTACAGTTTAGCATTAGCATTGTCAAAACAGGTCATGTAGAAATATTTGAGACTATATTCAGTGCAATAATGTGCATGAGTGATTTTTTTCAAAACATGTCAAGCTATACATTTCTTTACAAAACCTCCTTTTAACAAGACATGCACAATACATTAACAAAGCCTTATTGATTTGGTACAACACTTGTTCTACTCTCATAAAGGTATTTAGAAGTGCAGTACCAGTCAAAAGTTTGGACACACCTACCCATTATATGAGATTCTTCAAAGTAGCCACCCTTTGCCTTGACAGCTTTGCACACTCTTGACATTCTCTCAACCAGTTTCACCTGGAATACTTTTACAACAGTCTTGGAGTTCCCACATATGCTGAGCACTTACACAGCCTGGAGGTGTGTTTGGTCATTGTCATGTTGAAAAACAAATGACAGCGCAAATCAGATGGGATGGGATCATTGCAGAATGCTGTGGTAGCCATGCTGGTTAAGTGTGCCTTGAATTCAAAATAAATCACAGACAGTGTCACCAGCAAAGAACCATCACACTTCCTCCTCCATGCTTCACGGTGGGAACCACACATGCAGAGATCATCCGTTCACCTACTCTGCGTCTCACAAAGACAGTGGTTGGAACCAAAAATCTCAAATTTGGACTCATCAGACCAAAGGACAGATTTCCATCGGTCTAATGTCCATTGATCATGTTTCTTGGCCCAAGCAAGTCTCTTCTTATTATTGGTGTCCTTTATCATGGTTTCTTTGCAGCAATGCGACCATGAAGGCCTAATTCACGCAGTCTCCTCTGAACAGTTGATGTTGAGATGTGTCTGTTACTTGAACTCTGTGAAGCATTTATTTGGGCTGCAATTTCTGAGGCTGGTAACTCAAATGAACTTATCCTCTACAGCAGATGTAACTCTGGGTCTTCCTTTCCTGTGGTTATCCTCTTGAGAGACAGTTTCATCATAGCGCTTGATGGTTTTTGTGACTGCACTTGAAGAAACTGGCCTTGACTGGCCTTCATGTCTTAAAGTAATGATGGTCTGTCATTCTCTTTGCTTATTTGAGCTGTTCTTGCCGTAATATGGAATTTTTCCAAATAGAGCTATCTGATGTGTACCACCCCTACCTTGTTACAACACAACTGATTGACTCAAACACATTAAGGAAAGAAATTCCACAAATTAACAAGGCACACCTTTTTAATTGAAATGCATTCCAGGTGACTACCTCATGAAGCTGGTTGAGAGAATGCCAAGAGTGTGCAAAGCAGTCATCAAGGCAAAGGGTGGCTACTTTGAAGAATCACAAATAACAAATATATTTTGATGTAGTTTTGCTGTCTTCTACAATGTAGAAAATTGTAAAAATAAGGAAAAACCATTGAATGAGTAAGTGCCCAAACATATGACTGGTACTGTATGAACATTTCCCAAATTTCTAATAACAGGATTTAATTTAGCCATTATGGGGTCTAGAAGATTTAACAGAGAAAGCATCAAGGTAATGACTTCATTTTTTTCATATGTTTCTGTGCGTTGAATGGGACACTAAGTCTTGGCTACTGTGCTCAATTGTGTATGATAGCCTAGGCCAGTGGTTCCCAAACTAGTTATAGTCCCATACCCATTCAAACATTCAACCTCCAGCTGCATACCCCTTGCACCAGGGTCAGCACACTCTCAAATGTTGTTTTTTGCATCATTGTAAGCCTGCCACACACACACAATACATTTATCAAACATAAGAATTAGTGTGAGTTTGTCACAACCTGGCTTGTGGAAAGTGACAGAGCTCTTAGGGCACAAATAATAATCAATAATTTATCTTTATTTAGCCATCTTACATATACAGTTGAAGTCGGAAGTTTACATACACCTTAGCCAAATACATTTAAACTCAGTTTTTCCACAATTCCTGATATTTAATCCTAGTAAAAATTCCCTGTCTTAGGTCAGTTAGGATCACCACTTTATTTTCAGAATGTGAAATGTCAGAATAATAGTAGAGAGAAGGATTTATTTCAGCTTTTATTTCTTTCATCACATTCCCAGTGGGTCAAAAGTTTACATACACTCAATTAGTATTTGGTAGCATTGCCTTTAAAAATTGATTAACTTGGGTCAAACGTGCCTGGTAACCTTCCACAAGTGTCCCACAATAAGTTGGGTGAATTTTGTCCCATTCCTCCTGACAAAGCTGGTGTAACTGAGTCAGGATTGTAGGCCTCCTTGCTCGCACACACATTTTTCAGTTCAGCCCACACATTCTCTATAGGATTGAGGTCAGGGCTTTGTGATGGCCACTTCAATACCTTGGCTTTGTTGTCCTTAAGCCATTTTGCCACAACTTAGGAAGTATGCTTGGGGTCATTGTCCATTTGGAAGACCCATTTGCGACCAAGAGCTTTAACTTCCTGACTGATGTCTCGAGATTGTGCTTCAATATATCCACATAATGTTCCTGCCTCATGATGCCGTCTATTTTGTGAAGTGCACCAGTCCCCCCTGCAGCACAGCACCCCCACAACATGATGCTGCCACCCCCATGTTTCACGGTTGGGATGGTGTTCTTCGGCTTGCAAACCTCCCCCTTTTTCCTCCAAACATAACGATGGTCATTATGGCCAAACAGTTCTATTTTTGTTTCATCAGACCAGATGACATTTCTCTAAAAAGTAAAATCTTTGTCCCCATGTGCAGTTGCAAACTGTAGTCTGGCTTTTTTATGGTGGTTTTGGAGCAATGGCTTCTTCCTTGATGAGCGGCCTTTCAGGTTATGTCGATATAGGACTCGTTTTACTGTGGATATAGATACTTTTGTACCCGTTTCCTCCAGCATCTTCACAAGGTTCTTTGCTGTTGTTCTGGGATTGATATGCACTTTTCGTACCAAAGTACGTATATCTCTAGGAGACAGAACGCATCTCCTTCCTGTTTTGTATGATGGCTGCGTGATCCCATGGTGTTTATACTTGCGCACTATTGTTTGTACAGATGAACGTGGTACTTTCAGGCGTTTGGAAAGAGCATAGGTTGCAAAGGGCATAAGTGTCAGCGCGATTTGCGCTAAGTGGACTGGAGGCAGGGCATGAAAGGGATAACCAATCCAGTTGTTTGTGTCATCTGTTTCAGAAAAGTACCTGCATAATTGCACACCCAACTCACTCAGGTGCTTCGCTATATCACATTTGACATTGTCCATAAGCTTGAGTTCATTTGCACACAAATCATACAATGATGAAAATACCTGTGTTGTCCTTGTTAATGCAGACAGAGAAGATCTCCAACTTCTTAATCATCACCTCAATTTGGTCCTGCACATTGAATATAGTTGCAGAGAGTCTCTGTAATCCTAGATTCAGATCATTCAGGCGAGAAAAAACATCACCCAGATACGCCAGTTGTGTGAGAAACTCGTCGTCAGACAAGTGAAAATTATGGTCAGTAAAGAACTTTAAGCTCATCTCTTAATTTAAATAAAAGTGTCAATACTACTTCCTCTTGATAACCAGCGCACTTCTGTATGTTGTAAAAGCATTACATAGTTGCTGCTCATATCATTGCATAGTGCGGAAAATACGCGGGTGTTCAGGGGCCATGCCTTTCAAGCGGTCAGGCATTCCCTTGGCAGCAAGAGCCCCTCGGTGGATGCTGCAGTGTACCCAAGTGGACTCTAGAGCAACTGTTTGACGTGCGTTACCACTCTGTCTCCCTGTCATGGCTTTTGCGCCATCAGTACAGATACCAACACATCTTGACTACCAGAGTCCATTTGATGACACAAAGCCTTTAAAAAGATCCTCTCCTGTTGTCCTAGTTTCCAGAAGAGGATGTCTTCCTTAGTTGATCCCCCATAAATGTAACGGACATATACCAGGAGCTGTGCCAGGCCCGCCACGTCTGTTGACTCATCCAGCTGTAATGCATAGAATTCACTGGCTTGTATGCAAAGCAGTAATTGTTTCAAAATATCTCCTGCCTTGTCAATGATGTGTCGTGACACAGTGTTGTTTGATGAAGGCATTGTCTGTAAAGTTGTGCCTTTTTCCCCAGCATTGTCCCAGCCACATCCGTGGCAGCAAGAAGAATTAAGTCCTCCACGATAGTATGGGGCTTGCCTGTCCAAGCCACTCAGTAGCTCACCATATAAAATACTTCTAGCCCCTTCTTATTAATGGTATCAGTTGCTTTTATACATGGGGGGGGGCTATAGTAAACCACTAAAATACCAAACTTTTAACAACCAAAGTTCCTTTCCCGTTTCAGCTACAGTCGTGACATTTGGTACATATACTGTGTGCATCTCCTCATGAGCAACACGTTTTCCATAAGGACCTATAATCTCAGCCCATTACATTTTCCACAAATTAGACTGTGTTCCCTACCAAACTTTGAACAAGCAGATCTCCCTTTTGAGCTACGGTCATGACATTGTATATCCAGTATATGCATTTCCCCATGAGAAACAAGTGTCTCATAAGGATCTATAAGCTCCGCCTACTCAAAAGTGTATCGATGTCAATAGAGCCCAACAGTGGAGGCGTCATAATACCCATAAAGCCTAACGGTCAAACAAGGTAAAGGTTCCAATCGTTTTTCTTAGAAAGATTTACACGGTTATCAAAACGGGGTAAGCCTACACAAAACACAGCCCTTATTTTAAATGTTTCTAAAATCCCCTATGGGAAGAATGTAGTGGGAAAAACGCTGTTTAACCGCTAGGTTTTATGGGTATAGTGACTAATACTGTGGTATTCTATATTTCAGTCATTGACCATTATGTTAGTATCGGTATAGTCTAGCCAGACTACTTTCAGTTTAACGGTCCATCGTCTGCCCATTAAAATAAATCCTGTTTTACATCAATGTCTCTCCATCAAGCTGTAGAGTCCATTCTCTAACATCTCGTCCATTGTGAGCTATCAAGTTTAGATTTCCAGTGAGGGAAATGAATCCACACAAGTTTGAAAAATTGTCACTGCATCATTCGTGGATGATGACATGTTTACTGTTGTCTTGTTTTAACTATGGCATGTATTCATTTTAATTAATGCACCCTTATTGTAAAGTGTTACCATAGTATTTATATACATATGTTTCATACATTGTGTTACCTACATTGTTGAAGTAAAAATTTTAAACCTTCAATTCTAGCAGAGAGAAATTGAACAGAAGTTTGAGGAACTCTTGTTGGATTACCAGATCAGTGAAAATGAAAGCCTGCAAGATGTCACATTTGAAGACAGGATGAGAAACCTCCAGACTGAGCTGACAGTCCAATACTTTAGAGAGAAGCACCTCTCCCTTTGGCCTCTTTTTACCTTAGAGAATGCCATCATGTATGAAGATCTCTCTCTAACTGAGAGGTTCTGTATCCTTAAGGCTGTGACAGAGGTAACACTGGCAGACAACCCGGATGCCGTCAATGGGGATGTCCACCAACTTGAGTGTGCCAAAAGGTATAACTTCCACCTTAGTCTTCTTGAGCATCTGAATGGTTCAAATCCCACTCTGGCAGGTAAACTTCTTTTGGCTTTTTTTGACACATTTTCAGATGTGTCTCAGACCAGCAGGGAGCTCCTTAGTCAAATTCTCTTCAGTAACATCTGGACACCTGTAGAAATCCTGCTCTTTCTTCGTGGGGTTGCTTCCATGGACCAGAAGAAAACAGATGCAATCCTTCATACAGTGCAGACCTACAGGCTGGATCTTCTCTCCACACTCTCTGCCCTTAGAAGTAATGATCCCAATAAGACTCTGCAAGGTTATGCAGAAGAAGAAACTGACAAAGATATTGACACCATTTTGAGTGAGATGCGTGATGCAAATTACCCCGAAAAGTTACTCTCTATAATGGAGACTGTCTTAGGACATATAGAAGAGAAGCTTTCAAAAGATCCCATGGTAGACACACAGAAGAAACTGAGCAAGAGAGAAAAAATTGAAATGATCAAAGACTTCAAGAACAAAATTAAATTGTTGAATTTTGCTGAGGCAGACAACACTATCCTCAAGGAAGTTCTTATTACAATGTGTATTGCTGTTAAAGACTCCTCAGCCGTTTCCACTCAAAGTGGAGAGCAAATCAAGGGATATTTTCCCAGACTCACCCAGCTGGCATCATTACTCATGCTCCTTCTACCAAAGGCAACATCAGATAAAGGATGCCTCTTAGAAATTGGCACAGGAGAAGGAAAGTCTTGCATTCTAGCTATGTTTGCAGCAATCCAGGCCATCAGAGGGGCCACAGTCGACATTGTGACCAGTTCTCCAATCCTTGCACGACGGGACGAAGAGGAGTGGAGAAAACTTTTTGACATGTTTGATATCACATCCTCCGTTGTGCCTCCACCGTTGATGAAGGAGAGCAGCCTTAAAAGCTGTGACAAAATACTACAGGACGCTTACAAAAGACAGATTGTGTATGGAACTGTAAGTGACTTTGCAGCAGACACTTTGAGGCAGGAATTTGAGAAAAACACCACTCGTGGGGAGAGGAAGTTTGACTTAGTGATTGTGGATGAAGTAGATTACATGACCTTGGACAGTGGAGTGCAGGTGACCTTCCTGTCTCATGAAGCCAGCGGCCTTAGGCACGTTGAGCAAGTCCTTGCTAGCATTTGGTGCATGATATCTGTGTGTCGGCCTATTCGAATGGAAGAAACGGGGGAGACTGAGTGGATAACTGGGCTACAGCATTTTCACAAGGCTGCAAAGATGGCTGTTATGGGCTCAGACAGATCTGAACACTTTTCTGAATTTGATATTCTGCAAACAGGGTTGCAGTTTGGATTTTACACACAGGAAGACATTGATACATTGACGCAGAGTGAAAGTGAGGCACAAAGAGATGGTAAAGCTGATGATTTTCAAGATGAGAATTGGAAAGCTATTGAGGCGTTCATGACTAAAATTGGAGTGGAACAACAATATGATCTGCTCAGTATTCTTGAGACGGCATTAGATCAAACTGTTTTCATCGACTGTTACACATTAACAAATAATAAAGCCACATCAATTGGAGAGAAAAAAAGGGACAGTGACATGAAAATCAAAATGCTTCTCCTCAACAATGGACGAGCTAGTGAAATAATGTCTGAAAAATCACTAATTGATGCAGTTGTTCTTGAGATACAATCTAAAATCATATATTCTGACCAATGTCAGCCAAACTCAAAGGAAACCGATAACTATATTGTGATCCCCTTCTTCCTTAAGAAGTACATTGAGAATCGGATGCCAGTCTTTGTGGGAAATGCCTTAAAAGCTATTGCAATGAAACAAGGCAGAGAGTACATGATTGGCATGTCTTCTGACGCTAATCCAAGCACTGTCAGTGAGTCTGACAAACATTTCTACCATGCCATCATCCCAGTGGACTACCAGGCCAGTGGAGTACTGGAAAAGAACAAACGCTGGGGTGACGGCCTTCAACAGTTTCTAGAGATGAAGCACCAGTTGGCCATATCATCGCTATCCAATGTTACAAATTATATGTCAAATATCCATTACTTTAAAAGATACCTTAAAGGGAGTGGCATATTTGGTGTTTCTGGAACATTAGGTGGAAATGCAGACAAACACTTCTTGAAAAGGCATTACAAATCAGACAGCTATACGATACCTTCTCACAGGCACAATAAGGTAGTTGAACTCCCCGCTCTTCAGGTAAGCGGTGATGACTTCAAATGGATAGAGGTAGTCTGTGAAAGTGCATTGAAAGCTGCCGACAGGAACCAGGTCGTCTTGGTGGTTTGTGAGGATGTTAAGACAGCAAATGAATTACAGGTGGCAATGGCCAACCGAAGAGCAAATCAACGACATCCAATCACCATGTACACGATCAGTGAGAGAGACAACATTGAGCAAACCACATTCAGTGGGGGAAGCATCATTATCGCCACCAATCTGGGAGGACGTGGCACAGACATTAGATTGGAGCAGAAAGTGAATCAATGCGGCGGACTCTTTGTCCTTCTCACGCACTTTCCTGACAATCGCAGAGTGGAGAAACAGGTGTTTGGACGCACAGCCAGAAAAGGAAATTCCGGCATGGTACAAATGATACTCCATTGTGACCAACTGGCACCAGCGTACCAGGGCCAGCCTGTGGAGATCATGAGGCAGCTAAGAGAGGATCATGAAATCCAACGCATCACTGGTATGGAGACAAATGAGCTGCAGGAAATTGAAAGGAAGGAAAAATTATTTTCAACAGTTTGCCAATTTCTTGACAATTTTGACAGCAACTACTCAGAAAAAGAGAGAGAGAACCTGTTGACAATGAAGGTGGAGGAACATAGTTTCAGACGTCAAAGCGATAAGCTTGATTACCAGCCAGCACTCAATGCTCTGAAAGAATCATGGGCATTGTGGTTGACCCTTCATGAGACCCATATCGAGAAGGATGATGATATCTCTGACTTGGAAGCAGACTTACTTCAACAATTGACAAACACAAGGAACATGATGTTGAAAGGACAAAGCCAAAATTTCTATGATCATCTGAAGCAGGCTGTTGTTAGAACCAACCTGCACTGCCGTGATAAAACCAAGTGGGACTATGATGCAAAATCTTCCTGGCAGAAAGCTGCAAAATGTGACCCCTTTTACAGAGCAGTGGCGCTATACAACCAAGCTTACATCACAATTAACCTGGCAGAGAGTGACTATAAAACAGAGGCTAGTAAATTACTGCAGGAAGCAAAAGACACACTAGGTATCTATATCTCTGAAACAACAAACACTTTGAATGCATGTCAGATGGCAATGAGGGGCAACTTTGAGCCACATCATGATGGTGTCTGCAATTTCCAAAGTCAGATGCAATCTAGGATGAATATTTTCCAAGCATGGCTGGGATACATTAACAGTACACTGGAAAAACTTGCAGAGCTAAAGAACAGTAAAAGTGGCGCCATAACAGAGGATTCCTCAGTGTATGCACTCTCAGACGGGACAGACTATGTCACCACAAATGAACTCATGGCCCTGTATGAGTACGGCCTTGGCATGGTGTTCGAAGTAAAAGAGAAGCCAAGGTTCAACATTGATGCTCTTGTGTGTTTTTTACTGGGTGCATGTCAGGTTCTGGCTGGAGTTCTTGTTTGTGCTCTGTCCTATGGCTCCGCCTCCCAGTTTGGTCTTACCTTGATCTCAGAGGGAGTGTCTGACATGATCAGTGGGTGTGATGGCATGATAACTGGCAGTTTCAGTTGGGCATCGTGGGCCATCTCCAAAAGCATCGGTATTGGGATATCTTTGCTCACTTCTGGATTTGGCACCATCAAGAGAGCTGTCCAGTCTGTATATAAAGCCACAAAAGGCTTGCTAACAGGTACAAAAACCCTGTCATCTGTTGCAAAAGGTGTCATTAAATCAGGGAAACATGCATTCATGTCTTTCAAAGGCAGTGTCACAGCGGCCTCCTCTCTGTCCCTAGGTACAGTGAAGAAGCTGGGCACAAAAACTGTAGTCAAACAGACTTTCAAACATGCAACCAAGTATGCAGGACAGGAAATGGCTAAGCAGATAGTTACCCACACATTGCATTACTTCATTGATGCAGGGCTTCAATCTGTACTGAAGGAGATTTTGAACAAGGCTTTCAAGGATTCAATCACCTCTGTAGTTAAAGAGAATGATGCATTGAGTCACACTCTCACAGAGCTTGTATGTTCTGGAGTTCCAAAATCAGCTTTACAGAAACCAGCTGCTGAGTTCAAGATAGACAGGGAGTGTGAAAAAAGTATTAAAATTTAGTAAAATCAGTGACAGAAAAAATTATTTCTGATCTAATGACAAATTGCAGCACAGTGCATGAGATCATTGACAGACTCTCTCAGGTGAGTAGCAAAGCGTCAGACCTTATGGACAACGCAGGAGTGCCTGGAAAAGTCCAAACTGCTATCTCTGCAAGCCTCTGCATAGCAAAGTTCAGTACAGTGCTAGTCCAAATGTTGAACTCTATCCCTACAGAAAAATGTATCAATGACAGATTCTCTTCCAAGTTGATAAAAGAAATTCATGTGCAACTGCCAAATGGGTATGACCAGGATGGCAGACACAGACTCCTTGATGTGGGACGCCTGAAGAATGAGCTCCTCGAGGGCATCTCAGAGAATGTCTCCCAGGAATTTATTGAGTCCTGTGCCAGACACATGAACTCCTTGATAACACATATTTTTAAGGAAAAGATCAATAAAGTCACGAACGCCATTGGCAATACCACTAGCAACATGCTTGGCAGGTACAAAACGGAAAACTATTTCGTAGAGCAGAAGCAGAGGCATGATATGAAATCAGCCAGTAAGCATGCAGGGGAGTCTACATGTGAGATTGAACAGTCGGACCTCCATCATTACATCAATAACATCAGCGATATTGACCGCCCTGCTTCAGAGCTGGACATCTATGTCCTTACAAAGAGTGACCTACTCCAGGGCCAAGGCATCAGGGTCAAGGTAGTGGATAAACATGGGAAACCACTCGATGAGCAATCCTACCCAGGCACTGACTGCTCAGCAGGATACATCACACTCAAACTGACCATGGAGCCAGAGACAGCTAAAAGGTACGTGCCTCTGTATTCAGCTCGGAGTTTCTGTGCCACGTCCCTCATTGAACTTTAAGGATATCAAAAATACAAATATTAATGTTCAATACCACTAAATTGACAGAACATAAGATCAGGAGCATATTTATCCTAACTGCATTACTCTTCAGATTGCTATGTTTGAATTTTATCTTTGAACTTAACAATCATGATTCTGTTTGATTTGTTATTTTAGTGAGATGGGTCTGTTGTCTCACATACAAGACCGAATCCAAGGTGTTCAAACTGCGTACAGCGGCCATTTTACCATTGTTCAACCAGATGGATGTGAGACCAGGGTGATGTCAGAGGGCCAGAATTGCATGTACCACGCCTTAATCCAGGCAACATCCAGAAGCCAGGAGCAGGACATCAAAGAACAGGCAAGGATTCTGCGCAACAAAGTACAAAGCGAGGTTAGTCATGGAGTTCACATTCCATCTTTCATGTAAAAACTTTGTCAAGTATTTTCTAAGAGAGCCATATGGATGTCTATAGTAGTTTATATGATACTGTAGGTGATGGGAGGCTGTAACCCACTGTTGCAGGAGTATGTTGTACACATATGTTGTACATTGACTCCTGTAAGGAGATTACACTAGAAAAGAAGTCAAACTGCATTGTGTAGGTCCCGGTGTTGTGATTTGACATACAGTACCAGTCAAAAGTTTGGACACACTTACTCATTCTGTCACAAGGATGAAGCTGGAGAGGCGAAGCAGGTACGGGGAGTCAAACATTTAATATGGAACAAGACAGGACCAGCATCAGCACACGGGTAGCACAGACAAATTACAATTAATGCAGCAGCGGGGAACAGACCTGGGGAACTGACAAATATAGGGGAGGTAATAACAGGTGATTGAGTGAGTCCAGGTGACTCCAATATCGCTGATGCGAGTGACGAGGAACGGTATGTGCGTAAATTATGGTGGCAGGAGTGCGTAATGCAGGGGGATGAGCGGGAGCAAGTGTGACACATTCAAGGGTTTTTCTTTATTTTTACTATTTTCTACATTGTAAAATAAAAGTGAAGACAGAAAACCTATGAAATAACACATGGAATCATGTAGTAACCAAACATTGTTAAACAAATCAATATACAGTTGTAGTCGGAAGTTCACATACACTTAGGTTGGAGTCATTAAAACTCAATATTCAACCACTCCACAAATGTGTTGTTTAACAAACTATAGTTTTGGCAAGTCGGTGAGGACATCTACTTTGTGCATGACACAAGTCATTTTTCCAACAATTGTTTACAGAGAGGTTATTCCACTTATAATTCACTGTATCACAATTCCAGTGGGTCAGAAGTTTACATACACTAAGTTGACTGTGCCTTTAAACCGCTTGGAAAATTTCAGAAAATTATGTCATGGCTTTACAAGCTTCTGAAAGGCTAATTGACATCATTTGAATCAATTAGAGGTGTATCTGTGGATGTATTTCAAGGCCTACGTTAACTCCGTGCCTCTTTGCTTGACATCATGGGAAAATCAAAAGAAATCAGCCAAGACCTCAGAAAAAGATTATAGACCTCCACAAGTCTGTTTCATCCTTGGGAGCAATTCATGAACACCTGACGGTACCACGTTCATCTGTACAAACAATAGTACGCAAGTATAAACACCATGGGACCAAGCAGCCGTCATACCGCTCAGGAAGGATACACGTTCTGTCTCCTAGAGATGAACATACTTTGGTGCGAAAAGTGCAAATCAATCCCAGAAAATCAATCCCAGCAAAAGACCTTGTGGAGATGCTGGAGGAAACAGGCACAAAAAAGTATCTATATCTACAGTAAAAACGAGTTCCTATATCGACATAACCTGAAAGGCCGCTCATCAAGGAAGAAGCCACTGCTCCAAAACCGCCATGAAAAGCCAGACTACGGTTTGCAACTGCACATGGGGACAAAGATTGTACTTTTTGGAGAAATGTCCTCTGGTCTGATGAAACAAAAATAGAACTGTTTGGCCATAATAACCATCGTTATGTTTGGAGGAAAAAGGGGAGGCTTGCAAGCCGAAGAACACCATCCCAACCCTGAAGCACGGGGGTGGCAGCATCATGTTGTGGGGGTGCTTTGCTGCAGGAGGGACTGGTGTACTTCACAAAATAGATGGCATCATGAGGCAGGAACATTATGTGGCTATATTGAAGCAAAATCTCAAGACATCAGTCAGGAAGTTAAAGCTTGGTCGCAAATGGGTCTTCCAAATGGACAATGACCCCAAGCATACTTCCAAAGTTGTGGCAAAATGGCTTAAGGACAACAAAGTCAAGGTATTGGAGTGGCCATCACAAAGCCCTGACCTCAATCCTATAGAAAATGTGTGGGCAGAACTGAAAAATCGTGTGCGAGCAAGGAGGCCTACAACCTGACTCAGTTATATCAGCTCTGTCAGGAGGAATGGGCCAAAAATCATCCCAACTTATTGTGGGAAGCTTGTGGAAGGCTACACAAAACGTTTAACCCAAGTTAAACAAAAGGCAATGCTACCAAATACTAATTGAGTGTATGCAAACTTCTGACACACTGGGAATGTGATGAAAGAAAGAAAATATGAAATAAATCCTTCTCGCTACTATTATTCTGACATTTCACATTCTGAAAATAGTGGTGATCCTAACTGACCTAAGACAGGGAATTTTTACTAAGATTAAATGTCAGGAATTGTGTAAAACTGAGTTTAAATGTATATGGTTAAGGTGTATGTAAACTTCCAACTTCAACTGTATATATATTTAAAAATGTTCAAAGTAGCCAGCCTTTGCCTTGATGACAGCTTTGCACACTTGGCATTTTCTCAACCAGCTTCACTTCGGATGCTTTTCCAACAGTTTTGAAGGAATTCCCACATATGCTGAGCACTTGTTGGCTGCTTTTCTTTCCCTCTGCGGTCCAAATCATCCCAAACCATCTCAATTGGGTTGAGGTCGGGTGATTGTGGAGGCCAGTTCATCTGATGCAGCGTTCTATCACTCTCCATCTTGGTCAAATAGACCTTACACAGCCTGGAGGTGTATTGGGTCATTGTCCTGTTGAAAAACAAATGTCCCAGTTGGGTTGACGTATCGCTGCAGAATTCTGTGGTAGCCATGCTGGTGTTGACCAGCAAAGCACCATCACACCTCCGCCATATTTCACATTGGGAACCACACATGCGGAGATTATCCGTTCACCTACTCTGTGTCTCATGAAGAAAAATCTACATTTTGGACTCATCAGATAGAAGGACAGATTTCTTCTGGTCTAATGTCCTATGCGTGTGTTTCTTGGCCCAAGCAAGTCTCTTATTATTATTTGTGTCTGGTGGTGGTTTCTTTGCAGCATTTTGACCATGAAGGCCTGATTCACGTAGTCTCCTCTGAACAGTTTATGTTGAGATGTGTCTATTATTGAACTCTGTGAAACATTTATTTGGGCTGCAATTTCTGAGGCTGGTAACTTGAATGAACGTATCCTCAGTAGCAGAGGTAACTCTGGGTCTTCCTTTCCTGTGGCGTTCCTCATGAGAGTCAGTTTCATTATAGTGCTTGATGGTTTATGCGATTGCACTTGAAGAAACTTTCAGAGTTCTTAATTTTCTGCATTAACTTACCTTCGTGTCTTAAAGTAATGATGGACTGTCGTTTCTCTTTGCTTATTTGAGCTGTTCTTGCCATAATATGGACTTGGTCTTTTACCAAATAGGGCTAACCTTGTCATAACACTGATTGGCTCAAACGCATTAAGAAGGAAAGAAATTCCACAAATGAACATTTAACAAGGCACACCCATTAATTGAAATGCATTCCAGGTGACTACTTCATGATGCTGGTTGAGAGAATGCCAACAGCGTACAAAGTTGTCATCAAGGCAAAGGGTGGCTACTTGAAGAATCTCAAAATAAAATATATTTTGATTTGTTTAACACTTTTTTTGGTTATTACATGATTCCATATGTGTTATTTCATAGTTTTGATGTATTCACTATTATTCTACAATGTAGAAAACAGTACAAATAAGGTAAAACCCTTGAATGAGTAGGTGTGTACAACTTTTGACTGGTACTGTACATACCAACCCAAATCTGTAAACTCAATTGTGCATTCTTCAGCTGAGATGCTAGACATTTTACATTTTAATAATATAGCAGATGCTCTTATCCAGAGTGACGTACCGTTAGCCATCTTAAGATAAATACACTAAGTGGGACAACCACATATCTCAGTCATAGTAAGTAAAGGTTTTCCTCAGTAAAGAAGCTATCAGCAATGTCTGTACTATTATGGGGGGGGGGGGGTCAGGTGTGAGTGTTAGTGTGCGGAGGAGCAGGGTGACATAGCAGAACTTGGGAAGGTTGAACACCAGGTGGGCTGCAGCATTCTGAAAAACCACCAGGGGTTTGATAGCACAAGTGGGAGCCCAGCCATCAGTGAGTTGCAGATGATAAGTGCCTGAATTAGGACCTGCACCGCTTACTGTGTGAGGTAGAGTCGTACTCAACAGATGTTGTAGCTCATAAACCTGCAGGAGCGGGTGTTTGCAGAGATTGACAGGGTGTTGTCCAGGGTCAATCCAAGGTTATTTACACTCTGGGAAGGGGACACTGTGGAGTTGTCAACCGTGATGGAGAGGTCTTGGAGCGGGCATGCCTTCATCGGGAGAAAGAGCAGATCCATTTTGTCGAGGTTGAGCTCGAGGTGGTGGGCTGACAAGCTGAGATATCTGCCAGGCACGCAGAGGTGTGTCACCACCTGGGTGTCAGAAGGGGGAAGGAGAGAATTAGTTGAATGTCATCTGAATTGCAATGATAGGAGACACCATGTGAGGATATGACGAAGCCGAGTGACTTGGTGTATAGAGAGAAGAGGAGAGGGCTTAGAACTGAGCCCTGGAGGACACCAATACAATCTTAGAAAAAAGGGTGCGTCGGCTGTCCCCATAGGAAACCCCTTTGTGGTCCATGTAGAACCCTCTTTTGGGGTTCTGTGTGAGTGGGATTAGTGCACTCAATAGGCTGAGTGAATGAGGAGCAGATGTTGTCAACCTTCTTTTCAAAGTGGTTGACAAAGTTGTCCACAGAGAGGAATGGGAAGGGGTGGAGGATTAAGGAGGAGAAGGTGGAAAATTGTTTCTTAGGTTTAGAGGCAGAAGCTTGAAATTTAGAGTGATAGAAAGTGGCTTTAGCAGCAGATACAAAAGAAGAGAAGATAGAGAGGAGGTAGTGAAAGGATGATAGGTTCTCAGGAAGTTTTGTTTTCCAAAATTTTTGCTCAGCAGCCAGCAGGCCTGTTCTGTAAACTCAGTTAATCACTCAGCTATGGAGAAGAACAGGATGGCTGAGTGAGGGAGGGAGAACAGAGAATCTCCACTTAGTAGAAATGAGTAGCCCCGTGCCACCACCTCGACAATCAAATTCTCTCGGACTTTGAGAGAACACATAGTCAGATAAAGAGAGAGCAGCTTCAGTAGCAGTGTCCTCTGGAGTGATCCATGTCTCTGTCAGGGCCAAAAAGTCAAGCAACTAAAGGGAAGCATAGTCTGAGATGAACTTGCCGTTCTTGACCGCAGATCGGCAGTTCCAAAAGCCGCCTGAGACTAGGAATTCCACATGGGTTGTGTGCGCAGGGTACACTAAATTAGAAGAGTTGCTGCCAATGGGTGGGGAGCATCTGTAAAACGTACAGGGAGAGGAGCAAACAGGTATAGAAAACACACACAGTTGACAAAGCTCCAAAAGGGAAAGATTAGATAATCTGAAAATAACTAGGTTAGATACACCAGTGAGAGAGGGTGGTAGAGCGGGTATAAGGTAGGGCTGGGCAATATTGCCAAAAATGTTATGATATATTTTTATAACATTGGTCGATAACTACAAACTGTCAAACTTGGCTGTAATATATATAGTGAAGTAAAATATATATATATTTTTTTTTACAGTACAATAGACTGAATTGCATTGTGGGCAAATTCTGACATATTGTGAATAGTATACAGTAATGTACTATAGTACAGACTAACTGTAAAATGACTCAGGTAATACAATAAGGTAGTGTAACTTTATATATTTACTGTAATTTTCAAAACTACCTGACATCAGTCAGGCTGTCAGAGAGCAACCTAACACAGACTGTAGTGTGTGTTGAACCAACAATCTGGCTAGACCATACAGCAGTGGAACCAACATTGATAACCCCCGAACAACATCCTGGTAGGTATAACGGTAAATTAAGATACATGAACACAGGAATTACAATTACCCACAATCCTCTAGCATAGAGTTATTTCAAAAGTCTTTGAAAGCCAAGTTAACAAACACATCACCTGACCATTTCGAATCCCACCGTACCATCACCGCTGTGCAATCAGGTTTCCGAGCTGGTCACGGGTGCATCTCAGCCACGCTCAAGGTACTAAGCGATATCATAACCGCCATCAATAAAAGACAGTACTGTGCAGCCGTCTTCATCGACCTGGCCAAGGCTTTCGACTCTGTCAATCACCGTATTCTAATCGGCAGACTCAACAGCCTTGGTTTCTCAAATGACTGCCTCGCCTGGTTCACCAACTACTTCTCAGATAGACTTCAGTGTGTCAAATCGGAGAGACTGTTGTCCAGACCTCTGGCAGTCTCTATGGGGGTGCCACAGGGTTCAATTCTCGGGCCGACTCTTTTCTCTGTATATATCAATGATGTCGCTCTTGCTGCTGGTGATTCTCTGATCCACCTCTATACAGACGACACCATTCTGTATACTTGTGGCCCTTCTTTGGACACGGTGTTAACAAACCTCCAGACGAGCTTCAATGCCATACAACACTTATTCCATGGCCTCCAACTGCTCTTAAATGCTAGTAAAACTAAATGCATGCTCTTCAACCGATTGCTGCCCGCACCCGCCCACCCGACTAGCATCACTACTCTGGACGGTTCTGACTTGGAATATGTGGACAACTACAAATACCTAGGTGTCTGGTTAGACTGTAAACTCTCCTTCCAGACTCGCATTAAGCATCTTCAATTCAAAATGAAATCTAGAATCGGCTTCCTATTTCGCAACAAAGCCTCCTTCACTCATGCTGCTGAACATACCCTCAAAACTGACTATCCTACCGATCCTTGACATCCGCTATCTGAGCAGCTTAACGATCGCTGCAGCTGTACACAGCCCGTCTGTAAATAGCCCATCCAACTACCTACCTCATCCCCATCCCCAACTTTTTTTTCTCTTTTGCACACCAGTATTTCTACTTGCACATCATCATCTGCACATCTATCACATCTATCACTCCAGTCTTAATTTGCTAATTCACTACAATGGCCTGTTTATTGCCTTACCGCCTTATGCCATTTGCACACACTGTATATAGACTTTTTCGATTGTGTTATTGACTGTACGTTTGTTTATTCCATGTGTAACTCTATTGTTGTTTGTGTCGCTTTGCTTTATCTTGGCCAGGTCGCAGTTGTAAATGAGAACTTGTTCTCAACTGGCCTACCTGGTTAAATAAAGGTGAAATAAAAAAATTGAATAAAAAATAGCCATGTGTGTATTGTCAATGGCATAGCCATAGCTAGTGGTATAGAAGGAAAAGTGGATTGTGGGTAATTCCTGTGTTCATGTTGCTGAATCTTATTAACCATTGTACCTACCGTACTGTTGTTCTGGTGTTATCAATATTGGTTCTCTGCTGTACGCTCCATCACTTTTGGCAGGGTTATTGGTTCAAGTACCATCAGTGATAAGTGTAGTAAAATGTATGGGACCAGGCCTTTTTTAAACATTATTTTAAGATGAATGACCCTTGATATAATTATTGGCTTAAGTAAAACTTTTTGAGTCACTCTATCCTCCATTACAACCCACACTACAATATTACTGTAGAATGTAACGTGTGGGGACAGGTCGAAAAGCATAAAACATTTATGGCAATTTAGCTAGCTAGTTTGCTGTTGCTAGCTAATTTGTCCTGGGATATAAATGTTGAGTTGTTATTTTACCTGAAATGCACAAGGTCCTCTACTCCGACAATTAATCCACACATAAAACGGTCAACCGAATCGTTTCTAGTCATCTCTCCTCCTTCCAGGCTTTTTCTTCTTTGGACTGTCGATTGTCATAGTTACCACGACGACCGACCAAACCCCTTTCATCTTTCAATCACCCACGTGGGTATAACCCATGGAGGTGGCACGTGGGTATCTGCTTCTATAAACCAATGAGGATATGGAAGAGGCAGGACCACGATCAGCGTCACAAATAGAAATGACTTCTATTTTACATGCTGACCACACTCCTTGCGTCGTGTGTGTGAGCGTTACAAAATAAATGTAAACATACACGTTATTCAATTATTGCACCCACACTGCTCGTGCGTGCCAACGAGCATCTTCGTTGCCAAGGGCTAAAATAGAAGTCAGTTCTATTTGTGACGCTGATCGCAGTGCAAGTCCTGCCTCTCCCATCTCCTCATTGGTTTATAGAAGCAGATACCCACATGCCATCTCCTCATTGATTATACCCACGTGAGTGATTGAAAGATGAACTGAGTTCGGTCGGTTGTCGTGGTAACTATGAAGTCCAAAGAAGAAAAAGCCTGGAAGGAGGAGAGATGACTAGAAAGGATTCATTTGACCGTTTTGTGTGGATTAATTGTTGGAGTAGAGGACCTTGTGCATTTCAGGTAAAATGTCCTGGGATATAAACGTTGTTTATGTCCCAGGACAAATTAGCTAGCAACTGCAAGCTAGCTAAATTGCCTTAAATGTTTAATGCTTTTCGACCTGTCCCCAAATTAATATAATTAGTTCATAGTTTGTTTTGATATTTTAATCTGCGTGTCGTGATTTCGTTTGGTGTGGGGGGACAAAATCAATTTACGCACGATGGTGCACGTGCGCAGCCGGTTTGGGTACAGTGTTAGCCCTTGTTGGCGCGCGTGAGCAGTGTGGGTGCAATAATTGAATAACATGTATGTTTACATTTATTTTGCAACGCTCGCGCAAGTGATGTGAGGGGTGTGGTCAGCATGTTATTTGCAAAGGTTTATACCTACTGTAACATGTAATTTACTGTAAACATTAAGATGCTATTGCTGTAGAAGTAATGTAGTTAATACAGTAAAAATACAGAACTGTATTGGTTTGTGTTTTACAGTATCTCTTTGCTTGTTTTATGGTACAGTATAGGCAAAATACAGTAACTGTCTGGCAATCGTGGTGCCAGTACAATACTGTAACTCCAGCGAAAAGTTTTACACTGTAATTATGTTATACACATAAAATAATGCTCTATATAAAGTCTGAAGGTCACTTTCTGCTTAGGACTGAAGCCTGAAGAAACCAGAGGGTTCATTGTGGTTTAAAAATATATACTTATTTATTTTCCGAACATGAAACAGACCAAACCAAAATGTCTCTATCAGAAAATGGGCATGATGGACAGTAGGAGTGTGCCCAGAGCCTTATAATTAGTTCAGCCAACTTTTGGAATTTTTAATATTGTTTTAATTCTAGACATTTAGTTACATATCATTGTTTAATTATTCACCATGTAATGTTAATAGGGAACTAACATGGCTGCCATAGAATGGTGAAGTGTGATGTAAAAGCATCATAATGCAGAAACCGCATTGGCCCAACTCTCTACATACATGGCTCTGGGTTCACCTACTGTGGAGGCCACTATCTGTATCTGTTATTTAGTATGCATGGAATTCAAAAAAGAGACCCTCCTAGAAAGTCAATTAAATCAATAGACCCAAGATCTCCGAGCAAGACAGGCTGTGTAGTTGGCACAACTTTACAACTAATAATTAAGGCTTATCAAACAATTATTTTTGTATAAAGCCAGAAAACACAATACATTTCTGAAACAGCCAATCGTTTTTTCAAAGGCATGGTCCTAGATTATATGAATAATAAAGCCAGAAGTGTAAGAGACAGATTTAAGCAAATTATTGAGAATCGGATTCTGTCAAAACAATCAATCAATGTCATCACTAGAGCTATAGCAGTTTCAAATCAATAGTAGAGGAAAATCTGGCAACTTTCAAAATGTTTTGTTAAAATGTTGGACAGTTCTGATGACAAACTGGTGCCAATGTTCACTAGAAATAAGGAAAAGTTAACTGAAAAGCTAGCTTGTGCGATCTGGCTATTTTTATTTTTTGCTTTGTTCAGTCACTTTATTATCACAACTTTATTATCCATAACGTAAAGTGAATGAATATACAACAGGCATGTTACCAACAGATAGGCAAACAGGGAAAAGATTGCTTCTCCCCTCGCTGTGTGTGTGTGTGAGGACCAACTTCTCTTTCTCTCTGGCTTTCCATGTGTTCTGCCTCCAGACCAAACTCCTCAGAAATGATATATGATGTTGAAGCCTAGGAAGAGGAAAACGGCCACTACAAAATAAAAATATTCTATCAAAAGTTTAGCATCGTTATAGGGGAAAATGTTATCGAGAACCTTATATCGCCCAGCGCAAGAATAGGGAGCACAACCTTTGGGAGTAGAGAAATTGATATTGTGACACTATTTATGCTTACTGACTTCAGTTATTTCCTCAAACAGGTTCAGGAAAACCTCCCAACCTACTGTGAGTTAGTAAAACTCCAGAAGCGCTATGATAATGTTATGGATCCTGGAAAATATTCCATATTGGGAGGGGCAAGGCCAGAAAAGAAGATTATCAGCCAGGACTACAGGGATGCCATCGCACCTATGACGGAAACCGACTATATCATTGCCCAGCATTACGACCTTGGTTATGTTGCCACATACAAAGAGTAAAGTAGTTTCATCTTCATTTGGATACCGATTGCATAGATGATTTAGAGACACTCAGAATACAATTGTAAAAGAAATGAGTTCTCTAATCATATGAAAATTAATTTAGAAATGTATTATTTCTACACTCAGGAAATGTCTTCAAAATATCAATAAAGGTAATGTTTAAATATTCAAGACTGTTTCGAAGACTCTTAGCTGCTTGATACTGTACATATGGCCCCTGATATGTCTCATGCACTTTCTTTTTCTTTTCCCTCAAAACTGTAAGAAACACCATATTGTCTGGAAGGTACACTGTGGAAGCCGACCACATCATACCAAAGGACACATTAAGGAAGGCACTAGTACACCGTGACTTGGAAAAACTCAAGAGTAAGAATCCGCATCTTTATGCTCTAGTAACAAGTATTAAATCGGACCCAAATGGAAGATGCCACCTTGTCATGCAGGTTCTCTACCAACATCACCGCACTGCCTTGACAACTGGCAATTGCACGGAGGCCAAACAGTGCAGGTGAGTCAGCAGGTGTGAGATGTTTGCGTGCATGTACATCTGCACTGGGCGTGCAAGTGAATCTGTTTCAGAGTACAGTGGATTTATTCATGAAAGCATGAATAAGAATATGTCCCTTTTTAACCTTAAAGTCTTATAGAATGTTGCCCACCCATCCCTGGTCCCTTTCTTTGCCCCATTTCCCAACAGGGCACTGCTGGCTGACACACTCGTAAGTGGGAATGCTGAGAAGATGCTGAAGCAGGCCATGATTATGGCCAATCCTGTGTCCTCCCAGAAGCTTAGGGATCATGCAGGTATCGACATCACAAGCTTGTCTACTGCTGTCCATTCCCTACTGCTCTGTTTATTCCATGTTGCTCCATGCATTCCCCACTGCTTAATCCATTCCCCACTGCTCTATTCACTCTCTTATTCAACATCCATTCTCTACTCCAGTGCTCTTTAATTAATTAATTAATTCTATGTAACTGCATACATTTGGATGAGTATTTTTATTCAGAGGACTTACCAGTTTATTGTACATGTTTACCCTACACCTAGGCCTCATAAACCGCTCGTCCCTTGGAAAACATCAAGACTTTTCAGAAAATGGGACGAACTGCTACTACAAAGCTGGGTTCATGAATGTGTTCAGTGAGTATCTGAACATTGGCATCATTGACCAGAACCAGCATACGAGGCTAAAGTCATGGGCCAAAGAAAACAGGCACCAGGACACAAACACAGAGGAGTTTAGAGAGATACAAAGAATAGTCAGTCGGAGGACAACAAGGTGAGAAATCGAGAGGAAACATGCTCGGACCACAGACACATCAAAGCCCCTGACAAAGAGGGAACATTCTCTCTCCCTGCATCCTATAGTCATTTACACAGAATTTAGATCATGCATTTAATTATGTTTGTAAAGGAAAAACATAAGAGCATGTAGACATCAGCTGTATATTGATGACCAATGTAGGGTCTTTGTAAGCCCGAATGTCACATGCTGGAGAATGGTGAATGATTACTTATGTTTCTTCATGAGGGACTTGGTTTTCTATCTGTTACATAAAAAAGGTAAAGACCCGACTCTCTGTTCAAGTCATAGGCCTCTCTCCCTCATCAATATTGACATGAAATTGTACGCCAAGGTTCTAGCCAAACACCTTGAAACTATTTAGCAAAAACTAGTTCATCCTGGTTTGTCAAATATCGATTGGCGTCAGACAATTGGAGACGTCTCCTACGTATAATACAAATTACACCTGATATACCATCCTGCTGTGCAGTCCTGTCAATTGATGCAGAGATGGCCTTTGACTGTCTCAGTTGGTTCTACCTCTGGTAAACTATGGAACATATGGGATTTGTGTATGACTATGTTGAAGACACTGTATAGTAACCCCTCTTTAATGGTCTTGAGAGTGTGATGGAAATGTGATACATTTGCCTTTCTTATAACTCATTTCTGTGTTCTATTCATGTGCTGTTCTATAAACCAATTTCTGTGTTCATGCAAGTGACTGACTGAACGAACCCTCACTATCAGTAACTGCAATTTAGCAGTACGTCCAGACCTTGTTTTGAGAATGAAAGACGTCTCAGCTTAGAGAGAAGAAGCCTCGTGAGGTATTGGTCAGTCACATGTTATGAACCAGTATTGGTCGGTCATGTGAATGAAACAAAACACTAATAATTTATAAATTATGCTAAATCATGCAAATGTAACTTGTCTGTGTATAGCCGTATATAAGACAACTGCTGGGACTGCCCAGGCAGAGCTTCTGACCGACGTTCACAATGGTGCATTAAGGTTGTTGGAACCTCTCCAGCGTGCTGACAAATAAACATTGATTCATTTAAGATTTACTTCGAATGTCCCTGTGTAAAATTCCACAGCAATGTGTGACCAGTGCTCCTCAGTTTTCCATCAAACGGTGATCTCGTCAAGGCTGTCCAGTGTCCAGTCTCCTATTTGCCATATCACTGGCACCTTTTGGAAGAAATAAAAATGTCAAGCCTACTTCAATCGAGTACAGGCTTAACTGAATGACAGAGACAAAATGCAATCTAGAATTTTATTGAATTGTTTGAGGTAGGCCTCGTCTCTGAAGAATGCTCCTTGGCGTCAGATGCTGATGACAGGTTACCTTATGCTAGGGCAGTTGGTATCAAAACCCCCCAAAAATAAATATGTTACTCACCAGGGAGAAGGGACACATGGAGCATTTTGGCCCATTCTTCCATGCATAATTGCTTTAACTCAGTGACAGTTGTGGCTATTCAAGCATGAACTGCTTGTTTCAAGTCCTGCCACAACATCTAAATTGGGATTAGGTCTGGTCTTTGACTTGGCCATTCCAAAACGTCAAATTTGTTGCTTTTTGACCATTTTCATGTAGACTTGATTGTGTGTTTTGGATCACTGTTTTGCTGCATGACACAGCTGCACTTCAGCTCACAGATGGATGGCCTGACATTCTCCTGTAAAATTCTCTGATACAGAGCAGAATTCATGGTTCCTTCTATTAAGGCAAGTTGTTCAGGTCCTGAGGCAGCAAAGCATCCCCAAACCATCACACTACCACAACCATGCTTGACCTTTGGTATGAGGTTCTTACTGTAGAATACAGTGTTTGGTTTTTGCCAGACATAATGGGACCCATGTCCCAAAAGTTATGTCCATAGAACATTCTTCCAAGGTGCTTCCAAGTGTTTTTCCACTCAATTGTCCAGTGTTGGTGATCGCGTGCCACTGGAGCCGCAATAGCCCATCCGTGACAAGGACCGGCGAGTTGTGTGTTCCGAGATGCCGTTCTGCACACAACTATTGTATTGCGCTGTTTTGCCTGTTTGTGGCCCGCCTGTTAGATTGCACAATTCTTGCCATTCTCCTTTGACCTCATCAACTAGTTGTTTTCGCCCACAGGACTGCCGCTGACTGGATGGATTTTGTTTATCGCAGAATTCTCGGTAAACCATAGACACTGTCTTGCATGAAAAGACCAGGAAGCCGGACGTTTCTGAGATACTGGAACCGGCGCGCATGGCACCGATGATGATGAGGATGCCATACTTAAGTTGGTTAGGTCATTAGTTTTGCCCATTCTAAGATTCAATCAAACAGTAACTGAATGCCTTGATGCCTGTCTGCCTGCTTTATATAGCAAGCCACAGCCATGTGACTCACTGTCTTTAGGAGCTAACCATTTTCTTGAACCATGTGGTGTACCTAATAAACTGACAAAGAGGCCTCCCACTCTTTCTGTTCTGGTTAGCGACAGTTTGCTCTGTTCTGTGAAGTGAGTATTACACAGAACTGTATGAGATCTAAAGTTTCTTGGCAATTTCTCACATGGAATAGCCTTCATTTCTCAGAACAAGAATAGACTGACGAGTTTCAGAAGAGATTTCTTTGTTTCTGGCCATTTTGAGCCTGCAATCGAACCCACAAATGCTCCAGATACTCAACTAGTCTAAAGAAGGCCAATTTTATTGCTTCTTTAACCCGAACAACAGTTTTCAGCTGTGCTAACATAATTGCAAAGGGTTTTCTAATGATCAATTAGCCTTTTAAAATTATAAACTTGGAATAGCTAACACAACTTGCCAATGGAACACAGGAGTGATGGTTGCTGATAATGGGCCTCTGTACGCCTATGTAGATATTCCATTTTTTTTAAATCTGCAGTTTCCAGCTACAACAGTTATTTACAACATTAACAATGTCTACACTGTAGTTCTGATCAATTTGATGTTATCTTAATGGACAAAAAAATTGCTTTTCTTTCAAAATGAAGACATCGCATGGGGTGGAAGACAAGGTTTACGGGAGTGGGGGGTGGAGGGGGTTAGATGTAGACATGTTGGCTGGGTGGGGTTGGGGGGAAAGAATGGGAGGTTGGATGGAGACATGTTGGGGGAAATGTAGGTTGGGGGTGGAGGCCTACTTATTTTTTGTTTTTCCTGTTTATACTGAATTTATTATTACTTAATTATTACTGTATATATTTCTTATCTATCTTTTGAGGTGCAGCCCATGTGTACATATAAACTGAATATATTAATGGAAAAGGAAGCTCTGCGCTGCACTGTAGGCTAAAGGAGCAAATGGAGCAATCTGCAGATAACAGCACATCCTCCCCTGCTGTTACCAGGGATACAGCACATCCTCCTCTGCTGTTAACCAAGTAACAGCACATCCCCCCCTGATGAGACAAAGATGGTAATGGTATAATCACCCAGTTGGGAATATTAACAGATCATTATATGGTGATAAACTCCCCAGATCAGCTTAAATACCATACAGTTAGACAAACCACATTTTTACATGTCTGCCAGACATTGGTGGAAATATATTGTTATTGATGCTTTGTTAATACAGACTAAAATAGATGTCATAGATGGCAAATAATGATTACAAGTCAAGGTACAGTCCTAATCCATTGCAAACACACCAATATGCATAAATCTACATTTAAATGTCATAACATGTCAAACATAATCACATGCCTTGGGAGTGTGGGTGGGGGGCATTAGTGATGAACTGACTGTAAATGGTCCAAATAGTTAATGATGTGGGATTGCGGAGCATGCTGGCACATTTGATAATCCCCCTGTAATGAGAATACACTGGATATCACTGGCTTTGTTCATATTCCGGCATTACACACTGAGCTTATTAATGATCACAACAGTAACCATACAGCCACGAGGCAGGACACGACTACCAGGCATGCAGTCTCCTATTTCCCTTTTACTACAGTGGGATAAATCAGTGTTTGAAACAAATTTATACACCTCACACACATGGTTATGAGATTAAAAAATAGAAGATACCTGTACCATGTCAAATATAGAGTTTAAATGTATTAAATAATGAGTGTATATCCCAGTATTACACTTTCTATACATCACAGAAGACTGATATATAACAAAACCGTTTGACATTGAAACATTGGATTTTCAACTAGATTTTTAAAATAATATTTATAAATTATGACATTTTTAAAAATGTTAACATTCCACCCACTAGGTCACCTTACTGCAGGAACAGCTACAGAAGAAGACAAATAAGAATAAGAAAGCCTAAGTAAGGTTATTCCTAATGGGTACCCTATGCACTACTTTTGACTAGGGCCCATAGGGCTCTGTTCACTATACAGTGCATTCGGAAAGTATTCAGACCCGTTGACTTTTTCCACATTGTGTTATGTTACAGGCTTATTCTAAAATGGATTCAATTGTAATTTTTTTCTCATCAATCTACACACAATACCCCATACTAACAAAGCAAAAATGGGTTTTTAGAAAAAAATATTGTTGTAAAAACTGAAATATTACATTTACATAAGTATTCAGACCCTTTACTCAGTACTTTGTTGCACCTTTGGCAGTGATTACAGCCTCGAGTCATCTTGGGTATGACTCTACAAGCTTGTCACACCTGTATTTGGGGAGTTTCCATATTTATTTATTTACCTTTATTTAACTAGGCAAGTCAGTTAAGAACAAATTCTTATTTTCAATGACGGCCTAGGAACAGTGGGTTAACTGCCTGTTCAGGGGCAGAACGACAGATTTGTACCTAGTCAGCTCAGGGATTTGAACTTGCAACCTTCCGGTTACTAGTCCAACGCTCTAACCCTGCCGCCCCAATGGTAGACTTGAATTACTATTTATTTAGTTTCATTCCACAATGGTATTACATTTCTTCAATATCAACTCACAGTGGTAAAGAAGTGTCCCCACTAGACATTGATTTCAAACAGTAAATTTAGAATCCCATAGAGCGAGAGGTTATAGAATGTTCTATATAGAGAGAGACAGGTCATTTTAGTAGTATGCCATACAGAGCATTCAGAAAGTATTCAGAGCCCTTTTACTTTTTCCCCATTTTGTTACGTTACAGCCTTCTTCTAATGATCAAGTTAATACATTTAATCAATCTACACATTACCCTATTGACAAAGCAAAAACAGGTATTAGACATTTTTGAATGATATTGTCATTTCCGGTCACAACTTTCAGACTTGTTTACGTGTTGCTGTCGACGTTGCTACCGACGTTAAGGCTAATCTGAAGATGGTTCTGGCTAAAGCTAAAACTGGTGAGTGTAGAGAGTATAGAGATATTGTTATCCACGTTGGCACCAACTATGTTAGGATGAAACAGTCAGAGGTCATCAAGCGCAACATAGCTTCAGCATGTAAATCAGCTAGAATGATGTGTCAACATCGAGTATTTGTCTCTGGCCCCCTCCCAGTTAGGGGGAGTGATGAGCTCTACAGCAGAGTCTCGCACCTCAATCGCTGGTTGAAAACTGTTTTCTGCCCCCCCCAAAATATAGAATTTGTAGATAATTGGGCCTTTTTCTGGGACTCACCAACAAACAGGACCAAGCCTGGCCTGCTGAGGAGTGACGGACTCCATCCTAGCTGGAGGGGTGCTCTCATCTTATCTACGAACATAGACAGGGCTCTAACTCCTCTAGCTCCACAATGAGATAGGGTGCAGGCCAGGCAGCAGGCTGTTAGCCAGCCTGCCATCTTAGTGGAGTCTGCCACTAGCACAGTCAGTGTAGTCAGCTCAGCTATCCCCATTGAGACCTTCCTTGTCTGTGCCTCGACCTAGGTTGGGCAAAACTAAACATGGCGGTTTTCGCCTTAGCAATCTCACTAGGATAAAGACCTCCTCCAGTCTTGCCACTATTGAAAGGTGAGAGGTCGTGATACCTCATCTCAAATTAGGGCTACTTAATGTTAGATCCCTCACTTCAAAGGCAGTTATAGTCAATGAACTAATCACTGATCATAATCTTGATGTGATTGGCCTGACTGAAACATGGCTTAATGTCACGACTCCGACCGAAGGTGGCTCCCCTTCCCGTTCAGGTGGCGCTCGGCGGTCGTTGTCGCCGGCCTACTAGCTGCCACTGATTATTTCCTCCCCCTCCTTATGTGTTCATTGAGTGCACCTGTTTTGAATTATGTATAATTAGTGAGGCTTTATTTAGTCAGCCGGCCCGCCTGGTTCCTTGTGCGGGATTAATTATTGTGACCTTCTGTGTTGTGTAAACTTGTGTGCACGTCTGTGAGTTACGTGCTTTCCCATTTCGTGGGTCTTTTGTTGGGCGTTTGTTTTGTATTACGCCCTGTGTTGTCGTGGGGTTGGCTTATGTTCGCCGTTGTTGTGCATTAAAATAGCACTCCCCTGAACTCTCTGCTTCCTGCGCCTGACTTCTCACCCACTACACTCAGAACGTTACAGAATCCCGCACCCTGAGGAATGGAGTCAGCAGGAGCAACAGCCAATCCCCTCCCATCGATGGAGGAAAGGGTTCTACATCATACCACCGTTCTCCATCGGATCGGAACGGCTATGGATCAAGTGATGGAGAGAATGGACCGATGGGAGAGAAGTGGTCTCCTCTCTCCACCTTCGGCTCCCCCCCTCAGGACTCCCCATCTCCCGACTCCAGCACCCTCCGTCTTACGCTCCCGAGGGTCTATGATGGAGCGGCGGCGGGGTGCCAGGGGTTCTTACTCCAGCTGGAACTGTACCTAGCCACCGTCAGACCCACTCCCTCGGGAGCGGAGAGGGTGAGTGTCCTCATCTCCTGTCTCACGGGACGTGCTCTGGAGTGGGCGAACGCAGTCTGGAATGGCCCAGACTCAGCGAAGGAGCACTACCCAGAGTTTTCCCGCCGCTTCCGTGCAGTGTTTGACCACCCTCCAGATGGCCGAGCGGCGGGAGAGCGACTATTCCATCTCCGGCAGGAGAAGAGGAGCGCCCAGGATTACGCGTTGGAGTTCCGGACCTTGGCAGCAGGATCTGGGTGGAACGACAGGGCTCTTATCGACCACTACCGGTGTAGTCTCCGGGAGGACGTCCGCAGGGAGCTAGCGTGTCGGGACACCGCTCTTTCCCTGGATGAGCTAATTGACATGTCCATCCGACTGGACAATCTGCTGGCTGCCCACGGGCGTTCGGAGAGGGTCCTGTGTGTTCCACCACCCAGCACCTCCACTCCCGTTCCGATGGAGTTGGGAGGGACTGTGCCGAGGGGTACCGGAGGAGGAGGCTCCCTCTGCACCAGCTGTGGTCGGAGAGGACACACGGCCGATCGGTGCTGGGGGTCTCCGTCTGGGAGTCGAGATGGCAGGCGGAACATTTCTCGATCACCCCAGGTGAGTCAGCACCAAACTCACCCAGAACCCCCTGTTGGTCACATGTTTGTCTTGATTTTTTTCCTTAAATTTTTCCCCTCTTCCCAGCATAGGGCGCTAGTCGATTCAGGCGCAGCTGGGAACTTTATGGATCGCGGACTCGCTACTACATTAGGTGTTCCGCTTGTGCCGATAGATTCTCCCTTTCCCGTGCACTCCCTAGATAGCCGGCCATTAGGGTCAGGGGTGGTCAGGGAGACCACGGTTCCACTGGACATGGTAACGCAGGGGAATCATAGGGAGCGTATCAGTCTCTACATTATTGATTCGCCTGCGTTTCCAGTGGTGCTAGGGATTCCCTGGCTGGCCCGGCACAATGCTAAAATTTCGTGGAGACGGGGTTCTCCAGGGGTGGTCAGAGGAGTGTTCTGGAAGGTGTCTGGGAGTTTCCATCGGTGCCACGTCGGTGGAGAGTCCAGATCAGGGTCCCACGGTGTGCATTCCCCCCGAGTATGCCGATTTGGCAATCGCTTTCAGTAAAAAGAAGGCGACTAAATTACCACCACATCGACCGGGAAGGGATTGTGCAATAGATCTCCAGGTAGACGCTGCGCTTCCCAAGAGTCACGTGTACCCATTGTCCCAAGAGGAGACGTTGGCTATGGAGACATATATCACGGAGTCTCTGGGACAGGGGTACATTCGGTCCTCCACCTCACCCGTCTCCTCGAGTTTATTTTTTGTGAAGAAAAAGGAGGGAGGTTTGCGTCCGTGTATTGATTATAGAGGTCTAAATGCCATCACGGTGGTGTTCAGCTACCCACTACCTCTCATTGCTACGGCAGTGGAATCATTTCAGGGAGCGCAGTTCTTCACAAAATTGGATCTCAGGAGCGCGTATAGCCTGGTGCGTATTCGGAAGGGAGACGAGTGGAAAACCGCATTTAGTACCACATCGGGCCATTATGAGTACTGAGTCATGCCGTATGGGTTAAAGAATGCTCCAGCCGTTTTTCAATCCTTTGTAGACGAGATTCTCAGGGACCTGCACGGGCAGGGAGTGGTTGTTTATATCGATGATATTCTGATCTACTCAGCCACTCACGCCGCGCATGTGTCTCTGGTACGCAGGGTGCTTGGTAGACTGCTGGAGCATGACCTATACGTCAAGGCTGAGAAGTGTGTGTTCTCCAAACGAGCCGTCTCCTTTCTGGGTTATCGCATTTCCACCTCAGGGGTGGAGATGGAGGGTGACCGCAGTAAGGCCGTGCGTAATTGGCCGACTCCGACCACGGTAAAAGAGGTGCAGCGGTTTTTGGGTTTTGCCAACTACTACCGGAGGTTTATCTGGGGTTTTGGCCAGGTAGCGGCTCCAATTACCTCACTGCTGAAGGGGGGTCCGGTGCGGTTGCGGTGGTCAGCAGAGGCGAACGGAGCTTTCAACAAGTTGAAGGCGCTGTTCACGGATGCACACGTGTTGGCCCATCCGGACCCCTCTCTAGCATTCATAGTGGAGGTGGATGCGTCCGAGGCTGGGGTGGGTGCCGTGCTATCACAGCGCTCGGGTACGCCACCAAAACTCCGCCCCTGCGCTTTCTTCTCGAGGAAGCTCAGCCCAGCGGAGCGTAACTATGATGTGGGGGACCGGGAGTTGTTAGCGGTGGTCAGGGCTCTGAAGGTGTGGAGACACTGGCTTGAGGGGGCTAAGCACCCCTTTCTCATCTGGACCGACCACCAAAATCTGGAGTATATTCGGGCAGCTAGGAGACTGAACCCGCGTCAGGCAAGGTGGGCCATATTTTTTACCCGATTCCGGTTCACTTTATCGTATAGACCGGGCTCCCAGAACGTGAAAGCGGACGCACTGTCCCGCCTTTACGACACTGAGGATAGGTCCACCGAACCTACTCCCATCCTTCCCGCCTCAAAGCTGATATCACCAGTGGTATGGGAGGTGGACTCGGACATCGAGCGGGCGTTACGGGCTGAACCCGCGCCTCCTCAGTGTCCGGCGGGGCGGAAGTACGTGCCGCTTTGTGTTCGGGACCAACTGATTCGGTGGGCTCACGTCCTACCCTCCTCGGGTCACCCTTGGGTGAGGAGGACAATAGGGAGCCTTCGGGGGAGGTATTGGTGGCCTACCTTGGCTAGGGACGTTAAGGTTTATGTCTCCTCCTGTTCAGTATGCGCCCAGAGTAAGGCTCCTAGGCACCTTCCTAGAGGGAAGTTACAACCCCTCCCCGTTCCACAACGGCCATGGTCACATCTATCCGTAGACTTCCTGACCGATCTTCCCCCGTCTCAGGGGAACACCACGGTTCTGGTGATTGTGGATCGGTTCTCTAAGTCCTGCCGTCTCCTCCCGTTGCCCGGTATCCCTACAGCCCTACAGACTGCGGAGGCATTATTCACCCACGTCTTCCGGCACTACGGGGTGCCGGAGGACATCGTTTCTGATCGGGGCCCCCAGTTCACGTCCCGAGTATGGAGGGCGTTCATGGAGCGTCTGGGGGTCTCGGTCAGCCTGACCTCCGGTTATCACCTCGAAAGTAATGAGCAGGTGGAGAGAGTAAACCAGGAGTTGGGTAGGTTTCTGCGGTCGTACTGCCAGGACCAGCCAGGGGAGTGGGCGAGGTACATCCCCTGGGCCGAAATGGCCCAGAACTCACTACGCCACTCCTCTACTAATGTGTCCCCTTTTCAGTGTGTGTTGGGGTACCAGCCGGTCCTGGCACCGTGGCATCCGAGCCAGACTGAGGCTCCTGCGGTGGAGGAATGGGTGGAGCGCTCCAAAGAGACCTGGAGGGCCGTCCGGGAATCCCGTCAACAAGCTAGTGGACGGCAGAAAAGGAGTGCTGACCGCCACCGCAGTGAGGCCCCCGTGTTTGTACCGGGGGACAGGGTCTGGCTCTCGACCCGAAACCTGCCCCTCCGCTTGCCCTGCCGGAAGCTTGGGCCGCAGTGTGTAGGGCCTTTCAAAGTCCTAAGGAGAATAAACGAGGTGAGTTATCGATTACAACTCCCTTCCTATTATCGTATTAACCCCTCGTTTCATGTGTCTCTCCTCAGGCCGGTGGTAGCTGGTCCCCTACAGGACGGTAAGGTGCCGGAGGTCCCTCCTCCCCCTCTGGACATCGAGGGGTCCCCGGCGTATACGATACGGGCCATTTTGGACTTGAGACGCCGGGTGAGGGGCCTGCAGTACCTCGTGGACTGGGAGGGGTACGGTCCGGAGGAGAGGTGCTGGGTACCGGTGGGGGACATTTTGGATCCGTCAATGTTGAGGGATTTCCATCGCCTCCATCCGGATCGCCCTGCGCCTCGTCCTCCGGGTCGACCTCGAGGCCAGTGTCGGCGCGCTGCGGGAGCCGCGCGTCAAGGGGGGGGGGGGGGTACTGTCACGACTCCGACCAAAGGTGGCTCCCCTTCCCGTTCGGGTGGCGCTCGGCGGTCGTTGTCGCCGGCCTACTAGCTGCCACTGATTATTTCCTCCCCCTCCTTATGTGTTCATTGAGTGCACCTGTTTTGAATTATGTATAATTAGTGAGGCTTTATTTAATCAGCCGGCCTGCCTGGTTCCTTGTGCGGGATTAATTATTGTGACTTTCTGTGTTGTGTAAACTTGTGTGCACGTCTGTGAGTTACGTGCTTTCCTATTTTGTGGGTCTTTTCTGGACAGTTTAAGTCCCCCTGTTTGGGGCGTTTGTTTTGTATTACGCCCTGTGTTTTCGTGGGGTTGGCTTATGTTCGCCGTTGTTGTGCATTAAAATAGCACTCCCCTGAACTCTCTGCTTCCTGCGCCTGACTTCTCACCCACTACACTCAGAACGTTACACTTAAGCCTGATGAATTTACTGTGTTAAATGAGGCCTCACCTCCTGGCTACACTAGTGACCATATCCCCCGTGCATCCCACAAAGGCGGAGGTGTTGCTAACATTTACGATAGCAATTTTTTCATCTTTTGAGCTTCTAGTCATGAAATCTATGCAGCCTACTCAATCACTTTTTATAGATACTGTTTACAGGCCTCCTGGGCCATATACAGCGTTCCTCACTGAGTTCCCTGAATTCCTATCGGACCATGAAGTCATAGCAGATATTCTAATTTTTGGTGACTTTAATATTCACATGGAAAAGTCCACAGACCCACTCCGAAAGGCTTTCATCATCGACTCAGTGGGTTTTGTCCAACATGTCTCTGGACCTACTCATTGTCACAGTCATACTCTGGACCTAGTTTTGTACCATGGAATAAATGTTGTGGATCTTAATGTTTTTCTTCATAATCCTGGACTATCGGACCACCATTTTATTACGTTTGCAATCGCAACAAATAATCTGCTCAGACCCCAAACAAGGAGCATCAAAAGTCGTGCTATAAATTCTCAGACGACACAAAGATTCCTTGATGCCCTTCCAGACTCCCTCTGCCTACCCAAGGACGTCAGAGGACAAAAATCAGTTAACCACCTAACTGAGGAACTCAATTTAACCTTGCGCAATACCCTAGAAGCAGTTGCACCCCTAAAAACTAAAAACATTTCTCATAAGAAACTAGCTCCCTGGTATACAGAAAATACCCGAGCTCTGAAGCAACTTTCCAGAAAATTGGAACGGAAATGGAGCCACACCAAACTGGAAGTCTTACAACTAGCTTGGAAAGACAGTACCGTGCAGTACCGAAGAGCCCTCACTGCTGCTCGATCATCCTATTTTTCCAACTTAATTGAGGAAAATAAGAACAATCCCCCCAAAAAAATGTATACTGTCGAAAAGCTAACTAAAAAGCAGCATTCCCCAAGTGAGGATGGCTTTCACTTCAGCAGTAATAAATTCATGAACTTCTTTGAGGAAAAGATCATGATCATTAGAAAGCAAATTACAGACTCCTCTTTAAATCTGCGTATTCCTCCAAATCTTAGTTGTCCTGAGTCTGCACAACTCTGCCAGGACCTAGGATCAAGAGAGAAACTCAAGTGTTTTAGTACTAAATCTCTTGACACAATTATGAAAATAATCCTGGCCTTCAAGCTGCATACTGGACCCTATTCCAACTAAACTACTGAAAGAGCTGCTTCCTGTGCTTGGCCCTCCTATGTTGAACATAATAAACGGTTCTCTATCCACCGGATGTGTACCAAACTCACTAAAAGTGGCAGTAATAAAGCCTCTCTTGACCCAGTAATAAAGCCAAACCTTGACCCAGAAAATACAAAAAAACTATCAGCTTATATCGAATCTTCCATTCCTCTCAAAATGTTTAGAAAAAGCTGTTGCGCAGCAACTCACTGCCTTCCTGAAGGCAAACAATGTATACAAAATGCTTCAGTCTGGTTTTAAATCCCATAATAGTACTGAGACTGCACTTGTGAAGGTGGTAAATTATATTTTAATGGTGTCAGACCAAGTCTCTGCATCTGTCCTCGTGCTCCTAGACCTTAGTGCTGCTTTTGATACCATCGATCATATTCTTTTGGAGAGATTGGAAACCCAAATTGGTCTACACGGACAAGTTCTGGCCTGGTTTAGATCTTATCTGTCGGAAAGATATCAGTTTGTCTCTGTGAATGGTTTGTCCTCTGACAAATCATCTGTAAATTTCGGTGTTCCTCAAGGTTCCGTATTAGGACCACTATTGTTTTCACTATATATTTTACCTCTTGGGGATGTCATTCGAAAACATAATGTTAACTTTCACTGCTATGCGGATGACAGCTGTACATTTCAATGAAACATGGTGAAGCCCCAAAATTGCCCTTGCTAGAAGCCTGTGTTTCAGACATAAGGATGTGGATGGCTGCAAACTTCCTACTTTTAAACTTGGACAAAACAGAGATGCTTGTTCTAGGTCCCAAGAAACAAAGAGATCTTCTGTTGAATCTGACAACTAATCCTGATGGTTGTACAGTCGTCTCAAATAAAACTGTGAAGGACCTCGGTGTTACTCTGGACGCTGATCTCTCTTTTGATGAACATATCAAGACTGTTTCAAGGACAGCTTTTTTCCATATACGTAACAATGCAAAAATCAGAAACTTTCTGTCCAAAAATGATGCAGAAAAATGAATCCATGCTTTTGTTACTTCTAGGTTAGACTACTGCAATGCTCGACTTTCCGGCTACCCGGAAAAATAACTAAATTAACTTCAGTTAGTGCTAAATACGGCTGCTAGAATCCTGACTAGAACCAAATAATTTGATCATATTACTCCAGTGCTAGCCTCCCTACACTGGGTTCCTGTTAAGTCAAGGGCTGATTTCAAGGTTTTACTGCTAACCTACAAAGATTTACATGGGCTTGCTCCTACCTATCTCTCTCGATTTGGTCCTGCTGTACATACCTACCTACACATACGCTACGGTCACAAGATGCAAGCCTCCTAATTGTCCCTAGAATTTCTAAGCAAACAGCTGGAGGCAGGGCTTTCTCCTATAGAGCTGCATTTTTATGGAATGGTCTGCCTGCCCATGTGAGAGACGCAGACTCGGTCTCAACCTTTAAGTCTTTACTAAAGACTCATCTCTTCAGTAGGTCATATGATTGAGTGTAGTCTGGCCCAGGAGTGTGAAGGTGAACGGAAAGGCTCTGGAGCAACGAACCGCCCTTGCTTTCTCGGCCTGGCCGGTTCCCCTCTCTCCACTGGGATTCTCTGCCTCTAACCCTATTACAGGGGCTGAGTCACTGGCTTACTGGTGCTCTTTCATGCTGTCCCTAGGAGGGGTGCGTCAATTGAGTGGGTTGACTCACTGACGTGATCTTCCTTTTCTGGGTTGGCGCCACCCCCTTGGGTTGTGCCGTGGCGGAGATCTTTCTGGGCTATACTCGGCCTTGTCTCAGGATGGTAAGTTGGTGGTTAAAGATATCCCTCTAGTGGTGCAGGGGCTGTGCCTTTGCAAAGTGAGTGGGGTTATATCCTTCCTGTTTGGCCCTGTCTGGGGGTATCGTCGGATGGGGCCACAATGTCTCCTGACCCCTCCTGTCTCAGCCTCCAGTATTTATGCTGCAGTAGTTTATGTGTCGGGGGGTTGGGTCAGTTTGTTATATCTGGAGTACTTCTCCTGTCTTATCCGGTGTCCTGTGTGAAAATAAGTATGCTCTCTCTAATTCTCTCTTTCTCTCTTTCTTTCTCTCTCTCTGAGGACCTGAGCCCTAGGACCATGTCTCAGGACTACCTGGCATGATGACTCCTTGCTGTCCCCAGTCCACTGGTTGTGCTGCTGCTCCAGTTTCAACTGTTCTGCCTGCGGCTATGGAAACCTGACCTGTTCACCGGACATGCTACCTGTCCCAGACCTGCTGTTTTCAACTCTCTAGAAACAGCAGGAGTGGTAGAGATACTCTTAATGATCGGCTTTGAAAAGCCAACTGACATTTTCTCCTGAGGTGCTGACTTGCTGCACCCTCGACAACTACTGTGATTATCATTATTTGACCCTGCTGGTGATTTATGAACATTTGAACATCTTGGCCATGTTCTGTTATAATCTCCACCCGGCACAGCCAGAAGAGGACTGGCCACCCCTCCTAGCTTGGTTCTTCTCTAGGTTTCTTCCTAGGTTTTGTTCTTTCTAGGGAGTTTTTCCTAGCCACTGTGCTTCTACACCTGTATTGCTTGCTGTTTGGGGTTTTAGGCTGGGTTTCTGTACAGCACTTTGAGATATCAGCTGATGTAAAAAGGGCTATATAAATACATTTGATTTGATTTGATATCACATTTACATAAGTATTCAGACCCTTTACTCAGCACTTTGTTGAAGCACATTTGGCAGCGATTTACAGCCTTGAGTCTTCTTGGGTATGACGCTACAAGCTTGGCACACCTGTATTTGGGGAGTTTCTCCCTTCTCTGCAGATCCTCTCAAGCTCTGTCAGGTTGGATGGGGAGCGTCGCTGCACAGCTATTTTCAGGTCTGTCAGCAAATGTTCGATCGAGTTCAAGTCCAGGCTCTGGCTGGGACACTCAAGGACATTGAAACTTGTTGCGAAGCCACTCCTGCATTGTCTTGGCTGTGTGCTTAGAGTCGTTGTCCTTTTGGAAGGTGAACCATCGCCCCAGTCTGAGGTCCTAAGTGCTCTGGAGCAGATTTTCATCAAGGATCTCTCTGTACTTTGCTCCATTCATCTTTGCCTCGATCCTGACTAGTCTCCCAGTCCATGCCGCTGAAAAAGCTCCCCACAGCATGATGCTTCCACCACCTTACTTCACCGTAGGGACGGTCCCAGGTTTCCTCCAAATGTGACTCTTGGCATTCAGGCCAAAGAGTTCAATCTTGGTTTCATCAGACCAGAGAATCTTGTTTCTCATGGTCTGAGAGTCCTTTAGATGCCTTTTGGCAAACTCCAAGTGGGCTGTGATTTACCTTTTACAGATTAGTGACTTCCGTCTGGCCACTCTACCATAAATACCTGATTGGTGGAGTGCTGCAGAAATGGTTGTTCTTCTGCAAGGTTCTCCCATCTCCACAAAGGAATTCTGGAGCTCAGTCAGAGTGACTATCGGGTTCTTGGTCAACTCCCTGGCCAAGGCCCTTCTCCCCCAATTGCTCAGTTTGGCTGGGCTACCTCCTCTAAGAAGTGTCTTGGTGGTTCCAAACTTCTTCCATTTAAGAATGATGGAGGCCACTGTGTTCTTGGGGACCTTCAATGCTGCACACATTTTTGGTACCCTTCCCCAGATCTGTGCCTCGACACAATCCTGTCTCGGCGCTCTACAGTCAATTACTTAGACCTCATAGCTTGGGTTTTGCTCTGGCATGCACTGTCAACTGTAAGACATTTTATAGACAGGTGTGTGCCTTTCCAAATCATATCCAATCAATATAATTTACCGTAGGTGAACTCCAATCAGGTTGTATAAACATATCAAGGATGATCAATGGAAACAAGATGCACCTGAGCTCAATTTCAAGAATCATAGCAAAGGGTCTGAATACTTATGTAAATAAGGAATTACATTTGTTTTACAAACATTTCTGAAAATCTGTTTTTGCTTTGTATTATGGGGTATTGGGTGTATTGATGATTTTTAAAATGATTTAATCCATTTTAGAATAAGGCTGTAACGTAGCAAAATGTGGTAAAGGGGAAGGGGTCTGGGATACAAACCATGTCCCCACACTGGGAGAATACACTGCACCCCATCAACAGACCAATGACATTACAAATTAGTCTCATAAAAACATGACAAATAAATACAGTGATGAATGTATATAGCCTACAGTTACAGTATGCAAGCTTGTGTACATGTATGGGTTCAGGCCTAAAGGAGACGTATGTCTTTGGGAGAAATGATGAGATGGGTGTTGATTGCACAGTGGTTTGTTGGCAGGGCAGGGGTGGAACATATCACAGGTGAGTGCCACCATCAGGTCAAACAGACTGCTGTGTTATTACAGATCAGACAAGGCCCAAGGCTGGGTGGGAATGTACATATACGGCATGTTAGGTTAGATACTGGATACCTTCTACCAGTCTGATCATATGGAAGAGCGAATCATAATATTTATAGCAGCAATCTAACAAGCACTTCTCAACATTTTCGTCATGATATTTTCAACTCTTCAACCACATATAGTTTTGCATCTGATATATTTTATTATGGGTGTGGACATTAAGAACATTTTGGCATTGCTTTTATGCAAATTTTTCCTCTTCTCCTCTGTACTGGCATTGTAAATCATGACCATATCTGTTAAATATTATTGTATTAATTTGACAGTGACTCCCAGGGAACCCATTAAAATACTCTAATAATGAATAATTTGACAGCTGTAAAATCGGATAATGACTTCTGAGAAACATAGCTGATGGACAGAAATAACAGGGTATTTTTAGCCACTTGTTAAACCAAGGGAAAGTGGGAAGCAGCCAACTATAACCTCAGTAATTATCTTATCTTTTGTGCATTTGGAAAAGACAGTCATCCAATTTTCTTTGATCGTGAGGGAAAGAGAAGGAAAGCTAATTCTAGACCCAGGAGTTGCACCTGAAAAAGGACTCTGGAGTCTTACTGATAATGTTACTGGAAAACTAATTTAGAGATATTTCAATTTATTACCAAATACACCAACGTGTTACAGTGGCAGTATTCATTATTTTGGTTCTATTGCTAGCTTGATGAAGTCACACAAACAGACCATTTTGTTTGCCAGATAGCAGAGGCATGGATTCCAGTCACATGACTTGGAAGCAAGTCACAAATTTGATGACTTGATGGAAAATAAAATAAATATCTCCAGATTTGACTTGGACTTTGAACCTCCAGACACAGGACTCGACTTTGACTTGAAACTAATGACTTGAAATGGTTTTGTAACGTTTTGTCACTCCTTTTGTGGCACAGGGTCTCTGTGGATTAGGCCTATTTTCCACGCAGCCAGAGAGAGTATCATATATTAAAAAAAAACAAATTGGCTAGTAAAACGCACACTGATTGGACTAGCAAACTGTCAATCAATACAGGCCGAATAAGGGTGAGCAAGTGCACTGAGAAGATTTTAGGGGGCTGCGAGTGTGAAATTTAATGTGGAAAATATATTTTTTCCATACATAGACTATTTGAATAGGCTACATATGCTCTACCATTTGTATGTTATATTTATACCTATGCTTATTCGATCTGGTCACTAACATAGGCCTACGGCATTGCATCAAATTCTTGTTTCAGAAACATCTAATCTGTGCTTCAGAATACAAAAATTGCACGTTTTAACTGTTGACCAATGACCAGTTAGCAACATTGGCGCACATATCTAAATTAGTAGCCAGGTTTCAATCCAATTGACGACAGATTTTCATGCGAATTTTCTAAAATCTGCATAAAACAATGTGAGCATTTTCCCACCAGAGATGTGTTTCAATCAAATATATTTATTGGGGATAAAAGGCTGTGCATGATGACGTGGTGCACATAAACATTTATTGGGGATAAAAGGCTGTGCATGATGATGTAGTGCACATAAAATAACTTTTGCGATTAAAAATATATTCAATGGGTTTCCATCACATTTTAAACTCAACTGATGGTTTTGTTGCAAAAACTGTTGCGGTATATAACAAACGTGCCCAGTCCGGTCTTGGCACATGACTCTAGCCAACAGGTCGCAGATACAGTGCGGGTAGGCTACCTACATTATGAGATTATTACGGATAAGAGCAATATTTTTAATGGTCAAACTGCAGGCAAAAATTGATCACCGTGCACGTCCACCACCCTGTGAAGTTCATCATAATTGATTTAATCTGCAGCCTAATAAACTGCATAGTTTCCCGAGTCGTAGTGGGAGGATCACACACCATATCATCGAGTGACTCCCAATTTACTTCGATATGATGGAATAATATATCAATATTTGAAGGAGTTTCCATCGCCATTTCTCGCATAATTAATTTCACCAACACAAAAAGATCCCACCATGTCTGTCGGCATTTATAAAATTGTACCGGCATATCCTTTTTGCATCAACTCGGTCTTGACTGTTTTCATGCATCAGGTAATTCATCCTCATTAAATTGTTGGATGGAAAACTGATTGGTGACCAGACATTTATTTTCTTCGGTTTTGCCTGGCAAAAACAGAGTAGCCTAACTCATTCATATTAGAGTAGCCTAACTACATGCATCTTTGCCAGAACCTGCTAATTTCATTGATCATTTTCATTATTCAGAAGGACCTAGTTTGGGTGGGTTAATTATATAGCCCTACCTGTGGTCGGTACTGGCTATAAGATTAAAGATACTGTACACTACATTAACAAAAGTATGTGGGCATTAATATAGCCTCCACTCTTTTAGGAAGGCTTTCTACTAGATTTTGGAACATTGCTGTGGGGACTTGCTTCCATTCAGCCACAAGAGCATTAGTGAGGACGGGCACTGATGTTGGGCGATTAGGCCTGGCTCGCAGTCGGCATTCCAATTCATCCCAAAGGTGTTTGATGGGGTTGAGGTCAGGGCTCTGTGCAGGCCTGCCAAGTTCTTCCACACCGATCTCAACAAACCATTTCTGTATGGATCTCACTTTGTGCATGGGGCACTGTCATGCTGAATCAGGAAAGGGCATTCCCCAAACTGTTGCCACAAAGTTGGAGGCACAGAATCATCTAGAATGTAATTGTATGCTGTAGTTTTAGGATTTCCCTTGACTGGAACTAAGGGGCTTAGCCCGAACCATGAAAAACAGCCCCAGACCATTATTCCTGCTCCATCAAACTTTACAGTTGGCACTATGCATTGGGGCAGGTAGTATTGGTGCAGTTTGGAACTTGGTAGTGAGTGTTGCAACTGAGAACAGACGATTTTTACACGCTATGCGCTTCAGCACTCAGCGGTTTCATTCTGTGAGTTTGTGTGGTCTACCACTTCACAGAAATTTTACAAACTGACTTGTTGGAAAGGTGGCATCCTATGACGGTGCCACATTGAAAGTCACTGAGCTCTTCAAAATGGCCATTCTACTGCCAATGTTTGTCAATGGAGATTGCGAGGCTGTGTGCTCGATTTTATACACCTGTCAGCATACATATAGTGTCGCTGTAACATTGCACTACCTTCAATAGGCCCAGTAAACCCGGAGTCACCTCTTCACTGTTGACGTTGAGACTGGTGTTTTTTCGGGTACTATTTAATGATGCTGCCAGTTGAGGACTCGCGAGGCGTCTGTTTCTTACACTAGACTCACTAATATACTTGTCCTCTTGCTCAGTTGTGCACTGGGGCCTCCCACTCCTCTTTCTATTCTGGTTAGAGCCAGTACGCAGTGTTGTACGAGATCTTCAGTTTCTTGGCAATTTCTCAAATGGAATAGAAATGGAATTTCTCAGAACAAGAATAGACTGATGAGTTTCAGAAGAAAGTTCTTTGTTTCTGGCCATTTTGAGCCTGTAATCGAACCCACAAATGCTGATGCTCCAGATTCTCAACTAGTCTAAAGAAGGACAGTTTTATTGCTTCTTTAATCAGGACAACAGTTTTCAGCTGTGCTACACAAAGATGCCATTACTATTTCTCTCTATAGTGACTTTGTCCCACCTCTGACAGATAGGCTACCTTGCAATTGAGGCAAAGCCTTCATATAAGGATTGGTTAGTTTAATGTTTATTTTCCAAGTCTGTTGTCTCTAGAGATAACACTGAGTGGCCAAATTCAATATCTTTGAATTAATTAATTATATTTTATATCTAGGACATTACCTCTTAGATTGAATGGTCATGACAGATCTAGTCTAATAATTTTTCAAATAGGAAAATAAACCATAGAGACAATATTTATGATCAATGCCACCTTTCAGCATGAAGGGGGTGGCAGGTAGCGTAGTGGTTAGAGCGTTGGGTCAGTAACTGAAAGGTTGCTGCATCGAATTCTCGCGCTGACAAGGTAAAAATCTGTTCTTCTTCCCCTGAACAAGGTAGATAACCCACTCCCTGGTAGGCTGTCATTGTAAATAATAATTTATTCTTAACTAATTTACCAGGTTATGTAAAGTTTATATAAAAAATGAAAAGCATGGATTTTCTCTCCAAGTGGTTATCCGACAGAGGTCGTTATTACGCCTTCGACAGCAACAAGCACGTGTTGTTGTCCTCCGGGTTCCCATAAATCAATTTTGTAGTTTATTTTGGCACTGACTTTAACCCAGCAGTAAAATCTCGCGTAATTTGGTCAGCTGACACACTGCCACTGGACAGGGCCGTTGCCAGTGAGTCGCTTGCATCAAAGATTGTGAACATTGTGCGGCTTGCATCGTGCTATACCTCTGTGTTGTGCAAAGCTATTAGCTAGTAACAGAGGACATACGAAAGATCCGGGAAAGGGGTGTCGTCTGAAAGCTGGAAACTGAAATAAACAACTGAAGTAAGGAACAGATATATCGCTATCACTATTCCGCTCTTATAGCATTAGCTAGTTAACTTCCGCGTGTGTAGCTAGCTAACTTTAGCTGGCTAGCTAACATAGCTAAGTCACAACCACAGCCAACTAACGTTAGCTAGTTAACTAAGTTAATAACTCGAGGAAAGTGTATTTGTTTGGTAGTTAACTGGAAGGCACAGCCCATGCAATATTTCTTGAAGTTCGTATCATTTGGGTTTTCCGGTTAGCTAGTTATCTAACGTTACCTCACAGATAGTAATAAGGCCGGTTATTTATACAAATCCTTGGTTACCTAGCTACGTAGCTAGCTAACGTTAGCACGAAGACCGTAGCAAACGTTTTGAAACGGAAACCGTTTACTCCAAACGTAAAACGTTTTGCAACGGAAACTAGATTTTCTATTGGACAAATTCAGGTAGACCCCTCCCCGTTTAATTCTGTTTGGTTCCTAGTGAATACCTAGATCGAAAATATACAAGACAACGTCGTCACAAATCTGGGACCAGCGCCCATAGCGATCATATAGCTAATTCTATACCAGCGTCCTTGCTAACGATTAGTGCCGTTTCTAACTAGTGTAGTTGGTCCCTCTGGCATAGAAATATATATCCACCCTGCTGGTCCCAGAGCCATGCATTTATAGAATTGGGCAATGCTATTTCTGAAATTAAAATGCATTTACATCCATCTAAGGCATCCATGTTAGCTCCCCATTAACATTACATGGGGAGTACTTGAACAATGCGAAGTAACAGAATGTCTAGATTTATAACAATATTAAACATTCTGAAAGTTGGCCTAGCTCTCTAAAATGTGTCGCTGGCTGATCCCATTGTTGAATTAGCTCTGGGATATTAGAATCCCGTTGTCTTAACCCTTTGTCATCTTCAACCTAGGTGTATATGCTAGTCTCTATGCTAGTTGGATCCTGTTGGCTAGCAAAGTACCCATATGACAGAAAAGTGCTGACAGTGAGGCTTGGTACGGGCTAGTAACGTTACTCCGTACCATAATATTGGTTTATGGCTTAGGCTAATGTTACCTCCTGCTGGGATAGCATTTGGTTCTTGAGCTAGCTTTGACTGTTTAAATATTTACCAGCTAGCTACTTAAAGCAAAACATCCTGCTACGACCTTTTTTTAAACTCATTATCTACTATACCTATTGTGTGTGAGAGACTGAGAAAGAGACAGAGAGACGGTACCAAGACCACTAACATACAAACTTGTTATTCATATGGAGGATAGTTTTGTAACCTAGCAACACAAGAACAGCCCCTTACTCACAGCCATCAAGGCGGCTAAGAGGAACCACTTTCTGAACAGATTAGTAACTGTGGTCTTTTAATGATTCACGTAAGCCCACGGTGCATCAGAGGTAACGATGATGATCTCTGTGCTCATGAATGTGGGTGTAATACTGTTTACCACTCACAGGCTTGATGTTATGTTTCAGGTTTTAAGTTTTAATGTCACATGCACAAGTACAGTACAATTCCTTTCTTGCTAGCTCTAAACCCAACAATGCAGTTATCAATATCAATGTTGCACTAAAAATAACACAAGGTAGAAAAAAAACACAAGAAATATAATAAAAGGAACATGAAGTATGTAAGCTATATACAGGGCCAGTTCTAATACCATATTTACACTGCGCAGGGTTACTGGACTGCTAGACCTTGATATGTATAGGGGTAAGGTATCTAGGTATTTTATTAGGATGCCTATTAGCTGTTGCAAAAGCAGTAGCTACTCTTTCTGGGGTCCATATGAAACATGACCTAATACAGAACATTAATAGATAAGTACAGCTCAAGGACAGAACTACATCAATTTAAAAATAGCATACGTAGCCTACATATCAATACATACACACAAACTATCTAGGTCAAATAGGGGAGAGGTGCTGTGAGGTGTTTTCAGTTTTTTTAAAACTAGGTTTGCAGTTAATTTGACCGATGGGAGTTCCATGCAATAATGCCACTGTAATATTGTACGCTCTCTTGAATTTGTTCTAGATTTGGGGACTGTGCAAAGACCCCTGGTGGCATGTCTGGTGTGGAAAGTGTGTCTTAGAGCTGTGTGTAAGCTGACTATGCAAACAATTTTGAATTTTGAACACATTGTTTCTTATAAAAAAGAAGTGATGCAGTCACTCTCCTCAACTCTTAGCCAAGAGAGACTGGCATGCATAGTATTTATATTAGCCCTCTGATTACAATGTATGAGAAAGGTGTGCTGCTCTGTTCTGGCCCAGCTGCAGCATAACTAAGTCTTTCCTTGCAGCACTCGACAACACAACTGGACAATAATCAAGATAGACAAAACTAGAGCTTGCGGGATTTGCTTTTTGGTCACAAGCATAGCACCTCTTTATTACGAATAGACCTCCCCATCTTTACAACCATCAAATCTATATTTTTTGACCATGCCTGTTTACAATTTAAGGTAACACTAATTTAGTCGCCTCAACTTGTTCAATAGCCACACCATTATCAGATTCAGCTGAGGTCTAGAACTTAGGGAAGGATTTGTACCAAATACAATGCTTTTAGTTTTAGATGTTCAGGACCAGTTTAAGGACGCAACCAAGCCGCACTGCCATCCAACCTGGAAGCCGCCAGCCACACCAATGTGTCGGAGGAAACACCGTGCACCTGGCAACCTTGGTTAGCGCGCACTGCGCCCGGCCCGCCACAGGAGTCGCGCCACCCCCGGGAGGCCCTGCAGTTTAAGTTATTTAATTCTAAATCATGACTGACATATGTTTGATACCATTTCTCATTATGTTCCATATACACCCCCCCCCCCCCCCCCCCACCAACCTTTATTTAATCAGAAAGGCTAGTTGAGAACAAGTTCTCATTTGCAACTGCAACCTGGCCAAGATAAAGCAAAGCTGTTCGACACATACAACAACAGTTACACATGGAATAAACAAACAGTCAATAATACAGTAGAAAATGTGTGTGTGTGTATATATATACACAGTATGTGCAAATGAGGTAGGATAAGGGAGGTAAGGCAATAGATAGGCATTGGTGGTGAAGTAATTACAATATAGCAATTAAACACTGGAATAGTAGATGTGCAGAAGATGAATGTGCAAGTAGAGATACTGGGATGCAAAGGAGCAAGATAAATAAGTAAATACAGTATGGGGATGAGGTAGTTGGATGGGCTTTTTACAGATGGGCTATGTGCAGTGATCTGTGAGCTGCTCTGGAGATATGAGTCTCCAGCTTCAGTGATTTTTGCACTTCGTTCCAGTCCTTGGCAGGAGTTGGTGTTGGCTTTGGGGATGACCAGTGAAATATACCTGCTCGATTGCGTGGTACGGATGGGTGCTGCTATGGTGACCAGTGAGCTGAGATAAGGCGGGGCTTTACCTAGCAAAGACTTGTGGATGACCTGGAGCCAGTGGGTTTGGTGACGTTGAAGTCGGAAGTTTACATACACCTTAGCCAAATACATTTAAACTCCAGTTTCTCACAATTCCTGACATTTTATTCCTAGTAAAAAAATTCCCTGTCTTAGGTCCGTTAGGATCACCACTTTATTTTAATAATGTGAAATGTCTGAATAATAGTTGAGAATTATTTATTTCAGCTTTTATTTCTTTCATCACATTCCCACTGGGTCAGAAGTTTACATACACTCAATTAGTATTTGGTAGCATTGCCTTTAAATGGTTTAACTTGGGTCAAACATTGGGTGGCCTTCCACAAGTTTCTCACAATAAGTTGGGTGGATTTTGGCCCATTCCTCCTGACAGAGCTGGTGTAACTGAGTCGGGTTTGTGGGCCTCCTTGCTCGCACACGCTTTTTTATTTCTGCCCACAAATTTTCTATGTGATTGAGGTCAGGGCTTTTTGAAGGCCACTCCAATACCTTGACTTTGTTGTCCGTAAGCCATTTTGCCACAACTTCAGAAGTATGTTTGGGGACATTGTCCATTTGGAAGACCCATTTGCCACCAAGCTTTAACTTCCTGACTGATGTCTTGAGATTTTGCTTCAATATAGCCACATAATTGTCCTACCTCATGATGCCATCTATTTTATGTTCTGGGATTGATTTGCACCATTCGCACACCAAAGTACATTCATCTCTAGGAGACAGAACGCGTCTCCTTGAGTGGTATGACGGCTGCGTGTTCCCATGGTGTTTATACTTGCGTACTATTGTTTGTACAGATGAACGTGGTACCTTCAGGCGTTTGGAAATTGCTCCCAAGGATGAACCAGACTTGTGGAGGTCTACAATTTTTTTTCCTGCGGTCTTGGCTGATTTCTTTTGATTTTCCCGCAAAGAGGCGCTGAGTTTGAAGGTAGGCCTTGAAATACATCCACAGGTACACCTCCAATTGACTCAAATGATGTCAATTAGCCTATCAGAAGCTTCTAAAGCCATTACATAATTTTCTGGAATTTTCCAAGCTGTTTAAATGCACAGTCAACTTAGTGTATGTACACTTCTGACCTACTGGAATTATAAGTGAAATAATCTGTCTGTAAACAATTGTTGGAAATATTACTTGTCATGCACCAAGTAGATTTTTGTAAATGTTATTTTATTTTACCTTTTATTTAACTAGGCAAGTCAGTTAAGAACAAATTCTTATTTTCAATGACGGCCAATGAACTGCCTGTTCAGGGGCAGAACGACAGATTTGTACCATGTCAGCTTGGGGATTCGAACTTGCAGTTTTAATGACTCCTTCCTAAGTGTATGTACATTTCCGACTTCAGCTGTACCAATGAAGTACAATGAGCCTGTCCTCCGGTTTCTCTATCCAACAGCCACAACTGACAACCCCTAGCCTCTCAGGTCCTGTGTGGCTCATTTGGTAGAGCTTGGTGCTAGCATGGCTAAGGTTGTTGGAATGGTTCCCGTGGGTCCAAAAATAATACAAATGTATGCACACACTGCAAGTTGCTTTGGATAAAAGCATCTGCTAAATGGCATATATACATACAGTACCAGTCAAAAGTTTGGACACTATTCATTCAAGCATTTTTCTTTCTTTTTGTAGCTAAAACTGCATTGTAGAATAATAGTGGAGGCATCAAAACTGTGAAATAACACATATTGAATCATGTAGTAACCGAACAAGTGTTAAACAAATCAAAATATATTTTAGATTCTTCAAAGTAGCCACCCTTTGCCTTGGTGAAAGCTTTGCACACTCTTGGCATTCTCTCAACCAGCTTGCATTTCAATTAACAGATGTGCCTTGTTAGAAGTTCATTTGTGGAATTTCGTTCCTTAATGCGTTTGAGCCAATCAGTTGCGTTGTGACAAGGGTCGGGTGGTATACAGCCCTATTTGGTAAAAGACCAAGTCCATATTATGACAAGAACAGCTCAAATAAGCAAAGAGAAATGACAGTCCGTTACTTTAGACATGAAGGTCAGTCAATCCAGAAAATTTCAAGAAATGTGAACTTTTCTTCAAGTGCAGTCGCAAAAACCATAAAGCGTTATGATGAAACTGGCTCTCGTGAGGACCGCCAGAGGAAAGGAAGACCGAGAGTTACCTCTGCTGCAGAGGTTAAGTCATTAGAGTTACCAGCCTCAGACATCGACAATTAACTGTTACTTCAGAGTTCAAGTAACAGACACATCTTAACATCAACTGTTCAGAGGAGACTGCATGAATCAGGCCTTCTTGGGCGAATAAGGAGGCTTGCTTGGGTCAAGAAACACGAGGAATGGACTGGTGAAAATCGGTCCTTGATGCTAATTGGAGATTTTTGGTTAGAACCGCTTTGCCTTTGTGAGACGCAGAGTAGGTGAACAGATGATCTCTGCGTCTGTGGTTCTCTGCGTGAAGCATGGAGGAGGTGGTGTGGTGGTGCTTTGCTGGTGACACTGTCTGTGATCTATTTAGAATTCAAGGCACACTTAACCAGCATGGCTACCACCGCATTCTGCAGCGATACGCCATACACCATCTCATCTGGTTTGGGCTCAGTGGGACTAAAATTTGTTTTTCAACAGGACAGTGACCCAACACACCTCCAGGCTGTGTAAGGGCTATTTGACCAAGGAGAGTGATGTAGTGCTGCATCAGATGACCTGGCCTCCACAATCACCCGACCTCAACCCAATTGAGATGGTTTGGGATGAGTTGGACAGCAGAGTGAAGAAAAAGCAGCCAACAAGTGCTCAGCATATGTGAGAACTCCCTCAAGACTGTTGGAAAAGCATTCCAGGTGATTACATCATGAAGCTGGTTGAGAGAATGCCAGGAGTGTGCAAAGCTGTCAAGGCAAAGGTTGGCTACTTTAAATAATATAACACTTTTTGTTTACTACATGATTCCATGTGTGTTATTTCATAGTTTTGGTGTTTTCAATATTATTCTACATTGTAAATTCAGAAAAACCCTTGAATGTGTAGGTGTCAACTTTTGACTTTGACTGTATATGCACTCGACAGGAGCGGAATAAGTGAAATACTGTCAAATACATCGAACACATGGTTTTCCATGTGTTTGATGCCATTTCATTCACTCCTTTACAGCCATTATAATGAGCCGTCCTCCCCCTCAAACATTTTTTTATACCCTACCGATGGCACAGGGTTCGCACTTTAGTAAATTTCATGCCAGATTGTAAATCACCTCAGGCTTGACAGCTGCAGTTCTCAAGTGCGCGAGTGCCTCTTATCGCCGCAGTGCAGACCACACAGATACAGACCAATATTGTCTCTGGTGCGGTACCTGTCCTTACTCAGGAAGTCAACAAACTCCGCATGACCGGTGAACATTTTCTTTAATTATGTTTATGAATTTAAGACTGTTATTATGCGATGTGATCACATGCAATGCTCCGGTTATCAGAACAATGCTTCATTGCAGTTCATATGAGAACGTGAGTACACCCAAAATGGATCACTCACACAGATTACGATAGCCAGCTAGCTTGTTAACATAAACACTCTTCGGAAGCAGTAGGAAGTGCTTGAACATTTTATCACAAGCGCGTTATACGCTGATGGCCTATTTGAGTTTCGCAGTGTACCGTTTCAGGCCTCTGACATCTAGCATCATTAAGAGGTCTGGAGTCTGGACCTCTATAGTGTAAAGTCAGTCGTGCTCAATAACAGGGTTCCCCAACTGGTTTTATTTGTCCCCACAAGCTTTCTGAGCAACAAAGAAAAACACCAGGAAATCAGCTCAGTGATTTGAGGAATCTGTTCCCAAGTGTTCTCACACATGATCGTATTCAAATGTAAGCAATGTTTATAATAATTGTTTTAGTCAAACATATCTGTATGGTCTTCTTGCAGTCAATTTGCATTCCACTGAATCTAGTTGATAATCCCTGGGATAGCGGCTGTTCAGGAGCCTGTTGGTGCCTGAGTTGATGCACCGGTGCCCCTTTTCCGAGTCTTCCTTTCACACCGCCTGATATAGACGCCCTGGAAAGCAGGGAGCTCGGCACAGTTATGTTTCCTAGAGTTCAGGTGAAATGGATTTAATCACTGGATTGTGATAAGGGTCTCTGGTACTGTGTTAGACATGTCTCCGTCGTGGAGCTTAAAGTTGCTTGTAAGAAAGAAACATTGCTGCTGATTGTGCCTCATCGCTGATTGTGCCTCATGGAGGAGAGTTTTGTAACCTAGCAACACAAGAAAAGCTCCTTGCTCACAGGCATCAGTTCAAGGCGGTCAAGAGGACTCACTGTCTGAAAGGAAAGGGGATACTTTGTCAGTTGAACAACTGAATGCATTCAACCGAAATGTGTTCCGCATTTAAACCAACCCCTCTGAACAGATGAGCAGCTGTTTACATGCAATCAAATGTGGTCTTTTAATGATTCACGTAAGCCCACGGTGCATCAGAAGTAATGATCGTTGTGCTCATGAATGTGGATGTAATCCTGTTTACCACTCACAAGCCTGATGTTATGACTCCTAGAATGGATCTAATCACCAGATTGTGTTGAGGGTTGCTTGTACTGAGTCAGACATGTCTGTCGTAGAGCTAGTTGCTTGTAAGAAAGAAACATGGCTGCTGATTGTGCCTTGACTTCTATTTCTTTTTCCCCTCAGGGTCACCTCAGAGAGTGTTGTACATCCAAGTGGGTATTTTGTGAGGTGAGTTTTTACATAATTTCTAGGGCTTGACATTCTCTTTTTTTTGCCACTTGTTTTTCGGACAAGTAGGACTGGTTCAAGTCAATTCATTTTTTTAAATCTGTTACACTATAGGCCAAATATTTTCCTGAAAGTTGAGTTTAATGATGCAAGGAACCGTTTTACAATATAAAATGCCTTATTATTATGCCTATTACCATACAGAGAATTAGACACATTTATTTAGGCTAATCTCTACCTGTTGGCTTATTTGTATATTCAAGTCTCTCAAATACAACACTGTCCCTTTGTCTCTCCTGGAGGATGACCCTTCATGGGCTATAAAATATTGCAAATTTACAACCAAGTACGTTTAGTCTTTTTATAAAATAATTTCCTCATTCAATGAGTAAGGGATGAAATGGCTAAAGTAGGCTACTTCAAAGCAAGGTAAGTAACTAATGCTGAGTTTAGATGGTATGCGTTAGACGGTAGACCACAAACTGGATGTCATTGTTTTCATTGAGAGCACAGTGCTAAATGGCGTTGAGAGGCCTTCAGCAGCCACGGTAGACAGGACTTGCCGCCAGAGTTCCAATATTTAAACTTTTGCCATCTGCCGTGGCGTTATTTTCTACTGGATGTTGATTTGCACTGTTTGTTTACTGTAATCACCATAGTAATGCATACCGTTGTGCTGGCTTGCTTTTGCGTCAGTTTTCTTCCTTTCTTGACCCGCTATGAAGAGTGGGATGACGGGTTTTGCGTCCCTCGTCGAAATGCAGCATTAGACGTGTTTATCCATAACCTTGTAAGTCTAAAATGTTCATGTTTCAGGGACTATTTATTGACTGCATGGGAGATATTTCTCAGTTAGGTTATTTTAAGAATATATTTTAAAGTTCTCAGACATGACCAATGTTGAATAGACGAGAATCCCTGCTTTCTAACGGTATCAGATTTATTTATCAGCTCCCAATAGAGGCACTGGGGAGACGGGTTTATAACCAGAGTAGGCAACGCATTCATTTATTAACGTACTCCATCAACTGCGTATCTCCGTTTGCGATTATGCCCGTGGAAAGTTTTTAGGACATGCCTATTACATTAATATATGATAGGGTTGACCCCATTTAGTCGACTGGTCAATAGGCTGTTCACCTGTCTCGGTGGACTAATCCATTACGGACCCACACCAGTATCACCAGTAGTACATTTACTGTTAATTCCCACAATTTCTAATCTAGAATGTTAATTTGGTTACCGTAATTCCTGTTAATGGATTTAATGTTGTTATTATTATTAAAGTAATTTACATTTCTCATTGTCGGAGTGGACACGTAGTTTGCTGAGCGCACAACCTAGGCTGCACCTGTGAGAAACAACTTTTGGTTCTGCGGTTCTGATTCATTCCATTTACGATTTATGAATTTATTAGTTTTGTTTGGAGTGCTCCTGTCGATGTTGAGTAAGGACGTGCACCTGATTATGCATAGAAGTAGGCCTAACCTAACTGGCCTGCGCCGCAAATGTAGGCTTTTTTTATTTCACCTTTATTTAACCAGGTAGGCTAGTTGAGAACAAGTTCTCATTTACAACTGTGACCTGGTCAAGATAAAGCATAGCAGTGTGAACAGACAACAACACAGAGTTACACATGGAGTAAACGATTAACAAGTCAATACAGTAGAAAAAAAAGAGTCTATATACATTGTGTGCAAAAGGCATGAGGAGGTAGGCAAATAATTAAAATTTAGCAGATTAACACGAGTGATAAATGATCAGATAGTCATGTGCAGGTAGAGATACTGGTGTGCAAAAGAGCAGAAAAGTAAATAAATAAAAACAGTATGGGGATGAGGTAGGTAAATTGGGAGGGCTATTTACAGATGGACTATGTACAGCTGCAGCGATCGTTTAGCTGCTCAGATAGCAGATGTTTAAAGTTGGTGAGGGAGATAAGTCTCCAACTTCAGCGATTTTTGCAATTCGTTCCAGTCACAGGCAGCAGAGATCTGTAAGGAAAGGCGGCCAAATGAGGTGTTGGCTTTAGGGATGATCAGTGAGATACACCTGTTGGAGCGCGTGCTACTGGTGGGTGTTGCTATCGTGACCAGTGAACTGAGATAAGGCGGAGCTTTACCTAGCATGGTCTTGTAGATGACCTGAAGCCAGTGGGTCTGGCGACGAATATGTAGCGAGGACCAGCCGACTAGAGCATACAGGTCGCAGTGGTGGGTGGTATAAGGTGCTTTAGTAACAAAATGGATGGCACTGTGATACACTGCATCCAGTTTGCTGAGTAGAGTATTGGAAGCTATTTTGTAGCTGACATCGCCGAAGTCGAGGATCGGTAGGATAGTCCGTTTTACTAGGGTAAGTTTGGCGGCGTGATCTTCTTGATTTTAGATTGGAGATGCTTGATATGAGTCTGGAAAGAGAGTTTACAGTCTAGCCAGACACCTAGGTACTTATAGATGTCCACATATTCTAGGTCTGAACCATCCAGGGTGGTGATGCTAGTCGGGCGTGCGGGTGCAGGCAGCGAACGGTTGAAAAGCATGCATTTGGTTTTACTAGTGTTTAAGAGCAGTTGGAGGCCACGGAAGGAGTGTTGTATGGCATTGAAGCTCGTTTGGAGGTTAGATAGCACAGTGTCCAAGGAAGGGCCAGAAGTATACAGAATGGAGTCGTCTGCGTAGAGGTGGATCAGCGAATCGCCAGCAGCAAGAGCAACATCATTGATATATACAGAGAAAAGAGTCGGCCCGAGAATTGAACCCTGTGGCACCCCCATAGACTGCCAGAGGACCGGACAACATGCCCTCCGATTTGAGACACTGAACTCTGTCTGCAAAGTAGTTGGTGAACCAGGCAAGGCAGTCATTAGAAAAACCCGAGGCTACTGAGTCTGCCGATAAGAATATGGTGATTGACAGAGTCGAAAGCCTTGGCCAGGTCGATGTCTTTTATTGATGGCGGTTATGATATCGTTTAGTTCCTTGAGCGTGGCTGAGGTGCACCCGTGACCGGCTCGGAATCCAGATTGCACAGTGGAGAAGGTACGGTGGGATTCGAGATGGTCAGTGATCTGTTTGTTGACTAGGCTTTCGAAGACCTTAGATAGGCAGGGCAGGATGGAAATAGGTCTGTAACAGTTTGGGTCCAGGGTGTCTCCCCCTTTGAAGAGGCGGATGACTGTGGCAGATTTCCAATCCTTGGGGATCTCAGACGATATGAAAAAGAGGTTGAACAGGCTGGTAATAGGGGTTGCGATTGTCAAGACCAGCTGATTCGTACGGGTCCAGGTTTTGCAGCTCTTTCAAAACATCTGCTATCTGGATTTGGTTAAAGGAGAAGCTGGGGAGGCTTGGGCGAGTAGCTGCGGGGGGGAGCTGTTGGTCGAGGTTGGAGTAGCCAGGAGGAAGGCATGGCCAGCCGTTGAGAAATGCTTGTTGAAGTTTTCGATTATCATGGATTTATCAGTGGTGACCGTGTTACCTAGCCTCAGCGAAGTGGGCAGCTGGGAGGGGGTGCTGTTGTTCTCCATGGACTTTACAGTGTCTCAGAACTTTTTGGAGTTAGAGCTCAGAGCTTATAAATGTAATTTGGGGATCTGATAGTATTTCTGATTGTGTTAAAACCAGTTTGGGATAGGGGGCAGTATTTTCATATCCGGATGGAAAGCGTGCCCAAAGTAAACTGCCTGCTACTCAGGCCCAAAAGCTACGATATGCATATAATTGGTAGATTTGGATAGAAAACACTCTAAAGTTTCTAACACTGTTAAAATAATGTCTGTGAGTATAACAGAACTTATTTGGCAGGCGAAACCCAGAGGACAAACCATCCAGGATTTTGTTTTGTTTTGAGGTGACTGTTTTCTATTGGTTTTCTATTGGTAACTAGATTTGAGGCACATGGTTGCAGGTCCTATGGCTTCCACTAGATGTCAACATTTTTTAGAAATTGGTTGAGATTTTTCCTTTCAGAAATGAAGTATGGCTGTTCAGAATGTGTCAAGCCAAGTGTACTCTGTTTGGTGCGCACTCCAGGTCACACGCTCCACGTTGCTTTTATCGCTATTGAACACAGTATATTCCATCTGAAATTGTATTGATTATTTACGTTTTAGGATACCTAAAGTTGGATTAGGAATGTTGTTTGAAATGTTTGGACCAAGTTTACAGGTAACTTATTAGATCATTTGTAATCATGTTGGGTAAGTTGGAACCGGTGTTTTTCTGAATCAAACGCGCAAAATAAATTGACATTTTGGGAAATAAAAAAGGAGTTTATCGAACAAACATTTGATGTTTCTGGAACATATTAGAGCGCCAACAGAAGAAGATCTTCAAAGGTAAGGCATGAATTATATCGTTATTTCTGCCTTTCGTGTCGCACCTGCTTTGTTGAAATATGATTTTCATGTGTTTGTATGGTGGGGTGCTGTCCTCAGATAATCGCGTGGTTTGCTTTCACTGTAAAGCCTTTTTGAAATCTGACACGGTGGCTGGATTAACAAGAAGTTAAGCTTTATTTTGGTGTATTGCACTTGTGATTTTATGAAAGTTAAATATTTCTAATTTAATTTGAATTTTGCTCTGCAATTTCACCGGATGTTTTCGAATCGTTCCGCTAGGTTTATTAATCACCAACAATAATGAGTTGTGTAGCTTCTCAAAGTATTTTTTTCTTCACCTCAAACAGCAAGTACATTTTTTTTTAGATTTGTATCATTTTAATTTATATCAAGTTTTTATGAATCACATGATGATTTTGAGACTTTATTATAAAATTAATCTTCCATGAAAATGTGAATATGAAAATCATAACGGGCACGCAGATCGGTAGTAATGGTAAGATAAGTTGGCGCTTCAAATGAATAAGGTTGCCAACCCCTGGTGTAGCATATTATCGGCAACTTCGGAAGCGTAATGGCAGAGTCTGCGAAGGCCAGCTGGAGGTGGTGGTTCTGCAGCAGGTTTTTTTCTTGCACTCTGGCTCCCTCTTGAGTGATATGTCTTAATTATTTAATGTGTGCTTAAATCATCAGCAGACAAGCTCAGTAGCCTACATATAATAACTAGCCAGGCTACACTATGTGTTGAATTTGCTATCTAGTTAGTCTGTTGTCGTTATTTTATAAGCTTGGCCTACCTGCTGTAATGTCGTCCTCTCCCCTGGTCCACTCGCTCTGGCACACATGCAGCTGATGAACAAACAACTTTTCCCAGGATTTTCATGACCGTACAAAGCCTGTTTGCTGACCAAATATGTGCTATAACTGTGTAAATAACTCACTAATTTGCAAAGAATATCAACAATTGTGCACACACTGATCTGCTTTAAATTGTGCCTCTCGCAACCGGTGATAACCGCTCTGCCTGTCAATGCAATAGCCTAAAAAATCCTGCTGTGTTATGCTCTGCAGAAATTTGGAGAACAGCAATACGTCACATCCAGTGGACACTGATAAGAGTAATTGTTTAATATTGTTATTTTAAGAAAAAATATTTAATTGTCCTTTCGGACAACTAATTTATTCTTATTGTCCACCAATTTATTTTTCTTGTCCTGGACAAGCGTTAATGTCAAGCCCTGATTTTCTTCAAAAAGCAATATGTACTGTGTTTGAAACTTGCCCTTGGTGCACTGCTGTAGAATGAATTGACTCTGAAAACGTGCAGCACAGATAGTCTTCAAGCATACAGTAGGTTAAAACTTTGAGGTCCTCAGTCAATTTTTTTTTTTAAGTCCAGGAAAATAAAATCTACTCATCCAGCATAGAAAAATTTGCCAGTTTTAATATCAAGTACCTCTATGAAAAATGGCACTAGGGGCCTCCTAAAGGATCTGACCCTTTTTTTCCTTCAATTTTCACCTAAAGTGACACCCAAATCTAACTGCCTGTAGCTCAGGACCTGAAGCAAGGATATTCATATTCTTGATACCATTTGAAAGGAAACACTTTGAAATTTGTGGAAATGTGAAATTAATGTAGTAGAATATAACACATTAGATCTGGTAAAAGATGATACAAAGAATGTTTTTTTTGGTACCATCTTTGAAATGCAAGAGAGGCCATAATGCATCATTCCAGCCCAGGTGCAATTTCGTTTTTGGCCACTAGATGGCAGCAGTGTATGTGCAAAGTTTTAGACTCCCAAATGTGCCTAATTGGTTTATTAATACATTTAAGTTCATAACTGTGCACTCTCCTCAAACAATAGCATGGTATTCTTTCACTGTAATAGCTACTGTAAATTGGGCAGTGCAGGTAGATTAACAAGAATTTAAGCTTTGAGGCTTATCTGATATGGCCTATGTCCTAGGTTTTGTTACTAACAACCTCATGCTAATCACATTAGCCCGTTAGCTCAACTGTCCCACGGGGTTGACACCGATCCCGTAGAGGTATATGGACTTTTTTTCCCTTGGTGCGTAACCTGATTACGGCATCCACCCACTTTGCTCAGAATTACAGAAATCACATTGTAGATTATGGTAATTCATATTAACAGAACAATCAACTTGAGGCCATAGGCTACATGCGAATGTTCATTCCATAATGTAATTAGTGAGAAGACCCTGGTGTCAAAAGCGCACTGCACATACAAGGTTTCATGTGACAGAGATGAAAATCTGTTAGAAATGTAGAAAGAGGGGAGATCTAATGATGCAACAACTAGCATGAGTTGCTAATATGACTAGGAGTGTGCCTTTGCTTACTAGACAATGAAAAAAAAAAGTTCATTTGGAAACCAGGAGAACATGAGAGAAATAGGCTACTGGTTTCAATTGCATATGAAAGTCTATATAAATAATTGTCTCCACATTTCCATGGTTGTATTTTACTTTGAAGCAAGACATGCCTCATAATATGATTTTAAAACGTTCAGGTTTCAAACAATTATGTTTTCAAAATGTGTACTGCCTCCAGCTAATTGCAAAGTGGTGTATGACACGCTAAAGCCTACCGTTGCCTGTATGCACTTGAATGGTGAATTGAATACCAATTGAGGAATTAAAATGGTAGCTTTTTTAAATCGTGGCCAAGAACTGTTTTTAACACGTGATTGCATTTAGAATTGTTACGCAATGACTGGACTTATAAAATAACCTTTCACTACAGTGGCAACAAATGAGCTGTTTGAGAAGCTGTAGCAGGAGCTCTCGCACTGTGACAGGTTTTCTGCTCATAGACTCTGTGTCTATATGCTGTACGCATGTGATAAACATAACTAACGAAAATACACGTGCCAATTTAATTCCACTTAATTATGCAAATTAGCCTATAGACTGCTAGGCATAACCGGTCAAATGTATTTCGATCGATGGGTATTTCCATCAATGATTAAGCAAAAAAGCAATATCTTGCAATCCGATTTATTTATTTTTCTTCTCCTGGACTATTGGCCAGTGACCGCTTTATTTTTTGGCTTTTTATTTTTTTTATTTGCCAAAATCTGGCTAACGGAAACCCTGCTGAGGATAAATATAATCCTTCCTTTTGACGTCAAGTTGGTAAAGACATCAATGGAGCACACTATTGGTTAGTGCTTTGCGTGGGAGGTGTTTGTGTGTGTGTGGGCATAATACTAAACAGTTCCTGATTGTCAAAAAGAGCGTAGCCTACACCATACTGTGTGAAGAAAATGAAAGTAATTTCTTTCTTAGAGTAAACTTTTTGACAGCCTCATTTGCATTAGCAGAGATGTTTACAATTGATTCTTAAACTATTGCTACACCACATGCTCAAAAAAAGCAATTTCTGGGGTTTGTAGTGTAAACCTTCCCATAGTGGCTAGTAGATTAATCAGCTATTAGGGTAGCAGTGCCAGCTTAAATTGATGGCAGCAGCAGAAGAAGAAGCAAGCAACCCATCCGTAATATGACACATTTTGAATGTGTGTGGGAACATAAAGGACTTGAAAGCAGTGGGCTTTTAGACGACACTTGTATAAATTCCTGGAAGATGAGCCTTTGATGGGGACACCAGTGGAAAGCTCGCCTCCAGATGGAAATGCATTTGGATCATTACCCAAGCAGCTCCGCAAAGACATTCATCTGCAGCAGTGCTCAAAAGGTGAATTTCTCCTGAAATTGCCCGTCTTTGGTGAGATTTGAGGGATTAGTGGATTATTACTGGTAATGTCAGTGAAATATGGGGTCTCACTCAGGTCTGTAGATCTCACTCCAATAATGAGGTAAAGTTTGTCCTTACTGGTCTAATCCTGAACCTCTGACTGAGTTCTGCTCCCAGAGGCACATCTGTTACTCCTAACTATGATTCAAAACTTGGGTTGGCCCTCTTCTGCTACTCTATGCCCCTGTTGGCAAAATCACTAGGAATGTTAGTCACCATAATCACCAGGCACACAAGAATGACAGGATAGATGTGAAGTACCCTGTGTTCTCCATAATCTAGAGGGGACGAGACAACATTGGCTAATCATTCGAATTTGAGAGACTGTTCTGTTTCAGTGTTTTTCCGTGTCGAGGCTGAACTGCTGCAGAGCTGAGGTGACTCTGGGACTCCAGTCTCTCTGTCAATAGAACCAGACAATGTCTACAGTTCTGTTCCCATGAGGCTGTGTGTATTGGAGGAGCGCTGATGATTGACTGGGACAGAAAGCCCCAAGTGGAGGACGATGCTCCATGGCTGTCGTTTCTCCTTTAACTCACCACATCTGGAGGGAGTGTTATTATTGGACCAGAGAGGAGCAATGTTTCCCCTGCTACTCATTCTGAATTAGACATGCATGTAAAGCAAAGATATAAACTCAATTTAAATCACAAAACCCATTTCTCGTTCACTTTTGCTGTTCAATTTATGCGTTAGTTCCAGCTAAGAGTAGAATTATATCGCATTACAGTTTGTTGCCAGCCAAAGGTTAAACAGAGCTTTGAAACACAGTTTGAAGCCCAGCTGATTAAATTCTCTACAGGTGACGGCTGCCAGGGTTTGTAAATAAGACTAGGATTAAATGCAAGGCACCTGGGTCTCTTTTTGTGTTTATAAGGAGATCTGTTTCTATTTATTCTGTAGTCTGCCCTGGTCTCTTGTGTATAATACTTTCACTTTAGCAGTGTGTGGGCCTGACCTGGTTTCCTCTGCAGATTTCTATGTGAGCTGAGCAGTGGTCAGTTACTGCAGCATCTGGATGTGATGGGAGCCTCTGGATCCGTCATGTCAGCACGTTCTGCTTCATGAATCTGTCTGATTGATCCAGTGTGCAGGTAGCACCATGACCGCACACTGCAACAATAACGCATGATGGCATGTCACTGAATATTCTGTTTTGTTGGTACATGGGGGGTAATTTAATGACTGCTGTGGTTTAGGTGTCCTCACTGTCCAAATGGAGTAAGGTTACTCTCTTGTATTCAGAAGAGCTGCAAATGCATACCGTAGCATTTTCATTTGATATTAGGATGTCAGCTAAATGTACCATACAAAATTAGCCTGCCGCTAGCCTACATTATGCAATGAGTTGAGACTGTCAGCAGCAGAGGATTAGCCATGCTCAGTGCTGCTTTGTGCTTGTTGCCTTAACTACTTCAGTCTCCTCAAGGACAGAAATCAATGGCTGTTATGTGTGATTGAGAGGCTGGTATAGAGAGCTCTCATCACTTCTCAGTTGACTCATTAGGACTGTGTCTGTTAGCTGTTGCCATTATTGACCTAGGATGTGAACGTCTGCAATGTAAACCTACCCTTATTGAAATATGAGTTACAGGCCAAGTAAGATTTAGTTCCAATGAACCTGTTTGAATACTTTATGATAATAGGATTGTTAGCCGTTCATTCTGCGTTAATGCAAAGTGGATACAGGTACAGCCAAGTGTATGCTACTTTCCGTCTTGGCGGAGGAGATTGGAAGCATAGGCTGGGAAAGTAGTCTTCAAAATTTGTACAGAAATTTCACAGAAACATTGTTTGAGCCGATATTAGGGAATGTTTACTCCAGTGTTATTTCAATCTGAGCAGCTCCCGCAATGATTTTGTCAGATCTGCCCTGACTCCAAAGGAACTAGTTCTCTTCGGCCCAAGGCCAATTTACAAAACTTTGGCCTAGCTAGTAGATGCTATCATAATGTTGATATAATTTGGACCAAAATTGGTTTTGTCCTACTCTTTGAGGAAGGTTGGCTTTTATCATTAAATGTTTTGTTGATCCTCGGACATTGGAAAAATAAATAAAAAATAAATAAAATAAAGAACAGATAAGAGAGAATAAGCCAACGTAGCTAGTCAAGATACTTTTTTTCATAGTCTTGTCTGTCATAGAAGCTACACTAGCTCTGCCCTCTGCAAAACATCACTGACACAAACTGTATCACAAGATTTAACTTTGGATACAATGGCATGATGACTGAATTTCCTGCAGCAAGCTAGACCCATTTGTTTCATCAACGGGGAGTCAGGGACACTGGAATCAATATGCTCACAATAATAGTTAAAAATTGTCTGTTGAGCTGAGTCCTGTCTTCATAGCAGTTATAATAATTGGCTTTAACGGTCACTGGACTGCAATAATGTGCTGCAGAGACCCCCTCTTGTGGAGGAATGGTGAGAACTGTCAAATGAGACATGAGCTCCTCAGTCTAATTGGCCTCCCACTGGTTATTAGTGAGGGCTTCTGATCTGATTGGGCGGTGGAGTGTTGCCCAGACTAATGATCTGGAAGGTGCTGCTCCGTACCTGGAACGAGAGACGGAAGGAGGCAGGTGGATCTCTTAAAGTTTGGACACCAAGTTGACCAAGAGGATATGCTGCTGACAGCTGTTGGCCTGCAATGTAGAATTTAGAGCCAGATTGCTCAGTCAGTTTTGTTGGCTTTGTCTAGTGTGTGCAGAGTGGAGCTTTTAGTCATGGTGGACACAGGTGGATGGTAAAGTTTGGAAAGTGAAATGGCAAAAAGTCATAAGCTAATGTAATGTCTATTCTAGCCTGCCAGTTTTGTTGACTTTGTTCAATGTATAGTTTTACGTCCCACATGGCCGTACATAACGCAGGATGCCATTTATTGTCATGAGTCTTGCCCTGGAGGCCGCTCTGCATGGTTGTCTCCAGCTGGCACAGCCACTAAGTAATAAAATCATATTTTATACCTGACCTTAATCACACTGCTAACCCTAATGCCTCAACCTAGCCTTAAATGAAGACCATAAAGCTAATTTTTGTTTTCATTCGTTTTTACAATCTAACCAATTTTGACATTGCTGCTGGCCTATCTTGTGGAAAATGCTCAGTTTTGCCTCAAAGGCAAGATTCATGGCAAACGTCAACCTGCTTACATAACGTCCATCTAGACATGGCAAGCTAATCACAGTAACCCGGTGTCAGGTGGTGAAGGACCTCGTATGCGTACATGTTTGATCACTACGTCAGAAAATGTCAGCATGCATATTTCATAGATGAAGACATTTAGCAGGCATGCTAACTTACTCATTCCCACCTGGTCTCTGGAGGTATCCTGTTACACAGCTTCTATTCTACTCCCGTAAAGGCTCTTGTTAAAAATAAATCTCCTTCAGAAGTTTCACCATCTTCTCACTACCTTGGACATGAAAGGGCTGGTAGCTGAAATTAAATGACAGTACTGGAGACTGTTCCCCCTCATCCTCAAAGAGCTTCAAGGAGGGAGACATGAATACATGGATGTATGATACAGTATTAAACTCGGCCAAACTGTTTGACTGTTAATTGCATAAACTGTTAGGCTACACATCAACAAGCCTATGTTCTTACTGTGTTTGAAGGTCCTTCATTGTGCAGATCATTAGGCTGTTGGGACTTTTTGTTTTGTAATTATTTCTCATCACAATCCAGTATAATTTAACTCTCCTGTACAGCAAAACCAGAAACCTTATCTACCACCCCTTGGTGTCTTTTCCTATTTGGCGTTAAGCTGTGGTAAGTGCTTCCAGCCTCATGTTGTTAGTCCTCCCATTAGAGGTGAATGGGTCCTGATTTAAAGTCTGCCAGAGGTGTGAAGTAACTTAATTTCATATTCCAAGCCTGAAAACGCTCGTCTCTCTAAGCAGCCTGTCTCACTGAGGGTGACAGGTGGACTGCACTCTGCTCCAGACTATTCCAGCACAGGAAATTCTGCAGTGTCCTCCACACCTAACCACAGTCAAACTACATCACACATTTGTCCATCAAACCTGAACAATATTCAGGAATGCTTCATGTCTGACTGCAGAGTGAACAATCACTATCAGAAAAGGAAAGGTGCCTCTCTGTAATGTTGACCGTGGTGCTGAAAATACCTTTGGCCCTAACCCTGTGACTGAGGGACCTCACATACTCATAAACATCAAATTTATCATGTGGACAGTTCGTCAATGTTGGTGCTGATTTGTATTTTTGCTGGTGGAATTGAACCATCTGTACCGGTGATGAATTTGGAGCTCTGTTGACAAAATGACAAGAAGATCATTGCTGTCTCTTATCTACTCTGGTATAGTCTGTCCAGCAGTACATTACTAAGAGGACATCTTCATGATTCAGCCCAATAAAAGTTGGCTTTCATGGTGAAGTGGATTTGTCATCACCCGAAATGCAGTTATGATTGTTGTCTTGGTATTTAAAATAATGTTTTGGAGTTTTATGAACAGTCAGCCTCTATTCATACTTCCTTGGATATGTGATCCACCTGGGTCTTCTGCATACCACAAGACTGCTCGGCTGCTGAGAGAAATCCTGAGCACTAACTTGATGCAAACACAAGTCTTTCAGTCTTCAGGAAAGTTAACTTACCGGTATTTATAATGTGAACATGGTTCACTAAACCAACAGAAAGGTGAAAGTTATTGGATTAAATCAGGTTGACTGATCCCCTCTGTCTCAGGTTTGCAGTGCCTAAGATCAGCACAATTTTGAATCATCCATAAGCAGGCATAAGGGACTAACCTTTTTAAAATATTTTATTTTAATGAAAGCGGAATAATTGAAAACTTTTCAGATTTTCTGCCCTTTGCAAAGAAATATTTCAGATGCAGAACTCTTTGTGACTGAATAGCCAGCACAAAAGCTTTGCGTGAAATTCCCTAGAGTGTAAGGTAGCATGGTGCTTTCACATGCAATTGTAAATGTTCCTTTCATTCATGTGTGACACACTGATGGAAAATTGTACTCTTTCTTTGATGAAAGAGTTGGGCCGTTCATCCACAAAGGCATCAGAAATGTATACACCATGCCAGAATCTTCATTTCATTCAGCATGACTCACAAAAGCACAGAAAATAATCTTAATATATCAGCCAGCTGGCTAGATTAAAGTGCACAAAGAGCAGGCATGTTTTCCTCCCTTGGTGTTAAAGGGAGACCCAGAGATTGACACATCAAACTGTCATCTGCTTTTCATCTGCTTCTAATCAGGCACAAACACGTCCTCTCTGTCCTACTGCTCGCCTGCACAAACTGACAACCATGCTAAGTCCTATGCATGGTGGGAGATTAGAGAGTTAAACTCCCCTCGGGCTTGTTGCCCAGCATGCTGATGGGCCTTCTGCACTGAGCAATACGAGGCCCACATTGCCTCGTATTGCGCACGTCAGTCATTTTCTGTGATTTTTTTTCTTCCCTTCTCTTTTCTATACAACGTTCTTCTAGATTGTTCATTATTTGGTCAACAGTAATAGCGTGTGCATTATTTTGATTCCTTCTGTGAAGGTATAGTGCCTTAAAGTATTCATACCCCTTGAGTTATTCCACATTTTGTGTTTCAACCTGAATTCAAAATTGATTTAAGTATAATTATTTCCTACACACAATACCCCATGTTGATAAAGTGAAAACATTCTTATTTTCTTTTTGCAAATATATTGAAAATTAAATACAGAAATATCTCATTTACATAAGTATTCACACCCTTGAGTCAATACCTTGTAGAAGCACCTTTGGTGGCAATTACAGCTTTGTTGTCTTGGGTCTGAATCAGTTTTGCACATCTAGATTCGGGGATTTTTTTATGGGATTCAAGTCTGGGCTTTGGCTGGGCCACTCAAGGCCTTTCACATTATTTTTCTGAAGACATTCCGCTGTATGCTTGGGGTTATTGTCCTGTTAGAATGTAAATATTCGCCCCACTCTAAAGTCGTTTGCACTCAGAAGCAGGTTCTTGTCAAGGATTTGCCACCATTCATTGTTCCCTCTATCCTTACCAGTCCATGCCGCTGAAAAGCATAGCATGATGCTGCCACCACTATGCTTCACGGTAGGGATGGTTTTAATTGGGTGATGCTCTGTGCCTGGTTTTCTCCAGACATTCAGGAGCGCTTTGAATTCAGGCCAAAGAGTTAAATTTGTCTCATCAGACTTCAATCTTTTGCCTTAGGATCACAGTCTTTCAAACTCCAGGCGTGGTTTTATGTGTCTTTTTCTCAGGAGTGGCTTTTGTCTGGCCGCTCTCCCATAATGTCCAGATTGTTGAAGTGCTGTAGAGACTGTTTTCCTTCTGGCAGGTTCTCCCAGCTCAGCTAAGGAACTCTGTAGCTCTGTCAGAATGGTCATTGGGTTCTTGGTCACCTCCCTGACAAAGGTCCATCTTGCTTGGTTGCTCAGTTTGGTTGGATGGCCAGCTCTAGGCAGGGTTGTTCCATATTTTGTGAATACTTATGTAAATCAAGTAATTGTTTCCTTTTCAATAAATGTAAATGTTCACTTTGTCATTATGAGATATTGTATGTAAACAGGTGAGAAAGAAACATTTTGAATTCAGGCTGTAACAAAACAAAATGTGGAATAAGTCAAGGACTATGAATACTTTCTGAAGGCACCATCTGCCTGTCTGTTTTGCTGTCGGCTGCTTTGTGAGCGAGCCTCTTACTCCCTCTCCCCACTGTGACACGGAGGAGGGAGAGATGCATTCTGAGAAGCAAAAGCATATGACCATTGCTCAAAATACAATTGTGGGAAATCACCATTTTAAAAGTAAATATTGTTCTAGTTACAGAGGAGTCACATTTATTTCTCACCTCTTTATTGAGTTCATACCACTCTACAACCGGAGTAGTCTGTAGGATAGGTTTGATCCTGCGTAGCCGAGCGCACCATTTGCAGGCCTAGAAGTAGCCTAGGCATTGTAGAACATTAGTCTACCTTTACAGATATACTAATCAATTCGCGTACATGGCTATATAGCATCAATCATATTTATAGTTCGCTAGATTGCTAAGTTTTTTGGGTTCCCACTTCCTCAGGTGGTGAATAATATTATATAGGCAAATATGCATAAAGTTGTTAGCAAATTCTCTGAAGAGCTCTAACGTCTCACGTATATGACATTTTTGGCCGATACCGATATCCAATATTTTCCTTGCCAAAAAAACGATAACGATTATTACATTTTTGCGGCCTTCTAAGCATTCTAGTACAGTTATAGTTAACACATGCACACGCATGGACGCAGCCGTCTAAGGCACTGCATCTCAGTGCAAGAGGCGTCACTACAGTCCCTGGTTCGAATCTAGGCTCACATCCCGCCGTGATTGGGAGTCCTATAGGGTAACTCAGTGTCGTCCAGGACATCATTGTAAATAAGAATTTGTTCTCAACTAACTTACCTAGTTAAATAAAGGTTACACACACCACACTGACCAAAAAGTTATTTTGTTCACATTTACGCATGTCCCCATTACCAGTAAAACATAATCAAAACCTATTTCTTACACTTGCTGTTATTTGTCGCTGTCCAGTCGTTTCATTCCCAGGATTTCTATGGAACGCCATTTGGGGCTTTGTGTGTCAAAAAAAGATGCACGTCAAATAACACTATTTTACATATCAAATAACACTATGTAATCTGTTTCAGTGGCTATAGTTAGCTAGCTAACTATATAGCTAGGTGCCATCTAAAATAACCCTAATTTATAAGACAGTTCTTATTTGATTAATGGTTGTCGGCTCCATCTATGTGAAGCTAGCCACAATAAAGGTTAGCCACAATAGTGGACTTTGTGGTTAGCCTTCAAAATAAAAGTATGGCAGAATTCTACTATTTATATTAATTTGCATCACTGTCAATACATACTTTTATTTTGAAGGCAAACTGCAAATTCCACTTGTGCCTAATCCTTATTGTGACTAGCTTCACAACACATAACCCGGTCTGGTCGAGCGTCACTAGCCAGATGATGCTAGCTGGCTACTTATAATGTTAGCTTTGGGCAACAGGGTTAAGTAGCTGGCTAGCTATTTATTTTCATGAACTGAAGTTCAATTTCAGTAGGTGAACAAGTGGCTACCTAGCTAATACTTACTCACAAGGATTCCTAAATCATTGCTAAGAATAATGAAAATGACTGCAGTTTCTACTGGTCATTGTTTTCAGGCTGTTTGTATTGGTGCTAGCTAGGTACCAAGCTAAAGCTAGCTACCTCAGAAGTTGTGGTCGAACAAATGTTTCTTTATTACCAATGCGGTATTGTAAAAGCAGTTTATGGCCGGTGTTTGCAGACTTTTGTTGTACAGCTTTGACAGTGCTACGGTACCCTTTTTGACACGCGAAGACCCAAACAGCATTTTATAGTAAACCCAGCAAAAAAAGAAACCTCTCACTATCAACTGCATTTATTTTCAGCAAACTTACATGTGTAAATATTTGTATGAACATACGATTCAACAGAAACTGAACGAGTTCCACAGACATGTGACTAACCAAAATGGAATAATGTTTCCCTGAACAAAGGGGGGAGGTCAAAATCAAAAGTAATAGTCTGTATCTGGTGTGGCCACCAGCTGCATTAAGTACTGCAGTGCATCGGCTCCTCATGGACTGCACCAGATTTGCCAGTTCTTGCTGTGAGATGTTACCCCGCTCTTCCACCAAGGCACCTGCAAGTTCACAGACATTTCTGGGGGGAATAGCCCTCACCCTCTGATCCAACAGGTCCCAGACGTGCTCAATGGGATTGAGATCCATGCTCTTCGCTGGCCATGGCAGAACACTGACATTCCTGTCTTGCAGAAAATCACGAGCAGTATGGCTGTGGCATCGTCATGCTGGAGGGTTCCACATGAGGGAGGAGGATGTCTTCCCTGTAACGTACAACGTTAAGATTGCCTGCAATGACAACAAGCTCAGTCCGATGATGCTGTGACACACCGCCCCAGACAATGGCGGACCCTCCACCTCCAAATTGATCCCGCTCCAGAGTATAGGCGTTGGTGTATTGCTCATTCCTTTGACGATAAACGTGAATCCGACCATCACCCCTGGTGAGACAAAACCGCGACTCACACTTTTTTCCAGTCCTGTCTCGTCCAGCAACGGTGAGTTTGTCAGTGCCTTACCAACAGGCCTACAAGCCCTCAGTCCAGCCTCTCTCATCCTATTGCGGACAGTCTGAGCACTGATGGAGGGATTGTGCGTTCCTGGTGTAACTCGGGCAGTTGTTGCCATCCTGTACCGGTCCCACAGGTGTGATGTTCGAGTGTACCGATCCTGTGCAGGTGTTACACTAGGTCTGCCACTGCGAGGACGATCAGCTGTCCGTCCATTCTTCCTGTAGCGCGCTGTCTTAGGCGTCTCACAGTACGGACGTTGCAATTTATTGCCCTGGCCACATCCGCAGTCCTCATGCCTCCTTGCAGCCATGCCTAAGGCACGTTCACGCAGATGAGCAGGGACTCTGGGCATCTTTCTTTTGGTGTTTCACAGTCAGTAGAAAGGCCTCTTTAGTGTCCTTAGTTTTCATAACTGTGACCTTAATTGCCTACCGTCTGTAAGCTGTTGGTGTCTTAACGACCGTTCCACAGGTGCATGTTCATGGTTCATTGAACAAGAATGGAAAGTGTTTAAACCCTTTACAATGAAGATCTGCAAAGTTATTTTGATTTTTATGAATTATCTTTGAATGACAGGGTCCTGAAAAAGGGACATTTCTTTTTTGCTGAGTTTATGTATGTTGTGAAGCTAATAGCAATTACTCTATTACTCTGTTACTCCGGTAGGGCAACATCTGACAAATAGCACACTTGGTAGTGTGTACCAGTGCTCGACCAGTCAGCAAAAGCCACCATCACCCACGACAGTTACACTAGGTCTGCCACTGCGAGGACGATCAGCTGTCAAACGGTTGATTGTCAAGGGCAATTCATTCCATTATCTTAGCTTTAACCTGTTGAGTGTAGGGGCAGTATTTTGATGTTTGGATGAAAAACGTACCCAAATGAAACTGCCTATATATCAGGCCCAGAATCTAAAATATGCATAGAATTGTCAGATTAGGATAGTGTGTTTTCTAACGTTTTAAAAACTGTCAAAATATTATCTTGAGTATAACAGAACTGATATTGCAGGCAAAAACCTGAGGAAAATCCAACCAGGAAGTGCTGTTTTTCCTGAAAGCTCTCTGTTCCATTGCATGCCTTCCCTCCATTTTAAAGGGATATCAACCAGATTCCTTTCTCTATGGCTTCCACATGGTGTGAACGGTCCGGTTGAAATATTATCGATTATTTATTGTAAAAACAACCCGAGGATTGATTAATCGGCAATTCCGATTAATCGTCAATTCCGATTAATCGGTCGACCTCTAGTATGTATGGTACCTTTAACATCGGTGTTAAACTAGACATAGGCCAAAACCGATGTTGGCATTTTTAGTTAATATCGTCTGATTCTGATACGTTATATCGTGCATCCCTCGTCTCATGTCAAGTGGAATGTTGAACATGTCTTGCAGCATGATGGCACACTGTGCTGGGGTAAAAGGTTGCACTATTCAGGCACTGCAGGGATAATGTCTCCAAAGAGGGGGCATCTGAGGGTAAATGCACTCTGTCCTCAATTGTGTACACCAAGACTTGAAGATTGGCAGTACTTTGTAAACTGAATTAAACTATTGCTCTGTCAAGTATAGAACAGTCATGTTCATGAATAGCCAGTCGAGATCTGTATTGTGTTACCCCAGCAATAATCTGAAGGACCCCATAGGTTTTTATAAGCACTGTAGAGGATAAATGGGACAATCATGAGAAACATAAGTCATTGCAGAGTGACAGTTCTTTGGCTCAGAGATTTGCGTCTTGTCAGTAGACTTTGATCAACGAAAATGCTGTTGTTGTTATGCCAATTGAACTGCTTCCCTTTCACCCGAGAGAAGACTATTTTAAATTCAAGAGGACAGACTGATGCATGCACTGTGCATGAACATAAGGAGTTGTCTCATACTCCAGTAAGCCTGTAACTAATGCCTCCCTCCTATTGAATTCATATTTTTTCTTAATAATAAACTGGAGCAGTGGGCTCCATGTCAATCTAGTGAAGTCAAGACACCTCTGCGCTGTATTCTGGTCATGCCTCAGCCTGGCTTTGAACTCAATGAGTGCTGCTGGCCCTGGCTTACCTGGGAGGTAATTGACAGCTGTTGGGGTGAGAATGAGGAGGGACACAGGCAATTAAAGAGCCGGAGCCAACCTAGTCTGACCTGCTGATCAATGCAGTCCATTTGGAGCTGGTGGACTAGAGGCCAGAGCTCTGTTTACAGGCTAATAAAGTGAGCTCAGGGAGCACCTTTTGGCAGTGCAGCCCAGTACTTTTAACACCCCATTGATTCTCATTACATTACACTTAAAGGGGAACTTCATCGCTAGACATTATTTGGGGTGTTTTTCCAGTCTCCCTACATAATTATGAGTGAGGTTTTTCAGACATTATGCACCATAGCGGTATTTAAAAAAAAAGACACGCTAGAACCGTCACATACACTTGAAGCAAATAGCCAAACCGAAAACTGCAGACAAAAATGCTCTCTGCTACTAAGATCAGTGAAATGTAGGCTAAACTGACAACGGAGTGAAGAGCAGAAATCTCAACTAGCAAGCAAGTCGCAGCAATGAAGAACGAAGTGGGGGGAGAATTCTGGCAAGGGGGGAGACTTTCAGCACAATGTAGGAGTTCCATGAAGAGGAGTTGAGATGGTGAGAACAAGAATTGCGAGACCAACAAGCAGCGATGGGTAGCTATGGCCAGAGTCTGATGCCTATGCTTGTGCTGTCCATCCATGCCGACAGAAGAGGAATGTAAGAGTTACAGACCATCGAAGTTTCGACGCACATATGGATAGAGGTGTGCTGGAGATGTTCGTCAGAACCTCCAAGATCAACTGGCGGAGGCAGCCTAGACCAACTGGACCAGGAGGACAAATTAGTATGCTGTTGGGAGCTAGCTAGCAACCGCTCTCTCTTCACACGAGGCAGTGTTGTTCAGTACAGTATAATTTGGTGATTGATTCAGCCATAACGAGGCTTGCTAGTTCTGCTACTAGCCAATTTGAGCTACTAAGCTTAGTTTGCTATACCCAAAATGTACTGTTGCTTAATATTATAGCTAGCTATCTAATGTTAGCTAGCTAGCCTCAGTGCATCTCATTAGGACTCTGGGAAACTGGAGAAATGCTTTGATGTTGATGAAGACTAAAGGAATGATTGACTTTATAACTAATTAGTCTGAGTAACTATACCTGCGTTGTAGCTAGCTAGCTAACATGTCTGTGATATGTATACTATTTTGAATTGTGCTGCTACAGTAGGAATACAGACAGTACACATTGATTCCCCATGAAAGTCTAAAAGCGTTTTTGCCATTCTCTTAGACGAATACTGCTTAGTGGCCTACATATTCTTTTGGAGTTTCTTCTGCGTGGGGAGAAACAAGGTACAGGACACCAAATCCCTTGCTTGCGTGTGTTGTTGGGGCCATTTGAGCAATTCAAGAGGAGATTAGAAAGGTCCAAAACAACTATCTCCCCTTCTATCGAAGTGACTCCGAAGACTTCAATGTCTGCAGCCCCCAAACACACCATATTCAACTATTCCCATTGTAGAACTGTAATACTGATTCTTGGTGTTAGTAGTACATGTTTATTCTACTGTATATATGTCATACATTGCATAACTGTTCCTGTATACTGCTGTGTAAACTCGCCTCTGTCTCCAGAGCAAATAAACTTTGTCTTGAATACAAGCCATGTCTATTTATTTGCTACAGACCAATCTACCGTTTTATTGTAACATGTTTACTTGCCAACAAATATAAGTTGAAATGATACACCGCCTCCCTGCATCATTTGTTTTAACTAAGATTGTAGCTAGTTACTTCCGAATACATTTCACGAATATCACAAAATGTGACACGTTTCAAGAAGCTAGGCATATGTCACACGTCACTACTTCACATGAGGCATTTGAACAAAAAAACGATTCGCATTTTTTGACATGCCTTCTTGAACATACAAACTTTCATGTGCCCTTAACAGATTTACTCTCCCATTGTTCCTCAACTGCAGTATGATATACCATTTTCTAGCTCCGAGTCTACTTTTATCCAAGGGGGATTTTTTTCTCTCCAAATGTTGCTACATTAGTCCGAATCGAGGCGGTCAGTCACAATTGAAGTTGAAGTCAACAGTTTGGTTTCCGATGCAGCTGGAATCATTTAGTCACTTGTCAGTACACTTGTAAAAAAATAAAATAATAATAATTGTGCATTCGGAAAGTTTTCAGACTCCTTGACTTTTCCCACATTTTGTTACGTTACAGCTGTATTCTAAAATGGTTTAAATCGTTTTTTGGGTATTGTGTGTAGATTGATGATAAATGTATTTAAACCATTTTAGAATAAGGCTGTAACGTAACAAAATGTGGAAAAGGGGAAGGGGTCTGAATACTTTCCAAATTAGGAAGGTGTTCCTTTATATCCATCTCCATTATATACACTGAGTACAAAGTATTAGGAACTCTTTCCATGACGTAGACTGACCAGATGAATCCATGTGAAACCTATGATCCCTTATTGATTTCACTTGTTAAATCCACTTCAATCAGTGTAGATGACGGGGAGGATACAGGTTAAAGGATTTTTAAGTCTTAAGACAATTGACATGGATTGTGTCAAGAACTGCAACGCTGCTGGGTTTTTAATGCTCAACAGTTTCCCATGTGTATCAGAATGGTGTTGGTACTCCCTGTATATAGCCCCATTCATTGTGTATTTATTATATTCCTCTTGTGTTAGTTGCTATTTATATATATATTTTTAGCTGCAACACTGGGAATGGTTTGTAAACAAGCATTTCACTGTAAAGTCTACACCAGTTCTATTCTGAACATGTAATTAATACACATTTTCAACATGGGCTAGCATCCCCGTGTCACGGTTTTCTTCCTCCTCTTCCTCTGAAAAGGTGAAACAGGGATCGGACCAATACGCAGCGTGGTAAGTGTCCATGGTTTTAATAGGAAAACTCAAACATGAACACAACTACAAAACAAGAAACGTGAAAACCGAAAACAGTCCAGTGTGGCACAAACACTGACACAGGAAACAATCACCCACAAAATACCCAAAGAATATGGCTGCCTAAATATGGTTCCCAATCAGACGACGATAAACACCTGTCTCTGATTGAGAAGCACTCTAGGCAACCATAGACTTACCTATACAACTAAACTGAACACAACCCCATTAATCTAATAAACCCCACAGACAAGACGAAACACAATAAATCACCCATGTCACACCCTGGCCTAACCAAAATAATAAAGAAAACAAAGATAACTAAGGCCAGGGCGTGACACCCCGTGGAACGCTTTCTACACCTTGTGGAGTCATTGCCCCGACGAATTGAAGCTGTTTTGAGCGCAAACGGGGTGCTTCTCAATATTAGAAAGGTGTTCCTAATGTTTTGTGCCCTCAGTGTACACATGTACAAGAGCTAGCAATATCTATACCACAATGCAGTTGTGCGCATACTAGGCATTTATATTATACTACAACATCAGTCTAACTGGATATGGATGTTGTGTTGGCTGAACGTTCCAGGCAGAGTCCTGAATGTTCTTCAGCTGGTGAACCTCGTCTTGTGTTGGTGAATGGCAGCTGGTCTGGCAGAACTTCATGAGCTCCATGGCCTTGGACTCATAGTTCTTGCCAGCCCTGTGCAGTATTTCCTCTTCCAAGTCAGATGATATTGAAAACTTTCATCCAATGGGTGTACAGGATCTGTATTGCTAAAGCTGGTGTAAAGGTCATCTTCATCAGCAGCAGGATGTCTGTAGGACACACTAGTCGGTGATTAGCCAACATTTTACTACTTTGTCCCCACCAATACACCCTCAAACAAGGTACTATATCTACCCACTCCCCTCGTGTCAATGGATCACGCTCACTAAATTTCACACAATACCCACCCACAACAGACACCAGTCAGTAACGCACACCACCCTTACTAATAACTAAATGTTTTCCTAATTTAGACTTCAAGTTTTGCATAAACAACCAACTAAGCCTCCATAATACAGATAACTACCGTAGACGTTGTAGCCTACTTGTAAACACACCAACTATGACAATACACTAACCAGGTTTATGCCTAGCTCCAGTATATTTATTTGGTGACTTACTCTAGTTCCTGGTGCTGCGCCCAATGTTGATGGCGCTGCATAAGATCAGACTCTGTAAATAAAACACACAGGCCAGTCACGTTAGCCTCTGCGGTAGTTAGCTAGCTAATGGTTACATACGGTCTAGTAGGCTGTAGCTAACGTAATCTAACGTAGCGAAAGTTAGTTTGCAAAGTTACAAATCTCAATGCCAGATTAGTTGGCTAATTATAGTGATTTGTTTTGGAATGTCTAGCGAGCGTATTAAAGTCATCTAGATTTTGGTTAAGGTTAACAAATATAGTTCGCTAGTTAGTTAGCTAGCTAATTTAGCTACGTTACCTCTGCTCGACTTTAGTAAGGTAACAATTACATTTTACCCCAGCAGCCTGTGCTTACTTGTAGTTTGCGCTACAAGCAACTTTAGATGTCGATACAAAAATGCACAGTTCTTTGCAAGCTGATGTTCTATGAACGAGTGGCTGGTCTATTGAGTAACGTTAGCTACCTGTTGACACCAATTCTCAAACGGATCCACCTCAACAGGGGCGGTACTACGTCCAGAAATCTCTATGAATTCTGAATATTGTTTGCTTACAACCAGGAAATATAGATGACTGTTTCTGCCGGTGAGATGCAGAAATGCGCGTATTTGCGTCTAGTGAGGAAATCCTAGATGTTGACATGTTAATAACATATCTTGGAACTACCCATCCCGGATCCGGGAGAATTGTCATCAACTACACTAATTAGCATAGCGCAACGGTCAAAAAATATTACTAGAAAATATTCATATTCATGAAATCGCAAGTGAAATATAGTGAAACACAGCTTAGCCTTTTGTTAATCACCCTGTCATCTCAGATTTTGAAATTATGCTTTACGGCCAAAGCAAGACAAATCCTAGATTTTGACATGTTAATAACATATTAATGGAGAAATACAGTGAAAGAGCTGTGGTGAAATGTCCCTTTAATAGTTTGCCTGCTACAGTCAGCTGGGTGATGGGTGGGTTTGGAGGCTGAGTTGTGGGGAGGGACAGGGTGTTCTAAACCTCTCTCTCTCTGCCCAGCATGGTGCCGCCTCGCTCTAACACGGTGAGCTTCTTAATCATGTGGAGGAGGGACAGGGCCGTCCATGGCTGATGCCTGCCTCCAAATACTCCCCAATATTTGGACGAGATCACGCTGATGATCACAAGCAGCCTGGATTTGTATATTTGTGGGATTATCCATCATCGCTTCCATTGGAGATGTAGCTTATAAGATTTGCTAACTAATAGAAATATATAACGCCATTTTTGTATCCCCTGAAACAATTCACATTCTGCTCCACTGCAGTGATGTATAATGTGCTATTGTTCTTGTCCTCTTTCACAGTAATAAATAGATTTGCGTATTTCAGCTGATGGACTTTGGAGCACTGCGTTACATTCCCGCCCTTGGCTCTAATTAGTGAGCAGTGTTAGGTTGTTACTTGGAGCCTACATGGTCCCTCTGCATCTCAGCTACGGTAAAGAAGTCAGCATGCTTCAGTTCGGCTGGCGCCTAACTCAGCTAGGCGAACCGAATGAGTGTTTGCGTACTCCCCTAATAAAAGACCTTTGCATGGAAAAACTAGAAAAAAGCGTCAATAGTACTGTTTCTCCATTTTGAGATGCCATAGCCAGTATACACTTCCTCAAAATAGTCAGAATTAATCTAAGATAATTCAAGAAATCTGTCTTTCATTTTGAAATTTTTGCAGAGGATTTTAAATATTTTTTTCTTTTTTTTTGTTGCATGAAAACTAATCGTTTCTCGTTGAATTACAACAGACTTTTGAAGAATCCCTACTGTTGACCAATCATAGGCAAAGGGGCATAGACTTCGGCTACCGACTTTGGCTTGCCTTGAATAAATGTGTGCCCGAACAGCTCAAAAAAGTCTTACCGAAGTCCAAAACAAACAAACAACGTCACAATGTAATATATTCACAAACTCTTCCCAACTGTTTCGGTTGGGATAGATATACAGAACAGTGTAAGTGGGGTTTCCTGTTGGCTTCTTTTCCCACTCGCATCTTTAGGGATCAACACACATTATAGACCCACTCAGATCTTTTGACTTCCCACACAGGTTGAGTTCCTCTGCCCAGGCCAGGATGAAACCATTTAGACGGGAGGGAGGGTTTCCCAGGGAGGCAGATTTATGATAGACTGCACCTTGTCTCTGCCTCTGTCCCACACTGATCACTTCACCTGCTCTCTGAGGCATCTGATAAGCCTATAGTTGCATGGTAAGCCCAATACCAGTGGCCTGCATAGCTAAAGCTATCTTATGTAGCAGGATCATCACCTCATTGGGAGACGTTGCTATTTGTATTTGTTATGGAATAATGTGTGCCCCAGTAGCACTAGTCTCGGGTATCCAGACCTTGGAGCATCATAAGCTCGGTAGCAGCGACACAAGGTCTAGGGAGGATGTCGGCTTCTCTCAGACATTTTGATATGGGAAAAAATATTGGTCCGGGGAGCGGCATCTTCTGACAGACAACTCTCCCACCAAATCACAAGTTTGGGTAGGCAAGGCTTAAAATGCGGACAGGAATTGTGATCATGTTTAGTTAGGGCAGCAAGCGTTACCAGTGACGTTAACGGTGACGCGTTTCCCATTTCCTTACTCGTTCTCTCGGTCCCAACTGACGCTGCAAGTTATACAGACGTGTTAAGCTGGATCATTGACGTGTTAAGCAACCCGTCTGTCTAGAGACTACAGCAGCACAGGTGTCTCTGCCTCTCAGGCCAGTGCTATTATAATGGGGCTCCCCTCAGATTCAGCTGAAGGTAGCAGCTATCTCTTCCAATTACCTGGTGCCTGAGATCCACTGTCCAAATGCTGTCTGCATCTCAAGTAGTTTCCATCCACTCTCTGCGATTTCCACCACTACTGCCACACACACCCTGTTCCTGTTTGGTTTATTACACATTGGTTCATTTTCTATTTGCTTAGTCGCATTGTATCATATGGACTCATTTCTATTTGTTTATTTTTGTTTGTTACAGTCCAATACTTTATTCTCCATTTTCATGGAAATAATTTTTGGGTTATTTGTTTTTATGTTCCCGTTCTCTCTGAGTTGAATTGTATTTTCTGCTGGGATGTGGCTTTGCTCCACTTCTGACTTCAACACAATAGAAGAGGTGCATATTGATAGACAAAAAATTACATTTGTTTGTTGCTTGATAATTACATGTTATTACCGCTGACTTTTTGAAGAACGTATTAGAAAAAAGTTATATATCCATTAAATTCACTGTTAGCTGAACCCTCCCCATTACAATGCTGATTTTAAAGTGAGCAATTAAAATAAATTCCGTTTTTGTTTTCTTCTCATACATATTTGATTTAGAAAAGCTGTTGGTTTATAGATTTGGTCATTGATTGTGATCAGAGCTCAACTGCTCTTCAACCGATCGCTACCTGTACCTACCCGCCTGTCCAACATTACTACTCTGGACGGCTCTGACTTAGAATACGTGGACAACTACAAATACCTAGGTGTCTGGTTAGACTGTAAACTCTCCTTCCAGACCCATATCAAACATCTCCAATCCAAAGTTAAATCTAAAATTGGCTTCCTATTTCGCAACAAAGCATCCTTCACTCATGCTGCCAAACATACCCTTGTAAAACTGACCATCCTACCAATCCTCGACTTTGGCGATGTCATTTACAAAATAGCCTCCAATACCCTACTCAACAAATTGGATGCAGTCTATCACAGTGCAATCCGTTTTGTCACCAAAGCCCCATATACTACCCACCATTGCGACCTGTACGCTCTCGTTGGCTGGCCCTCGCTTCATACTCGTCGCCAAACCCACTGGCTCCATGTCATCTACAAGACCCTGCTAGGTAAAGTCCCCCCTTATCTCAGCTCGCTGGTCACCATTGCATCTCCCACCTGTAGCACACGCTCCAGCAGGTATATCTCTCTAGTCACCCCCAAAACCAATTCTTTCTTTGGCCGCCTCTCCTTCCAGTTCTCTGCTGCCAATGACTGGAACGAACTACAAAAATCTCTGAAACTGGAAACACTTATCTCCCTCACTAGCTTTAAGCACCAACTGTCAGAGCAGCTCACAGATTACTGCACCTGTACATAGCCCACCTATAATTTAGCCCAAACAACTACCTCTTTCCCTACAGTATTTTATTTATTTATTTATTTTGCTCCTTTGCACCCCATTATTTTTATTTCTACTTTGCACATTCTCCCATTGCAAATCTACCATTCCAGTGTTTTACTTGCTATATTGTATTTACATTGCCACCATGGCCTTTTTGCCTTTACCTCCCTTATCTCACCTCATTTGCTCACATCGTATATAGACTTGTTTATACTGTATTATTGACTGTATGTTTGTTTTACTCCATGTGTAACTCTGTGTCGTTGTATGTGTCAAACTGCTTTGCTTTATCTTGGCCAGGTCGCAATTGTAAATGAGAACTTGTTCTCAACTTGCCTACCTGGTTAAATAAAGGTGAAATAAAAATAAATAAAATAAAACTGGTAGATATGAACTGTTTTATTAATTGTAATCTTATGTTTTTCAGCCAATACTTTCTACAAAGACTGTGTACATTTCAAATGACCGCCTGCTTTCCGAATGCTTAGCCGGTCTCTTTTTTTCATTACTTCAGCCTACTTATTAGGCCTACTATTTAACACACATGCAAATTAAATAGTTGGCTGGTAGCTCAAGGAGCAATAAATTGATTGAAGCCTTTACTTGGTCTAAGCCTATATTTCTTCCCTGTGAAAATATAATACATTTTCAGACAGCATGTTCAGGTTGCTTGTTAGTAGAATGCAGGCCACGGTCTCTGTTAATAGCCCCCTCCTCTGCTCCTTTCCTGTTCAGGGTTATTGATGTGCAGGAGAGATGGGGGAGGGGGGCTCTCAGTGATAAAGAGCTGACAGGATGTACAGCAGTAGCAGGTTCAGGTTAGCAGGGCGCTGCGGAGCATGGCTCGGCGTCATTACCACTGTCACAGCCCCACGGTTTTCTACCCGGCAGCTCGTTACAGTGTGCCCTCTTCTGCCTCAGCGTCAGGCTATGTCAAAATAAGCGATCATGCTTGACATAGCCTTGTGGCACCATGTGAAAGGGTAATCTGAGTGATTGCTGCACAGCAAAAACCCCTGCCTAACAAATATCCTTTTAATTTTATGCAAGATAACAATTTGCACTCTATACATGGCGATATGCATAATATATAAATGGCGACACATAGCTTTTGTTTATATCCCCACAACTTTATTGCTGAAATAGTTTGACGTTTGTAATCATTGTTTTCTATGTTGAGTGCACGCTTAGGTTACATGGAAAGTCATAGGTATAATTGAATTTAATAATTGAACTTTATATGTTAACCATTATCATTCTCTAGCAAATAGTCACAGTTCAATGTAATCTATTGTTTACCTCGCTGTCTCAGCAGTCACCCCCGGCACCATGTCTGCAGCATGGATGCTGCTGTGTTCTGGTTAGATGGCTGACTGGAATCCCAGGGTTAAAATATGGTTTGCGGACTCCCCTTGGAGCAGGGAATATAACTGGCCACTCATCTTAGTCTCTGTGCAATGTCCCTTCAGTTAGTTGATTATTGTACGTTCTGTTCTTGCACGTTAATCTTAGTTATTTTTTAAATTAAGACTTTCTAGGACAGTCCGTTTAAAAAATAAATAAAATGTAAACCCCGTTTTCTCCCCAATTGGTAGTTAGTCTTCTCCCATCACTGCAACTCCCGTATGGACTCAGGAGAGTCGAAGGTCGAGAGCCATGCATCCTCCGAAACACAACCCAACCAAGCCGCACTGCTTGACACAATGCCCACTTAACACGGAAGCCAGCCGCACCAATGTGTCAGAGAAAACACCGGACACCTGGCGACCGTGTCAGCTTGCACTGCGCCCGGCCAGCCACAGGAGTCGTTAGTGCGCGATGGGACAAGGACATCCCTGCCGGGCAAACCCTCCCCTAACCAGGACGACACACCCGGACGACACTAGGCCAATTGTGCGCTGCCCCATGGGTCTCCCGGTCACAGCCGGCTGCAACACCCGTTGTATATTTTAAAGCACTTTGGTTTATTTCCTTGGCGTAATTAGTATTTTCCACATTTTGAGAAATTAAACAATTTATATTGTTTCTACCCTCCTTAAATAAATCTTTCGCTGGAAGGCTTGAACTATTAAAATTGATTTGTCAGTGTTTTCTCCACCATTCGGGGATGGCTCACCCAGAGTAGAGTGTATGCTGTGTCTGTGAGCAGATCAGTATCAATGCCCGGACCTCCAATGTTGGTGTGGCCTGGGTGGGGGTCCTGAATAAATCACATGGCCTGAGAACGTACAGGGAGTGGGAGCCATTCCAGTTTGAGAACATGGAGGGTCTAATTCAGCATCTCTTTCTCTTAGACTCCAGGCAGTTTACTGGTGCAGTGACCTCTGTTTGAATGAATTAGACCTGTCATTTTGTGCTCAAGTGGTGCTGTCACAGTGTTGCAGGCAGAGGAACAATTTGTTGGGTTGTAATGCTCTTCTGGTTTTTACATTGCATTCGAGGGGAGGTTATTACAGTACTTGGTGGCATTTAAACCACAGGAGAGAAGTGTCGCTATTTTGGACAGACTAATTATGATCTGAAAATGTAGCTAAACCAACTTGTTTGTTCAGCTGCTCCCAGAGTAAAATATTACTCTTATAAAATCACACTGCTGAGAAAAAGCCTAGGATTTGAACAAAAATAAACCCATAGTTAAACAGTGGAGCATAAATCAACATTTCTGATGAATACCAGGATCACAGATTTGTTCAATACGTCTTTTGAGATTTACACAGTGAGCAATGTTAGCTTTGTTTTATCCGAGCCTGTGTTTCTCATGTTAATTTCAAATGGGTTGGCGATGTGCTATCAATATTTACAACCTCCAGGTGTCCACATCCATTTTATAGCTGCTTTATTCAGGCTATGTATAGCATAAGCAACTTTTCCTCTGATTGCCCACAAAAATTACAGCTCAGTGGAAGGAAGCAGCACAAATACATTGTGACAAGTCTCAGTGCAAGTTCCTGCTCCTTCTAGCTCCAGTCATGGAGAATTAGCCAAAGCACCTTCTGGACTGTCAGTGAAGAGAGACAATAGCCAGGAAACTGTGTCCCCCTGCCTGTCTGCCTCTCCCAGCATCAGCCTGGATTAGTGTGTGAACATTGCTTGCTGTTTGGGGTTTTAGGCTGGGTTTCTGTATAGCACTTTGACATCGGCTGATGTAAAAAGGGCTTTGTAAGTAAATTTGATTGATTGGATTAGTGTGTGAACAGACAGAGAATGCCTTTGAGGGGCTGGTAGAGAGGAGAGGAGCACATCATCCAATACCTGATCATGTAGCTCTGCTCTTTGTCCCAGAGCCTGTCTGCTCTGCCAAGCCCTGCTGAAGCCAAACATATATAGTCTATATGATGGAGACCTGGCCCAAGCTGCCTCCATGGAAATGATATATTATTCACTTTGCTTTCAGTACAGTCCCATATGATTTAATGATGCAGTCTTAATACAGTCCCATATGATTAATGACGCCGCCTTAATACCGTCCCATGTGGTTTATGATGCCTTCTTAATACAGTCCCATATGATTTAATGATGCAGTCTTAATACAGTCCCATATGATTAATGATGCCGCCTTAATACAGTCCCATATGATTAATGATGCCGCCTTAATACAGTCCCATATGATTAATGACGCCGCCTTAATACCGTCCCATGTGGTTTATGATGCCTTCTTAATACAGTCCCATATGGTTTATGATGCCTTCTTAATACAGTCCCATATGATTAATGATGCCTTCTTAACCTCTAGCGACGAGCAATCCCGTATCCGGGAGCGTAATCATAGCCTCAAGCACATTACCATAACGCAACGTTTCCTATTCATGAAAATCGCAAATGAAATGAAAGAAATATATTGAAACACAAGCTTAGCCTTTTGTTAACAACACTGTCATCTCAGATTTTCAAAATATAATTTTCAACCAAAGCTACACAAGCATTTGTGTAAGAGTATTGATAGCCTAGCATAGCATTAAGCCTAGCATTCAGCATCATTTTCACAAAAACAAGAAAAGCATTCAAATAAAATAATCTACCTTTGAAGAACTTCGGATGTTTTCAATGAGGAGACTCTCAGTTAGATAGCAAATGTTTGTGTAGGAGAAATCGCTCCGTTTTGTTCATCACTTTTGGCTAAGAAAAGAAAACGAAAATTCATTCACTACAACGCCAAACTTTTTTCCAAATTAACTCCATAATATCGACAGAAACATGGCAAACGTTGTTTAGAATCATCCTCAAGGTGTTTTTCACATATCTATTCGATGATAAATCCTTCGTGGCAGTTGGGTTTCTCCTCAGTAGCAAACGGAAAAGTACTTGCAGCTGGAGATTATGCAATAATTGCAACGGAGGACACCAAGCGACCACCTACCTGGTAAATGTAGTCTCTTAGGGTCAATCTTCCAATGATATGCCTACAAATATGTCACAATGCTGCAGACACCTTGGGGAAAACGTGGAAAAGGTAAGCTGACTCCTAGCTCCTCCACAGCCATATAAGGAGTCTTTGCCCTAAGGCTGTTTCAAAAAATGCGGCACTTCCCGATTGTATATTTATCTGGGTTTTTTCTGTAACATCAGTTCTGTGGCACTCACAGACAATATCTTTGCAGTTTTGGAAACGTCAGTGTTTTCTTTCCAAAGCTGTCAATTATATGGATAGTCGAGCATCTTTTCGTGACAAAATATCTTGTTTAAAACGGGAATGTTTTTCATCCGAAAATGAAGAGCGCCCCCTATATCGAAGAAGTTAATACAGTCCCATATGGTCTACAATGCCTTCTTAATACAGTCCCATATGATTAATGATGCTGTCTTAATACAGTCCCATATGGTTTATGATGCCTACTCTATACAGTCCCATATGATTTAATGATGCCTTATTGATACAGTTCCATATGGTTTATGATGCCTTATTGATACAGTTCCATATGGTTTATGATGCCTTAATAGTCCCATATGGTTTTTGATGCCTACTCTATATAGTCCCATATGGTTTACGATGCCTTCTTAATACAGTCCCATATGGTTTACGATGCCTTCTTAATACAGTCCCATATGATTAATGATGCCTTCTTAATACAGTCCCATATGGTTTACGATGCCTTAATACAGTTCCATATGGTTTACGATGCCCTTTTAATACAGTCCCATATGGTTTACGATGCCTTAATACAGTTCCATATGGTTTACGATGCCCTTTTAATACAGTCCCATATGGTTTACGATGCCTTAATACAGTTCCATATGGTTTACGATGCCCTTTTAATACAGTCCCATATGGTTTACGATGCCTTTTTAATACAGTCCCATATGGTTTACGATGCCTTTTTAATACAGTCCCATATGGTTTTTGATGCCTTCTTAATACAGTCCCATATGGTTTACGATGCCTACCCTATACAGTCCCATATTATTGATTTCTTCTTAATACAGTCCCATATTATTAATGATGCCTTCTTAATACAGTCCCATATGGTTTACGATGCCTACCCTATACAGTCCCATATTATTAATGATGCCTTCTTAATACAGACCCATATTATTAATGATGCCGTCTTAATACAGTCCCATATGGTTTATGATGCCTACTCAATACGTACAGTCCCATATGGTTTACGATGCCTTCTCTATACAGTCCCATATGGTTTACGATGCCTTCTTAATACAGTCCCATATGGTTTGATGCCTTCTTAATACAGTCACATATGTTTACAATGCCTTCTTAATACAGTCCCATATGGTTTACGATTCCTTCTTAATACAGTCACATATGGTTTTTGATGCCTTCTCTATACAGTCCCATATGGTTTGATGCCTATTCTATACAGTCCCATATGGTTTATGATGCCTGTTCTATACAGTCCCATATGGTTTATGATGCCTATTCTAGACAGTCCCATATGGTTTATGATGCCTACTCTATACAGTCCCATATGGTTTATGATGCCTACTCTATACAGTCCCATATGGTTTATGACGCCTACTCTATACAGTCCCATATGGTTTATGATGCCTATTCTAGACAGTCCCATATGGTTTATGATGCCTATTCTAGACAGTCCCATATGGTTTATGATGCCTATTCTAGACAGTCCCATATGGTTTATGATGCCTATTCTAGACAGTCCCATATGGTTTATGATGCCTATTCTATACAGTCCCATATGGTTTATGATGCCTGTTCTATACAGTCCCATATGGTTTATGATGCCTATTCTAGACAGTCCCATATGGTTTATGATGCCTATTCTAGACAGTCCCATATGGTTTATGATGCCTTAATAGTCCCATATGGTTTATGATGCCTATTCTATACAGTCCCATATGGTTTATGATGCCTGTTCTATACAGTCCCATATGGTTTATGATGCCTTAATAGTCCCATATGGTTTATGATGCCTATTCTATACAGTCCCATATGGTTTATGATGCCTGTTCTATACAGTCCCATATGGTTTATGATGCCTACTCTATACAGTCCCATATGGTTTATGATGCCTGTTCTATACAGTCCCATATGGTTTATGATGCCTATTCTAGACAGTCCCATATGGTTTATGATGCCTATTCTAGACAGTCCCATATGGTTTATGATGCCTTAATAGTCCCATATGGTTTATGATGCCTATTCTATACAGTCCCATATGGTTTATGATGCCTGTTCTATACAGTCCCATATGGTTTATGATGCCTTAATAGTCCCATATGGTTTATGATGCCTATTCTAGACAGTCCCATATGGTTTATGATGCCTATTCTAGACAGTCCCATATGGTTTATGATGCCTATTCTAGACAGTCCCATATGGTTTATGATGCCTATTCTAGACAGTCCCATATGGTTTATGATGCCTATTCTATACAGTCCCATATGGTTTATGATGCCTATTCTATACAGTCCCATATGGTTTATGATGCCTGTTCTATACAGTCCCATATGGTTTATGATGCCTATTCTAGACAGTCCCATATGGTTTATGATGCCTACTCTATACAGTCCCATATGGTTTAAAGGAGAAATAGGAACTCCGACCCAAATATTGTCTAGTTTCTGATTTGAATTAACTTATTTCACACAGACTGAATACATTTTAGCTCAATACACCATCTATTGTGGCAAATACAGTGGTTGAATTGTCATAACAGTAATTACTCAAATTTTTGTTTCGATTGAATGTCGAACGTCAAGTCATCTCATATGAACATGGATTGTATTTTTGCCCACAGCAGCCTTTGTGCCAAAATGCAGTGAAGCAATTTGTTACTGAGTGTGAGTCCTGAGTGCAGGGTTTTAATCCTCCTGTCCTACTATTTTGCTTGTGTAGACAGTTTCCAACGACTTCAACAAACCGGCCAGAGACCCAATGCTTTGGACTGTTCATCAAACCCCCGATAAAGTTAATACACTAATAAACAGCCTTTTGACATCAAAGAGGGACACTTCTCTGGATTGCAGTTAATTTGGCAGTGGACACTCATTATGGAATCCAGAGTATGAATCTGATTGTATTTAATGCACTTTTATATTTGAATGCTTTTGAAAGAACTGTTTGCATGTTTCTGTTCATTTTTTTAGGAACTGAGTTTAGCTCCAATGTGATTTAGCCTTGAAGGTACAACGATGGTATTTTAAGAAATGAATCCAAAAAGGAGGCTGCTGTGGGTGATAATGTCTTATCTGCTATCAGCTTTTATCCATCTAGAGTTCAATATATCTGTCCAGAGATCAGTTAATAACATGGCACCTCTGGGCCAGATCTCTCTTGGTCTGTTTCAATTAGAGCTTATTGCCCCAAGTTTTCCCCGGGGCCCTTCCTACCAAAGGGTATTCCAAATAAACATGTCACTCAGAGGGCGAATGGGTTTGTTAACTGAGATAAGCAAAGGGTTCTGCTCCATGTTAAATTTCATTGAGCCTGTCGGAGGCTCGATACTTCCATGGCATTCTTCCTAGGGCTGGGCGATATGGCCTAAAAAATCATATCTATTGTGTGGGGGAGGGGTGTATTGTGTGGGGGAGGGGCTTGGGGGGTATGTATGTATATGTGTGTGTATATGTATGTATGTATGTGTATATATATGTGTATGTGTATATACAGTGCCTTGCGAAAGTATTCGGCCCCCTTGAACTTTGCGACCTTTTGCCACATTTCAGGCTTCAAACATAAAGATATAAAACTGTAGTTTTTTGTGAAGAATCAACAACAAGTGGGACACAATCATGAAGTGGAACGACATTTATTGGATATTTCAAACTTTTTTAACAAATCAAAAACTGAAAAATTGGGCGTGCAAAATTATTCAGCCCCCTTAAGTTAATACTTTGTAGCGCCACCTTTTGCTGCGATTACAGCTGTAAGTTGCTTGGGGTATGTCTCTATCAGTTTTGCACATCGAGAGACTGAAATTTTTTCCCATTCCTCCTTGCGAAACAGCTCGAGCTCAGTGAGGTTGGATGGAGAGCATTTGTGAACAGCAGTTTTCAGTTCTTTCCACAGATTCTCGATTGGATTCAGGTCTGGACTTTGACTTGGCCATTCTAACACCTGGATATGTTTATTTTTGAACCATTCCATTGTAGATTTTGCTTTATGTTTTGGATCATTGTCTTGTTGGAAGACAAATCTCCGTCCCAGTCTCAGGTCTTTTGCAGACTCCATCAGGTTTTCTTCCAGAATGGTCCTGTATTTGGCTCCATCCATCGACCCATCAATTTTAACCATCTTCCCTGTCCCTGCTGAAGAAAAGCAGGCCCAAACCATGATGCTGCCACCACCATGTTTGACAGTGGGGATGGTGTGTTCAGCTGTGTTGCTTTTACGCCAAACATAACGTTTTGCATTGTTGCCAAAAAGTTCGATTTTGGTTTCATCTGACCAGAGCACCTTCTTCCACATGTTTGGTGTGTCTCCCAGGTGGCTTGTGGCAAACTTTAAACAACACTTTTTATGGATATCTTTAAGAAATGGCTTTCTTCTTGCCACTCTTCCATAAAGGCCAGATTTGTGCAATATACGACTGATTGTTGTCCTATGGACAGAGTCTCCCACCTCAGCTGTAGATCTCTGCAGCTCATCCAGAGTGATCATGGGCCTCTTGGCTGCATCTCTGATCAGTCTTCTCCTTGTATGAGCTGAAAGTTTAGAGGGACGGCCAGGTCTTGGTAGATTTGCAGTGGTCTGATACTCCTTCCATTTCAATATTATCGCTTGCACAGTGCTCCTTGGGATGTTTAAAGCTTGGGAAATCTTTTTGTATCCAAATCCGGCTTTAAACTTCTTCACAACAGTATCTCGGACCTGCCTGATGTTGTTCTTCATGATGCTCTCTGCGCTTTTAACGGACCTCTGAGACTATCACAGTGCAGGTGCATTTATACGGAGACTTGATTACACACAGGTGGATTGTATTTATCATCATTAGTCATTTAGGTCAACATTGGATCATTCAGAGATCCTCACTGAACTTCTGGAGAGAGTTTGCTGCACTGAAAGTAAAGGGGCTGAATAATTTTGCACGCCCAATTTTTCAGTTTTTGATTTGTTAAAAAAGTTTGAAATATCCAATAAATGTCAGTCCACTTTATGATTGTGTCCCACTTGTTGTTGATTCTTCACAAAAAAATACAGTTATATCTTTATGTTTGAAGCCTGAAATGTGGCAAAAGGTCGCAAAGTTCAAGGGAGCCGAATACTTTCGCAAGGCACTGTATGTGTATATATATGTGTGTGTGTATATATATATATATATATATATATGTGTATATATGTGTGTGTGTGTGTGTGTGTGTATATATGTGTGTGTGTATATATATATATCTATATCTATATCTATATACACCTTTATTTAACTAGGCAAGTCAGTTAAGAACAAATTCTTATTTTCAATGACGGCCTAGGAACAGTGTGTTAACTGCCTGTTCAGGGGCAGAACGACAGATTTGTACCTTGTCAGCTCGGGGGTTTGAACTTGCGACCTTCCAGTTACTAGTCCAATGCTCTAGCTTCGTTTGTTAACAAGACATTTATGGAGTGGTTGAAAAACGAGTTTTAATGACTCCAACCTAAGTTTATGAAAACTGTGTCTTCAACTGTGTGTGTGTATGTATGGTGCACAGTCACAGATCATAAAAACGAAAAATAGAAATAAACTTGGCTCTTGCTATACAGGCAGGCATTTTGGAATATCGCGGCAAAACATAGATTAGAATTAATCAAATGAATTTGATTTATAGCCCAGCCTTAATTCTTCTGGGTATCGATCCTCCAGCCAGGAGAAAAAAGAAACCTGATGTGTACCTGAGTGCAAAGTATTAGTAAAATGCCCCTAAACCAGCTCCACATATCCCTCTCCTTTGCACTTATGTGATTTCCCAGGACACAAACACACCCCACATGTTCGCCTCGATCAACATTAAGCTAACTATCTCCCTTTGAGTAACAGCCATGGCTGTTAACTTCTTGGTGACATGGGGCAGTATTGAGTAGCTTGGCTGAATAAGGTGCCCAGAGTAAACTGCCTGCTTACTCTGTCCCAGATGCTAATATATCATTTTATTATTAGTGGATAGAAAACACTCTGAAGTTTCTAAAACTGTTTGAATGATGTCTGTGAGTATAACAGAACTTGTATGGCAGGTGAAAACCTGAGAAAAATCCAACCTGGAAGTGGGAAATCTGAGGTTTGTAGTTTTTCAACTCTTTGCCATTCTAATATACAGTGTAAACGGGGTCATATTGCACTTCCTAAGGCTTCCACTAGATGTCAACAGTCTTTAGACCGTTGTTTCAGGCTTCTACTGTGAAGGGGGGCCGAATGAGAGGCGATTGAGCCAGGTTTCTGGCAGAGTGCCACAGGCTCTGACGAGTGAGAGAATTAGTTCTCGTCCCATTGATTTTCTACAGACAGGAATTCTCCTGTTGGAACATTATTGAACATTTATGATAACATCCTAAAGATTGATTCTATACTTGGTTTGACAAGTTTTTACGGGCTGTAACGGAACTTTTTAAAACTTTTCGTCAGTTCGGCTGGACCTGAACGCCCGTTTGGATTTGTTTACCAAACGCCCTAACAAAAGAAGCTATTTGGACATATATGATGAACTTTATCGAACAAATCAAACATTTATTGTGGAACTGGGATTCCTGGGAGTGCATTCAGATTATCATCAAAGGTAAGTGAATATCTATAATGCTATTTCTGACTAATGTTGACTAAACAATATGGCGGATATCTTTTTGGCTGCTTTCTTGTCTGAATGCTGTACTCAGATTATTGCATGGTGTGCTTTTTCGGTAAAGTTTTTTTTAAATCTGACAGTGGTTGCATTAATGCAGTTTGTGATTATGTTACACCTGTGCTGGTTAATTTATTTTTATTTTTATGGGGCTCTATGCTCAGATAATCGTATTATTTCGCAGTAAATCCTTTTTTAAATCTGACAATGCAGTTGGATTAGCAAGATTCTAGGCTTTCGATACATGTGAGACACTTGTATTTTTATGAATGTTTAATATGACTATTTATGTAGCGATCACCGTATGTTGTGGAATTTCAGCCCGCTAGCGGGTTCCGTGCGCAGAGAGGTTAACTTCTTCGATATAGGGGGCGCTCTTTTAATTTTTGGATAAAAAAACGTTCCAGTTTTAAACAAAATCTTTTGTCACGAAAATATGCTCGACTATGCATATAATTGACAGCTTCGGAAAGAAAACACTCTGACGTTTCCAAATCTGCAAAGATATTATCTGTGAGTGCCACAGAACTGATGCTACAGGCGAAACCAAGATGAAACAGGAAATGCTCCAGATTTTGAAGGCGCTGTGTTCCAATGTCTCCTTATATGGCTGTGAATGCGCCAGGAATGAGCTTACACTTTCTGTCGTTTCCCCAAGGTGTCTGCAGCATTGTGACATATTTGTAGGCATATCATTGGAAGATTGACCATTTTACACTACATCTACCAGGTGCTCGCTTGGTGTCCTCCGTCGCAATTATTGCGTAATCTCCAGCTGCGTGTATTTTTCCATTTGCTTCCGAGGAGAAACCCAACTGCCACGAATGATTTATCATCGAATAGATATGTGAAAAACACCTTGAGGATTGATTCTAAACAACGTTTGCCATGTTTCTGTCGATATTATGGAGCTAATTTGGAAAAAAGTTCGGCATTTTTTTCTTCTTAGCCAAACGTGATGAACAAAACAGAGCGATTTCTTCTACACAAATAATCTTTTTGGAAAAACTGAACATTTGCTATCTAACTGAGTCTCCTCATTGAAAACATCCGAAGTTCTTCAAAGGTAAATTATTTTATTTGAATGCTTTTCTTGTTTTTGTGAAAATGTTGCCTGCTGAATGCTAGGCTTAATGCTATGCTAGCTATCAATACTCTTACACAAATGCTTGTGTAGCTATGGTTGAAAAGCATATTTTGAAAATCTGAGATGACAGTGTTGTTAACAAAAGGCTAAGCTTGTGAGTGAATATATTTCTTTCATTTCATTTGCGATTTTCATGAATAGTTAACGTTGCGTTATGGTAAGGAGCTTGAGGCTATGATTACGCTCCCGGATACGGGATTGCTCGACGCAAGAAGTTAAGGAGAAGTATATCTCTAATTCCATGTATAGCACTTGTATTTTCATCAACATTTATGATGAGTATTTCTGTAAATTGATGTGGCTCTCTGCAAAATCACAGCATGTTTTAGAACTAGAGCGCCAATGTAAAATGAGATCTTTAGATATAAATATGCAATTTATCGAACAAAACATGTATTGTGTAACATGAAGTCCTATGGATGTCATCTGATGAAGATCATCATGACATAAGTATTTGATGCATCAGAAAAGCAGAACTTAATAGTTGGTACAGAAACCTTTGTTTGCAATTACAGAGATCATACGTTTCTTGTAGTTCTTGACCAGGTTTGCACACACTGCATCAGGGATTTTGGCCCACTCCTACATTACAGACCTTCACAGACTAACAGGTCTGTGAGAGCCGGAATTCTTACTGGTTGGTAGGTGATCAAATACTTATGTCATGCAATAAAATGCAAATGAATTACTTAAAAATCATACAATGTGATTTTCTGGATTTTTGTTTTAGATTCCGTCTCTCATAGTTGAAGTGTACCTTTGATTAAAATTACAGACCTCTTCATGCTTTGTAAGTAGGAAAACCTGCAAAATCGGCAGTGTATCAAATACTTGTTCTCCCCACTGTATATTTCTGCTTTTTGTGACTCCTCTTTGGCTGGAAGACTGGCTGTTTTTCTCTGAATTGGTGGTGACTTAACATAATCTTTTGTGGTGCTTTCGCTGTAAAGCCTTTTTGAAATCAGACACTGGCTGGAATAATGAGAGTTATCTTTAAAATGGTGTAAAATACTTGTATGCTTGAGGAATTTTAATTGAGATTTTTGTTGTTTTGAATTTGGCGCCAAGCACTTTCACTGGTTGTTGGCAAGGTGGGACGCTACCGTCCCACATATCCCAGAGAGGTTAAAGGCTACCACCACTTTGCAACATTGGTATTTAGCTTAGGTTGCAGAATATTGGTTATGGCACTGGCGTGATAGGCATAACTTTTAAAATATCAGTTACATTTTCTGTAATCCATCTCTTTGAGAATCTAAGGGTCAGACTGGCACTTCTGAAACCCACTCTGTAGTGAAATAGCCTACATTTTCTGGTCATTGAACAGAGTGATTCATTCAAAATGGCTAAAGGGAACTGTCCCTGATACTCATCTCCCCTTGGTCACGTTGCATTACATTCTCATTCTCACATTCTAAGTGGACAAATCTGGATGGCCTGATGCTATGTAAAAAGTTCCACAGCTACCCAGAGAGGTGACAGAAACCAAATGGTGAATGCTTCCCCACAGTGAGTCTCATGTTACACAGGCTAACATTGTCCAGTCCAACCCCCTATAACGAATTACAATGTGTTCAGCTCCCCTTCAAGCCTTACCAATTTTCAAAGGGAAGCAAAAGGAGAGGATGGCTATTCATTAAAAAGGCTGACTAACAACTCCAGAAACACTCTCACTTAACGTGTCAACTTCAGAGTAACTCTCTCTATATATAGTGCATTTGTTAAGTATTCAGACCCCTTCCCCTTTTCCACATGTTACATTACACCCTTATTCTAAAATTGATTCAATGTTATTTTCATCAAATATTTGTAAATGTATTAAAAAGAAAAAAACAAAACCGTATTTACATAAATATTCAGACCCTTTGCTAGGAGACTCAAAATTGAGCTCAGCTGCATCCTGCTTCCATTGATTAAGAACCAAGCCATGAGGACGAAGGAATTGTCCGTAGAGCTCCGAGACAGGATTGTGTCGAGGCACAGATCTGGGTCAAGGGTACCCAAATATTTCTGCAGCATTGAAGGTCCCCAAGAACACAGTGGCCATTATTCTTAAATGGAAGAAGTTTGGATCCACCAAGGCACTTTCTAGAGCTAGCCGCCCTGCCAAACTGAGCAATTGGTAGTGACGGGCCTTGGTCAGAGAGGTGACCAAGAACCCGATGGTCACTCTGACAGAGCTCCAGAGTTCCTCTGGGGAGATTGGAGAACCTTCCAGAAGATATTTGCAGCACTCCACCAATCAGGCCTTTTATGGTAGTGACCAGACGGAAGCCATTCAGTACAAGGCACATGTCAGCCCACTTGCAGTTTGCCAAAAGGCACCTAAAGGACTCTCAGACCATGAGAAACAAGATTCTCTGGTCTGATGAAACCAAGATTGAACTCTTTGACCTGAATTCCAAATGTCACGTCTGGAGGAAACCTGGCACCATCCCTACGGTGAAGTAAGGTGGTGGAAGCATCATGCTGTGGGGATGTTTTTCAGCGTCAGGGACTGGGAGGCTAGTCAGGATCGAGGGAACGCTGAATGGAGCAAAGTACAGAGATCCTTGACCTCAGACTGGGGGGGCGAAGGTTCACCTTCCAACAGGACAACAACCCTAAGCACACAGCCAAGACAATGCAGGAGTGGCTTCGGGTCAAGTCTCTGTATGTCATTGAGTGGCCCAGCCAGAGCCCGGACATGAACCCATTCAAACATCTCTAGAGAGACCTGAAAATAAATGTGCAGCGACACTCCCCATCCAACCTGACAGAGCTTGAGAGGATCTGCAGAGAAGAATTGGAGAAACTCTCCAAATACTGGTGTGCCAAGCTTATAGCATCATACCCAAGAATACTCGAGGCTGTAATCACTGCCAAAGGTGCTTCAACAAAGTACTGAGTGAAGGATCTGAATACTTATGTAAATGTGATTTTTCAGTTTATTTTTATACATTTGCTAAAGATTCTAACTCTGTTTTTGTAATCCATTTTAGAATGAGACTAACGAAACAAAATGTGGAAAAGTCTAGGGCTCTGAATTCTTTCAGAATACACTTTAAGCTTAAAAAAAGTCTCAATTCTTCACTAACAAGGTTTTTAATTTCTCAACCACTTAAGCTTTGACAGGCACTCTTCAGACACTGGCCAATAGAGCACAACACTAGTTACATTCATAGCCACATTTTATAATAGGTTTCTGGATGAAGTGAAATGTTTCATAGGAAGTAGTAAAGGTGGTTTGGCAAGTGTCATAGTTTAGTTTCTCTATGGTATATTCTGCTCTTCCACTTTTAGATGTCTGGTACTCTGACAGTATGTCAAGACATGCCAAATCAAAGGTTTTGTATGAGGCTCTACATCTCTAGGCCTGGATGCCATTGTCTAACATTGAGAGAGAATATGCCTGTTACGCATGTCAAGCGCCTACCTCAAGACTCCCAAAATGTCCAACAATATAATCAGAATGTTATATAACTCTCTTTGGATCTTTCCACTTTATAAATACACATTCTAAGAAAGATCTCCCCCTAGAAGATTTGCTTCTGGTCATAACGACAGGTTTTGAATCGCAACAATTGTTGAGTGTAGCAGGTATAAACCTAGACTGCTTTTGTAATGCCCCAGTGTAGTAGATGTTAAGTTTCTCTAAAAGTTATTCTAGTCTGGCTTCACTGATGGGAAGGGCACTATGATTAGTTGTCTCCTCTGGGATATTCTGGCAGGGCACTGTGATTAGTTGTCTCTGGGATACCTGGAAGGGAAAATAAGGTGTAAGGTCATCAGAGTATTCATTAGCTCCGTCTATCCTCCAGCAGGGGACCTCCACAGCTCTCATTCCCTCAGGGCCTGCTGGTTACTGGCTGGCCAGCACTCATTTATTGTCCTGGGTATAAATAGGATGGCAGGGTCGATGGGGCAAGTGGTCTACTCTGCCAGCTCTCAAGCGTCCAGCCCCATGCCTGGCTGTATGGCAGGGCACAGAGAGGAATGTGTATCACAATGCCTGGCAGGGCACAGCAGGGGATGTGTATCCCAATACCACTTCCTCATCACGTCTATGGACTGCAACCTATAGAAATAGGAATTGTCCTCTCTGAGTGGCCCACAGTGAGGGAAGTGTCCTGGCACACCATTTCTCTGCAGGTGCTCTGAATGTCCTACTCCAGAGACCTGGTGATCATGTCGATCTGAGTAGAAGCACAGCAGGGTTACAGAGGTTCCGCCGTAGATGGAGGGATAGGCTCAAGTAAAACGAAATGAGTGTGCAAGTTTTTGCATCTACTAACCACTATGTAGAGAATGAAAAATATGGAACGCTGTTTTGGTCTTTGCTGGTCAAAAAAAAAGTTCACAAATAAAACTATTTGACATGTCAAATAACAATTTAATTGTAGAATGTTGTGTTGGACCGCAACTTCTGGGGTGGGTAGCTAGCTTTAGCTTGGTATCTACAGTTGAAGTCGGAAGTTTACATACACCTTAGCCATGTACATTTAAACTCAGTTTTTCATTATTCCTGACATTTAATCATGTAAAAAATTCACTGTCTTAGATCAGTTAGGATCACCACTTTATTTTAAGAATGTGAAATGTCAGAATCATAGTGATTTTTCAGCTTTTATTTATTTCATCACATTCCCAGTGGGCCAGAAGTATACATACACTAAATTAGTATTTGGTAGCATTGCCTTTAAATTGTTTAACTTGGGTCAAACATTTTGGTTAGCCTTCCACAAGCTTCCCACAATAAGTTGGGTGAATTTTGACCCATTCCTCCTGACAGAGCTGGTGTAACTGAGTCAGGTTTGTAGGCCTCCTTGCTCGCGCACACGCTTTTTTTCAGTTCTGCCTAAAAATGCTGTATGGGATTGAGGTCAGGGCTATGTGAAGGCCACTCCAATACCTTGATTTTGTTCTCCTTAAGCCATTTTGCCACAACTTTGGAAGTATGCTTGGGGTCATTGTCCATTTGGAAGACCCATTTGCGACCAAGCTTTAACTTCCTGACTGATGTCTTGAGATATCGCTTCAATATATCCACATAATTTTCCTCCCTCATGATGCCTTCTATTTTGTGCACCAGTCCCTCCTGCAACAAAGCACCCCCACAACATGATGCTACCACCCCTGTTGGGACGGTGTTCTTCGACTTGCAAGCCTCCCCCTGTTTCATCAGACTAGTGGACGTTTCTCCAAAAGTATGATATTTTTCTCCATGTGCAGTTGCAAACCGTAGTCTGGCTTTTTTTTATGGCTGTTTTAGAGCAGTCTCTTCTTCCTTGCTGAGCGGCCTTTCAGGTTATGTTGATATAGGACTTGTTTTATTGTGGATATAGATACCTTTGTACCTGTTTCCTCCAGCATCTTCACAAGGTCCTTTGCTGCTGTTCTGGGATTGATTTTCACTTTTCGCACCAAAGTACGTTCATCTCTAGGAGACAGAACACATCTCCTTCCTGAGCGGTATGACTGCTGTGTGGTCCCATGGTGTTTATACTTGCATACTATTGTTTGTACAGATGACGTGGTACCTTCAGGCGTTTGGAAATTGCTCCCATGGATGAACCTGGCTTGTCTACAAACCTTTTAGACATCTTGGCTGATTTCTTTTGATTTTCCCATGATGTCATGCAAAGAGGCACTGAGTGTGAAGGTAGACCGTTTGAAAGTAGGCCTTGAAATACATCCACAGGTACACCTCCAGTTGACTCAAATGATGTCAATTAGCCTATCAGAAGCTTCTAAAGCCATGACATTTTCTTGAATTTTCCAAGCTGTTTAATGGCGCAGTCAATTTAGTGTATGATAACTTCTGACCCACTGGAATTGTGATACATTGGATTATAAGTGAAATAATCTGCCTGTAAACAATTGTTGGAAAAATGACTTGTCATGCGCAAAGTAGATGTCTTAACCGACTTGCCAAAACTATAGTTTGTTAAAACCTCTTGAAGCTAGGGGGAACTATTTTTATGTTTGGAAAAATAACGTCCCCAAAGTAAACGGCCTATTTCTCAGGATCAGATGCTAGAATATGCATATAATTGACAGATTAGGATAGAAAACACTCAAAACTGTCAAAATATTGTCTTTGAGTATAACAGAACTGATGCAGGTGAAACCCTGAGAAAAATCAAACCAGGAAGTGGCTTCTATTTTGAAACCTGTCTGTACCATAGCCCCCCATTGCTCCATTTTAAAGGGATATCAACCAGATTCCTTTCCCTATCGCATCCTCAAGGTGTCAACAGTCTTCAGACATAGTTTCAGGCTTTTATTTAGAAAAATGAGCCAGAACGATAACACACTCAAGTGGTCACATGAGTTTTGCTCGCGCAACAGAGTTTGGATAGGTATCACTTTTCCCTCTCCTACTGTGAAAGACATTTGCGGTTGATATATTACCGATTTATATATTTTAAAAACAACCTGTGAATTGATTATAAATGTTTGACATGTTTCTGTGGACATTATGGATATTATTTGGAATTTGTCTGCGTTGTCGTGACCACTCTTTCCTGTGGATTTCTGAACATATTGCGCCAAACAAGGTATTATACGAGGTAAAGGTAAAGGTAAAACAAGGTAAAATACGAGGTATTTTGGATGTAAAAATAATCTTTATGGAACAAAATGAACATTTGTTCTGTAACTGGGAGTCTTGTGAGTGAAAACATCCGAAGATCATCAAAGGTAAACAATTAATTTGATTTCTTTTCTGATTTTCGTGACCAAGCTACCTGATGCTAAGTGTACTTAATGTTTTGTCATGCGATCGATAAACTTACACACGCTTGGACACAAGCTTTCGCTGTAAAGCATCATTTTAAAATCTGAGACTGGTGGATTAACAAAATGCTAAGCTGTGTTTTGCAATATTGCACTTGTGATTTCATGAATGAATATTTTTAGTAATATTTGATTGAGGTGCTATGCTATTCAGTGGTTGCTGATGACAATTATCCCGCTTAAGGGATGGGTAGCGTCAAGAAGTTAACAAGAAATGCGTGGTTGAGTGGTTGAAAAACGAGTTTTAATGACTCCAACCTAAGTATATGTAAACTTACGACTTCAACTGGACGTGCAATCATTTTGGGGACGACGTCCTTGATGCACTTATTGATAAAGCCAGTGACTGATGTGGTGTACTCCTCAATGCCATCGGGAAAGAATCCTGGAACATGTTCCAGTCTGTGATAGCAAAACAGTCCTGTAGTTTATCATATGCTTCATCTGACCACTTTTTTACATCTGACCACTGGTGCTTCCTGCTTGAATTTTTGCTTGTAAGCAGGAATCTGGAGGATGAAATTGTGGTCGGATTTACCGGGAGAGCTTTGTTCGCGTCTCTGTGTGTAGTACAGAATTCCTTCAGATATTAAACAGAGGTAGAGTGGCACAGCAATATGGCGTTCTCTTCATCTCAGCTACATGCATACACACAGAGCCCTGGTGAAAGGTTTCCAAAGACCGCCTTGGTCACATAGTTCAAAGGACAGCTTAGGTTTACAGGGTCAGAAGGACAGATGGGCCACAACATAAAATCAAAACCCTCAAGACCTCCTCTAAATTACACATCAAAATGGTCTACAGCCAGCTCAGGTGAAGTGCTACCTTCCTATCTTCCAAATGTAATTTAAAGTGAGGCATGCTTCTTCATCACCAGAGGCCATGAGAGGAGCTCCACTGTCCTTCCCATGTCTCCTCACACATTGGTCAGGGCACTGAGCAGACTGCTCATCTCTGTCTGGCCCAATTGACTGATGAAGTTACAGCCTCTGCATCAGCCAAGCTATTAAGTGGTCTGCTGGAGCGAAATGGCTTTACTGTTTCCCAGGGTGCTGCCATTGGCTCGGAGATTCCTGCTTGCTATTGTCTCGGACCGCTGTGACTAAGTACATTTCTTGCTAGACAAGCAAAAACACTTTAATATTCCGATGCACACAATACATAAACTAAAAATGACCCAAAACAAATGAATTTCCCTCTGGCAGTCAAAGTAAAGAACATTTTCTAAATTGATGTCTTTGGGTTAACAAAACAACATCAATGTAAACACATTCTATTATACTGTGATTTGTACTGCCTCGGTTTTCTACTGCCTCGGTTTTCTACCTCGGTTCTCTATGATTATGGTGGTTCTCTATGGTGTTCTGCAAAGCTTGGTGACACACGCAAAGGTTCAATCGTGACATTCAAAAAAGGTAATGTGCAACAAACTGCATTCAAGTGAATGTTTGGTACACACAGTACTAAGAAAAAGTCAAATTAAGCATGATTGGCATGCTGCTAAGGATATGTCAGATTTTACTTTGACTACATAAAAAAGGAGGGAAAGATTGACTCAATCTGCACCACAGACCTGACTGTTTCCACATTATTACTGGTCACATCTGTATTCTCAAACGAATCCTCACTTTTATTCATGAGACAAACGGGTTGGATGGCCTGGGCCTCTTCTGGGTCTCTGTAATTTAAGTGTGCCTGTCTTGGTTGGGAAAACATCAAGCTGATTCCCACTCCTCAAACCCACTGACAGTAACATTTCCCACAAGGCCGTCTGAAGACACTGGGGACATTTAGTAGCAAAGCAGCAGAAGTCGACAAGGCTGAGGAGAAAATAACCACAAAGACGAGACACTGTCTTCATGTTGCATAGCAACTGAACTGACTTCAAGTGGTGAATCCATTGAAATATGTTCTCAGTCTCATTTAATTGATATAGGCACATCTGCTGCCAGGTGTTTAGAAGAAAAAGCTAATTGTTAAAAAAATCAGACGTAATGAACATCTATAGCTGAAGAGTAATATACTGTACAGCATGGCCAATACAAGTATTATGCTCGGAAGCAGAGAAAACAGTATGCAAAGCTACGTGGTTTAAAGGTATGTCTAGATTCTTGCTTCTCTGAAAGATCAATTACACGTCCCTTCTTCAGCTGACACACACAATTCCAATTTGTAGATTAAACAGAAGGCTCAACTTTGAAAAGGGGGTTAAACTGATTAAAAACGTCCAGTTGTGTTGGTCACTCATTTCCCTTTCCACTCATTGTAGTGATTGGGGCCTAGCAGAAATTACTTCTGTCTCCTCTTCACTGTAGTGAGTGGGGCCTAGCAGAAAAGACCTGTCTGGGAGCCTTATCTTGCGGTGGAGCATGAAGGGCTGTGCAGCATGTGCTGTGGTCGCTATTGGCAGGATGATGGAGGGAAAGCCTGCCCCCCTAGATAAAACTTCCCTCTGTTCTCAGAACAGATCAGCAGACCTGCTGCTGTTGCTGGAGAAACTGCTCCTAAAGCCATTTGCAGCCTCCACTGGAGAGATGTTGGTTTACCTGACTGGGGGAGGGAAAAGGAGGGCAGTTGGTTAATGAGGATGGATCATGGGGGAAAAAATGGGGATGATGAAGAGGAGACACTGGTGCAGGGAGGAAGGAGTAAGTCTTAGCACATCCAGAGAGACTCCAGGAATGCTAATCGAGTTCTTTCATAAAACTCCTTTCAAAGTGTTATCCTTCAAAAGCAATAGAATGTCTGCCTCCACATTGCCTAGGCAAAAAACATAGGCTACACACAGATAAGCTTCAGTCCAGGTTAGCTTTAAAGCTTTGCTTCTTTGATACTAAGCAGTTAAGTAATAAATGACCTCAGTGAAAATAAAACCTGACCAGCTTAATAGGTGTATGAACCTCAGTAAATCTGTAAGGCTGAACATTAATGTGCAGTAGGGATGTAACGATTCACCTAGGTCCCGGTTCAAATGTTTAAGATGTGTAGCCTACTTTCTACCACCCATAAATACCTAATATTTTGTGACAACTGCATCCTCTACTTCATTGTGGAACTAAGCATGTAATTGTGTGGACAGTCGTCTCCTGGATGGTGCAGTGGTCTAAGGCATTGCAACGCAGTGCTTAAGGCGTCAGTACAGACCCGGCAACGATCCTGGGCTGTGTCACAGCCGCCCGTGACCTGGAGACCCATGAGGCGGCGCACAATTGGCCCAGAGTCATCTGGATTAGGCCGGACGGGATATCCCTGTCCCATTGCGCTCTAGCGACTCCTTGTGGCAGGCCCTCCGACACATTGGTGTGGCTGGTTTCCGGGTTAAGCAAGCAGTGTGTCAAGAAGCAGCGCGGCTTGGCATGGTCGTGTTTCTGTGGACACATGGCTCTCGACCTTCGCCTCTCTCAAGTCCGTAGGGGATTTGCAGCGATGGGACTAACCTAAATACATAGGCTACACACGAAATTAGGGAGAAAAAGGTGTACATAAAAAAAAATAATAATAATACATTTGCATGTAAAAGAACACCAGTCAATTACAGTAACCTAGTCAAACTGTGCACAGCTAAGCATGCTGACCAACAAGAGGTAGGCCTAATCCTGATCTGGCACAGCTGTGCGTCACCTTCAGCATTCAATTGTTTGTGAAATGTGTTGCGCAATATCAGGCTTTATTAGTTAGTTTATTGTAATTTTCCAGGTTATTTTTTAAAATAAAATTCGCTGTTAAAAAGTATGTTTTACCAGTATAAAAGTAGCCTAAGCTACTGCTGGAGGCACAAATCATCTGGCTATAGGTAGGCTACATGCTGATCGGGGCTAGAGTGTGAATGGGCAAGACAAAATATCTAAGTGCCTTTTGAAAGGGTATGGTAATAGGTGCCAGGTGCACCAGTTTGTGTCAAGAACTGCAACACTGCTGGGTTTTTCCATGCTCAACAGTTTACCGTGTGTATCAAGAATGGTCCACCACCCAAAGGACATCCAGCCAACTTGACACAACTGTGGGAAGCACTGGGGTCAACATGGGCCAGCATCCCTGCGGAACACTTTTGACATCATGTAGAGTCCGTGCCCGGACGAATTGATTTTGTTCTGAGGGAAAAGGGGGCCGTGCAACTCAATATTAGGAAGGTGCACCTAATGTTTGATATACTCAGTCTATATGGTCATTTTTAGATACAGTGGGGCAAAAAAGTATTTAGTCAGCCACCAACATGTTGGTATTACAGACTCAATCAAGGACATCAAAGACACCTGCCAGTTGATCAGCACATGCCCGGAACACACATCCTGGGCAGCTCGCGGCAGTGCTTCCCTTTGTAGTCTGTAATAGTTTGCAAGCCCTGCCTTAACCTTATCTACATGTACATACTACCACAATCAGCCTGACTAACCGGTATGTGTATGTACCCTCGCTAATATATACAGCCTCGCTACTGTTATTTTTTTACTATTTTTATTTCTTTACTTATTGTTCACCTAATACCTTTTTAAAATTGGTTTAATTGCATTGTTGTTTAGAGCCTGTAAGTAAGCATTTCACTGTAAGGTCTACTACACCTGTTGTATTTTTGGGCACGTGACAAACTTAGATTTGATTTGAAGCTTGTGTTTGTAGCCAATCAGAGAGAGTTACACTGGATACACTGACTATAGTCAGGGACCTCAAACATCAGAATCAGCCACTCTGGCCCCATCTATAAAACAGTAATTGACAACTACAGATTTGCGGTTCTATTAAATATGTAGCCTACATTTGATGAGTGCTGAAACATATTGTTTTGCCCCATAATGTCAGGCTGTTTCTGTGGTTAACTCTGCCCAGTTCCTAGTTATTTTTAATGCAGAATCCCACCTTTTGCAGGGGGCAAGAGTCTGAGTCTAATGTGAAAACAATTTGAAACCAGAAAGTAATTTCCTCTCTCCTTATTCCAGTCGGCTGGCCAGCAGACAGGCCCTCTAACTCTACCAGGTTGCTGTGTAACCTTGGTGTCAGCATTCTGAACTGGCATTCGCAATTGCCGGCACATTGCCACAGATGAAGTTAATGACATCAGGTATTGCAATCAGCCTTGATGATAGTGCTCTGCAATATGATTGAATTGGTATTCATTGTGTTGGTTCCAAACAATGAATTATTTATGCGTTGCTTTAAGCTACCGCTCTGCTCTGTAAAGAGGTGAAGGACTCTAGCAAGGTAAGTGGTGGGCAGAGAAATGTTGAATATATAAAGTCTATTCCCATATCCTTACTGCAGCAATGTTGAGCTAACAGTGAAACAATTCAGCCATCATTAATGGTTACGGGTCATCTGACTCATCACCATTTAACATTCTGTCTAAATTGAATTTCTTGGCAGATCTTTTTACGGTTCACTTGTTAAACAGGGTTGGAAACATTTTATTAAACTTTGTTTTTCACTGAGGCAGCAGGAAACGGGCCCAATCTGAGATTTTTATTTTACCTTTATTTAACTAGGCAAGTCAGTTAAGAACAAATTATTTTCAATGATGGCCTAGGAACTGCCTGTTCAGGGGCAGAACGACAGATTTGTACCTTGTCAGCTCGGGGATTTGAACTTGCAACCTTCCGGTTACTAGTCCAATGTCCAACCACTAGGCTACCCTGCTGCTCCCTGCTGAAATGTGTAGGTAGGTGGTTAGAGCACCACTTGCAGCATGTTTACCAGATTTACAATCAGCTGTCATGCACGGCTTACCTGTGATATTGTGCTCTGCTAGATTTTAATCTTTATGGTTGCAAGTGAATCTTTATTCACAGGATAATTTGTGTGATTATTTTGCACAACACTTCTACACTTACTGGGCTTATATATTTTAAAAGCCTGTTCATCTCAATGTTGGGTGAGTGGCACAGTCAACAGCCCCTGAAAAGACAATGTAATTATCTAGCCTCTCTTATTAGACAGAGAACAGGCTCCAGAGCATATTGAGAGGGTAATTGTGAACATCTGACCAGACTCATTAGCTTCTAAATCAAAGGCAGCATTCCGGTCTCTGCCTGCGTGAAGAGAGAAGAGATAGCCCTACAAACTGTGATGGCTGTATCATGATGCCTCTTTCATCTCAGATATTACCTCTGGAGATGTCCAGCTGTTATGAATAAAGGGTATCATATTATTATTCATGAAACATGTACTATCCAGGCCTTTCTGTTTTGACTTGTGTCAAACTTTTTAACTTTGTCCTCACCGTTTTGCACCTGTTTTGTCTGACATGCCAGTGACCTTGTAACCATTTCATGTGTCATCTGTTGTTATCCCTCTATAAAGGCGTGTCAAATCTCCAGGGAGGCAGAGAGGGGCAGAAGGGTAGGACAGAGGGTGAAAACTGCCTTTTTCCCAGCGGTATATTGGCCTCTGTGTCCGTCTCCCTCCTTCCTAACACATCCATTAACTTCCAATGAGAATCTTCCTTCACAGACGTGAGTAGTTGTGACAGAGAGAGTTGATCCTATCTGACGCTTCACACGCATGGCTGCTTTGAGGCCCTTTCTTGGGAAGAGAAGTAGAATTTTATTCCTCCTAAATTTTGTAACTGTAGATAACACAGCCAGGTACTCTCAGGAACCTCACAGTACTTCCATATTGTTTCTGTTCAATATAATACCCTGAAGTCATCAATCATGCTATTGTGAGGTTTTTATGAAATGTTTCCATTCAATATCTTCTCTTTTGTTGATAATTAATATGGAACATTTACGGCAGATGCTTGATGTGATTTTTGGAGGGAAAGAATTCCACAGGGTTTGTTTAGCCCCGTCACCAGTTAGCTTTTCCCCAGCTGGTACTGAATTTTATTTACTTTTCCTGTTTTTTATATTTTTGTGGGTAAAATTCAGTGTCATCGAGTGCTGCCAGGATCGTAACCTGCCAAATACTGGGCTGGGGCTGTGTGTGATAGAGCTGGGAATGATTTCCCATTGGCCATCGATGCAAGGTGAACACGTGCCTATGGCTGTTTAACAAGGCCCACTGGCTCCCGGCCCACTCGAAAATAATGGAACTGGAAACTCTCACAAGCCTGCCTTCAGTGGGAGGTGCTCAGTCTAGGAGGCTGGATCCTGTGGACTGAGACTGTCTGCTACGATGCCTCTGTGGCTCGGCGGAGTTAGGGCGCCTCTGTGGCTCGGCGGAGTTAGGGCGCCTCTGTGGCTCGGCGGAGTTAGGGCGCCTCTGTGGCTCGGCGGAGTTAGGGCGCCTCTGTGGCTCGGCGGAGTTAGGGCGCCTCTGTGGCTCGGCGGAGTTAGGGCGCCTCTGTGGCTCGGCGGAGTTAGGGCGCCTCTGTGGCTCGGCGGAGTTAGGGCGCCTCTGTGGCTCGGCGGCGTTAGGGCGCCTCTGTGGCTCGGCGGCGTTAGGGCGCCTCTGTGGCTCGGCGGCGTTAGGGCGCCTCTGTGGCTCGGCGGCGTTAGGGCGCCTCTGTGGCTCGGCGGCGTTAGGGCGCCTCTGTGGCTCGGCGGCGTTAGGGCACATTTGTGGCTCGGCGGCGTTTACAAATTACTTTGGAAAGTGTCTCGGCTGGGTCCGTTCATTTGTTGATCGCCCTCTGTTGCCCTGTTAAGTCTACCCCCCCCCCCCCCCCTTTCAAACATTCTGTTAAAAATCGCGCAACATTTCAGCGTCCTGCTACTCATGCCAGGAATATAGTATATGCATATGATTAGTATGTGTGGATAGAAAACACTCTGAAGTTTCTAAAACTGGTTAAATCACGGCTGTGACTATAATAGAGCGTGTGTTTCATCGAAAAGCGCAAGAAAAACTGGTCACTGAAAACTGAAAAAAATATCCATGCGCCACTTGCATGTATTGTTTAAGGGGCACCAAATTAAATAGGGCCAAGATTGCAATTCCTACAGCTTCCACACGATGTAGCCAAAAATGTCATTTTCATTGACAAAAATCCTTTGTGTCATGACAAATAGATCCTTCATTCCGTCCAGCATACAGCAATCGATTTTGGGAGAGAGAAAAAGGGACATTGTTTTCTTGAGTAGCTGCTATTGAATACAGATCGCCCAGTGATCAATTTGATCGCTTATTAACGTTTACAAATACCTAAAGTTGGGTTACAAAAGTAGGTTGAAGTGTTTTGTCAAAGAATATAGGCAACTTATATAATTTTAAAAAATTACGTTGTGTGTTGGAAGAGAGCTTTTTTCCTGAACCAGACAGGCTATACAAATGGATATTTTGGGCATACATGGACGGATTTAATCGGGAAAAAGATCCAATTGTGATGTTTATGGAACATATAGGAGTGCCAACAAAGAATATCATCAAATGTAATAAATGTTTTATATTTTATTTCTGCGTTTTGTGTAGCGCCGGCTACGCTAATTATTTTGTTTACGCCCCCTTCAGGTATATTGGGGTGTTGCATGCTATCAGATAATAGCTTCTCATGCTTTCGCCGAAAAGCATTTTAAAAATCTGACTTGTTGGCTAGATTCACAACGAGTGTAGCTTTAATTCAATACCCTGCATGTGTGTTTTAATGAACGTTTGAGTTTTAACGAGTACATTTAGCATTTAGCGTAGCGCATTTGCATTTCCAGGTGCCTAGTTGAGACGTCTGCGTCTCAAGTAGGATCAAGAGGTTAAGGCGTGGTTTCTTAAACCATGCGTAGGCCCTAAGTAAGATCAGATTCCAGCACTGCAGCAGCTTTCCCTTTCTACTAATTGGTTATTGGGTTAACAGTATGCATGGATTGTCTGAAGAGGCTCTCCCTGGATGTTGGATTAACAAGTAAATATTTGGCAAGCAAATCTTTTCTGTCGGTTTTGAACTTCTCTGAAGATTAAGTCAATTCAAACAGACACGGAGGTTCCCTTCAAACATGGAATTGCTTCAAATGTTGTCAACTAAAATCGTCCCCTTCAATCCACTTTAATATTATGAATTCTAATTAGATGAGAGCTATTTATGTCTGGGAGTCTGCCTTGCAACATGGTGCCGTTGCCAGATATCCAACACGTCTGTCACTGGCGCTTCGTGACGTTGTTTCCCTGCGTGTGTAGAAGCCTGACAGACTCCAGTCTAAAACGTGCCAGCCGGGACTCCAGCAGGGACTCCAGCAGGGACTCCGAGTTATTTATTTATTTTTTATTTAACCTTTATTTGACTCGGCAAGTCAGTTAAGAACAAATTCTTATTTACAATGACTGTCCTTTTTAGAATAGGATATATTTTAAAAAATGTTTAAAGGAGTCAGACATGTAATAGAAACCAGATGTATTGTTAGGCTGCTGTTGTTCCTGTCACTTTACCTATTTGGAAGCCTGGAGTTAGTTGGGTCTAAATCTGTATGTAACTGCACAGTAATTTCCTCCAACACTGCACTTATAACTCCTTTTATGGATTTGAATACTGTCTGTGCCAATTATCCTTCTGCCCTTTGATTACAAAGATTCCCGAGAGGTTTTGTCTGAAAAGGTTAACTGGCTACAGTACGTGGTGGATGCCAGGGCAGAAATCCTGCTGTGGCCGTCAGATCTCAGCACCTCGATGGCCTAGTAGGCTTTAGGATAGACTGAATTGACTAGCTACAGTGTTAAAAAAGTGAATGGTTGACAAGTTGGAATTTAGCATACCCCTTTGTTCACCTGGTGATCTGGTTCACCTGATGATCTGGTTCCGATGACACCTGTCCCTTGTCGTCTGTCATAACTGCCATGCAGTTACTGATTCAGACAAGCTTCTTGTTAGGCCTCCCATCTTCTCTCCCTAGTCATCAACTCCAGCGTCGAGGAGAAAGGCCTGAAATGAAATGACGGGCTCTAATGGTATGACTTAATTATATAACCTGCTATTCCCTTACCTATAGAAGGCTACCCATGTTAATGAGCAATATCAGGTTCAGTGTCCTCTAACAATGGTTTGTGGTGAGAAAATGAAACCTTTGGGAATGGTTGTCAACCAACAGGCCTAGAGTCCATTTATCTGAGCAGCGTAAGATGACATGCAAAGGTTCATCTCTCTAGGTTGAACATGGAAGTATTTTCTTAGAGGATGAATGAAGGTAGTTTTCTTTAACATACCATCACATTATTTCAAGAGGCTCTTCGCTCTGGGCTCAGTCTCTCATCTTGTTCTGCTCTCTTCAATCAAAGAAAAGCACATAGGCCTAGTACAGTTTTCATATCTCCCTCATTAGGAACCATACCGTTAGGTTGTCTGTCTGCATGCTGGCTATATGCAGCACCACTCAACTTTTAGGCTACATTATGTTTTCACAGCCAGTGTTTCATGTCCATTTGAGGGCATATTGCCATTTTAGACTATTCTGTGTCCCTTCAACTCAATTACCTCGTCTTTTCTTTCTCTGTTCTCTGTAACAACCTGTATTATTTAGTTATGTAAGACCTCTTCATGTAATGATGCTGCTCAATTCAATTCCTATGTATGTCTGTAAAAGTACTGTAGCAAACTATCCGAAATGGCAGTTTAAAAGACTGTCTTGAAAGACTACTGTGGAGAGCTACTGGGACTCCATTACCCTCCCAGAGACATACTGCAAATTTAGAGGCCAAATTTCAGAATGTTTAATATTGTTATAAATCTAGACATTCTGTTCGCATTGTTTAAGTATTCCCCATCTAATGTTAATGGGGAGCTAACATGGCTGCCTTAGAATGTTCAACTGTCATGTAAATGCATCATATTGCAGAAATAGCATTGGCCAATTCTCTAAATACATGGCTCTGGTTCCCCCATAACAGGAATTATAGTGGCAACAATGAATGCAATATCTACCAGTAGGAAAAGGGATCATGCTTCCTCCTACAAGCTGCTCCCCTAGTCTCAATCACACATTGGTGCATTATAAGTGTACATGCTTCTCTGCTGTCGGAAACTGGTATCATTCCCCAGTCACACTTTAGGCCTACATTATTCTATTGTTATGAATCATGTTATGAGTTCTGAATCGTGACAAGTAGCCCATTTCAGTTTTTACATTGGACACAATGGGAGGCATGCAGCATGCTATTGTATAAATCCCCTGCTAAACAATATTCTAATGTGGCATCTGCCCTTCCCTCGCTGCAGTGGAACGGTTGCCATGACAGAGACACATGAGGATAATAACCTCGGTGAAAAGGGCCATTTGGATTGCTCATCCTCTCCGGAGACTGGACACCTGGGCGTTCTGCTTGGTTAACCCCAGCAGTGAACAACGGAAGGGCAAAGGTCAACTAGAGCTCCACCTATTCAAATAATGTATTTTTGAAGTCTGGTACACTGATGCCTCCTGTTCAATTTGTCCTCCAGTGTTACAAAACAAAGCCACTCGTATATGAAAATGTATGCACTCACTACTGAAAGTCTCTGGATAAGAGCGTCTGCTAAATGACTCAAATGTAATTGTCTGTATGAAGCTGTGTCTGATTAAGCATAGGTCTAGGGAGTATACCAAATTTAAAAAACAAATTGAGCTGAAAGTGGAGGTCGAGTTTTGAACCGATTAGGAAAATCTGACTTTGACTATGGTAACCGATGTAACATGACAATGGTATGCTTAGGGACTTGAACCTGGATAGGTTTCTATATTTCAAGGCCATGAGGCTTTTAGTACAGCTGAGCACTGTTTTGACATATACAGGTATTAGGTTAGATTGTCCTGTGTTATACCACTCAACGTCATATTAAGCACTGCCTTTCCCCTCAGCTGAACCAGTGTAGTACCTTTTTCAGTGATCTCAACAGAAGGGAAAAATGCTTCCTCTTGTAGTCCCTATGTTGAAGATGAGGTACTTCATCATACAGATAACCTGGCAGACAGAGGCAGAACTACGTTATAGGGAACAGAGGAAAGTGGTGCTTGTGAAGTATAGTTCAGCTTGGTTTAAGTTTTTATGATTAATCCAATGCTCAGTAGGTAATCCACTGATACTGAATCTCTGTTGGTCTGCAATGCCTCTGCTGCTAGTCCCCTCCAGTGCGGCCAGAGAAGATTAATGGAGTCAGATGAGCTGATGTGTTCTCTCTCTCCTCCATCACAATGCGGTCATGTTGACTTTCTCTGTTCAGACTGTTCACTGAGGGGTCCTCTGATCTCTGCCCGCCACAGGCTTTTGCTCCAATTCTGAATGAACCTATGATGAATAATGTGCTCAACGTTGTGTGAAAATACCTGTAAACAATATACAGGATTGCCTGAGAATGACAATGGAAATTGAGTATGGTACAGTAGCTCTGCTTTTGATTGGTGGAAAGTGTCTTACGTTCTCAGCAACTCTATCCCGCATTGTTATTAATGCTAATTAAATATAGCATTTTAAACTATTTGATCATTAACCAGCTAGGCTAATATTCAGTTGTGATGTGCTTGCATCTTAACTACCCAATTCCCCTTTTAGTTATTCCCATGATGATGCTAATGTTATTGGCAAGGCACCATTTGTCACGACCACCATCTGAAATGTAACCTGAAGTATTTGTTAATGTTACAGAATAAATCAGGTTATAGGCCTAAACTATGTAGTGGAAAGATCATTCACACCAACCATCTCTTTCAAAGCACTTTGTTTAAAAAAAAAAAGAAGTTTCTTCTCTTCTACCTACCTTCAGTTCTGTGATACTTTCATGTTTTCAGGAACATCATTTCAAGCAGGGATTTTACTTTCAGTCCTCCCCTAACGAATTTAGATTTTGGGTCCGTTTTCCATTTTAATGGCATCCACACTCTCAGCAAGACTGTCTGGCATAATGATGCAATTCTCTCTGGAGCCAGTCTTCCCTCTCAGCAACTCACGTTTAAGCCTGGATCAGAACATGCATTTCATAGCGGCAGAAGGATTTCAAAGAACTGTGCTAAAATTCTCTTTTCCCAGACCAAGGCTTGTCATTAATAATCATAACACAGTTGCTGCCTCTGAGTGAGTTTTTTTGTTTGGACGGCAAGATATTCGTAGCCTAGGCCTGTGGGTGGTAAGATATGAAAAATGTCACGGGTAATTAATGTGTAAGGAAAGTGGGTGTTTTTACAGTAAATAGCTCATGGTTATTGTGGTGGTTATAATGGATTTCAGATCTCTTGGTCCATTCTAGAAAACAAAAATTTAAAACTACCAGCGATCCCACTCTGAGACTTTGATATGCCAGTAGAGTATTATTTGTTCACCAATATATATCAAAATTAGACAAATCTAAAATAGTGAATTATCAAAATTCATTTTTCATTGAAGTCAAAATACTCCTCATATTAAAGAGCAAGCAGGAAAGAATCAGATGACACATTATTTTATTGCTTCGTTTATCACCTACAGATGGAACACTTTAAAGAGGGTAAGGCCAAAATGTCACATGTTCCAACTTTAATCAATTCTCAATTATGCTTCAAGATATGTCAAACAATCCTTCCTCATAAGGACCCTTCTATGGATTACATTTTGGGAAAACACCCCAATTTATGGTCATGTTTTCTTCTAGTTTCATGAGGAATCACCCATATGATTTGGTGTCACTCCAAATGAAAAGGAACTTCCGCTGCTGTGTTTCCCCAAACTCGCTCCTCGGGACCTCAAGAGTTGCACATTGAGTTTTTTTTTGTTGCACTAACACTACATGGTTGATTCAAATGATCAAAGCTGGATGATTTAGTTGATTATTTGAATCAGCTGTGTAGTGCTAGTGCAAAAAACTAAAGGTGCAACCCTTAAGGTCCCGGGGACTGAGTTTGGAACCCTGCATGACAGCCTTCATCTGTTTACCCACCACCAGAACCAGTAGCCCTACATTAGCTTGGGAAGCTAGCTGGATGCTACTCATTGATAGACGAGTTACCCCATAAAGGATAATGAGCTATTGGCGAGGCTAAATGCAACTCATCATGTATTCATAAATTAGTGCTCTTCGGTCTGCATTCTTGCATATAGCGTAGCCTAATCTGGTTAGCAGTCCTCCTCACTTTGCATAAGCCAAGTTAGTGTACTGCCCTCATGCTGTTTTGCCTCAGTCTCTTTACTGCTAAATATGTGTTCACAACCAGCCTTAAGTTAAAGTGCATGCTGGAGCCCAGTTAGTGCACAGTGTGAAGGGCAGACTGTAATTCATCCATGACCTTTACATTTATTAGAGTGAATAAAAAGAGGGCAACATTCAGGTGGCTGGTGCCAGGGGGAACATATGGTCTTGTGGTTATCTACATCAGTCGAAAGATCCTCAGAGGGTCATCAGGGTGTGAAATTAAAGACCTGTTGAGGATGTGTCACATGGTCAGCCCTAGGACTGTGAATTGCCCGGGACCTCACGATACGATATTAGTACCATACTTATATGATACTGTGATTTTATTGTTATTTTATGTTTCAAACATATTGCTCAGCATATGTCTGCTACATATAGACACGAGAGCATAAGAAAGCAAGTTTTGATCAGTGCTGAAAAAGGGGAACAATCTTTAGGATGAAAAATATCGGAGTTTTCACGCAGGTACTGTCGACGGGCGCAGGTACTGCCGACGACTGACGCTAGCTAACGCTAGGTACGTCATTATTTTTACAAATCAAAAATCGATATTTCGTTCAAAAATAATATTGCCATTTGTAACTATTGATTGTTGTTTCCCCCCCCATCACTAGTCAGTCCTGCACTGACTTAAACCCTTTCCTTCCTTGAGCCTCCTTTTAGGAGGCTGTTATTATGAGTACTAATAATGAGCTGTTTGCCTGTTTGTACAAAGTGTAGGAAGCATATTTGTTCTATGTAAAATCAAAGTGAGTTGCTTTTAGGCTTCCAGCAGAATATCATCACAGTTCCAGGCGTGTGGTTTGATAAAATACATGTTTTTGGTTCTTTGTAGCTCGGTCCGGTAGAGCATGGCGCTTGCAATGTCAAAGGTTGTGTGTTTGATTTCTGCTGGGGCCACCCATACGTAAAATGTATGCACACGTGACTGTAAATTTCTTTGGATAAAAGCGTCTGCTAAATTGTATATGCACAGACCATGTTGCTATTTCCCCTGTCTTTTGTTTAGTCTGGGTTAATCACATTCACACGGAGGAAGAATAGATAAAAGAGAACGATAGACTCAACAACAGAACACCTGTTTCTGTCCTGTTGGCTATTATTCACCATGACACTTGAGGTGTCGGCTGATCCCACGTCACCAGCTCTCACTCTGGTCTTCTGTGGTTAACGGTAGTGGATGAACAGATCTCTGAAGCTATGTGGAGGGATGGACTGTAAAGAGGGGGGAGGAGGGGGTGGGAAGAGGGATGGAGGGAGCAGGTGAGAGGGATGGTGTGGGAGAAGCAGTTCAGCGATGGAGGGAGGGGGAAAGAAAGAGCAGGTCAGAGGGATGGAGGGAGGGAAAGTGTTGGGAGGAGGGAGTGGAAGAGTGGAGGGAGCAGATGAGAGGAATGGTGGGATGGTGTTGGAGAAGCAGGTCAGCGATGGAATCAGAGGGATGGATGTAATCACAGGAGGGGTGGAGGGAGCAGGTCACAAGAACACCTGCTCCCTCCACCCCTCTGTGTGTTCTATCCTCCTAAGGGAAACAGTCGCCTGGCATTTCAAGGAGACGGTAAAGTAAAACCAAAGCCTCCGCTAACTCCGGTAACTGGCTGTCAGGACAAATGATTAAAAAGTCCTTCATTACAATACATGGTCACAATACTTGTTGAGATGTCTTCTTGGGTCCAAGTTGAAGGACTGTCAGCTGTAATACGTTATAGAAGTTAATATTTTGATTCAAGTATACATTGAGTGTATAAAACATTAGGAACACCTTCCAAATATTGAGTTACACCCCCCTTTGCCCTCAGAACAGCGTCAATTCGTTGAGGTATGAACTCTACAAGGTGTCAAGTCTTAGGGATCTTGGCCCATGTTGCCTCCAATGCTTCCAACAGTTGTCAAGTTGGCTGGATGTCCTTTTGGTGGTGGACCATTCTTGATACACACGGTAAACCCAGCAGTGTTGTAGTTCTTGACACACTCAAACCGGTGCTCCTGGCACCAAACCCTGTTCAAAGGCACTTAAATGTTTTGTCTTTCCCATTCACTTTCTTAATGACAACACAATCCATGTCTCAAGGCTTAAAAATCCTTTAACATTTCTTCTCCCCTTCATCAACACTGGTTGAAGTGGATTTAACAGGCAACATCAATAAGGGATCATAACTTCCTCATGGTCTGTCTGTCATGGAAAGAGTGATGTTTTGTATACTCAGTGTACATGCACATGCATTCAATACAAAGTCAGACACAGAAATGAGGTAACAGGCAAGAGAAATTCACTGAGGCAGAATAAAGCCTTTGTTCAGGAGTGTTTGTGAGTAGTAGAGGAAGCTTTGGGGATCTCTGACCTTTACAGTGGCCTGAGTGTGTGTTGGCATCATGACATGACTGATGCAGATTGTCATAGCAGAAGAAAGCCAATTACTCTGGTCATCACGATACCCTTAGGGCCTCTTTCAGTCTATTATAAGACATCACAGTGAGTATTCTCTGTGTGTCGGTCTCTGGCAGCTTTGTGTTTCTGTATTTTCCTCCATGGTGTCCCCTCCAGACGAGCTTCAATGCCATACAACTGCTCTTAAATGCAAGTAAAGCTAAATGCGTGCTCTTCAACCGATCGCTGCCTGCCCGTCCAGCATCACCACTCTGGACGGTTCTGACTTAGAATATGTGGACAACTACAAATACCTAGGTGTCTGGTTAGACTGTAAACTCTCCTTCCAGACTCACATTAAGCATCTCCAATCCAAAATTAAATCTAGAATCGACTTCCTATTTCGCAACAAAGCATCCTTCACTCATGCTGCCAAACATACACATGTAAAACTGACTACCCTGCCGATCCTTGACTTCGATGTCATTTACAAAATAGCTTCCAACACTCTACTCAGCAAATTGGATGCAGTCTATCACAGTGCCATCCGTTATGTCACCAAAGCACAATATACTATCCACCACTGAGACCTGTATGCTCTCGTTGGCTGGCCCTCACTTCATATTCGTCGCCAAACCCACTGGCTCCAGGTCATCTATAAGTCGTTGCTAGGTAAAGCCCAGCCTTGTCTCAGCTCACTGGTCACCATAGCACTCGCTCCAGCAGGTCTATTTCACTGGTCACCCCCAAAGCCAATTCCTCCTTTAGCCGCCTTTCCTTCCAGTTCTCTACTGCCAATGACTGGAACGAATTGCAAAAATCACTGAAGCTGGAGAGTCATATCTCCCTCACTAACTTCAAGCATCAGCTGTCAGCAGCTCACAGATCACTGCACCCGTAGATAGCCCATCTGTAAATAGCCCATCCAACTACCTCATCCCCATATTGTTATTTATTTTTGCTCCTTTGCACCCCAGTATCTCTACTTGCACATTCATCTTCTGCACATCTATCACTCCAGTGTTTAATTGCTAAATTGTAATTATTTCACCACTATGGCCTATTTTTTGCCCTTATCTTAGCTCATTTGCGCACACTGTAAATAGACTTTTTTCCTATTGTGTTATTGACTATGTTTGTTTATTCCATGTGTAACTCTGTTGTTTGTGTCGCACTGCTTTGCTTTATCTTGGCCAGTTGTAAATGAGAACTTGTTCTCAACTAGCCTACCTGGTTAAATAAAGGTGAATTTATTATTATTATTTTTTAAAGACAGTGTAAATTCTACAGTCACTGGGACCCCCTTGATCCACAGCTCTTTCTGGTTCAGATGAGTGTCTCCTCTACATCCTCCTTTAGTTATCATCTTTCTCTACTCAAGACAAAGCACCTTTATTGTGACCCTTATTACCCAGTTCTCTTGGTGTCCTTGAACCAGCCGCAGAAATGATGAGCTGAGATCCCAGTGTGGCATATTGGTGCTCTCTTGAACAGCATGGATCTAAAGAGAATGAACAGAGAATCATGGGGCCATTGTTGTTGCTGTTTCTTCACAGGAGCATCACTGAGAGACCAGAGGGGCTGAGATCAGAGGAAGTGCCACTACAACGCCATAATGTACAAGGACTACAGATCAGGACGAGCAGCAGGTAAGAGCTCAGCGTGTCTGTGTTCGAGTTTGCATGTGGAAAGAGAGTCTGGAGTGGAGCATACACACCGCAGCCCCAGAGGCGTTCTCAGGTGCAGTGTCCAGATTTCATGGCTCTTAAGGGGATTTTACTGCCAAAATTCCTGCTGCACACCTGATAAGACTGTATTTGTCCCCTAGTGGAGGTTTCCTTCTATCCAATAGAGCCTCCTCTGTTCTTCCCAACCCCCCCTGGAGCTACCCCCACTATTACACTGGCTCTGCCCAACCCCCGTGGAGCTGCCCCCTCTTACTCTGGCTCTGGTTACCATGGCAACAGAGCCACTGGAGTCCTGGCACGTGTCTGAGATTTGGGGTCTGACTAGGGTATCTTTTTGCTATCAGTTGAAGCAGCAGACTCAAACTAATGTCAAAACAACTGAGTTGTGAAAAAAAAAAGATGTAAATAGCCATGAAACATGAGACTTTCGAGTAAATTAGACCATATTATATGCCTGTGCACAGCGCCTCCAAAAATGAATATCAGCACTAAAGTCCGTGCGCTCAGCTCCCCTGCCAGGCAGTGTTGCTGTGCAAAGTGGGATATAGGATTCGTGTTTATTAATATAATTAGCAGCTATGAAACAAAACAGCAGAAATACTTTGTAAACAGCTCATGCAGCATTTTTCTAACTCCACATGTGCTTATACTTCACTTTTGACTATTTTTATTCAGGAATGTAATGCTCACACTAGAGCCCTGCAAATGAACCACCCGCCAAAGTAGCTGGTGAAGTAGACATTCTTACCCGCCAATACCTAAATCTACCGGCATTTGCCAGGTGCTAATTGTATTCCCTGGTGGTGTGAGAGCATGGGGAGAGGGAATGAAAGCGTCTCTTCTCTTGCCGGGATTTGGTAGATGAGTGTGTCAACTCCTATTATGTTCACACAGTGTGGTGCACAGGTTGGTCAGGTGATAATGAATGTACAGTCTGGTGTCTGGCCTCTTTCTCTCTCTGTCCTCCCCCATCCTCTCTTTCGCTCTCTGGCCTCCCCCATCCTCTCTTTCGCTCTCTGGCCTCCCCCATCCTCTCTTTCGCTCTCTGGCCTCCCCATCCTCTCTTTCGCTCTCTGGCCTCTAAGACATTGTATCTCTCGTCTCTGGTGATGTTCCCTCTTCTCGTCCTCTACACTCTGCCTCAGCCTACAGCGGTGTGGTGTCTGATCTCTATCGATATCCCACTCTCATCCTCTATCCCTCTTTGTCCTCTCGCTACAGCATTTTTGTAGTCCATCAGTGTGTGGTAGTATATCTTCCCTCAGCACGGCACCTTTCTGATATGTACTTCATCTCTAACTGGCCTCTGTTTTTCTGACATCCAACGACATCACGTCTCTGATTACTAACTGGAGCTTGAGAACCTTGTCCTCTCCTTGGCCTTTGATGGCAGAGCCACAGACACCATTAAAGGAAGGAAAGTAGAGGTATGAGGTTCAGGGCTACCACTGTGATCACAATATAGTAGTCATATCTAGAAAAAACAAAGGCTGGGCCTAATATAGTGTCTAAGAGGTCACACAATAAGTTTTGTAATGATTCATATGTTGATGATGTAAATAATATTTGTTGGTCTGTGGTATGTAATGAGGAGCAACCAGACACTGCACTTGACACATTTATTAAATAGCTTTTTCCAGTTACTAATAAGCAACACACCCATTAAGAAAATGACTGTAAAAACGTTTGAATCCCCTTGGATTGATGAGGAATTGAAAAATTGTATGGGTGAGATGGAGGAGACAAAAGTTATGGCAAATGAGTCTGGCTGCCCAACTTGATTGGCAAACATGCTGCAAATTAAGAAATCATATGACTAAACTAAATACAATAAAAAAGTATCTGTACTATTTAACAAAAATGAATGATAATAAAAAGCTTTGGAGCACCTTAAATTAAATGTTGGGAAAAAGGCAAACTCTGCTCTATCAGTCACAACTCACTGATATTGCCAACTACTTTTAATGAGTTTTTCATTGGCAAGATAAGCAAACTTAAGTATGACATATCAGCAACAAACGCTGACACTACACATCCAAGTATATCTAACCAAATTATGAATGACAATTTTACTTTTTGAATTCCGTAATGTCAGTGTGGAAGAGGTGAAAAAAGTATTGTCTATCAACAATGACAAGGCACCGGGTTCTGACAATCTGGATGGAAAATGACTGAAGATATTGCCACTCCTATTTGCCCATCTTCAATTTAAGCCTACTAGAAAGTGTGTACCCTCAGGCCTAGAGGGAAGCTAAAGCCCAGGGTAGCTGTTTAGGCCCGTTATTTTTTTCAATCTTTACTAACGACATGCCTCTGGCTTTGAGTAAAGTATGCGGCTGACTCAACACTATACACGTAAGCTGCTACAGCAACTGAAATGACTGCAACACTTAACAAAGAGCTGCAGTTAGTTTCGTAATGGGTAGCAAGGAATAAGTTAGTCCTAAATATTTCCAAAACTAAAAGCATTGTATTTCTGACAAGTCATTCACTAAACCTCAACTTCATCTTGTAATGAATAATGTGGAAATTGAACTAATAGAAGTCACTAAACTGCTTGGAGTAACTCAGGATTGAAAACTGCCATGGTCAAAACATATATTTTGATACAACAGTAGTTAAGACGGGGAGAAGTCTGTCCATGATCAAGCACTGTGCTCTGCCTTAACAAGGCAGGTCCTGCAGGCCATAGTTTTGTCACACCTGGACTACTGTTCAGTAGTGTGGTCAGGTGCCACAAAGATGCACTTAAGAAAATTGCAGTTGACTCAGAGCAGCAGCACAGTCCTCGCAGAGCTAACATTAATGACATGCATGTCAGTCTCTCATGGCTCAAGTGGAAGAGATTGACTTCATGACTACTTTTTTTTGTAAGAGGTGTTGACAAGCTGAATGTACCGAGCTGTCTGTTTTTAAAATACTTGCATACTGCTCGGACACCCATGCGTAACCCACAAGAAATGCTACCAGAGGTCCAGAACAAACTGTGAGGGGTACAGTACTACATCGAGCCGTGACTACATGGAACTCTATTCCACATCAGGTAACTGATGCACGCAGTAGAATAAGATTTAAAAAGCAGGTAAAAATACACCTTATGTAACAACACAACAGATACTGTGAAGACCCACACAAGGTACAGACACATTGTGGTATTGTTGTATGGTGGTATTGAACATGTTGTATTGTAGATATGTAGTGGTGTACTGTTATAAGATGTACTGTTATTTTTTTTTATTTCACCTTTATTTAACCAGGTAGGCAAGTTGAGAACATGTTCTCATTTACAATTGCGACCTGGTCAAGATAAAGCAAAGCAGTTCGACACATACAACGACACAGAGTTACACATGGAGTAAAACAAACATACAGTCAATAATACAGTATAACAGTATAAACAAGTCTATATACGATGTGAGCAAATGAGGTGAGATAAGGGAGGTAAAGGCAAAAAAAGGCCATGGTGGCAAAGTAAATACAATATAGCAAGTAAAACACTGGAATGGTAGATTTGCAGTGGGAGAATGTGTAAAGTAGAAATAAAAACAATGGGGTGCAAATGAGCAAAATAAATAAATAAATAACATAAAATAAATACAGTAGGGAAAGAGGTAGTTGTTTGGGCTAAATTATAGGTGGGCTATGTACAGGTGCAGTAATCTGTGAGCTGCTCTGAGATAAGTGTTTCCAGTTTCAGATATTTTTGTAGTTCGTTCCAGTCATTGGCAGCTGAGTACTGGAAGGAGAGGCGGCCAAAGAAAGAATTGGTTTTGGGGGTGACTAGAGAGAAATACCTGCTGGAGCGTGTGCTACAGGTGGGAGATGCTATGGTGACCAGCGAGCTGAGATAAGGGGGGACTTTACCTAGCACGGTCTTGTAGATGACATGGAGCTAGTGGGTTTGGCGGCGAATATGAAGCGAGGGCCAGCCAACGAGAGCGTACAGGTCGCAATGGTGGGTAGTATATGGGGTTTTGGTGACAAAACGGATGGCACTGTGATAGACTGCATCCAATTTGTTGAGTAGGGGGCTATTTTGTAAATGACATCGCCGAAGTCGGGGATTGGTAGGATGGTCAGTTTTACAAGGGTATGTTTGGCAGCATGAGTGAAGGATGCTTTGTTGCGAAATAGGAAGCCAATTCTAGATTTAACTTTGGATTGGAGATGTTTGATGTGGGTCAGGAAGGAGAGTTTACAGTCTAACCAGACACCTAGGTATTTGTAGTTGTCCACGTATTCTAAGTCAGAGCCGTCCAGAGTAGTAATGTTGGACAGGCGGGCAGGTGCAGGCAGCGATCAGTTGAAGAGCATGCATTTAGTTTTACTTTTACTTAAGAGTAATTGGAGGCCACAGACGGAGAGTTGTATGGCATTGAAGCTTGCCTGGAGTGTCCAAACAAGGGCCAGAAGTATACAGAATGGTGTCGTCTGCGTAGAGGTGGATCAGACTCACCAGCAGCAAGAGCGACATCATTGATGTATACAGAGAAGAGAGTCGGTCCAAGAATTGAACCCTGTGGCACCCCCATAGAGACTGCCAGAGGTCCGGACAGCAGACCCTCCGATTTGACACACTGAAGTCTATCAGAGAAATAGTTGGTGAACCAGGCGAGGCAATCATTTGAGAAACCAAGGCTGTCGAGTCTGCCGATGAGGATGTGGTGATTGACAGTCGAAAGCCTTGGCCAGATCAATGAATACGGCTGCACAGTAATGTTTCTTATCGATGACGGTTATGATATCGTTTAGGACCTTGAGCGTGGCTGAGGTGCACCCATGACCAGCTTTTAGACCAGATTGCATAGCAGAGAAGGTATGGTGTGATTCGAAATGGTCGGTAATCTGTTTGTTGACTTGGCTTTCGAAGACCTTAGAAAAGCAGGATAGGATAGATATAGGTCTGTAGCAGTTTGGGTCAAGAGTGTCCCCCCCCCTTTGAAGAGGGGGATGACCGCAGCTGCTTTCCAATCTTTGGGAATCTCAGACGACACGAAAGAGAGGTTGAACAGGCTAGTAATAGGGGTGGCAACAATTTCGACAGACAATTTTAGAAAGAAAGAGTCCAGATTGTCTAGCCCGGCTGATTTGTAGGGGTCCAGATTTTGCAGCTCTTTCAGAACATCAGCTGACTGGATTTGGGAGAAGGAGAAATGGGGAAGGCTTGGGCGAGTTGCTGTGGGGGGTGCAGTGCTGTTGACCGGGGTAGGGGTAGCCAGGTGGAAAGCATGGACAGCCGTAGAAAAATGCTTATTGAAATTCTCAATTATAGTGGATGTTTCCTATCTTCAGTGCAGTGGGCAGCTGGGAGGAGTTGTTCTTATTCTCCATGGACTTTACAGTGTCCCAGAATTGTTTTGAGTTTGTGCTACAGGAAGCAAATTTCTGTTTGAAAAAGCTAGCCTTGGCTTTTCTAACTGCCTGTGTATAATTGTTTCTAGCTTCCCTGAAAAGCTGCTAATGCAGAACGCCATAGGATGTTTTTGTGTTGGTTAAGGGCAGTCAGGTCTGGGGAGAACCAAGGCCTATATCTGTTCCTGGTTCTAAATTTCTTGAATGGGGCATGCATATTTAAGATGGTTGGGAAGGCATAAAAAAAATAAAAACATGCATCCTCTACTGACAGGATGAGCTCAGTATCCTTCCAGGATACCCCGGCCAGGTCGATTAGAAAGGCTTGCTCGCTGAAGTGTTTCAGGGAGCGTTTGACAGTGATGAGTGGAGGTCATTTGACCTCTGACCCATTACGGATGCAGGCAATGAAGCAGTGATCGCTGAGATCTTGGTTGAAGACAGCAGATGTGTATTTAGAGGGCAAGTTGGTTAGGATGATATCTATGAGGGTGCCCGTGTTTACAGATTTGGGGAGGTACCTGGTAGGTTCATTGATAATTTGTGTGAGATTGAGGGCATCAAGCTTAGATTGTAGGATGGCTGGGGTGTTAAGCATGTTCCAGTTTAGGTCGCCTAGCAGCACGAGCTCTGAAGATGGATGGGGGGCAATCAGTTCACATACAGTGTCCAGAGCACAGCTGGGGGCAGGGGGTGGTCTTTAGCAGGCGGCAACGGTGATAGACTTGTTTCTGGAGAGTTGGAATTTTAAAAGTAGAAGTTCAAATTGTTTGGGTACAGACCTGGATAGTAGGACAGAACTCTGCAGGCTTTCTTTCCAGTAGATTGCAACACCGCCCCCTGGCAATTCTATCTTGTCTGAAAATGTTGTAGTTTGGGATGAAAATTTCAGAATTTTTGGTGGTCTTCCTAAGCCAGGATTCAGACACAGGTAGAACATCCAGGTTGGCAGAGTGTGCTAAATCAGTGAATAAAACAAACTTAGGGAGGAGGCTTCTAATGTTAACATGCATGAAACCAAGGCTATTACTGTTACAGACGTCATCAAAAAAGAGCGCCTAGGGAATCGGAGTGGAGCTAGGCACTGCAGGGCCTGGATTCACCTCTACAACACCAGAGGAAAAGAAGAGGAGTAGGATAAAGATACAGCTAAAAGCAATGAGAATTGGTCGTCTAGAACGTCGGGAACAGAGAGTAAAAGGAGGTTTCTGGGGGCGATAAAATAGCTTCAAGGTATAATGTGCAGACAAAGGTATGGTAGGATGTGAATACAGTGGAGGTAAACCTAGGTATTCAGTGATGATGAGGGCGATATTGTCTCTAGAAACATCATTGAAACCAGGAGATGTCATTGCATGTGTGAGTGGTGGAACTAATAGGTTGGATAAGGTATAGTGAGCAGGACTAGAGGCTCTACAGTGAAATATGCCAATAAACACTAACCAGAACAGCAATGGACAAGGCATATTGACATTAATGAGAGGCATGCTTAGTCAAGTGATCAAAAGGGTCCAGTGAGGTTGGCTGGGGTCACGGCGATTCAGACAGCTAGCCAGGCCATCGGTAGCAAGCTAGCATAGGATGGAGGTCTGTTTTTAGCCACCTCGTGCATTTCTGTCGGTAGGATTAGTGGGGTTCCGTGTGGTAGATAGAGGGGATCAATCCAATTCGCCCAAAAAATAATATAGTTATAGAGGCCCAAGAAAAAAGAAAAAAATCGTCCGATAGCTGTCTTATCGGCTGCTATCTGAATAGACCTAACGATTAGCGGACCGCAGATGGGCGTTCAGGTAACGTCGCGACGGAGGAGCCAGCTGGATAACTCCCTTGGGCAGATAACGTCGGTAGTCCAGTTGTGAAGGCCCGGTGGGGCTCCGCGTTGGCAGTACAACGGGTCCGGATAGGTGATTGTAGCCCAGGAGTGACTGATGGAACTCTTCAGCTGGCTAGCTCCGGAATAATTGATGTTTGCTCCGGAATCGACGTAAGCTGATAGTCACACGGATAGCAGCTAGCTAGCTGCGAGATCCAGGTATAAATGTCCAGAGCTTGCGGTTGAAATCCGGGGACATGGAGAGAAAAATTGGTCCGGTATGTTCCGAGCCGCGCAGTACAAAACCGGCGATTAGATTTTCGAGCTAAAGGATAGCTGATGACCACAAACCGTGGTTAGCTGAATACTAACGATTAGCCAGTAAAGAAGCTAACTAGCTTCTGGATTAGCTTCAGGCTAGCTTCTGGCTAGCTTCTGGATTAGCTTCTGGCTAGCTTCTGGCTAGCTTCTATGGAGGATAACAGATTTGAGGTAAATAATACTTTCTTTAAAAAAATATATAAATTGGTGAGGCGGGTTGCAGGAGAGTGTTTTGAAGATGAGTTTATGGAAAAGAAAAAATATATATAAAAAGGTATGCGAAGAAAGTTGTAAATATATATACGGGACACGACAAAAGACTGCTATGCCATCTTGGTGACAATCTATTTCTCTTTTGTTTTATATGTAATGTAAGTGCTTTAATATGTTTGGACCCCAGGAAGAGTATCTGCTAATGGGGATCCCTAATAAATACAAATACAAACTACATCCTTTTAATTGGTGAGTGTCAGGTGCCGGGCAGGTGGTGGTGTTGGGCTGGATATGCATTGACTCAATAGTTTCCTCAAGTTGTGACTGGAATTGGAATGCCCTTGAAATGAGAAAAAGGTCACCAGGACCTTGCTTAAATGAGTGCAACTGGAAAGTTGGTGGACTATCATTTCCTCATTTTAGGCCTACAATCTGTGTATACACTATTTTCATTGGCCTATGGTAGTGGTTGCATTTAAGACCTTGGTCGTTGGTTTTTATTGATGCCAGTATCTTGCGTGGTATTCAAAAATATCATTGTAATGTTTACAGTCATGTAAAGTGAAGTAGAATAGCAGGAAATTATTTTTTGAAAAGGCTATGTTTTTCTCAATGCCGCAAATACAATGATTAGCGGGTCCCCCTGTCCCCCTGAGCCCGTGGTTATGAAACAGTTTGTCAGTTCTGCTGAGAGTTTTTAACACTTGACCTTGAGGCTGATTCACCAAGCAGACGCTGTTAATGTTGTGTAGGGGCCAGAGTTTCTGATGCTCATCTGGGCAGATGGCACATTTGGTTCCTGGACCATAGTTAGCTGCACTTCTCTGCTGCCAAAACGCATTATAATACCCACTTGTTCTGATAGACCACTGATTGTGTAATAGAGGACTTGCTGCACTCCAGTCTGCATACTGTGTTGTGTAAACACAAATAATTATATTCCCCTTCCCCTCCCTTCAGTTTTTTTGGTCAACGGTGTGTTTGGATGGTGATTTTGAGCACCATGACCAGTGTGGACTGATGGTGGGGAGCCCCTGCTGTTGACTGGGGTTTAGCTATAGACTGAGGTAAAGGGGTATTCTGCACTCTGTATGAAACCTGCTACCATCAATATTCATGCTAATGGGGACTTCCTGGAGATCAGTTTGCCTCTATCTTTCACTTAATCCAATTTACAGAATGTTGCCAAGGCTTCCACCAAACAACCCCCCCTTCTCACCCGAGAAAAATGTGATTTCAGCAGACAGTTCTGGAACACAAAACTCCACAGCCCCAGTGTATTTTCCATGGTCCCTCTGTTTTCCCAGAGCTCATATACCAAGTACTCCACCAGGAATAACAGAATTTAGCCAGTGGAGACTCTGATTTAATGAGGTGATAATCTACAAATCAGCACTCAACGAGAGGGTGAGGGTGGGAAACAGAGAGGAGGAAAAGAGAGAAGGAAGAGGGAGAGTGTGATACAGGGTCCAAAGGAAGGATGAGTAGTGAGAAAGAAATAGACGGACAGAGGAAGTGGTGAAAGAAGGGAGGGCTCCATCCTTAGCTCTGGTTCAGATCGATGGGCAGTCTCTCCATCCACAAAGGGCAGTGGAGCTAATGAAACACTATGAATCGTTAGATCTGACATTTTCCCCTCCCAGTCTGAGCTATAATAGTACATTTCATTGATCTCGAAATGGATGACACCAAATGCCAGCGCAGTCCTTTAAACTCTGGCAGGCTTTCTGGTGAGCAGAACCTTCAAATATCATCCACTCTCAAATTCTGAAAGCTTTGCAGAGCAGTGTTTTGATACCTCTGTTGGATTGGAAAGGCCATATTAGTATAGCATTCAACACTATCTACTCTTCTGATTCCACTGTGTGCAAGGGGCATCATCAATTCTGGAATCGTTAAATGTAGACTTTACAATACAACACAAGGCATCCGATTTACAATCTACTGAGGGGATATAAAGGCCTGTAGAGAAACTGAGCCTTCTGTGATTTACAGCTTCTCTCTGTGTGATGGTTCAACATTTACAGAGGGACCACATTAGAGCTGCACAGTATCTTTTGGAGACATCTTTGAAACCATACCCCTGGAACCATTTTCTTTCAGAGATTAAAAAAAAAAAAAATTGTCAAGAGGGAAATGGAGAAAATGTTAGATCAGAAGAAGACGCGGTTAAAAATATATCACAACCCTTTTAGACTTTAGTGATGTGTTAGTTGAAGGCGGAGAAAGAGAGGCCGGAGGGCGGACATAAAATGGACAACTTATTGGGAAGATTTAACTATCAACAGGACATTAAAATTTTTAACATCCTATGCTCCACGGAGTCGTGGCTGAACGGCGACAATATCAACATACAGCTGGCTGGTTATATGATGTTCCAGCAGGATAAAACAGTGGCGTCTGGTAAGACCAGGGTCGGCGGTCTATGTATTTTTGTAAAAAAAACAGCTAGTGCACGATATCTAAGGATGTCTCCAGCTATTGCTCGCCTGAGGTAGAGTTTCTCATGATAAGCTGCAGACCTCATTACCTACCCAGGGAGTTTTCATCTATATTCTTTGTAGCTGTTTACATACCACCACAGTCAGAGGCTGGCACTGAGATGGCATTGAAAGAGCTGTATTCCGCCATAAGCAAATAAGTAATAGCTCACCCAGAGGCGGTGCTCCTAGTAGCCGGGGACTTTAATGCAGGGAAGCTTAAATCCGTTTTACCTATTTTCTATCAACATGTTAAATGTGCAACCAGAGGGAAAAGAACTCTGGACCACCTATACTCCACACACAGAGATTCATACAAAGCTTTCCCTCGCCCTCAGATCTGACCATAATTCTATCCTCCTGATTCCTGCTTAAAAGCAAAAACTTGAAGCACCAGTGACTAGATCAATAAAAAAAGTGGTCATATGAAGCAGATACTAAGCTACAGGACTGTTTTGCTAGTACAGACTGGAATATGTTCCATTATTCCTCCAGTGGCATTGAGGAGTACACCACATCTGTCATTGGATTCATCAATAAGTGCATCGATGACGTCATCCCCACAGTGACCGTACGTACATACCCCAACCAGAAACCATCGATTACAGGCAGCATACGCACTGAGCTAAAGGCTAGAGCTGCTGCTTTCAAGGAGCGGGTCTCTAACCCGGAAGCTTATAGGAAATCGCGCTATGCCCCCCGACGATCCATCAAACAGCCAATGCGTCAATACAGGACTAAGATCGAGTTGTACTGCAACAGCTCTGACGCTTGTTGGATGTGGCAGGGCCTGCAAACCATTACAGACTACAAAGGGAAGCACAGCCAAGAGCTGCCCAGTGACACGAGCCTACTGGATGTGCTAAATTACTTCTATGCTCGCTTCGAGACAAATAACACTGAAACATGCATGTGAGAGCACCAGCTGTACCAGAAGACTGTGATCACGATCTCCGCAGCCGATGTAAGACAGGTCAACATTCACAAGGCCGCAGGGCCAGACAAATTACCAGGACGTGTACTGCGACAATGCGCTGACCAACTAGCAAGTGTATTCACTGACATTTTCAACCTCTCTGTCCGAGTCTGTCATACCACCATAGTGCCAGTGCCCAAAAACACCAAGGTAACCTGCCTAAATAACTACAGACCCTTTGAAAGGCTGGTCATGGCTCACATCAACACTATCACACGGAAACCCTAGACCCACTCCAATTCGCATACCGCCCCTACAGATCCACAGATGATGCAGTCTCTATTGCACTCCATACTGGCCTTTCCCACCTGGAGAAAAGGAACACCTATGTGAGAATGCTATTCATTGACTACAGCTCAGCGTTCAACACCATAGTGTCCTCAAAGCTCAACAATGAGCTAAGGTCCCTGGGACTAAACACCTCCGTCTGCAACTAGATCCTGGACTTCCTGACGGGTCGCCCCCAGGTGGTATGGGTAGGTAACAACACATCCGCCACGCTGATCCTCAACACAAGGGCCCCTCAGGGGTGCGTGCTCAGCCCCCTCCTGTTCTCCCTGTTCACTCATGACTGCACGGCCAGGCACGACTCCATCACCATTAAATTTGCCGGTGACACAACAGTGCTAGGCCTGATCACCAACAACAATGAGACTGTAGGGAGACCTGTAGGGAGGAGGTCTAACAAATTATGCATTTGTTTTCATTAGCTGTTGTCCATTGTAATGTAATGGTATGTATGTATGTATTTTTACTTCTCTTTAATTACTTGTTACTTTTATCTCTTATCCGTATTTTTTTTAACTGCACTGTCAGAGGCTCATAAGTAAGCATTTCACTGTACGGTCTACACCTGGTGTATTTGGCGCATGTGACTAATAAAGTTTGATTTGATTTCGTCATCTTCAATAATGAGACAAAATATATCCATCTTAACTAAACAAGTTACTTATTGTTTAACATGTGTCTCTTAAACGAGGCGATCAACTCTGGCTGATTTTCCAGCTCAACGATGAGGTACGGATATGGACCGGCTGATATCTCTTTGCTCTCTGCGATTTGTAATTAGATTTATGACCCAGTGATTGAAGAGTTGGCTCACAAAATATTTTTTGTTTGTTATGGCAGTGTCTTTTTTCCCCCACATTTTTTGATTTATCAAAATCAAAGTCATTTATCATACCCATCTTTTAAGCCACCCAGTTCATTTGGCTTAAGATTTTTTATTTTTTATTTTACCTTTATTTAACCAGGCAAGTCAGTTAAGAACAAATTCTTATTTTCAATGACGGCCTGGGAACAGTGGGTTAACTGCCTGTTCAGGGGCAGAACGACAGATTTGTACCTTGTCAGCTCGGGGGTTTGAACTCACAACCTTCCGGTTACTAGTCCAACGCTCTAACCACTAGGCTACCCTGCCGCCCCCTAATGTACAACGCTAACCATAAAAACCAACAAAGATTTGTATTTAATCTGTTGTAGCAAAAAGGCAAATTTAGTATTAGATTTAAATGCACTTGGACCAAGAAAGTCTTTGACAGAACATCACGGTTTGAAAAACGGATAAGCAGAAACACTGTCCCTTAGGCCTAGGGAGAAACGAACTGAATAAGAGCGCCAACTCTTTCATTTTCTATTTGGTGACAGAATTAATTTAGTTCTGTCTGGGAAGCATTTAGTTTATTTATGACCAGTCTGTTGTGGCGAAAAACGAGGACACAGAAAAAGGGGCTGTCTGAATGAGTGTTTCAGCAGCTCCATCCAATGCAGCTACTTGGAAGCCTTTTTTGATCTTACCATACTGGTCATAAAACAGTTTCAGTAACACTCCTGCTGATTGAGTCCAAGTAGTGGGCTTCTATTTAAGGATCCATGATCCTGGACCATCAGACAAAGCTAGTTAATGTCAGATTTTAAAAATAGCTTTAGGTCAAGTGGCTCAACAGATTTGGCTGTCCTTTAAAACTGTCAACTGAACTCGAAACCGCACATCTTCCTTTGTGTTCCTTCCAGTACATTCTCCTTATGATTCTGAGGGCATAATGCAACCTATTATAGTCATATTTACACCCTCTAATATGGATTATGAGTCACTTGCCATGCACCAATTTGACTCTTAACATTTCATCTTTATAATTTGTTTATTCATTGAGTTTTGGCTCTAATTACTTTTTGTTGCTATGACATGCAACCATACTGAAAGGGCTACTGCTGACTGTAACCATACAATTTCTATATGCAGGAAGTTACTCTACAGATTGAGGAGGCAACGTTACTGCTCCGCCAACAACAGACGCCTCATTTATTTCTCTAATTGGTTAAGGTTGTTTAAAAATCAATGCTGGGAATGTTTCCATGCTCAAGTACAATCTTTGCCTCGTTCGTTTCCACTTTGGAATCCGTTTGACAGTTCTTGTGTATGGGCTGTGGGCTTTGAAATGTGTTTTTGGAAGTGCAGACAGGCGGTTGAAGATAATATTGTTTGACCCATCAAACATTTCTCAGACACTTATTTTTCATCTCAAACTTTTTAGACGAGGGTTGTCAAACAAATTTTGCTCGGGGGCCACATTTGGTGATCACTGAGGTCCGGATAGCCGCAGTGAAAATTGGTTATAGAATTGGTTATAGAGTATTGCTTCGACATCAAAATCTGGAGAGAGAAAAAAAACATTCACTGTACACTTTTTGCAACTTTTAATACGTCCTGACTAACTTTTGTTTCTGTCTTTGAGAGATGGACACAGTGAAGCAATTATATACATGTAGGTCCATTTATCATTTCTACACAGTTTTGATGTGGCTTTAGGCCATGATTGACACCCCAATAATTGTCAAATCAAGTCTTATGTCACTTGCCGAATACAACGGGTGTAGACTTACCATGAAATGCTTACAAGCCCTTTTCCAACAATGCAGAATTAAAAAAAATAAAGTTTTATCATAATTTAAAAAAAGGAAATAGTAGCACAATACAATAACGACTATAGACAAGGAGTACCGGTACCGAGTCAATGTGCAGGGGTACGAGGTAGTTGAGATAATATGTACATGTAGGTCTGGGTAAAAGTGACTTGGCAACTAGGATAAATAATAAACAGAGTAGCGGTCGTGTGTGTGTGTTGAAGTATCAGTGTAGTATGTGTGGGTAGAGTCCAGTGAGTGTGCATAGAGCCAGTGCAAGAGAGTCCGTGCAAATTAAGTCTAACCTCTACACTCCAATTTTATTTAGGTTGTTTTGATATTTACTGTATTTAGAAAAATGTAGGTATTAGTGAACCAGTTTGACTTGTTTCACTAAGCTAGGCTCTCCGAGAAGGTGACCAAATCAACATGTTCAATGATACTCTATCTCTTTACCCTTGTCGTTATCTTTCTGCTGATTTCAGTGGACCCATGTGGAACTCTAAGACCACTCCCCTCTATGCTCGTCTTCCATTACTAATGTGTTTTTATGGTTTTACTCCTCGGGGGGAGGAGGAGGAGGAGGAGGAGGGGGGGGGGTGTATATTTGTGTAGTATGGATTTCTGGCTTCTTTTTGAAATGACAACCCAGATAGAAATGGACTTTGAATGTTTGCTCCTTTCCTTCAACCTACTACATGTTTCATTCTGAGAAAAGGGACACTTTGAGGCTCATTTGATATGAGTGCTGTCTCCATGGTGAAGAGGTTCACAGGACTGAGATTAAATCATCACACTAGACTGCTCACAGTCTGCTTGGTTGTCTGGAGTAAAATGGTGCATTATTTATCAGGCCTTGAGTTCTACGCTGCATGGTGGGAGAAGCTCACAGTCCATATGAACATCACCGTTAATGACACATGACCTAACTTTGTATGCTAACAGTGGTGCCCCCAGCTGGCATTCCAAGGTACTGTCTTCGTATGACTGCACTTCCCAAGGCTGAAGATGAGACTGAAAATGACTTGTATTGAGAGAGATTGTTATAATAGATTAATGGGCTCATCAGTGCTATTTCTATGTAAGCAGCACCAACCCATCCATCACAACACACACAGGATTACATGTTACTGAACAAAAAAAACTCATCCGTTACGTTACCAGAACAAAATATTGTCATCAAATGACATATTCCATAGATGGTTCAGAAAGGCTGTTTGAGGGGGAAAATATTTGACGCCTTTCTCTTTTCTGAATGACATTCAAATCAGCAAAGTTTAACATTTGTTTCCCGCCTGAGTAAGTCAGAGACCACTATTACACACCAAATGGAAAAGAGCAGGAATAAGCATTTTGTAGGCTACAGTCCAAGCTATGTCTTCCAATGGTGTGACTGCTGTTGGCATCCAAAGATGATTCAACTTGAACAAACGCTTGGAGGTGAGTACGAAAGCAGTGGTGTAGCCTATGGACGGGGCGATACGGACATCACATATTATAGATGTCTACATGGCATTGATGTAAATCACACTGCTGCTATTTGTGCCTTATATATTGTTTTGGTTGTGGACGGCTGTTCACAAATGCATATGTGTATTTTAACCCAATGGCTGAGTTGAAGTGGGGCTTTTATTGCGCAATCTAATTGTGCTGATTCAGAGAAATGCCCATAGGCCTAACGGACACATGCTCAAACTCACACAAACACTTAAACTTCTGCAAATGATTGAGATATCCAAGTGTCGCCAAAACAAAACGTTAAAAATAAGCCTAAAGCAAATGCAGCATATGGTATATATTTTTCAAATGCAAATAGAACTTTGGTAGTGTTCGAAGCATGCCATTCCATGAGAGAAGCATTTTTAAACTCAAAGTAATGGCCCCAATCAGTCCTTCATGACAGCAAAATCATAAACGACAGAGTAGGCTAGTAAATCCTTAACTTTTGGGTTATGCTCGGGTAAATTTAATTTGGTTAATCTATATTTCCAAGTCCTATTCTTGAAGATCAAGGTGTATTAAATGAATTGGGATGACTGGAAATCATCTGAGATGTTGGTTTTTAATGTAAAGATATAGCCTAATCATGTCTAGTAGAAAGCAATGGATTAGAAGAAGCCTACATAACCAAACCATACAGTAAAATGCAACATCCATTTATGGCCAGCTGTGTAAACTCTAACATTGATTTATCCTGTAATATATTTAAATTGATAATATTCATGTTTTGTCTTCTAATGCCTCTTAAAGGGCAAGTAATCTAAAAGTAACAAAGTAATCAGATTACCTTACTGAGTTTGTGTACTCCAAAAATGTTACTTATTTACCATTTTGAACGGGTAACTAACGGATTACATTTAGAAAATAACCTACCCTACACACACTCACTCACTCTTCTATAGCAACTCAAGGTTGATTACTATTGTAATTTAACATGTTTTTCCATAATACAAATGCTACTTAGACTTGCACAATGTAATACTCCAGGTCTAACAACAAAACCTATAGATATCAGAACCCATGATGATTTGTCAATGGCCCTGCAGAGTCCCTTTAACTGGTCCGCCTTTGCGGACACCGACAAACTATAGCCTACAGTATTTTGTCAGCTGTGGGAAAACGGGATTGACATATTCTTGAGCATATCACTGGTGCAATTTGCGCACTCTCAGTAATACACCCTTGCGGGTAGCATCTGGCAGGCTATACTTTGTTCACTTGTAAACGAAGGTTACATGTATTTGGGAATGTGGTTTATATGAGTGCGAGGCTCTGCGAGCTGCTAAACCCTGCCTCATTCTCGCGCTACAGCCCAGTCTGCAGAGCGACACGGACTGGAGAACAAACTCCCTTTCTCTCAATACAACGGATTTATACTCTTGACGATTCGCGTTGCAGTAGGCGACGAGGGCTCACCATCCTCTGCTGTACGGACTGTAAAACAATGTTTCTCTTGCAGTATAGAGGTAAGGTCTAACGTGTGTTCATTTTGATACAGTATTACATTATACCAGCTCTTGTCGGCTCCTCTCGCTCTGTTATGTCCGTGGAGGTTGTCGAATTCTGTATGGCCGTTATTTCAATCATAGAATGAATGAATGCACGTTGTTGAAGACGAATTTCGAGTAGGACTAGGTATTTGATTACTGCAGGTCCATTTAAGTATATTACTGACGGAAGCAACATGCGAACATCTTAACGACAGTGACCAAGCTGAGGTCTTTGCGTCACTTTGTTATACCTGCTGTTCACGAGCCTAGTCGTTTTGATGAGACAGACTACTCCTCGTTAACGTTTTTATTCACACATTGATGTAGGCCTAGCTAGATTAAATTGTGTAACCCTTCTTGTAGAATGTCTTATTGGTTTCATTTAGCTTATTTTTTACAATGCATTTTGAGTAAAGTTGACAAGCATCCTCCCAAATGCTCTATCTTTGGAACTGTTCTGAAATATAACACTGGTCAGTTAAGTTATTGTTTTTCCCGAAGACTGTTTTCTTGTTTCATTTAGTTAATGACCATGGTTGATTTTTTTAGATCTGTCTTGAAAATAATACGTCACCAGTAGCGAACTGAAAATAGGCTACGGCCTTCATCTCATCTGTTTTTGAGAATATGCCGTTGTGCGCAAAAGTCATTAAAATATTATGGTGAGCGCGTGCACTTTGCACTGGTTTTGCACACTGGCTTCATTCAGATTTCTTTCTCATTTATTCACTTATTTACTCATGATCCATAAATAGCTGCTGGTAAATGGAACGTTTTCCACAGTCAGTGTAATTACAGGAGAAGTAAATTGAGCCTTCAAATTAACCTGCTTACTCTGCTTCACTCTTGCACTCTGCTTCACTCTTGCGCTCTGACTCTGCTTCTTTAAACTTTTTAGCCTCTGCTCTTTCTGACCATGGAGAATTTACTCCATCTCTCACAGCCATCCAATGTTGGATAAGTGTTCGTAATTGCATAGTTCCCTGGGACCATCAATTCTCATACAGTGTGAATGCTGAAAAGGCTATAAACACAACACAGCCTGTGTTTTCTGTAGGGGAATGATGCTGATGCTGTGCATTAAGTATGAGTTTAGCTTTCTCCCCTAAGTAATTGACTTCGCATGATATAAGCAATATTTTGTTTCTCTGTGCCATACTTTCATTTCAGCTATGGTGACAAAATGGCTCTGGAATATTGCATACTTGCTCTCACTTTTCTTTCCATGGCCAGGGGCACAAACAGCTAGTGAGCATCTGAGTGAATCAAGGTTGATTGCTCGCTTTCAACAGGGCCGACCATGATGAAGAAAAGGTCCACCATGCACTCTGACAGACATTTACCTTCACACTGTACAGCTCCCCACTGATCAATGGAGAGGGTGTCTGCAGATTCCTCATAATGGAGGGAGAAGGAGAGAAATGGAGGGAGCAATGTTTCAGAAGGATCTTTGAGATTTGAGTTCACTGTGGCCCCAGGATAATGGTGCTGTGGAATAAATTAGGGGAATACTGAATGCAGAGAGAAACCTTGTAAAATTAGGACATTTGGTAGCTTTGGAAAATTGTATTTTTTTTAATGGAGACTGAGATTCAGTTTTGCTCACAATTCAGCAGAAAGTGGAGCCATGGCTTTGGGGAAAGAGAATTGCTATAATGAAATATGAGTCAGAGATAAAGAAAGCGTTTTCTCTGTGGATACCTCTAGCAGTGTGTGGGAACAGGGGTTTCAGGGGTGTACACTGCTGAAGGGGTGTAAAGCACAGATCTGCTAACCTTATGGTTCCTTCAGGAGGGCTTAGAGGCCCCAAAAAGAGATGGTCTCTTTCAGGGTTACTGAAATCCCAGATACTGACTGAGTTGCTATAGATACAAGCCTCATTCCCTGTCATATTTCAGGCCGGATATGTGGCTACTGGCTATTTGCTAGTTTTTGCCGCCATGTTGTAGAGGGAGTAGTAGGATTAATGGTCTTGCCCCACTGCAAGTAGTTCATTATGAACTCTAAGGTGTTCCAGCTACACTATTTGGTCCCTTGGTAGTCTCTACCAGATGCATCTCAGAGAGGTGGGTTTCCCCTCTAGAAAGAACCCCCAGCTCTACTCAGTAATCATATCAGCGTTCCATCAAATCAGTGACCATTGTTTTAATAATTGATTGTCAGAAGCAATTCCTCCTCTTTCCATCAACATCTTTATTCTATTTCCCCTAACTTCCATCTCAGCCTGATACTGGACACAGAGTGAACCCCTACCTAGAGAAGCTTTTAAACTGGCATTCCCCTCCAAGGTCAAGACTTTTTAAAGTGTTTTAGGCTGATGAATCTCTCTCTGCTCTTAAGACTTTGAGAGATCGTGTTCGGTCTTAGAAAACTGGTCAAGTTCATTATTTAATTGCAAAGTAATGCATTTTTATTGTTGTCTGAATTTTTATTTGACATACAATTCAACTGTAATTACGTCAAATTGATTACGTTGACCAACAATTACCTCTTTTAGGGGGTAGGCTAGTCAAGCGAGATAGTACTCTGTCTGAATTTGTTTATTACTGATGAGAAAGTCTAAGCATAGGGATTTACCATATTTCCAATACTTCCCTGATCCAAAGCTCATTTGAATGCACCCGGCCTCCTATATTAGAAAGCAAATAATATATAATAATAAGAATGCCTTTCCACTGTTTTGCTGTAACTGAGTTTCTTGTTTTCATACTGCTCTCCTCACGGTGGACAGGTATGCAGATTTTCCACTTCTACAGCTCTGTGGATTGGCTAATTGAAAGATGTGGTATCCAGGGCTGAGGAACGATGTAACTGATCATTGCTAATGCAACAAACCTTGCTCTATCCCTGATAAGGAGACTCACTGTTTTGTGCCCTGCTGGGTAAGCGATCTGAGGGCTATTTTTACACTGTGTTGTGTTTCCTGTCAGAGGAGGTGATGTTTAACTATGATGTGAGGAGTTACATATCTTCTCTGCCAGTTTCATGCTCCCAGTGGAAATGAGATGTAAATATGGAAACAATTAAAGTAAAATTCAATTTCAGCAGGTGCTGTTAAAGTAATGTTTGTTTTCTGATTTACTGGATTGAGCGTCCTCTAACTACTGTGGAGATGGCATCACAATCCTTGGACTACCCACCTACTGCTCAGTAGCCTACACTCAACATATCACAGTGAACTGGCCTTTCAGAAACCATCATCAAAAGACCAATTTCCAAGCATCATAGCAGAGTTTCAAAGCACCCAATGGGATAAATGTGTGTTGGTTTCAGTAATACATTTTTACTGGACACTTCATTTGTTTTTCAAATTCTTGTCTCGAGGGGTGCCAGACGTATATTATTGTGGTGATATCACCCATTGAGCCCTTCCCTATCTGTTGAGCCGATGTTGTAGATTTTGTTGTAATAACGTAATTAAGATTCTATCAATGCCTCACCAGTCTTGCTTAATCTGTTGGTTGCTGGTGTAATAGTTGTTGTTTTACTTCCTTTGTTCCGATATCTGTCGGGTAGAAAACCCATCTGGGTCGACCTGATAGTTCAGCCGTGTGGGCCAGGCTATTCCAGATGAGCGATTGAGGAGAGAATGGGTTTTTTGTGTAACTGGAATTGGTTCAGTTGAAGGGTGTGTAGGAGTGTGTGGCAGTCAGATCCCTGAGAGCAGCAGCAGCAGTCAGCCAGCCGCTCGTCTGGTCTAAAGCAGTGGAGGGAGCGGCATGTCTGTCTGGGAAGGGAATGTCTCAGGATCAACTCTGGGGTTCTGTGGAGCACAAAAACCACCTGATTGAAGGAGGCCTCTGTACTCAAGCACTTTGAGCCCCAGATTTGGGCACAGGTCTCTGCAGTAGGGTTAGTGGGATAGAGACGTATTGCTATTGAATAAGGCAGAATTGAGGCTGTATAGCTATAGTTTAAAACCTTACTGAAGGTCTCACTGAGGAGGATGGAGGGAGATGAACTTTTCACCAGGGAGGATCATCTTCTCTGCTCCAATGGAACCGCTCTGCATCTCTTTTAGGGTTGTAATGGTTCACCAATCCCATGGTTCGGTACTCATTGCGGTTTTGGGGTCGCGGTTCGGTTAACGTACAGCAGGAAAATTAAATGCCAACAGTAGTTAATTTTTGTTTATTTGGCAAAAGACACTAAACTCACACACCCTATTTTTGGCACAGGTCCAGCTTCTGTGATGTTTTCTTTTGTGAACGGGGATTATGTTTGGCCTCTTAAGTAGAGGTCTTCGCAGGTCTAAAAGTTTGATGTGTTCCGAAATGGACCTGTGGTTTTCCCACCCGGACCCTATATGCATACAATTATTTAATATACAGATAAACCTGTTTTGATCCAGACCTAGTCCAATCCGAGTGAGGGAAGCAGCAGAAAATGTACTTTGTAAACTACCCTTTTTATTAACTAGAGCTGATAAAGCTTAAGGTTGAGTTGCCACTCTAGCAGGCGGAGGGGCCTTGCATGGTCAACTGAGATATTATAGAAAGGAGGAGTTTGGAACCCCATTGGGCAATGAATGTAGAAATGTACAATGCCCTACACGGCAGACTGTCGACCAATCACTTCACATTGTCATCCTGCATCACACGGTTTCTAAGCTAATCGACACGCAACCTTTCTCAAAGTCTGGGTATGAGTTAAGAAACCTGCCTATTTTCTTCAAAGTATCTCATCTCTGGAAAATGTTGTAGTATAGTAAGTCTTGTTGACAAAATTCATGCTTATGTTGGGTTTTTGATCTAGCACCCAATTGACTCCCATGCTCTCCTTGAAGGAGAGCTCTCTTTGTATCAGAATCTCCCAGAATGCACCACACACGGTCCATTGACGATTCATGGGCAATGTACACAATGGGCGTTAATACAATTATAAGGAAGTTTTCCATCTCCTCAAATGTACAGTGCCTTCAAAGTATTCAAACCCCTTGACTTATTCCATATCTTGTTGTTACAGCCTGAATTCAAAATTGATTAAATATGCCAAAATGACACCACTGAGTCAATACTTTGTAGAAGCACCTTTGGCAGCGATTACAGCTGTGAGTCTTTCTGTTTAAGTCTAAGAGCATTCCACACCTGGATTGTGCATCATTTATCCATTATTCTTTTCAAAAATTCTTCAAGCTCTGACAAATTAGTTTTTTGATCATTGCTAGACAACCATTTTCAGGTCTTACCATAGATTTACAAGTAGATTTAAGTCACAACTGTGACTCGGCCACTCAGGAACATTCACCGTCTTCTTGGTAAGCAACTCCAGTGTAGATTTGGTCTTGTGTTTTAGGTTATTGTCATGCTGAAAGGTGAATTCATCTCCCAGTGTGTGGTGGAAAGCAGACTATACCAGGTTTTCCTCTAGGATTTGCCTGTGCTCAGCTCCATTCTGTTTCTTTTTTATCTTGGAAAAACTCCCCAGTCCTTAACGATTACAAGCATACCCATAACATCATGCAGCCACCACTATGCTTGAAAATATGGGTAGTGGTACTCAGTAATGTGTTGTATTGGATTTGCCCCAAACATAACACGTTGTATTCAGGACAAGAAGTGAATTGATTTGCCACATTCCATGCAGTATTACTTTAGTGCCTTGTTGCAAACGGGATGCATGTTTTGGAATGTTTTTATTCTGCACTGGCTTCTTTTTCAGTGGTCTCTCCAGAGATAAAGTGAACCCAAGTTTTTGTTGTTGCTCATGCACTTTTTCCCTTCCCAACTCTGCCAGGAAAAACAATTTGAAGTAGCACAGCATGTCATGATGGATCACCAGAGGGGTGCAAGACACTACATCTCTGAGTGCGCCTGTGTATCCGCCACTGACTCTGAGAAGGTACCCGCATATAACTGCTCAGATCATAGGGGGAAAAAATCACCTATTCTTTACTAATGTCTCATTGGATGAGTAATTTGCAACCAATTCACATTTTCACAAAGGTTGCATTTTGCATGAGTATTATCTGTTTGACGAATGACGAATTGCTATAATTATGCATGCTCATTTAGTAGTGAGTAATATATTGTGGAGCATAGCACAAATTTAAAGGCCAAGTGCAGTCAAATAGATGTTCCTGTGTGTTATGTATATTTCCACACTATGGTTGGAATGATACAGTGAAATTGATTCCCTGGAATTTCAGCCTGTTTTGGTTGGATGGAGTTTTGGCCTTCCATTGTGACATCAGCAGGTGGTAAAATAGTCAATAGACCAAAAAGAAAGTGGCTTCCAAACTTCTTTGCCAATAACAGCTAGTTTTCAGTTTCCCCTCCCCACTTAGACCACTCAGACAGTCCTAGCAAAATTGCTTAAAGTGCTCTTTGCTCAAAGTTATTTTTGTTTCTTTTTGACCATTTTAATTTAAATTAATCACAATAAGGTAATTAATTCTGAGAAATGATTTAATATCGAGTTAGAAATGGCTGCATTGTACCTTTTTTAATTCTCTTGACCTGTTCTTGTCTCATCACATTGACATGTTGAGCAAGGAGGAAGCTGAGGTTGTGGTTCAGTGGTTAGGTCCAGGGAACTGAGTTGTCCACTGAGATTGCCTGTCTGGAAAGCAGCCATCATTCTACAGTAATAGAGATGGAGAGCCTAGATCTCCATCGCCCCTGGTTTAGAAGGGAGAAAAAGCTCTCAGGAAAAAAATGTAAAGTAATGAAAAACAAAATGGCACTGGAAAAATGGCTGCATCATGAACCAGAATGCGTTATTAATAGAATAGCAGAGACGCTCTCAGGATGTGTTCAGTCTACAGGGGCGTTGTGGCATTGAATGAAGGACATCTCGCTCTCTTTATTTTCCTTTGGGAAATCATTTGTCTCCATGAACTGTTAGCAAACAGGACTTAGAACACATTTACATCAAAGTTCCTGTTTACCTCACTGCTCTGTGAATGTTCAGACGAGAGTGAACCACAGAACTCTAGTGCCCGGTAGTTTTCCATTTGCTTCAGAAGGTATTTGCGTTGAATCTTATTTGGCGTTAACACACACACACACACACACACACACACACACGTCTACCTACCTCCACTGTGAAGGGTCTTTCATGAACCTTGAAAAAGTCAAAATTCATACATTTGGAGAAGCTATGAAGGCCCCTGTGTTTGATTGAAGGCAACAGGAGCTCAATGTAAGGCCTGTACTTGCCTGTTTACTGCACCCAGCTCGGTTAATAATGGGCTGCCTTTACTGAACACATTTTACAGACTAACGTTTGTTCAGCTACTTTTTTCTCTTCTTGAAGAATGAGAGGTCAGCATTTATGGGGAAGTGATGCAACACAGGCATAACTTTTCAAGGGATGAGATACAGTACGTAGCTTTCATTTGGTTGCCTGGTTTATTGCCATTTCTATTTTAGACCAGTGAAATGCATGTTCAGGTCAGCAGGATGCTTGAGGTCAAGTTCGGACCTCCCCTGGCCTGTTTCTGACTGAAGAATTGAGCTGAGGACAACTCTTTAGTTCACAACCAGTCTGATCATGTCTCTTACCATTTGTAGCCACTTGTGCAATATTGTAGATATACTACATTTGAGCTTAGGACAGCTCATTATTTCAGTTCTAAAATGTCATCATTGATCTCTCCATTTATGAGGGCTAGATGTAATCTGTTCTGCACAATACATACTCTAACTCCATTTCATTTGTAGAAAACTGCCGGTGAAGTTCTAATATCTTTGTCATCGTTAGTGGGTCAATCTCTCCACATTTATTAATTGCAGATTGAACGTTTTGGTCTCGTATAGACTCAAGCTTTGCATTTGTTTATCTTGTGTACTCTGTCTAGTTCACAACTGACATTTGTTTACCTGTATACAACGCTCAATACCGTTCTCATTGCTATGTCATCATTAGTTCAACCTCACTTTTAGTTGATCTTTTGTGGTCCTAGTACTGTTTTGAAAACTGTGGTATTTCTTCAGAAAGCCTACCAGGAGTTTTCTGAAAAGCTGTGATGTGGAGTCCCTTTCTTTGTGTTCTGTGTTGTATCTGTTAGGCCAGTGGTTCCCATCTCCGGTCCTTGAGTATCCCCAACAACACACATTTTAGGAGGATCTTCTTGGGGTGCTGTACTGTACTGAGTGAGGGGTTTTAGGAGGATCCTCCTGGGGTGCTGTACTGAGGTATTTTAGGTGGGTCCTCCTAGGGTGCTCTACCGAGGGGTTTTAGGAGGATCCTCCTGGGGTGCTGTACTGAGGGGTTTTAGGAGGATCCTCCTGGAGGATTTCGGGGGTTCTGTTGTTCTCTGTGGAGGTTAAAGCGCGCCGGACAGATGCTGACAACCACTGACTTAAAATCATGGCACTGAACACAGCCATTACAGAGGGAAGGTAATTGGATCCACAAATCAGCTGACGGCTCCAGGTTTATAGTGGCCCCACGGCTTTATGGGCTGTATTTCAGGGCCTGGTGGGGGAGGCTGTCGGGCGTTTTGATGTATTGGGGGGCCTCAGAGCTGTTAGAGGAAACGTTGCTTGTTATGAATGAACCACACTGGAACTCAACCCAACGAATCAAGCTCTACTCTTCATCTGTCAATGACAGAGCACCTGCCCTCTATTCAAACAAAGTCTTCCTATTAGAAGTGTTTGGCTAATCTGGAATGAGGAGGCAGTTTTAGTTCCTGTATTTCTCTCAGATTCTCTAGTTTGTAGGCCTACTTCAAATGCTGGTTCATTTTGGAACACTGTCACTTCAACTGAACTGAATTGATTCGTATGTTTCCAGGACATGAATTGCCTAGAAAGTCTTGACCTTTATAAGGAGTGAAGACAAGTTCTGTAAGCTTGTAACAGAGAGGTGGACCGTGTTTTAGTCATCTGTTACACCTTCCTTACCTCTGGACTGAAAGAAGAGGTCTGAAGCAGCTCAGTGGGAGAGGATCAGCTTATCTCTCTCTACCTCTCTGCTCCTCTCTGAACCCCTATATTTTTGCCATTCACTCCCTATTTCCTTCTCTTCTTTGTGTGCAACTCATGTCTCTATAAACCTCTTCTGGTGTGTCTGTTTCCTTCTCTTTTAATGAAGGCTTTTATTTCCAGCTATTAGAAATATGAGTCTTCCAGAGTCATGGACAGGTTACTGGAGAAAAGTGCATTGGCTGGGTGAAAAGCCAAAGAACATCGCTGTGCCTTCATTTTTTACAGAACTATTTTCTCCTACCTCAGAGCAACAAGTGAATGCTCTCTGAACCTAATCTATCATCCATTTTCCTCCCTCTCTCTTTCCTGCCCCCAATAGTACAAGACAGTAGTCAGTGAGGCAGAGAACAGTGAGGATTAATTGTTTTCTGTAGGTACAGAGGGCATCAGCAGCAGTCTGCTTATTTTGGGCCCTGGTGAACCTCCATATGCTGGATGAAATCTGTTCCTCCTCTCTTGGCTTGTTAGCTTTAGCGTGTTAGCGTGCTCACTGACCAGCAGCTGCAGTGAGACAAGACAGAACTGGGCCACTCTCCAGGAATACCACAGAGCAGTGCAGCTCATCCCAGCCAGCAGAACCAACAGGCAACCCCCAGTTCCCATATCACACCCCCACAACCTAATGAATCGTTCTGGGAACCTTTAACAGACCCCATTCTGTTTGCCCGGAGGCAGCAGAGCCACCAGGCAAGCCCTTCAGCATCCTGGGCCGTTAGTCTCTGCTGTGGAGCCGTTGTCTGAAATAGCCTTTGACTATCTCTGAGACACAGAGCCCTGCAGAGTCGTCCTCTCTTATCATTAAAGGAAAATCACTGCTCTAAAGATGGACTCCCCAGACCCTTGTTTTAGAATGATTCTGTTTTAATGCAGGTCTTTATTTTTAATATACAAAAAATATATTGGCACCCTTTCACTTTTATTACATTTTTTCCTATTCTCAAATAATTTACATTTTAAAACAACCTTTTGGTCTTCACAGCACATTTGATTTTCAACATTGCAGAACCACGTTTATTTTTGTAAACTTAAGTTTAATTTAAATTTAGAAAATGGCATTTACAAAATTATTTTATTTGCCTTTATTTAACTAGGCAAGTCAGTTAAGACCTAAATTATTGGCACCCTGGAGCTAGTACTTGCTTGCACAACCTTTGGCCAAGGTAACAAATGCTTCTTGTAGCCATCAATGAGCTTTCTGCACCTTTCTACTGGCAATTTGGCCCACTCTTCACCAGCCAAACTGCTCTAATTCTTCAATATTTGTGTGGTGCCCTCCACCAACTGCTGTTTTCAGCTCTCACTATTGCTTATGGATGTGATTCAGATCTGGACTCTTCGCTGGCAGAACAGTCCAGAGTTTTTTCTTGAAGCATTCCCTTGTGCTTTTGATGTGTTCTTGGGGTTGTCCTCCTGCTGGAAGACCCATAACCTTCAACAGAGACTCTTTTTAGACACTGGGTTGAACATTGCACTCCACAACACCTTGATAATCTGCTGTTTTCATGATGTCTTGCACACATTCGTGGGCGAATTAAGCCTGGCTCGCAGTCGGCATTCCAATTAATCCCAAAGTTGTTTAATGGGGTTGAGGTCATGGCTCTGTGCAGGCCAGTCAAGTTCTTCCACACCGATCTCAACAAAACATTTCTGTATAGACCTCGCTTTGTGCATGGGGGCACTGTCATGCTGAAACAGGAAAGGGCCTTCACCAAACTGTTGCCAGAGACGTTAGGAAGCACAGAATCATCTAGAATGTCATTGTATGCTTTAGCGTTAATATTTCCCTTCACTGGAACTAAGGGGCTTAGCCCGAACCATAAAAAAACCCCATCCCAAACCATTATTCCTCATCCACCAAACTTTACAGTTGGCTCTATGCATTGAGGCAGGAAGCGTTTGCTCCTGGCACCTGCCAAACCCAGATTTGTTTGTCAGACTGTCAGATGGTGAAGCGTGATTCATCAATCCAGAGAATGCCTTTCCACTGCTCCAGAGTCCAATGGCGGTGAGCTTTACTCCACTCCAGTTGATGCTTCTCATTACGCATTTCATAAAGCTTCTGACGAACACTTCTTGTGCTGACATTGCTTCCAGAAGCAGTTTGGAACTCAGTTGTAAGTGTTGCAACCGAGGACTGATGATTTTTACCTGCTTCGCGCTTCAGCACTTGGCGGTCCCGTTCTGACAGCTTGTGAGGCCTACCACTTTGCGGCTGAGCCATTGTTGCTCCTAGACATTTCCATTTTTACAATAACAGCACTTAGTTGACCAGAGCAGAAATTTGAGGAACTGGTTTGTTGGACACGTGACATCCTTTGTCACTGAGCTCTTCAGTGAGGCCATTTTACTGCCAAGGTATGTCTATTGAGATTGCATGGCTGTGCTCGATTTTATGCACCTGTCAGCAATGGATGTGGCTGAAATAACCGTATCCACTAATTCGAAGGGGTGTCCACATAATTTTGCATATATAGCTTATCTTAATAGAAATTTACTTATTGAAAGTCACTGAGTAAAATACTACTTGAGCAGAAGTTTTAAAGTATAAATCATTTCAAATTCCTTATTTTGCAAACCAGACAGCAGTCTTTAAAAATGTTATATTTACGGATAGCCATGGGCGCAATCAACACAGCCATAATTTACAAAGTATTTGTGTTTAGTGAGTCAGCCAGATCAGAGGCTGTAGGGATGACCAGGGATGTAATCTTGATAATTGCCTGAATGGGAAAATGTTCCTAACCTGCTAAGCATTCAAAATGTAACGAGTACTTTTGGGTGTCAGGGAAAATGTATGGTAAAATTATAGTTTCTTTAGGAATGTAGTGGAGTACAAGTAAAAGTTGTCAAATATAAATAAAGTACAGATACCCCAAAAAATTACTTAGTAGTTCAAAGTATTTTTACTTAGTTACTTTACACCATGGGCGTTACGTCATACTCTGGCCTACTATCTTTGCTGGGCCAGATGTGGCTAACAGCTATATAATAAATGTCCCTGAAGGTCACTGTAGCGTGACGGTGCTGATTTAAAGGGTAAACAGCAGAGAAAGAGCCTGACTGATGGAGACTGGTGGCAAAGGCTGTCTGAGACTGGTGATGACACTGGGGGGCACGGAGCCGTCTGATTGGAGAGATGTAGGATGCTGATGAAAAAACAAAGCAACCCCTAATTCTAGCAGGATTTGCTCCATAAAGAGGGTCAAGCAATCTCTGTTCATACAAATTAATCCTCCATCTCACTCAACTTCACTGTTTTATAGCAGAGTTCTTAGGTCTTGATTATATCCCTCAGCCATAACTGAACTTTGAGCATTACAATATGGTAGGCCTAGTTGAATGTAGACCCGGTAGGCCCAGTTGAATGTAGGCCTAGTTGAATGTAGAACTTGTAGACCTAGTTGAATGTAGGCCTAGTTGAATGTAGACCCAGGGGAAGGTAGGCCGAGTTGAAGGTAGGCCGAGTTGAAGGTAGCCCCGGTAGGCCGAGTTGAAGGTAGGCCGAGTTGAAGGTAGGCTGAGTTGAAGGTAGCCCTGGTTGGCCTAGTTGAAAGTGGGGCTAGTTGAATGTAGACCCGGTAGGCCTAGTTGAATGTAGGCCTAGTTGAATGTACATCTTGTAGGCCGAGTTGAAGGGAGGCCGAGTTGAAGGGAGGCCGAGTTGAAGGGAGGCCGAGTTGAAGGGAGGCCGAGTTGAAGGGAGGCCGAGTTGAAGGGAGGCCGAGTTGAAGGGAGGCCGAGTTGAATGTTACCCCGGTAGGCCTAGTTGAATGGAGGCCGAGTTGAATGTTGCCCCGGTAGGCCTAGTTGAATGTTGCCCCGGTAGGCTTAGTTGAATGTAGAAATGGTAGACCCAGGGGAAGGTAGGCCGCGTTGCATGTAGACCCGGTAGGCCCAGTTGCATGTAGGCCCAGTTGCATGTAGGCCCAGTTGCATGTAGGCCCGGTAGCCTTAGTTGAATGTAGGCCTAGTTGAATGTAGACCCGGTAGGCTTTGTTGAATGACTTAATCACATACAGATCCACCAGTTAAACATAATATCAATGATGCAGCTTTCAGCTCACAACAGATCAATGTGCTCATTAGATCTACTTTGGTCTTAACAGGAGCCATAGAGATCAGTAGTCTATATCTTAACGTCTTAACTATGAAGCACATGCTTGCTACAAGATCTAAGGTTATCCAGTGATTTGTTTTATTAGTAGTATACCTATTAGCAGTTATACAACATTTTCTGTTGTTAGTTTTTTTCAGTTATTATTAGACAGTTTCTATATTCTTATTACTAGGTATTTTGTTTTTAAATTTGGACCCTCTTGGGCTACAGCGTGGCTCGGCGGTCTAAGGTACAGCATCAGTGCTAGAGGCATCACTACAGACCCTGGTTCCGTTCTAAGCTGTATCACAACCGGCTGTGATTGGGAGTCCCATAGTGCGGCGCACAATTGGCCCAGTGTCATCCGGCTTAGGGTTTGGCTGGGGTAGGCCGTCACTGCAAATAAGAATTTGTTCTCAACTGACTTGCCTAGTTAAACAAACAAAAAAACAAGATGTGCAGTTAAAGAGATTTTATGTTGCAACATTTCAAATAAATTCCCTTTCTTGGTCAGTAAGTAAAAAATATACACTAATGCTTCCTCTAAGATTTTCTTTCTTTCAATGCAATGGTTTTCTTGTAAGAATTAGGTCTCGATAATATCAAATGAAATCAAAGTATATTTGTCACGTGCGCGGAATACAACAGGTGTAGTAGACCTTACACTGAAATGCTTACTTCCAGGCACCAATAGTGCAAAAAAGGTATTAAGTGAACAATAGGTAGGTAAAGAAATAAAATAGTAAAAAGACATTGAAAAATAACAGTAGCGAGGCTATAGAAGTAGTGAGGCTACATACAGACACCAGTTAGTCAGGCTGATTGAGGTAGTATGTACATGAAGATATGACTATGCATATATGATGAACAGAGTGGCAGTAGCGTAAAAGAGGGGTTGGTGGGTGGGGGACACAATGCAGATAGCCCGGTTAGCCAATGTGCAGGAGCACTAGTTGGTCAGCCCAATTGAGGTAGTATGTACATGAATGTATAGTTAAAGTGACTCTACATATATGATAAACAGAGAGTAGCAGCAGCGTAAAAGAGGGGTTGGGGGGGGGGGGGACAACACAATGCAAATAGTCCAGGTTGCCATTTGATTACCTGTTCAGGAGTCTTATGGCTTGGGGATAAAAACTGTTGAGTAGCCTTTTTGTCCTAGACTTAGCACTCTGGCACTGCTTGCCATGCGGTAGTAGAGAGAAAGGTCTATGGCTGGGGTCTTTGACAATTTTTAGGGTCTTCCCCTGACACCGCCTGGTGTAGAGGTCCTGGATGACAGGCAGCTTAGCTGTACTGGCCGTATGCACTACCCTCTGTAGTAGAGGTCGACCGATTATGATTTTTCAACACCGATACCGATTATTGGAGGACCAAAAAAGCCGATACCGATTTAATCGGCCCATTACAAAAAAAAAAAAGTGTAATAAAGACAATTACTACAATACTGAATTAACACTTATTTTAACTTAATATAAAACATCAATCAAATAAATTTAGCCTCAAATAAATAATGAAACATGTTCAATTTGGTTTAAATAATGCAAAAACAAAGTGTTGGAGAAGAAAGTAATGTGTGCCATGTAAAATATGTGCCCTGTAAAAAAGCTAGCGTTTAAGTTCCTTGCTCAGAACATGAGAACATATGAAAGTTGGTGGTTCCTTTTAACATGAGACTTCAATATTCCAAGGTAAGAGGTTTTAGGTTGTAGTTGATATAGTATTTATAGGACTATTTCTCTCTATACCATTTGTATTTCATATACCTTTGACTATTGGATGTTCTTATAGGCACGTTAGTATTGCCAGTGTAAGAGTATAGCTTCCGTCCCTCTCCTCGCCTGGGCTCGAACCAGGAATACATCGACAGCAGCCACACTCGAAGCATCGTTACCCATCGCTCCACAAAAGCCGCAGCCCTTGCAGCGCAAGGAGAATAACTACTCCAAATCTAAAAGCGAGTGAAGTTTGAAACGGTATTAGCGCACTCCCAGCTAACTAGCTAGCCATGTCACGTTGGTTACACCAGCCATTAGGCTGATAGGCTTGAAGTCATAAACAGCGGTGTGCTTGCGAAGAGCTGCTGGCAAAACGCACTAAAGTGCTGTTTGAATGAATGATTACGGGCCTGCTGCTGCTCAGTCAGACTGCTCTATCAAATCAGACTTAATTATAACATAATAACACACAGAAATACGAGCCTTTGGTCATTAATATGATCGAATCCAGAAACTATCATTTCGAAAACAAAATGTTTATTTCAGTGAATAGTTTGATTGTTTTTTATAAGATAAGTTTAAGGCTAGCTCGCAACTTACCTTGGCTTCTACTGCATTTGCGTAACAGGCAGGCTACACATGGATGGCAATGGTTAGAGCGTTGGACTAGTTAACTGTGCGGTTGCAAGATTGGAATCCCTGAGCTGACAAGGTGAAAATCTGTCGTTCTGCCCCTGAACAAGTCAGTTAACCCACAGTTCCTTGGCCGTCATTGAAAATAAGAATGTGTTCTTAACTGACTTGCCTAGTTAAATAAAAGGCATAAATATATATATATATATATATATATATATATATATATATATATATATATATATATATATTTTTTTTTAATAATCGGAAATTGGCGCCCAAAAATACCGATTTCCGATTGTTATGAAAACTTGAAATCGGCCCTAATTAATCGGCCACTCCGATTAATCGGTTGACCTCTTCTCTGTAGTGCCTTGCGGTCGGAACAATTGCCGTACCAGGCAGTGATGCAACCAATGTTGCAGCTGTATAACCTTTTGAGGTTAAAACTTTTTAGTTTCCTGAGGGGGAATAGGCTTTGTCGTGCCCTCCACGACTGTCTTGGTGTGTTTGCACCATGTTAGTTTGTTGTTGATGTGAACACAAAGGAACTTGACGCTCTCAACCAGCTCCACTACAGCCCAGTCGAGGAGAATAGGGGCGTGCTTGGTCATCCTTTTCCTGTAGTCCACAATCATCTCCTTCGTCTTGGTTACGTTGAGGGATAGGTTGTTATTCTGGCACCACCCGGCCAGGTCTCTGACCTCCTCCCTATAGGCTGTCTCGTCGTTGTCGGTGATCAGGCCTACCACTGTCGTGTTTTCTGCAAACTTAATGATGGTGTTGGAGGCCATGCAGTCGTGGGTGAACAGGGAGTACAGGAGGGGACTGAGCACGCACCCCTGGGGAGCTCCAGTGTTGAGGATCAGCGTGGAACATGTTTTGCTACCTACCCTCACCACCTGGGGGCGGCCCGTCAGGAAGTCCAAGATCCAGTTGCAGTGGGAGGTGTTTAGTCCCAGGATCCTTAGCTTAGTGATGAGCTTTGAGGATACTATGGTGTTGAACGCTGAGCTGTAGTCAAGGAATAGCATTCTCACACATGTTACTTTTGTCCTGGTGGGAAAGGGCAGTGTGGAGTGCAATAGAGATTGCATCATCTGTGGGTCTAGTGTTTCTGGGATAATGGTGTTGATGTGAGCCATGACCAGCCTTTCAGAGCACTTCATGGCCATGGATGTGAGTGCTACGGGTCTGTGGTCATTTAGGCAGGTTGCCTTTGTTCTTGGGCACAGGGACTATGGTGGTCTGCTTGAAACATGTTGGTATTACAGACTCAATCAGGGACATGTTGAAAATGTCAGTGAAGACTCCTGCTAGTTGGTCAGCACATGCCCTGAGCACACGTCCTGGTAATCCGTCTGGCCCCGAAGCCTTGTGTATGTTGACCTGTTTAAAGGTCTTACTCATGTCGGCTACAGAGAGTGTGATCACACAGTCGTCCGGAACAGCTGATGCTCTCATGCATGCCTCAGTGTTGCTTGCCTCAAAGCGAGCATGGCCGCTCGTCTGGTAGGCTTGTGTCACTGGGCAGCTCATGGCTGGGCTTCCCTTTGTTGTCTGTAATAGTTTGCAAACCCTTCCACATAAGGCGGGCTTCGCAGCCGGTGTTGTATGATTCAGTCTTAGTCCTGTATTGACACTTTGCCTGTTTGATGGTTCATCGTAGGGCATAGGTGGGATTTCTTGTAAGCTTCCGGGTTAAAGTCCCGCACCTTGAAAGCCGCAGCTAGACCCTTTAGGTCAGTGCGAATGTTGCCTGTAATCCATGGCTTTTGGTTGGGGTATGTTCGTATAGTCACTGTGGGGATGAAGTTCTCAATGCACTTTTTGATAAATCCAGTGACTGATGTGGTGTACTTCTCAATGTCATCGGAAGAATCCAGGAAAATGTTCCAGTCTGTGATCGCAAAACAGTCCTGTAGTTTAGCATTTGCTTCATCTGACCACTTTTTTTTATTGACCGATTAACTGGTACTCCATGCTTTAATTTTTGCTTGTAAGCAGGAATCAGGAGGATAGAATTGTGGTCAGATTTACCAAATGGAGGGCGAGCTTTGTACTTGTCTCTGTGTGTGGAGTACAGGTGATCTAGATTTTTTCCCCTCTGGTTGCACATTTAACATGTTGATAGAAATTAGGTAGAACTGATTTTAGTTTCCCTGCATTAAAGTCTCCGGTCACTAGGAGCGCCGCCTCTGGGTGAGTGGTTTTCTGTTTGCTTATTTCCTTATTCAGCTGACTGAGGTCTTAGTGCCAGCATCTGTCTGTGGTGTTAAATAAACAGCTATGAAAAGTATAGCTGAGAACTCTCTAGGCAAGTAGTGTGGCCTGCAGTTTATCACAATATACCCTACTTCAGGCGTGCAAAATCTGTAGACTTCCTTAGATTTCGTGCACCAGCTGTTTACAAATATGCACATACCCCCCCCCCCCCCCCCCCCCTGTTTTATATGTTGAGTTTTAGGGAAATGTAGTCCTTGCCATGGTCTTAAGATTTTGGGTTGGGTTTCAGTCTTCACACACTTTTGGGCAGGAAGGAGAAATAATTTGCTCAGTCCTCACTGGGGCACTTTGAGAGGGAACAGTCTTCTCTACGGTCAATTCACAGACTCATCTCCTCATATTAATGTCATTCTGCTGGAATGAAGCTCCACATCCCCATTCATCAGTATTCACACAGCTCAGCTCTCCATACACCACCTTACACCACTCCCCAAATACTCTGCCTGGCAAGGCTTCAGATGACCTTGACTTTAGTGTGTGTGTGTGTGTGTGTACCTGTGTGCATGCTATGACAGTGTTTGCGTCATGGATCCGTGTGAATGCAAACCGTTGACGTACTGACAGCCCCACATCAATCACCTCTTCTGCAATCAAATGTTTGCCTTCTCCTGAAGATCTGCCTCCCTCTCAGCAGCCTGGACACCACAGGGGAGGGAAGGAAGGAGGGACTCAGAACAGATCCTGCTGCAGCTGTTGCTCTGCTGGTGTCTACACACAGTCAGACATACTCCTCCACTCCCCTCCAGCCGCGCACACACACTGGACTTGAGATGGCTAACAGCACCAGACCACCCCTAGCCTGTCTCTTCGGCTGATTGAGACAGATGGATGAATGGAGGGGAGAGCGAGAATCTAAGCTGAGCCAGACCAGAGCCATGAGTCTCTGTTTGGACTCTGTGTTTCTGCTGGGTTGGTAATTAAAGAGGGGAGGCCCAGTAGAGTCTAGCTGTGTTATTTTCCCTATCTCTTGTTTTCTCTCTAATCTTCCTGTAAGACCAGATAATTAATGGTGGTCCTCGTGTTAATGGAGCGGATTGGGCTTGTTTACCTAACTTCCTCTTGGTCTCTCGTTAGGGTCTGGGCCAGGGCTAGTCATTGTCACGTTAATTATCCTAACCTGCTGTGAAAAGTCACATCTGCTAGCCCTGAGAACAGACTTGGTTTCCACTAACGCGGTACAGCTTCGCGCTTGCTTGCCTTCTCTTTCTCTTTGCTAATGTTGCGAGTGTGTGTTCAGTCTTCGGTCTGTTGTGTGTAGAATATTATAGCCTATTCATTGATGATAGGCCCAGTTTTGCTGAAGTTGCGAGACATTGCAGGCCAAGAAATTGCGAGATACAGAATTCCATTGTGAGACAGCATTTGATTACTGCTAGATAGGCCTAGTTTATGGTTCTGCCTGTTAGCCGACCTGCCTGGACTGTGCTCCTCCCCTCTCTCCCCGTCCCTCGCTATGAAAGATGCATGTGTTTGTGTTCGAGGAAGTACTGCATTTTAGGAGTCGATTCCTAGCGAATGTTCAACAATCAGTCAAGGAATACATTTTTTGGAGTCTTCTCTCTGCCACTACATCGTCGTTAACAGTTGGGAAAATGGCAAGCGACGGAAGCGAAATCCTGTATGGCAGTTCTTTGAGAAGTTAAATGCAAACTTTGCAAGGTTGAATTAAAGTCCAGTAATGGCAGTACAGGTGCATGGTTAACCAACTGAAAGGGATGCACCGTGAGACCCAAATCGTTGCTAGCAGAAGGGCAAATGCATTGTCAATAAATGTGGAATCTTATACATTTTTATCATTTTAATGGAAAACTGATAAAGTGGCCGTTATTAAATGAAAGAAAATGACAATTTGTCACATCCCTACATAAAACCATAACTCTCAGCATGGATTTGTTTATGCAGTGGCTTAATTATCCAACTTTCTGTATAATCTAAATCTGTTTATTCATGAGTGGTTATAAATGGATAAGGAGAATGGTTTTTGGTCGCTTAGTATAGGCATTCAAATCCCAAGCTGTTTGCCAAATGATCAATCACAATTTATGCTGGAAGCGATAGCTCTTGTAAATATGGGTGTCAGTATTTCTTACTGAGCAACATTAGACTGGATGACACTACATGACAGTACTATTTATTTACAATCTGGATAGTTGTGTACATGCGTACTCATCCATTCTGCCTTAATGCGACATTCAGTAAAAATTCTGAATCTCAACTTCAGGTAGTGGTTATGACACGCAATATGGATAAATGTGGATTGGCAGTGATTTGAGTAGGAAGACATGTAGCTGCAGGTGAACATACCAGTGTAGAGATGTGACTGGCATTATGGGCCAGCACTGCTCCTCTGGGGAGATATAACGGGTATTACTGGGCATTACTGCTCCTCTGGGGAGATATAACGGGTATTACTGCTCCTCTGTGGAGATATAACGGGTATTACTGCTCCTCTGGGGAGATATAACGGCATTACTGCTCCTCTGGGGAGATATAACGGCATTACTGCACCTCTGTGGAGATATAACGGCATTACTGCTCCTCTGGGGAGATATAACGGGTATTACTGGGCAGCACTGCTCCTCTGGGGAGATATAACGGGTATCACTGGGCAGCACTGCTCCTCTGGGGAGATATAACGGGTATTACTGGGCAGCACTGCTCCTCTGGGGAGATATAACAGGTATTACTGGGCAGCACTGCTCCTCTGGGGAGATATAACGGGTATTACTGGGCAGCACTGCTCCTCTGGGGAGATATAACGGGTATTACTGGGCAGCACTGCTCCTCTGGGGAGATATAACGGGTGTTACTGGGCAGCACTGCTCCTCTGGGGAGATATAACGGGTATTACTGGGCAGCACTGCTCCTCTGGGGAGATATAACGGCATTATTGGGCAGCACTGCTCCTCTGGGGAGATATAACGGGTATTACTGGGCAGCACTGCTCCTCTGGGGAGATATAACGGGTATTACTGGGCAGCACTGCTCCTCTGGGGAGATATAACGCCATTACTGCTCCTCTGGGGAGATATAACGGCATTACTGCTCCTCTGGGAAGATATAACGGCATTACTGCTCCTCTGGGGAGATATAACGGCATTACTGCTCCTCTGGGGAGATATAACGGGTATTACTGGGCAGCACTGCTCCTCTGGGGAGATATAACGGGTATTACTGGGCAGCACTGCTCCTCTGGGGAGATATAACGGGTATTACTGGGCAGCACTGCTCCTCTGGGGAGATATAACGGGTATTACTGGGCAGCACTGCTCCTCTGGGGAGATATAACGGGTATTACTGGGCAGCACTGCTCCTCTGGGGAGATATAACGGGTATTACTGGGCAGCACTGCTCCTCTGGGGAGATATAACGGGTATTACTGGGCAGCACTGCTCCTCTGGGGAGATATAACGGGTATTACTGGGCAGCACTGCTCCTCTGGGGAGATATAACGGGTATTACTGGGCAGCACTGCTCCTCTGGGGAGATATAACGGGTATTACTGGGCAGCACTGCTCCTCTGGGGAGATATAACGGGTATTACTGGGCAGCACTGCTCCTCTGGGGAGAATGCTGTTTGGGCCAAAACCTGGCAAAGGTCTTTGGAGAGTCATCCTGAGACACAGAGCAGAGAGAAAAAGAACAGGTGCACACCTCTCTAACAGGTGTGGAGGAGAGTGAGAGAGACGAAGTGTAACTGGCAGGTAGAGGAGAGTGGATGTAGGCTAGAAGAGGAAATTAGTGGGTGGGGGAGAGGGATGGTGAGGAGATGCACAGAGGACCACAAAAAGTAGATGTAAGGGGGGGATGTAGTAGATGGCAGAATGTCCTCACCTCCCCATAGAAATCATTAGTTCGCCTCCCGGGTGGCGCAGTGGTTAAGGTGTGCTGTGCCATCAGAGTCCCTGGGTTCGCGCCCAGGCTCTGTCGTAACCGGCCGCGACCGGGAGGTCTGTGGGGCGACGCACAATTGGCCTAGCGTCGCCCGGGTTAGGGAGGGCTTGGTCGGTAGGGGTGTCCTTGTCTCATCGCGCACCAGCGACTCCTGTGGCGGGCGCAGTGTGCGCTAACCAAGGTGGCCAGGTGCACGGTGTTCCCTCCGACACATTGGTGCGGCTGGCTTCCGGGTTGGATGCCCGCTGTGTTAAGAAGCAGTGCGGCTTGGTTGGGTTGTGTATCGGAGGACGCATGACTTTCAACCTTCATCTCTCCCGAGCCCGTACGGGAGTTGTAGCGATGAGACAAGATAGTAGCTACTACAACAATTAGATACCACGAAATTCGGGAGAAAAGGGGTAAAATTCAAAAAAAAGAAATCATTAGTTCCAGAGGTGGTAATAGGATAATCTATCTGGTATTATGCCCTAAAAATTGACCGGATTGTGTATCTAAAATGTAGGCGATGAGGAAAGGGTACATAATAATTTCTGCCTTTTCTCAAACCACCAACTGAAGGGAATGTCCTTGTGGGTTTTTCCCCCCCACTGAATTAGAACTAAGCTTTCTTAATTTTATAAATACACTGCTCAAAAAAATAAAGGGAACACTAAAATAACACATCCTAGATCTGAATGAATGAAATATTTACATAGTTGAATGTGCTGAAAACAAAATCACACAAATTATCAATGGAAATCAAATTTATCAATCCATGGAGGTCTGGATTTGGAGTCACACTCCAAATTAAAGTGGGAAACCACACTACAGGCTGATCCAACTTTAATGTAATATCCTTAAAACAAGTCCAAATGAGGCTCAGTAGTGTGTGTGGCCTCCACGTGCCTGCATGACCTCCCTACAATGCCTGGGCATGCTCCTGATGAGGTGGTGGATGATCTTCTGAGGGATCTCCTCCCAGACCTGGACTAAAGCATCCAATTGGATTCAGGTATGGGGAACGGGCAGGCCAGTCCATAGCATCAATGCCTTCCTCTTGCAGGAACTACTGACACACTCCAGCCACATGAGGTCTAGCATTGTCTTGCATTAAGAGGAACCCAGTGCCAACTGCACCAGCATATGGTCTCACAAGAGCTCTGAGGATCTCATCTCGGTACGTAATGGCAGTCAGGCTACCTCTGGCGAGCACATGGAGGGCTGTGCGGCCCCCCATAGAAATGCCACCCCACACCATGACTGACCCACCGCCAAACCGGTCATGCTGGAGGATGTTGCAGGCAGCAGAACGTTCTCCACGGCTTCTCCAGACTCTGTCACGTCTGTCACGTGCTCAGTGTGAAGCTGCTTTCATCTGTGAAGAACACAGGGCGCCAGCGGCGAATTTGCCAATCTTGGTGTTCTCTGGCAAATGCCAAACGTCCCGCACGGTGTTGGGCTGTAAGCACAACACCCACCTGTGGACGTCGGGCCCTCATACCACCCTCATGTAGTCTGTTTCTGCCCGTTTGAGCAGACACATGCACATTTGTGGCCTGCTGGAGGTCATTTTGCAGGGCACTGGCAGTGCTCCTCCTGCTCCACCTTGCACAAAGGCGGAGGTAGCGGTCCTGCTGCTGGGTTGTTGCCCTCCTACGGCCTCCTCCACGTCTCCTGATGTACTGGCCTGTCTCCTGGTAGCACCTCCATGCTGTGGACACTACGCTGACAGACACAGCAAACGTTCTTGCCACAGCTCGCATTGATGTGCCATCCTGGATGAGCTGCACTACCTGAGCCACTTGTGTGGGTTATAGACTCCGTCTCATGCTACCACTAGAGTGAAAGCACCGCCAGCGTTCAAAAGTGACCAAAACATCAGCCAGGAAGCATAGGAACTGAGAAGTGGTCTGTGGTCACCACCTGCAGAACCACTCCTTTATTGGGGGTGTCTTGCTAATTGCCTATAATTTCCACCTGTTTTCTATTCCATTTGCACAACAGCATGCAACATTTATTGTCAATCAGTGTTGCTTCCTAAGTGGACAGTTTGATTTCACAGAAGTGTGATTGACTTGGAGTTACATTGTGTTGTTTAAGTGTTCCCTTTATTTTTTTGAGCAGTGTATATACAAAAATACTTCTTCCTTCCTCCTTCAAAACGTGTTAAAAATAGCTGGAAAAGCACTGTGAGGTCAACTTTGAGTCACCAACGGAGTTATTTCTGTTCCGGTCTGCTCTGGTGGGCACATAAACAATGTGGGTGGTTGGATTGTCATTCAGATAGGATAGTTCCCCAATGGTCAAACACAGACAAATAGCCCAGGACAGCTCTAATGGTATTGGGGAGCTACATGGAGATTTAAATGAATTTATAATCTCAGAGGATTCTTTCCTTATTACAACCCCCTCTGTCATTTCTTTATGCCTACACAAAATCAGATAACATTTTCTGTTGCACAACCTCACTAACCTTTGTAGCTCGTCACGTCCTAATCCTAATCCACAGTACACTCCGTCAGCATTGCTTAAACCCATCTTCAAAGAGTGTGTTTGTCTGTCTATGTGTGTGGCTTTGTTTATAATAACCAGTAAACACTGTCTGCCTTTAGATCTTTCTCCCTCCTAAAAATAACATCAGACACCTGTGACCCTCTGTTTGGATTCAGAAATAAACTGTCTGAGATCAAACTATTCCATTTCTACCATCTGGTACTTGACTTCAATTTTTTGGCTACTTATTCAAATGTTTGATATTGTATTCAAGCCTTCACTTTGACCACATATATGCAGCTCTTGATACAACTTGGTCTCAGAGCATTTCATATTATTTACGTAAATCCGGGCACTCCATTTAGTATATGTTACGAATGAGAAAAAACATACAAAATGTTGTGAATTTGCAAAATATACAATGTTACGACTTCATGCAAGGTCGTTAGGGGTTAGGGTTAAGTTTAGGAGTTAGGTTAAAGGTTAGGGTTACGTTTTGGAGTTAAATTAGGGAAGGGTTAGCTAACATGCTAAGTAGTTACAAAGTAGCTCAAAATTAGTATAGTTGAGAAGTTGCTATTTAGCAACATGCTAAAGTTGTCTGTGAGATTCGAACTTTGGGTTGCTAGATGTTCGTGTTATACAACCACCCTACTTTAGTTTATGCCTTACCAACCATCTATCTGTCTTATGTAACCATACCAAACGTAACACACTATATATTCAATGTATGTGGACACCCCTATGAATTAGTGTATTCAGCTATTTCAGCCACACACGTTGCTGACAGATGTATAAAATTGAGTACACAGCCATGCAATCTCCATAAACAAACATTGACAGTAGAATGGCTTTACTGAAGAGTTAAGCGACTTTCAACGTGGCACCGTCATAGGATGCCACCTTTCCAACAAGCCAGTTTGTCTAATTTCTGCCCTGCTATAGCTGCCCCGGTCAACTGTGCTGTTACAGAAGCTCACAGACAGCGAGTGTTGAAGCGCGTAGCTCGTAAAAATCATCTATCCTCAGTTGCAACTCACTACCGAGTTCCAACCTGCCTCTGGAAGCAACGTCAGCACAATAACTGTTCGTCGGAAGCTTAATGAAATGGGTTTCCATGGCCGAGCAATTGGCTCGAATCAAGCCAGTTACGCATTCCCAGCTGTTTGTGCTTTCCTTGTTTCTGCTAGGCAGTCTGGTTAAAGAGGGGAACAGAGTTAAAACGAATAACAGTAAAACACATAACATATTTTCCCACCAGCTCCCCTCGCGGGGTTTATGAGTCGTGTCGATGGAAACGATTGAACCGGGAATGGAAACGACCTTTAGAGACAGGAAATGACCAGGTCATGGAGACCATTACTGCAGTAAAGATCAAGGGCAATTAGCCTGTTCATAGATCACAATGTAGCAGCTTTGTGAGAGGGACCCAAGCCAGAAGAGTACATTCAGCTCACATAGTAAGGAGCCCTGGCTGAACCATTCTGTGCTTGTGACATGAACGTCATCAATCGGTTACTTTTCTGTTCTCTGCATGGTGACTGGATAGAGTTGTGGAGCGATGGAACATCGATCTGAATTATTGAAGTTCAAAAGGGCAAGAAACGGTTTCTTCTTCTTTGTTGTGCTACAGAGTCGACTCACCATCTCACACCTGACGCAAGACTCCCTCTGTAGAGGGGTGCAGTTTCTGTGAGGTTAGCACCATGGGTCACATTAGAATGATGATTCAATCTGCCTGGTCTTCTTACTCTGTCTCCCAGATGACACAGAACTTTGTTTTGACCACAAGCTTCGGTGGAAACCGAAGACCTCAAAATAAATGATCATCATTGTGTGTTAAGTGGGTATGACTTGACTGAGCCCAATCTGCCATGACCTCTATAGCTCTTCCATTTCCCAGCCCGCCTGAAGTGGAGTGAAGATATTGCTCTGAGTTCCCTTGTCCTACGCTGACCATTTGCTTTATACATGCCCTGGATATTAAAGTGACAGTCTTGGAAATGGTTCCTCAATGTGATTTGTCCTTTGCCTTTTCAACAGAAACCCTTTGTTGTTGTGGTTAATAACTTATTCTGTGGTGCTAAACCACGCTTTGACACCAAGAGACACATCTACTCAGTCTGTGACAAAACAACAAAGGATTCATATGGTGAGTGCTAGCGCTATCAGCCTCAAAATATTGTCAACACCCATGCTAATTCCCTTCTGTGAACATTGAGCAGTAAAGGTAGAGAGGGAATGAGAGCAGACACCAGAGCTTCTAACTAACCAGGTGTCTGAAATGCTCCAGACACACAGATTGGCAAATTTAGCGTTCTCTAAACTTTGGGATTGGCACAAGGTATGACTCCAAAACCCCAGAAAAGGCTACTCTTGATGTTATCGTCACAGATAATCCTGATCAGTCAGGTGTTTTCTGTGATGACCTTAGTGATCACTGTTTTACAGCCTGTGTTCGTAATGGCTGCTCAGTGAAACGACCTGTCCTAATTTGTCATAGACGCTTGCTAAAACACTTTAATGAGCAAGCCTTCCTTCATGAACTGGCCTCTGCAAAATGGTATAGAATCAGCTTGATCCCCTCTGTCGAAGATGCTAGGACCTTTTTTGATATTTTCAGTGGTATTGTAAACACAGCCCCATGAAGAAAATGAGAATTAAAAACAGGTTCAGCCCCTGGTTTGACCGTGATCTTACAGAGCTACTCCACCTCAAGAATTGCATTTGGCGAAAGGCTTGGCACACGCATACTCACGCTGACTGGCTCTCGTTCAGGCAAATGAGAAATAAGTGTTAGTTACTTTAAGGAGCAGTTCTCTCTCTCCCAAGAAGTTATGGAAAACGGTTAAAGACCTGGAGAATAAACCCTCCTCACAGTTGCCCATGTCCCTTAAAGTTGATGATGTGGTTGCTAACTGACAAGAAGCACATGGCTGAGCTCTTTAATCACCCTGTCATCTCAGATTTTGAAAATATGCTTTACAGCCAAAGCAAGACAAGCATTTGTGTAAGTTTATTGTTAGCCTAGCATAGCATTATGTCCAGCTAGCAGTCTGCAACTTGGTCACGAAAATCAGAAAAGCAATCAAATTAAATCGTTTACCTTTGAGCTTCGGATGTTTTCACTCACGAGACTCCCAGTTAGATAGCAAATGTTCCTTTTTCCCCAAAATATTATTTTTGTAGGTGAAATAGCTCTGTTTGTTCTTCACGTTTGGCTGAGAAATAGACCGGAATATTGCGGTCATGAAAACGCCGACAAATATTTCAAATTAACTCCATAATATCGACAGAAACATGGCATTGTTTATAATCAATCCTCAAGGTGTTTTTCAAATATTTATTCGATAATATATCCACCGGGACAATTGGCTTTTCAGTAGGACCGAGAGGAAAAATGGCTACCTCTGTATTTTACGCAAGAATCACTCTCTGAGAGCCATCAGGTGACCACTTACGCAATATAGTCGCTTACGCTCATTCTTCAACATAAATGCGTGAACTTTAGAGTGTTTTCTATCCTAAGCTGTCAATTATATGCATATTCTAGCATCTTGTCCTGACAAAATAGCCCGTTTACTTGGGAACGTTATTTTTTCCAAAAATGAAAATACTGCCCCCTAGTTACAAGAAGTGAATCACCACTTCATTGAGTCAGGATTCCTATTTGACTCTGCCATGCCTCCCTGCCAGTCCAGCATTTCCTCATCTCCCCCCTTTTAATGTGACTCCCCAATGCTCCTCCCTCTTTCCCCTGCCCCGCTACAAAGTTTCTCCCTGCAGGCATTCACTGAGTCCGAGGTGCTAAAGGAGCTCCTGAAACTTGACCCCCAAAAAATATCTGGGTCAGAGGGTTTAGACCCGTTCTTCTTTAATGTTGCTGCCCCTATCATCACCAAGCCTATCTCTGACCTTTTTAACCTGTCTCTCCTTTCTGGGGAGGTTCCCATTGCTTGGAAGGCAGCCATGGCTCGTCCTTTATTTAAAGGGGAGATCAAGCTGTTCCTAACTGTTATAGGCCTATTTCTATTTTGCTCTGTTTATCAAAAGTGTTAGAAAAACTTGTCAATAATCAACAGACTGGCTTTCTTGATGTCTAGTATTCTCTCTGGTATGCAATCTGGTTTCTGCTCAGGTTATGCATGTGTCACTGCAACCTTAAAGGCCCTCAATGATGTCACCATTGCCCTTGATTCTAAGCAATGTTGTGCTGCTATTTTTATTGGTTTGGTTAAAGCTTTTGAAACTGTAGACCATGCCATTCTTGTAGGCCGGCTAAGGAATATTGGTGTCTCTGAGAGGTCTTTGGCCTGGTTTACTAACTACCTCTGAGTGCATTGTATAAAGTCAGAAAATCTGCTGTGTCAGCCACTGCCTGTCACCAATGGAGTACCCCAAGGCTCAATCATAGGTCCCACACTCTTCTAAATTTACATCAACAACATAGCTCAAGCAGTAGGAAGCTCTTATTTGCAGATTATAGTCTTATACTCAGCTGACCCCTCCCCGGGTTTTGTGTTAAATACTTTACAACAGTAGTGGAGAGGATAGTACGTTTTAAGTTCCTCGGCGTACACATAACGGACAAACTAAATTCGTCCACCCACACAGACAGCGTCGTTAAGAAGGCGCAGCAGCTCCTCTTCAACCTCAGGAGGCTGAAGAAATTTGGCTTGTCACCAAAAGTACTCACAAATTTTTACAGATGCACAATCGAGAGCATCCTGTCGGGCTGTATCACTGCCTGGTACGGCAACTTCTCCGCCCACAGCCGTAAGGCTCCCCAGAGGGTGGTGCGGTCTGCACAACGCATCACCGAGGGCAAACTACCTGCCCTCTAGGACACCTACACCACCCGATGTCACAGGAAGGCCATAAAGATCATCAAGGACAACAACCAACCGAGCCACTGCCTGTTCACCCCGCTATCATCCAGAAGGCGAGGTCAGTACAGATGCATCAAAGTGGGGACTGAGAGACTGAAAAACAGCTTCTATCTCAAAGCCATCAGACTGTTACACAGCCACCACTAACATGGAGTGGTTGCTGCTAACATACTGACTCCACTCCAGCCACTTGAATAATGGAAAAATGTAGTAAAAAATGAATCACAAGCCACTTTAAACAATGCCACTTTTATATGTTTTACATACCCTACATTACTCATCTCATATCTATATACTGTTCTCGATACCATCTACTGTTACTGCATTGTTGGAACTAGTAGCACAAGCATTTCACTATACTCGCATTAACATCTGCTAACCATGTGATAAATTAAGATTTGATTTGAACAAAGCTTTCTTTGTGTCCAATAAGCTTTCTCTACCCGTAACCTAGTTCTGAACACCTCCAAAACAAAGGTAATGTGGTTTGGTAAGAGGAATGCCCCTCTCCCCACAGGTGTGATTACTACTTCTGAGGGTTTAGAGCTTGAGGTAGTCACCTCATACAAGTACTTGAGTATGGCTAGAAGGTGCACTGTCCTTCTCTCAGCACATATCAAAACTGTAGGCTAAAGTTAAATCTAGTCTTGGTTTCCTCTATCGTAATCGCTCCTCTTTCACCCCAGCAGCCAAACTAACCCTGATTCAGATGACCATCCTACCCATGCTAGATTACGGAGACATAATTTATAGATCGGCATGTAAGGCTGCTCTCGAGCGGCTAGAGCGGTTCTTTGTCATTCGGCTATCAGATTTTCCACCAATGCTCCTTATAGGACACATCACTGCACTCTATACTCCTCTGTGAACTGGTCATCTCTGTATACCTGTTGCACGACCAACTGGTTGATGCTTATTTATAAAACCCTCTTAGGCCTCACTCCCCCCTCCCCCCTATCTGAGATATGTACTGCAGTCCTCATCCTCCACATGCAAAACCCGTTCTGCCAGTCACATTCTGGTAAAGGTCCCCACACATCCCTGGGTCGCTCCTCTTTTCAGTTCGCTACAGCTAGTGACTGGAACGAGCTGCAACAAACACTCAAAGTGGACAGTTTTATCTCCAATCTCTTCATTCAAAGACTCAATCGTGGACACTCTTACTGACAGTTGTGGCTGCTTTGCATGATGTATTGTTGTCTCTACCTTCTTGCCCTTTGCTGTTATCTGTGCCCAATAATGTTTGTACCATGTTTTGTGCTGCTACCGTGTGTTGCTACCATGCTGTGTTGCTATGTTGTTGTCTACACTCATGTAGTGTTGTCTTTCTCGATGTGATGTGTTTGTTCCTTTATTTATACATTTTTATTTTTAATCCCAGCCCCCATTCCTGCAGCAGGTCTTATGCCTTTTGGTAGTCTGTCATTTTAAGTAAGAATGTGTTCTTAACTGGCTTGCCTGGTTAAATAAAAAAATATATATCTTAAGTTCAAGGACAACTACATTGCACTGATGTTGATTAGAAAGCTATGGCCATTGATCGGTTTGTGTCAACATGGAGAATAGCTTGTCATTCAACATCTATGGCTCTGGTTAAAGTACCATGTTTGGTCTCCAGTCAGTCCCCACTGTGATGGCTGCTTCTATACTGGGCGAGAGCAGAAAGCTTCTATCCTGGGTCGAGAGCAGAAAGCTTCTATCCTGGGTCGAGAGCAGAAAGCTTCTATCCTGGGTCGAGAGCAGAAAGCTTCTATCCTGGGTCGAGAGCAGAAAGCTTCTATCCTGGGTCGAGAGCAGAAAGCTTCTGTACTGGGCGAGAGCAGAAAGCTTCTGTCCTGGGTCGAGAGCAGAAAGCTTTTGTCCTGGGCGAGAGCAGAAAGCTTCTGTCCTGGGTCGAGAGCAGAAAGCTTCTGTCCTGGGTCGAGAGCAGAAAGCTTCTATCCTGGGTCGAGAGCAGAAAGCTTCTGTCCTGGGTCGAGAGCAGAAGGCTTCTGTCCTGGGTCGAGAGCAGAAAGCTTCTATCCTGGGTCGAGAGCAGAAAGCTTCTGTACGGGGCGAGAGCAGAAAGCTTCTGTCCTGGGGCGAGAGCAGAAAGCTTCTGTCCTGGGGCGAGAGCAGAACGCTTCTGTCCTGGGGCGAGAGCAGAAAGCTTCTGTCCTGGGGCGAGAGCAGAAAGCTTCTGTCCTGGGGCGAGAGCAGAAAGCTTCTATCCTGGGGCGAGAGCAGAAAGCTTCTGTCCTGGGGTGAGAGCAGAAAGCTTCTGTCCTGAGGCGAGAGCAGAAAGCTTCTGTCCTGGGGCGAGAGCAGAAAGCTTCTGTCCTGGGGCGAGAGCAGAAAGCTTCTGTCCTGGGGCGAGAGCAGAAAGCTTCTGTCCTGGGGCGAGAGCAGAAAGCTTCTGTCCTGGGGCGAGAGCAGAAAGCTTCTGTCCTGGGGCGAGAGCAGAAAGCTTCTGTCCTGGGGCGAGAGCAGAAAGCTTCTGTCCTGGGGCGAGAGCAGAAAGCTTCTGTCCTGGGGCGAGAGCAGAAAGCTTCTGTCCTGGGGCGAGAGCAGAAAGCTTCTGTCCTGGGGCGAGAGCAGAAAGCTTCTGTCCTGGGGCGAGAGCAGAAAGCTTCTGTCCTGGGGCGAGAGCAGAAAGCTTCTGTCCTGGGGCGAGAGCAGAAAGCTTCTGTCCTGGGGCGAGAGCAGAAAGCTTCTGTCCTGGGGCGAGAGCAGAAAGCTTCTGTCCTGGGGCGAGAGCAGAAAGCTTCTGTCCTGGGGCGAGAGCAGAAAGCTTCTGTCCTGGGGCGAGAGCAGAAAGCTTCTGTCCTGGGGCGAGAGCAGAAAGCTTCTGTCCTGGGGCGAGAGCAGAAAGCTTCTGTCCTGGGGCGAGAGCAGAAAGCTTCTGTCCTGGGGCGAGAGCAGAAAGCTTCTGTACGGGGCGAGAGCAGAAAGCTTCTATCCTGGGGCGAGAGCAGAAAGCTTCTATCCTGGGGCGAGAGCAGAAAGCTTCTATCCTGGGGCGAGAGCAGAAAGCTTCTATCCTGGGGCGAGAGCAGAAAGCTTCTATCCTGGGGCGAGAGCAGAAAGCTTCTATCCTGGGGCGAGAGCAGAAAGCCCAGATTCATGGAGAATGACAAGCAGGTATCTGACTATTCTTCTCTGGCTTATGACTGTATCCTGAAATATCTTCAAAGGAGAAAGCCTCTCCTTTTGAAAGAGGGTTTTGGAGCTAAAGCAGTGATATCTCTCCCTTGTTCAGTCACTCAGGGGGATGATTCATTTGGAGACAGATTCAATCACATGGACTCACTTTTACCATGGGAACAAAGAACTCACACACAGAGCTCCTATTGGAGGATTGGATATAGATGGAAAAGGGTGCCAAAAAAGCAAATCACTCTTTTCGAAGCATGAATTAACTGAGTAATATTCAGGCTCCCGAGTGGCGCAGCGGTCTAATGCACTGCATCTCAGTACTAGAGGCTTCACTACGGACCCTGGTTCGATCCTGCCGTGATTGGGAGTCCATAATGGGTTACGTCATTAGGGTTTGGCCGTCAGTGAAAATTAGATTTTTTTTCATTAACTGACATAAATATGGCTTTGCCTCAAACCGTCTATTTAAAGCAGTCATAGGACCACTAGTGCGACTTCACAAGTGCTACTGCTGTTTTTATCATGTTGTAGGTGTTATCTGAGTAGATTGTTTGGGTGACATTTAATTTTTTTATGGGTTAAATAAAGCTTGGTGAATCACTCGATTTTGTATTTATTATTCCTCAAGTCCTCTCTGATCTGACATCTCTAGACAATATGCAATCAATACTGTGGCACGGTTCAGGTTTTAATCAATACTGTGACACGGTTCAGGTTATAATCGATACTGTGGCACGGTTCAGGTTATAATCGATCCTGAGGCACAGTTCAGGTTATAATCGATACTGGGGCACGGTTCGGGTTATAATCGATACTGGGGCACGGTTCAGGTTATAATTGATACTGGGGCACGGTTCAGGTTATAATCGATACTGGGGCACGGTTCAGGTTATAATCAATACTGGGGCACGGTTCAGGATCGAATCAATACTGGGGCACGGTTCAGGATCGAATCAATACTGGGGCACGGTTCAGGTTATAATCAAAACTGGGGCACGGTTCAGGTTATAATCAATACTGGGGCACGGTTCAGGTTATAATCAATACTGTGGCACGGTTCAGGATCGAATCAATACTGGGGCACGGTTCAGGTTATAATCAATACTGGGGCACGGTTCAGGTTATAATCAATACTGGGGCACGGTTCAGGTTATAATCAATACTGGGGCACGGTTCAGGTTATAATCAATACTGGGGCACGGTTCAGGTTATAATCAATACTGTGGCACGGTTCAGGTTCTAATCAAGACTGGGGCACGGTTCAGGTTACCTTGTTTAACTACATTCTTGTCCTGGAAGTGAAACCTCCCTGCTTGTCTCCCTGATTTGTCTGGATTTAATTAGACTGCTTTGGGGGGGGATTGAATTCTCTCTTCCTCTAAAACAATATGGGTCCCTCACACACAGTGTACTCTCGCAATCTCTTACATATGCATTCGCACACGCAGTCACACACTTCTGAGTGCCCACACTGTGTGACTGGAATCAATTTCTTTCACTTTTTGAAACCACTGCTTCAGTCCATGCAGTCAACCAGTTTCCTTCACAACACACAGATCCGCCCACCTTCCCACTCACATGTGGATTACATGGAGATTAATTTTCCACTGGCGATGGAGAAACAACATCGCAGATGAGGAGGATGTCTAAGATAGGCATTAGCATAGCCTCGATCCACATCGCTTTTCAAGCCTTCGTTAAAGAAACATGCATTTTGAAAACAAATCAATGGAGTAAATAGACTGTGAAATGTACAGAGAGAAAGAAAGAAACAGCCTTCCCTCTATGAGGAATAAACATGTTAAGGCAAAGCAATGCGGCACAATGGATTAGAGGCTGTGTTAATACAGGATGTAATGTGTAGGAAAAAAGTAAAGCAGGAAGAAAAACACAGAGCTCAGATGTTATCACGATGACAGTACCGCGATACTAGGAAGCAAAGGAAACAAAACATGAAGTGGACAGACGTCTTGAAGAGAACAGTTCTAAGGTTGGAAAAAAACAGCCTTGTCACATTTCTTTATTTTGCAAGCTATAGCACACACTATTTTATTTAAGTAGGATTTAAACTACCATAAAATTCAGTCCGTGTTGTGTTTTCTTTTGAAGAAAAATCTGGTATCGTAGTAGTGCGATACTGGTATCGTGACAACAGTACTCTGAGAGGGTTTTATATTCCAGCTTGGCCTAAGTGTTATGCAATCCTGGAAGCTGGGAAGTTCCTAGTCTGGAAATGTTCTCCACTTGAATGCAAATGGTTGTGTAAGCATATATGTTCTAATGCCTGTCTCTTTTTGACTGTGTGTAATGTTCTAGTAGCAGTTTCGGCAATACACTGCATTGTGCCAGCCAGGCTGCTAGCCAGGACACCTGTTGACTATTGGACTTCTCTCAATAAGAGTCTGGCAGCTCTTCAAGAAAAGCTGTCATGGCCTCCTGCTCTCTCCATTACTATGATTTGAGAAACCACTGAATGAGTCTCAAACAAACGATAGAGGAAGTTTACGCAGAGAGCTGTGTTTACCTATGGGTCTTCTCTATAGACATTTCTCAACGGCTGAGGGAGAGATGGACAAAATAAAGCGAGAAGAGAGAGCAGGCACCAGTTCAGATCCATAGTGTGAGTTGATCTATTGGTCTGTCTCGAAGGTTCACTGCTCAGCTGAGCCCAGTTCAGCTTCATCTAAATCAGGGCATCAATTCCTTAACCAACAAAGTGCCTGTCACTTCCAGCACCCACTTTCCCCTTATATACTGTTTGTAACAGTGCTCCTGCCTCAATCCCCCATCTGTTATCAGACTGATCACCGTAAATTACCACCAAGGAGGGTGTGTGTCGACCCCCAAAGCCGCATACTATACCCTCACTCACCTTCCCTCTCTCAGAATGAGCAGTAATGTAATACCAATCGGAGCAAAAAGAACTGGACATATTTGACCAGTTCACCCCAGCTGAGAAAGTGCTTATTAACCTCAATAGATAATGGACCACCAGTCAGTGACTCCCGCTGTTACGAAACCCTGCCACACAAGACGACTGACACAACATGCCACAGTTGAAGCCCATCAAAGCCAACTGGGCTTGTGAGGGGTTTGACTCTTCTGTCCCTCCCTGGTTCCTCTTTCATTAGCCAGCCAATCAGACCAGATAGGCAGTTTGACATTAGCTGTAAACCATCTGAAACAGACTGGAAATGGCTTCACTGACAATTAAACTGACAGAGTAGCCATTTTCAGAGTCATTTCCATAACATCTGTCTGTACCTTTAACGCTGACATATAACATGTTGTAATGAGGCTGGTCCTTATGCCCAAGGTCTGCCTGTACAATAGTTATATTGCTACATGCTCTGATAAGACTGGATTCTATAACAATCCAGTGTGTGGTGGAGAGGGGACAGATGGGAAATGGAGTTTGAGGCTATGGTTTAGAGCTCCAGTGGGAGAAGGAGGATTTAGATGTCTGCCTTTTGACTTTATTACCATGTACGCTATGTAATTAGAAAGATTAGACCAAGGTTATCACACACGCACACACGCACGCACGCGCGCACACACACGTATCCGTAGGAGTTCATATGCCATTATCAGTATCTATAGTAACTGTTGGAGCTCTATAAAACACCACACATACACACAATGTTCCTGGTGAGTTGATGTGGGCCTTTGACAGTAGAAAGCTGATTAGACTGCAAACCAAAGATTCATTAGTCTAGTTTAATGGAATTGAGATGAGTGGATGGGAGATTTAAATAAATTAACCTTCAGCGAATCCCCAGAGGCATGTTGGAATGACAGGGGGCTGAGGTTGAATTCTCCCCTTGTCACTGATATAATGAATACTGATGACATGTTATTTGCCCTGGAGTCTGTTGTCATTTAACCCTGGACTCCAACCTGACACGTTGGAGGCCCAGCTGGAGAGAGAGATGGAGAAATGAAATGGCTTGGATGTTCTACTCAGGAACCAACACAAGAGGAACTCGAGCTTCTGACATCTTAACAGTGACAACCTGCTCTGTCTGCTGTTTCTTTGCTTGTTGATTCATTTACTTACCTTGCCTCTGTCTCCTCCCCTTCTACTTCTTCAGTGTGTACGTGTCAACGTAACTCGCGCAGCAGGAGGCCTGGAAAATACAGATATTTGAAGAATTTAGCATTATTTGAACATGTCACATCTTCAGCAAGGAATAGATCCATTTTTACCAGATCCTAGCATAAATGTTTTGTGATTTTTACTGCTCTGCATATTATTAACATTCATTAGTGGCTTCTTGTGAAATTTACTTAATATCCTCTGTGGTTTGGGTTCAGGCTATTTATACCCTGTTTGGGTTCAGGCTATTAGTACCCTGTTTGGTTTCGGGCTATTAATACCCTGTTTGGGTTCGGGCTATTTATACCCTCTGTGGTTTGGGTTCAGGCTATTAATACACTGTGTTTTGGGTTCAGGCTATTAATACACTCTGGTTTGGGTTCAGGCTATTAATACCCACTGTGGTTTGGGTTCAGGCTATTAACTTCTTGGTGACGGGGCAGTATTTTCACTTCCGGATGAAATGCATGCCCAAATTCAACTGCCTGCTCCTCATCCCCAGAAGATAAGATATGCCTAGTATTAGTAGGATAGAAAGTTGGATAGAAAACACTCTGAAGTTTCTAAAACTGTTTGAATCATGTCTGTGAGTGTAACAGAACTTATTTAGCAGGCGAAACCCCGATGACAAACCATTCAGATTTTGTTTTTGTTTTTGGGTTTTCATTGGGAATCCAGATTTCGAAGGGACCTTCTTGCAGTTCCTATCGCTTCCACTGGATGTCACCAGTCTTTAGAAATTGGTTGAGGTTTTTCTTTTGTGTAATGAAGAAGTAGCCCTGTTCAAAACTAGGGTCACTTCAGTGTACTGTTTGTTAGAGGCGCGTGACCAGAAAGGTAGCGGCAGTTTGTTTTCTTCCTGTATTGAACATAGATAACCCCGTCTTAAATTTGATCAATTATTTACTTTAAAAAATACCTAAAGTTGTATTACAAAAGTAGTTTGAAATGTTTTGGCAAAGTTTACAGGTAACTTTTGAGATATTTTGTAGTTGCGCAAGTTGGAATCTGTGTTTTTCTGGATCAAACGCGCCAAATAAATGGACATTTTGGAGATGTATCGACATAATTAATGACCATTTGTGATGTTTATGGGACATATTGGAGTGCCAACAGAATAAGCTCGTCAAAGTTAAGGCGTGATTTATATTTTTTATCTCTGCATTTTGTGTCGCGCCTGCAGGGTTGAAATATGTTTTTTTTAATTTGTTTACGGAGGTGCTACTCTCAGATAATAGCATCGTTTGCTTTTGCAGAAAAGCCTTTTTGAAATATGACATGTTGGCTGGATTCACAACACGTGTAGCTTTAATTTGCTATCTTGCATGTGTGATTTCATGAAAGTTAGATTTTTTATAGTAATTGATTTGTTTTTGGCGCTCTGCATTTTCTCTGGCTTTTGGCCAGGTCGGACGCTAGCGTCCCACATATCCCAGAGAGGTTAATACCCTCTGTGGTTTGGGTTCAGGCTATTAATATCCTCAGTGGTTTGGGTTCAGGCTATTAATACCCTCTGTGGTTTGGGTTCAGGCTATTAATATCCTCATTGGTTTGGGTTCAGGCTATTAATATCCTCAGTGGTTTGGGTTCGGGCTTTTAGTCACCTATTACACATGTTGACTTCTTTGAGTTGTTGGTAAATATATTAAATGAGACTTTCCATCTTGTATAACTGGCACCATGGCCATGAACCAAATAGCCAATTAAATTGTTGAGAACTGAATGTAAATGTACATAAATGAATGAACTGAACTGTATGTAAATGTCCATAAATAATTATGTGAGTGAGAGGTGCTTCGGAGAGTGGCGATTGACAGTCGGGAGACGAGAATTACAATTTTTATATTCAGGCCAAGGGCACAATGGCCACTTTTTGGCCACAAGGCATGGATTTTAAGGGGCATTACGGCCAGACGGGGGAAATGGGAGACCTATTACTCACTCTGAGGTGGTTCTATTTTTATCTTCTATATTTCTCCACAGGATCTGAGCAGCAGGTTCAATGGCTCCATGCCTAAAGTGACTTATCTGGAGTGACGTACCTCTCTCTTTGTCAGACCCTCCTCTTACTAAACATTCAACAAAGAGACAGTCACACCCAGGAATCACATTCACCACGGCTTTCCTCTCAATACGCGGCTCAGTAGCATAAAAGCTGCTATTGGCCTCTTTCAGCAGAAACGGTACCAAAAAGACACTGTACAGAAAAACAGGTTGAGTGCTTCCTGTTTGATTTAAGCCTGTTTTCACACAAAGGTGGCAGCCTGATAAGTCAACGGAACTGGCTGAAGTGTTTTGTGTTTGTGTGCATTTGTCTTAAGCGATACTGAAGGGAAATGCGTGAGTGTAAGATGTACTGTGTATGTCCACGTAGATGTATTTACCGTGTGTGTGTTTATGTGCATTTTATGTATGCTGGTGTGCTTATGTCTGTCACCAACAGATACCTGTCACCACGGACTAGGGCGACACCACAGATACAAATACCCAGCTTCGTCAGTCCGCTCAAAGCCTATGTCACCATACACACTTAACTGAGCTCCACATAGTGACACACTTTAACAGCTACTGATAAACACCTGGATGGTTTGCCAGTCCCTACTAGAGTTCGACCAATTAATAGGAATTGCCGATTTTCAAGTTTTCATAACAATAGGAAATCTGTATTTTTGGGCGCCGATTTGACGATTTTGTTTGTTTTTGTTTTTTTGTTTGTTATACCTTTATTTAACTAGGCAAGTCAGTTAATAAGAACACATTCTTATTTTCAATGACGGCCTAGGAACGGTGGGTTAACTGCCTCGTTCAGGGGCAGAACGACAGATTTTCACCTTGTCAGCTCGGGGAATCCAATCTTGCAACCTTACTAGTCCAACGCAATAACAACCTGCCTCTCTCTCGTTGCACTCCACAAGGAGGCTGCCTGTTACGCGAATGCAGTAAGCCAAGGTAAGTTGGTAGCTAGTATTTAACTTATCTGCCTTCTTAACAGAACTCCCACTGCTGCTGTTGGTCATCTGCCATCTTAACAGAACTCCCACTGCTGTTGTTGGTCATCTGCCATCTTAACAGAACTCCCACTGCTGTTGTTTGTCATCTGCCATCTTAACAGAACTCCCACTGCTGTTGTTGGTCATCTATTTTATGCTGAGGGTCCATTAAGATGCAGTAGAACATAGAGACAGAGGGGGGAAAAGCTGGCCTGTATACATGTTTAAAGACATTGTTCCACTGAGTGATTCCATTTCCAGTTGTGGTCATTAGTGAGCTGGAATGAAGAGGAACAGAAATCACCTGGAAGCCCGGAGTAGTGATCAGGGTCTCTGCTGCCTGCCCCAGCTCACACTCCTCTCTGCACCCTTTACCAAGGGCCTTTTCATTAGGCACCAAACAGAAGACAAGTCTACTCTGGACTAGTAGCCTCTCATGTCCTCACCAGACCAGAGGCAGGTGTTCTCTAGGTAGACTGACTGAGAGCCATTGATGGCTGTTCTCTTTCAGGTCCTCATCTCTCCTTAGACTCCATAAAGAACCTGCTGTGCTGGGATTGGCCAAAGGAAGCTGCACTTTTCCATCAACTAACAGTGCTTGTGTGTCTGGGGCCAAAAGGCCTGATTTGATTCATTAGTGGTTTTTATCTGAAACGGAGCTCATGTCTCAATGCTTCACCTGACTGAGGCCTTCTGAAGCCTGTATCTCAGACACCAAAAGCAAAACTTCACACAAGCCTTTAAATAGGGCTAGTTATTGAAAAAGCACCATTGTTTGTTCAACCAGTTACTGATGTGTTGTGTGAAGAATAGGAGGAATAACCTCTGAGGAAGACGCTATCTTGCTTCCTTTCACTTTGATTCACTGTCTGTTGTTTAAATGTACCTCTCTGTAGTCTCTAGCGCTAAAAATACTCTAGCAGCTAGCACCAAGTGGAAAGCTAATGTAATGGCCTGGGGAGAATTCTACAGATGACTGGAATGCTTGTGCTTACACATTAAGCTGGATCAGTCAGGCACCTTGTTGATTCATCTGCCCAGTGCATCCATCACTCCAAATAGTCAGCTATGTGTGCTAATGCCCATGACCCAAGTGGATCCCTCTAATGTGCTAGGGGCCACACTGGACGACCCAGGCTATGAATAGAATTGCAGCTCACTTCATTGTCTGACAAATCTCTGTAGGGCCTTTATCGGGCCTTGCGAAAGACCTTGTGACTGGATTTCATCCCCAGCCTTCCAGGCATTAGAGGAACATCACTGATGCTCTCCACAAATTTTCGATCACAAACCTCTACGCACCAACTGTCAGCACAGCAGACGTGGTGAGAGTCAAGTCACTTGACCTTGAGAAATAACAGCAACCTCCTATTATTTATTTTCCAGCTGTGTCTATAAGGGAGAGAATGAAAGCAGTGCACTGTGGGTCTCTGGGCTGGTCTGAATGTGACCGTAGTCCAACATCAGTAAGGGTTTCTGAGTGGAGAACGTGACCATTATTGACTGTGACAATCACTGTTCTCTTAGCAGGAACCAGCTGACAGGTGAGACATTTTACTCGACGCAGTCAGAAAGGTCCGTGTTGTAACCCACAATCATAGAAGTCACGGTGGTTTGTTTCACTGACCTCTAAAATGATAGGCTATTCTAAATATAGTTTAAGTTCAAATCCTGTGGCCGTTGGGGAAAAGTCTGCTGTGTTGTGAGCCGTCAACATGAACGTTGGCATCATTATCCTGAATGCCATCTCTTGCCATTGTACCCTTGAGCAAGGCACTTAATTCCCTAGTAATGATTTAATGAAAGCTGCACACATTGAGGGGCGCTTGTTTTGTCAAGGAATGTACTCAAACTTCCACACTTCCAATGTTCTTCAAGTGAAAAGTCTGATCCTAACCCTTCCTCTTGTCTCCTTTAAAAATAAAAACAACTTTTTCTGCCCCCTGGTCTTCCTTTGTGGAGCGTTCACTGATTTTAGCAGACTGAATGTTTGCTAACATTAATTCAATAGAAATGGCTCTTCTGAGAATAAGATGCCATCTCTTTTTGGGACTGGGATTGTGTGACCTTTGACCTATCAGCGGCTAGACGGAATTAAAATAGGTAACTTATTCAGTGCATTGTCCTGCATGCTTGCTTTCTTGATGCAGATTTGTGGAAATATTAGAAATGGTCTGTGTTGTTCTCATATCAGACCCTCATTGCCTGAGTCGCCACTTCGGTTGTTTTTCAGATAGTTTGAAGGAGTAGAACCCCCTACAGTTGTCATTGGTCTGATAAGTGTCAGTCAGCCAGCCACAGCGTTTGATGAGACACATCCATGTAACTAAATGTGTAAAGTACAGAGGTCTTTGGGGACAGAAGGCTTTGACTTGGTAATGGAGTATAAAAGTTCAAAGAGAAACAGAATAGTATTCATGAGGTCAGTGGTGTGTTAATGCTTTGTGTCACTGTACATTCCTCTCTATCACATGGATGAACAGGCTTTAATCTACCTGACTACCTGTTGACTTGTTCATCACTGGCAAGATGGATGGTCCACTCCCTCACCTCACACACCACATTGTTACACACAAGAACACGCACACGCTGTGTCGTCCTTCCTACATAATGAATAGCGTCTGGTTTACACCAGATCAGTTGTGTAAGGGGGATGGACCATGAGCAAACAGCATTAACCAGGAGAGGAGTAGTGTACTGACAGCTCTCCTGTACACACTTCATCTGGATTTACTGTACTGACTACTTCCCCTGTGCTCTCTGTCTGTCTGTCTCTCTGTCTCTGTCTGTCTCTCTGTCTGTGTCTCTGTCTCTCTCTGTGCGTCTCTATCTCTCCTGCTGGTATTTGACAGTGCTATTATCCTGTCTCATTATTTCAGCTGAGAGTATTGCAGCCTTTTTTCTCAGGCGGTCATCACATAGAAGCTGAGGCATCTGAGACACAGCCTGCTTCTCTCCACCCCTCACGGGGCCCTCGGCAAGGGACAAGGACAACAAACGTGCAGGACAGCACAGAGACGCGCAGCACAGAGACGCGCAGCACAGAGACGCGCAGCACAGAGACGCGCAGCACAGAGACGCGCAGCACAGAGACGCGCAGCACAGAGACAGAGACAGCGGCAGGGCAGAGCACAGAGACAGCGGCAGGGCAGAGCACAGAGACAGCGGCAGGGCAGAGCACAGAGACAGCGGCAGGGCAGAGCACAGAGACAGCGGCAGGGCAGAGCACAGAGACAGCGGCAGGGCAGAGCACAGAGACGCGGCAGGGCAGGGCAGAGCAGAGACGCGGCAGGGCAGGGCAGAGCAGAGACGCGGCAGGGCAGGGCAGAGCAGAGACGCGGCAGGGCAGGGCAGAGCAGAGACGCGGCAGGGCAGGGCAGAGCAGAGACGCGGCAGGGCAGGGCAGAGCAGAGACGCGGCAGGGCAGGGCAGAGCAGAGACGCGGCAGGGCAGGGCAGAGCAGAGACGCGGCAGGGCAGGGCAGAGCAGAGACGCGGCAGGGCAGGGCAGAGACGCGGCAGAGCAGAGGCAGAGCAGAGGCAGAGCAGAGGCAGAGCAGAGGCAGGGCAGAGGCAGGGCAGAGGCAGAGCAGAGACTCAGCCTCCAGATAATATTCTACTAAAGAGGACATAAATTTAGCGTGTCGGACGCTCTCCTTCAATTGCTATGTTTATCCTCTATCTATCTAGCTCTTTTCTCCCAATCTCCTTTCATTTCCTCTTGAAGTTATTAAACTCTGGTATAAATCAGATGAAACTCTAGCATGTTTAGAAGATGAACTGAGGCATTTATCATGTCTGTAGACCGTCGTCTGGGAGAAGTCTGTAGACTGTCGTCGGAGACAGAGAGAAGGAGAGGCTGCCAGATGGATGTTGACGAGCAGCGAGAGGTGGAGAGATGGAGGGTGCGTGGGTGGATTTGTGAGTACTGTGATGACAGTCAGTCAGTTGAGAGAAGTTCTATCAGGAATGGAGATGAAAAGGCAGACTTTCTACATAATGTTTATAGGGCAGATCTCCCAGCTGGTTTCTCTGGGTTTGAGGGAAGGCAATTCTGCACTTTATTCGACAGTTTGTCCTCTGTTTAGACCTTTGTTTACCAATCTACGCTCTTCATGACACAGAGGGAGAGAACTGGATGGTTGGTTCTCGTTGTGATGGAAATGTGGTTACATAAAGAACAGAACACGGAGAGAGAAAGAGATGAAGGTAGTAAACAGAGAGAGAATGGAAGAAGGGCCTGATGAGGACAGATTCTATCAAGTCTCTTATAGAGAAGGCGAACAGAGTGAGACATTTCAAATCCTCCTGTAAACACATTAGGGATGGCTTTGTGTTGTGGAGCAGAGATAGAGAAACATTCATCAGAATGCCGTTACCCCGGCACATCCATAAATGTATGAGGCTCACTGGGTGTCAGTTTCTGAGCCCCCAATGCTGAATGAATGATTTACTCTTTTTATTAGATCCCCATTAGCTATTTCTGAAGCAGCCGCTACTCTTCCTAGGGTCCACACGAAACATAATACACAACATTAATAGACAGAACTACATTGATTTAAAATGAGAGTAATAGAATTAAGGAAATGTCCTGGACTGACACAACACTGAGAGAAACCGAGGCATGCTTTCGCCCTCATTCATATATTACATGTTCATATAATACAAATTCTCTCTATCACTTAAACGTGTACATAGGCCTACAATTTATTAGACAGAGAGGTCTATGGTGCTGTGGCTTGTCGTTTGTCCCTGTGTGTGTCCTGAGTCCACGGGCTTGTCCCAAGTACGTATCCCTTCCCCTAGTGTTGTCACGCTACCAGTATCACCATACTAGGAAGTAAGGAAACAGAGCGTTAAGCGAACTAAGGAAAACGGTCCTAAACAGTCAACCAGAGTCAGGTGTGTTTATTTTGCAAGCTATAGCACACACTGTTTTACAAAAGTCGGGTTTAAAAGACCATAGAGTTTAGTCTGCTTCATGTTTTATTTTTTTGCCAAAGAAAATCTGGTATGGTGACAACACTACTGTCCACTCACAGACCCTGTCATCCCATATACTGGTTGAAAATGGCAGATTTTGTCATTGATAAGCACCTAAACTGGAACAGTGGCTTTACAGTAACATGCTGTACATGTATTCATAGCTCTGGATCTGTGCTTCACAGCACCGTATGGGTTTTTGGCTGACAGCCGTTCTGACCTGGAGCACCATGCGAGACGAGATGCCCCCATCCATCCTGCTAATTGGGAGACTTTTGCACATTTGTTGTTGTCTGAGTGAAGGAAATGCTGTAAATGGAGAGGAGTAGATGTGTTTAGAAAAGAGATGTTGAGGATTATAATAAATACTGCTTTTATGTCATACACGCTAGGCTTGGGCGGTATACCGTATACCGAGGTATTTGGAAATTGTCACGGGATAGTTTTTCAATACTATTTCTTTAAAAATAAAGTTTTATTTAAATTGTATTTTTACTTTTGAATATTTGTGGCTACTTGTTAAATAAATACCAGCAGTCAGCTTGTGCAGATTGCGTTCTTCATTTCACCCGTCACATAATTTTTCGTTATGAAATTTACAGGTCACGTGGTGTTTGTTTACGAGCACACAACGTCGACAGACCGGAGCCTCACTGTTGTACAGCACTCACCAGGTGATCTAGTTACAGTATGGAATTCACAACTAAATGTTTGCCAGCTAGATATCTTATAACTATTAAGTTAACTGTCTAAAATATGCTAACTACTCTGCAGTTGTGCATTTGATTTGCTAATTTAGTAGCTAGTTTGCCAACTAGCTAAGTGGTTAGCTTCTTCCAAAATCAGTTTCTGGTAACGGCTGATCATCTCCTCCTGGATCAAGAGCCTTGCTGTCTATTTGTTTTGTGTGTGCCACAAACATTTTGTATAACTTTATGAGCTGGGATGTCTGTCCTGAAAATAGTTTAGGTCAGAGACTGTATAAAGTGTTTGCAATGCGCTCATTAGCATTTAGTTAGCATCCTCTATGGGATTTTACATTTTTAGCATTACTAACCTTCGGATTGCAAAGGCTGTGGCTTTTGAATATAGCGCCCCTTGTGTTCATTGCCGGTATTCGAGGTCAGTATGATGATTTAAATACTGCCCAAGCTTAATACAAGCAAACCACACACCCGTGAGTCCAAATGTGCACTTCACGTTTCCATATTTGAAAACTCCTGTAATTTACGGTGTCAACATTCATGATCACTATGTTTGATCCACAGTTACAAGGATGACATTTGTTATACCCTGGGTTGTCCTGAACAGAATTAGCCGCGGAACACAGCTAACACGGCTGCGGAATGCTCTCATGACTCAATTCTATGCGCACCAAAATGACAATCTGTCTGAAGTGCCTTTTGAACAACGAACACTGTACCATGTTATTTTAGAACTGAGCAAGCCATGTTGGCCATAGAATAAGCTTTTAAAACAAGGGCACCTGACCCAGATTGCGATTTAAAAATGGACTGCTTTTGGGTGGCGTTAACAACAGTAATTGTGTGATGGTGGGGATGCAGGGCTGTGTTCCAAACAAGTGTGCTTGCTTCAGTTCCTCATTGGCAAAGCTAGAAGATCCTCAACAAAGGACCTTATAGTTGAAGGCTCTTTCCTTGAGTCATAAAAGTGCCTTGAAATACCTTGTTGTTTAATGTATCCGGAGTACTTTCAGATTTCGTTATTGATTTCGTTATTGTAAAATGCACAAAGTCAGCAGTGTAATGTTTGGATTCATTCTTGGCAGGTTAACTGTTGTCTTCACCTTTGGTCTGCTAATTTCCCCATAATCCCCAGTGTTCTTTTTCAATTGCTACCATGGTCATGCATATGCTTTTTATAGTTCTGTAAGGCAGCCCAACCATAAGTATTATCTTAACAAGCTCTAGGATGAACGTCTTAGATGTGTTCCTTATGCATGCCAATATATTGCCAGTTCAACTTTGGACTAAATGTGTTTATTCACTGATATATAATGAGTACGTAGTGGCGAATATACAAGCAATTGAGTTATGGCAATCAACTTATTTTAAGGATTTGATTCAAAAGGAGTTTAAGGGTCTTACATTTTATTTGACTACGGATGAAATTCTTCATTACTGGCATTATATTGGCATGCATAAGGAACGCATCTAAGATGTTCATCCTAGAGCTTGTTGTGTTTTTTTTTGGAAGAATGAATTACGACACAGCAAACTCGCGTTGAACATGCTTGATACATCTGTGAAGTCCCAGAGGACATCAGAGCGCAAAGTAGGCTCCAAATGGATTTGTCGGTCTTGGATTCAGCGCGATGGACACAGTCTGTCCAGCCAAGGGGTGTGGTGTGTGTTCACGCTGCTCTCTGGTGTGCGAGTGAGCCAAGATACTGAGTGGGCTCCTATTGCAGCTATTGAGATGGGTACAGAGGCTAATCCCAAACAGCCAACAAAGGGTTGTTGTGAATTTTGTATGGCCTGTTGGAACCTAGGCAGAGGAAGTCCTCCTGCACATTTTAGGCAGCCTGCCAGCCCACAGAGTAAAACCAACTATTCAGTTAGGTATTGTAAGTCTTGTCCAGAAGTGGTCATACGATGCAGAGACGTTTGGGGTTGTGCAGAGCGTCTGTTCTGCTCGTCCTGAAACGTAGGATGTTGGTTATGGGGTGTTTAATCATTTCTATATTCCTTTGAGATGTAGGTTACTTTTCTTTGATGTATACAGACTGAATGTCATGACTCCTGTGAAGACGCATGCGGGGTGCATATGGCTAAGTGTGTGTCTGTGTGCTATGAAAGTCATTGCTTTGTCACAACATGACCTTACCATTGGTGTGCTAATGTTGGGTGCTGTAAACTGAGATGCTAAACCAGAATTTAAATATTTTTCAAGAACAATTTAAGTTAAATCGAAACAACTTTCAAGCAACTGGTTTCACAAGCAACTGTCATTTTCAAATTGCTTGAAAGTTGTTTTGATTTAACTTAAATTGTTCTTGAAAAATATTTAAATTCTGGCTCTTTGGTTTTCTCTCAAATGGAGGAGAGTTTTACTACAAATGCACTGTTTTTATGGTAATCTGACTGACTTGATATAACCACATCTGAAGTTGCTATTGACTAATCCAATCAGATAAACAGACTGTTTTATGTTAATTGAAATGTGAATTAATCTGTAATGTACACTATATATCTAAAAGTATGTGTACACCCCTTCAAATGAGGGGATTTGGCTATTTCAGCCACACCAGTTGCTGACAGGTGTGTAAAATCTAACACACAGCCATGCAATCTTCGGAGACAAACATTGGCAGTAGAATGGCGCATACTGAAGAGCACATGACACCTTCATGGGGCGGCAGGGTAGCCTAGTGGTTAGAGCGTTGGACTAGTAACCGGAAGGTTTCAAGTTCAAACCCCCGAGCTGACAAGGTACAAATCTGTCGTTCTGCCCCTGAACAGGCAGTTCCTAGGCCGTCATTGAAAATAAGAGTTTGTTCTTAACTGACTTGCCTAGTTAAATAAAGGTAAAATAAATAAATAAATATCACCTTTCCAACAAGTTAGTTCATCAAATTTCTGCCCTGCTAGAGCTGCCCTGGTCAACTGTAAGGGGTGTTATTGTAAAGTGGAAATGTCCTGGAGCAACAACGGCTGAGCCGCAAAGTGGTAGGCCACACAAGCTCACAGAACGGGACCGCCGAGTGCTGAAGCGCGTAGAGCTTAAAAATGGTTTGTCCTTAGTTGCAACGCTCACTACCGAGTTCCAAACTGCCTCTGGAAGCAAGGTCAGCACAAGAACTGTTCGTTGGGAGCTTCATGTAATGGGTTTCCATGGCTGTGCAGCCGCACAGAAGCCTAAGATCACCATGTGTAATGCCAAACGTCGGCTGGAGCGGTGTAAAGCTCGCCGCTGTTGGACTCTGGACGGAAACGCCTTCTCTGGAGTGATGAATCAGACTTCACCACCTGGCCTCTAGGCCCTTAGGTCTAACGATTCTGTGCTTCCAACTTTGTGACAGCCCAACACCCAACACCCAACACCCATTACACAAGGTCCATACAAAAATGGTTTGTCAAGATCAATGTGGAAGAACTTGACTGGCCTGCACAGTGCACTCACCTCAACACCATCAAAACACCTTTGGGATGAAATGGAAAGGCCACTGTGAGCCCGGTCTAATCGTCCAGAATCAGTGCCCAAAGGCTCTTGTGGCTGAATGGAAGCAAGTCCCTGCAGCAATGTTCCAACATCTAGTGGAAAGCCTTCCCAGAAGAGTGGAAGCTGTTATAGCAGCAAAGAAGGGACCAACTCCATATTAAAGCCCATAATTTTGGAATGAGATGTTCAAGCAGGTGTCCACATACTTTTGCTCATGTAGGGTAACTTCAGTTAAGTGTTTGCTCATATAAAGAATGGAGCATACCTTTCTAGATTGCTTGCAGGAAAGGTGTTACCTAAGGGCATTTGCATGTCTAAGGAAGTCAATTCTACCTGCCAAAAGGACACTGATTGTACCCCCACAAAAGCAGTACTGATTGGAAGCCAGTGACCAATTTCCTTCTTCAGTTCATCATTTATTCTCGCATTTCCAAATGCCTGAAGCTACCACATTCATCTGTACAAACAATAGTACGCAAGTATAAACACCATGGGACCATGCAGCCATCACACCACTCAAGAAGGATACGAGTTCTGCCTCCTAGAGATGAATGTGCTTTGGTGCGAAAGTTCAAATCAATCCCAGAACAACAGCAAGGACCTTGAGAAGATGCTGGAGGAAACCGGTACAAAAGTATCTATATCCACAGTAAAACGAGTCCGATATCGACATAACCTAAAAGGCCACTCAGCAAGGATGAAGCCACTGCTCCAATACCAACATAAAAAAAGCTAGACTACGGTTTGCGACTTGATGTGGGTTCAAAGATCGTACTTTTTATGAGAAATGTCCTCTGGTCGGATGAAACAAAATATAACTATTTGGCCATAATGACCATCGTAATGTTTGGAGGAAAAAGTGGGAGGCTTGCAAGCCAAAGAACACCATCCCGACCGTGAAGCATGGGGGTGGCTGCATCATGTTGTGGGAGTGTTATGCTGCAGCACTTGCCAAAATAGATGGAATCATGAGACAGGAAGATTATGTGGATATATTGAAGCAACATCAAGACATCAGTCAGGAAGTTAAAGCTTGGTCACAACATGAGGTTGCCACCCCCGTGCTTCACGGTTGGGATGGTGTTCTTCGGCTTGCAAGCGTCCCCCTTTTTCCTCCAAACATTACGATGGTCATTATGGCCCAACAGTTCTAGTTTTGTTTGATCAGACCAGAGGACATTTCTCCAAAAAGTACAATCTTTGTCCTATGAGTGTCATCTGATGAAGATCATCATAGGTTAGTGATTCATTTTATCTCTATTTGTGCTTTTTGTGACTGGCCGGAAAAATGGCTGTTTTCTGTGGCTTGGTGGTGACCTAACATAATCATTTGTGGTGCTTTTGCCGTAAAGCCTATTTGAAATCGGACACTGTGGTGGGATTAACAACAAGATTACCTTTAAAACGGTATAAAATACATGTAAGTTTGAGGAATTTTAATTATGATATTTCTGTTTCCAATTTGACACTTTCACTGGCTGTTGTCATATCATCCCGTTAACGGGATTGCAAGCCCTAAGAAGTTTTAACAAAAATTTGTCGAGTGGTTGAAACACTTTGGTTGGAGTCATTAAAACTTGTTTATGTGAACTTCCGATTTCAACTGTATGTTTTTCCTGAGCTCTGTGTGTTCTTCTGCAGAACTGAGATGGATCTCTCTGACACAGACCAGTCTGCTATTCTATATTTTCAGATATTTTTTGTCTGACAACAAAGTCTAGCAAAACCATTGTAAACCTAGATAATTTAAGCATTTTTTCATGAGAACCGGGCTGGTCTCTCCCTGACCCTGTTCTGAGTTACAAATAACACACGTCCAGTTAGAGAAGTGGAAATCTCTGATATATTAGGCTCGGAACACAATTTAATTAGTTTATTGTTTCCTGGGATTTTGGGGCAATATCCACATTGATATTGTTTCCATAATTCATCAGCCACTACTCTCCTTATTGCTTTATTCTCTGGATCAGGGGTTCTTCAACATGTTCATCCTGGGTCCCAAATTAGAAATTCTGTGATTTCCTGGGACCCAAGCTTGTGAAAACATGCAACTGTACGGAATTATCAGTACATTTATTTGTCCTTATGCCTAAAACAAATGCAATAAATACAAAAACAAATATCAATGAAATACCCATATACAGTGGGGAGAACAAGTATTTGATACACTGCCAATTTTGCAGGTTTTCCTACTTACAAAGCATGTAGAGTTCTGTAATTTTTATCATAGGTACACTTCAACTGTGAGAGACGGAATCGAAAACAAAAATCCAGAAAATCACATTGTTTGATTTTTAAGTAATTCATTTTATTGCAGGACATAAGTATTTGATACATCAGAAAAGCAGAACTGAATATTTGGTACAGAAACCCTTTGTTTGCAATTACAGAGATCATATGTTTCCTGTAGTTCTTGACCAGGTTTGCACACACTGCAGCAGGGAATTTGGCCCACTCCTCCATACAGACCTTCTCCAGATCCTTCAGGTTTCGGGGCTGTCGCTGGGCAATACGGACTTTCAGCTCCCTCCAAAGATTTTCTATTGGGTTCAGGTCTGGAGACTGGCTAGGCCACTCCAGGACCTTGAGATGCTTCTTACGGAGCCACTCCTTAGTTCCCCTAGCTGTGTGTATCGGGTCGTTGTCATGCTGGAAGACCCATCCACGACCCATCTTCAATGCTCTTACTGAGGGAAGGAGGTTGTTGGGCAAGATCTCTCGATACATGGCCCCATCCATCCTCCCCTCAATATGGTGCAATCGTCCTTTCCCCTTTGCATAAAAGCAGTCCCAAAGAATGATGTTTCCACCTCCATGCTTCACGGTTGGGATGGTGTTCTTGGGGTTGTACTCATCCTTCTTCCTCCAAACACGGCGAGTGGAGTTTAGACCAAATAGCTCTATTTTTGTCTCATCAGACCACATGATCTCCTCCCATTCCTCCTCTTGATCATCCAGATGGTCATTGGCAAACTTCAGACGGGCCAGGACATGCACTGACTTGAGCAGGGGGACCTTGAGTGTGCTGCAGGATTTTAATCCATGACGGCGTAGTGTGTTACGAATGGTTTTCTTTGAAACTGTGGTCCCAGTTCTCTTCAGGTCATTGACCAGGTCCTGCCGTGTAGTTCTGGGCTGATCCCTCACATTCCTCGTGATCATTGATGCCCCGCGAGGTGAGATCTTGCATGGAGCCCCAGACAGACGGTGATTGACCGTCATCTTGAACTTCTTCCATTTTCTAATAATTGCGCCAAGAGTTGTTGACTTCTCACCAAGCTGCTTGCCTATTGTCCTGTAGCCCATCCCAGCCTTGTGCAGGTCTACAATTTTATCCCTGATATCCTTACACAGCTCTCTGGTCTTGGCCATAGTGGAGAGGTTGGAGTCTGTTTGATTGAGTGTGTGGACATGTGTCTTTTATACAGGTAACGAGTTCAAACAGGTGCAGTTAATACAGGTAATGAGTGGAGAACAGGAGGGCTTCTTAAAGAAAAACTAACTAAGGTCTGTGAGAGACGGAATTCTTACTGGTTGGTAGGTGATCAAATACTTATGTCATGCAATAAAATGTAAATTAATTACTTAAAAATCATACAATGTGATTTTATTGATTTTTGTTTTAGATTCCGTCTCTCACAGATGAAGTGTACCTATGATAAAAATTACAGACCTCTACATGCTTTGTAAGTGGGAAAACCTGCAAAATTGGCAGTGTATCAAATACTTGTTCATGTTTATTTTTATTTTTCCACATTACAAACACATCTCTAGGTTGGAACTGTTGCTGTTAAAATATAATACATCATTTTAATTCTGAACAGGAAAAAACTGATCACATCACACGGATGTATAACAGAACACACACAGGCTCATTTTTTTGATAGTACAACCCTGAGTAACAGTTCAGATGAATGATCAGGCCCACTGTGCATCCTACTGTAGAAATTGTTGAAAAAAAGGTATCGGTTGGAACTGTTGCTTTTAAAATACAACAAATCCTGTTTTATTCTGAACTGGAAGAAACTGATCACATCACACAGATGTTGACCAGAAAACACACAGTCCTAATGAGAGGGGTATGGCGGGTTGAAGTTTTCAACAAGCAGGTCTAGTCAGTGCAACCCTGAGGTGAGTCTTTTTCTGTACTTGTTTTTTAAGTAATCTAGAGTGGAGAACTCTGACTCACATAGGTATGTGGTGCCAAACTGAACCAGAACATCTACTGTTTTACCAGTCACGCAGGAGTCCGCTTCCTGTTGTAGATGAGCAACCCAGAACTATGAGTGTTTGCCTCAAAAAGCCTATTGCTTCAATCAGTTTATTCCACTATATATACTCCCAATATATTTCAATCAGATTATTCCACTTGTATTTAAACAGCAACAGTTCCAACCTAGACTTGTTTTCAACAATAACTTCTACAGTAAGCTGTACAGTAGGCCTACATTTTTGTAGTGTTACTTAGGGTTGCAGTAGCTAGCTATTAGCTGTGTACAAGGGGATTGTTTGAAAGAAAAACTCCCATCTACTATGAGAGAGTACTCCCTTATTTCTTCTCATCACCTGTTATAAAATTACGACAATTCCTTGCTAGCTGACTTACTTTCCACTGCCGAAGCACCGTTTCCTGAAACATTCTGTCCTGTTCTGAAATAACTTCCTGGGTTTACTGTCATGCTGTGGATGTTTTGTCAGGATGTGTTGTTTTAATTTGTTTTGAGAGACTCATTAATAAGCACTCCCCGCACAAAACACATTGTGTGTGCTCCTCGTTATTTCTCAAAGTTTGTATGAAACCAACTCCAAGCTGTATTTGCGTTTTCATGACGTTTGAGCTCAGTCAGAACTGGTGGCTAACATCCATTTGATGACAGTGGTGACTGATGGCCTGTGGGAATGACAAGTAAGTGTCTGACAGTGCACCATCTGCTGCTGAACGACAGCGCTGCAGCGTGATCTTCAATAAAACTACAGGAAAAATATCTGGTAATCCGCGAAGCACACAGGCTTCTCTCTCCCACCCGCGCAGCTGCCAAACCGAGCAGAGACACCACTGCTAAGCTGAGAGCACAGTTGCACTTGGCCAATTCATGAAATAATTATATGTTTAGTCTGACACGTCGCGACGCCACATCGACCCGTTCTTTAAAGGCTGCTCTGAAAGACGCTACCCATCTGTGGGAGGAATAGAACTGGTTTTAGGAAGGGACTGTCTGCTTGGAGCTGTTGGACAGATTGGCTCATTGCTATTTTGGAGCCTGTAGTCACTTTAGATACTAGACTTCTATGAAGAGTGTGTGGTGGGTTCATAACTAATGGTAGTCACTTTAGATACTAGACTTCTATGAAGAGTGTGTGGTGAGTTCATAACTAATGGTAGTCACTTTAGATACTAGACTTCTATGAAGAGTGTGTGGTGGGTTCATAACTAATGGTAGTCACTTTAGATACTAGACTTCTATGAAGAGTGTGTGGTGGGTTCATAACTAATGGTAGTCACTTTAGATACTAGACTTCTATGAAGAGTGTGTGGTGGGTTCATAACTAATGGTAGTCACTTTAGATACTAGACTTCTATGAAGAGTGTGTGGTGGGTTCATAACTAATGGTAGTCACTTTAGATACTAGACTTCTATGAAGAGTGTGTGGTGGGTTCATAACTAATGGTAGTCACTTTAGATACTAGACTTCTATGAAGAGTGTGTGGTGGGTTCATAACTAATGGTAGTCACTTTAGATACTAGACTTCTATGAAGAGTGTGTGGTGGGTTCATAACTAATGGTAGTCACTTTAGATACTAGACTTCTATGAAGAGTGTGTGGTGGGTTCATAACTAATGGTAGTCACTTTAGATAATAGACTTCTATGAAGAGTGTGTGGTGGGTTCATAACTAATGGTAGTCACTTTAGATACTAGACTTCTATGAAGAGTGTGTGGTAAGTTCATAACTAATGGTAGTCACTTTAGATACTAGACTTCTATGAAGAGTGTGTGGTGGGTTCATAACTAATGGTAGTCACTTTAGATACTAGACTTCTATGAAGAGTGTGTGGTGGGTTCATAACTAATGGTAGTCACTTTAGATACTAGACTTCTATGAAGAGTGTGTGGTGGGTTCATAACTAATGGTAGTCACTTTAGATGCTAGACTTCTATGAAGAGTGTGTGGTGGGTTCATAACTAATGGTAGTCACTTTAGATAATAGACTTCTATGAAGAGTGTGTGGTGGGTTCATAACTCACAGGGGTCTTTGTGTGTGTAATCCTATCTTGGTTCCTCTCAGGACAGAAATATACTGGGATAGAAATTAAACCGCTAAATTAGAAAAGAGACCAGAAAAGATGTTCAGAAACTCTGTTATTGGTTCTGAGATGCTCCCTAGTGTCCCCACTGTCTAAAGACCTGAACAGAGAGACAGAACTCTGGAGATTCTGACATAGTGTTAAGTTGTAGGGCTCTCTAAGGTGTTTCCTTCAAGAAGTGAAGTATGTTAACTCCGGACTTTGTTAGATCCTGAACATATGGTTTCTTATGGTTGAATAGAGTTGTATTTCCACAGTCTGTTTTCTTTAGTTTAGACTTCTCCGAGGTCAAACAGTCTGTGGCATACATTTCTCTCCACATATTACATTTTTGTAGCCTATGTACTCTGCTCTGTGGATATATTGTGAATGTGTTAAACAATAGTGTCTTACTCAAGATTAATCTGGTTGAACATGTCTGCTTGTTGTGTTTCTGTTGTGGTTTATAGATCTATGGTCTATCTGGTTGAACATGGCTGCTTGTGTATCTGTTGTGGTTTATAGATCTATGGTCTATCTGGTTTAACATGTCTGCTTGTTGTGTTTCTGTTGTGGTTTATAGATCTATGGTCCATCTGGTTGAACATGGCTGCTTGTTGTGTTTCTGTTGTGGTTTATAGATCTATGGTCTATCTGGTTGAACATGGCTGCTTGTTGTGTTTCTGTTGTGGTTTCCATATTTATGGTCTATCTGGTTGAACATGGCTGCTTGTTGTGGTTTATAGATCTATGGTCCATCTGGTTGAACATGTCTGTCTGCTTGTTGTGGTTTATAGATCTATGGTACATCTGGTTGAACATGGCTGCTTGTATATCTGTTGTGGTTTATAGATCTATGGTCTATCTGGTTGAACATGTCTGCTTGTTGTGGTTTATAGATCTATGGTACATCTGGTTGAACATGTCTGCTTGTTGTGGTTTATAGATCTATGGTACATCTGGTTGAACAGGGCTGCTTGTGTATCTGTTGTGGTTTATAGATCTATGGTCTATCTGGTTGAACATGTCTGCTTGTTGTGGTTTATAGATCTATGGTACATCTGGTTGAACATGGCTGCTTGTGTATCTGTTGTGGTTTATAGATCGATGGTCCATCTGGTTTAACATGTCTGCTTGTTGTGGTTTATAGATCTATGGTCCATCTGGTTTAACATGGCTGCTTGTGTATCTGTTGTGGTTTATAGATATATGGTCTATCTGGTTGAACATGTCTGCTTGTTGTGGTTTATAGATCGATGGTCCATCTGGTTTAACATGTCTGCTTGTTGTGGTTTATAGATCTATGGTCCATCTGGTTTAACATGGCTGCTTGTGTATCTGTTGTGGTTTATAGATCTATGGTCCATCTGGTTTAACATGTCTGCTTGTTGTGTTTCTGTTGTGGTTTATAGATCTATGGTCCATCTGGTTTAACATGGCTGCTTGTTGTGGTTTATAGATCTATGGTCCATCTGGTTGAACAGGGCTGCTTGTTGTGGTTTATAGATCTATGGTCCATCTGGTTTAACATGGCTGCTTGTTGTGTTTCTGTTGTGTTTCAGGACTGAACCCGTTGTCCTTTGACCCGTCCTCCAACAACGAACCCCTGCAGTTCAGCAACTCAAACGTGCCGCTGGTGTCAGACTGTCCCCTGGAGAACGGAGCTGAGAAGAGCATTAAGAGGAAGAGACCCAGCCTGCCCCCAGGTACTATAGTACTGTCATATTACTGCGGTATATAAGAAGTACATAACACTACACAGCTCTGTCTCCAGGTTTTATATTACTGTCATATTACTGCAGTATATAAGAAGTACATAACACTACACAGCTCTGCCTCCAGGTACTATAGTACTGTCATATTACTGCGGTATATAAGAAGTACATAACACTACACAGCTCTGCCTCCAGGTACTATAGTACTGTCATATTACTGCGGTATATAAGAAGTACATAATGCTACACAGCTCTGCCTCCAGGTACTATAGTACTGTCATATTACTGCGGTATATAAGAAGTACATAATGCTACACAGCTCTGCCTCCAGGTACTATACTTTCCTACCAAGCAAAAAGGCAGTAACCGCTCATAGTGTGGAACTGAGAGAAATTGCTTTATTTACCTTGGTTTCACAGTAACTGTGATGTTACTGCTAACATGACCCCCATTTTATCCAAAACACAATACAATAGAGGCAGGATACTTGTCCACATGATTACGCATGTATTTAATGTAGCAAAAATGACATTATCTAGTTTTCGACCAAATGAGCAGTTACTGCCTTTTTGCTTGGTAGGGCAGTATAGTACTGTCATATTACTGCAGTATATAAGAAGTACATAACACTACACAGCTCTTCCTCCAGGTACAATAAAATACTGTTACAATTGAGGTGTACATCAGTTGTACCTATGCATTTTATACTATGAGACTGGGAGAATCATTTAAAGTGAGGTCAACTTGGTAAAATGTCATGTTTTCCATCCTGAGGGCCTTATTGCCAGTTAGTCCTTTGGAGGTCAGGCCTGTCTGTCTAAAATCTGCAGGATTGTGGTCTGCTGGGATTGCAGCTCTCACACCTTAGCCTGGCTGTTACTATGCCTACAGCACCTGCCAATCAATGCTCAGAAATGCCTTCAGGCATCTCTCACGGAGTGTTCTGTCACACGGAGGGTAATGTGCTGAGAGGAAGTGTGCGTGCGCCCCCGCTTTCATGTGTGTGTTGACTTTTTCATTACTAAATGAGGCCTAGTTTTAATCAGTGGCTGTGCATTCTAATTAAAGAATGTCTCTAATTAATTGCATTATGACAAGTAGAATGAGAAGGGCCTTAAGACAGAGGTGTTGCTGTGTGTTTTCTGCTGTCTTGGTGACCTTAATTGGTCAGGATTAATTGTCAGTGTTAATAAACCACTCTTTTTACCATTCGTCTTTGTGCAAAATTTTCAATAAATGACCCTTTCTCGTGAGTTTCAGTTCTCACTAATTAATATTATTCTGAATTATTCTGCGTCGTTACCAACCCAGAGCTAGACATGAAGACCGTGAGTAGGTTTAGATTGATGGAGGTACATAAGGACACGTTCGATGTGTATTTAATAAACATGGTGTTTGTGCAGAACAATGTTAGTCTATGAACAGTTGCACTGAAATTGACTAGAGCGACAGATAACCTGAGGAGAATCAACACACTTCAATGCTCTCTTGCCTCAGCATATGCTCTAGTGTGTTGCGTGTTCAGGCGTTCATGGTATAATTTACTGACAGGTTAACTTGACCCTAGACGTTTTTTATCCTAAGTTCACTTACGAAGACGAAGAAAGAAACCACGAACGGGGATGAGATCTTATGGTCATTTATGGGACAGTATTCTCAATTTCAGTCCGAGACATCTAACAGACCTCGAAAAGCTCTGTTTTAATGAATGTAGCCTATTGAAAGGGTGAATGACCGATAAACCTTGGATAGAGTGTCAGTCTTGTCCTGTAGATATACGCACAGAGAGACACATAAAATATTGGCTCACGTGTAAGTGCTCGTCATTATGAAAACCTGTGTGAATGACCGTGTCCCAATATCCGTAATTGCGTTGTAAATAGTAGGCTGATTGGGTGTACGTAAATGGAACGTTTCATAGTACATGACATGTCAGTCTGCCTGGTTTTCTGAGTGCATGTTTGTTTAAGAGAGTGTGTAATGTCACTGCTCAGATGAAAGCCAGTCAGAGAACTTTAGATAAAAGCCACTGCACACAAATCTAATACACTATTTCCCTTTGGAGGGGAGAGAGCACTCATTGTTTTACGGTGTCTTAGAGAGATAAAAAGATAGTGACTAATCAAAGTATGGTGTTTTTAACAACATCCTTACACGTTAAAACCTCACGCTGTGCGCTGGTTTAGACGTGTTACACCTCACAAACCCTCAAGAGTGGCTCTGTCTACGTGCACCTGCTTAGCAACAGAACATTAGATAATGATGACTTACCATTAACGACAGCGCCGGGGTCCCTCAGCCTTTCAGAACACTGCCATTATATCTATTATTGCTGTGTTACATTAATCTGCTCCCTAATGGAAAACCTGTTAAATGGGGACAATCTGCTGCATCGGGAGCTGGGTACATTTAGTGGCTTTAATGTTCTCTAGCATCACAAGAACCAGTCCAGTCCTCCAGCTCTGTGAGAAGATGGAGCACGGACTAATTAGCAGCCATGTGGATTTACCCTCGTTAAGGAATTCTAATGGATATATTCATCTCGTTAGACGCAGAAACACGCACACTCAGCATCACCGTTCCTCTGGTGATTGGGGGGGGGGAGTAATGTATGCAGTGGGAGATTCCCAAGACGCAAACAGTGATATTTAAAGGATGTTTACTCCGTGTAGTAAAGTTTAAACCACTAAACTTCTAAATGTCTCAAACAAGAAGCAGAAGTGGTTAACTTACATTAGTAAATGGTGTCCTAACAGACACTGCAACTGTCGTTAGTTTTAATGGCTTTGACTCTCTATTAATAGCCTATTAGCTGGGAAAAACTGAATTCATGCTCAACACCTTGTAATTCATGCAATAACTAAAAAATGTTTTGCTTTTATGACGACATTGTATTAATAAGTCAACACTGGGAAAACCTGGAAAGTTAAAGTGCAAAGGGAATCCTGCCTACTCAACACTTTGTTAGAGAATACCCAACACAATGTTGGCTTATGGTGTTCTATTTAGTGCGGTATGAAAGGAAATGCAGAGTTAATTCATTGTCTTTGTCTTGGGCCTGGTAGAATGGAGTCATTATGTCTTGTGCCTGGTAGAATGGAGTCATTGTCTTGGGCCTGGTAGAATGGAGTCATTATGTCTTGGGCCTGGTAGAATGGAGTCATTATGTCTTGGGCCTGGTAGAATGGAGTCATTATGTCTTGTGCCTGGTAGAATGGAGTCATTATGTCTTGTGCCTGGTAGAATGGAGTCATTATGTCTTGGGCCTGGTAAATATTTCAGCACATTAAGCTTGCTTTCATTAGCAAACTCACTAAGATTTGTATATAGCTTTGCCTTGTAAAGTTGAGGATGCATTCGTCCATGGTAAGGAAATCTGGCATTTAAACATCACATAAGCTGAGCCACAACGTGCCATGCTGTATGGCTGTTCTTGATGTTGTCTTTATATAACCAACCAAAGACCAAGATGGTTTTGCCTACTTGTACTGTACAGCTGTGGGGGATGGCCAAGATTGTATAGCCTACTTATACTGTATAGCTGTGGGGGATGGCCAAGATGGTATAGCTTACTTGTACTGTATAGCTGTGGGGGATGGCCAAGATGGTTTTGCCTACTTGTACTGTATAGCTGTGGGGGATGGCCAAGATGGTTTTGCCTACTTGTACTGTATAGCTGTGGGGGATGGCCAAGATGGTTTTGCCTACTTATACTGTACAGCTGTGGGGGATGGCCAAGATGGTATAGCCTACTTATACTTTGCGTTATCTTGGCCAGGTCGCAGTTGTAAATGAGAACTTGTACTCAATTGGTCTACCTGGTTAAATAAAGGTGAAATTAACAAACAATACTGTATAGCATGTTGTAACATGCGCCGGTGTAGACTAGATTTCACCATGAAATGCTTACTTAAGACCCTTTTCCCAACAATGCAGAGTTAACAATCAAGAAAAATAATGAAATAGTAAGGTCGCTGGTTCAAATACCCAAACTGACTAGGTGACATATGCAGATGCCCTTGAGCAAGGCACTTAACCTTAATTGCTCCTGTAAGTCACTCTGACAAAAAATGTGTGTGTAGCATCAATATGAATGTGTGTGAGCATATGTAGTGTGTTTGTGTGTGCCTGACAAGGTGACCGGGAACATTTTAATTTACCAGCCATTTGAAAAATTTTGCGACACATACAGTACCAGTCAAAAGTTTGGACACACCTACTAATTTCAGGGTTTTTCTTTATTTTTACTACACTGCTCAAAAAAAATAAAGGGAACACTTAAACAACACAATGTAACTCCAAGTCAATCACACTTCTGTGAAATCAAACTGTCCACTTAGGAAGCAACACTGATTGACAATAAATGTCACATGCAGTTGTGCAAATGGAATAGACAACAAGTGGAAATTATAGGCAATTAGCAAGACACCCCCAATAAAGGAGTGGTTCTGCAGGTGGGGACCACAGACCACTTCTCAGTTCCTTGCTTCCTGGCTGATGTTTTGGTCACTTTTGAATGCTGGCGGTGCTTTCACTCTAGTGGTAGCATGAGACGGAGTCTACAACCCACACAAGTGGCTCAGGTAGTGCAGCTCATCCAGGATGGCACATCAATGCGAGCTGTGGCAAGAACGTTTGCTGTGTCTGTCAGCGTAGTGTCCAGAGCATGGAGGCGCTACCAGGAGTCAGGCCAGTACATCAGGAGACGTGGAGGAGGCCGTAGGAGGGCAACAACCCAGCAGCAGGACCGCTACCTCCGCCTTTGTGCAAGGAGGAGCAGGAGGAGCACTGCCAGAGCCCTGCAAAATGACCTCCAGCAGGCCACAAATGTGCATGTGTCTGCTCAAACGGTCAGAAACAGACTCCATGAGGGTGGTATGAGGGCCCGACGTCCACATGTGGGGGTTGTGCTTACAGCCCAACACCGTGCAGGATGTTTGGCATTTGCCAGAGAACACCAAGATTGGCAAATTCGCCACTGGCGCCCTGTGCTCTTCACAGATTAAAGCAGGTTCACACTGAGCACATGTGACAGACGTGACAGAGTCTGGAGATGCTGTGGAGAACGTTCTGCTGCCTGCAACATCCTCCAGCATGACCGGTTTGGCGGTGGGTCAGTCATGGTGTGGGGTGTCATTTCTTTGGGGGGCTGCACAGCCCTCCATGTGCTCGCCAGACGTAACCTGACTGCCATTAGGTACCGAGATGAGATCCTCAGACCCCTTGTGAGACCATATGCTGGTGCTGTTGGCCCTGGGTTCTTCGTAATGAAAGACAATGCTAGGCCTCATGTGGCTGGAGTGTGTCAGCAGTTGCTGCAAGAGGAAGGCATTGATGCTATGGACTGGCCCACCCTTCCCCAGACCTGAATCAAATTGAGCACATCTGGAACATCATGTCTCGCTCCATCCACCAACGCCACGTTGCACCACAGACTGTCCAGGAGTTGGCTTTAGTCCAGGTCTGGGAGGAGATCCCTCAGGAGACCATCCGCCACCTCATCAGGAGCATGCCCAGGCGTTGTAGGGGGGTCATACAGGCACGTGGAGGCCACACACACTACTGAGCCTCATTTTGACTTGTTTTAAGGACATTACATCAAAGTTGGATCTGCCTGTAGTGTGGTTTTCCACTTTAATTTTGAGTGTGACTCCAAATACAGACCTCCATGGGTTGATAAATTTGATTTGCATTGATCATTTTTGTGTGATTTTGTTGTCAGCACATTCAACTATGTAAAGAAAAAAACATTTAATAAGATTATTCCATTCATTCAGATCTAAGATGTGTTATTTTAGTGTTCCCTTTTATTTTTTTGAGCAGTGTACTTGTAGAGTAATCCAAACTATGAAATAACACGTATGTTTCTAACAGATTAAAATCTTAGAAAAGGGGGAATCTAAAGATGCAACAACTAGGATGGGCTGACTAGGATTGTGTATTTGGCTTCGGGACGACGAAATAAAATAGATATAAAAACCAATAGAACAGGAGAGAAATGGTGTGTGTGTAGTGAAGATGGACACACCTATAGGCTATCTCCAGAATGCATACGCTCAGCTCTCCACAATCCACTCAGCTGTCTCCCGCCAATTCTTGCACGTTCATTCTTTCAGGTGAATTGTAGGACACCTACAGTATTTTTAGGGAAGTGACATAATTTCGCTGCTAGACTTACTCTAAGGCTTCCTGTTATTGGGAGTACCTTGTGACATGGGATAAATCTGTTGGAGACTTGTTGTTTCTATGTTACATTGTAGATTGATGCTGAAACCCTCAGGTTGTGTTGAATGAGTTTCAACCACCTACAGCACGCATCATGAACTAGATCATTTTTTAGAGTGGATGTGCATGGGGCTGGAACATAACTACAAATAATTTGTAGACTGCAAATTTACCGCAAGAAGCCCAAACAGATAATAATATTTGACTAAAACCTAATCATTTCAAACCTGACTTACATTTGTTTACGATAACTTTAGGAACCACCATTCCATTACATAGATTGACCAGGTGAAAGCTTTGATCCCTTATTGATGTCACCTCTTAAATCCACATCCAGCAGTGTATATGAAGGGGAGGAGACAGGTTAAAGATGGATTTTTAAGCCTTGAGACAATTGAGACATAGAATGTGTGTGTGTGGCATTCAGAGGGTGACTGGGCAAGACAAATGATTTTAATTTGGAACAGTTGGGGAACACTGGCCTATAGTATTGTAACACGGCTGTTGCCCTGACACCAATATTGAATTGAGGGCCCCCTGAGTGGAGCAGCGGTCTAAGGCACTGCTTCGCAGTTCTTGATGCGTCACTACAGACCTGGGTTCAATCAGCCGTCCGCGACCGGGAGACCCATGAGGCGGCGCACAATTGGCGCCGCGTCGTTAGGGGAGAGTTTGGCCAGCTGGGATGTCTTTGTCCCATCACGCTCTAGTAACTCCTGTGGCGGGCCGGGAGCATGCACGCTGACACATTGGTGCGGCTGGCTTCCGGGCAGTGTGTCAAGAAGCAGTGCTGCTTGGCAGGGTCGTGTTTCGGAGGATGCATGGCTCTCGACTTTTGACTCTCCCGAGTCTGTACGGGAATTGCAGTGATGGGACAAGACTGTAACTACCAATTGAACATCACAAAATTGGGGAAAGAAAGGGTACAAAAAAAGTATATATACAGTGCCTTGCGAAAGTATTCGGCCCCCTTGAACTTTGCGACCTTTTGCCACATTTCAGGCTTCAAACATAAAGATATAAAACTGTATTTTTTTTTGTGAAGAATCAACAACAAGTGGGACACAATCATGAAGTGGAACGACATTTATTGGATATTTCAAACTTTTTTAACAAATCAAAAACTGAAAAATTGGGCGTGCAAAATTATTCAGCCCCTTTACTTTCAGTGCAGCAAACTCTCTCCAGAAGTTCAGTGAGGATCTCTGAATGATCCAATGTTGACCTAAATGACTAATGATGATAAATACAATCCACCTGTGTGTAATCAAGTCTCCGTATAAATGCACCTGCACTGTGATAGTCTCAGAGGTCCGTTAAAAGCGCAGAGAGCATCATGAAGAACAAGGAACACACCAGGCAGGTTCGATATACTGTTGTGAAGAAGTTTAAAGCCGTATTTGGATACAAAAAATTTCCCAAGCTTTAAACATCCCAAGGAGCACTGTGCAAGCGATAATATTGAAATGGAAGGAGTATCAGACCACTGCAAATCTACCAAGACCTGTCCGTCCCTCTAAACTTTCAGCTCAGACAAGGAGAAGACTGATCAGAGATGCAGCCAAGAGGCCCATGATCACTCTGGATGAGCTGCAGAGATCTACAGCTGAGGTGGGAGACTCTGTCCATAGGACAACAATCAGTCGTATATTGCACAAATCTGGCCTTTATGGAAGAGTGGCAAGAAGAAAGCCATTTCTTAAAGATATCCATAAAAAGTGTCGTTTAAAGTTTGCCACAAGCCACCTGGGAGACACACCAAACATGTGGAAGAAGGTGCTCTGGTCAGATGAAACCAAAATTGAACTTTTTGGCAACAATGCAAAACGTTATGTTTGGCGTAAAAGCAACACAGCTCATCACCCTGAACACACCATCCCCACTGTCAAACATGGTGGTGGCAGCATCATGGTTTGGGCCTGCTTTTCTTCAGCAGGGACAGGGAAGATGGTTAAAATTGATGGGAAGATGGATGGAGCCAAATACAGGACCATTCTGGAAGAAAACCTGATGGAGTCTGCAAAAGACCTGAGACTGGGACGGAGATTTGTCTTCCAACAAGACAATGATCCAAAACATAAAGCAAAATCTACAATGGAATGGTTCAAAAATAAACATATCCAGGTGTTAGAATGGCCAAGTCAAAGTCCAGACCTGAATCCAATCGAGAATCTGTGGAAAGAACTGAAAACTGCTGTTCACAAATGTTCTCCATCCAACCTCACTGAGCTCGAGCTGTTTTGCAAGGAGGAATGGGAAAAAATTTCAGTCTCTGATAGAGACATACCCCAAGCGACTTACAGCTGTAATCGCAGCAAAAGGTGGCGCTACAAAGTATTAACTTAAGGGGGCTGAATAATTTTGCACGCCCAATTTTTCAGTTTTTGATTTGTTAAAAAAGTTTGAAATATCCAATAATGTCGTTCCACTTCATGATTGTGTCCCACTTGTTGTTGATTCTTCACAAAAAAATACAGTTTTATGTCTTTATGTTTGAAGCCTGAAATGTGGCAAAAGGTCGCAAAGGTCAAGGGGGCCAAATACTTTCGCAAGGCACTGTATATAATATTGAAATGAAGCAAAAACATAGACATGGGTTTGGAGTAGTATATCTCAGCCTTTTAAACAGCATGTTGATAGTAATGTGATAGGAATATTTTATTCACTGTCATATTTGTGCAATTAATAAAATCCATAAAATGTAAATGTGTGAAAAGAAAGTCACGGACACTGCAAAATGCAGAGGGAATGGTTAGCCTTCTCCAAACCAATTCCACCTTCATTAACCTTTAGCGAGTGATAGCAGAGCTGTGCTGAATAAAATTCTATTGATTCCCAGGGTGTGGATGGTAAGTGCAGTAGAATGATACCGCAGCGTACTGTTCTCCTGGTATTGAGACAGAAAATGAAAAGTGGCAGCTCAGACATGTGTGTGTGAAGGGTAGCAGGTAGATAAGGTTCCCAGCTGTGTCTTCATTCCTGTATGTTAGTGCTGTACACATGTTCAGTGTCTCCCCCTGGCTGCTTTGCTGTAATGCACTACTAATATGGCACCTTGGGTGGCTGAGCTCAGCTCGTCATTGGACAGCCTGGCAGAATGCAACCTGGGAAAAGATGAAGAGGAGACATTTAGAGCCAGAAGGATCACATCTGTACTGTGTGTATGCTTGTGAAGGTGTATTTTAGTGTTTGTGAATAAAAGTGTAGCCTAACTGGCTGTGAGTCATCCCAGACAGATGGCTGTCAGACCGTATAGGACCAAACCCAGGCCTGCTCTGGGATCAGCCGTCTGCTTTGAGCTTCTGCTTTCTCTAAAAGACCTGCTGTTTTCTCTGATTGGGTCTTCTACTTTCTCTAAAAGACCTGCTGTTTTCTCTGATTGGGTCTTCTGCTTTCTCTAAAAGACCTGCTGTTTTCTCTGATTGGGTCTTCTGCTTTCTCTAAAAGACCTGCTGTTTTCTCTGATTGGGTCTTCTGCTGTCTTCTCTGATTGGGTCTTCTGCTGTCTTCTCTGATTGGGTCTTCTGCTTTCTCTAAAAGACCTGCTGTTTTCTCTGATTGGGTCGGTCTTCTGCTTTCTCTAAAAGACCTGCTGTTTTCTCTGATTGGGTCGGTCTTCTGCTTTCTCTAAAAGACCTGCTGTTTTCTCTGATTGGGTCTTCTGCTTTCTCTAAAAGACCTGCTGTTTTCTCTGATTGGGTCTTCTGCTTTCTCTAAAAGACCTGCTGTTTTCTCTGATTGGGTCTTCTGCTTTCTCTAAAATACCTGCTGTTTTCTCTGATTGGGTCTTCTGCTTTCTCTAAAAGACCTGCTGTTTTCTCTGATTGGGTCTTCTGCTTTCTCTAAAAGACCTGCTGTTTTCTCTGATTGGGTCTTCTGCTTTCTCTAAAAGACCTGCTGTTTTCTCTGATTGGGTCTTCTACTTTCTCCAAAAGACCTGCTGTTTTCTCTCATTGGGTCTTCTGCTTTCTCTAAAAGACCTGCTGTTTTCTCTGATTGGGTCTTCTACTTTCTCCAAAAGACCTGCTGTTTTCTCTCATTGGGTCTTCTACTTTCTCTAAAGATCAGCAGTTCTTTCCATACAATCTCTTCAAGAACAGCATGTCTGCTGGGTTTGAAAATGTGTCATTTTTCAATGTGCTTGTTAGGTTTGGAGTGTTTTTATGGTGAAAGCCCTGAAACAATACAGTATTTATTGCAAGGAGCTTTTCACACAGCCTAGGGGATCTGCTGAGGGCTGGTTTGTCATTGCTACTGGCGCCGTTGGAGTGTGTGACCCAGGCCTTGTCTCTCTCCACTGGCCTCCCTCTGACGGATGCCCTTCTCTGGGTCTCTTCCTTCTATCATTTACTCTGGTTCTGTTGACGTAACGACCACTATGCCACAGCCTTAATGTAAGATCATATGTGTTACTCAGACCTCCATGTATATCATACACTGATGTCAGAGGCATTTGCATGAACTTCAAAGTTATGGCTTTGAGTTCACCTGGGTCACTGTCTTTATACCAATTTTGGCAAGGGAAGTGCTGTTTAAGGTGATAAATCAGGTGAATGGCTATTTACCCTGTCAGAACTGAGCTGTCTGAGGTACATGGAGATGTATTGCTGTGAGATACTAGAGAATGTCGTCTTGGCTTACCTAAACCAGGCCCTATGCACTTTTCTCAGCCCTACAGCTGGATATTATAGTCTCTGTGACAGTGAGGACATCGAGTGACAGTCAGGATTATGATGACTGGAGATTTGACATGGTGGTGTATAGCAGCCTATATGGTGTACTCATCTTAACATAATATCTAATTCTAGACCCCCTCGGCTCTGGCACTCCTGACCCCCCCCACCCCCCCCCACCCCACACACACACACACACACACACACACACACACACACACACACACACACACACACACAAAGCTCTCCCTCACCCTCCATTTGGCAAATTTGACCAGAATTCTATCCTCCTGATTCCTGCTTACAAGCAAAAACTCAAACTGGAAGTACCAGTGACACACTCGATACAGAACTGGTCAGATGAAGCAGATGCTAAACTACAGGATTGTTTTGCTAGCACAGACTGGAATATGTTCCGGGATTCATCCAATGGCATTGAGGAGTTTACCACATCATTCACTGGCTTAACTAATAAGTGCATTGACGACGTACGTACATACCCCAACTAGAAGCAAGCCTACTCGACGAGCTAAGTATCGTCTATGCTTAATTCAAGGCTAGCAACACTGCATGAGAGCACCAGCTGTTCCGTATGACTGTGTGATCATGCTCTCTCTCCATAGCAGATGTGAGCAAGACCTTTAAACAGGTTAACATTCAGGACGCGTACTCAGAACATGCGTTGACCATCTGGCAAGTGTCTTCACTGATATTTTCAGCCTTTCCTGGGTCCAGTCTGTAATACCTTCATGTTTCAAGCAGACCACCATAATCCCTGTGCCCAGGAATGCCAATGTAGCCTGTCTAAATGACGATATCCCCGTAGTACTCACGTCTGTAGCCATGAAATGCTTTGAAAGGCTGGTCATGTCTCAACACCATCATCCCAGACACCCTGGACCCACTCCAATTCCCATACCGCCCCAACAGATCCACAGATGATGCAATCTATATTGCACTCCACTCTGCCCTTGCCCATCTGGACAAAAGGAAAAGCTATGTGAGAATGCTGTTCATTGACTACAGCTCAGCGTTCAACACCAGTGTGCCCTCCCAAGCTCATCACTAGGCTAAGGACCCTGGGATTAGACATCTCCCTCTGCAACTGGATCCTGGACTTAAAGAAGGGCCAACCCAGGTGGTGAGGGTAGGCAACAACACATCCGACGCACAGATCCTCAACACAGGGGCCCCTCAGGGGTGCGTGCTTAGTCTCCTTCTATACTCCCTGTTCACCCAAGACTGCGTGGCCACGTACGACTCCCAACACCATCATTAAGTTTGCCGACAACACAACGGTGGTAGGCCTGATCACCGAGGATGATGAAACGGCCTACAGGGAGGTCATCAGAGATCTGGTTGTGTGGTGCCAGGACAACAACCTCTCACTCAACGTCAGCAAGACAAAGTTGCTGGACTAAAGCGCGCCCCCCATTCACGTCCAGCGGGGCTGTAGTGAAGCAGGCCGGGAGAGTTTTCTACCGCACGGAAATCCGTGCAGATGGACCGAGTTTTGAACCAATAGGATTCTGAACAGCGTCTACCCACAAGCCTTAAGACTGATAAATAGTTAACTATTTAACTACATGTATTGACCCTTTTTCACATCTCTCTTGACTCATTACGTGCTGCTGCAGCTACTGATTTTATCTATCCTGTTGCCTAGTCTCTCTCTCACTCTCTCACTCCCTCACTCCCTCTCTCTCTCTCACTCACTCACTCACTCACTCACTCACTCACTCACTCACTCACTCACTCACTCACTCACTCACTCACTCACTCACTCACTCACTCACACACAACAGTGTACTGCTTAATAGTGTGTCTCTTTATCAAACTCAATTATTTGCCTTGAGTTTATTTGCTCAGTTGTTTGGCTGACTAGTTAGCAATGTTTCCTCAAATTTTTTCAGCATTGAGAAAATTTCAGATCTGCTGAGCGCAAACTTGAACATTGCGATAATTCTGTGCAACTTCTGGAGAACGTTAACTGTGAACACTGACGCTGTGCCAGCTTTAAGTTACAGTTATAACGATGTTGGCTAGCTGTTATATCATTCAGCCTACAGTGTAAAGGTTGTTGTCTGTTCACACTGCTATGCTTTATCTTGGCCAGGTCGCAGTTGTAAATGAGAACTTGTTCTCAACTAGCCTACCTGGTTAAATAAAGGTGAAATGAAAATAAAATGAACAGTAGCAGCCAATGTGTGGTGTTCAATGTAGGCCTACATTCTTTGAGACTTTTGAAAAAAACATTTAGGCATTGACATTAACCTGTTTATTCACTGCCCCTTTAAGATATAAAAAAAAAGAAGCTCTTTACCTGACTTGCTTTTCAAAGATGGCTAGAAATGCACACGTGGTGCTCTTGTAGGAAGCAACCACTCCCCTACTGTTGACTAGACATTAGCAATAACTGGGCAAATAACTCAATAATGACCAAATAATATGAACACATGTACACAGCTGGCTACATGCAGCTCTCGCTTTGATCTCATAAAGCACATTTACTTGCATCCACTCATGCTGTAAACACAGTCCAGTTCAAAGTGAATGGCACAGATCCGTATATGGCAATGGTGATATTGCAGCGCTGGTTGGTTATGGTGCACCGGTCTGTGTAGAGTATTGACCTGAGTAGAGTATGGGTCTGAGTCGTGCCTGTCAATGCAATAAACCCTACTTCAATCTCTTGCATCGTATGTTTTGTTTCGATATGTTGCATTGAAAGTGGCTAATATTGCGTTGATTCGATTACAATTTGCACAGTAGAGGGAAACGTTGATAGTGTTAACTAAAGGGAAAAACTAGGAAGTTGAGTGAAGTTCAAACTTGTGATTCTCTGCACAGACATACTACTTCTGCACGCCCACGCGCAGCTTACATTGAACATAGCTGGTTAGTTGTTGATTGGACTACTTGATCAAGGTTGATTAACCTGACGTGTGGGTAGAGCTGAGTGACATTGACTGTTTGTTGTCGTCTTCAGTGTATTTGAGTTCTACATAATAAGCTGTGGTTTTCCTGCATACATCAGGGAGCTCGTCAGTCAGAACACCTTGCTTCAGTCATTTTCTATTAAGGTATCTTTACTTTTACTCAAGTATGACAATTGGGTACTTTTTCCACCACTGAGTCCAGGTAACTGTCATACTGCAGCTGGGAAAACTGTGCTAGAGCGGAGACCATGCTGCAGATTGTGTGTGTGCATCCATGTGTGTGGCATTACATTTACATCTGTTTGTGTTTTAGTGTAGCTTTGTGTAACTGAGCATGAGCGTTTCCGTGTTGCTATTTTCTTGTGGAATCATGGTGTGTGACTACATAAACCAATGGGTCTTTCATGGTTCGTAATTGAGATCCTCTGTGTGGAACTTAGATTTAAGACATGTTGTAAATCCAGTTCAATGATCCACTTCATATTGATGTGGTCGGCATCCTTAAAGGACACCGTCTGCATCAAATGGCACCCTATTTCCTTTATAGTGCACTCTTTAAAAAAAATTAAAGCCCGAAGGGCTCTTGTCAAAGTTAGTGCACTATATAGGGAATAGGGTGCCATTTGGGAGCAAGACATTCAGTACTGTAGAGTACAGAGGAAGACGGAGCCTGCCTGATCAATGCTCTCCTGGGCCCTTTCATATTGAAAACTCCAGCCGAACATTGCCCCATATTTAAAAAAACAACAACATTCAAGCAACATTTTGATCAGATGGGCAATCCCTTTGATGTGAAACTCACCGATCCAAGCCTTGCTTCTCCTCCACCCGTACTAGTGATGGACTCATTAAAAGGGCAGGGAACTGGGGCTTCTTTCCCCCTCTTCGTCCTTCTCTCTCTCCTTCCACTCCTGTCCAAGTCCCATCAATAAATAATTTCACTATTCAAATAACTTTGTATAAACTTGGACACGTGTTTGCTGCACAGGGGGTGGGCCGGGGCTGGTGGTGTGTGATACAGGAGGGAGGGAGATAGAGGAAGTAGCTACTGGATCGCGCTAGTTAGATAATCTATGGCATTTACACGTTTCTGTCATCCCATTTGTCAGTTCCTGTCTTTACAGCATCAGATCGATGTTAAGAAGCTAGCTAGGATAGGCTAGTTAAGGCTATTTTGCTGCGCTCCCCACACTTGTCTACAGCAACTCCATTCAGATTAAACAACCTACCTGTTTCTCATTTAGCTAACTTAATTAATGCCGTCATTTTAATTAAAATGTTTTGCATTGATTAGAGATCTCCCACTTCATGTTGCTAGTTATGGAGCCTGTGACTTGTGCCAACAAGCTACATGCATAAAACCCATGTAGGCTGTACGGCATGTCTTTTTGGGGCACCCGCCATGGCTGTATATATGAAATGCACACATCATAAAAACTACATTCAAAATAATTTCAAATGTCATGGTATATTCTTGTGTGTAGCAATGTCACAGATCAAAGCCTTTTCATTAAAATAGGCATATGATTTTCCTCAAAATATTAGAATACTAACGTCCTTTCGGATATTCAAATAACCGTGGCCATCCCTACCCATCAGTGCTTTCTTCTTACTCTTAGCGCCATCCAGCCTTCCTGTCTGGACTGCCAGGACTCAGGGCTGCATGCAGCACTTCTCTACATCCTGAATACATACATATGGAATCTGAGGAGCCCAAAACAAAATGGCTTCTGTCCTTTCTAAAGCTGGCTGTAGTTTCAGTATGTCTGTCTTTCTAAATCTGAGGCTATCACTAATGTTAGCTGCTATGCGTTGTCACTTACCTGGGGGGGGGGGGGGGGACACACACTATTCAGGGGTCTCATATCTCGTATCACAGTGCATTTTCTACTATGACAGAGGAGACAGCTGCCTGTTTTCAGCCATCCAGACACAACACACTGGAGGAAATATGTACAATTAGCTGTGTGATGAGTTTCTCCCTCCGTCTATCAGCCTGGGGAATATGGCCCCACAGAGAGAAAGTCAATGCTATCAACTGAGTGAGCGCTGTCTCTCCCTGCAGTGTTGTTGTAGGGAGACATATTCTTTTTGATATGATTAAAATCTTATTCAGTGTGTACATTCTGCACCACTTGGTATGGAATCATTTGTAAGTGAAGCTGTTTATTATTTCATATGCCTCTGTGTAGAGGATCATATCTGTCACAGGTTAAAAGCCATGTTTCTTACTTGTCAGCTCATTCTTATAGCTTTAAGAAAAAAGGAAAATGGCCTGTACTTTAATTGCCTAGAATTTGAAGAAGGTCTTGTTTGAGGCATTACAATGATTGATTGATAATTTAGAACATTCCATTCCCAGCTGGAGGGCAAGCCCGCAACCCGCTCTTATGCATTACAGCGCAAAACAGTGCTGGAGTGTGCACCTCTATCTCTCAATATCGGCCACCATTTAAATGGATATTTGAATGATATACAGTGCCTTCAGAAAGTATTCATACCCATTATTCCACATTTTGTTATGGCCTGGATTCAAAATGGATTCAATTGTTGTTGTTTTCTCACCCATCTACACACAATACCCCACAATGACAAAGTGAAAACATATTTTTAGAAATGTTTGCAAATATATTGAAAATGAAATACAGAAATATCACATTTACATAAGTATTCACACTTGAGTCAATACTTTGTAGAAGGACCTTTGTCAGCGGTTACATCTGTCAGTCTTTCTGGGTATCTAAATGACTCAAGTATCTAAACGATCCATATCTGGATTGTGCAACATTTGCCAATTATTCAATTCAAAATGATTCAAGGTCTGTCAAATTGGTTGTTGATCATTGCTAGACAACCATTTTCAGGTCTTGACTGACTCACTCTCTGCTTGGCTGTAGTCCACAGTACCAAGAGGCTTGTGGGAGGATCTGAATCCCACTTGGGACATTTGTACTGTACATTATGTTCCATTCAACATTAAACGCACACTCCCAGTCCCAGTTCACTACCAGATACACTGGTATCAATTAGACCACTCAAGCCCAGCCGTTTTTGGTTTAAAACGAGTAAAGAAATGCAGAGAAGAAGTCCTCTACAAACTCTATAGCAGAGTGTAAGGAAATGTTTACAATGTTTAGCCACGTCCTTCTGTGATTGGGCTTTCATCTTAACATAATATCTAATTCCAGACCCCCTCGGCTCTGGCACTCCTGACCCCCCCCCCCCCCCCCCCCCCACCACACACACACACACACGCACACACACACACACAGTTAAATTTACAACCCAAGGGTTGTCAAGGTATTTTATCCCAATGTTCTTCATTAAGAGAGCGGCACACTGTACGATTTACACCTCTGTCTGAGACGGCATCCAAATAGAGGAATAACAGTCTTTCTGATAAGCCAGCTGGGAATAGCGCTCTCTCCGATATGCCTCCCGGCTGGCCTGTTGAATTATGCATCTCACAGCTCTACCTTTGTGCCTAAGTGGACCAAACTGTGGCTGCAGTCTCAGTACAACAGGAAAGACCCCGGGCTCTCTGTGTCCTCGTTTGAATCAAAAGCCCAGAGCTTTCTGAGGGCCAGCGCTGGCCCCACTGTCACCTCCACTATGATATCAGCTCTAATTGGAGATGACATTTGGTCTCACACAGGTACTGGAGGACAACAAGTAGCTATGTTGAACTCTATTCGATCTGTTTCTCCCCTGACCTGAGAGGCAGACAGAGGAGGATGTGCTGTAAAGGTATGAGCTCTTTTTGAAGCTCGCAAAATCACATATTCAAAGTTGAAACTGTGTAAAGTACCTGTAGAATTCCCTGTCTTATGCTTCTCAGCCTGGGGAGATATGGTCTATAGGTTTGCGGATGAAGATGTGTGTGAGTGTTGAAGACCTTACTCAGCTCTTAGTCTCATTCAACATCTGTCTCTTTCTGCCCTCCTTTCTCTCCCTCCACATCTGTCATCTCATTGAGAGGTGATGCAATAATCCCCCTTTTTAACTCAGCACCACGCTCACAGCAGCACACACATCAAAAGATACTCTTCCTGTGGTTCTCGCTCTTCTGTCTCGCGCGCTCTCTCAATTCAAAGGGCTTTATTGGCATGGGAAATATGTTTACATTGCCAAAGCAAGTGAAATAAACAAAAATGAGAAGAAACAAATTCAACAACAAACTACTAGAACTTTTTCAAAAAGATAGACATTTCAAGCATCATATTATCAGCTATGTACAGTGTTTTAGCAATGTTCAAATAATTGTAGTACGAATGGTGGGGTAAGATAAATAACCGTAAGTATTGGTAGTATTTACAATTATGTTTGTACTCTACTAATTGCCCTTTTCTAATGGCAATGAGCCACATATTTCTGCTATTACTGCACATTATGGTATTTCACCTAACAGATATGGGAGTTTATACATTTTGCTAAAATCTCAATAGCTATGCTATGCTCACTGAGTCTGTCACAGTGGTCAGGTATTCTGCCACTGTGTACTCTCTGTTTAGGGCCAGATAGCATTGGTTGATTCTTTTCAATGTGTCAAATCGTTAACTTTTTTGCTTTCTCATAATTTGGTTGGGTCCAATTGTCTGTCCTGGGGCTTTGTAGGATCTGTTTGTGTTTGTGAACAGAGCCCCAGAACCAGCTGGTTGAGGGAACTCTTGTCTAGGTTCATCTCTTGTAGGTGAGGGCTTTGTGGTGGAATGTGTAGGCATCGCTTCCTTTTAGGTGGTTATAAAATTGAACAGCTCTTGTCTGGATTTTGTTAACTAGCTGTATTGTCTTAATTTTGCTCTGCATTCATTGTTTGGATTTCGCATTAACACTGCGTGTATTTTTGCAGAATTCAGCAAGCAGTCTCTTAATTGAGCGTTGTCCCATTTAGTGAATTCTTGGTTGGTAAGTAGACGTCACAGCCATAGAGGGCAATGGGTTCTATAAGTGATTGAAGTATTTTTAGCCAGATCCTAATTGGGATGTGGAGTTCCTTTTGATGTCATAGAAGGCCCTTCTTGCCTTGTATCTTAGATCTTTCACAGCCTTGTGGAAGTTACCTGTAGCGCTGATGTTTAGGCCGAGGTAGGTATAATTATTTGTGTTTTTAGGGCAGCAGTGTCTAGATGGAATTTGTGGTCCTGGCAACTGGACCTTTTTTGGAACACCATTATTTTTGTCTTACTGAGATTTACTGTCAAGGCCCAGATCTGACAGAATCTTTGCAGAATATCTAGGTGCTGCTGTAGGCCCTACTTGGTTGGGGACAGAAGCACCAGATCATCAGCAAACAGTAGACATTTGATTTCCGAGTCCAGTAGGGTGAGGCCGGGTGCTGGAAATTATTCTAGTGCTCTCGCCAATTTATAGATATAAATGTTGAAGCGGGTGGGGCTCAAGCGGTATCCCTGTCTCATCCCACGGCCCTGAGGAAATAAATGTGTGCTTATTGCCAATTCTAACTGCACACTTGTTGTTTGTGTGTATTGATGTTATGTCATATGTTTTTCCTCCAACACTGATTACCATCCATTTGTATAGCAGACCCTCATGCCAAATTGAGTCAAGCTTTTTTTAAATCAACAAAGCATGAAAGGACTTTGCTTTTGTTTTATTTGTTTGGCAATAAGGGTGTGCAGGGTGTATACATTGTCTGTTGTATGGTCTCTCTCCCTTTCTGCCTCTCTCATTTTCCCCCTCCAGTCGTTTCCACTGACCCACAGCAGCTGCCTCTCTGTGGCTGTCACAGCGGGGCTTGTAAATGAGCTGCAGCACTCTTCCACCCCTTCACCATCCTGCTCATTTCTTCCCCTCTTTCTACCTTTTCTCCTCTTTCTAGAAGAACACATTCCCTTACTCACATTCCTTGAAGTGTGAGAGCAGTGTGCCCCCCACTTGATTGGGTGGGGCTCATGAATGACTGAATGAATGGGGGAGGGATGGTGGACCTCTGGTATTACGATTCAGTTGCTTGCTCATTCATTATGGACAAGAAATAAAAGCCATCTAAGTCAGCTGAGGCTCCCAGCAGTTTCATTAAACTCAGTGTAAAGGAGATATTGATCCGCTGTGGTGAGAGCGAGAGAGCGCAGAGAATTGTGTTTTATAATTGATTTCAGAGGGAGGCAAAAAGCCTTTGAAGTTTTACAGATGAGAAAAAGGTGATTGGGTTGCCTGGCATGTGTGTGTTGGCTGGAGTGTGTCTTTGTGACATTGTGCAGCAATTTCCAATACTTTCTCTTACTCCTAAATTAACTTTAGTATATAACTGATGTTTAAGGTTTCCCATAGACCACAAGAGGGGAACAAGGTTTTGCTCAGGTTCCTGCTCACAATGATAATGTGTGAAAGCCACAGTTCACACTTTTCCCTGAGCTACTCTTCCTTCTCTCTATCTATTTATCTCTCTCTCGCGCTCTCTGCTGAAGCTCTGCTGCAGCTGATGGTCAGATCAGAGGATCTCTTTCCATCTTCCTTGGCTGAAACCTCCTCCTCTATCCTCTATTGATCTATCTGACACAATACAAACCTTTTATAAGGGTTGTCTGGCAATCCACTCTGATTCCATGTTCACTCTCTCCTTCTCTCTTTCTGTAGTTCTGCTGCTGATGTCAGCCCCACTTGGTCATATCTCTAAAGACGATCCTCCATCCTGTTGTTTATTGATTCCCAGTTATTAGGACATTTTGTCAGGTTTGTCATTAAGTTACACTGTATCACACATGGTATCTAGATCACTGTTCATTTCTGTTGGTTCTACTACATCAACAGCATCCAACAAATGACATTTCCTCTAGTTTGAGGATGAATCTTTACATCTGAGGTCATTGTGTGCCTCTGTTGGTATTGCAGAGGCACGGTGCTTTTTCCACCCGGATTGTGGGTTGGATTCCCACTGGGGCTATCCATAAAACATCTATGCATGCATGACTGTAAGTGGCTTTGGATAAAGGTGACTGCCAAATGGCGTATATTATCATGTAGTTTTGATGAACTGGGCTTAGACTCTATACTCAAGGGTATTCTTAAAGGTGTTGTTGCTGAAACTCCTTTAAAGGACAAAAGTCTCCTCTGCTCTCCAAAAACATTCATCTTCAGGACCTTGGCGACACCCACTCAGACAAACAGAAAATGACTCCACAGAGCCAGGTTTTGTCGAGCCTGATGGATTAAATGCAGGGATCCCCCTCTTCTTCCCTCTCGGCTCGTTCATCTCGACATATCTCTTTGACACGTAAGGACAGGCATCCATCTCACTGGGAATGATTACATTAATTTGCTTGGCAAACTCCTTTAGATTTTTTTCTCTTCCGATACAGTATATCATTCCCTTGTGTGGGTGGAGGAGCAGGACATGGCAACGCTTCATATTTCACAAGAGCCCCTGCACCTAGTTGATTCAACACTGTCATGCACTAGTGACTTCTTGACAAACAATGAGTTACAATTAGTTGTAGTATTTTATTTTACCTTTATTTAACTAGGCAAGTCAGTTAAGAACAAATTCTTATTTTCAATGACGGCCTAGGAGTGTCACTACCACATCACGTCACCAGACCAAACTACTCAACTGTCAGTCAACACAGAGAAGTCAACCTCCATGCCTACACTTATAAGGCCTACACTGTATAAGGCCAACTGCCTGTTCAGGGGCAGAATGACAGATCTGTACCTTGTCAGCTCTGGGATTTGAACTTGCAACCTTCTGGTTACCTGTCCAAAGCTCTAACCACTAGGCTACCCTGCCGCCCCAGGAACTTAATCACCCACACACCCCTGCACGCTTTTCTTAACTCTTGAACTGCACTGTTGGTTAAGGGCTTGTAAGTAAATGTGTAAGCACATGTGACTAAAACGTTTGATTTGATCGATCTCCCCACCACCTTACATCCAGTTTTAGCAAGAAACTCAGTCACAACACGATCATCTGCTGATTCAGGTAGTTCTTTAATTGTAACTTGAATTGAGTTCTGGTCAGCCATGTGCGACTTCAAACTGAATAGATTATTCTCTCTGAACACAACATGTTTTCCTCTGACTGTTATTCCTCTGATCAGAAGCTTTGCCTTTGCTTCCTTACTGAGAAGATGTATGTACGCCAGAGCTGACCAAGTGGTTCGGATGAATTTCATGTATGAGACTGTGGTAGAGCTCCTCCTTCTTAATGGGGTTGGTCTATGGCCTCCTCCTTTGTTAGGATTTTTCTCTCCATGATAAAAATAGGTAAAACAGTCTCCTTTGGGGCATTTCCACCCACAACCCCGTTCTCATATTCCTTGACATCAGTTTTTGCGTCGCTGGAAATAGCCACAACTACAGTCATTTGTTTAACATTGAAATATATCAACAAAACTATTCAGCATTATACAGTGAGGATACTTCTTACTCAATAATTGATGGTTGGCTGATCCTCAAATAGGTATTTGCTGGATTCAGTGTTCTCCAGCAATTGAAGCTTCCCAACTTGGCCGAATACCCACACAAATTGAGATGTCAAAACGCAACAAAAGCTAAATGTTCTGCTCCGCTCAGTTTCTGGACTGTTTTCAGAGGTTTAGAGCTGGGAAGGAACAGCCACTTGTTTATCATAGATTACAATTGTCTTGTATTGCACAGATTGTTGTGCATCTTTCTGCATTGCATAGACTGACTTCTAACAGCTCTGTAGTGAGAACAAGCGTTCTTCCTTTGATGTGTCAGTTCATATATATATCTGAAGGCCTCAGGGTATTGTAGCATGGTGATGTTTGTATTCACACAACACTGGTATTGTTAACAGCCTTTTAACATGCTCCCGTTCTGCACTCCTGTCCTCTATTCACCATCATTTATTTGGGGAAAGATGTTGTTAATCAGAAAAAAGGTTATCGTACTAAATAAATTAGCCTGCTGTTATCTGATTTGACCAGATCTTTCAGTTGGCCCCTAATCACTGATCCAAAGTCAGATGTTTTTATATTCTAATGGTTCAGGTTGGATAGATGTCGTTAGGGGGAACTTGGAGTGAGCAGAGCAGTGTTTGGGTCCTCTGTCAAGGCAGCTATTAGTAGCAAATCTCCACTTCCATCTCTCACTCTCTCCCCGCCTTCTCGCTCTCTTTCTCTGCTCTGTAGGGTCTTCTCCTCCACTCAGTGTCTATCTGTCTGTCTCTCAGCTCACAGAGCCAGAGAAGAGGAGCTGTCATCCTCAGGGAGGTATGGAGACTTACACAGACATGTCAGTCAATCATCAGTCTGATAAAGTCCCATCAACTGAGCCTCATCTCCTCTCTCTGTCATCACAACACCTGGCAGTCCTCCCCACTGGCACTGCAGCTCTCCATCAGAGGACAAGTCAACCATTGGAAAGTCTAACCTTTAGGAAATGTTAATGGTCCCTATTTTGAGTTAGAGGGCATGACAATCTGCCACATGGTCCATGTTGATTGGCAGCAGAGGAGGATCTGGTCTGGTTGACTGCTAGTAGTGTCTGTAGTACAAGTGTAGCTCTATGTAGTCTGTGTAGTGTACAAGTGTAGCTCTATAGAATCTCCTTGTTGACTGACAGTAGAGTGTAGGCCTTATACAGAAGGTATGGAGGTTGACTTCTCTGTGTTGACTGACAGTTGAGTATTGGTCAATATGTCCTTGTTGGTCGGCAGTAGACTCTTTCTGTGGAAGTGTACGTATCCTAAATGTCCTAGATGTCTGGCCAGTCTGCCTTGTTTCTGTTTGGTCTGGTGACGTGATGTGGCAGTGACACTCCTGAGCACATCTCCCCCAACAGCCACTTGACAGTCAGCCATGATGTCATATGGCCATGGTACACAGCCATCACAGTCAGTCACATGCTCAGAGTGTCAAAGAAAGCATATTGTCATCACTCTGAATGGACAACCTTGGCCTTCTATTCGGTCAACAGAAAAGGACCATCATTAATTGATTTTACACAGACCTTTGTGCTTGTGAATGTTGCCTTTGCATTAACACTGTCTCTATTTGAAGTATTGGTAGCTTTATTGATAACACCACCAGGGTGACACCACCAAGTTGGACCAATGAAACCTTTAAAATAGGTAGTTGACCTCCAAGTGTTATCTGTTGTCATGGGAAACAGCCTATCAGAGTTGCCCTAGCATTGATTCCTGCATGGAGATTGATGGACAGATAGAAGAGCGGTTGGGAGCAGAATTCATCCTTCATGACATCATTGTCAAGGAGAATAAGCCAAACAGAAAGTAATCTATATCTCCTCTCCTGTAATGAATCTGCAAAGCCTTTGTTATCAAGAGGTGTGGAGCGTTCCAGGCATGTCTGCTCCTTCCTCTGGTCATGTAGCTCTAAGTGCTGTGTGTAATAGCTGTTAGCTGGGAGGGTAAAACACACAGAGCAGCAGCAGCCTTTTCTTCAACTGGAAATAGACCCAATGAGTTAAATGTTGCTGGACGCAAGTTATCAAGAGGGTGTTGACATTGTTGGGAGACAGTCAGGGTGTCTGGGAGTTTATTTTATTAAAGTGGCCTGTACCTGTTTCCCTTGTAACAGTATCCCATCACCAGCGGTTACCATGACAGTAGAGCTGGAGCTGTCTGGAGGGAGGGAGAGGCGGGGCCAGATAAGAGAGGCGTGAGGTCTCTTAGTTGTTGACATTTCCTCACAGCAGCTCCCTCGGTTGTAATTGGCGGTTGGAGATAAGATCCCTGTGTTCTAATTGGCTGCTGATAAGAGCCTGGCAGCAGCAGCATCAGCAGTTCAGATAATGGGACACCAGTGGAGGGAGGAAGAGATTAAAGCCCCTCAGAGCTAGACTCTACTATCTGTCTACTGGACTACTTTGTACTGGCTGCTCTGCTTCCTACAGTCACTGGACCACTTTGACACAGGACATTGGAACTCTGTGATACTGGGATATATTGTACTTGGTGACTGGGCCACTATGCCACTGGGAGGGTGCTGTATGAGTGTTATCACTCTAGCTAGCTTCAGAGAACCTCTGCTCAGCAGACTGTGGTAAAACCAAAGGACATTGTTCAGGGCTGGCTTTACAGCAGCAGAGACTAACTGTATTGTGCTGGTTAGGCCCCCTTTAACCACGCGCTTCAGATTCGATTAATGTTTGAACAAAGGTTTTCTGCTTTTGATATTGAATCTCAAGCTGCAGGACTTTTTCTCCCTCTCTACTGTAACTGCAGCTACACACAGTGTTATTATGCCCTGAAGAGACTCCTCTGCAGTGAAATCAGTGTGCATGTCCAAGCATGAGGTGAATGGGTAATGTGTTCATCTGTCTCCAGCTAGTACTGTGGCCTGCTGTTATTGGCTAATGGTGCACGGAACCCCCACTAGCTATGCACTTTCATTGCAACTACTTTCCATGCTGCCCATCTAATAGATGTTTATGGTATCTTGAAAAGTAGTCTGAGTGTGATGTGGGGAATTAAGCTATGCCCTCCCACTGTGGTCACAACCCAGGAAACACACTGGCCTCTAATGCAGCATATCTACACACGCTTAGAGATGCCTCATACATCTGGATCTCAGCTGAACCCTAGTGTTACGGTGAATCAATATGTTGGGCAGGATCACATTTCTCGTGCCTGTTTTTCAATATGTATTACCCTCCCAACTTGCGAGGTCCGTATTTTCTTAACCTTTGCTTAGACCATGGTTTAAACCATTGATCTAAAATGGCTAGCTGCTAGCTTTTCTCATAGGCTAACCTGGCCAAGTTGGACATGATGCTGTGGGTGGCCAGCTGAGCAGATAATTATATCCTGCAATAAGATAATGAATCAACCTATCTGAGACCTTAATAACCCTCCTAGTCTATCAAAATCCGTAAATTTAAGTTAGAGAAACACTACATGATCGAAAGTATGTGGACACTTGCTCGTCAAACATCTCATTCCAAAATCATGGGCATTAATATGTAGTTGGTCCCCCCTTTGCCTCCACTCTTCTAGGAAGGCTTTCCACTAGATGTTGGAACATTGCTGCAGGAACTTGCTTCCATTCAGCCACAAGCGTTAGTGAGGTTGAGCACTGATGTTGGGCGATTAGGCCTGGCTCGCAGTCGGCGTTCCAATTCATCCCAAAGGTGTTCGATGGGGTTGAGGTCAGGGCTCTGTGCAAGCCAGTCAAGTTCTCCCACACCGATCTTGCCAAACCACTTCTGTATGGACCGTGCTTTGTGCACGAGGGCATTGTCATGCGGAAACAAACTGTTCCCCAAACTGTTGCCACAAATTTGGAAGCAGAGAATTGTCTAGAATGTCATTATATGCTCTAGCGTTAAGATTTTCTTTCACTAGAACTAAGGGTCCTACCCAGAAACATGAAAAACAGCCCCAGTCCATTATTCCTCCACCAAACTTTACAGTTGGCGCTATGCATTCGGGCAGGTACAGTTTCCCATATTGTGACGTGTGATTCATCATTCCAGAGAACGTATTTCCACTGCTCCAGAGTCCAATGGCGGTAGCTTTACACCACTCCAGCGCTTGGCATTGTGCATGGTGCATGGTGATCTTACACTTGTGTGTGGCTCCTCTGCCATGAAAACCCGTTTCATGAAATTCCCAAAGAACAGTTATTGTGCTGACGTTGCTTCCAGAGGCTGTTTGGAACTCGGTAGTGAGCGTTGCAACTGAGAACAAACAATTTTTACGCTCTGAGCTTCAGCACTTGGTGGTCCCGTTCTGTGAGCTTGTGTGGCCTACCACTTTGCGGTTGAGCCGTTGTTGCTCCTATACGTTTCTCCTATACTCCTATACATTTCCACTTCACAACAGTACTTACAGCTCTAGCAGGGCAGATATTTGACGAACTGAGTTGTTGTTCGTCATCAATCTACACACAATACCCCATAAAGGCAAAGTGAAAACAGATTTGTAGACATTTTTGCAACTTTATTAAAAAATAAAAACCGTATTTACATAAGTATTCAGAGCCTTTGCTTTGAGACTCGACATTGAGCTCAGGCTCATCCTGTTTCCTTTGATCATCCTTGAAATGTTTCTCCAACTTGATTGGAGTTCACCTGTGGTAAATTCAATTGATTGGACATGATTTGGAAAGGCACACGCCTGTCTATGTAAGGTCCCACAGTTGACGGCACATGTCAGTGTAAACACCAAGTCATGTGGTCAAAGGATTTGTCCTTTGAGTTCTGAGACAGGATTGTGTCGAGGCACAGACATGGGGAAGGGTACCAAAACATTTCTGCAGCATTGAAGGTCCACAAGAACAGTGGCCTCCATTCTTAAATGTAAGAAGTTTGGAACCACTAAGACTCTTCCTGGATCTGGCTTCCAGGCGAAGCTGAGCAATCGGGGGAGAAAGGCCTTGGTCAGGGAGATGACCAAGAACCCGATGGTAACTCTGACAGAGCTCCAGAGTTGTTCTGTGGAGATGGGTGAAACTTCCAGAAGGACCGCCAACTCTGGGGCACTCTACCAATCAGGCCTTTATGGTAGACTGGCCAGACGGAAGCCACTCCTCAGTAATAGCTGTGCATCAACGCACCCTATCCAACCTGACAGAGCTTGAGAGCATCTGCAGATAAGAATCGTCTGAAGGTAACCGGGAACAGTTTATACAAAATTAATGGAAGTATGGAGGAAGTTTTGTGCCTACCCAAAAATACAGTATCTTCTAGATATAGGACAGACACTTCCAAACCTTATTCCTTAATATACATTTTTTGCATGTATTTTTTTTTTGTTGCCATTTGTGAACGTGTCATTCAATGTGTTTCTATGGGCTATAGTAGTAATGGCCAAATTCATTATTTAGTTTTATACCTGTAGGGGTCCTACAATTCTAAATCAAATAGCTAAATGAGCCGTGGTCTGACAATCTTAAAACAATTCCATATGTCTGCTTAGAACCCCCCCACCTTAGACTATTAACTATTTTAAACGGTAGAGCCAGCATCCAATCTCATTTGTTCAACAGGTCAATTTGGCCACCAGAGGCAGATTTTTAAACCATCCAACTGCTTACCCATGGACGAAGTCAAGTGTGCTAATATATTTTTGCATGATGCTTCATTGATTAGGCGTCATACAAAATGTAAAAGGGTTTTTTCAAACATGACCAAATACCAGTTTTTTCTCATCCATTTAACACACATCCATGTACTTTGACTGAAGAAAGTAGAAGGATTATATAATATGTAACTATCCAGCGATGACTCTCATGGTGTTGTCAAATAGTATGAATATACACACTACTGCTAGCCCTGAGTTGTGACGTGATCCTCTGAAGTGATCTACTCCACGTCATCGGCTATTGTTGGCTGTGAGGTCGAATCCCATTTGAGGCAATATTATTTTTGAGAAATCCCTCTACTGCTAGTCCTTGAGTGAAATTGTGCAAATGTGACAGTACAGCCAATTCTAGAAATGCATACTAAACTTTCTGCAATTAACTGTACATGTAACTTTGTCTATATCATTGTAGTATTTGGCCTACCCTATAGCCTGTGTTTCAGTCTGAGGTGACTCTAGGCCTCTCCTGTAGCCTGTGTTTCAGTCTGAGTGACTCTAGGCCTCTCCTATAGCCTGTGTTTCAGTCTGAGGGACTCTAGGCCTCTCCTAAAGCCTGTGTTTCAGTTTGAGGGACTCCAGGCCTCTCCTGTAGCCTGTGTTTCAGTTTGAGGGACTCCAGGCCTCTCCTGTAGCCTGTGTTTTAGTCTGAGGGACTCCAGGCCTCAGATTGTCACATCTTCGTAAGACACCCCTTAACGCATAGGCTGTCTGACTCAAAAGAAACAGGCAATTTCACTATTGCATTACTCTTCACTACTGTTTTTTCCCTTTTCATTTCTTTTCGATGTGTCCAATTTGTTTAAATGTATGTTACTGTTGTCTTACACCTACAAGGCCCTATGTAAAAAAGGGAGGTCACAATTCTGTTTGTACACTTGTACATGGATATGTTTCTTAAAACCTATTTCATCAGGCCATTACTCTTCGTTATTATTTTTATTCATATTATTACTTAGAAATATAAATTGACTAATTAAGAAATGCCAGGCTTGAGGATATGTCCTATTTTCTTATTGAAACAGCATGACTGAGTCAACATCAAGACACAAGCCTACTTTGTCCTAGTCTTTTGGCTTGTCTGCGTTTAAAACATTTAATACGGATCCTATTTCGCTGCGCAAAACCATTCAAACAAAGTCCGATGGATTTTCTCCCATTTTTCCCGAAATATTTGCATAACGTCACAAACCCTGCTGCTCTCATTCAACCATTCTTCAAAGAGAGGACGCAGTAATGAGAGAGATAATGTAGCCTAAACTACGGAAAATAGGCCTTTTACAAGATTCAATCATGATGAGCGTTTTGAATCTTATAAAAGACATGGAGTCCAGTCATGCTACTTTAGGAAACTTTCTGAATGGAAATATGGACCTATAGAGAGAATCAGAAAAGTCACACACCCAAACCCTGTAAAAGGACCCATCAATCAAAGCCACCAACATATTTCAGACGCAAGCAAATATTTATCCTTTCCTTAAAATGTATAAATAATACTAGACCTACCTTAAGCTTTCCAGAAGTAGGCTATAAGATAATGAATTGACAAGGAAAGCTGAAAGTAGGCTATAAGAAAATGAATTGACAAGGAAAGCTGAAAGTAGGCTATAAGATAATGAATTGACAAGGAAAGCTGAAAGTAGGCTATAAGAAAATGAATTGACAAGGAAAGCTGAAAGTAAGCTATAAGATAATGAATTGACAAGGAAAGCTGAAAGTAGGCTATAAGAAAATGAATTGACAAGGAAAGCTGAAAGTAGGCTATAAGAAAATAAATTGACAAGGAAAGCTGAAAGTAGGCTATAAGATAATGAATTGACAAGGAAAGCTGAAAGTAAGCTATAAGATAATGAATTGACAAGGAAAGCTGAAAGTAGGCTATAAGAAAATGAATTGACAAGGAAAGCTGAAAGTAGGCTATAAGAAAATGAATTGACAAGGAAAGCTGAAAGTAGGCTATAAGAAAATAAATTGACAAGGAAAGCTGAAAGTAGGCTATAAGAAAATGAATTGACAAGGAAAGCTGAAAGTAGGCTATAAGAAAATGAATTGACAAGGAAAGCTGAAAGTAGGCTATAAGAAAATGAATTGACAAGGAAAGCTGAAAGTAGGCTATAAGAAAATGAATTGACAAGGAAAGCTGAAAGTAGGCTATAAGATAATGAATTGACAAGGAAAGCTGAAAGTAAGCTATAAGAAAATGAATTGACAAGGAAAGCTGAAAGTAGGCTATAAGAAAATGAATTGACAAGGAAAGCTGAAAGTAGGCTATAAGAAAATGAATTGACAAGGAAAGCTGAAAGTAGGCTATCAGATAATGAATTGACAAGGAAAGCTGAAAGTAGGCTATCAGATAATGAATTGACAAGAAATGATGAAGGGCAATGCGATAGTATGAAGATGAAATATACACTCATTCAAATAGAAACAAATATACACAGCATGTCCATAGCCTTTTTATCAGTGTTGATTAGTCTATAAATTAACAACAAAATTCCATATCAATTAATACCATGCCAGATTGAAGAGGATTGGCACATTGTCCATTTGACACAACATTAGTTAATTTTATGCCTCAGAGCCAGAGCAATCTTGTTGACTGCTGTTGTAGTCTGTAATCATCTGAGGTTATTTACATTACTTTTAAAAGTGCCATCTTTTTTTCCTAGGCATATTTGTGCTGTTACCATCTTAAGTCGCTGCTATGGAATTAACAGCCACCTTCAAACGCAATGTTCCACTGCCAGCCTTGCCATGAGAGAACAACTTCTGAGTTTCAGACAGTCGTCCTGTCATTCCCTTTAATAAAAACAAAGCATCAGAGAGCATCAGCCTTCTCTTCAGCACTGGTCTGTTGTTCTGACAGGAACCGCAAGAAAAGAAAAACAGATTAAAGAAACTCTTGTGCTTGTTTTTCGAGATGGGTGTCAAGTTCTCCTTTAGGTGTCAATCATAGTCATTTTCTGTGTTCCTCTTTTACTAAACAATAGTTTGCCTGTGTAGTGAATGTGTGTGTTGAGCAGCAGAGGTGCTGGTACTGAGCTGGACACGGTGACTGGTCTGTTTAGGTGAGTAGTTTGACTGAGTTCTGTCTGATATGAGAAAGGGTGTTCCCCTTTCCCTCCTAGAACAAGATTAAGAAGTACAGGGAAACTTGGAAAGATTCTCTCCCTGAAGTGCACAGGGAGACATGGTGAAACAGGCTGAATGGAACTAAATTCCAAATAGTATGGAATCATATTTTTCCTAGCAAGAACCTTGAGTTCAAAAGTCTGGTTTTGTTGGTTTCATCTCCTTCTACCTCTGACAGGTGGAGCCTACTCTGGAGGCGATAGTTTGGTATCTCATCAGAAAGTGGACATCTTGGCCTCCCGTGTGGCGCAGTAGTTAAGGGCGCTGTACTGCAGTGCCAGCTGTGCCACCAGAGACCCTGGGTTCTGGCCGCGACCGGGAGGTCTGTGGGGCGACGCACAATTGGCCTAGCGTCGCCCGGGTTAGGGAGGGCTTGGCCGGTAGGGATATCCTTGTCTCATCGCGCACCAGCGACTCCTGTGGCGGGCTGGGCGCAGTGCGTGCTAACCAAGGTTGCCAGGTGCACGGCGTTTCCTCCGACACATTGGTGCGGCTGGCTTCCGGGTTGGATGCACGCTGTGTTAAGAAGCAGTGCGGCTTGGTTGGGTTGTGTATCGGAGGACGCATGACTTTCATCCTTCGTCTCTCCCGAGCCCGTACGGGAGTTGTAGCGATGAGACAAGATAGTAGCCACTAAAACAATTGGATACCACGAAATTGGGGAAAAAAAGGGCTAAAGTGAAAAGAAAAAAAAGTGGACATCTTTGTTTTGGGATCTCCTCCTTTCTTCTCCTCCTGGGACACATAAAGGATGTTAGGACTGTCAGTGAGGGAGTGTTTTCTCAGGCTTCCAGAGCTGCCACTTGGGAGTCCTATGTTGAGGTTTATGAGAGCAGACTGTAGTTTAGTTCAGCTCCCTTGACCTCCTGATACATTTGGGACCAGGTTTTGTAATGGTTGGTAAAGCCTTCCACTGCAGACGGTTTCCTACAGGAACTTGAACGTCTATTAAATAGATGTGTCTATCTCTGCACTGAGCTAATCTAGATACACATATATGCAAACAGCAACAAAGGAGCACTGTCCAAGTCATTGAATCCCCACCCGTATGAAAAAGTATAAAAATGGGTGCATTCACTTCTGTTAAGTACTGTAGCTCTAAGTAAGAATATGCTAAATTAATAAAATGTCAAATGTAAGCACAAAGAGGAATGCAAAATGAGAGGTTGAGCTATGAAACAAAAATGAAGTATTCCCACATTAGGTTATAATCTTTGGTTTAATTCCACATCTTTTCCAGGGTTTCAAACCGATTTCAAGCCAGACTTGAAAGTCTAATGGCCAGGCATTCCCTCTTCAAAGCCTCTCCACTGTGTTGTAATTAAGGTCTGTTAATCATGTTGTTTTGATTAATGAAAGTTAATGTGGGTGAGAGAGAGCAGAGAAAAGAGGAGGCGGTAGAGCAAACCGCTATCTAAGAGGGAACTAGCAGCTCAGCCCACACCTCTCTCATTGGGAACTAGCAGCTCAGCCCACACCTCTCTCATTGGGAACTAGCAGCTCAGCCCATACCTCTCTCATTGGGAACTAGCAGCTCAGCCCACACCTCTCTCATTGGGAACTAGCAGCTCAGCCCACACCTCTCTCATTGGGAACTAGCAGCTCAGCCCACACCTCTCTCATTGGGAACTAGCAGCTCAGCCCACACCTCTCTCATTGGGAACTAGCAGCTCAGCCCACACCTCTCTCATTGGGAACTAGCAGCTCAGCCCACACCTCTCTCATTGGGAACTAGCAGCTCAGCCCACACCTCTCTCATTTCTACATTAATGACCTATTAACCAGTCATCTGTCAGTGTTGATTCAGATCCAGTGAGCTGAGATAGACAAGGAGCACTCATATCTATCTTTGTGTGTGTCTGAGTGTGTATGTCTGGTCTGTTTCTGTATCTGTGCGCAATGCCTGTTATTGTGTGCGAGTGTGTGTGTGTGTGTCAGTCCATGCATGTATGTTATTTTTTCAAATATGGAGGCTGACTGAGGGATAAGGATTGAAAAGCACTGAAACATGATCAATTAATCGGTCGGTGTATACTTAATCGGTCGGTGTAGAACTCTCTATTCCCCCCAAGGTAGCTAGTTACCCTGACCATGTGACTGTCTCAACAGTGAGCCTTTTATTATGAGAATGACTGAAGCCCTACTGGGCTAAATGTATTGGGTACTAGAAAATCATAAGCAGTGGGTAAGAGTATCTGAGCAGTTTAGAACATCACAAATGATGTGAATGTGAGATGGTTTTATTGATATGAATGTGGAATGGTTTTATTGACGTGAATGTGAGATGGTTTTATTGATCTGAATGTGGAATGGTTTTATTGATCTGAATGTGGGATGGTTTTATTGATCTGAATGTGGGATGGTTTTGTTGACGTGAACGCGGGATGGTTTTATTGACGTGAACGCGGGATGGGTTTATTGACGTGAACGCGGGATGGGTTTATTGACGCGGGATGGGTTTATTGACGTGAACGTTGGATGGGTTTATTGACCTGAACGCGGAATGGTTTTATTGGCGTGAACGCGGGATGGGTTTATTGACGTGAACGCGGGATGGGTTTATTGACGTGAACGCGGGATGGGTTTATTGACGTGAACGCGGGATGGGTTTATTGACGTGAACGCGGGATGGGTTTATTGACGTGAACGCGGAATGGTTTTATTGGCGTGAACGCGGGATGGGTTTATTGACGTGAACGCGGGATGGGTTTATTGACGTGAACGCGGGATGGGTTTATTGACGTGAACGCGGGATGGGTTTATTGACGTGAACGCGGGATGGGTTTATTGACGTGAACGCGGGATGGGTTTATTGACGTGAACGCGGGATGGGTTTATTGACGTGAACGCGGGATGGGTTTATTGACGTGAACGCGGGATGGGTTTATTGACGTGAACGCGGGATGGGTTTATTGACGTGAACGCGGGATGGGTTTATTGACGTGAACGCGGGATGGGTTTATTGACGTGAACGCGGGATGGGTTTATTGACGTGAACGCGGGATGGGTTTATTGACGTGAACGCGGGATGGGTTTATTTGGCGTGAACGCGGGGGGGGGTTGTGTTGACGTGAACGCGGGATGGGTTTATTGACGCGGGATGGGTTTATTTGGCGTGAACGCGGGGGGGTTGTGTTGACGTGAACGCGGGATGGGTTGTGTTGACGTGAACGCGGGATGGGTTGTGTTGACGTGAACGCGGGATGGGTTGTGTTGACGTGAACGCGGGATGGATTTGTTGACATGAACGCGGGATGGGTTTGTTGACGTGAACGCGGGGGGGGGTTGTGTTGACTTGAATTATAGATCCAGTGATCTATGGAGCTGATAAGAACTACAACACTAATTAGTCACCTTCAGGAACCTGTTTGAAGCTTTTAATCTCCCACACTGGTCATATCTCTTTCATTCTCTTTCTCTCTAGCGCTCTCTCTCTCTCTCACACAATGACCCAGCTGAAGGTCAGCTCATTAATTAATGTCCGCTCCATGTCTGTCTATTTGCTACACTGGATCATTGGGTGTTCTCTTTGGTAAAACTTCTCTCCCTGTAGGTTTGTTATGACTGGCAGGGATTTTCACCATCAAAGGCTTTAATGCTGTATTTGGATTATATAGGCCTAGACGTATTTAGACTTTTCTAGGTTTGTTGTGACTGGCAGGTTTGTTTTGGTTATACTAGGTTTGTTGTGACTGGCAGGTTTGTTTTGGTTATACTAGGTTTGTTGTGACTGGCAGGCCAGAGTTGATCTGTGGGACAGCTGAATGTCATATAGATTCAATAGGCTTTATCCACCATATGGCTCTAAAGAATCCATCAAGTCTCCTCCTCACTGTAATCTTCTGACTCATTGCATAATGGAAGAACCATTTGAATCAGTTGAATGTAGGTAGGCCAATAAGTTTATACTGCCTGGTTTGATATATTTTAATGTTCTTCTGAATTCTCTGGCATGTGCTTTCTGCTCCAGCTTTGAGGCTTGATGACGAATCTGAGCTTGGCTCCCAACTGTCTATTCCCCTGGAATCATTCACTTTGATTATGTCGCAACAAACTTTTTCAATTACTGTTTCAGTGGGGGTCCTCTTGTTGCCAAGATAATTACCAGTGTCCAGTGTCAACATGACTGAGAAGACGCATGACGTGGTTTGAAAGACAAAACAAGACAAGATGGGCAATATTATCGACATTACTTTGCACTTTTCACTGGCTGTCCCTCAGGTTGTTGCAAGAGGACACATTTGGCTGCCAAAACTGCACATTTAGGCTTTTCAACCAATAAATATTTTATAGTTTCAAATTCTTTGTATTGAATTATAATTTTGGGAAATAAATATTCTCTTAGGTCTGAGTATTTGTCACAGTGTAATAGGAAATGCAGCTCTGTCTCTACCTCTCCCCTGGAGCAGAGTGAGCACAGCCTGTCCTCTCTGGGCAGCCAGGTTTGTCTATGACGACCGGTCTCTATAGCCAGACTTTGCTCACTGAGTCTGTACCTAGTCAATGTTTTCCTCAGTTTTCTATCAGTCACAGTTGTCAGATAGTCTGCCACCATGTACTGTCTGTTTAGAGCCAAATAGCATTGAAGTTTACTTTGATTTTTTGTGGTGTCTTTCCAATAGGTGATATATTTTTATTTTTGTTTTGTGATGATTTGGTTGGGCCAGATTTTCTGAGTGCTGTCTTGAGGCTCTATGGGGTTGGTTTGGGTTGGTGAACTGAGCCTCAGAACCAGCTGGCTGTGGGGACTCTTCTCTTCTTTCATCTCTTGACATAGTAGAGATTTTGCCTTTGTTTTAGTGTACTTGTTTATCAATTAGAGTGTGGAGGGTGTAAATGTGGTCTGTTGTACGATAATTTCTTAGAAATCCAATCTGGCTTCTGCTCAGGACGTTGTGTTCGTCAAGGAAATGATGTAGTCTGCTATTTATAATACTGCAGAGAATTTTCCCTAAGTTACTGTTAATGCAAATTCCTCTAATTATTTGTGTCAAATTTGTCTCCATTTTTATAGATTGGTTTGATCAATCCCTGGTTCCAAATATCGGGGAAAATACTTGCAGTGAGGATAATGTTGAAGAGTTTGAGTATAGCCAATTTTAATTTGTGGTCTGTATATTTGATCATTTCATTTAAAATACCATCAGCACCACAGGCCTTTTTTGGTTGGAGAGTGCATAGTTTTTCCAATAATTATTCTTCTATAATTGGGGTATCCACATGATTCTGATAGTCTTTGACTGCTGATTCAAGGATTTGTAATTTTTCTTGTTTATCTTTTTGTTCTGGGCTCTTTGTTATATTGCTGAAGAGGTTTGCAAAGTGATTTCTCCACACATATGATTTCTAATGTGCTGTTCCTTTTTTGTTCTTAGGGTGTGTTTGTATTGCTTCAGTGTTTCCCCATATTGAAGGCGTATATATTTGTTGTCTGATTTGTTTGATTAGATATATTTCTCAATGACTTTCTTAGATTTTTGCAATCATTATCAAACCATTTTTCATCATCTGTTATTTCTGGTTTGCTCTTATGCTTCTTTAAATTAGCCAAGGAGGCTAATTTGTCAAATATAAAGTTTATGTTCCAAACAACCAAATGTACACCTTCATTGCTGTAGGAGAATGTTAAGGCTAAAAAGTTGTCCAGGAGAGATTGTATTTTTTGGCTACTAATTGCTTTTTGGTAGATGTCTGTACTGTTTGCACTCCATCTATAGGCCTGTTTTGTACCATGTCATTTATTGGGCCGTGATGCTTCATGGTTGGGTTCCGCTCTTCTCAGATACACTGTGATTTTACTGTGGTCTGAGAGAGGTGTCAGTGGGCTGACTGTGAAGGCTCTGAGAGACTCTGGGATTAGGTTGATGAGGAAGTAGTCTACAGTGCTGCTGCCAAGGGATGAGCTGTAGGTGTACCTACCAAAAGAGTCCCCTCTCAGCCTACCATTGACTATGTACAGACCCAGTGTTCGATAGAGCTTCACGAGCTGTACTCCGTTTTTGTTTTTCACTTTGTCATAGTTGTTTCTGTGAGGGTATGTGGTATCTCTCTCTCTCTCGCTCTCTCGCTCTCTCTCTCGCTTTCGTTCTCTCTCTCTCGTGCTTTCGTTCTCTCTCGTGCTTTTGCTCTCTCGTGCTTTCGCTCTCTTGTTCGCTCTCTCCCTCTCTCGTGTTCTCTCGCTCTCTTTCAATTTCAATTAAGTTCACTTCAAAGGGCTTTATTGGCATGGGAAACATATGTTTACATTGCCAAAGCAACTGAAATAGATAATGCTCTCTCTCGCGCTCCTGCTCTGTTATCTAGTCAGTGTTTCTGTCTGTCACATCCCTCTATGATAAGATGTGAAAACCCTTCTCCAGGAATGGCTGCTCTGCTCTAGTGACACAACACATCTAAAAATTGATCCTGATAAGAGGATAGAAACAGAGGTTGTTCCCCGGACAGAGTGCTTTTTGGGGGAGACCCTCGATGGGGGGGGAGACGCTCGATGGGGGGGGGGGGGGAAGAAATGGGGAGAAGCTCGATGGGGGGGGGGGAGATGGGGAGAAGCTCGATGGGGGGGGGGGAGATGGGGAGAAGCTCGATGGGGGGGGGGGAGATGGGGAGATGCTCGATGGGGGGGGGGGGGGGGGGAGATGGGGAGAAGCTCGATGGGGGGGAGATGGGGAGAAGCTCGATGGGGGGGAGATGGGGAGAAGCTCGATGGGGGGGGGAGATGGGAAGAAGCTCGATGGGGGGGGGGGAGATGGGAAGAAGCTCGATGGGGGGGGGGAGATGGGAGACGCTCGATGGGGGGGAGAGATGGGGAGACGCTCGATGGGGGTGGGGGAGAGAGATGGGAGACGCTCGATGGGGGGGAGAGATGGGGAGACGCTCGATGGGGGGGGGAGATGGGGAGAAGCTCGATGGGGGGGGAGATGGGGAGACGCTCGATGGGGGGGGAGATGGGGAGACGCTCGATGGGGGGGGGAGAGATGGGAGACGCTCGATGGGGGGGGAGAGAGATGGGAGACGCTCGATGGGGGGGAGAGATGGGGAGACGCTCGATGGGGGTGGGGGAGAGAGAGGGGAGAAGCTCGATGGGGGGGAGATGGGGAGACGCTCGATGGGGGGGGAGAGAGATGGGAGACGCTCGATGGGGGGGAGAGATGGGGAGACGCTCGATGGGGGTGGGGGAGAGAGATGGGAGACGCTCGATGGGGGGGGGGTGGGGAGACGCTCGATGGGGGGGGGATGGGGAGACGCTCGATGGGGGGGGAGAGATGGGGAGACGCTCGATGGGGGGGAGAGATGGGAGACGCTCGATGGGGGGGAGAGATGGGAGACGCTCGATGGGGGGGGAGAGATGGGAGACGCTCGATGGGGGGGGGGAGATGGGAGACGCTCGATGGGGGGGGGAGATGGGAGACGCTCGATGGGGGGGAGAGATGGGAGACGCTCGATGGGGGGGAGAGATGGGAGACGCTCGATGGGGGGGAGAGATGGGAGACGCTCGATGGGGGGGAGAGATGGGAGACGCTCGATGGGGGGGGAGAGATGGGAGACGCTCGATGGGGGGGAGAGATGGGAGACGCTCGATGGGGGGGAGAGATGGGAGACGCTCGATGGGGGGGAGAGATGGGAGACGCTCGATGGGGGGAGAGATGGGAGACGCTCGATGGGGGGGAGAGATGGGAGACGCTCGATGGGGGGGAGAGATGGGAGACGCTCGATGGAGAGAGAGAGATGTGAGACGCTCGATGGGGAGAGAGAGATGTGAGACGCTCGATGGGGGGGAGAGAGATGTGAGACGCTCGATGGGGGGGAGAGATGGGAGACGCTCGATGGGGGGGAGAGAGATGGGAGACGCTCGATGGGGGGGGGGGGGACGCTCGATGGGGGGGAGAGAGATGGGGAGACGCTCGATGGGGGGGGAGATGCTCGATGGGGGGGGGGAGATGGGGAGACGCTCGATGGGGGGGGGGAGATGGGGAGACGCTCGATGGGGGGGGGGAGATGGGGAGAAGCTCGATGGGGGGGGGGGGGAGATGGGGAGAAGCTCAATGAGGGGGGAGAGATGGGGAGACGCTCGATGGGGGGGAGATGGGAGACGCTCGATGGGGGGGAGAGATGGGGAGACGCTCGATTGGGGGGGGGAGATGGGAGACGCTCGATGGGGGGGAGAGATAGGGAGACGCTCAATGGGTGAGGGGAGAGATGGGAGACGCTCGATGGGGGGGAGAGATAGGGAGACGCTCGATGGGGGCGGAGAGATGGGGGGGGGGGACGCTCGATGGGGGGGAGAGATAGGGAGACGCTCGATGGGGGCGGAGAGATGGGGAGACCCTCGATGGGGTGGAGAGATGGGAGACGCTCGATGGGGGGAGGGGAGAGATGGGAGACGCTCGATCGGGGGGAGAGATAGGGAGACGCTCGATGGGGGCGGAGAGATGGGGAGACCCTCGATGGGGGGGAGACCCTCGATGGGGGGGGGGGGGGGACGCTCGATGGGGGGAGAGAGATGGGAGACGCTCGATGGGGGGGAGAGAGATGGGAGACGCTCGATGGGGGGGAGAGAGATGGGAGACGCTCGATGTGGGGAGAGAGATGGGAGACACTCGATGGAGGGGAGAGAGATGGGAGACGCTCGATGGAGGGGAGAGAGATGGAGACCCTTGATGAGGGAGAGAGAGATGGAGACCCTTGATGAGGGAGAGTGATGGAGACCCTTGATGAGGGAGAGTGATGGAGACCCTTGATGAGGGAGAGTGATGGAGACCCTTGATGAGGGAGAGTGATGGAGACCCTTGATGAGGGAGAGAGATGGAGACCCTTGATGAGGGAGAGAGATGGGAGACGTTCGATGGGAGACGCTCGATGGGGGAGAGAGATGGGAGACGCTCGATGGGGGGGAGAGAGATGGGAGACGCTCGATGGGGGGGAGAGAGATGGGAGATGCTCGATGGGGGAGAGAGAGATGGGAGACGCTCGATGGGGGAGAGAGAGATGGGAGACCCTCGATGGGGGAGAGAGAGATGGGAGACGCTCGATGGGGGAGAGAGAGATGGGAGACGCTCGATGGGGGGGGGGGGGCCTTGGGGGGGTGGGTGATGACCCTGGGGGGGGGGGGGGGGGGGGCGTGGCCCTTGGGGGGGGGGGAGATGACCCTTGGGGGGGAGATGACCATTGGTGAGGGAGGGAGAGATGGAGACCCTTGGTGAGGGAGGGAGAGATGGAGACCCTTGGTGAGGGAGGGAGAGAGATGGAGACCCTTGGTGAGGGAGAGAGAGATGGAGACCCTTGGTGAGGGAGAGAGAGAGATGAAGACCCTTGGTGAGGGAGAGAGAGAGATGGAGACCCTTGGTGAGGGAGAGAGAGAGATGGAGACCCTTGGTGAGGGAGAGAGAGATGGAGACCCTTGGTGAGAGAGATGGAGACCCTTGGTGAGGGAGAGAGAGAGATGGAGACCCTTGGTGAGGGAGAGAGAGAGATGGAGACCCTTGGTGAGGGAGAGAGAGAGATGGAGACCCTTGGTGAGGGAGAGAGAGATGGAGACCCTTGGTGAGGGAGAGAGAGAGATGGAGACCCTTGGTGAGGGAGAGAGAGAGATGGAGACCCTTGGTGAGGGAGAGAGAGAGATGGAGACCCTTGGTGAGGGAGAGAGAGAGATGGAGACCCTTGGTGAGGGAGAGAGAGAGATGGAGACCCTTGGTGAGGGAGAGAGAGATGGAGACCCTTGGTGAGGGAGAGAGAGATGGGGACCCTTGATGAGGGAGAGAGAGATGGGGACCCTTGATGAGGGAGAGAGAGATGGGGACCCTTGATGAGGGAGAGAGAGATGGGGACCCTTGATGAGGGAGAGAGAGATGGGGACCCTTGATGAGGGAGAGAGAGATGGGGACCCTTGATGAGGGAGAGAGAGATGGGGACCCTTGATGAGGGAGAGAGAGATGGGGAGACCCTTAATGAGGGAGAGAGAGATGGGGGAGACCCTTGATGAGGTAGATACCCTTGATGAGGGAGAGAGAGATGGAGACCCTTGATGAGGGAGAGAGAGAGATGAAGACCCTTTCCCCACTGAAAGCTTGGCAGGATCAGGCTGAGGAGACCCTTGATGAGGGAGAGAGATGGAGGAGACCCTTGATGAGGGAGAGAGATGGAGGAGACCCTTGATGAGGTAGATACCCTTGATGAGGGAGAGAGAGATGGAGACCCTTGATGAGGGAGAGAGAGAGATGGAGACCCTTGATGAGGGAGAGAGAGAGATGGAGACCCTTGTTGAGGGAGAGATGGAGACCCTTGATGAGGGAGAGAGAGAGAGATGGAGACCCTTGATAAGGGAGAGAGAGAGATGGAGACCCTTGATGAGGGAGAGAGAGATGGAGACCCTTGATGAGGGAGAGAGAGATGGGGACCCTTGATGAGGTAGAGAGAGATGGGGACCCTTGATGAGGGAGAGAGAGATGGGGAGACCCTTAATGAGGGGAGACCCTTGCCCAGGGGGAGAGAGATGGGGGACACCCTTGAGGGAGAGAGATGGGGGAGACCCTTGAGGGAGAGAGATGGGGGACACCCTTGAGGAAGAGAGATGGGGGACACCCTTGAGGGAGAGAGATGGGGGACACCCTTGAGGGAGAGAGATGGGGGAGACCCTTGAGGGAGAGAGATGGGGAGACCCTTGATGAGGGTAGACCCTTGCCTAGGGGGAGAGATGGGGGAGACCCTTGATGAGGGAGCGAGGTGGGGGAGACCCTTGATGAGGGATGGAAAATGGGGGAGACCCTTGATGAGGGCGGGAGAGATGGGGGAGACCCTTGATGAGGGAGGGAGAGAGAGATGAAGACCCTTTCCCCTCTGAAAGCTTGGCAGGATCAGGCTGAGGAATTTCGTGGTGCAGAGAGATATGCGTCCTCAGGCTGCAACTATCAGCTACTTCTGTCTGAACTCTCCTTTCACTGGCCCTCATCCTAAATGAACAGATCTGTTGTCTACACCCCCACTCTGAGGGATCCCTCCCAGCTCCACTGCTAATGAGAAAGGCCCTAAGATTCCTATATCAGTAAGAGATGAAAGGAGTGAAGAGGTCACTCATACATTATTAAGCATTGTGGGTGAGTGTGCGTGTGCGCGGTTTGTGTGTGTGTGCATATGCCTTTAGGTGGATCTAATGTGGAAATAGTTACAGTTTCCAAAGCTCTCAAGTTATAAAATACAGAAACATTATATAGTTGAATCCAGGCTCCCCACCTTACTGATTTAGTTGTGCTGGTGTTGGATTCAGGTGGAGGGAATCTCTGACACAAACAGAAAACAGGGCAGAAACACATTGGTCTGCATCCACTAGATTAAGGTTAAACAGACATCCATCCACTCCAACAAAGCTATTTCACCATGCATTTTATTCTCCCTGGTGAGGGTTTTTCACGCGTAAGGATGGCCTGGCATCACTAATCTTAGCATTATGTTTGAATGAAAATGGCAGCCTCTTCTTCCTCCTATATTGTGATTCATGCTGTGAGTGTAAGGACCCAGAACTCCTATTCAGAGGAAATCACAGACATCTAATGTCTTGGGTGTTTTTCTTTGTGATATACAGACATGCAATGGAAATGAATTAGATACTACACCATTTCACCCACCACTGTTCTGTTCAGCAAGGACACATTTAAAGGCCCTTTTCATAATTGGAGGTTGATATAACCCCTAATTATTTGTAATCAGGCATTTCACTTTTCTGACAAACTATCATCAGATCAGATGTTCTTTGTGGACGGTCCAGATTCGCATAGAGAATGCCTGCAGTTTGCCATTAGTTGCACCAGGGGTGGCCAACTGTGATGGGGGTGGGGACCACAAAAACCTGAACTCATCATGAGGTGCCGCAGTGCCTCGTGGTTCTGCGTACCAACATCCCCCGTCTAACTAATTTAATGCAATTCTACACATTTTGCCATAGGGTGGAGGCAAATGTTTGCTGCTCTTAATATGATAACTGATGATCAATGGGCCCCACCCCAGCTGCTAGACTAATTTCAGTCACGTTTTTTTGTTGCTGACATGGGCTAATTGAGTGACTGCAGAACCAAATTTCTAACTTGCACCTTGTAAACTCACAACAGTAACTTGAGACCCCGACCCCCCCCACCCCCACCCCGACCCAAAATAAATATATACAGTACCAGTCAAAAATGTGTGTTATTTCATAGTTTTGATGTCTTCACTATTATCCTACAATCAGGAATATAGTAAAAAAAGAAAGAAAGAAAAGCCCTGGAATGACTAGGCGTGTCAACTTTTGAAGCCAAGCGTCACATCTGGAGGAAACCTGGCACCATTCCTATGGTCAAGCATGGTGCTGGCAACATCATGCTGTGGGGATGTTTTTCATCCGCAGGGATTGGGAGACCAATCAGGATTGAGGGAAAGATGAACGGAGCAAAGTACAGATAGCTTCTTGATGAAAACCTGCTTCAGAGTGCTCAGGACCTGTGGGTGAAGATTCACCTTCCAGCAGGACAATGACCCTAACCACAGCCAAGAAAATGCAGGAATGGCTTCGGAACAAGTCTGAATGACCTTGATTGGCCCAACCAGAGCCAGGACTTGAACCTAATTTAACATCTCTGGAGAGACCTGAAAATAACTGTTTAGCTATGCTCCCCATCCAACCTGACAGAGCTTGAGAGGATCTGCAGAGAAGAATGGGATAAACTCCCCAAATACAGGTGTGCCAAGCTTGTAGCATCATACCCGAGAAGACTCGAGGCTGTAATCGCTGCCAAAGGTGCTTCAACAAGTACTAAGTAAAGGGTCTGAATACTTATTGAAATGTGATATTTCATTTTTTTTATTTGTATTCATTTGCAAACATTTCTAAAAAAACGTGTGTGTGACTGTTTGAGGTTGTGGACAGGTCTTTTATACTGATAACAAGTTCAAACAGGTGCCATTAATAGAGGTAACGAGTGGAGGACAGAGGAGCCTCTTAAAGAAGAAGTTACAGGTCTGTGAGAGCCAGAAATCTTGCTTGTTTGTAGGTGACCAAATACTTATTTTCCACCATAATTGGCAAATAAATTCATTAAAAATCCTACAATGTGATTTTCTGGATGATTTTTTCTCATTTTGTCTGTCATAGTTGAAGTGTACCTATGATGAAAATTACAGGCCTCATCTTTTTAAGTGGGAGAACTTGCACAATTGGTGACTGACTAAATACTTTTTTGCCCCACTGTATATATATAATTGATTTTTTTTTTTTTATTGGTCCTCAAAAGGGGGTACCCCGTGGGCCGCCAGTGGCCCATCCCTGTGTTAGACCATACTCTTTCTTTCTCGCTCCTCCTCCATTCTCTCCATCAGTTAGTCCTGAGTGCAGTCTTCCTTCCCTGTCGGTATGTGACCTTGATTGTGTCCAGGAGGCCTTTCTTTATAAAAAGGCTGTAATTGGCCTGTTAGCAGTTAAGACCTTGCCCATTGTAAACTAAATGTCCCTGAGCTTCTTTTGGCCTGCTGGGAGGCCTCTAGCTGATGGACCTTAAAACGGATTCATTTCCTATCAGCACCCTGGGGGAGCCTTTTATTTCAGCTTAAAAGCCCTTTACTGCAGCTCGATGGCCAGTAAGGCTGAGGTCAGGCCTGTGGCAGTGTTTCTTATGCCATTACTTTGGCACATATATAAAGGGGATGTGCACTCACTGTTTCACTACTGCCAAACTCTTCATTGAGAGGAAGGGAGGCTGTGCTTAGTTTGAATCAAATCTAAACTAAATGGGGGAAAAAACATTTGTTTACAGACACAAAAAGCACTTAATGTGAATATGCGCACGCACTGTGCATCACAGCTGAATAGGCTGCGCTTCCGCTGTCAAAATCAATGCCACAACTAACCGTATTAGTGCTAAGGCCAGCTTTCGGTTGGTATGAAATATCCCTACCAGCGCATACTGAAATTGTCACTTTGGCTCACATTTTTAAGGACACACCTCAGATATTTCCACCTCTCCCGCCTCATTATAAGCGAGCTCATATAAGACAGTTAAATTATCACTAGGGTTTGAAAATAGAATAGAAGTGCCGGCTTTAAAAGGTAGAAATTGCAGACGAGCGTGCGTACTTAACGCCAACAGGAAATAGAGCCATCGGTATCGTAACACAATTTCATCACAATTAATTTTCTTCTGCCTCATTTGACCTTGAATTGATTACAGTAACATGTTCAGTAGAGCTTACACATTGAATCAATTCCTGCCAAATGTTAGGAATTGAGTCATTAAAAACAAGAGAACTGGTATAACGTGTTCAATCAGACACATTTAGCCCTTCTCGTGATGACGGATGTGTATTTTCACTGGCTGAAATGTCTTCTGGTTGGGCCAGCGAGTGTGTGTGTACATGTGTGTGAGCGTGTGTGTGTGCTAGTGTTGATCTTTCCACTGCTGTTTGCTATTCAGACACACTCCCTCTGCTCTGTGTGGATGTGATTGAGTGGAAGGGAACTGAGGGGAGCCATGCCAGAACTCTGGCCTCAAGGTCACTCTATGAAGCCCTAAATCCCAGGAGGCCAGCGCCCAGGGAGGGAGGGAGGGACGCAGGACGGAACGAGTGAGGCACTGTGGACATTTCCTCCACGACATCTTATCATTACAGGGCATGAGGGTAACCTTGACCTCAACCAGCACTTTAACTCTCTCTCAAAGCCTTCAGCCCTTAGATAACTATCAACCTGATAACATCAGAACTCCTAAGACAACCCAGGCCTCCTGTAATGAGCTAAACAGTATGGATGCATCGGGATCCTTTGAGAGACAGGGGCCCTGTGGATGTGTCATGACTAGAGGTCGTCCGACTATGATTTTTCAACGCCGATACCGATTATTGGAGGACCAAAAAAGCTGCTCCCGATTAATCGGCTGATTTATTTTATTTTTTTATTTGTAATAATGACAATTACAACAATACTGAATTAACACTTATTTTAACTTAATATAAAACATCAATAAAATCCATTTAGCCTCAAGTAAATAATGAAACATGTTCAATTTGGTTTAAATAATGCAAAAACAAAGTGTTGGAGAAGAAAGTAATATGTGCCGTGTAAAAATGTGTGCCATGTAAAATATGTGCCATGTAAAAAAGCTAACGTTTAAGTTCCTTGCTCAGAACATGAGAACATATGAAAGTTGGTGGTTCCTTTTAACATGAGACTTCAATATTCCATGGTAAGAGGTTTTAGGTTGTAGTTGATATACACTGCTCAAAAAAATAAAGGGAACACTAAAATAACACATTCTAGATCTGAATGAATGAAATATTCTTATTAAATACTTTTTTCTTTACATAGTTGAATGTGCTGACAACAAAATCACACAAAAATTATCAATGGAAATCAAATTTATCAACCCATGGAGGTCTGTATTTGGAGTCACACTCAAAATTAAAGTGGAAAATCACACTACAGGCTGATCCAACTTTGATGTAATGTCCTTAAAACAAGTCAAAATGAGGCTCAGTAGTGTGTGTGGCCACCACGTGCCTGTATGACCTCCCTACAACGCCTGGGCATGCTCCTGATGAGTTGGCGGATGGTCTCCTGAGGGATCTCCTCCCAGACCTGGACTAAAGCCAACTCCTGGACAGTTTGTGGTGCAACGTGGCATTGGTGGATGGAGCGAGACATGATGTCCCAGATGTGCTCAATTGGATTCAGGTCTGGGGAACGGGCGGGCCAGTCCATAGCATCAATGCCTTCCTCTTGCAGGAACTGCCGACACACTCCAGCCACATGAGGTCTAGCATTGTCTTGCATTAGGAGGAACCCAGGGCCAACCGCACCAGCATATGGTCTCACAAGGGGTCTGAGGATCTCATCTCGGTACCTAATGGCAGTCAGGTTACCTCTGGCGAGCACATGGAGGGCTGTGCGGCCCCCCAAAGAAATGCCAGCCCTCTCCAGACTCTGTCATGTCTGTCACATGTGCTCAGTGTGAACATGCTTTAATCTGTGAAGAGCACAGGGCGCCAGTGGGGAATTTGCCAATCTTGGTGTTCTCTGGCAAATGCCAAACGTCCTACACGGTGTTGGGCTGTAAGCACAACACCCACCTGTGGACGTCGGGCCCTCATACCCTCATGGAGTCTGTTTCTGACCGTTTGAGCAGACACATGCACATTTGTGGCCTGCTGGAGGTCATTTTGCAGGGCTCTGGCAGTGCTCCTCCTGCTCCTCCTTGCACAAAGGTGGCGGTAGCGGTCCTGCTGCTGGGTTGTTGCCCTCTTACGGCCTCCTCCACGTCTCCTGATGTACTGGCCTGTCTCCTGGTAGCGCCTCCATGCTCTGGACACTACGCTGACAGACACAGCAAACCTTCTTGCCACAGCTCGCATTGATGTGCCATCCTTGATGAGCTGCACTACCTGAGCTACTTGTGTGGGTTGTAGACTCCGTCTCATGCTACCACTAGAGTGAAAGCACCGCCAGCATTCAAAAGTGACCAAAACATCAGCCAGGAAGCATAGGAACTGAGAAGTGGTCTGTAGTCACCACCTGCAGAACCACTCCTTTATTGGGGGTGTCTTGCTAATTGTATATAATTTCCACCTGTTGTCTATTTCATTTGCACAACAGCATGTGCAATTTATTGTCAATCAGTGTTGCTTCCTAAGTGGACAGTTTGATTTCACAGAAGTGTGATTGACTTGGAGTTACATTGTGTTGTTTAAGTGTTCCCTTTATTTTTTTGAGCAGTGTAGTATTTATAGGACTCTTTCTCTCTATACCATTTGTATTTCATATAACTTTGACTATTGGATGTCCTTATAGGCACTATAGTATTGCCAGTGTAACAGTATAGCTTCCGTCCCCCTCCTCGCCCCTACCTGGGCTTGAACCAGGAATACATCAACAACAGCCACACTCGAAGCATCGTTACCCATCGCTCCTTGCAGTGCAAGGGGAATAACTACTCCAAATCTAAAAGCGAGTGACGTTTGAAACAGTATTAGCGCACTCCCAGCTAACTAGCTAGCCATTTCACATTGGTTTCACCAGCCATTAGGCTGATAGGCTTGAAGTCATAAACAGCGGTGTGCTTGCGAAGAGCTGCTGGCAAAATACACAAAAATGCTGTTTGAATGAATGATTACGGGCCTGCTTCTGCTCAGTCAGACTGCTCTGTCAAATCAGACTTAATTATAACAAATAACACACAGAAATACGAGCCTTTGGTCATAAGATCGAATCCGGAAACTATCATTTCGAAAACAAAACGTTTATTATTTCAGTGAAATACGGAACCATTCGGTGTTTTATCTAACTTGTGGCATCCCGAAGTCTAAATAATATTCTTGTTACATTGCACAACCTTCAATGTATGTCATAATTACGTACAATTCTTGCAAATTAGTTCGCAATGACCCAGGCAGCCCTAACTCTGTTGCATATACCCTGACTCTGCGTGCAATGAATGCAAGAGAAATGACACAATTTTACCTGGTTAATATTTCCTGCTAAACTGGATTAGTAGTAATAACTAGTGATTATGATTGATTGTTTTTTATAAGATAAGTTTAATGCTAGCTAGCAATTTACCTTGGCTTCTGCTGCATTTGCGTAACAGGCAGGCTACTCGTGGAGTGCAATGGTTAGAGCGTTGGACTAGTTAACTGTGCGGTTGCAAGATTGGAACCCCTGAGCTGACAAGGTGAAAATCTGTCGTTCTGCCCCTGAACAAGGCAGTTAACCCACAGTTACTAGCAGTCATTGAAAATAAGAATGTGTTCTTAACTGACTTGCCTTGTTAAATAAAAGGTATACAAAAATATATATATTATTTATTTTTTTAATAATTGGAAATTGGCGCCCAAAAATTCAGATTTCCGATTGTTATGAAAACTTGAAATCGGCCCTAATTAATCTGCCATTCCGATTAATCGGTCGACCTCTAGTCATGACCCTTTGCGAGACAGTGGCCCTGTGGATGTAAATTGACCCTTTCGGGTAAACTGAGACACTTTTAAGCTGAACATTGGTGTCCATTTCTAAACTGACTCGTGTTCTGTCTTCTTCCTGGCATTTGTGCCCTGTTTGTTTGACTGGTCATTGAGACTTCACTGACTTTATTGTCCCCATGTGAAAATGTTGTTGCAGTATCATGTACATACCTTATACCTGAGCCCATAGGGGAGTAGTTCAGTCTGGGTACAGGGGGTGGCTTGGCTCAAATAGTCTCAATGAAAGATTTGTAAAACAGAGTCAGGATAGCACAGTCAACATTAATATCCCAGCTTTCTGAGAAAGTAGACTCTGACTCTTTTTGTAGATCAGGTCTGTACATTTACTCCATTGAAGCTTATTGTCCAAGAGGACACCCTGATATTTGTATTCCTCTACAATCTCTATGTTCTGACCTAGATGTTGCAGAGGTAGGTGTTGTTCACTTCCTGAAGTCTATGCACATCTCTTTGATCTTGTTGGTTTCAACGACAAATTGTGATTCATCACTCAACGAAGTAATTTAGGACCGGACTAGTTTGTTATGGCTGGTCAGTGAGACTCGTTGATTTTTGACTGGTCAGTGACACCATGACTGCAGTAAAACAAACATCCCCTCTGTCATTTAGGAATTAAAGCACCTTGACACTGTGGGACCATGATTGTATAATTGGTTAACAAGGTCTTGAGAGACATTTACATTGGAACAACAGTAAGGTTTTAACAGCCTTTGTCATGGAAACCCAGATATGAGAGTGTAATGACAGCATCAGGGATGCAGGGGACAGAGGAAACATCATTAGTCCTTTATTATACCAGACAGAGAGCATCATTAGTCCTTTATTATACCAGACAGAGAGAACATCATTAGTCCTTTATTATACCAGACAGAGATAACATCATTAGTCCTTTATTATACCAGACAGAGGAAACATCATTAGTCCTTTATTATACCAGACAGAGGAAACATCATTAGTCCTTTATTATACCAGACAGAGAGCATCATTAGTCCTTTATTATACCAGATAGAGAGAACATCATTAGTCCTTTATTATACCAGACAGAGAGAACATCATTAGTCCTTTATTATACCAGACAGAGGAAACATCATTAGTCCTTTATTATACCAGACCGAGAACATCATTAGTCCTTTATTATACCAGACAGAGGAAACATCATTAGTCCTTTATTATACCAGACAGAGGAAACATCATTAGTCCTTTATTATACCAGACAGAGAGAACATCATTAGTCCTTTATTATACCAGACAGAGAGAACATCATTAGTCCTTTATTATACCAGACAGAGAGAACATCATTAGTCCTTTATTATACCAGACAGAGAGAACATCATTAGTCCTTTATTATACCAGACCGAGATAACATCATTAGTCCTTTATTATACCAGACAGAGGAAACATCATTAGTCCTTTATTATACCAGACAGAGGAAACATCATTAGTCCTTTATTATACCAGACAGAGATAACATCATTAGTCCTTTATTATACCAGACAGAGATAACATCATTAGTCCTTTATTATACCAGACAGAGAGAACATCATTAGTCCTTTATTATACCAGACAGAGGAAACATCATTAGTCCTTTATTATACCAGACAGAGGAAACATCATTAGTCCTTTATTATACCAGACAGAGGAAACATCATTAGTCCTTTATTATACCAGACAGAGGAAACATCATTAGTCCTTTATTATACCAGACAGAGATAACATCATTAGTCCTTTATTATACCAGACAGAGAGAACATCATTAGTCCTTTATTATACCAGACAGAGATAACATCATTAGTCCTTTATTATACCAGACAGAGATAACATCATTAGTCCTTTATTATACCAGACAGAGATAACATCATTAGTCCTTTATTATACCAGACAGAGATAACATCATTAGTCCTTTATTATACCAGACAGAGAGAACATCATTAGTCCTTTATTATACCAGACAGAGAGAACATCATTAGTCCTTTATTATACCAGACAGAGAGAACATCATTAGTCCTTTATTATACCAGACAGAGGAAACATCATTAGTCCTTTATTATACCAGACAGAGGAAACATCATTAGTCCTTTATTATACCAGACAGAGATAACATCATTAGTCCTTTATTATACCAGATAGAGAGAACATCATTAGTCCTTTATTATACCAGACAGAGAGAACATCATTAGTCCTTTATTATACCTCGGACCAATCAGTCTGCTGCTCAAGTGATTAGAAAGGGTGCGAGCGTGCGCGTGTACACACACACATACACACACACACAGCATCAGTGTTAGCAGATGACAGTGACCTTTGAGGTGTGTGAAGTGTTGTTCTCATCATCACCAACGATTTGTTTTGGCATCATAAGGCAGGAGAGCAGTTCAGTGCCACAGCCAGTCAACACACTTTACCGTCTGTCAGAGGGACAGGTAAAATAAATGAGAGCCAGAAAGCCCATTTACAGTTGTGAAATGGTTTAGATGGGAGGAATAGGCTGGGGTTGAATGTGTGATGCGTTCTTGTTTACTTGGGGTATTTTACTGTAGGGATCTTGGTAGAAAACCAGACTGCTTTCCCTGGGGTTGTCTGAATTGATGTGTGTGTCTGTAATATTAGGCCATCGATTTTTTTTTCAAGTTTTGAATGCCCGACTGCTTTAGAAATGGCCTTTTGCTCAGTACCAAAGCTAGTAATCTTCTTTTCGTGAGCTTTATTCCCCTAAATTGACCGAGACAAAGAAACATAAACTAGCCCTGCTCTTTTACTGAAGTTTTATTGTGTAGATTCTATCTGAGGAGTGTGTTGTGGTAGTACTGTTGTTCATTCTGAGAGTTTGTAGTGTCGGCCAGGGAAGAGAAGCAGCATCATCAGGAGGCCCTCTCTTACAAGAGGTCAGAGGAAGTTCAGCCAAGAGGGGAATGAATGCTAATAACCTCTGAATAGCATGTAAAATGAGGTGTCACTGGACAGATGACCTCTCATCCCTCCACTCTGAATAGAATGTTAAAGACTGTGTCACTGGACAGATGACCTCTCATCCCTCCACTCTGAATAGAATGTTAAAGACTGTGTCACTGGACAGATGACCTCTCATCCCTCCACTCTGAATAGAATGTTAAAGACTGTGTCACTGGACAGTTGACCTCTCATCCCTCCAACCACAAATAGGAATTTTTCCCCTCTGCTTTTGCCAGACATGAATAAAAACACATTATTTTTGTTGTTGTAACATCTTACAGGGAGGATTATATAAGCTATTAAAGAGGAAATGTAAGGGAATGATACAAAGTAGCCAAAGGGGATTTTAGTCTATCTGATTGTACTGTATTCTGACTGACTCTCTCTCTCTTTGCAGAAGGGATTCGTAACATGTCCATGGACTCCAACCCCATGCCGATGCCCATGTCAGACCCCAACGCCTGGGCCACCGCCATGAACAACCTTGGCATGGCTCCCATGAACATGACAGGACCGCCCCTTATGTCAGGTATGGGTCATTTAATCCTAACCATACCTCTACTGTAGTTATAATCGTACCTCTACTGTAGTTATAACCCTACCTCTACTGTAGTTATAACCCTACCTCTACTGTAGTTATAACCCTACCTCTACTGTAGTTATAACCCTACCTCTACTGTAGTTATAACCCTACCTCTACTGTAGTTATAACTCTACCTCTACTGTAGTTATAACCCTACCTCTGCTGTAGCTATAACCATACCTCTGCTGTAGCTATAACCATACCTCTGCTGTAGCTATAACCCTACCTCTGCTGTAGCTATAACCCTAACTCTGCTGTAGCTATAACCCTACCTCTGCTGTAGCTATAACCCTACCTCTGCTGTAGCTATAACCCTACCTCTGCTGTAGCTATAACCCTACCTCTGCTGTAGCTATAACCCTACCTCTGCTGCAGTTATATCCTTAACCATAGGGGGAGTGTGTGTGGCTACATTAGAGACTAGGGGGAGTGTCTGTCCCTGTGGCTGCATTAGAGACTAGGGGGAGTGTCTGTCCCTGTGGCTACATTAGAGACTAGGGGGAGTGTCTGTCCCTGTGGCTGCGGTAGAGACTAGGGGGAGTGTCTGTGTGGCTGCAGTAGAGACTAGGGGGAGTGTCTGTCCCTGTGGCTGCGGTAGAGACTAGGGGGAGTATCTGGAGTGTTTGTGGCTACGGTAGAGACTAGGGGGAGTGTCTGTGTGGCTGCAGTAGAGACTAGGAGGAGTGTCTGTCCCTGTGGCTGCGGTAGAGACTAGGGGGAGTATCTGGAGTGTTTGTGGCTACGGTAGAGACTAGGGGGAGTGTCTGTGTGGCTGCAGTAGAGACTAGGGGGAGTGTCTGGAGTGTCTGTGTGGCTGCAGTAGAGACTAGGGGGAGTGTGTGGGCCTACATTAGAGACTAGGGGGGTGTTTGTGTGGCTTCATTAGAGACCAGGGGGAGTGTCTGTGGTTGTATGTATGGCTACATTGGAGACTAGGGGGAGTGTCTGTGGCTACATTGGAGACTAGGGGGAGTGTGTGTGGCTACATTAGAGACTAGGGGAGTGTGTGTGGCTACTTTAGAGACTAGGGGGAGTGTCTGTGTGGCTGCAGTAGAGACTAGGGGGAGTGTCTGTGGCTGCAGCAGAGACTAGGGGGAGTGTCTGTGTGGCTGCAGTAGAGACTAGGTGGAGTGTCTGTCCCTGTGGCTGCATGAGAGACTAGGGGGAGTGTCTGTCCCTGTGGCTGCATGAGAGACTAGGGGGAGTGGCTGTCCCTGTGGCTACATTATATACTAGGGGGAGTGTCTGTCCCTGTGGCTACATTAGAGACTACGGGGAGTGTCTGTGTGGCTGCAGTAGAGACTAGGGGGAGTGTCTGTGGCTAAGGTAGAGACTATTGGGAGTGTCTGTATGGCTACATTGGAGACTAGGGGGAGTGTCTGTGGCTACATTGGAGACTAGGGGGAGTGTGTGTGGCTACATTAGAGACTAGGGGAGTGTGTGTGGCTACTTTAGAGACTAGGGGGAGTGTCTGGCGTGTTTGTCTGTGTGGCTGCAGTAGAGACTAGGGGGATTGTCTGTGTGGCTACATTAGAGACTAGGGGGAGTGTCTGGCGTGTTTGTCTGTGTGGCTGCAGTAGGGACTAGGGGGAGTGTCTGTGTGGCTACATTAGAGACTAGTGGAGTGTGTGTGGCTACTTTAGAGACTAGTGGAGTGTGTGTGGCTACTTTAGAGACTAGGGGAGTGTGTGTGGCTACTTTAGAGACTAGGGGGAGTGTCTGGCGTGTTTGTCTGTGTGGCTACAGTAGGGACTAGGGGGATTGTCTGTGCGGCTACATTAGAGACTAGGGGGAGTGTGTTTGGCTACATTAGAGACTAGGGGGAGTGTGTGTGGCTACTTTAGAGACTAGGGGGAGTGTCTGGCGTGTTTGTCTGTGTGGCTGCAGTAGAGACTAGGGGGATTGTCTGTGTGGCTACATTAGAAACTAGGGGAGTGTGTGTGGCTACATTAGAGACTAGGGGAGTGTGTGTGGCTACATTAGAGACTAGGGGAGTGTGTGTGGCTACATTAGAGACTAGGGGAGTGTGTGTGGCTACATTAGAGACTAGAGTAGTGTGTGTGGCTACATTAGAGACTAGAGGAGTGTGTGTGGCTACATTAGAGACTAGGGGAGTGTGTGTGGCTACATTAGAGACTAGAGGAGTGTGTGTGGCTACTTTAGAGACTAGGGAGAGTGTCTGACGTGTTTGTTTGTTTGTCTGCAGTATCCAGTGGGGGTTTCTAACTCTAGCTGCAGACTTGTTGCTGGATTCTGTGGATGCTGTGGCTCTTCGCACATTTGCCTAAGTCGGCCATTTTCTTTGTCTCTATTAAAATGAACATGCTGCGTGCGCTGAGTCAGCCAGATGGACTTATGACTCTATTTTCAGTCTGAGGACTTGAGATCCACACAGCTCAGTTTCAGACAGGTGGCAGGAGCTTTCGGAGTATCACCCTCTTACAAAATTCATGCTTGTTCATACAATGTTCTCTATTGAAATATTAATGTTAAGTTCAAACGAATACAAGATCAAAATTGCTGACATCATTCAAACCAATGAGGTTTTGGAACTTTAAAGCCAGTTATCTCAGAATCATATTTTTGCTGATAAAAGCTTATAGTCCAATGCTCTCAATGTCATGTTTTACTTTGCCCAAAATCTGTCCATGAAAATAAGCCCATGAAGCGAGGAGTGTTTGTATGGAGGTCAATGAGGGTGTTGATTTTGGTCAATATAAAATGTCATGGCTAATTTGCTATATGAGGCTTATTTGATCGAATGCACTGATGGAAGTGGCATTTGGAACAAACAAAATGTTTAATTCAAAGTTGTGCCTGATTTCATATAGGTGGAGGATTCAACATTGATATAACCCATTTTAGCATGGACATTGCCATTGGGGGCTTCCACACCTTTTAAAATCATCTGCGGGGGATTTCTGAGTTGGGAGTAATCTGCCAATAAAGAAGAAGAAAATTCACTACTTTAAAATGGAGATGGCCTCAATGGCGCTGGTCAGGCTGTCACAGATGCTATAATGGCACGGATACAAAAATGAGTCCTCTATCTCTATGGCCTGTTGTTGACACTTATCTGCCCTCTCATTGGCTAGAATGATCCCACCTGATCTCAACTCATCCCACAGCCTTCCATCATTGAGGACATGTATTTCCTTTGTTAGAGCGGTCACTCAAATATCTTGTCAATATAATAAGCAATCGGGTCACCCATTCAGATGAAATTACAGTGGCAGAGCCAACAGATATGTTATCATGAGTCACCCATTCAGATGAAATTACAGTGGCAGAGCCAACAGATATGTTATCATCATGAGTCACCCATTCAGATGAAATTACAGTGGCAGAGCCAACAGATATGTTATCATGAGTCACCCATTCAGATGAAATTACAGTGGCAGAGCCAACAGATATGTTATCATCATGAGTCACTCAGTCAGATGAAATTACAGTGGCAGAGCCAACAGATATGTTATCATCATGAGTCACTCAGTCAGATGAAATTACAGTGGCAGAGCCAACAGATATGTTATCATGAGTCACTCAGTCAGATGAAATTACAGTGGCAGAGCCAACAGATATGTTATCATGAGTCACTCAGTCAGATGAAATTACAGTGGCAGAGCCAACAGATATGTTATCATCATGAGTCACCCATTCACATGAAATTACAGTGGCAGAGCCAACAGATATGTTATCATGAGTCACTCAGTCAGATGAAATTACAGTGGCAGAGCCAACAGATATGTTATCATGAGTCACTCAGTCAGATGAAATTACAGTGGCAGAGCCAACAGATATGTTATCATCATGAGTCACTCAGTCAGATGAAATTACAGTGGCAGAGTCAACAGATATGTTATCATCATGAGTCACTCAGTCAGATGAAATTACAGTGGCAGAGTCAACAGATATGTTATCATCATGAGTCACTCAGTCTGATGAAATTACAGTGGCAGAGCCAACAGATATGTTATCATGAGTCACTCAGTCAGATGAAATTACAGTGGCAGAGCCAACAGATATGTTATCATGAGTCACTCAGTCAGATGAAATTACAGTGGCAGAGCCAACAGATATGTTATCATCATGAGTCACTCAGTCAGATGAAATTACAGTGGCAGAGCCAACAGATATGTTATCATCATGAGTCACCCATTCAGATGAAATTACAGTGGCAGAGCCAACAGATATGTTATCATGAGTCACTCAGTCAGATGAAATTACAGTGGCAGAGCCAACAGATATGTTATCATGAGTCACTCAGTCAGGTGAAATTACAGTGGCAGAGCCAACAGATATGTTATCATGAGTCACTCAGTCAGATGAAATTACAGTGGCAGAGCCAACAGATATGTTATCATGAGTCACTCAGTCAGATGAAATTACAGTGGCAGAGCCAACAGATATGTTATCATGAGTCACTCAGACAGATAAAATTACAGTGGCAGAGCCAACAGATATGTTATCATGAGTCACTCAGTCAGATGAAATTACAGTGGCAGAGCCAACAGATATGTTATCATGAGTCACTCAGACAGATAAAATTACAGTGGCAGAGCCAACAGATATGTTATCATGAGTCACTCAGTCAGATGAAATTACAGTGGCAGAGCCAACAGATATGTTATCATGAGTCACTCAGACAGATAAAATTACAGTGGCAGAGCCAACAGATATGTTATCATGAGTCACTCAGACAGATAAAATTACAGTGGCAGAGCCAACAGATATGTTATCATGAGTCACTCAGTCAGATGAAATTACAGTGGCAGAGCCAACAGATATGTTATCATGAGTCATTCAGTCAGATGAAATTACAGTGGCAGAGCCAACAGATATGTTATCATCATGAGTCACTCAGTCAGGTGAAATTACAGTGGCAGAGTCAACAGATATGTTATCATCATGAGTCACTCAGTCAGGTGAAATTACAGTGGCAGAGCCAACAGATATGTTATCATCATGAGTCACTCAGTCAGGTGAAATTACAGTGGCAGAGTCAACAGATATGTCATCATCATGAGTCACTCAGTCAGGTGAAATTACAGTGGCAGAGCCAACAGATATGTTATCATCATGAGTCACTCAGTCAGGTGAAATTACAGTGGCAGAGTCAACAGATATGTTATCATCATGAGTCACTCAGTCAGATGAAATTACAGTGGCAGAGCCAACAGATATGTTATCATCATGAGTCACTCAGTCAGATGAAATTACAGTGGCAGAGCCAACAGATATGTTATCATGAGTCACTCAGACAGATAAAATTACAGTGGCAGAGCCAACAGATATGTTATCATGAGTCACTCAGTCAGATGAAATTACAGTGGCAGAGTCAACAGATATGTTATCATCATGAGTCACTCAGTCAGATGAAATTACAGTGGCAGAGCCAACAGATATGTTATCATCATGAGTCACTCAGTCAGATGAAATTACAGTGGCAGAGCCAACAGATATGTTATCATGAGTCACTCAGTCAGATGAAATTACAGTGGCAGAGCCAACAGATATGTTATCATGAGTCACTCAGACAGATAAAATTACAGTGGCAGAGCCAACAGATATGTTATCATCATGAGTCACTCAGTCAGATGAAATTACAGTGGCAGAGCCAACAGATATGTTATCATGAGTCACTCAGACAGATAAAATTACAGTGGCAGAGCCAACAGATATGTTATCATCATGAGTCACTCAGTCAGATGAAATTACAGTGGCAGAGCCAACAGATATGTTATCATCATGAGTCACTCAGTCAGGTGAAATTACAGTGGCAGAGTCAACAGATATGTTATCATCATGAGTCACTCAGTCAGATGAAATTACAGTGGCAGAGCCAACAGATATGTTATCATGAGTCACTCAGTCAGATGAAATTACAGTGGCAGAGCCAACAGATATGTTATCATGAGTCACTCAGTCAGATGAAATTACAGTGGCAGAGCCAACAGATATGTTATCATGAGTCACTCAGTCAGGTGAAATTACAGTGGCAGAGCCAACAGATATGTTATCATCATGAGTCACTCAGTCAGGTGAAATTACAGTGGCAGAGCCAACAGATATGTTATCATGAGTCACTCAGACAGATAAAATTACAGTGGCAGAGCCAACAGATATGTTATCATCATGAGTCACTCAGTCAGATGAAATTACAGTGGCAGAGCCAACAGATATGTTATCATGAGTCACTCAGTCAGGTGAACCATAGAGACGTGTCATTAACGCGTCCTTGGGAGACAGGAGTGAGAGAAAGCAGAGCTCCTTCTAGAATGATAATGTACCATCGATGTTTGTTTAATGGTTTGGAACTGAGAGTTTGAGATGAATGAAACGCAATAAGGAGCTCCGCTTCTGGTGTTTATTATTTGTTCAATATCAATAGAAGCCCTGCAGGGCATTTATCACTTTAACATTACGTTTTGACTTCATCATTTCACTCCTCTGGCTGTGAGGATTTATGCAGTCATGTGTCGTTCCTCTCTTCGTACTAGAATGTCTTGTTTCCCTTTTTCTAAACCACCACCTTCAGCTTCTTTAAAAGCACATTCATATCAACAGAGCTCCAGAATTCTAGGCCTCACAGTAATCCACTAGGACTCCATATTTCAAATAAAGTGGGCTTCGAGGATGCTATTCTACCTACTGGCTTTTTCCTGTTCAATTTCATTTGTACAATTTACTGAGCTGCTGCCAGACTTAGCAGACTCTCTTTGCTACACTGCTGTGCTGTGCAAGAGAAAATGATGCACTTTGTTGAGCGAGTTATAATTGTAGAGCTGTGTTAGTGCGATGGAGAGGAACACTGGTGTGTGTGAGTGTGTGTGTTGCAGTCAGATGGGTAGTAGTGTGGCACTGGGTGGGGTCCACAGATGATGCACTTTGTTGAGCGAGTTATAATTGTAGAGCTGTGTTAGTGCGATGGAGAGGAACACTGGTGTGTGTGAGTGTGTGTGTTGCAGTCAGATGGGTAGTAGTGTGGCACTGGGTGGGGTCCACAGATGATGCACTTTGTTGAGCGAGTTATAATTGTAGAGCTGTGTTAGTGCGATGGAGAGGAACACTGGTGTGTGTGAGTGTGTGTGTTGCAGTCAGATGGGTAGTAGTGTGGCACTGGGTGGGGTCCACAGATGATGCACTTTGTTGAGCGAGTTATAATTGTAGAGCTGTGTTAGTGCGATGGAGAGGAACACTGGTGTATTTGTGTGTTCTGTCACTAAGCACCTTGAGCCATGGGACAGCATGAGGAAGCTGCCGTTAGTGCTGTTACCTTCATTAGAGGACTCTCTCCAGATTTTAAATACCGCAGCTGCATTGGTTTCACACAGACAGACGCACACACCATCATTGCCAGTGGTTAGGCTGCAGTCAGGTTGTATGTGTCGTAGTGGGAGGGGCTGTGTGGGACAGCTGTAGTCCTCACGAATCACCTGGAGAAATACACTGCTCAAAAAAATAAAGGGAACACTAAAATAACACATCCTAGATCTGAATGAATGAAATATTCTTATTAAATACTTTTTTCTTTACATAGTTGAATGTGCTGACAACAAAATCACACAAAAATGATCAATGGAAATCAAATTTATCAACCCATGGAGGTCTGGATTTGGAGTCACATTCAAAATTCAAGTGGAATACCACAATACAGGCTGAAACAACTTTGATGTAATTTCCTTAAAACAAGTCAAAATGAGGCTCAGTAGTGTGTGTGGCCTCCACGTGCCTGTATGACCTCCCTACAACGCCTGGGCATGCTCCTGATGAGGTGGCGGATGGTCTCCTGAGAGATCTCCTCCCAGACCTGGACTAAAGCATCCGCCAACTCCTGGACAGTCTGTGGTGCAATGTGGCGTTGGTGGATGGAGCGAGACATGATGTCCCAGTTGTGATCAATTGGATTCAGGTCTGGGGAACGGGCGGGCCAGTCCATAGCATCAATGCCTTCCTCTTGCAGGAACTGCCGACACACTCCAGCCACATGAGGTCTAGCATTGTCTTGCATTAGGCGGAACCCAGGGCCAACCGCACCAGCATATGGTCTCACAAGGGGTCTGAGGATCTCATCTCGGTACGTAATGGCAGTCCTCCTCTGGCGAGCACATGGAGGAAAGAAATGAAATGAAATGCCACCCCACACCATGACTGACCCACCTCCAAAACCAATCATGCTGGAGGATGTTGCAGGCAGCAGAACGTTCTCCACGGCGTCTCCAGACTCTGTCACGTCTGTCACATGTGCTCAGTGTGAACCTGCTTTCATCTGTGAAGAACACAGGGCGCCAGTGGCGAATTTGCCAATTTTCTTCCTTCACGGTGTTGGGCTGTAAGCACAACCCCCACCTGTGGACGTCGGGCCCTCATACCACCCTCATGGAGTCTGTTTCTGACCGTTTGAGCAGACACATGCACATTTGTGGCCTGCTGGAGCTCATTTTGCAGGGCTCTGGCAGTGCTCCTCCTGCTCCTCCTTGCACAAAGGCGGAGGTAGCGGTCCTGCTGCTGGGTTGTTGCCCTCCTACGGCCTCCTCCACGTCTCCTGATGTACTGGCCTGTCTCCTGGTAGCGCCTCCATGCTCTGGACACTTCGCTGACAGACACAGCAAACCTTCTTGCCACAGATCGCATTGATGTGCCATCCTGGATGACCTGCACTACCTGAGCCACTTGTGTGGGTTGTAGACTCCGTCTCATGCTACCACTAGAGTGAAAGCACCGCCAGCATTCAAAAGTGACCAAAACATCAGCCAGGAAGCATAGGAACTGAGAGGTGGTCTGTGGTCACCACCTGCAAAACCACTCCTTTATTGGGGGTGTCTTGCTAATTGCCTATAAATTCAACCTGTTGTCTATTGCATTTGCACAACAGCATGTGAAATTTATTGTCAATCAGTGTTGCTTCCTAAGTGGACAGTTTGATTTCACAGAAGTGTGATTGACTTGGAGTTACATCGTGTTGTTTAAGTGTTCTATTTATTTTTTTGAGCAGTGTAGATCCTCCATATCTTGACTCTGTCTCTCTACTCTCTCTCTCTTCTCTCCTCTCTTTTCTCTCTCCCTCTCTACTCTCTCTCTCTTCTCTCCTCTCTTTTCTCTCTCCCTCTCTACTCTCTACTCTCCCCACCTTCTACTCTCTCTACTCTCTCTCGCTTTTCTCTCCTCTCTCTTTTCTCTCTCTCTTTTCTCTCCTCTCTTTTCTCTCTCCCTCTCTACTCTCTCTACTCTCCCCACCTTCTACTCTCTCTCTCTTTTCTCTCCTCTCTTTTCTCTCTCCCTCTCTACTCTCTCTAATCTCCCCACCTTCTACTCTCTCTACTCTCTCTCGCTTTTCTCTCCTCTCTCTTTTCTCTCTCCCTCTCTACTCTCTCTACTCTCCCCACCTTCTACTCTATCTACTCTTTCTTTTCTCTCTTCTCTCTTTTCTCTCTCCCTCTACTCTCTACTCTCCCCACCTTCTACTCTCTCTACTCTCCTCTCTCCCTCTACTCTCTCTACTCTCCTCTCTCTCTACTCTCTCTACTCTCCTCTCTCCCTCTACTCTATCTACTCTACTCTCCCCACCTTCTACTCTCTACTCTCCCCACCTTCTACTCTCTCTACTATCCTCTCTCCACTCTACTCTCTCCTTCTACTCTCTCTACTCTCCCCACCTTTTACTCTCCTCTCTCCCTCTACTCTCTCTCTCTACTCTCTCTACTATCTCTCTACTCTCTCTCTACTCTCTCCCTCTACTCTCTCCCTCTACTCTCTCCCTCTACTCTCTCCACTCTCTCTACTCTCTCCCTCTACTCTCTCCCTCTACGCTCTCCCTCTACGCTCTCCCTCTACTCTCTCCCTCTACTCTCTCCCTCTACTCTCTCTACTCTCTCCCTCTACTCTCTCCCTCTACTCTCTCTACTCTACTCTCCCCACCTTCTACTCTCTCTACTCTCCCCACTCTCTACCCTCCTCTCTCTCTACCCTCCTCTCTCTCTACCCTCCTCTCTCTCTACTCTCCTCTCTCTCTACTCTCCTCTCTCTCTACTCTGTACTCTCTCCTCTCTCTACTCTCCTCTCTCTACTCTCCTCTCTCTCTACTCTCCTCTCTCTCTACTCTCCTCTCTCTCTACTCTCCTCTCTCTTTACTCTCCTCTCTCCCTCTCCTCTCTCCCTCCCTCCCCCTCCCTCTACTCTACTCTCCCCACCTTCTACTCTCTCTACTCTCCCCACTCTCTACCCTCCTCTCTCTCTACCCTCCTCTCTCTCTACCCTCCTCTCTCTCTACTCTCCTCTCTCTCTACTCTCCTCTCTCTCTACTCTGTACTCTCTCCTCTCTCCCTCTCCTCTCTCCCTCTCCTCTCTCTACTCTCCTCTCTCTACTCTCCTCTCTCTCTACTCTCCTCTCTCTCTACTCTCCTCTCTCTTTACTCTCCTCTCTCCCTCCCTCTACTCTCCTCTCTCCCTCTCTCTACTCTCTCTACTCTCTCCCTCTACTCTCTCCCTCTACCCTCTCTACTCTCCTCTCTCCCTCTACTCCCTCTACTCTCCTCTCTCCCTCTACTCCCTCTACTCTCCTCTCTCCCTCTACTCTTTCTCTCTACTCTCCTCTCTCCCTCTACTCTTTCTCTCTACTCTCCTCTCTCCCTCTACTCTTTCTCTCTACTCTCCTCTCTCCCTCTACTCTCTCTCTACTCTCCTCTCTCCCTCTACTCTTTCTCTCTACTCTCCTCTCTCCATCTACTCTTTCTCTCTACTCTCCTCTCTCCCTCTACTCTTTCTCTCTCCTCGCCTTTCTCCCCCTACTCTTTCTCTCTCCTCGCCTTTCTCCCTCTACTCTTTCTCTCTACTCTCCTCTCTCCCTCTACTCTTTCTCTCTACTCTCCTCTCTCCCTCTACTCTTTCTCTCTACTCTCCTCTCTCCCTCTACTCTTTCTCTCTACTCTCCTCTCTCCCTCTACTCTCTCTCTACTCTCCTCTCTCCCTCTACTCTTTCTCTCTACTCTCCTCTCTCCATCTACTCTTTCTCTCTACTCTCCTCTCTCCCTCTACTCTTTCTCTCTCCTCGCCTTTCTCCCCCTACTCTTTCTCTCTCCTCGCCTTTCTCCCTCTACTCTTTCTCTCTACTCTCCTCTCTCCCTCTACTCTTTCTCTCTACTCTCCTCTCTCCCTCTACTCTTTCTCTCTACCCGCCTCTCTCCCTCTACTCTTTCTCTCTACCCGCCTCTCTCCCTCTACTCTTTCTCTCTACTCGCCTTTCTCCCTCTACTCTTTCTCTCTACTCGCCTTTCTCCCTCTACTCTTTCTCTCTACTCTCCTCTCTCCCTCTACTCTTTCTCTCTACCCGCCTCTCTCCCTCTACTCTTTCTCTACTCTTTCTCTCTACCCGCCTCTCTCCCTCTACTCTTTCTCTCTACTCTCCTCTCCCCCTCTACTCTTTCTCTCTACTCTCCTCTCTCCCTCTACTCTTTCTCTCTAACCGCCTCTCTCCCTCTACTCTTTCTCTCTACTCTCCTCTCTCCCTCTACTCTTTCTCTCTACTCTCCTCTCTCCCTCTACTCTTTCTCTCTACTCTCCTCTCTCCCTCTACTCTTTCTCTCTACCCGCCTCTCTCCCTCTACTTTCTCTCTACTCTCCTCTCTCCTTCTACTTTCTCTCTACTCTCCTCTCTCCCTCTACTCTTTCTCTACTCTTTCTCTCTACTCTCCTCTCTCCCTCTACTCTCTTTCGCCACTTCCTTGCGCGCTCTCAATTTGCTTTTATTGGCATGACATAAGGTACATATTGCCAAAGCGTTACAATATTAGCATAAAATAATAATTATCAATATTGTCAACTCTACAAAACTCACAAAGTGAAGTAGGACAAATAATATTCATCTGGCACCAACACTGTTTAATTATACATTTATACATTCATCTGGCACAAACACTGTTTAATTATACATGTATACATTATACATTCATCTGGCACCAACACTGTTTAATTATACATGTATACATTATACATTAATCTGGCACAAACACTGTTTAATTATACATGTATACATTATACATTCATCTGGCACCAACACTGTTTAATTATACATGTATACATTATACATTCATCTGGCACCAACACTGTTTAATTATACATGTATACATTATACATTCATCTGGCACAAACACTGTTTAATTATACATGTATACATTATACATTCATCTGGCACCAACACTGTTTAATTATACATGTATACATTATACATTCATCTGGCACCAACACTGTTTAATTATACATGTATACATTATACATTCTTCTGGCACCAACACTGTTTAATTATACATGTATACATTATACATTCATCTGGCACCAACACTGTTTAATTATACATGTACACATTATACATTCATCTGGCACCAACACTGATTAATTATACATGTATACATTCATCTGGCACCAACACTGTTTAATTATACATGTATACATTATACATTCTTCTGGCACCAACACTGTTTAATTATACATGTATACATTATACATTCATCTGGCACCAACACTGATTAATTATACATGTATACATTCATCTGGCACCAACACTGTTTAATTATACATTATACATTCATCTGGCACCAACACTGATTAATTATACATTATACATTCATCTGGCACCAACACTGATTAATTATACATGTATACATTCATCTGGCACCAACACTGTTTAATTATACATGTATACATTATACATTCATCTGGCACCAACACTGTTTAATTATACATGTACACATTATACATTCATCTGGCACCAACACTGATTAATTATACATGTATACATTCATCTGGCACCAACACTGTTTAATTATACATGTATACATTATACATTCTTCTGGCACCAACACTGTTTAATTATACATGTATACATTATACATTCATCTGGCACCAACACTGTTTAATTATACATGTATACATTATACATTCATCTGGCACCAACACTGTTTAATTATACATGTATACATTATACATTCTTCTGGCACCAACACTGTTTAATTATACATGTATACATTATACATTCTTCTGGCACCAACACTGTTTAATTATACATGTATACATTATACATTCTTCTGGCACCAACACTGTTTAATTATACATGTATACATTATACATTCATCTGGCACCAACACTGTTTAATTATACATGTATACATTATACATTCATCTGGCACCAACACTGATTAATTATACATGTATACATTCATCTGGCACCAACACTGTTTAATTATACATGTATACATTATACATTCATCTGGCACCAACACTGTTTAATTATACATGTATACATTATACATTCATCTGGCACCAACACTGTTTAATTATACATGTATACATTATACATTCATCTGGCACCAACACTGTTTAATTATACATGTATACATTATACATTCTTCTGGCACCAACACTGTTTAATTATACATGTATACATTATACATTCTTCTGGCACCAACACTGTTTAATTATACATGTATACATTATACATTCATCTGGCACCAACACTGTTTAATTATACATGTATACATTATACATTCTTCTGGCACCAACACTGTTTAATTATACATGTATACATTATACATTCATCTGGCACCAACACTGTTTAATTATACATGTATACATTATACATTCATCTGGCACCAACACTGTTTAATTATACATGTATACATTATACATTCATCTGGCACCAACACTGTTTAATTATACATGTATACATTATACATTCATCTGGCACCAACACTGTTTAATTATACATGTATACATTATACATTCTTCTGGCACCAACACTGTTTAATTATACATGTATACATTATACATTCATCTGGCACCAACACTGTTTAATTATACATGTATACATTATACATTCATCTGGCACCAACACTGTTTAATTATACATGTATACATTATACATTCATCTGGCACCAACACTGTTTAATTATACATGTATACATTATACATTCTTCTGGCACCAACACTGTTTAATTATACATGTATACATTATACATTCATCTGGCACCAACACTGTTTAATTATACATGTATACATTATACATTCATCTGGCACCAACACTGTTTAATTATACATGTATACATTATACATTCATCTGGCACCAACACTGTTTAATTATACATGTATACATTATACATTCATCTGGCACCAACACTGTTTAATTATACATGTATACATTATACATTCATCTGGCACCCACACTGTTTAATTATACATGTATACATTACTTCATCTTGATTTTATTTAAATTAAAAACAACTTTTCTCTTCTTTTTTCCCCCTTTAACCTTTATTTAACTAGGCAAGTCAGTTAAGAACTAATTTTTATTTACAATGACGGCCTACCTCTGTGGCAGTTAAGAATGTTAAACTACAAATATCAACTTAAAAAGTAGTCAGTCCAGGAAACAAACGTGTCTCACTCTCCTGTCAGAGGTGTTACTGAAACCCATGGTCTATTGAGGAAAATATTTCTGAAGAAATTCACCATAGCCAAGGTAGTGAACTGAGTAGCCAGACACTCAGTACTAAACTTGCTCTGTACTGAACTCCATCTATAATTCAGAAAGGCTGCTTGTGTTTTGCTGGGGACTTCTGTCTGTGAGATCTGATCCACAGTCAGTTCAGAACTTTATTAACACACCCCTCCTTTGTCTGTGTTAATGGTGGTCAAACAGCTGAGAGACTAGATGGCTTTAGAGAGACAATACAGGTGGTTAGCATTGTTACTGTACGAGGATATTATACAGTAGGTTACACAAAATGCTTTCCTGGTCTACTGGAGGCCCACAAAAAGCACAAACACACACTACACACACTACACATACCACACACACCACACACACCACACACACCACACACACACACACACACACACACACACACACACACACTAACAGCACACGCACACTTAAAGCCTTTGTTACGAGATCGGCTTGTACCTTTGAACTAATCCACCTGGATTTTCTACTGATTCTCCATGTGAGGGATTGAACTTCATCCTCTCTGTTGTTTTTCTTCTGATGGAGCTCTCTGTCATTCTCGGTCTGTCTGTCTGGCTCGCTCTCGGTCTGTCTGTCTCGCTCTCTCTCGGTCTGTCTGTCTGTCTCGCTCTGTCGGTCTGTCTCTCGGTCGCTCGCTCGCTCTGTCGGTCGCTCGCTCTGTCGGTCGCTCGCTCTGTCGGTCGCTCGCTCTGTCGGTCGCTCGCTCTGTCGGTCGCTCGCTCTGTCGGTCGCTCGCTCTGTCGGTCGCTCGCTCTGTCGGTCGCTCGGTCGGTCGCTCGCTCTGTCGGTCGCTCGCTCTGTCGCTCGCTCGCTCTGTCGGTCGCTCGCTCGCTCTGTCGGTCGGTCGCTCGCTCTGTCGGTCGCTCGCTCGCTCTGTCGGTCGCTCGCTCGCTCGCTCTGTCGCTCGCTCGCTCGCTCTGTCGCTCGCTCGCTCGCTCTGTCGCTCGCTCTGTCGCTCGCTCGTTCTGTCGGTCGCTCGGTCGGTCGCTCTGTCGGTCGATCTGTCGCTCGCTCTGTCGCTCTCTCTCGGTCTGTCTGTCTGTCTGTCTCGCTCTCTCTCGGTCTGTCTGTCGGTCTCGCTCTCTCTCGGTCTGTCTGTCTGTCTGTCTCGCTGTCTGTCTGTCTGTCTCGCTCTCTCTCTGTCTGTCTGTCTCGCTCTCTGTCTGTCTGTCTGTCCGTCTCGCGCTCTCTGTCTGTCTGTCTGTCCGTCTCGCTCTCTCTCGGTCTGTCTGTCTGTCCGTCTCGCTCTCTCTCTCGGTCTGTCTGTCTGTCCGTCTCGCTCTCTCTCGGTCTGTCTGTCTGTCCGTCTCGCTCTCTCTCGGTCTGTCTGTCTGTCCGTCTCGCTCTCTCTCGGTCTGTCTGTCTGTCCGTCTCGATCTCTTTTAGGGCTTTCCATCCTCTGTTTCCTCATACTGTTTTCATTCTTTCTCTCTCGCTCGGAGTGGGGACTTCCCCAACAACCATTTATTATCCAAGACGTTTGACACATTAATCAGCAGTCCTGATTAGATTTATTGCCTCTGTGGTACGCAACACCACCTGCCACCAAGTCAGTGCATCGCCAGTCTGTCTAGAGCCAAGTAGCTACAGGGAGATGAGGCTCAGTCAACGTAAAGAAATAAAATGCTGTGGAGACGGACAGGGTCTGAAGAGGCACAGACGTCTTTTCACCGACTTTTCCACTTTGGTTCAACGTAATTTCATTGAAATGATGTGGAAACGACCTTGATTTAACCAGTGTGTTCCCAGTGGGTTGTTTTGTGAAGACAGTGTACAGTACTTCACTATGGGGACATGTTACTGTAGAGTCTTCACTATGGGGATATGGTACTGTAGAGACTTCACTATGGGGACATGGAACTGTAGAGACTTCACTATGGGGACATGGTACTGTAAAGACTTCACTATGGGGACATGGAACTGTAGAGACTTCACTATGGGGACATGGTACTGTAGAGACTTCACTATGGGGACATGGTACTGTAAAGACTTCACTATGGGGACAATGTACTGTGGAGACTTTACTATGGGGACATGGAACTGTAGAGACTTCACTATGGGGACATGGTACTGTAGAGACTTCACTATGGGGACATGGTACTGTAAAGACTTCACTATGGGGACAATGTACTGTGGAGACTTTACTATGGGGACATGGAACTGTGGAGAAATGGTTCTGTAGAGACTTCACTATGGGGACATGGAACTGTAGAGACTTCGCTATGGGGACATGGTACTGTAAAGACTTCACTATGGGGACAATGTACTGTGGAGACTTTACTATGGGGACATGGAACTGTGGAGAAATGGTTCTGTAGAGACTTCACTATGGGGACATGGAACTGTAGAGACTTCGCTATGGGGACATGGTACTGTAAAGACTTCACTATGGGGACAATGTACTGTGGAGACTTTACTATGGGGACATGGAACTGTGGAGAAATGGTTCTGTAGAGACTTCACTATGGGGACATGGTACTGTGGGGACATGGGACTGTAGAGACTTCACTATGGGGACTAGAGACTTCACTATGGGGACATGGGACTGTAGAGACTTCACTATGGGAACATGGGACTGTGGGGACTTGACTATAAGGACATTGTACTGTAGAGACTTCACTATGGGGACATGGGACTGTAGAGACTTCACTATGGGGACATGGGACTGTAGAGACTTCACTATGGGGACATGGGACTGTGGGGACTTGACTATGGGGACATTGTTCTGTAGAGACTTCACTATGTGGACATGGGACTGTAGAGACTTCACTATGGGGACATGGGACTGTAGAGACTTCACTATGGGGACATGGTTCTGTAGGGACATGGGACTGTGGGTACTTCACTGTGGGGACTTCACTATGGGGACATGGTACTGTAGAGACTTCACAATGGGGACATGTCTAGTGGGGACATAGATTTTCTTGTGGATATGGTGCCTCTTCTAGTCCTCACAGGAGAGAACTAGCTGCCTTATAGGGACAAGGTTTCTGTGGAGTCTCCACTCTAAGGAATTGTTGTCGTCCCAACTGCAGAAGCATTGCATAACACTAATGAGACCTAATATTCTCTCTCCACAGCGATGATGTCATTGATTTGTTTGTTTGGATTTTGATTAGAGTTGCGATTGGACAGAGTGCTTTTGACACACTGCAGTGTATGAGGCTAAGGAAGATGTGTGGACAGACCAAACTAGATGGCAAGCCTAACACACACAAATTCCCACAGGAATGCGTTAGTCTGCAACACACACTCCCCTCTGAATTGATTTAGCCTGACACACACCCCTCTGAATACATAAACAGGCTCTAGGGAAGGTTCCCTGGGGATTCATACAGTTATGTATGTTATAACCTCAACCACTGCGCGCACACACACACACTGTGTATGTAGTCTTACTGTCATCACCTTTTTAACTATTTATGCAATATTCTAATAGAAGTAGCCAGCAAGTGTTTTGGCCTCTTAGGTTTTTACCTGATTCATTATTTAAACTATTGATATTGTACTAGTAGAAGCAGTAGGTTTAAGAAGCTTCTTGTGTTTCTGGCTTGAACATTTATTTGCCTGCATTAATAGTTAAGAAAAAGAAAAGCCAAGTTGATTTTCTTCTTCCACTGGAAGCTTTTGGCCCCTCTGTATCTCTGTCATTGCTGAGTTAATGTTGAGGAGCTGTAAGTCGTTTCCACGCTCTGCTCTGCTTTGTGCTGCCAGTGCTGTTGGCAGAGTGAGGACTGATAGAGACACAGAGAGAGATCTGTAGCTGCACATTTATAGCCTGGGAGAAGTAGACTAGATTTCTGAAAGCGAGGAGTACAGAGAGGGAGATCTTTGGCAGAGGAAAAGAGAGAGGGATATGTCTTTCAGGAGCATGGAGAGAGATCTATGACTGATGAGTTGAAAGAGGGGTATCTTTGGCAGGGAAGTAGTGCGAGTTCTCTTTTAGAAGTGTGTAGAGGGATCATTTTTATTTGAAAACTAGTGCCTGACCAATATATGTCCGGTATTATTGGCCTTTTACCAATATATCGATATTGGGTGATAATTCTGTCGATGACCGATATTCAGTAAATATGATGACAAAAGTGAGTCTCGTGATTATCTGAACACTTGTGGCCATGCTCATGATGTTGTTATCGTCGTAATGTAAAAAACATTTTTTTATGTTTCTTTGACAATTAATGAGATCTCGGTGTGCAAAAATTTAACTTTTTAATTTCCCTGTTAAACAGTATATGGGCAGCACCACCCTCCCTGAAGTAGACTGTGTATTCTTAGGGTTTTCTTATCACAGTGTGTTCTCTCACAGGTGCTTGTAAGAGGACAGACGGGTAGGATTCCAGTTGAGGTGGTTTAATAATGCTGATTCACAGGAACGGCACAGTGTATGGGTTAAGGTACTTTAAGCTATGGCTTGTCAAATGTTTTAACCAAGAGAGTGTGGTTCTGAAAAAGGGGAAATGAAATGCAATACTAAATGGCAGGTTTAATCTTAATACAACCTCAAATTATGTAGGCTATGAACAATAATATGGCTACAATAGATAGACAATACAGCCGAATAACATGGCTGCTATTTCACCAATGAAAGATCAGAGGGGTGGAGCACCATCCTCACACAACTGCATCAGCACCATCCTCACACAACTGCATCAGCACCATCCTCACACAACTGCATCAGCACCATCCTCACACAACTGCATGAACTTGTATACTGAACAAAAACATCAACGTAACGGTCCTCCCGAGTGGCACAGCGGTCTAAGGCACTGCAGTGCTTGAGATGTCACTACAGACCCGTGTGACCAGGAGTCCCATAGAGTGGCACACAATTGCCAAAGCGTTGTCCGGGTTAGGGGAGGGTTTGGCCGGGGGGGCTTTACTTGGCTCATCGTTCTCTAGCGACTCCTTGTGGTGGGCCGGGCACCTGCAGGCTGACTTCTGTCATCAGTTGAGCGGTGTTTCCGCCGACACATTGGTGCGGCTGGCTTCCAGGTTAAGCAGGCAGTTGTTATGTAGCGTGGTTTGGAGGGTCATGTTTCGAAGGACGCATGACTCGATCTTCGCCTCTCCTGAGCCCATTGGGAAGTTGCAGCGATGAAACAAAATCGTAATTTGAATGTCACAAAATTGTGGAGAAAAAGAAATCAAAAATAATTTGAATAAAAAAATGTTTATAAACGCAACATGTAAAGTGTTTGTCCCATATTTCATGAGCTGAAATAAAATATCCCAGACATTTTCCTTATGCACAAAAAGCTTATTTCTCAGATGTGCACAAATTTGTTTACATCCCTGTTAGTGAGTATTTCTCCTTTGCCAAGATAATCCATCCACCTGACAGGTGTGGCATATCAAGGAGCTGATTAAACAGCATGATCATTACACAGGTGCACCTTGTGCTGAGACAGTAAAAGTCCACTCTAAAATGTGCAGTTTTCAAATCTAATTTTATTGGTGACATAATGTACATGAATTTAGCAGGTGTTATTGTGGGTGTAGTGAAATGCTTGTGTTCCTAGCTCCAACAGTGCAGTAGTATCTAACAATTCAAAAGTTTTGTGTCACAACGCAATGCCACAGACTGTGTCACAACGCAACACAGTCTAAGTTTTGAGGGAGTGTGCAATTGGCATGCTGACTGCAGGAATGTCCACCAGAGCTGTTGGCAAATAATTTAATGTTATCTGAATGGAGGCCAACGTCATTTTAGAGAATTAGGCAGTATGTCCAAACGGCTTCACAACCGCAGACCATGTGTACCCACGCCAGCCCAGGACCTCCACATCCGGCTTCACCTGCAAGATTGTCAGACCAGCCACCCAGACAGCTGATGAAACTGAGGAGTATTTCTGTCTGTAATAAAGCCCTTTTGTGCGGAATAATTAATTCTGATTGGCTCAGCCTGGCTCCATGTGGGTGGCCTATGCCCTCCCAGGTCCACCCATCGCTGTGCCCTGCCCAGTAATGGAAAATTCATAGATTAGGGCCTAATGAATTTATTTCAATTGACTGATTTCCTTATATGAACTATAACTCTGAAGTTGTTGCAGGTTGCGTTTTATATTTTTGTTCAGTGTGTGTGTGTGTGTGTGTGTGTGTGTGTGTGTGTGTGTGTGTGTGTGTGTGTGTGTGTGTGTGTGTATATATATATATATATATATATATATATATAGCTACATCCACAAGGCTCATAGCTAACAAAATACATCATCTACACATCTATTCAGTACATCCATACAACCACGGGGCATATTAAACTAGGCACTGGTGTACGTTATATTACACAATCAAATGCTAACTGTCTGAAATGAGATGGCAAAAACAACAAGAGTAAGCAAGCGTACAGTTGCTAGCTGGCAGTAAAACGTGAATTAGCATAACAAAGCAAACTACATCATCGTCACAGAGTGCGTTCACAACACACTCTGTGTAAGAAATATGAACTCCCATTTCTGAAGGACGCACGCTGGCCTTGGCTAAACAAAGAATGCTAACCAAAGGCAATCACAGGAGATGGCTGAAATGTATCAGTTGGCTTGTGTACGTTCTCTAGTTACTTTCTTCTCAGTTAGAGATCACCCAGCATGCTCTGCTCCACATTACCGGTGGACATAGCCTTTCATATTCTCCCTCCCTCACCCTTTCTCCCTCCACCCAGCACACATTTTGCTGTAGGGGATATTTACCCTGGGAAGGGGGAGAGGAGGTGAGAGAGGGAGAGGGACTGATGTAATGTGTTGATAGCCAGGAGGTGTCTAGAGTCAAATGCCACATTTTTTATTCCTGGCTGGACATTTGATTGATGGGCAGCATGAAATGTAATTACCTTCAACAAACCTCTGGGAAGCTGATTGGTTAACATGGGACTGTTAGGACTGTGGGATGTTAACATAGGACTGTGGGATGTGTGTGTGTGTGTGTGTGAAAGTGGCATGTGTGCCTGCTTGCTTGCGAGAAAGGGAGAGATGGAGCCAGTGGGTGGGGGGTGGAGAGAGAGAGAGCCAGTGGGGTGGGGTGGGGGGGTGGAGAGATGGAGCCAGTGGGGTGGGGGGGGGGTGGAGAAAGGGAGAGATGGAGCCAGTGGGGTGGGGGGGTGGACAGGTGGGGTGGGGGGGTGGAGAGGTGGGGTGGAGAGATGGAGCCAGTGGGGTGGAGAGGTGGAGCCAGTGGGGTGGGGGGTGGAGAGATGGAGCCAGTGGGGTGGGGGGGGGGGTGGAGAAAGGGAGAGATGGAGCCAGTGGGGTGGTGGTGGGTGGGGGGTGGAGAGATGGAGCCAGTGGGGTGGGGGGGGGGGTGGAGAAAGGGAGAGATGGAGATAGTGGGGTGGAGCGATGGAGCCAGTGGGGTTGGGGGGGTGGAGAGATGGAGCCAGTGGGGTGGGGGGGTGGAGAGGTGGGGTGGAGAGATGGAGCCAGTGGGGTGGAGAGATGGAGCCAGTGGGATGGAGAGGTGGAGCCAGTGGGGTGGGGGGTGGAGAGATGGAGCCAGTGGGGTGGGGGGGGGTGGAGAAAGGGTGAGATGGAGCCAGTGGGGTGGAGAGATGGAGCTAGTGGGGTGGGGGGGGTGGAGAGATGGAGCCAGTGGGGTGGGGGGGGGGTGGAGAAAGGGAGAGATGGAGCCAGTGGGGTGGGGGGGTGGAGAGGTGGGGTGGGGGGGTGGAGAGGTGGGGTGGAGAGATGGAGCCAGTGGGGTGGGGGGGGGGAGAGATGGAGATAGTGGGGTGGAGAGATGGAGCCAGTGGGGTTGGGGGGGTGGAGAGATGGAGCCAGTGGGGTGGGGGGGTGGAGAGGTGGGGTGGAGAGATGGAGCCAGTGGGGTGGAGAGGTGGAGCCAGTGGGGTAGGGGGTGGAGAGATGGAGCCAGTGGGGTGGGGGGGGTGGAGAAAGGGAGAGATGGAGATAGTGGGGTGGAGAGATGGAGCCAGTGGGGTGGGGGGGGGGTGGAGAGAGAGAGAGACCTTGTGCGTCTGGAGAGAAGACAGTCTCTGCTGATGTTTCTGTTCAGGAGACTCCTGCTCTGTCTCTGTCTCTAGACCGTTTTACCTCTGGCTGGAAGAGGCGTGTGCGGGAGTTTCCAACCGAATATGTTGAAAGATGTGAAACATGTATTGAGGGGTTGAGTCTCCATTGTTCTGTCTGTACAGGGGGCTCCCAAGTGGCACAGCAGTATAAGGCACTGCATCTCAGTGCTCGAGGCGTCACCACAGACACCCTGGTTCAATTCCAGGCTCTATCACACCCGGCCGTGATTGGAGTCCCATAGGGCGGCGCACAATTGGCCCAGCGTCGTCCGGGTTTGGTCGGTGTAGGCCGTCATTGTAAATAAGAATTAGTTCTTAACCAACTTGCCTAGTTAAATAAAGGTTAAATACCATCCTGCTGTAGCTGAAAATCCCTGAGAATGGCAGAGGGTAAATTGTTATCATACACAGTTCTCTGTCCTCTGGCTGTCAATGGAATAGGACACAGACCAGGGATGGGCATTTTACATTTTTCAACTGTTCGAGTACTCGCATTATTTATTTTTTATGTGTACATTGATATATACTGAGTGTACAAAACATTAAGAGCACCTGCTCTTTCCATGAGACTCTCCAGGTAAATCCAGGTGAAAGCAATTTCAAACCCCGCCTATTTATACGATTTCTCTTTTTAAAAATCAGATTTGAAACCTAACCCTTAATCACACTGGTAAACCTTATGCCTAGCCCTGACTTTAAATTTACACCAAAAAGTGTTTTTTTATTATATCTTTTTTGCAATAAAGCCAAGTAGTTGTGTAGAGAGAGAGGTCGGAACGCAATTGAGTGAGTGCGACATGAAGGAGAAAGGACATTTAGGAGAATAACTGTTAACAAAGGCACATGTACTGATGGAATACTAGAGGCAAAGCACATTAATGTTGTCTGGTTTTACAGTATAATAAAAACATTTAAAAAATGATTTGTGGTTAAAAATAGGGTCAGGTCAAGTACTCGATTACCCGTCACAGACAGACAGATCTCTCTCTCTATATATATATATATATATATATATAATCACACACACAGACTGGAAGTGAAATGGAAACAGGCTGGTCTTGATCAAACCAGATCTTTTCTTGATGTGCACCCGGAGCCTGGTTTGGCTCCTATCATCTGTCATGTTCATGAATAAATATGGTGCAGAAATCTTTTATTTAATAGCTTTGTGTTTCTTCAAGAGTGACTTTGAGGAAATTATTCTCTGTGCTCAAAATGTGTGTGTGGCAGCCAGGAGTGTTTTCCATTATTCATCAGCACTGTGCCCATTTCCTCAGTGTCAAGTGGTAGGGCTGCACGAAGTGGGCCAAAAATCGAGTTGCGGATGTTTTACAAAATATTGCAATTTGACGTGCAATAAAGATCGGAACATATGTGAGCTGTGTGAATTATAGAAATTGAATGACATATTAAAAAGGAAAGTAATATCATTATTGTTTGAAACAATCTGTTCTATCTCAGAACAGCATGCCAACTGTGAATCTAACAAACAGCCAGGAGGAATAACTGTCTTAAAAACCCACTGACCAGGGTCTGGTTTCACTGATGGACTCTTGACATAGAGGAACTAACTCACTTCCTATGTCTATAAGAGAAAACAATTATTCCCGGGACTCACTCAACAAATCACGAGGCAGACATGCCAGATTGTCACGATTCAAAACCAAAGTTTGCAGGCAAAACCTTTGCAATGGTTTAAGTTAAGGTAGTTGATGTGAAATAACTTCTGATCTCCATCTTGCTAGCTACTATTTAGTATTTTATTCACGTGCATAAGGTAGTGACGTAGTTCCTCTGACAGGAGTCCATCATCGAAACCAGACTCTAGTCGCTGGGGGCGAGGCTTGGTGTGTGTGTGTGGGAAGCAGCCGCAAGACGGTTACGTTTTTATAGTTAGTCAATATTGCAATTTGGATGGGAATTTGATTAACTGTGCAGCCCTACTAAGTCGCAGTTATGAAGCAGCTCACACCTGTTGCAGTAAGGCCCATGACAGAGCTCTGCAGTGGGCCTCCCTCCCTAACCCAGAACAGCCCGACGGTTGTTCTCATCATTTCACCTCTCCTCCGCCTCGCTGGGCAGGAGTCATCATCACCCAGGCAACAGGGTCCCTCTTATCACTTACTTATCAGAGATGAGGTCATCAATAAGGGTCACTGTAAAAGAGATGAAGCAGACCTAGACGTTCTCTTCTACTTTTACTGTCCTCTCCTCTGATTGGTCCAGTTACACCTCTGGCTTGTTTCCCTCTCTTCCTCATCCTTCATCCAAATTATTATTATTATTATTGAAAAAGCTTTCGTTGCCCTTTCTGGGATTTAAACATAAGTTATCCACATATGGTTTTACTAAGTGGTATTTAGTTATACTCAGGCTTTTGTGTGGTCCATCAAGGCACACGCACGCACACAATCAAGACAAGCTTTCAAGCCCACAGTTATCTGCAGGTGCAGTAGAGGAAATGTAATTTCCATTTAAAAAATGATCTGCTGGAACTCAGCTAGTGTGCAGAGTGAATCCAGCTGCAGTCTAAATCGATAGTCCCCTACCTGTGAATGAAGGCTCACTTGTGAGCTAATTCTCAGATCCATCTCTCCCTCCCTCTGACTACAGACAGGAAGATCAAAGGTCAGCCAATCAGTAGCAGAGAGGAGAGTCAGTAGAAGCTCATGTAGCTCCACTTTAAACATGTAGGATGTTTGTTCATTTATTAATTTATTTTTTATTTTCTTTATGCCCTTATTTTACCAGGTAAGTTGACTGAGAACACGTTCTCATTTACAGCAATGACCTGGGGAATAGTTACAGGGGAGAGGAGGGGGGGATGAATGAGCCAATTGTCAGCTGGGGATTATTAGATGACCATGATGGTATGAGGGCCAGATTGGGAATTTAGCCAGGACACCAGGGTTAGCACCCCTATTCTTACAATAAGTGCCATGGGATCTTGAGTGACCACAGAGAGTCAGGACACCCATTTAACGTCCCATCCGAAAGACGGCACCCTTCACAGGGCAATGTCCATTGGGATTTATTTACCAGAGGAAAGGGTGCCTCCAACACCACTTCCAGCAGTATCTGGTCTCTCATCCAGGACCAACCCTACTTCGCTTTAGAAGTAAGCCAGCATTGGGATGCAGGGTGGTATGCTGCTGGCCTTGTGTGTCACCATTGTTGACACACAAGGCCAAAGTGTTCATGGAGAGACACACAATGTCTAATGCAACATGAAAATGTCAACATGGATGAACTAATGCCTGTGGAAATGTTGTTTTTATATGCGTGTTATTCCATTCTCGTGTGTGTGTTCTGGTGTGTGTCTCCTTCAGATTTCGACTCAGGCCTTGGCATGATGACAGGCATGAACCCCATGATGCCCGGCCTTGGATACGTGCCCCCACCCCCCCTGCCCCATGATCTACCCATCGTTAAGGAGATCATTCACTACCAGAGCTGCACCCTCTTCCCCCCAAACCCAAGTAAGTCTATTGACCTCTTACCCCAGGGAGTCTATTTAATTTAAGCCATCAGCAAAAAATCTATTGAAGTGATGGGGCAACCCGCATGCTAGCAGATACCCATAGACTTATAGTTATTGCGCTAATGCTAACTAGCAACTTATTTTAAACTGCACACAAAGGCATACAAATTATATTTGCTAATTCATCTGACTCTGGGGACGTAGATAAAGGGCCTCATTGCTGAAATCCCAAAGTATCCCTTTAAGTTGTAAAATACTGAACTTCCCCTTTAATAAATAAGTCATATTTTTACTACATTACATTCTTAGCGTCTACCTTCTCTATTACCTGAATACTGACTATGACTGAGACCACCATCTCTCTCCTCACAGTTCATTTATGCAGCCATAAGCCTTCTCTCCTCCTGCGTTGTAAATGCCAATATTGACTCCAGTGGTCTGGTCTAAAATGCAAGGGAATGAAAAGGTGTCAAGGTCTCTGTGTAACTGATCTGGCCCAGGGAAGTTTTGCAGGGCCTTATCGTCTCCACATTACTATTCTGACAGCTTATAAACTCTCCAGCCTAGCAGTAGGTGTTATGGGTACACACCTTGTAGATACAGACACCATGTAGACACACACAACATGCAGACATACACACTGGTTCTTGTGTGAGAAACTATATACCCTCATAGTCCACTGATAGACCTCCTACTCCCTCATGGTTTCACCTAGGATTTGTTTCAGCAGCGGTGGCAAAGTCAGATACCGCAGAGACAAAATGTTGCTGTTTTTAAGCTAATCTCCTGCAATTCTACATGTTTTGCCATAGTGCAGATAGAACACTTAAGTTAGTTTCCTGAAATTCTACACATTTTGTCATGGGGCTGAGAGAAAGAATTGCAGTTTTAAAGCTAATTTCCTGCAATTCTGCTGATTTTGCCATGGCTTATGCCGTGTTCTTATTCTTTCTGAGTACCGTCATGAAATCTTTTAAACCTAACCACACTGCTAACCCTAATGCCTCACGAACATTCATTGTCATCTTGGAAAGCAACTCCAGTGTAGATTTGGGCTTGTGTTTTAGGTTATTGTCCTGCTGAAAGGTGAGTTAATCTCCCAGTGGCTGGTGGAAAGCAGACTGAACCAGGTTTTCCTCTAGGATTTTGCCTGTACTTAGCTCCATTTTGTTTCTTTATTATCCTGAAAAACTCACCCGTCCTTAATGATTACAAGCATACCCATAACATCATGCAGCCACCACTATGATTGACAATTGAGTGGTATTCAGTTATGTTTTGTATTGGATTTTCCCCAAACATAACACTTTGTATTCAAGACAAAACGTTAATTGCTGCGACACATTTTTTTGCAGTATTACTTTACTGCCTTGTTGCAAACAGTATGTATGTTTTGGAATATTTTGATTCTTCACTAGCTTCCTCCTTTTCACTCTGTCAATTAGGTTAGTTTTGTGGAGTAACTACAATGTTGGTCCTGAGCAGTTTCCTTCCTCTCCAGCAACTGAGTTAGGAAGGACGCCTTTATCTTTGTAGTTACTGGGTGTATTGATACACCATCCAAAGTGTAATTAAGTGTCACCATGCTCAAAGAGATATTCAATGTCTGCTTTTCTTATTTTTACCCATCTACCAATAGGTGCCCTTCTTTGCGAGGGATTGGAAAACCTCCCTGGTCTTTGTGGTTGAATCTGTGGTTGAAATTCACTGCTTGACTGAGGGACCTTACAGATAGTGTGTGGGGTACAGAGATGAGGTAGTCATTCACAGTGAGTCCATGCAAAATGTTCCTCTACAATTTATTTAGACTTGTCATAACAAAGGGGTTGAATACTTATTCACTCAAGACATTTCATTTTTTATTAATTTCAAACATTTTGAAAAACTTAATTACACTTTGACATAATGGGGTATTGTCTGACAAAAAACTCAATTTTGAATTCAGGCTGTAACACAACAAAAATTGATAAAGTTAGAGGTGCAAAATCATTGCCGCCACACAAAAAAATATGGAACATGAAAAAATATTTCTGCAGAGGCGCACTGTGAAGATGCTAGAACAATCCACGTTTACTTTTCCACGGCAAACAAAACGAGCAACGAATAGAAAAAACAGACAACTCCATAGTAGAATAGTTTATCTGTTTACCTAGTTAGCTTGTTATGTGTTCTATGTGAGAGAAATATTCCTCTCAAGGTGCATTCAAGTTGCAAGTGTCATAGGGAGGGAAACATGCATTCTGACATGCAGTCAATGCACAACCATTCATAATGCACATTTTAATAGCAGCAGTTTTAAGGGCATTTGTTAAAGAAGCCTTTTTAAAGATGAACAGTATTATTCAACACTGTTGAACTGATGATGTGTGTAGTGTATTTTATTTGTATGATTATGGAGCTTTTCTTTGTTTGCTTTTGAGGAAACTAATAGGCTCTTTTTTTGGTGCATCGTTGAGTAGTATGAGTTTGTATATTTTTCATTCCTTTTTATTGATTTATCAACTCCTTTAATATGTGTGAACTGCACCATTTTAAACCCAGTGTTTTTAGCAACTGCATGGTTAAGCATGTTACTGCTCTGCAATTTGCAAAGAGTGCTTAGGGGAGATTGGGGCTGAATGTAACACAGGTCAATTTTCACCCCAATATCTTGGGGTAATTCACCACCCTACCTCAAAATATTTTGGATAGTGACTTAAACAATTGTGATTAGATATTACATTTTTAGTTGAGCATAAGTAGTGGCTACCAGGAAAAGTGTTGTGAGTGGAAATGGTTGCATGAAGGGGTTTCTGTGAGAAGTACAGGCAGTGGATGTCTGTAGAAATACATTCATTAGGCCATAATCTATGGAATTCACATGACTGGGCGGGGGCGCAGCCATGGGTGGGCCTGGGAGGGCATAGGCCCACCCACTTGGGAGCTAGGCTCAGCTAATCCGAATGAGTTTTTCCCCACGGGCTTTAATACAGACTGAAATACTCCTCAGCCCCCTTTTTGTGCGTATGGAAAATATCTTGTATCTTTTATTTCAACTCGTGACCAACACTTGTTTCTATTTTTGTTCAGTGTATATATACAGGTGATAATGCTTATTGCTAATAGCATACCTGATAATATAGACCATGCATAGGCTATATGCATGGTCCAATCTGTTAAAATCATTTTAAGAAATCATTTTGACTATGTTATTGGGCTCATTTCTGGAAATTTAAATTATATTTTAGATGGTGTCAGCCAAATGTAATTTTCATACATTTTGAAGTAGAATGTCCTTTTAAAAGTCACCAGAACTGTGCTTCTCGGTCTCTACATAACAATTCTGATTGTGTGCGTACATGCGTGTTTGTGTCTGTGAAGAACACCCAGTGGGAGCTCTCCTTTAATATCTCTGAGAGAGAACTTTGTCTGGTGACTTTTTCAAAGAAAGCTCACTTGTCAGATTTGGAAGGGATCAATTTCACCCTAAACTAAAACAAAAGCAATTTTTCTCTCGTTAGTTGTTGGGAATTCAGGCTCCTTCAGAAAATACAGTCTGGAGTCACACCCCCTCTCCTTCCTTAAGAACACAAGGCTTTCATGTTGTGTGTGTGTTTTCAATGTGAATATTCTTCCTGTCTCTCTCTCCCTCTTGCCTATTATGGTCTTCCCTCTCCCCCTGGTTTTTTCTCTCCTCCTCTTCTACCGTCTTTCCCGCTCTCCCTCCTCTTCTCACCTATGGTCTTCCCCTCTATTTCTGTCTCCTCTCTGTCCGCTCCCTGAGTTCCTCCTCTTTCTGTCTCATCTGAGTCTGCTCCCTGTCTTCCCCCTCTTTCTCTCGCTCCCCTCTGTCCGCTCCCTGAGTTCCTCTTTCTGTCTCATCTGAGTCTGCTCCCTGTTTTCCCCCTCTCTTTCTCTCGCTCCCCTCTGTCCACTCCCTGAGTTCCTCCTCTTTCTGTCTCCTCTGCGTCTGCTCCCTGTCTTCCCCCTCTCTTTCTCTTGCTCCCCTCTGTCCGCTCCCTGTCTTTCTATTCATTTTCTCGCTATCACTTTTATGTTCCTCATGAAAGGCAGTCTCTTCAAGGAGGGATATCTTTAAAGCCCTAATTCAGAAGAAGCCTATTTATTCTCCAGATTAAAGTTATCACAGGGCTCCGTGATGAGCCTCTGTCCCTTTGTTTGCCAAATAGAAAGACATCTGCTCAGCCATTAGTTAGTGAATCATTGTGACTGTTGAGAATAGTAAACTCCACTGCGGCGGTCACAGCACCATGAGGATGATGTTTAGAGGACTAGTGGGGGGCCATGAGGAAGAGGAGGGGGTCTTTTAGACCTCAACCTGAAGACAATGAAACAGAGTATTCGAGGTAGATTAGAAAATATGCCTATTGGGCAGTGATATAGGTGATGAGGAGAGAAAATAGATGACATCTACTAGGAAAATAAAAGAAAGAAAGGAATATAGAGAGAATAAAATAAAGGTCAGAGCTGAAGGGTCTGTTTTCTCTTATTTTCATAGAGATCCAAGCCATGTCATTTTTCTGCCCTTCACCTGTATGTTTGTGTGTGGTCCAGGGGCGTGTGAGGGTTAGAGGAGCCTGGTGAGTCAGGGGCCCTGTCATCCCCAGGGCAACAGGTCAACAGGCTGCATATGGTGGCCATCACAGGGAGCAGGACCTCAAGGCTACCCTGACATCATACTGCCCCTCACACTGACCTTGATCTGAATTACACCTGCAGTGGCTCTCTCTCTTTCTCTCACTCTACTCTTTCACTCCCCTTTTCTCTCGCTCGACTCTGTCTTTCTCTCGCTTTGAGCCGTTCAATTCACGTCTATCTAGCCCCCTCTTTCCTTATTTTCCCTCTCCTGCTTTTCTTTTTTCTCCTGCGTCGCTCCAAACAAACGTTCCAAAAGAGATATTGACTGGCAACAGTAGGCTAGCCAAGACCAATGCTAGCTGTCTTTTTGTAGCTCAACAGTAGCCAGCATATTGCTAGTATGTTCACTATTGAAGGTTTAATATTGTAAATGACTTTCTCTAAAATAAATAAGCTCAGCGAGTAGATTGATGGGTGCTTCTTTTTGCTCTGGGCAGCTGGTGTATGCTGTGTGAAGTCATCAACTATGTACTGCTCCGGAAGTTGTAACTTGTGGAAGCGTGGTGGTGCTTGAATGAACGGCCAATCATATTGCCCAAATACAAATAGCATGGCATTTACGCTTGTGGTCTTCAATGGTTGGCGACAGAGCAGGTAAATATTGAACTGGAATGCGAAGATGCGCTGAAAATGTACTGTCGGGCCATTGACTGACAAGATCCACTGGCCCGACTGACATCTTTTTACTGATCCTGGGCCGGCGGGCCATCATTATTATCGGATCCTGCACACGAAAGAAAGTAAATGAATGTTCTAGAAAACAATAGGCTAAGTGGATTTTGACTCCACGTTATATGGGACGTGCAACCACAATGCACACAGCGCACACACACACAGGTACCGAGAGGCGGGACAGATAGCAGACTGTCAAACCAGCAGTCTTTCCCTGTCATCGCTCACTTTGTGACTGACAGGTGCCTGTCCTATCAATAGATCGCTAGAAGATGCATATTGTTCATTCTAGGCGCAGAGTGCACTAGCAGACTTTTTCTGACTAGCAAATTGAAAGGTTGTCTAGTTTAATTTAAGGCTGAAAATGAGTCTAATTGGCTGTATAGACAACAGCCGGCGCAAGTGGAAAACACTGATGATGGATCTTAACATAAGTATAGGTGTGTGTTTGTCCCAGCAAGCAGAGTGAGCTGTACAGGATGGCCGTTATTGTCTTGTTTCGCGGAGATTTCGAGGAAAGAATGGAGAGCTCTATTGTCATTAAGTTACTGTTTGTCTGTTGTCCTGTGGTGCTGAACATCAGCTCCCAGGATACCAATGTTGCCTCTATCCAAGGTGCTGAAGATTCTGATCGGCACTATCTCCTTGTTGACAAGTAGCCACCACATTTTGCGTTCTCCAGTGTCACTCCCACCGTTCATACTCTTTCTGTAGTATAGAGACCACCCCCACTGAACCTAGGAAATACATGCACATTGGGTTTTAAAAGCAGACTTTCAGATCATACAGCCATCGGCTAAATGTCGAAGGACTTTAGCTGAACAACAGTGGCACAGGTCTGGTCCTCTGGAAGAGCTGAGCTTTGAAACAAACTTCATATCACTGACATTTTAACATAAGAGGCCTTGCTCTTGCACCACAAGGCTCTGCCATAGATCCCTAGGAGGGCAGAGGCATCTCAGGGTAGGAATGCAGATCTAGGATCAGGTCTCCCCCTGTCCATATCTAAAAGGGCAAACTGATCCTAGATCAGCACTCCTACTCTGGGATGGGTTATGAATACAGGCCCTGGTGATTAGTTCTGTCCAGAGCAGTCGAGCCCCATGTATGGTTCAGTAAACTCTCATCTGTGTTCAATTAATCAGGTCTCTCAAGCAATGAACCATTCACATGAGAGAATCAACCAGCTTTTGGCTAAGAGGATGCATTTGTGTTTATCCCACAATAGTTTTCACATTAACATTAGATATCAATAGAAAAGTTATCCAAGCGTATTGCTGTATGTTTTCGTCATTATTGCTACTCGTTGGTCATGGGAGATATTTCCAAATGTAATTTTTCAAATAATACTTTAATAGATTTTCCCAGCATGAGGCCCCTGAATTAATCAGATGAATATTGTATAACATAAATTACAGCCTGCACATTGCATTATGATGACAGTACTTCAAAATGCATAAATCAATTTCACATTATTTTTTTCACTGTAGAAACACTAGTTTTATATTGTGTTGTAAATTCAGACTGAGTATTTAACTTCTTTAATGCGGTTCTGATTGATTTATGGGACCCAGTTTGTAGGTGGCATGTGAACCAAGGTTATTATAGTAAACTGTTATGAAAACTAATCATGAACTATTTAGTAAACTGAAATAAAAATAATTAACAAACCTGTTTGAAAAACAAAAACTATACTGAAACGATTGTCTTTGACTCCAAAACTAACAAAAATAATAACCATCAATAGTTGTTTTTTGTGGGGTTGAATGAGTGTGTTAAGCTTTTTTAAGCCTTAAGTTTTCAAGGTTCTGGTGGGTCACATTTAGGTTGACTTTATAATTTTAAGGTAGACTCAGTGAGACGACGTTGCCACGAGCAGCACTGCAGATATTGGATGCGTTTGAGTGGTAAGACTACAGCTTCCAACTATAGACTAAAGTCGGGAGAGGTACATCTGTGACAGCCGAAAGTCTGATACTAATGTGGTTTTTCTTCAGCAAGGCTCAGATCAACCGTGTCTGGTTTGGAGATGACATAACCTATAACAAAAGCATGTCTGTTATACAAAATAAATGGCCAAATAAATGCAGTCTTTACCACTAGCGCCGGCTCTTGTCTATACAGCCGATTAGTTATTTTCAGCCGGATCCTTTTTCCACTTAAATTAACTAGGCTACTTTTCAATTCGCTAGTCAGAAAGTCAGAGCCTTCTCCCACTAGAATGATATGCATCTTCTATTAATCTATTGAAATGACAGGCGTGTGCACTGAGGTCTTGCTCTTGCGACTCCTGTGGTGGGCCGGCCGCTGGCACGGTCGCCAGGTGTTGGTGCGGTCATTGTGTCAAGAAGCAGTGTGACTTGGTTGGGTCACTTTTTGGGATTTTGCTTATTTTGTAATTATCATTAAATAAAACAACTGATTAGTTAGCAACGCTTATAATAATCTGGCTAGTTTTTAGAAGTGCTAGTGCAAACAGATTATCAGTTGGCAGTGCATTCAAAAGCATGGTGATGTTAACTAGGAGATGCTTGCCAGGAGATTCTGGACATTGTTAGAAAAAAACGCTAACTAACGCCTTTAAACTCAGGTCAAATTAATACTTTATCATTCATAGTGTCCAAGTTTACGGGTAGTTTTCTGTATTGATGCTTCTCTCTTCTCATCTACAGACCTTCCCTTTCCGGCCATGAGGGAGCGCCCTCCCGGCTGTAAGACTGTGTTTGTGGGTGGTCTGCCAGAGAACGCCACTGAGGCGCTCATTGTGGAGGTATTTGGCCAGTTGGGGGAGATCATCGCAATCCGAAAGAGCAAGAAGAACTTCTGCCATATCCGATTTGCCGAAGAGTTCACTGTGGACAGAGCCCTCTTCCTGTCTGGTACATTTCCTACGTTTTCTATTAAACTTCAAGCTGTATTGTGGAATAAATGTCTTACCTCTTCAGTCAGAGACCTTAACTATGTTGGTCAATGAGGAGACAACGAGAGGTGTTGTGCAATAAATGTCCTCCCTCTTCAGGCAGAGACTTAACCTCTCTGGGATCATTCAGGACGCTAGCGTCCCACCTCGCTAACAGCCAGTGAAATTGCACGGCGCCCAATTAAAAACAACAGAAATCTCATAATTATTATTCCTCAACCATACAAGTATTTTACACCATTTTAACTTCTTGAATCTACTTGAGACGCACATGTCCCAAGTAGGCACCTGGAAATGCAAATGCGCTACGCTAAATGCTAAATGTACTCGTTAAAACTCAAACCTTGATCAAAATTCACAAGCAGGGTATTAAATTAAAGCTACACTCGTTGTGAACCTAGCCAGCAAGTCAGATTTTTAAAATGCTTTTCGGCGAAAGCATCAGAAGCTATTATCTGATAGCATGCACCCCCCAAAATGCCAGCTCGACACGTAAACAACAGATTTTGCGATAGACGGCGCTACCCAAAACGCAGAAATAAAATATAAAACATTCATTACCTTAGACGAGCTTCTTTCTTGGCACTCCTATATGCCCCATAAACATCACTATTGGGTCTTTTTTTCGTTTAAATCGGTCCATATATACCCAAAATAGCTTTGTATTGAAGTAGTGTCATTCAGAAAAATTCATCGTTTTTAAACGCTGCGTAATTTTTTAAAATTAAAAAAGTCGACGATAAACTTTCACAAAACACTTCGAAATCCTTTTGTAATCCAACTTTAGGTATTAGTAAACGTTTATAATCTATCAAAACGATTACAGGGCGATGTCTCTTCAATAGGTCCTCACTTCAAAAACAATGCAATCTGATCTCTCCTTGAACTGCATCCGGGTGAAGACTGGAAAACTTGGGGTCAGACAGATGGATTTTCCAACAATTAATTCGATTGAAAATTAGTACAATGGCGCCATCGTGCGGAATTTGTATGAAGTGCAGGCAAATTTCCATTAAATTCTGTTGTCCTTTAACAACTGGTGGAAGTGACTTATGGAAATTATTTTTTGCTTTCAGAGAGCAGTTTTTCTTGCGTTTTTCAATGAAACACACGCTCTGTTATAGTCACAGCCGTGATTTAACCAGTTTTATAAACTTCAGAGTGTTTTCTATCCACACATACTAATCATATGCATATACTATATTCCTGGCATGAGTAGCAGGACGCTGAAAAGTTGCGCGATTTTTAACAGAATTTTCAAAAAAGGGGGGGGTAGATCTAACAGGTTAAAGATACACTTCTCGTTAATCCAACCACAGTGTCCGATTTCAAAAAGGCTGTTCGGCAAAAGCAGAACATATCGTTCGTTATGTTAGGTCAGCAACTAGTCACAGAAAGCATTCAGCCATTTTCCAACCAAAGGGAGGTGTCACAAAAATCTGAAATATAGTAAAGGTCTGTGACTGAAGACGGAGGACATTTACTGCACAACACTTCTTGTTGTCTCCTCATTGACCAACGTAGTTAACTTCTTGGTGACAGGGGGGCAGTATTGAGTAGCTTGGATGAATAAGGTGTCCAGAGTAAACTGCCTGCTACTCTGTCCCAGATGCTAATATATCCATATTATTAGTAGTATTGGATAGAAAACACTCTGGAGTTTCTAAAACTGTTTGAATGATGTCTGTGAGTATAACAGAACTCATATGGCAGGCAAAAACCTGAGACAAATCCAACCAGGAAGTGGGAAATCTGAGGTTTGTAGTTTAATTTAAGTGATATATCCAATATGTTGTGTCTATGGGGCCAGATTGCACTTCCCAAGGCTTCCAGCAGATGTCAACAGTCTTTAGAAAGTTGTTTGAGGCTTCTATTGTGAAGGGTGTTGAATAAGAGCTGTTTCAAAAAGTGGACTAGGCTGAGGCCAATCAGTTGTTTACTGCGCGGTCCCGCGGGCGCGCCGTTCCTTCTTTTTCCTCTGTTATGAATACGCTATTGTCCGGTTGAAATATTATTGAAGATTTATTATAAAAAGACCCTTGATTGATTGTAAACATCGTTTGACATGTTTCTACAAACTGTAATGGAACTCTTTTGACTTTTGGTGAGGATTTTGCGCTCACACATTGTGCCTTTGGAATATTTAGACATAAATATGGATGTAATCTAACAAAACAAACATTTCTTGTGGAAGTGGGAGTCCTGGGAGTGCATTCTGGCGAAGATCAGCAAAGATTTATAATGCTATTTATGACTTTTGTTGACTCCACAAATAGGAGGGTAACTGTATGGCTTGCTTTTGTGGCTGAACGCTGTTTTCAGATTATTGAATATTTTGCTTTTGCCGTAAACTGACACAGCGGTTGCATTAAGAACAACTTTAGCTTTAATTCTATGTAAAACATGTATCTTTCATCAAAGTTTATGATGAGTATTTCTGTTATTTGATGTGGCTCTGCAATTTCTCCAGATGTTTTGGAGGCATTTCTGAACATGGCGCCAATGTAAACAGGTTTTTGGATATAAATATGAACTTGATCGAACAAAACATACATGTATTGTGTAACATTGAGTCCTGGGAGTGTCATCTGATGAAGATCGTCAAAGGTTAGTGATTCATTTTAACTATGTTGGTCAATGAGAAGACCACTACAGGTGTTGTGCAGTAAATGTCCTCCCTCTTCAGTCACAGACCTTAACTATGTTGGTCAATGAGGAGACCACTAGAGGTGTTGTGCAGTAAATGTCCTCCCTCTCCTAATAGTTCTAAATGAAGGAAATTAATCTCCAGTAGTAGTCCAGTACTAATCTCCAGTAGCAGTCCAGTACTAATCTCCAGTAGTAGTCCAGTACTAATCTCCAGTAGCAGTCCAGTACTAATCTCCAGTAGCAGTCCAGTACTAATCTCCAGTAGTAGTCCAGTACTAATCTCCAGTCGCAGTCCAGTACTAATCTCCAGTAGTAGTCCAGTACTAATCTCCAGTAGTAGTCCAGTACTAATCTCCAGTAGTAGTCCAGTACTAATCTCCAGTAGTAGTCCAGTACTAATCTCCAGTGGTAGTCCAGTACTAATCTCCAGTAGTAGTCCAGTACTAATCTCCAGTAGTAGTCCAGTACTAATCTCCAGTAGTAGTCCAGTACTAATCTCCAGTAGTAGTCCAGTACTAATCTCCAGTGGTAGTCCAGTAATAATCTCCAGTAGTTGGTAGTCCAGTACTAGTCTCCAGTAGTTGGTAGTCCAGTACTAGTCTCCAGTAGTTCGTAGTCCAGTACTAGTCTCCAGTAGTTGGTAGTCCAGTACTAGTCTCCAGTAGTTGGTAGTCCAGTACTAGTCTCCAGTAGTTGGTAGTCCAGTACTAGTCTCCAGTAGTTGGTAGTCCAGTACTAGTCTCCAGTAGTTGGTAGTCCAGTACTAGTCTCCAGTAGTTGGTAGTCCAGTACTAGTCTCCAGTAGTTGGTAGTCCAGTACTAATCTCCAGTAGTTGGTAGTCCAGTACTAATCTCCAGTAGTTGGTAGTCCAGTACTAATCTCCAGTAGTTGGTAGTCCAGTACTAATCTCCAGTAGTTGGTAGTCCAGTACTAATCTCAGGTAGTTGGTAGTCCAGTGCTAACCTCCAGTAGTTAGTAGTCCAGTGCTAACCCCCTGGAGGTAGTCCAGTGCTAACCTCCAGTAGTTAGTAGTCCAGTGCTAACCTCCTAGAGGTAGTCCAGTACTAATCTCCAGTAGTTGGTAGTCCAGTACTAGTCTCCAGTAGTTGGTAGTCCAGTACTAGTCTCCAGTAGTTGGTAGTCCAGTACTAATCTCCAGTAGTTGGTAGTCCAGTACTAATCTCCAGTAGTTGGTAGTCCAGTACTAATCTCCAGTAGTTAGTAGTCCAGTGCTAATCTCCAGTAGTTAGTAGTCCAGTGCTAACCCCCAGTAGTTAGTAGTCCAGTGCTAACCCCCAGTAGTTAGTAGTCCAGTGCTAACCTCCAGTAGTTAGTAGTCCAGTGCTAACCTCCAGTAGTTAGTAGTCCAGTGCTAACCTCCAGTAGTTAGTAGTCCAGTGCTAACCTCCAGTAGTTAGTAGTCCAGTACTAACATCCAGTAGTTAGTAGTCCAGTGCTAACCTCCTAGAGGTAGTCCAGTACTAATCTCCAGTAATTAGTAGTCCAGTGCTAACCTCCAGTAGTTAGTAGTCCAGTGCTAACCTCCTAGAGGTACTCCAGTACTAATCTCCAGTAGTTGGTAGTCCAGTGCTAACCCCCTAGAGGTAGTCCAGTACGAATCTCCAGTAGTTGGTAGTCCAGTGCTAACCTCCAGTAGTTAGTAGTCCAGTACTAACATCCAGTAGTTAGTAGTCCAGTGCTAACCTCCTAGAGGTAGTCCAGTACTAATCTCCAGTAGTTGGTAGTCCAGTGCTAACCCCCTAGAGGTAGTCCAGTGCTAATCTCCAGTAGTTGGTAGTCCAGTGCTAATCTCCAGTAGTTGGTAGTCCAGAGCTAACCTCCAGTAGTTAGTAGTCCAGTGCTAACTTCCAGTAGTTAGTAGTCCAGTGCTAACTCCCTTGAGGTAGTCCAGTGCTAACCTAAAGTAGTTAGTAGTCCAGTGCTAACCTCCAGTAGTTAGTAGTCCAGTGCTAACCTCCAGTAGTTAGTAGTCCAGTGCTAACCTCTAGTAGTTAGTAGTCCAGTGCTAACCTCCAGTAGTTAGTAGTCCAGTGCTAACCTCCTATAGGTACTCCAGTACTAATCTCCAGTAGTTGGTAGTCCAGTGCTAACCCCCTAGAGGTAATCCAGTACGAATCTCCAGTAGTTGGTAGTCCAGTGCTAACCTCCAGTAGTTAGTTGTCCAGTACTACCCTCCAGTAGTTAGTAGTCCGGTGCTAACCTCCAGTAGTTAGTAGTCCAGTGCTAACCTCCAGTAGTTAGTAGTCCAGTGCTAACCTCTAGTAGTTAGTAGTCCAGTGCTAACCTCCAGTAGTTAGTAGTCCAGTGCTAACCTCCTATAGGTACTCCAGTACTAATCTCCAGTAGTTGGTAGTCCAGTGCTAACCCCCTAGAGGTAGTCCAGTACTAATCTCCAGTAGTTGGTAGTCCAGTGCTAACCCCCTCGAGGTAGTCCAGTGCTAACCTCCAGTAGTTAGTCATCCAGTGCTAACCTCCAGTAGTTGGTAGTCCAGTACTAGTCTCCAGTAGTTGGTAGTCCAGTACTAGTCTCCAGTAGTTGGTAGTCCAGTACTAGTCTCCAGTAGTTGGTAGTCCAGTACTAGTCTCCAGTAGTTGGTAGTCCAGTACTAGTCTCCAGTAGTTGGTAGTCCAGTACTAGTCTCCAGTAGTTGGTAGTCCAGTACTAGTCTCCAGTAGTTGGTAGTCCAGTACTAATCTCCAGTAGTTGGTAGTCCAGTACTAATCTCCAGTAGTTGGTAGTCCAGTACTAATCTCCAGTAATTGGTAGTCCAGTACTAATCTCCAGTAGTTGGTAGTCCAGTACTAATCTCAGGTAGTTGGTAGTCCAGTGCTAACCTCCAGTAGTTAGTAGTCCAGTGCTAATCTCCAGTAGTTAGTAGTCCAGTGCTAACCCCCAGTAGTTAGTAGTCCAGTGCTAACCCCCAGTAGTTAGTAGTCCAGTGCTAACCTCCAGTAGTTAGTAGTCCAGTGCTAACCTCCAGTAGTTAGTAGTCCAGTGCTAACCTCCAGTAGTTAGTAGTCCAGTACTAACATCCAGTAGTTAGTAGTCCAGTGCTAACCTCCTAGAGGTAGTCCAGTACTAATCTCCAGTAATTAGTAGTCCAGTGCTAACCTCCAGTAGTTAGTAGTCCAGTGCTAACCTCCTAGAGGTACTCCAGTACTAATCTCCAGTAGTTGGTAGTCCAGTGCTAACCCCCTAGAGGTAGTCCAGTACGAGTCTCCAGTAGTTGGTAGTCCAGTGCTAACCTCCAGTAGTTAGTAGTCCAGTACTAACATCCAGTAGTTAGTAGTCCAGTGCTAACCTCCTAGAGGTAGTCCAGTACTAATCTCCAGTAGTTGGTAGTCCAGTGCTAACCCCCTAGAGGTAGTCCAGTACTAATCTCCAGTAGTTGGTAGTCCAGTGCTAATCTCCAGTAGTTGGTAGTCCAGAGCTAACCTCCAGTAGTTAGTAGTCCAGTGCTAACTTCCAGTAGTTAGTAGTCCAGTGCTAACTCCCTTGAGGTAGTCCAGTGCTAACCTAAAGTAGTTAGTAGTCCAGTGCTAATCTCCAGTAGTTAGTAGTCCAGTGCTAACCTCCAGTAGTTAGTAGTCCAGTGCTAACCTCTAGTAGTTAGTAGTCCAGTGCTAACCTCCAGTAGTTAGTAGTCCAGTGCTAACCTCCTATAGGTACTCCAGTACTAATCTCCAGTAGTTGGTAGTCCAGTGCTAACCCCCTAGAGGTAGTCCAGTACGAATCTCCAGTAGTTGGTAGTCCAGTGCTAACCTCCAGTAGTTAGTTGTCCAGTACTACCCTCCAGTAGTTAGTAGTCCGGTGCTAACCTCCTAAAGGTAGTCCAGTACTAATCTCCAGTAGTTGGTAGTCCAGTGCTAACCCCCTCGAGGTAGTCCAGTGCTAACCTCCAGTAGTTAGTCATCCAGTGCTAACCTCCAGTAGTTAGTAGTCCAGTGCTAACCTCCTAGAGGTAGTCCAGTACTAATCTCCAGTAGTTGGTAGTCCAGTGCTAACCTCCAGTAGTTAGTAGTCCAGTGCTAACCTCCAGTAGTTAGTAGTCCAGTGCTAACCTCCAGTAGTTAGTAGTCCAGTGCTAACCTCCTAGAGGTAGTCCAGTACTAATCTCCAGTAGTTGGTAGTCCAGTGCTAACCCCCTAGAGGTAGTCCAGTACTAATCTCCAGTAGTTGGTAGTCCAGTGCTAATCTCCAGTAGTTGGTAGTCCAGAGCTAACCTCCAGTAGTTAGTAGTCCAGTGCTAACTTCCAGTAGTTAGTAGTCCAGTGCTAACTCCCTTGAGGTAGTCCAGTGCTAACCTAAAGTAGTTAGTAGTCCAGTGCTAATCTCCAGTAGTTAGTAGTCCAGTGCTAACCTCCAGTAGTTAGTAGTCCAGTGCTAACCTCTAGTAGTTAGTAGTCCAGTGCTAACCTCCAGTAGTTAGTAGTCCAGTGCTAACCTCCTATAGGTACTCCAGTACTAATCTCCAGTAGTTGGTAGTCAAGTGCTAACCCCCTAGAGGTAGTCCAGTACTAATCTCCAGTAGTTGGTAGTCCAGTGCTAACCCCCTCGAGGTAGTCCAGTGCTAACCTCCAGTAGTTCGTCATCCAGTGCTAACCTCCAGTAGTTAGTAGTCCAGTGCTAACCTCCTAGAGGTAGTCCAGTACTAATCTCCAGTAGTTGGTAGTCCAGTGCTAACCTCCAGTAGTTAGTAGTCCAGTGCTAACCTCCAGTAGTTAGTAGTCCAGTGCTAACCTCCAGTAGTTAGTAGTCCAGTGCTAACCTCCAGTAGTTGGTAGTCCAGTGCTAACCTCCAGTAGTTAGTAGTCCAGTGCTAACCTCCAGTAGTTAGTAGTCCAGTGCTAACCTCCAGTAGTTAGTAGTCCAGTGCTAACCTCCAGTAGTTAGTCGTCCAGTGCTAACCTCCAGTAGTTAGTAGTCCAGTGCTAACCTCCAGTAGTTAGTAGTCCAGTGCTAACCTCCATTAGTTAGTAGTCCAGTGCTAACCTCCAGTAGTTAGTAGTCCAGTGCTAACCTCCTAGAGGTAGTCCAGTACTAATCTCCAGTAGTTGGTAGTCCAGTGCTAACCCCCTAGAGGTAGTCCAGTACTAATCTCCAGTAATTAGTAGTCCAGTGCTAACCTCCAGTAGTTAGTAGTCCAGTGCTAACCTCCTAGAGGTACTCCAGTACTAATCTCCAGTAGTTGGTAGTCCAGTGCTAACCCCCTAGAGGTAGTCCAGTACGAATCTCCAGTAGTTGGTAGTCCAGTGCTAACCTCCAGTAGTTAGTAGTCCAGTACTAACTTCCAGTAGTTAGTAGTCCAGTGCTAACCTCCTAGAGGTAGTCCAGTACTAATCTCCAGTAGTTGGTAGTCCAGAGCTAACCTCCAGTAGTTAGTAGTTCAGTGCTAACTTCCAGTAGTTAGTAGTCCAGTGCTAACTCCCTTGAGGTAGTCCAGTGCTAACCTTCAGTAGTTAGTAGTCCAGTGCTAATCTCCAGTAGTTAGTAGTCCAGTGCTAACCTCCAGTAGTTAGTAGTCCAGTGCTAACCTCCAGTAGTTAGTAGTCCAGTGCTAACCTCCAGTAGTTAGTAGTCCAGTGCTAACCTCCAGTAGTTAGTAGTCCAGTGCTAACCTCCTATAGGTACTCCAGTACTAATCTCCAGTAGTTGGTAGTCCAGTGCTAACCCCCTAGAGGTAGTCCAGTACGAATCTCCAGTAGTTGTTAGTCCAGTGCTAACCTCCATTAGTTAGTTGTCCAGTACTACCCTCCAGTAGTTAGTAGTCCGGTGCTAACCTCCTAAAGGTAGTCCAGTACTAATCTCCAGTAGTTGGTAGTCCAGTGCTAACCCCCTCGAGGTAGTCCAGTGCTAACCTCCAGTAGTTAGTCATCCAGTGCTAACCTCCAGTAGTTAGTAGTCCAGTGCTAACCTCCTAGAGGTAGTCCAGTACTAATCTCCAGTAGTTGGTAGTCCAGTGCTAACCTCCAGTAGTTAGTAGTCCAGTGCTAACCTCCAGTAGTTAGTAGTCCAGTGCTAACCTCCAGTAGTTAGTAGTCCAGTGCTAACCTCCAGTAGTTGGTAGTCCAGTGCTAACCTCCAGTAGTTTGTAGTCCAGTGCTAACCTCCAGTAGTTAGTAGTCCAGTGCTAACCTCCAGTAGTTAGTAGTCCAGTGCTAACCTCCAGTAGTTAGTCGTCCAGTGCTAACCTCCAGTAGTTAGTAGTCCAGTGCTAACCTCCAGTAGTTAGTAGTCCAGTGCTAACCTCCATTAGTTAGTAGTCCAGTGCTAACCTCCAGTAGTTAGTAGTCCAGTGCTAACCTCCTAGAGGTAGTCCAGTACTAATCTCCAGTAGTTGGTAGTCCAGTGCTAACCCCCTAGAGGTAGTCCAGTACTAATCTCCAGTAATTAGTAGTCCAGTGCTAACCTCCAGTAGTTAGTAGTCCAGTGCTAACCTCCTAGAGGTACTCCAGTACTAATCTCCAGTAGTTGGTAGTCCAGTGCTAACCCCCTAGAGGTAGTCCAGTACGAATCTCCAGTAGTTGGTAGTCCAGTGCTAACCTCCAGTAGTTAGTAGTCCAGTACTAACTTCCAGTAGTTAGTAGTCCAGTGCTAACCTCCTAGAGGTAGTCCAGTACTAATCTCCAGTAGTTGGTAGTCCAGAGCTAACCTCCAGTAGTTAGTAGTTCAGTGCTAACTTCCAGTAGTTAGTAGTCCAGTGCTAACTCCCTTGAGGTAGTCCAGTGCTAACCTTCAGTAGTTAGTAGTCCAGTGCTAATCTCCAGTAGTTAGTAGTCCAGTGCTAACCTCCAGTAGTTAGTAGTCCAGTGCTAACCTCCAGTAGTTAGTAGTCCAGTGCTAACCTCCAGTAGTTAGTAGTCCAGTGCTAACCTCCAGTAGTTAGTAGTCCAGTGCTAACCTCCTATAGGTACTCCAGTACTAATCTCCAGTAGTTGGTAGTCCAGTGCTAACCCCCTAGAGGTAGTCCAGTACGAATCTCCAGTAGTTGGTAGTCCAGTGCTAACCTCCATTAGTTAGTTGTCCAGTACTAACCTCCAGTAGTTAGTAGTCCGGTGCTAACCTCCTAGAGGTAGTCCAGTACGAATCTCCAGTAGTTGGTAGTCCAGTGCTAACCCCCTCGAGGTAGTCCAGTGCTAACCTCCAGTAGTTAGTCATCCAGTGCTAACCTCCAGTAGTTAGTAGTCCAGTGCTAACCTCCAGTAGTTAGTAGTCCAGTGCTAACCTCCAGTAGTTGGTAGTCCAGTGCTAACCCCCTAGAGGTAGTCCAGTGCTAACCTCCAGTAGTTAGTAGTCCAGTGCTAACCTCCAGTAGTTAGTAGTCCAGTGCTAACCCCCTGGAGGTAGCCCATTGCTAACCTCCAGTAGTTAGTAGTCCAGTGCTAACCTCCAGTAGTTGGTAGTCCAGTGCTAACCTCCAGTAGTTGGTAGTCCAGTGCTAACCTCCAGTAGTTGGTAGTCCAGTGCTAACCTCCAGTAGTTAGTAGTCCAGTGCTAACATCCAGTAGTTAGTAGTCCAGTGCTAACCTCCTAGAGGTAGTCCAGTACTAATCTCGAGTAGTTAGTAGTCCAGTGCTAACCTCCAGTAGTTAGTAGTCCAGTGCTAACCTCCTAGAGGTACTCCAGTACTGATCTCCAGTAGTTGGTAGTCCGGTGCTAACCCCCTAGAGGTAGTCCAGTACTAACCCCCTAGAGGTAGTCCAGTACGAATCTCCAGTAGTTGGTAGTCCAGTGCTAACCTCCAGTAGTTAGTAGTCCAGGACTAACATCCAGTAGTTAGTAGTCCAGTGCTAACCTCCTAGAGGTAGTCCAGTACTAATCTCCAGTAGTTAGTAGTCCAGTGCTAACCTCCAGTAGTTAGTAGTCCAGTGCTAATCTCCAGTAGTTAGTAGTCCATTGCTAAACTCCAGTAGTTAGTTGTCCAGTGCTAACCTCCAGTAGTTTGTAGTCCAGTGCTAACCCCCTAGAGGTAGTCCAGCACTAATCTCCAGTAGTTGGTAGTCCAGTGCTAACCTCCAGTAGTTGGTAGTCCAGTGCTAACCTCCAGTAGTTAGTAGTCCAGTGCTAACCTCCAGTAGTTAGTAGTCCAGTGCTAACCTCCTAGAGGTACTCCAGTACTAATCTCCAGTAGTTGGTAGTCCAGTGCTAACCCCCTAGAGGTAGTCCAGTATGAATCTCCAGTAGTTGGTAGTCCAGTACTAACATCCAGTAGTTAGTAGTCCGGTGCTAATCTCCTAGAGGTAGTCCAGTACTAATCTCCAGTAGTTGGTAGTCCAGTGCTAACCCCCTCGAGGTAGTCCAGTGCTAACCTCCAGTAGTTAGTCATCCAGTGCTAACCTCCAGTAGTTAGTAGTCCAGTGCTAACCTCCTAGAGGTAGTCCAGTACTAATCTCCAGTAGTTGGTAGTCCAGTGCTAACCTCCAGTAGTTAGTAGTCCAGTGCTAACCTCCAGTAGTTAGTAGTCCAGTGCTAACCTCCAGTAGTTAGTAGTCCAGTGCTAACCTCCAGTAGTTGGTAGTCCAGTGCTAACCTCCTAAAGGTAGTCCAGTGCTAACCTCCAGTAGTTAGTAGTCCAGTGCTAACCTCCAGTAGTTGGTTGTCCAGTGCTAACCCCCTAGAGGTAGTCCAGTGCTAACCTCCAGTAGTTAGTAGTCCAGTGCTAACCTCCAGTAGTTAGTAGTCCAGTGCTAACCCCCTTGAGGTAGTCCAGTGCTAACCTCCAGTAGTTAGTAGTCCAGTGCTAACCCCCTTGAGGTAGTCCAGTGCTAACCTCCAGTAGTTAGTAGTCCAGTGCTAACCCTCTAGAGGTAGTCCAGTAGTTAGTAGTCCAGTGCTAACCCCCTAGAGGTAGTCCAGTTGTAATCTCCAGTGGTAGTCCAGTGGTAATCTCCAGTACTAATCCCCCGTCGTAATCTCTAGTCTTAATCTCCAGTACCAGTCCCACTAGTCATGTTGCACCAGGGTCTTTTTTTTAATCTCCTTTTCCATCAAAGCTTTTATACTCCAGACACATGCCATCTTAAATCTCTCTCTATATGCAAACTAGATACATATATCACAGCCCGACAAAGTACATTTAACACTGGCCTCTACAATAATATCCTATGCATTATTTATTGTGTGTGTGCGTGTCTGTGTGGTGCATATGTGTGTGCTTGTAGTGACTGTTTCTCATAAAACCAGTTTTAACTTTGTAAGTAGTCACACCAAATCTTCATTAATGAAATGTGTCCGGATTTAATTCTCAGGTCATTGTACTTTAGAAAAATATAAAACACAAAATATGTTGCTGTAGTTTGTCCATAAATCATAATGATTTATTACGTAAAAAGTGTCTGGGTACATGTCTCATTACCGTAAAAACTCCAATCAGTTTTTCGACAGAATGCATCGTGTAAGTAAAACTGTCTGCATTCTGTCTGCCCCCAGGGGGCAGGATGGAGTTTGGGAAAGCCTGATCTAGAGGAGTTGTCCTTAGATGAGCACAAGTTCATTTATTTGCTTTTATGCCTTCAGAATGAGGTTCTTATTCTCAAACACTCCCTTTACCCCACTTGACTTTCTCACATTATGGCAAAAAAATTATAATTGGGACAAAGTTAGAACTATTACCTTGCCAACATGGGGGCATGAATGGGCTTTAGTGATGTGGCCAATTGTTTACTGACTCCTTTTGTTTGCAGATTTAGCTAAGGGCTTCTCATTACCAAAATGGGAACCTTAATATCGGTAATGCTAATTCTAATGTATAGACAATGGGTGTTCTGTGCTGGTAACTTCAATTATTTACTAGGACCACTGCTTTTACTGGTTTGTATAGATGATTTGTAAAACAGTTCAATTGAGTACAGGCTTAACTGAATGAACAACATAGACAGATGCAGTGTGGAATTGTATTAAATAGTTTAGGGTATGGCAAGTGAGATAACATGGGTAAATTGACATGTAAATAGATCCCAAGGTTTAAATCCATTTGTTGACAGGAAAGTCATAATTGTATGAGTTAGCCCGTAGGTTAAACAGCAAGCGTGAGGAATGTGCGTTCTTGTGCCGCGCTTATAGGCTACAAGGTAAATAGGTGAATGACGTTCCACACATGGCAAATAAGAATGTGGAGAAGAACGAGACGCTATACTGATATGTTTGTTTTCATTCCCACTACGCCTGTATAATAGGAACCAGAGAGAATTATGTTATGCTGCTTAATGAAGTTAAACAACCATTCAGACCAGTCTTCCTGATTTGAACGTATTATTTGACAGGGTTTGTCAAGAAATATGGGGTGTTTAAACCCCATTTAACTTACTTTAAGCCACAATCTGCAATTTGAGCAAAAAGCAACCCTGCCACTTAAATTAGGATATGCCCCATTTTGACATGTGTACCTGTTTTAGCACTTACTTATACTGTTGTTTGATATCATAAGCCAGTTTTTGGTCCTTATCTCACATATTTAGATACTGTTGCTGTATATGACAACTGAAATGCTGAATTGTTTCAATGAGCACTTTGACTCATCTAGTAAGCTGTCTGATTCGGTGTCCTCTGTCTCTGTACAACCCTGTGTGGATGAACCAGTGAGAGCTGGTCAAACTTTTAGCTCTTTGCCATTCTCAGTGCAGGTGGTACATAAAGCCCTGAAATCCTTAGATCAGAGAAAGCCTGCAGGTCCTGATCTTTTGGATCCCTGCTTTTTAAATCTGGCAGCTGATTTCATAGCTGAACCACTTATATATCTGTTCAATCTAACCCTGGAATGTCATGAAAATCTGGAAATCAGCATTTGTCCTACCACATCCAACACTTTTAAATAATTATAGGCCAATCTCAAAGCTGTCACCCCTGGTGAAAATACTTGAAACCCTTGTGAGTGAACAGCTAAAATAGTTTCTATTTACTAACTCTATTTTATCAATGTACCAATCGGGCTTCAGGAAGAAGCATAGCACAAACCATGATGGTTTTAAATGATATCACTGAAGCCCTTGATAAAAACAGCACTGTGTCTCACTTTTTATTGATCTCTCTAAGGCTTTTGATACAGTTGATCATGCTATACTAAGGCAGAGATTGTCAAGTGTAGGTCTTTCAGAGCATGCAGTTGCATGGTTTTCTAACTATCTGTCTGATATAACTGTGTACTCAATTTGATGGGCTTATGTCTGTTAAATTGTCTGTCTTTAATGGTGTGCCCCAATGCTCTGTACTTGGTCCTCTCTTATTCACTATTTATATAAATTATTTAGACAAAAATGTCCAAAATGCGCAACTTCATTTTTATGCTGATGATACTGTTATTTACTGTTGTGCCTCGTCTCTTACAAAAGCTTTCCAGAACTTGCAAACTGCTTTTTATACTGTTCAACACACATTGTGTCAATTGAAGCTTATCCTCAATACTGACAAAACTAAACTAATGGTGTTTTCTAAAGCAAGAAATAGACCTCTGACCTACTACCTGTCAGGGCAAGGATATTGAGGTTGTAACCTAATGTAAATAAATATATTGGAATTTTAATTGATGACGGCCTCTCTTTTAAATTGCATATTCAACAACTTACAAAAAAATGTAAGCAGAAATTGGGATTTTATTTTAGGAAAAAGGCCTGTTTTTCTTTTGAAGCCAGGAGGCGGCTAGTATCAGCTACATTCATGCCTTTACTAGACTATGGGGATATTTTATATATGAATGCTTACGCTCGGTGTTTGAGATCAATTGACACCCTTCACCATGGCACTTTGAGATGTATTTTAAACTGCAAAACCCTCACGCACCACTGCACTTTGTATACCAGGGTTGGCTGGCCTTCTCTAGTCACTCGTAGGCACAGTCACTGGTATACTTTTATTTACAAAGCCATTTTGGGTTTACTACCTTTTTATTTTGACATTTTTATTGTTCAGAAATGTGGTGGGTACTCTCTTCGTTCGCTGGCCTTTATCCTGCTAACTGTTCCAAATGTCCGAACTGAATTTGGTAAAAGGGCTTTTATGTACTCTGCACCATCGTCTTGGAACGTCTTACAAAATACTTTTAAACTGGAAGAACTTGTCCCGATTGGTATTTTTAAATCACTGATGAATGATCTTGAGACTGATTCCCTGAACTGTCAATGTTTTTAATTAGCTGTTTTTGATGTTGTTATACTCTTGTGAATTCTATGGTTTTTACGAGATTACTTGTCGTTTTTCATGTTGTATTTTTGTAATGACTTGGTGCTGCCTATCTTGGCCAGGACGCTCTTGAAAAAGAGATTTTAAATCTCAATGAGCCCTTCCTGGTTAAATTAAAATAAAATTAAAATAAATACTTTTAAGCATTTGCCCATAGGATCCCATTCAATCCAGAAATACATCTAAATTACCTTACATCCACATCATAGTACACCAATATTACCTTTAAAGACATTTAAAGATAATTTATTGCTTAAAAAAATGAATAACTTTGTTTTTGCGCTTAAGTTCACTTTTGACTCTTGAAAATACATGAATGTAGTTACAGTACTATACTGAAATAAGGGATATTTTAGTCAATTGCATTAAGAGCAGTACTTTTAGTATTATGCAAGTCTGATGTATTGGGTTTCTGAATCTCTAGAGATCAGTACAGTTTTTCAATGGCAAACTATGCAACTCTCTGGGCAGGTGAGATTTTGTCCCAAAGACAACTGTTAATTCATGTTGACTCTAGTATTCCTTCCATTTATTATGTGCATTAGCGACTCTCAACAAAAAATACGCCTAGCCAAGTGATCAGTTCTTCTCCCTACAGTTTCTCTTCCCTTTCTCTTATAAAATGTTGTTCCGACCACTCCCATTAGGCCTACAGAAATATAATGTATCTGATGGGATACACAAACAAAACTGTAGACAAGCTACATTCCTTGCCAAATCACAACAGCTTTATCACAAATTCAAAATGGACTGGTTGATTAATAAAAGTAGGGAAGTATGTGTTCCAACCACGAGCTGCAGTTTTGGAATAATAGATGTGGCTCGTCTATTTCAGGCTTTTTTGTGAACTGCTGTAGTGTGCCATTTAGAAAAGGTTACAGCCAACATAAACCTCGGCAGGTTCCAGACTGAAATTTGCAACAAAACCATTGTTTTGATGAAGGCAAATAGTGTATTTATTAGTCTAGTCTATATCAACTGCAGTCATTTCTATAATCAGTACCTTTGTTCTCCAACTGTTGCTGGCGATGATGTGTGGTAAATAATTAGAAATATGCTCCGTATCCCCTCTTACAGCGTTGTTGCGTTAGGTAGGTCTATTTGTAAATCATGTTGGCTTCGTGGTGGTGATTGAGGCCTTCTGGTGGTAGTTTTGTGATAACTTTTGTGGAGAACATTTTTTTCTTAAAATGTACCATTCAATTTTATTTTAACATTAACCCACCTTAAAAAATACATATTATCTTATCAATAAACACAATAATGATCAAATAAATAAGTACAGATCCTGTGAAAAATTACCCTTTTTTGGGGGGGGGGGGGGTCAAATGTGAGTTTTGTGAGACTGACCCGTGTGTGTAGCCGTCTCAAGTGACTTGGCTTAGCTATTCTCTTCAGTAAGAATGGATAACTGTCCCATACATTATGTCCACCACCAGTCCCACAGACCACCATTCTAGTTAGTTTAGTAGTCCATCGGCCTAGTTGTCCAGCAGCACAGAGCTCTCCAGTCTCCCTATGAAATATTGAATCACATCTGTGAGCCTGAAGCAAAGAGCAGGCCGTGTTCGTGTGAGAGCGCCCGTTTTCACCTAGGGTAATTTGAGTGAATGAGCAGCGATGGAGAGGAGGAGGAGTGAAAGAGACTGAAGAGTGAGACAGCAGAAAGCAGGAGGGAGAGAAAGAGAAACAGAGAGGAGTGGGAGAGAGAGAGCGAGATACAGAGGAAAGATGAGCAGGAGAATGGAGAGAGATGTGTTTGCTTGGGTGTCACTAGAGGACCAATTAGTCTCCAAGTCTTCTCTATGAATTAGTTTAGAGAACAGAAAGGTGTTTACTTCAACCCCACAAAGCTACTTTAGCTGGGATGCAGCTGTGACAGGAACCAACAAATTAAAAAGAGGAGAGCCTCAGAGGGATGGGGAGCGATGGATGGACCGATCGTTTCAACCCAAATAGAGGATGTCAAGAGAGAGATGCAGGTGTCTGATAGAAAGTGGTTTGTGGGTATTTACGGCGCTTTATCGCCCTGCACCTGCCCGTTTAGCAGAGTGAAATGTCACTCGTGATGTTACCAATTGGTTCTAACGCTCTCTCCCCCCTCCTCTCTCTCTCCCCCCTCCCCCCCCCTCCCTCTCTCCCCCCTCCTCTCTCTCTCCCCCCTCCTCTCTCTCTCCCCCCTTCTCTCTCTCTCCCCCCTCACTCTCTCCCCCCTCCCTCTCTCCCCCCTCCTCTCTCTCTCCCCCCTTCTCTCTCTCTCCCCCCTCCCTCTCTCCCCCCTCCTTCTCCCCCCCTCCTTCTCCCCCCCTCCTTCTCTCCCCCCTCCTTCTCTCCCCCTCTCCCCCCCCCCCCCCCCCTCTCCCCTCAACCCCCTTTCCTCTCCCTCCAGGCTACCGTATGCGTCTGGGCTCCAGTACAGACAAGAAGGACACAGGGCGGCTCCATGTGGACTTTGCCCAGGCCAGAGACGACTTGTATGAGTGGGAGTGTCGTCAGCGCCTGTATGCCAGAGAGGAGAGACACCGCAGGAGGATGGAGGAGGACCGTTTCAGACCCCCCTCCCCTCCACCCATCGTCCATTACTCAGACCACGAGTGTAGCCTGCTGGGCGACAAGATCAAAGGTGGGGCTACACACACAGTACACACTCACACAAAATAGAGATATAGAAATGTTTACACATTCACACAAAATAGAGATATAGAAACGTTTACACACACAGACAACACACAGTACAGAGAGAGACGCAGAGAATAAAAACACACGGACACACACAGAATACAAAACTCACACATTATCAATGTGGTGGAAATTATACCTTTAACTAATGAGGAGAGGCTAAATCAATAATCAATCAAGGTATTGCTTTTATTAAAAACCTATTATAATGAGGCTGGTTGACTCCGCCCACGCAGGTGAGATGGAGTGAGAGCCTCCTGTACAAAGAATACAGAATCATTTATATAGTCAAGCTACCCCATGCAAGCATCTGCAAAACACGTGACCCTATGTGTGTGTGAGGGGAGACAACTGGGTGAAAAGGTTGCCTCAGTCTGTTGCAACTGAGTGAGAGCAACAGGGGCCAGAATGACAGGAAGTCAATCCAGACATACTTCCTCTAACAGTAGCTCTACAGTTCCCCAAAGTTGGGCAAGCAAGCGCTTTTGACTGTCGGGCCAGATGATGTATGGTTGTACTGGTCACGCACGCACGCGCACGTGTATCTTTGGCCCAGAAACAGGTTCCAGACAGAACAATAGCTCTGTTACTGGTGTGCAGGATATAACCTTTAGTCTGTCTCCGATCAAGAGGAACCAGTCAGTTACTGTCAATCTTGGCTGAGTGGCCAGACATCATGGGTCATTCTACAGACAGTCAGGACAGGCCTCTATTAATGCACGCACACACTTTTCTATCCTATATATGTTAGTTTATATGACTATCTCAAACCCAAAGTCCAGGCTTAAACACAGATGTTTTAGTACACAAGCATTAGTAAGGTTTAACTTAGAAATGCTCTCACATCAAGCTGATCAACCGGTACACAATGTACAGTGTTCCACTGTGGTCCTCCTCTGGGTTTGATTTGGTTGACAAATCCTTCTAACACGGCAGAGCTTGATGTTGTCTATATGTCTGATGAATCTGTCTCTGGGTTTAAAGAAGCTGTAGACTCAAAAGCCCCATCTTCTCTGAGGCTTAAAGTGTGATTCTGTACTTTCTCAAAGGCAGATGAACTCATGGATACCATTTTTATGTTTCTGCGTGTATGAAGGAAGTTTGGTAGTTTCACGAGCCAATGCTAAGTACAAAAATGGCCCTTTAACCTGTTTGTGTGCATGCGTTCGTGCTTGTGTATTTATATGCTTAAAGATAGAGTGTAAAGCATGTCCCCACTGCAGAAGGACATAAATATCCCTCCCACAACTTGTTCAACTTAGACTTCTGAATGTGAGGATTCCAGTGGAAAGAAGCTCAACATCATGTTTTGTGAATTAGGTTAGTAGACAGGTAGCCTCACTGCCATCTTAACCCAAACACCTTGAGACGTTCTCCATTAACTGCTACACAGAGCAGTGGCCAAGTAATGAATGTGGCTTCTCTACTTTCAGTTTAGCTGAGAAGCTGCTAGATATGAAAATGAGCTGCCAGGTGGTAGTTTTAGTAACCACACATCTCTTCAACACATTCTTGTGCTTTTACTGTATGTGGGTTTTGTGAATCTTAGGGACCTCCTCAAAATTATATATGATGATGTATAGATGCATTGAAAGATGTGTTTTTCACTGTGTCCCAAATGGCACCCAATCCCTATATAGTGCACTACTTTAAACTAGAGCCCTGATCAAAAGTAGTGCACTATATAGGGGAAAGGGTGCCTTTTTGGATGCAACTTCCATACAGCAGATAAACTCTCATTTTGTCCAGATGTTATATTTTATTGGGCCCTGGTCATTGTCAGATATTGTGTGTGTATTGATAATGGACCTGTAGTTGGTAGGGAGGACTAGTGACTGTGGAGAGCCTGGAAACCTATATCTTTCTATAGATACAGATGAACACCTCAGGGACCTCTGGTTATGACACCTTAGGGGCTTCACCTTAAATTAATCAAAAGCCCTCTCGATCTTAGTGTGTGAACATGTACACAGAGTGGGCAAAACATTAAGAACACCTATTTCCATACAATAGACTGACCAGGTGAATCAAATCAAAGTTTATTTGTCACGTGCGCCAAATACAACAGGTGTAGGTAGACCTTACAGTGAAATGCTTACTTACAGGCTCTAACCAATAGTGCAAAAATTATTAGGTATTAGGTATTAGGTGAACAATAGATACGTAAAGAAATAAAAACAACAGTAAAAAGACAGTGAAAAACAGTAGCGAGGCTACATACAGGCTACATACAGACACCGATTAGTCAGGCTGATTGAGGTAGTATGTTCATATAGATATGGTTAAAGTGACTATGCATGATTGAGGTTGTATGTTCATATAGATATGGTTAAAGTGACTATGCATGATTGAGGTAGTATGTTCATATAGATATGGTTAAAGTGACTATGCATATATGATGAACAGAGAGTAGCAGAAGCGTAAAGAGGTGAATCCAGGTGAAAGATTTGATCCCTTATTGATATCACTTGTTAAATCCACTTCAATCAGTGTAGATGACAGGGAGGAGACCAGGTTAAAGAACGATTAAGCCTTGAGACAATTGAGACATTGGGTGAATGGGCAAGACAAAATATTGAAGTGCCTTTGAACAGGGTATGGTAGTAGGTGCCAGCCGCACCAGTTTGTGTCAAGAACAGCAACGCTGCTGGGTTTTTCACACTCAAATCAAATCAAATGTATTTATATAGCCCTTCGTACATCAGCTGATATCTCAAAGTGCTGTACAGAAACCCAGCCTAAAACCCCAAACTTCAAGCAATGCAGGTGTAGAACCACGGTGGCTAGGAAAACTCCCTAGAAAGGCCAAAACCTAGGAAGAAACCTAGAGAGGAACCAGGCTATGTGGGGTGGCCAGTCCTCTTCTGGCTGTGCCGGGTGGAGATTATAACAGAACATGGCCAAGATGTTCAAATGTTCATAAATGACCAGCATGGTCCAATAATAATAAGGCAGAACAGTTGAAACTGGAGCAGCAGCACGGCCAGGTGGACTGTGGACAGCAAGGAGTCATCATGCCAGGTAGTCCTGAGGCATGGTCCTAGGGCTCAGTTCCTCCGAGAGAGAGAAAGAGGGGATTAGAGAGAGCATACTTAAATTCACACAGGACACCGGATAGGACAGGAGAAGTACTCCAGATATAACAAACTGACCCTAGCCCCCCGACACAAACTACTGCAGCATAAATACTGGAGGCTGAGACAGGAGGGGTCAGGAGACACTGTGGCCCCATCTGATGATACCCCCGGACAGTGCCAAACAGGAAGGATATAACCCCACCCACTCAACCATTTGAGTGTATATCAAGAATGGTCCACCACCAAAAGGACATCCAGCCAACTTGACACAACTGTGGGAAGCATTGGGGTAAACATGGGCCAGTATCCCTGTGGAACACTTTTGACACCTTATCAAATCACATGGTTAGCAGATGTTATTGTGAGTTTAGGGAAATGCTTGTGCTTCTAGTTCCGACAGTGCAGCGATATTTTACAAGTAATCTTACAATTCCACAACGACATAATACACACAAGTCTAAGTAAAGGAATGGAATAAGAATGTATAAATATCTGGAAGAGCAATGACCGAGCGGCAAAGGCAAGATGCAATAGATGGTATAAAATACAATATATACATATAAGATGAGTAATGCAAGATATATAAACATTATTAAAGTGGCCAAGAATTTCAAGTATGGCTGTTAAACAGTCTGATGGCCTTGAGATGGAAGCTGTTTCTCCGTCACAGATTTGATGACCCTGTACTGACCTCGCCTTCTGGATGATAGCGGGTGAACAGGCAGTGGCTCTGGTGGTTGTTGTCCTTGATTATCTTTTTGGCCTTCCTGTGACATTGGGTGCTGTAGGTGTCCTGGAGGGCAGGTAGTTTGCCCCCGGTGATGCGTTGTGTAGACCGCACTACACTCTGGAGAGCCCTGCGGTTGTGGGCGGTGCAGTTGCCGTACCAGGTGGTGATACAGTCCGGCAGGATGCTCTCAATTGTGCATCTGTGAAAGTTTGAGGGTTTTAGGTGACAAGCCAAATTTCTTCAGCCTCCTGTGGTTGAATAGGCGCTGTTGCGCCTTCTTCACCACACCATCTGTGGCTGGACCATTTCATTTTGTCCGTGATGTGTACTCCGAGGAACTTGAAACTTTCCATCTTTTCCACTACTGTCCCGTAGATGTGCATTGGGGGGTGCACCCTTTGCTGTTTCCTGAAGTCCACGATCGTCTCCTTTGTTTTGTTGACCTTGAGTGAGAGGTTGTTTTCCTGACGCCACACTCCGAGTGCCCTCAACTCCTCCCTATAGGCTGTCTCGTAGTTGTTGGTAATCAAGCCTGCTATTGTTGAGTTGGAGGCGTGCATGGCCACGCAGTCATGGGTGAACAGGGAGTACAGGAGGGGGCTGAGAACGCACCGTTGTGGGGCCCCAGTGTTGAGAATCAGCGAAGTGGAATGTTGTTTCCTACCCTCACCACCTGCGTGCGGCCAGTCAGGAAGTCCAGGACCCAATTGCACAGGGCGGAATTGAGAGCCAGTGCCTCAAGCTTCATGATGAGTTTGGAGGGTACTATGGTATTGAATGCTGAGCTGTAGTCAATGAACAGCATTCTTACATAGGTATTCCTCTTGTCCAGATGGGATAGGGCAGTGTGAGGGCGATTGCATCATCTGTGGACCTATTGGGGCGGTACGCAAATTGAAGTGAGTCTAGGGTGACCGGTAAAGTGGAGGTGATATGATCCTTGACTAGTCTCTCAAAGCACTTCATGATGACAGAAGTGAGTGCTACGGGGCGGTAGTGATTTAGTTCAGTTACCTTTGCCTTCTTGGGTACAGGAACAATGGTGGCAATCTTGAAGCATGCGGGAACAGCAGACTGGGATATGGAGAGATTGAATACGGCCGTATACGCACCAGCCAGCTGGTCTGTGCATGCTCTGAGGACACGGCTAGGGATGTCTTGCGAGGGTTAACACGTTTAAATGTCTTTTAGAGTCCGTGCCCTGTTCTGAGGGCAAAAGGGGATGCAACTCAATATTAGGAAAGTGTTCCTAATGTTTTGTACACTCGGTGTATTTGGGTGATTGTGTGTGTTAGAGAGACCATAGAGAACAAAACCATCTTAGACGTTTCCACTTAATAACAGCACTTGCAATTGACCAGGGCAGGAATTTAATGAACTGACTAGTTGGAAAGGTGGCCACGTAACCGGTGTGGCTGAATTTCAAAGTATGTGGTGTCCATATCCAACAGAGCTTTCAACCGCAAGGGGGCCTTGCGTTTGCACTGCGTAACATCCGGCGCAACATAACGGATTGCTTATGAGTAATGTGAACGAGGACATCACCAGTGTCATTAACAATGAAAGTCAATAACACTCGTCTCTTCACATCTCCTTATCAGTCTACAACCCAAAACATGAATAATGCAAAACAACCACTGTTGTTCATACAAAGGCATTTGAAACATGATATTCACATCGCTACCATCCACTGCCCTCTAGTTAACATGCAGAGCAGACCTGGAGGAGAGCCAGAGCCTGTGGTGCCATTTAGAATACATTTTCGGGATTTTATTAAAGATATCACTATTTTCTCTCCTCCCTCTCCTTTCCTATCCTCCCTCCGTTTATCTCCTCTACTGCTATCAGCTTTGGGCTGAATGAATGAACTTGTTTCTCTAATGAGCTATGATGAAGGGGATGGCTGCCATCTTGTCGGCTCCTAACCAACAATGCTATTTTAGTTTTTTCGCATTGTTCGTAACTTGTTTTGTGCATAATGTTGCTGCTACCGTCTCTTATGACCGAAAAGGACATCAGAACTGCGATTACTCAACTCAGATTAGACAGATTAGCTAACATTAAATCGCTGGAAAATAAATGGGGCGAACTGAAAACACGTATATCCGACCAATGGGACAGTCAAAACTGTAATATCTTATGTTTCACCAAGTCGTGGCTGAACGATGACATTAAGAACATAGAGCTGGTGGGTTTTACACTCTATCGGCAGGCAGCCTCTGGTAAGACACGGGGCGGGGGCCTATGCATATATGTAAACAGCTTGTACACAATACCTAAGGAATTCTCGGTTTTGCTCACCTGAGGTAGGGTATCTTATGATAAGCTGTAGACCAAACGATCTACCTACAGTTTTCATCTGTATTTTTCGTAGCTGTCTACATACCACCACAGACCGATGCTGGCACTAAGACCGCACTCAATGAGCTGGATAAGGCCATAAGCAAACAGGAAAACACTCATCCAGAGGCAGCGCTCCTAGTGGCCGGGGACTTTAATGCAGGGAAACTTACATCCGTTTTACCTACTTTCTATCAGCATGTTAAATGTGCAACCAGAGGGAAAGGAACTCTGGACCACCTATACTCCACACACAGAGATGCGTACAAAGCTTGCCCTCACCCTCCATTTGGCAAATCTGACCGTAATTATATCCTCCTGATAACTGCTTACAAGCAAAAAGTTAAGCAGGAAGCACCAGTGACTCAGTCTATTAAAAAAAGTGTCAGATAAAGCAGATGCTAAGTTACAGGACTGTTTTGCTAACACAGACTGGAATATGTTTCCAGGATTCTTCCGATGGCATTGAGGAGTATCCCACATCAGTCACTGGTTTAATCAAAAAGTGCATCGAGGACGTCATCCCCACAGTGACTGTACGTACATACCCCAACCAGAAACCATCGATTACAAGTAACATTCGCGCTAAGCTAAAGGTTTGAGCTGCCGCTTTCAAGGAGTGGGACTCTAACCCGGAAGCTTATAAGAAATTCCGCTATGCCCTCTGATGAACCATCAAACAGGCAAAGCCTCAATACAGGACTAAGCGCTTGAAACTATTACAGACTACAAAGGGAAGCACGGCCGAGAGCTGCCCATTGACACGAGCCTACCAGACGAGCTAAATAACTTCTATGCTTGCTTCGAGGCAAGAAACACTGAAACATGCATGTGAGCATCAGCTGTTCCAGATGACTGTGATCACGCTCTCCGCAGCCGATGTAAGACCTTTAAACTGGTCATCATTCACAAGGCCGCAGGGCCAGACGGATTATGTGTACTCCGGACGTGTACTCCGAGCATCCGCTGACAAACTGGCAAGTGTCTTCACTGACATTTTCAACCTCTCCCGGTCTGAGTCTGTAATACCAACATGTTTCAAGCAGACCACCGTAGTCCCTATGGCCAAGAACACTAAGGTAACCTACCTAAATGACTACCGACCCGTAGCACTCACGTCTGTAGCCATGTAATGCTTTGAAAAGTTGGTCATGGCTTACATTAACACCATTATCCCAGAAACCCTACATCCAATTAGCATACCGCACCAACATATCCACAGATTGTGCAATCTCTATTGCACTCGACACTTTCACACCTGGACAAAAGGAACACCTATGTGAGAATGCTATTCATTGACTACAGCTCAGGGTTCAACACCATTGTGCCCTCAGCTCATCACTAATCTAAGGGTAGGTAACAATACATTCACCACGCTGATCCTCAACACAGGGGCCCCTCGGGTGTGTGCTCAGTCCCCTCCTGTACTCCCCTGGGAATAAACACCTCCCTCTGCAACTGGATCCTGGACTTCCTGACAACCTCCCCCAGGTGGTAAGGGTAGGTAACAATACATCCACCACGCTGATCCTCAACACAGGGGCCCCTCGGGTGTGTGCTCAGTCCCCTCCTGTACTCCCTGTTTACTCATAACTGCACAGCCAGGCACGACTCCAACACCATCAATAAGTTTGCTGATGACACAACAGTGGTATGCCTGATCACCGACAATGATGAGACAGCCTATAGGGAGGAGGTCAGAGACCTGACCGTGTGGTGCAAGGACAACAGCCTCTCCCTCAGCGTGATCAAGACAAAGGAGATGATTGTGGACTGCAGGAAAAGGAGGACAGAGCACGCCCCCATTCTTGTCGACGGGGCTGTAATGGAGCAGGTTGAGAGCTTCAAGTTCCTTGGCGTCCACATCACCAACAAGCTAACAAGGTCCAAGACAGTCGTGAAGCGGGCATGACAAAACCTATTCCCCCTCAGGAGACTGAAAAGATTTGGCATGCGTCCTCAAAAGATTAACAAGACATTTGTGAAGTGGTTGAAAAATGAGTTTTAATGACTCCAACATAAGTGTATGTAAACTTCAGACTTCAACTGTATTTACCAGGCGGTGTCATAGGAAGACCCTAAAAATTGTCCAAGACTCCTGCTACCGCATGGCAAGCGGTACCGGAGCTCCAAGTGTAGGTCCAAGTTGCTTCTACAGCTTCTACCCCCAAGCCATAAGACTTAAGACTATTTGTGTCGCCCCCCTCTCCTCTGTGCTGCTGCTACTCCATTATCTATGCATAGTCACTTTATTAATTCTACCTACATGTACATATTACCTCAATTACCTTGACACCTGTGCCCCGGCACATTGACTCTGTACCGGTACCCCGTTTATGTAGCTTCGCTATTGTTATTTACTGCTGCTCTTTAATTTGATATTCTTATCTCTTTCTTTCTTAAAACTGCGTTGTCAGTTAATGTCTACTAAGTAAGCATTTTACTGTTGTGTTCGGCGCATGTGACAAATACAATTTGATTTGAAATGAGTTGTTCGCCAAAATGTGTGACTTTCTGCTTCTGCCATTTCTGTATCGCCTTTCCTCTCAGTTCTCCATCAGGCCATGATAAATAGGACAGAAGAACTTTCATACCATAGAGATCCTATTGAATTCATTGTTATTTCATTCATAAATGTATGTTCTAATTCCTACCTATGTTTCAAACCATAAATGCATTTATTTTCGCCGCTAGTTGTAACCTTACCCCAAACAAACCACTGACCTTAACCTTAAGTCTTACCTTAACCCTCTCCTCAGATGAGGCAGCGTTTGCGGCGGCGGTGCACGTGCTGCTGACCTGGGTGGAACGCGGTGAGGTGAACCGTCGTAACGCCAACAACTTCTACTCAATGATCCAGTCGTCCAACAGCCACATCCGCCAGCTGATGAGTCAGAAGGCCGCCCACGAGAAGGAGTTGGAGGTGGCCAAGGACAAGTTCAAGACCGCCCTGTCTGGCATCCTGGCACAATGTGAGTACACACCAGGCTGACACACACACAGGACCCACAACAGGGTAAGGGTCAACATAAAACCACTTGTGGCATTCCCTTTGAAGCAACGTCACATTGTCCCTCTAAACGTTCTCAACCCTCAAGTGATTTTCATGTCACAAGTTCACAAGTTCCAGGTCAGTGCTCCATACATGATGGACCAAATACCCAGGGACATGGAACAGAGATGGTCTTTTCTGCAAACACACTCACACGCATGCATGGCTGCACACAAACAGAGGATAGCACTTCTGAAGACCCACTCTATGGGATGACTCTTTGTAGGAGTAGATTTGGGGCAGTTTGCCTTGTAAAGGCCAGTGATGGCAGCAATAACATTGAACAGGTTATTTAGGGAGCTGTTAGCTACCTCTCTTAGACCATCATCATTAGGCCCAGAGTGGCCACTTTTCTCTCTCCATTTCCCATCTATCTTCTCTTTCTTCCTGTCTCTGTCTCTCATAGTAATTAACACCTGTCTGAGGAGAGCAACTGTCAGCCGATTCACTAATGAGGCTTTTAGGTACTGGTGCTGATCTCACTGTAGACCCCTGTAAAGCTGACCCTGCATCAGTCAGAACTATTAGACTACCAGGGTCTGCCAGAGACATCCACATAGTACCAGGGTCTGCCAGAGACATTCACATAGTACCAGGGTCTGCCAGAGACATTCACATAGTACCAGGGTCTGCCAGAGACATTCACATAGTACCAGGGTCTGCCAGAGACATTCACATAGTACCAGGGTCTGCCATAGACATTCACATAGTACCAGGGTCTGCCATAGACATTCACATAGTACCAGGGTCTGCCAGAGACATTCACATAATATCATCCACAAAGTCCCAGTGCATATCCCATTCCTATTCCCATGTTGAGTTCCAACTAGGGAACTCCTGTGTCATGTTGCCTCTCTGTTTAGCTTGAGGCCGGAAATACCCAGGGGCATGTTGGTAATCTACAGACGTAACTCTTGTCTGTCAGCTTTTCAGCTTTACCTCCTGTTCATTTTTCCAAAGGGAAAATACATAGTTTTATTAACCTGCTTCAACTTGTGCTGTGACAGCCTCTCTGTATCTCACAGCTGTGACGTGCCTGACACTAAGAATCAAGATATAACACAGCTGTCATATACTCACATACACCTGTGGGGAATAGAGAGATAAACGTCTGAGGTTGCAGGAAACCTGTGATGGGTGGCGCTACCTTGCAAAAGGACAATTTGAAGTCACTCAAGTGATAATTGAATGGCAATGACCTGTCATTGGGCCTTTGTGAAATATTGATAGCATATACAGTAACTTTTTATGTACTAAGTACTCTTTTTATTGTAGGATTCATGAAAACTCAGCTTCAATGACACTTGAATATGATTGATGCTAGGGCTGTTGCGGTGACCGTATTATCGCCACACCAGCGGTCACAAGTCGTGAAGGCAGTCAAATGCCCCGTGATTGTTTAGTCACGGTAATTAGGCTTCTCCAAGCTTCTGATGCTGCCGATGGTCCTTAGTAGCCTACCAAACTTGCTAACTGCCTGGTACTCAGCACTCTATTGTTCCACTAATCACTCTGACATCAATGTAATTGAAAATCTAATCAAACACTTCATGAGAGCCCATGAGCTCATGTTGTGCAACATTTCTATAGGCTATGCAATTGAGTGAGAATACAGAGTGATTTCCTCTATTAAAAAGAGGATCCCATCAGCTTTCTATAGGCTAGGCCTACTATATTTCTCAACTTTCCTAATATTAAGCACATTGCTTATCTTTACAACAGGACAGTGGTAGAAAAAGTACCCAATTGTCATACTTCAGGACAAGTGAAGATGGCTTAATAGAAAATGAAAAAAATGTAAGTCACCCAGTAAATTCTACTTGAGTAAAAGTATTTGGTTTAAAATACACTTTATCAAAAGTAAGTGGAATTGTTGAAATATACTTTAGTATCAAAAGTAAAATAATAAATCATATCATCCTTATATTAAGCAAACCAGACGGCACCATTTTCTTGTTTTTTAAATTTACGGATAGCCAGAGGCGCACTCCAACATTCAGACATAATTTACAAAGGAATTGTGTGTTTATTGAGTCCACCAGATCAGAGGCAGTAGGGATGACCAGGGATGTTCTGTTGATAAGTGCGTGAATTGGACCACTTTTCTGTCCTGCTAAGAAAACGTAAGGAGTACTTTTGGGTGTCAAGGAAAATGTATGGAATAAAAGGTATAGTAGTTTCTTAAGGAATGTAGTGACGTAAAAGTAGTCAAATATAAATAGTAAAGTACATATACCCCCCAAAAAAGCGACTTAAGTACTTTAAAGTATTTTTACTTAAGTACTTTACAAATAGCCTAATATTTCATGAACATTTTAAGATAAACACGTGATGGAGAGCCTTGCGAGTACGCAGCACTCGGGTAGAAGGGCACAACGCAGCACTCCGGGCCAAGGGCAGAACAGCCACTGGCCGCAAAAGGCATAGATTTTTTTAGGGTGCATTACGGCCACACAAAGGGGATGCCGCCGTGAAATTTGAGGCATTATTAAGTGCTTGTCAAATTGTGAATGAGAGACTGATGAAGTGTGTACATCCTGCGCAAAAAAAGAAAGCAGAGCTCATGCTTTTCAAGCGACTCAAATCATCATTAGTCGCATCATGCAGCCTTACAATGTATTACAAATCTAAACATGTAGCCCAACGTTTGTAGAACTAAAGTTACATTAATAACTCTAAATTAAGCATATAGGAGTACCTATTTATTTTGTTCAACGCTCAACACAGAATAGCAGCATGTGGCACTCCCTCAAATCATTTGGAGAAAATATCCTTTCTATTATATTCAGCTTTGTTCAATTGTCTTAAGTTTAAGGTCAGCGTATTATATAATATAAAATAATGCCACAGAATTCTAAGCAAATCTTGTCTGCTAAATGAAGTAGTGTAGCCCACAGCCATTTGGCATAGCCAGATCTAACATAAGGACAACTCATAATATTCTATTCTGTTTTTCTGAAATAGACTTATTGTGAAGGTGTAGGCTATATTACATAGATGTATTAGTCTTTTTAAAAGTACATGTTCCAAAGATATGCATTTGTGGCTTGTAGGTTATGTGTGGAAACCAGGAGATGCTGAATGTGTTTGTTAATTAACGGTCAATTACTGTGAGACCAACCAGTTATTTGCTTGACAATCACTGGCTGACAATATTTTGTGACCCTAATTAACACCAACATAATCGCCAGACAGACGGACACAACAAATGCCACAGATAACACACACAACAAAGAAACACCTATGATTGAACAACTCTTTAACCACTTGATACACTTGCTATTGTATACATCTTGTGTGTTGAACTAGTATTTAGGATCAATGTTTTTTGATGATACAGAAGGTAAGTTTGTTTTTGGCCCCATAAGAACAGTATATTGGGCTGTATGTAGAAATAGTCCACTGTGATAGGTTCCCCAATGGTTGTGTTACCTGGTTAAAGCACCAGTTAGAGGTTAGCTCCCCACAAACTCCTCTGGTTAACTTTAGGCTGTATTGGTCTGTGGACAGCTCATCTGAAGGAACCCACTCAGCCATAGAATCAAAGTAAGTAACACCTCTCTACATGAAAACAACTGGGTCTGAAGGAAGAAATTAATTCAGTCATATTGATGATTGAAAAGCCAAAAGGGGAAATGTAGAGCTGATCTGATTCACAACTGCCAGCATGCATGTATGAGTTCAGATATCTTTGGTGATACACCACTTACAGTAGTGTGCATACTAAGTACCATGTTAGTATGGATATTGGGATATACCACATAATCGGTTCCTGTTTATACAGTAATACAAATATTGGAAAGAGCAAAGTGGGTCTTCCCCCCCCACCCCCCTCTCTCTCTCTCCATCTCTCTCGCTCTGTTTATCGTTGTCTTTTAAAGGCCACCATCCTCCATCACAACAATCCACACAAACACTTAGTTGTATTCATGAGTTCGTTTTTCTCTGCAGTTCCACACATACAAATGTAAACACAGGGGTTGGTGTCCCGGGAGACAGGTTCACACTGTCGTTCTGTCAACTAAAGGTGTCCCGGGAGACAGGTTCACACTGTCGTTCTGTCAACTAAAGGTGTCCCGGGAGACAGGTTCACACTGTCGTTCTGTCAACAAAAGCCACATCCATATTTTCACAGGCTTTTTCTACATTATGAGTTGTTGAATAGTTTTATATCGCTGTGTTATGTGTGAGTACTCTGTCTGGACAATCTGTGATTATGTGATGCTGCATTATATCAACAGGTAGGTAAACGGGTCATTCTGACGCACACACACACACACTAATTATGAGAAATGAAAAGTTAGCACAGTCTCACAATCTTTTGTCTATTGAATCCTTTCTCCCTGCTCTGGGTTCACACACACAGGTGTTTTGGTAACTAATCTGGGGGTGGTTAAGACGAGGTCTAGCTGTCAATCGCAGGTGTGGTTAGGATGGAGTGATGAACAGAAGTGTGTTCCAGCAGCTCTCCTCCTCCAACCTTGAGCTCTGAATCATAGTTGCTCACCCTCTCACTCTTTCATAATCTCGCTCTTCTCTTCCTCAGGGATTAGACCACCCACCATCTCTCTCATCCCCAAGACTCTAGATTACCTCTTTCAAATCTGATTAGATTTCAGGGTCTTTATTATTGAGTGGTCGTTAGAGATACCTCCTCTCTAAAGATATACAGTGACACTGAGCTCAGCACTCCTATCTAACCCACAGTGAGGAGAGCCAAGTCGGTCCCAAATGGCACCCTGCTCCCTATATAGTGCACTACTGTACTTTAGACCAGAGCCCTATGGGCACTATATAGAGAATATGATCTAATTTGACACGCAGCCCCACTCTCAGATAGAAACAGGCTTTTCCTTCATTAGGTCTGAGCTCTACACTCTTTACACAAAGGCAGCCTTTGATTATGGCATTCCAAGCATCTGAGAGTCGATGAAGGTGAGATGTTGTGGTCATTAAAAACAGGAGATGTTTGAGAGGAAAAGAGGGTTTCAGTTAGAGGGAGATACTTTGATCTCTTTATAAGATGGCCTCTCTCTGTCATCACTCTTAGAGAATTCCCTTGTTCTACTGTCAGGCTCTCTTGAGAGTCTATGTCCCTGTGGAGGATAGGAGGAGGTGGTGTGTTTGTGTGTGCCTTCCCATTGTCTGGGGGGGTGAGAGGGGAGCAGGAGCCTGCTGGTTGCGGTCTGGTCCTCCTGTAGCTTTCAGCACCGTCTTGTGTTTTAGGACAGGTGCTCTGTGGTCACCTTGAGATATGGTGGGTTCCTTCTCCACCCCATCCCACCTCCCCCACTCTAGACACTGACCCAGAACAGACTGTACTATAGAGCAGAATAGAACATTGAAAACACATCAACATGAACATACAGTGAAGTGCCTTCCTACCTGATTCCACTTTCTCACTCCTCTGCTCCTTCCCACCCGCCCCCTCTCTCCCTGCATCCCCTGCCACAGTTGAGCAGATTGTGTCTGTATTCCACGCTGCTTCCAAACAAAAGGCATGGGACCATTTCTCCAAAGCTCAACGCAAGAACCTGGACATGTGGCGCAAGCAAGCAGAGGTTGGTCCTTTACTTTTTCTACAATTATTCACATCTTCTATTAATTTGGTGAAGTGCAGTATAGTCTACATATTATTGTGTCCTTTATGTGAACATTATGTGAGCATCCCCATCTCCAGTATTCCGGATTCTAACTACTTTTTATGGAATTCATGGTGTTGTCTTGGCAGGATGATTTGTGTTAAACAGTGTTAAAGTTAACACCAGCTTTAAAACTACACTCAGCATGATCCTAAAACGGACCTTAATATAAATGGGAAAAGGGAACCTTGTTGTATTCCTCTAGTAGTATCAAGGAACTGAGATGGTAGAACATCAACATTATGTACTAGCCTAAGAGGTCAAGTAAATGCTATAGCTAGGCTGAATGCTAGGCTACACCCAGGCTCTCTACTTAGTTCAGTCCCAGAGTGGGTGCTCCGGTCAGGTCCAGGTCCCGGCCACTCCAGCCCGGTGAGTGCTCAGTCTCACTGCCAGAAACAGGTAACTCACCCTTTAAGTCAACCACAGTACCCTGGACTGGTCTCTGTGCAGATCACTTCATCATACATGTATACTCTCTATCTGTTATTACTGACTGTGCTTTCTTCCAATAGAGAACAAATAACCAACTTTCAGTTTTTGTTTGGTGTAAAATCGAGGTCATGCTCCATGTTGAGATACACAGGTATTAGCTAATGAAACCTGGCAAGATTTGTTCTCTATTTTGTTCAGTACTTCCTGTCCAACAACCGCTGCATTAATTACCTCAAACATGTTTTCCTCTTTAATGGAGGGTGCTCAAGTGTGGCGCTGCTGTCATTTTAAGGCCAAACGGGTAAGTTTGATCTGGGTACAAATCTCTGAGGGTGTTAGTGTGTAAAAAAGCAGATTTGGTATGTAATTAACTGAATAATCTCTGTATCATAGCAACACTGAAACAGTCACCATGGATCGCAGGCTGGAGATGGTTTATCTTTCCTTTGCAGAGCCTAGTGCTGGAGATAGATTACAAACTAGTGGAACACATTCATTATAAACTCTTCATGCAGTTTGCCTGTGAAAGGCATTCTGTAAAGTGAGAAGAATTTGTATTTGTACAGAGTCATATGAATGTGTAACTGATGGTATAAATTGTAATGGGTTGGTAGCTGTGTGTTTGGGTGTGTGTACATCGTGATGGACTCACTCTGAGATATAGCAGGTATGTTTGGTATTTCTTGATCTCAGACTAGGGACTCTTCTTCTCTAAAGGTAGGTGTGAGTTGGTGTGTGTAGACTAGTGACGTCACTCCTCACTAAGCAAAAATTACAACTAAAGCATAATTTATACCTTACGTACATACGCAATTAGCTACTCAAAATGGCGGTCTTGTGTCAAGTTTGTTATTGCAGGGTTGCTCACGTCTGCAAACAGGGCAGGCCAGCTCATTAGGCAGGATTAGGCGGCAGATTGACGAGCTGCATTTTCTGAGCTAAACTGACCAAGATGCACCAACAACAACACACAAAACCTTGTAATTCTGCCCCAAAACAATGACAATTTCTCACAACCAGTGGCATATGGGCTTTTTAGGTGAGCACTGATGCAGTGCCCACTTTGTCAAAGGCAGGGCAGCAAAATATGTTGCTTGTCCATTTCCAACACTCCTCTCCAGGGTGCTGTTGGAGAGACGTATTGCTGCGGCGCTCCACCAACGTTCTGTCAAAAAAAACCTATCTAACATAAATTGTGTAGCACATATAGCCAGAGTAAAACATGAGCCATTCACAATAATTAAAGCATAATGTCAAGAAAAATTAGGCCATTACATCACTTTTTATCATTACTGCATTTCAGAGCCATGAAAAATGAGGGAATGGACTTAAATGGGTGGTTTAGCCTACGCGCAAATGCGTGGACCAAACCGAATGGATGGAAGGGTATTCGTAAAATCGCCGACACTGTAGACTACACCCTAGTGAGCACAGACCGACGCAGATGTCTTTTTGGCGTCTTGTTTTGGTCCTTTCTTTTTCGGGGTGTTTTGCAAACGGTGGGCGTACCACATGGATGGGTATTTCTAACATTTTATTTCAGGCGACACTGTAGGTTCCACCTCAGTAAGCACGTGCCGATGCCTTTTGGACCGGCCTTGATTTCCACATCCACGGGATGTTGGTTTTTAGTCCTGTCGGACCAAATCTGAATCAATCATAGACGTCTATGTTTGGTTCAGATTTGATGTGGTTCGGACCGGCCTTGATTTCAATGTCCACGGACATTCAGAACCTAAAATTAACCTGATTTCAACGATCAGAAAATACGTATTTTCTACAGTCGAAGTCATCTCTGTGGTCAGCAGGACCAATCTGACTCTTAGACCTTAATATATTCTTTAGAGGAAAATTAGCGCACTCTTATTGACAGGGAGTTTATTTATAGGGGCCAGTATTATAGAAGGACAGTCTTCCAATGCACAAAGACTGCTGCAACGTGTCCCTCTGCTGTCATACAGGATAATAGTAGTGCAGGTAATGCAGGGAAGCAACATATTTCCAACATTTCCCCCCAAATTCCTAGGTTTTCCAGAAATCCTGGTTATGAAGGTTTCCCGATTTCCTGCTTATTCCATCCTGATTCCAAAAATCTTCCAACTAGGATTTCTTGAAAACCTTGGAATTTTGCAACCCTACAGCAGTATCTTTCTTGACGGGTCTCTTCTGTAGTCATCAGACAGAATGCACAGAACAGCAGGACTGAAAGACTGCAGGGGTTTCACTATCTGTCTGACACATAATCACAACACCCATCTTCTACCATCCATCCTTTCATTTATCCATTTACCTGTTCTAATCCATCAATCCATCCATTTGGCCATCTAGCCATCAACCCTAAGAACACATCCATCCATCTCAGGCTGCATCCCTCTGGTAAAAAGTAGTGCACTATATAGAGAATAGCATGCCATTTGGGTTGCAGTCAGTTTTTCTACGCATTGCACAGACACATTAACTTTTAATAAAATAGATTTCTATTGGTTGCGTACACATTTTGCCGACATTATCGCAGGTGCAGTGAAATGCTTATGGTTCTAGCTCCAACAGTGTTGTAACACCTAACAATACACACAAATCCCAAGAAGAAAATAATTAAGAAATATCAGAACGAGCAAAGCATATAATGGTGCGTATGGACAGTATACAGTATGAATAGAAAAGGTGTGTACACAAGCAAGAAATACCATAAACAACCTTCAGCTCCAGTCCACTGTGATTAAGGAAATGGACCTTGATAATAGTCCTGGACTGGCTAGACACCAGGGGGGATAGATGGAATAACCGAGGGCTAACTAGAGAATACAAACTCCATCTCCACTATACACCAGGGGGATGATAGATTGGAAGTAGAACTAAATAATACAACCCCTATATTTTACAACCCAAGTTAATTCCATGAGGGCTTAATTCCTTCAACATCCTGTTATAATCTATTCTTCTCTATCAGTTTTACTCCTTTAGGGCATTAGCTAGAGAGAGTAGGGACAACCTGTCATCCGACTGAATCCAGATGCTCTGTCTTTCTGTCTCTGTCTGTCTCTGTCTACTCCATTACAGACAAAGGTAAGAACCAGCATACATGCATGAAGGAGTTCAGCTCAATCTTGAACCTTCACCTAGTATCCCCTACCAGTGTAGCTAGACTCTGATGCTACCTTCACTGTTATTGCTGCTGGCTGGTAGAAACACCAAACAGTGAGTCTTGTCAGGTAGCAGTTAGCTGGATAGTCTCGTAGCTGCGACTCACAGAGGCAGGATCAAAGTCTAACAGCTGGCGATTCTTATCTCACTGGGCAGATGGGTGTGCTGGTTTCTGACTACCTGTTTGACATCTTTGATTGGCCAGCAGCTCAACGTGTTATAGACACCAGACAGATGGTTGTTTACTTCAAGCTTTTTGTTTGTTGGTGTGAAATAATGATTCCCTCGTCCCAGAGTTGTGAATGCATTTTGTGTGTGTGTGTGTTGGCAGAACACAGAGTTGTCTGTCTTTCGAATATACTCGCCTCATTAGCCGAGAACAGCACTGCCGAGCTAGCCGGCCAGACATACTGCTAGCTGACATACACACTACTGTAGCTCCCATCCACACACAGCAGGTCATGCCTCCTACTGAGCTAGAGGCTCCAGGGTGAAGTTTCCCCTAGGTACAGATCTACTCTACATGACCAAAAGTATGTGGACACCCCTTCAAATTAGTGGATTTGGCTATTTCAGCCACACACATTGCCTACAGGTGTATAAAATCAACCACACAGCCATTCAATCTCCATTGACAAACATTGACAGTAGAATGGCCTTACTGAAGAGCTCAGTGACTTTCAACATGGCACCATCATAGGACAAGTCAGTTCGTAAAACTTCTGCCCTGCTAGAGCTTCCCCGGTCAACAGTAAGTGCTGTTATTGTGAAATGGAAACATCTAGGAGCAACAACGGCTCAGCCGTGAAGTGGTAGGCCACACAAGCTCACAAAACGGGACCGCTGAGTGATGACGTGCATAGCCCGTAAATATTGTCTGTCCCTGGTTGCAACACTCACTACAGAGTTCCAAACGGCCTCTGGAAGCAATGTCAGCAGCTATAACTGTTTGTCGGGAGCTTCATGAAATGGGTTTCCATTGCAGCCGCACACAAGCCTTAGATCACCATGCGCAATGCAAGTGGTGTAAAGATCGCTGACATTGGACTCTGGAGCAGTGGAAACAAGTTATCTGGAGTGATGTATCACGTTTTAACATCTGGCAGTGCGGCGGACAAATGTGGGTTTGCCAGGAGAACACTACCTGCCCCAATGCATAGTTCTAACTGTAACGTTTGGTGGAGGAGGAATAATGGTCTGGGACTGTTTTTTTTCATGGTTCGGGCTAATTCTACAGCATACAATGACATTCTAGATGATTCTGTGCTTCAAACTTTGGCAAAATCGGTGGGGAAGAACTTTATTGCCGTGCACAGAGCCCTGACCTCAACCCCATCGAACACCTTTGGGATGAGTTGGAACACCCACTGCGAGCCAGGCCTAATCAACCAACATCAGTGCCTGACCTCACTAATGAAATGAAAGCAAGTCCCCGCAGGAATGTTCCAACATCATGAAAAGCTTTCCCAGAAGAGTGGAGGCTGTATTAGCAGATCAACTCCTTCGACGAGCAGGTGTCCACATGATTCTGTCTCATCCGTGTAGAGGCAGACTGCTGCTCTCTATCTACTGTCTCATCAGTGTAGAGACACTGCTGCTCTCTATCTACTGTCTCATTAGTGTAGAGACAGACTGCTGCTCTCTATCTACTGTCTCATCCGTGTAGAGGCAGACTGCTGCTCTCTATCTACTGTCTCATCAGTGTAGAGACACTGCTGCTCTCTATCTACTGTCTCATTAGTGTAGAGACAGACTGCTGCTCTCTATCTACTGTCTCATCCGTGTAGAGGCAGACTGCTGCTCTCTATCTACTGTCTCATCAGTGTAGAGGCAGACTGCTGCTCTCTATCTACTGTCTCATCAGTGTAGAAGCAGACTGCTGCTCTCTATCTACTGTCATCAGTGCACCAAAAGGAGATATCAGTCCTGCTGTGTATCACTCATGGTAAAAGCTGCCCTTAGGGACAGGTCTAGGATCAGCATTTCTTCCATAGGTGTGTGCGTGCGTACGCGACAGTGTAAACCGTACTCCAGCCAGGCTACCCAGGAGGATCGTGTTCAGTATGAACATCCAGTGATATTCCTGTTTTGTTGTTTCCCTCCAGGAGGATCGTGTTCAGTATGAAAATCCAGTGATATTCCTGTTTTGTTGTTTCCCTCCAGGAGGATCGTGTTCAGTATGAACATCCAGTGATATTCCTGTTTTGTTGTTTCCCTCCAGGAGGATGGTGTTCAGTATGAACATCCAGTGATAACCCTGTTTTGTTGTTTCCCTCCAGGAGGATCGTGTTCAGTATGAACATCCAGTGATATTCCTGTTTTGTTGTTTCCCTCCAGGAGGATGGTGTTCAGTATGAACATCCAGTGATATTCCTGTTTTGTTGTGTCCCTCCAGGAGGATGGTGTTCAGTATGAACATCCAGTGATATTCCTGTTTTGTTGTTTCCCTCCAGGAGGATGGTGTTCAGTATGAACATCCAGTGATATTCCTGTTTTGTTGTTTCCCTCCAGGAGGATGGTGTTCAGTATGAACATCCAGTGATATTCCTGTTTTGTTGTTTCCCTCCAGGAGGATCGTGTTCAGTGTGAACATCCAGTGATATTCCTGTTTTGTTGTTTCTCTCCAGGAGGATCGTGTTCAGTATGAACATCCAGTGATATTCCTGTTTTGTTTTTTCCCTCCAGGAGGATCGTGTTCAGTATGAACATCCAGTGATATTCCTGTTTTGTTGTTTCCCTCCAGGAGGATCGTGTTCAGTATGAACATCCAGTGATATTCCTGTTTTGTTGTTTCCCTCCAGGAGGATCGTGTTCAGTATGAACATCCAGTGATGACCCTGTTTTGTTGTTTCCCTCCAGGAGGATGGTGTTCAGTATGAACATCCAGTGATAACCCTGTTTTGTTGTTTCCCTCCAGGAGGATCGTGTTCAGTATGAACATCCAGTGATGTTCCTGTTTTGTTGTTTCCCTCCAGGAGGATTGTGTTCAGTATGAACATCCAGTGATGTTCCTGTTTTGTTGTTTCCCTCCAGGAGGATCGTGTTCAGTATGAACATCCAGTGATGTTCCTGTTTTGTTGTTTCCCTCCAGGAGGATCGTGTTCAGTATGAACATCCAGTGATAACCCTGTTTTGTTGTTTCCTTCCAGGAGGATCGTGTTCAGTATGAACATCCAGTGATGTTCCTGTTTTGTTGTTTCCCTCCAGGAGGATCGTGTTCAGTATGAACATCCAGTGATAACCCTGTTTTGTTGTTTCCCTCCGGGAGGATCGTGTTCAGTATGAACATCCAGTGATAACCCTGTTTTGTTGTTTCCCTCCGGGAGGATCGTGTTCAGTATGAACATCCAGTGATATTCCTGTTTTGTTGTTTCCCTCCAGGAGATCAGAAACATGCAAAATGAAGAGCTGATGGGGATCAGACGAGAAGAGGAGATGGAGATGTCTGACGATGACATGGAGGATACACACGATCCTGACGACTCAGGTACACACACACTACACACATACCACACACATGCACACACATACCACACACACAGATGCACACACACTACACACATACCACACACATACCACACACTACACACACACACACACACACACACACACACTACACACACTACACACACACCACACGCACGCCGACACACTACACATACCACACACTACACACATACCACACACACACACCAGAAAGGACTCTGACAACTATTGGTATATGGCTGGTGTCTTTTCTCCTTTGTTGTAGAATAGATCTGTAGCTCAGCCTTCTCTGTGTTGCTAATGAGGTGTTTTGTGAGTTCCTCTCCAGCCTCAGTGTGAATGGAGCCGTAACATTAGAGAGAAAACAGTCTCCAGCTCATTCACTCTCTAAATGGCCAAATTAAGCTGGAGAGGAGACTGTGTAACTGCATGCAGAGACTGTGTTACGGCCATCTCCAGACTGTCTGTGGCTGTGTGTGTTTGTGAGAGTAAGAAAGAGAGTGGGTGCATGTGGCGGTAGATACTCAGTCACAGCTGGAACGAAGTGTTTATGTTTCTGTCTGTTGGCATGGTGCTGGTGTAATTAGCTGGTAGAGACACTGAGCTGGCTACTGCAGGCTTTTGCTCTCCTGGGCCCAGATTCACAAAACCTTTTTAAGAAGAAATGTCTTCACTGCCATTTTTTCCCCTAAACTATAGATTTAAGAAGAAAGTTAAGCAAAGTTGCTATTCCTCAAAAAGTTATTTGGAAATGTTCTTGAAATGTTTCTCCTTATGCAAAAAGTTGAGAAATTAGATTCTTGAAAATTAATTTTTGGAAATGTTCTTAATTCCAAGATAGCTAAACCCTTGTCTCAAACTCAGGGGAGAGAGAGAGAGAGAGCTCCTTCAGTGCTGTTCTGGGCACCAGTGAAGTACCATTAAGGTCGTCTTTACGCAGAACATCCTGTTTATGTCTGCTGAGCCAACAGAGCTACTGATGTAAAACAGATTGATAATATATAGATTGACCACAATATTCACCTGGACATTCAGATGACCCTCTGCTTCTCTCTAAAGCAGTTAGAGAGAAAAGGGAATGGAAGCCAAGAGAGCGGGGCTAACTGCTACAATCTGCTACTTTCTGCTTTTGAATTGTTGTGGTCTCTGCCGGTTAAGACCGGACTCCCTAATTTCTATGCAGATATATGCAAATGTGATCATCGGCCAAGCAGGTTTTGATTTCCACCTTTTCATGTGTGACCTTGCTTATTAGAAAACACTAACAATCATTGTCAGGAGGCTGTCACAATGTTGGAAAGGAATGCTGTGGAGAAGGGCACAGGATGTGGCAGGGAGACAGGTGTTGATGTGACACCCCATCATATTTACAGTCTGTCACACCTGCTAGGGCTTCCTGTAATGCAAGAGCACAGGGGGAGGAGCTTGTTTAAACCTCCTCCAATCCTGTTTAAGAAGCCTAGTCTCTGTGCTCTCAATCATAGACAGGTGGTCTGTTTAACCTATCGGCAGGCTTGAAGAGGAACACCTGTATTCTGGGTTGGTGCTTCTACATTAATACAGTGCAGAGTGGGAATGGGTTGGTGCTTCTACATTAATACAGTGCAGAGTGGGAATGGGTTGGTGATTCTACATTAATACAGTGCAGAGTGGGAATGGGTTGGTGATTCTATATTAATACAGTGCAGATGGTGCTTCTACATTAATACAGTGCAGAGTGGGAATGGGTTGGTCCTTCTACATTAATACAGTGCAGAGTGGGAATGGGTTGGTGATTCTACATTAATACAGTGCAGAGTGGGAATGGGTTGGTGATTCTACATTAATACAGTGCAGAGTGGGAATGGGTTGGTTCTTCTACATTAATACAGTGCAGAATGGGAATGGGTTGGTGCTTCTACATTAATACAGTGCAGAGTGGGAATGGGTTGGTTCTTCTACATTAATACAGTGCAGAGTGGGAATGGGTTGGTACTTCTACACTAATACAGTGCAGATGGTGCTTCTACACTAATACAATGCAGAGTGGGAATGGGTTGGTGCTTCTACATTAATACAGTGCAGAGTGGGAACGGGTTGGTGATTCTACATTAATACAGTGCAGAGTGGGAATGGGTTGGTGCTTCTACACTAATACAGTGCAGAGTGGGAATGGGTTGGTGCTTCTACATTAATACAGTGCAGAGTGGGAATGGGTTGGTGCTTCTACACTAATACAGTGCAGAGTGGGAATGGGTTGGTGCTTCTACACTAATACAATGCAGAGTGGGAATGGGTTGGTGCTTCTACACTAATACAGTGCAGAATGGGAATGGGTTGGTCCTTCTACACTAATACAGTGCAGAGTGGGAATGGGTTGGTGCTTCTACACTAATACAGTGCAGAGTGGGAATGGGTTGGTGCTTCTGCATTAATACAGTGCAGAGTAGGAATGGGTTGGTGCTTCTACACTAATACAGTGCAGAGTGGGAATGGGTTGGTGCTTCTACACTAATACAGTGCAGAGTGGGAATGGGTTGGTGCTTCTACACTAATACAGTGCAGAGTGGGAATGGGTTGGTGCTTCTATACTAATACAGTGCAGAGTGGGAATGGGTTGGTGCTTCTACATTAATACAGTGCAGAGTGGGAATGGGTTGGTGCTTCTACACTAATACAGTGCAGAGTGGGAATGGGTTGGTGCTTCTACACTAATACAATGCAGAGTGGGAACGGGTTGGTGCTTCTACACTAATACAGTGCAGAGTGGGAATGGGTTGGTGCTTCTACACTAATACAGTGCAGAGTGGGAATGGGTTGGTGCTTCTACACTAATACAGTGCAGAGTGGGAATGGGTTGGTGCTTCTACACTAATACAGTGCAGAGTGGGAATGGGTTGGTGCTTCTATACTAATACAGTGCAGAGTGGGAATGGGTTGGTGCTTCTACATTAATACAGTGCAGAGTGGGAATGGGTTGGTGCTTCTACACTAATACAGTGCAGCGTGGGAATGGGTTGGTGCTTCTACACTAATACAGTGCAGAGAGGGAATGGGTTGGTGCTTCTACACTAATACAGTGCAGAGTGGGAATGGGTTGGTGCTTCTACACTAATACAGTGCAGAGTGGGAATGGGTTGGTGCTTCTACACTCATACAGTGCAGAGTGGGAATGGGTTGGTGCTTCTCTCCTGTCAGCAGCCTTGTGCTGAGGTGCTGGGGGTCGATACTAAAGCCTGTCACGTTGTGGAAGGGGAATCGGTCGAATACCCCAGACAGCATCTTGATGAGGCTCCCTGATCAATACACACCTCACCCAAAACCTCCTCGCCTGCTGGCTCTCTCTCTCTCACACACACACACACACACACACACACACACACACACACACACACACACACAGCAGGTTGATGACTCAGAGGTCTCTCTCTCAGCTCAAACAGACATAATGCCGGATTTAAAGCAGGCAGCTGGAGTCCGTGTGTTGAGTTAAACATACGCGCGCGCGCACACACACCCTATGCTGGGCCTCCCTCACTCTCAGGTCTTATCTCCCCAGCTCAGCCACTCAAACACACCCTCTCATTACATTACACACATCCCCCTCCGACAACTGTAAAGAACAGACTCTCCTGTCAAAGGAACAGGGGAAGAGTAGTTCTCATCACACTGTGTCTCCTCTCTGTCCAATAGGACAGGTTAGGATTTAATGAGCAGTTTTCATCACACTGTTTCATGTTTGTCCAATAGGACAGGTTAGGATTTAATGAGTGGTTCTCATCACACTGTCTCTCTTCTCTGTCCAATAGGACATTTTAGGATTTAATGAGTAGTTCTCATCACACTGTTTCATGTCTGTTCAATAGGACAGGTTAGGATTTAATGAGTAGTTCTCATCACACTGTCTATCCTGTCTGTCCAATAGGACATTTTAGGATTTAATGAGTAGTTCTCATCACACTGTCTATCCTGTCTGTCCAATAGGACATTTTAGGATTTAATGAGTGGTTCTCATCACACTGTTTCATGTCTGTTCAATAGGACAGGTTAGGATTTAATGAGTAGTTCTCATCACACTGTCTATCCTGTCTGTCCAATAGGACATTTTAGGATTTAATGAGTGGTTCTCATTACACTGTTTCATGTCTGTTCAATAGGACAGGTTAGGATTTAATGAGTAGTTCTCATCACACTGTTTCATGTCTGTTCAATAGGACAGGTTAGGATTTAATGAGTGGTTCTCATCACACTGTCTCTCTTCTCTGTCCAATAGGACATTTTAGGATTTAATGAGTGGTTCTCATTACACTGTTTCATGTCTGTTCAATAGGACAGGTTAGGATTTAATGAGTAGTTCTCATCACACTGTTTCATGTTTGTTTAATAGGACAGGTTAGGATTTAATGAGTAGTTCTCATCACACTGTCTATCCTGTCTGTCCAATAGGACATTTTAGGATTTAATGAGTGGTTCTCATCACACTGTTTCATGTCTGTTCAATAGGACAGGTTAGGATTTAATGAGTAGTTCTCATCACACTGTCTATCCTGTCTGTCCAATAGGACATTTTAGGATTTAATGAGTAGTTCTCATCACACTGTCTATCCTGTCTGTCCAATAGGACATTGTAGGATTTAATGAGTAGTTCTCATCACACTGTCTATCCTGTCTGTCCAATAGGACAGGTTAGCATTTAATGAGTAGTTCTCATCACACTGTGTCTCCTCTCTGTCCAACAGGACATTTTAGGATTTAATGAGTAGTTCTCATCACACTGTCTATCCTGTCTGTCCAATAGGACAGGTTAGGATTTAATGAGTAGTTCTCATCACACTGTCTATCCTGTCTGTCCAATAGGACATTTTAGGATTTAATGAGTAGTTCTCATCACACTGTCTATCCTGTCTGTCCAATAGGACATTGTAGGATTTAATGAGTAGTTCTCATCACACTGTCTATCCTGTCTGTCCAATAGGACATTTTAGGATTTAATGAGTGGTTCTCATTACACTGTTTCATGTCTGTTCAATAGGACAGGTTAGGATTTAATGAGTGGTTCTCATTACACTGTTTCATGTCTGTTCAATAGGACAGGTTAGGATTTAATGAGTAGTTCTCATCACACTGTCTATCCTGTCTGTCCAATAGGACATTTTAGGATTTAATGAGTGGTTCTCATCACACTGTCTATCCTGTCTGTCCAATAGGACAGGTTAGCATTTAATGAGTAGTTCTCATCACACTGTCTATCCTGTCTGTCCAATAGGACAGGTTAGCATTTAATGAGTAGTTCTCATCACACTGTCTATCCAATGGGACAAGTTAGGATTTCATAGCCTCTCCAGTATAGTTACAGTAAGTCCTCAGATCACCAGTACAGACATTTGAAGGCTGTCTATACAGTACAATGTTATGATAGTTGTGATGTTCTATGTCTTGTGTGTGTGTGTGTGTGTGTGTGTGTGTGTGTGTGTGTGTGTGTGTGTGTGTGTGTGTGTGTGTGTGTGTGTAGGCCCTGTGGCCCAGGTGGAGGCCCTAAAGGAAGAGAATGACTCTCTGCGCTGTCAGCTGGACGCCTACAGGAACGAGGTGGAGCTGCTGAAGCAGGAGCAGGGCAAAAACCAAGAACACACACCTCCACAACACAGTGAAGAGGACACCATCAGGCAGCAACAACTAACCTTTCTACAACAGGCACTACAGGGAATGCAGAAGGTACTACTTCTACCAGACATACCCACAGTAGTTAACTTCTTGCAGCAGTTCCTGCTTTGGATTTATTTTTAATCAATTCCACAGGAATTTTTCATTTCCTGGTTCCATACAGATATTAAACCCCTGCAGATTCTGGCTGGTGAGACTCATAATCCATTGGTTTGGCTTCCTGGGGTGACCAGTCGTATTGAGGAAAAGTGACTTTTAATAGAGGTGGATAGAGAACTGCCCTCCCAATCTCACACACACATACTCACACACACACAACACTGAGAAAGAGGGAGTAGGGATAGAGAGAGGCGTAGAGAGAGAGAGCAAGAGGGGTGCACTCTGAGAGTAGGATGGATAGAGAGAGAGCAAGAGGGGTGCACTCAGAGAGTAGGATGGATAGAGAGAGGCGTCGAGAGAGAGAGAGCAAGAGTGGTGCACTCTGAGAGTAGGATGGATAGAGAGAGGCGTAGAGAGAGAGCAAGAGGGGTGCACTCTGAGAGTAGGATGGATAGAGAGAGGCGTAGAGAGAGATAGCAAGAGGGATGCACTCAGAGTAGGATGGATAGAGAGACTTGACAGGAAAAGAGTCATTCTAGAATCTGATCAGTCTGCTGACCTAGACGCTGTACACAAACTAATACCAGCTGGAGGGGTTTCTAATAAAATATCCCCCTCAGGGAAACAAACTGTTGGTTAAACAACCCTCAGGCAGGAAATCTGTTGCTTCCATCACCTGCTGGGTCATCAAATATCCTCAAGTGGTCAACGGTCATGCTCATATGAATAGACAGATGGTAATTACATTTCCAACACGCAAGTTTCAACATTGCCATGAAAATATTACAAAAATCCAATACTTCTTATTGCTCTGTGCTAAATTGTGATATCAGGCAGGCTCTGGCAAATTACCATAACATTTTATCAGCAGGTGATTTGACTCTGCCCAGGTTCTGTGAATTTCTTCCACTTCTGAGTCATGTAATACTTGCGTATTTCCGCCTAAACCCAACTGAGACTGTGATGTAGTTTTTTAAGAAATGGATAAGGAGAAAGGACTTTTCAGCTTCTACATGGTTCTGACCTACATAGAGAAGCTATAAGCTAAAAGTTCCTTACTCGATGGCAAATCCTGAAACATAAGGGTTAGCACCGCTGGCTAACATGGTTTCCTCTATGGAGCTGATGGATAAAGTGTTAATAACCTGCATGAGTCATATGCCTGTAGTAAGCAAGAATCTGTAGCTGTGTCTTCTCTGTCTTAAGGATTAGTTAGCATCTGTAGCTAACTGTGCCTTGGGTTAGGTATCATCTGGAGCTAACTGTGCTTTCTCTGTCTTAAGGGTTAGGTATCATCTGTAGCTAACTGCTTTCTCTGTCTTAAGGGTTAGGTATCATCTGTAGCTAACTGCTTTCTCTGTCTTAAGGATTAGTTAGCATCTGTAGCTAACTGTGCCTTGGGTTAGGTATCATCTGTAGCTAACTGCTTTCTCTGTCTTAAGGGTTAGGTATCATCTGTAGCTAACTGTGCCCCTCTCCAGGCCCTGAAATAAACATCTGCTATCTGCCAAATGACAGTAGATTTTGGTATTGACATTGGCTATTTCACCAACCATGTTGGCAGGTGGTCAGGGCTCCACCATGGAGACATTTCACTCTCATTTGTGAATAAAAATAGTCCAGTATGATCACATTTCTAATCTAATAAATGCTGCAGTAGCAGTATACAAAGTATTTCCGCTGGTAAATGAATTGCACTAAGTCAAAGAACTACAAATCCTATATAGCCTATTCCACCTCTAAGGGGCAGGGGAACATTTTGGTAAAAAAGGTCTCACAAAATGTAATTATTCAATATACCACATTAGCTCTTACTAGTAATACATTTGTTTTAAAAACATGCTCATCTGTTTTTTTTCTTTTGTGTGTGTAATTTTGACAGCTAAAAAATCTGAGTGGCTGATAGGTTTTTGTATCTCCCTGCCACAGTGGCTGGTGGACCAAAAAGTTCATTTTAGGCCCCGCTCTGTATCAGACGCTTAAGGGTTAGTTAGCATCTGTGGCTAACTTTGCTATGTCTGTGGTAGAAGCTAAGTGTTAGTTAGCATTTGGGGCTATCTGTCTTCTCTCTAAAGACTAGTTCAAATCGGTAGTTGCCTCCTGTGGCTTAACGGTCTAAGACACTGCATCGCAGTGCTGGAGACGTCACTACAGACCTGAGTTCAATCCCAAGCTGTGCCGGCCGCGACGGGGAGACCCATGAGGCGGCGCACAATTGTCCCAGCGTCGTCCGGGTTAGGGGAGGGTTTGACCGGCCGGGATGTCCTTGTCCCATCATGCTCTAGTGACTCCTTGTGGATGGCCAGGCGCATACACGCTGACTTCGGTTGCCAGCTGTACAGTGTTTCCTCCGGCACATTGGTGCAGCTGGCTTCCAGGTTAAGCGAGCAGTGTGTCAAGAAGCAGTGCGGCTTGGCGGGGTCGTTTTTCAGAGGACGCATTTCTCTCGACATTCACCTCTCCCGAGTCCGTACGGGAGTTGCAGCGATGGGACAAGACTAACTACCAATTGGCTGTCACGAAAAATAATATCTCTACTTAACTTTGCCGCCTCTGTATCAGAAGCTTAAATGGATACTTTGTAATTTTGGCAATGAGGCCCTTTATCTTCTTCCCCAGAGTCAGATGGACTCGTGGATACCATTTTTATGGTATCCTTGAAGTATCCCTTTAAAGGTTAGTTAGCATACTGTATGTGGCTCACTGTATGTCCTTTGTGTTTGCAGCAACTGCTGAAGATGTGTGAAGAAATGAAACAGAGGGAGGCAGAGTTGGAGAAGAGTGTGGAGGACAAACAGCAGCTGGAGAGCCAAGTACAGAGCCTCAAGGAAGGACTGGAGAGTCTGAAGAAAACACGCATACCACAGGTCAGTAACACACACACACATCACAGGTCAGTAACACACACAACACATGCCCTTTACAGGCCCTAACACACTCATAGTGCAAGATTCAAAGAACACTTTACAGCTTGGCTAATTTCAAAGGTGCCTGTGGTTTGAAATGGAATGACCATATGGTAGACTTGAATTGCTATTTATTTAGTTTCATTCTTCAATATCAACTCACAGTGGTAAAGAAGTGTCCCCACTAGACATTGATTTCAAACAGTAAATTTAGAATCCCTTAGAGCGAGAGGTTATAGAATGTTCTATATAGAGAGAGACAGGTCATTTTAGTAGTATGCCATACAGAGCATTCAGAAAGTATTCAGCCCTTTGACTTTTTCCACATTTTGTTACGTTACAGCCTTATTCTAATGATCAATTTAATCCAATCTACACACATTACTCCGTAATGACAAAGCAAAAACTGTTTTTTAGACATTTTTGCATGATATCACATTTACATAAGTATTCAGACCCTTTACTCTGTACTTTGTGGAAGCACCTTTGGCAGCGATTACAGCCTCGGGTCTTCTTGGGTATGACGCTACAAGCTTGTCACACCTGTATTTGGGGAGTTTCTCCCTTCTCTGCAGATGCTCTCAAGCTCTGTCAGGTTGGATGGGGAGCATTGCTGCACAGCTATTTTTAAGTCCCCAGAGATGTTCGATCGGGTTCAAATTTGGGCTCTGACTGGGCCACTCAAGGACATTCAGAGACTTGCCCCGAAGCCACTCCTGCGATGTCTTGGCTGTGTGCTTAGGGTCGTTGCCCTGTTGGAAGGTGAACCTTCATATTTCCCTCGATCCTAACTAGTCTCCCAGTTCCTGCAGCTGAAAAACAACCCCCACAGCATGATGCTGCCACCACCATGTCACCCTACGGATAGTGCCAAGTTTCCTCCAGACGTGACACTTGGCAATCTTGGTTTTATTAGACCAGAGAATCTTGTTTCCCATGGTCAGAGTTTTTAGGTGCCTTTTTGCAAACTCCAAGCAGGCTGTCATGTGCCTTTTACTGAGGAGGGGCTTCTGTCTGGCCACTCCACCATAAAGGCCTGATTGGTGGAGTGTTGCAGAGATGGTTGTCCTTCTGGAAGGTTTTCCCATCTCCACAGAGGAACTGGAGCTTTGTCATAGTGACCAATCGGGTTCTTGTTCACCTCCCTGACCAAGGCCCTTCTCCCCTGATTGCTCAGTCTGGCTGGGCGGCAAGCTTTTGGATGAGTCTTGGTGGTTCCAAACTTCTTCAATTTAAGAATGAGGGAGGCCACTGTGTTATTGGGGACCTTCAATGCTGCAGACATTTTTTGGTACCCTTCCCCAGATCTGTGCCTCGACACAATCCTGTCTCGGAGCTCTACGGACAATTCCTTCGACCTCATGGCTTGGTTTTTGCTCTGACATGCACTGTCAACTGTGGGACCTTATATAGACAGGTGTGTTCATTTCCAAATCATGTCCAATCAATTGAATTTACCACAGGTGAACTCTAATCAGGTTATAGAAACATCTCAAGGATGATCAGTGGAAACAAGATGCACCTGTGTTAAATTTCGAGTCTCATAGCACAGGGTCTGAATAATGATGTATTTCTATTTTATTTTTTTTGCAAAAAATTCTGAATACCTGTTTTTGCTTTGTCATGATATATTGTATGAAGTTTGAGAACAATTTTTTATTTAATCAATTTTAGAATAAGGCTGTAACATAACGAAATGTGGAAAACGTCAAAGGGTCTGAATTATGGATGCACAATATATTGGAATCAGCCGATATTAGCTAAAAATGCCAACATCAGCATCGGCCCAATGTCTAGTTTAACGCCGATGTGCAAAAAACGATGTCAAAGCTGACGTGCATACCTGTATAAAAAATATAGCACTACACGTGCAACACAGCATTCCTAACCTAGCCCACAATGTCTGCTCTGTGGATCGAGCAGTCATTTGAAAGATTAGGAACATTTCAGCGAGACAACTCAAAGGTGAAATCCATTAACACCAAGATAATGGAATTCATTGCCCTTGACAATCAACCGTTCTTTGTCGTGGATGATGTTGGCTTTCGCCGATTGGTCAAGCACCGGTACACACTACCAAGTAGGCGCTATTTTTCAGATGTTGCCCTACCGGAGTTACACAGTATTGTTGAAATACATCCATGAGCATCATCGCTATTCGCTTCACGACTGACATTTGGACCAGCGATGTCATCCCCATGAGCATTATGAGTCTGACAGCTCAGTGGGTCAACGAGGATTTTGTACTGAGGAAAGCCGTATTGCATGCTCAAGAATGTGCTGGTTCTCATACTGCTTCTGCCATTTCAATGGCATTTGAGAACATGTTTGAAACATGAACACTCCTAGCGCCATTTGAGCAACTGACTCGAGTAATTAGCTCAACCGCATCTGCAGCAGACGTGATACCCTGTCATGACATTGAAATGCCTGCTCAACCAAAATGTCAACACAGACCATTGGGTTAACTTGGAAAACTACTTTACCAGAGGCTGTGAACAAGCGATTCGGTGGCATTCTCTCTGAGCCTCTACTGTGTTGCCACCATACTCGATGATAGGTACAAAGACCACTACTTGGATGCAGACAAGAAACAGGGTTTACGTGAAATGTTAGACAGCTGGACAAGATGGAAACGGACACAGTGACAGTGCGCACCGAGCAAGAGAGGCCATGGACAGACAGACAGCTGAAACTTCACTGCTTATCATGTATGATGAAATGCTGGTTGAGACTGAACAAATTAACAATGAAACAGCACAGCAAGTAAGTGAAAGAAATAGGTTTTGATTATGTTTTACTGGTAATGGGGACATGGAAATGCCAACAAAATAACTTTTTGGTCTGTGTGTGTGTGTGTTTCAACTGTCTGACTGTACTAGAATGCTTAAAAGGCCGGTAAAATTTTCATTTTCTTTATATGTCAAGGAAAGTATCGGTGCATCTCCAGTCTGAATACTTTCCAAATGCACTGTATATAGAGAAGGACGTCTCAATCATCTTTACATCAAACTAGACTCTTCAAACTATCTACTAGACTCACCACCTCTTTATCTGGCTAGCTTCTTTCTTTAAACTAAACCAGCCTCTGTAAACTGACATAGCATATTACATTTACCATCTGTCACGATGTTTATGGCACTGTGCCATCGCACAGGCTAAAACTTTTTCATATATTTACATGTACCTTAGCCAAATACATCTAAACTCAGTTTTTCACAATTCCTAATCCTAGTAAAAATCCCCTGTCTTATGTCAGTTAGGATCACCACTTTATTTTAAGAATGTGAAATGTCAGAATAATAGTAGAGAATTATTTATTTCAGCTTTTATTTCTTTCATCACATTCCCAGTGGGTCAGAAGTTTACATACACTCAATTAGTATTTGGTAGCATTGCCTTTAAATTGTTTAACTTCAAACATTTCGGGTAGCCTTCCACAAGCTTCCCACAATAAGTTGGTTGAATTTTGGCCCATTCCTCCTGACAGAGTTGGTGTAACTGAGTCAGGTTTGTAGGCCTCCTTGCTCGCACACGCTTTTTCAGTTCTGCTCACACATTTTCAGTTCTGCTCACACATTTTCTATGGGATTGAGGTCAGGGCTTTGTGATGGCCACTCCAATACCTTGACTTTGTTGTCCTTAAGCCATTTTGCCACAACTTTGGAAGTATGCTTGGGGTCATTGTCCATTTGGAAGACCCATTTGCGACCAAGCTTTAACTTCTTGACTGATGTCTTGAGATGTTGCTTCAATATTCTTTGTGGTCCACCATCCATTGTGGCAGGTAGTTTTAAAAAATCTGAGCCACTCAGATTTTTTTACCAGCCAAAATATAACAAAAAACATGAGTATACTTGATAATGTTTCTAAAACAAATTTTACTAGTAACTAATGTGGTATAGTGAATAATTAAATGTTTTGTTTTAAACAAAATATCATAGATGAGACAAATTTTCACCTGCCCCTTTAAGGGCGGAAGGTTACGGTGGTAGAAACACTCGAGTCGCTCATGTTTGTGCCTGTAAGATTGTGTCGTGACTAGTAGAAGTGTTGTCTTTTCTTCTCTAGCAGTTGAAACTCAAATATAGAAAAATAACCTAACTTGTAAACAAAACAATGTAAATAGCCAAGAAACACAAGGACAACCCCTTGCTTTAGTTTCAAGTAAATTAGACCAGCGTTTATGCCTGTGCGCAGGGCTTCTAAAAATGGATCTTTCACTCAGCTCTTCACATGCGCACAGCCCCCAGTCAGGCAGTGTTGCAGCGCGACATAGAATAGGCTATGCAGGATTCGTAATTATTTGACTTTGGGTGATTCATTTAGCAGCTATGACTCAAAACAGCAACTGCAGCATTTATTTTACTATAAATGTGATCTTACTTGACTTTTTATTCACACATGCGAGTGACATGCTCATAAAGCTCACCATGAAGTCCTGACCACCTACCAACGTGCCTGGTGAAATATACATCTTGCCCGCCAATGCCAAAATATACCCGCAGGTGTTATATACTGTTAATGCTTGTGTTGCTCATGGGATAACGTTGGCTGAGCAGGATTTCAGTGGGAGGGTTGACAAGAGCATGACATTCCTGTTCAATCAGCTACTTAATTGGATAAAGATAATACTGATATGAGAGAGTCTAATGGTGCGTGGTCCATATTTGATTTCTTCTTTTCCAATCGAGACACATTTTCTCTCCTCTGCCTCCCGTAGCCGCTTGGCTAGTTGTTTCATTGACTTTGTTCATTTGTCATTTTAGACCTGAGTCGGGCTTCATCTAGGGCCACTGAGTCGGGCTTCATCTAGGGCCACTGAGTCGGGCTTCATCTAGGGCCACTGAGTCGGGCTTCATCTAGGGCCACTGAGTCGGGCTTCATCTAGGGCCACTGAGTCGGGCTTCATCTAGGGCCACTGAGTCGGGCTTCGTCTAGGGCCACTGAGTCGGGCTTCGTCTAGGGCCACTGAGTCGGGCTTCGTCTAGGGCCACTGAGTCGGGCTTCGTCTAGGGCCACTGAGTCGGGCTTCGTCTAGGGCCACTGAGTCGGGCTTCGTCTAGGGCCACTGAGTCGGGCTTCATCTAGGGCCACTGAGTCGGGCTTCATCTAGGGCCACTGAGTCGGGCTTCATCTAGGGCCACTGAGTCGGGCTTCATCTAGGGCCACTGAGTCGGGCTTCGTCTAGGGCCACTGAGTCGGGCTTCGTCTAGGGCCACTGAGTCGGGCTTCGTCTAGGGCCACTGAGTCGGGCTTCGTCTAGGGCCACTGAGTCGGGCTTCGTCTAGGGCCACTGAGTCGGGCTTCGTCTAGGGCCACTGAGTCGGGCTTCGTCTAGGGCCACTGAGTCGGGCTTCGTCTAGGGCCACTGAGTCGGGCTTCGTCTAGGGCCACTGAGTCGGGCTTCGTCTAGGGCCACTGAGTCGGGCTTCGTCTAGGGCCACTGAGTCGGGCTTCGTCTAGGGCCACTGAGTCGGGCTTCGTCTAGGGCCACTGAGTCGGGCTTCGTCTAGGGCCACTGAGTCGGGCTTCGTCTAGGGCCACTGAGTCGGGCTTCGTCTAGGGCCACTGAGTCGGGCTTTGTCTACGGCCACTGAGTCGGGCTTCGTCTAGGGCCACTGAGTCGGGCTTCGTCTAGGGCCACTGAGTCGGGCTTCGTCTAGGGCCACTGAGTCGGGCTTCGTCTAGGGCCACTGAGTCGGGCTTCATCTAGGGCCACTGAGTCGGGCTTCATCTAGGGCCACTGAGTCGGGCTTCATCTAGGGCCACTGAGTCGGGCTTCATCTAGGGCCACTGAGTCGGGCTTCATCTAGGGCCACTGAGTCGGGCTTCATCTAGGGCCACTGAGTCGGGCTTCATCTAGGGCCACTGAGTCGGGCTTCATCTAGGGCCACTGAGTCGGGCTTCATCTAGGGCCACTGAGTCGGGCTTCATCTAGGGCCACTGAGTCGGGCTTCATCTAGGACCACTGAGTCGGGCTTCATCTAGGACCACTGAAACAGGGTGTCTTAACCATTTTAATAGAAAATGGAGATACACACCACTCACTGTGTGAATACCAGTTATGAACAGAGGACATTTTGACATCCAATTATGTTTGGTTCTTAGTCATGGAAAGAACACAGATTAATATGTACTATATGTCTCTGCTTGATCTGATCTGATTCTATATCTGATTGCACCTTACAACATACTCACTCAAACTATTCAGGGCTTGTATATGTGATGTTGACCTCTCCTTCACGGTGTTATATAGTGGTCTTGCCAGAGGAGAAAGTGTGTCTGTACGTTTGTGAGTGTGTCTGTCTGTTTGCATGGGTGTGTGACATGATTGTCAGTGACGGCTTTTCTCATTTTTATAATTGACTCTAGCTGGAGACATCACCGCGAGATGACAGAGGGAGCGAGGAGAGTGCTGATCAAGTCAATGTAAGTGGAAAAGAGATGAGCCTCTCCAACCCTCTCTATTCCCTAGTTCCTCACTCTCTTCCAGTGACATGACAGAGCACCTTGTCGGCTCGGAGATTTGAACCAGCGACCTTTCGGTTACTGGCCCAACGCTCTTAACCGCTTGGCTACCTGCCGCTCCACATGCCTGTCTGTTTAAATAAGAATGTGAATGTTAGACACTGACGGCTTTTCTCATTTTTATAATTGACTCTAGCTGGAGACATCACCGCAAGATGACAGAGGGAGCGAAGAGAGTGCTGATCAAGTCAGTGTAAGTGGAAAAGAGATGTGATCCTCTACTTCTCCCTGTATCTGTTTCTCTGTTCCTCACTTTCTCTCCTCTTCCAGTGACATGACAGATCATTACAGACCAATCCAGTGCAGGAGGACTTTATTTGTCGCAGGATTAATCAACCCGACACAACTGGGTTAGGAAATCAAGGGCTTGTCTCATCACACACACACAGAATAAAATAGTGAGGACAAGCCAAGTCAGAAGGGCCTCCACGACTGTAACGATAGGTCAGCGCCCACTAGGGTTGCCAACTTTCTCACTACCAAATAAGGAACAGTGTATATTCTTTTCCAATTGGAAAGGCAAAACATGTTTATATTCCATTTAGTCTATAGCTTTACTAAAACTGTTTAATTGTGTAAACTTATGTGAATAAACCTCAAAATAAATGATCAAAGCAATCACAATTTGAACCTTTAAAACAAAACAACAAAAACATTTCAAATGGAAAAGAGGCTTAACTTGCCGTCACGAAGAATGCACCGATATTGCTACAGTAGCACCTTTAGCTAGCGTGGCCTTGTGCATTTCTATGGATGCATGCTAGGTCATTCTCCCCTCCATGGCCAATTGAGAATTCCCAACGGCATAAAGTACAGAAAGATTTTATTGAGTCACCACTGACGGGGCTTAACCCATGTATTTTGTTGCTTCCCATTGTTTGTTGTAGCTGCACAGTCTTTTCTTTTTTGCAGGTTTATCCATATTTCCTTGATCTGCCAAACCGACCGAAATTACTTTGCAGGAATTGGCGCATTGACACTATACTGTGATTGGATGAATATACAGGACAAGGGAGGTCCTGTATGGGACAAACCAATTTAGCCCAATATAAGGGACTAATACGGGACAGTTGGCAACCCTAGCGCCCACACACATACCCGACCCTCCCTCCCTCCAGCCTGTCAGAGGCCCACAGTAAACAACAGCTTCATCATTAGCATCGCTAACACTCCCATCTCTCTCTCTCCCTCCTTCCTCTGGTAGAACTATTACCATCTCCTCTCTGAATGATCTCCCTGCCTTTGACTCCCCTCTTCTTCCACTGCATCTGTCTGTTGTTGTGTGGTGCGTCATCATGGCTGCTGAGCACTGATTGCTTGTGTGTGGGCAGGCGGGCATCATCTACCAGTCTGTGTTTTCTCCTCTTGTCCTGTAGGAGGCGACAGCATTAGAAGTGGTTTCCTGCAGTCAGGAGAAGGAGAGTTTGCCCCCAGAGAAGATTCCCTCTAGTCCGGTTTACTCTGAGAGAGAGGCCTTGCTAGTTGGTAAGTTCACCTAAAATTACAATAACCTTACTTCAACATTGTAACAATGTTGTGCTAACCTAACTATAAAGGAGTAGACCACCCCCAGTCCAGTCCAGTCCACTCTGAGAGGCCCAGCTAGTGGGTGCATTCACCTAACATAACTATAACGTTACTAGGCTTATAACAGTAGTATGACGTTATGTTACCCTAACATTAGTACAGGAGTAGATTCCCACAAGTCCTGTCAACTCTGAGGGAGAAGCCCTGCGTGTTGGTACGTACAACACGCAGGGCTTCGTATGTACAGAGGAGAACATTCCCCTTGCGCTGTCCACTCTGGCAGAGAGGCTCTGATTGTTGGTACACTTTTTGCTAATTGAACAGGTTATTTTTAGAGAAACTTTCATCAACCTCAATCATTTAGCAGGTTATTTGTGGAAAGCCTGTTTTTTCTCCCCAGTTTATTCCCAGTTCTCTGGGCGGGTTCACACGTTTTAATTGGCTGGTTGACTGAGGCCTTCAGCACCTCTACTGTTTCTAATCACCACAGCCTTCTGGCACATTCTCCATTTCAGTGGAGCGTACCTTCACAGGGAATGGTTGGTCCTGGATCAAAAAGTTTTTCTGAAATTGTGGAGTTACAAGGGAAAGGAGTTGTAGAGTTACGTGTAGGCCTGTGCCAGGTGGCAAGATGCACACTATTGTGTGTTAGTGGGAGTTACCTGTCCTGTCCCACAGTGGTGTCATGCCAGAATGATCATATGATTGGCTCAGAGGTAGTTGTGTAGCCAATGGGGCGTTCCGCTCCCTCCCTCCATGCCGGCCCACTCTGACCTCTCAGCAGCGACGGCTGGTGAGGATTCTGGGTGTTCTCTCTGCCAGAATCGCTCTCCATGACATTTTGTTTGAAGATTAATTGAAGGTAGCACCACAGGGAAAAGGGGACATTGGCTCCTAAGTGAACTCATGAAGAGTCTGCATCTTCAACTGCTTTATCCCTTCTAGAGCAGGGGTTCCAACCTAGGGGTCACGACGCATAACTCTGCCATGCTTAAGGCTAGAAACAAGTAGTAAAATGCCTGAGGAAGATGCGACTGATTCATATGGGGATATAAATTTGACTTTTTCCTGTGTTTTTTGAGCTGGCTCCTCAGTGTACTATAATATATTATTACACAGAGGTTCAGGATTATCACTAGTGGATGATCTGATAACAGATGTTATCGTTGAAATTGATGAGAGAGAAAAACATGCTGGTGGTGTGTGTGTGTGAAGCCCCATGGTGCTCTGATCAGAGAAGCTTTAATGTAGAAAGCAGTGTCAAAGTCCTCATTAAACACTTATCTTAATCTGGACTGTTCAAACACAAGAGTCTTCCATAGAGCTGGGATTGCTTTGGAGAAGACACACACTTGAAGAGTCCAGATGCATTTCATCAGTCAGACAGCATGAGTTGACGAGAGGTCTCTTGAATGTGAGCTTCTCGCTGGTTTTCATTTTGGACAGATTGGTAAATCAACACTGACTGAATTTAGGTGTTTGTACATATGATTGTAGGGTTGTAGTTGTAGAGAATTAAACTACATGTTAATATGGTATTCCAGTTTGATTGACAGCTGTACTGATGTCTGTTTGTTCTTCCTCAGGGATCATCTCTACGTTCCTCCATGTCCACCCGTTTGGAGCCAGCATCGAATACATCTTCTCTTACCTACAGCAGCTGGACACCAAGGTACTGCTGGCACACACACACTGTAATGGTTTTGACTTGAGGTTATTGTTTGTAGGGGTGCCAGGTAGGTCGTACCTACCAGAGAAAATATTGATTTCTCCCTTTTGTTTGTGAGGGAATGAGTCCCATCTGGTCTGTCAAGTCTACACCAATACAAAGGACAAACACATAACCCAACATGGTGTAAAACAAATTAAATACCGGTTGGAAAAGGTTGTAGTCATTCAATCCAGTCAAATCCATCAACGGATCTCCACGGAGAAACAGTGGAGACCGACTGAGATGAGTAGTTCAAAGGAAGAAATGTGTGGATCCTGGTTATTCTGAGACACGGCTACAAAGCACACTTTATAAATACCACAAAACTAACGGAGTAGAGGAGCTTCGGGAAACAAGGGTTGCACACTTCCTCATTCGTTCCACCTTCACAACCATTTTTTGCACAGCTGATGCTGGCCATTTAATAGGGAGTTAAAGGGGAAGCACTGATGGTTCAGACAAATTCAGGGCTGTCACAACACACACAACACAGCCAGTTCAGCAATAGAGCCGTCCTGGCACCACATACCCAGCACAAACATGGACTAAGCATCCCTACTGCGCTGACATATGGGCCCGATGTATGCCAAGGCCCCACAATGCAGTTGGAGCCCCCTGGTGCAAGCAGCCTCCCCCTAATGCAATTTGAATCATCCCCTTGTGACAGCAGAGCCCCATCGTGCAGCCAGACCCTGCTCATCTAATTTGATCCCCCTGGTGCAGGCAGGGCCCTCATAATGCTGAGGCTCGGGTTAGAGTTGGCGTTAATGAAAAGTCCCACTCTCCACTCGTAGCTAAGGGAGATATACATGAATATAGGACATCTCTCTATTTTTTTTCTCACCTTTATTTAACCAGGTAGGCTAGTTGAGAACAAGTTCTCATTTGCAACTGCGACCTGACCAAGAGAAAGCATAGCAATTTGACACATACAACAACACAGAGTTACACAAGGATTAAACAAAACATAGTCAATAATACAGTAGAACAAAAGAAAACAAAACGTCTATATACAGTGAGTGCAAATGAGGTAAGATAAGGAAATAAATAGGCCATGGTGGCGAAGTAATTACAATACAGCAATTAAACACTGGAATGGTATCTCCCTTAGCTACAGTACTATAGACATGCATATAGGATATCTCTCTGTATCTCCCTTAGCTACAGTACTATAGACATGAATATAGGATATCTCTCTGTATCTCCCTTACAGTGCCTTGCGAAAGTATTCGGCCCCCTTAAAGATATAAAACTGTATTTTTTTGTGAAGAATCAACAACAAGTGGGACACAATCATGAAGTGGAACGACATTTATTGGATATTTCAAACTTTTTTAACAAATCAAAAACTGAAAAATTGGGCGTGCAAAATTATTCAGCCCCCTTAAGTTAATACTTTGTAGCGCCACCTTTTGCTGCGATTACAGCTGTAAGTCGCTTGGGGTATGTCTCTATCAGTTATGCACATCGAGAGACTGACATTTTTTCCCATTCCTCCTTACAAAACAGCTCGAGCTCAGTGAGGTTGGATGGAGAGCATTTGTGAACAGCAGTTTTCAGTTCTTTCCACAGATTCTCGATTGGATTCAGGTCTGGACTTTGACTTGGCCATTCTAACACCTGGATATGTTTATTTTTGAACCATTCCATTGTAGATTTTGCTTTATGTTTTGGATCATTGTCTTGTTGGAAGACAAATCTCCGTCCCAGTCTCAGGTCTTTTTAAGACTCCATCAGGTTTTCTTCCAGAATGGTCCTGTATTTGGCTCCATCCATCTTCCCATCAATTTTAACCATCTTCCCTGTCCCTGCTGAAGAAAAGCAGTCCCAAACCATGATGCTGCCACCACCATGTTTGACAGTGGGGATGTGTGTTCAGGGTGATGAGCTGTGTTGCTTTTACGCCAAACATAACGTTTTGCATTGTTGCCAAAAAGTTCAATTTTGGTTTCATCTGACCAGAGCACCTTCTTCCACATGTTTGGTGTGTCTCACAGGTGGCTTGTGGCAAACTTTAAACGACACTTTTTATGGATATCTTTAAGAAATGGCTTTCTTCTTGCCACTCTTCCATAAAGGCCAGATTTGTGCAATATACGACTGATTGTTGTCCTATGGACAGAGTCTCCCACCTCAGCTGTAGATCTCTGCAGTTCATCCAGAGTGATCATGGGCCTCTTGGCTGCATCTCTGATCAGTCTTCTCCTTGTATGAGCTGAAAGTTTAGAGGGACGGCCAGGTCTTGGTAGATTTGCAGTGGTCTGATACTCCTTCCATTTCAATATTATCGCTTGCACAGTGCTCCTTGGGATGTTTAAAGCTTGGGAAATCTTTTTGTATCCAAATCCGGCTTTAAACTTCTTCACAACAGTATCTCGGACCTGCCTGGTGTGTTCCTTGTTCTTCATGATGCTCTCTGCGCTTTTAACGGACCTCTGAGTCTATCACAGTGCATGTGGATTTATACGGAGACTTGATTACACACAGGTGGATTGTATTTATCATCATTAGTCATTTAGGTCAACATTGGATCATTCAGATATCCTCACTGAACTTCTGGAGAGAGTTTGCTGCACTGAAAGTAAAGGGGCTGAATAATTTTGCACGCCCAATTTTTCAGTTTTTGATTTGTTAAAGAAGTTTGACATATCCAATAAATGTCGTTCCACTTCATGATTGTGTCCCACTTGTTGTTGATTCTTCACAAAAAAATACAGTTTTATATCTTTGTTTGAAGCCTGAAATGTGGCAAAAGGTCGCAAAGTTCAAGGGGGCCGAATACTTTCGCATGGCACTGTAGCTACAGTACCATAGACATGAATATAGGATATCTCTCTGTATCTCCCTTAGCTACAGTACCATAGACATGAATATGGGATATCTCTCTGTATCTCCCTTAGCTACAGTACCATAGACATGAATATGGGATATCTCTCTGTATCTCCCTTAGCTACAGTACCATAGACCTGAATATCTTATATCTCTGTATCTCTCAGTGCTACAGTACTATAGACATGAATATAGGATATCTCCCAGTGCTACAGTACTATAGACATGAATATAGGATATCTCCCAGTGCTACAGTACTATAGACATTAATATAGGATATCTCCCAGTGCTACAGTACTATAGACATGAATATAGGATGTCTCTGTATCTCTCAGTGCTACAGTACTATATACATGAATATAGGATATCTCTGTATCTCTCAGTGCTACAATACTATAGACATTAATATAGGATATCTCTATCTCCTCAGTGCTACAGTACTATAGACATGAATATAGGATATCTCTGTATCTCCCAGTGCTACAGTACTATAGACATGAATATAGGATATCTATATCTCCCAGTGCTACAGTACTATAGACATGAATATAGCATATATCTCTTTATTTCCCACTGCTACAGTACTATAGACATGAATATAGGATATCTCTGTATCTCCCAGTGCTACAGTACTATAGACATGAATATAGGATATCTCTATCTCCCAGTGCTCTTGTGGAAGTGTCTCAGTGTGATTTCCCTGGACACTGAGACCTGTTACATCTGGATCCTTCCTGTCTCTCCCTGATGAAGCAGAGCGGTTTTATTTATTCTGACTCTTCGCTAAAACACCCGTCTCCACATGTCGGGTTCCTCAGGGGCCTTTCTGGGACCTCAGCACTCCTCTGCTCTCGACTGTCAGATTGATTCTGTTATTTTCTCTCCTCCACATATGACCACCACACTCATTGACACCTCCGCAAGGAGGCCTTCAGATATACTATATGGCCACTCTTACTGCTACCTCCATGAGGAGGCCCTCAGACATGACTACTCTTACTGCCACCTCCATGAGGAGGCCCTCAGACATGACTACTCTTACTGCCACCTCCATGAGGAGGCCCTCAGACATGACTACTCTTACTGCCACCTCCATGAGGAGGCCCTCAGACATGACTACTCTTTCTGCTACCTCCATGAGGAGGCCCTCAGACATGACTACTGCTACCTCCATGAGGAGGCCCTCAGACATAACTACTCTTACTGCTACCTCCATGAGGAGGCCCTCAGACATGACTACTCTTACTGCTACCTCCATGAGGAGGCCCTCTTATTTATTGTTTGACCACTCTCACCACCAGCTCATTAAAACCTCTCTGCACTCATCAACACACTGACTCATTCCTTTTTTCTCCGTTTGGGTTTTCCATTAAGGTCTGAAGGTGTGTTTGTTCCCACGCTGCTTCTCTGTAACACCACACAACAAGTCCACAGAGCTTTGTCAACAGTCATCACTGGATTCTCCACTAACTACATTACTCTCTACTTATCTACTGTGTTCATGATTCACTACTACATTGTTAAAGATGACACACCATTGACATCTTCATGATATAGTGTTTAATACATACTGACAGGGTTTTACCCATCTGGTTCTTACAAATGTGTTTTCTTTGTATACAGTGCTTCCTGCTGTCATTGTTTGGTGTAATCTCACCTTTTGAAAGTGATGCTATATGCATATGTAGGTGTGTGTTTGTGATGAGTATTGTGTTGGTGTTGGCGTTTGTCACTCAGATCAGTTCATCTGAGATGTGGGGCTCTTTGAGTTTGTAGGAGTGTGTATCAAATCTGTGTGTTACGTTTGTATTGTGATTGTATCTGTGGATGTGTGTCAGTGTATGTATCAAATCTGTATTTATAGTGTGTGTGTGTGTGTGTTTCAGATAAACACCGGACAGGTGGGGGCTCTACTGGGTCGGCTGCCCTGTACATTCAGACAGGAGCTGACAGGGGTGGGTGCCAGCCTGGAGAAACGCTGGAAGTTCTGTGGTTTCGAGGGAATCAAGACCACATAGAGCATTACAGAGACACAGCGGATATCACAGGAGAAACAGCATAGAGATCTGACGGTCTTATGAGGATATTGTTTTATGGGGACCGGCACTGGTCCCTTAGCTGTTGCTCACCAGTCCCTGTGATGGTTAACTGATCTTGATTTAGTCCGTTCTTAAGTGCTAGTTATAATGTAAACAGTTTTCTGGTCCCTGTCACAAATAAGGTTGAGAAACACTGGCATAGAACTCTTGACTGTATTATGAAGACACAGAAGTAACAACATAGAACTCAGACTGTCCGTCACATGAGCGGGTCGGACCGTTCTCAGAACCTCTAATTGGTTAACTCTGCTGTCACTCAGCCAGGACTACTACCCAGGGAGGTTATCAGGGTCTGCTGAACACTGTCAACCTCCAACCCCTCTGGCCTCTCACACTCTTTTCTTTCCTTGTTTGTACAATTCTATGAGTAAAAATGAATATATTTCTTCATTTTCTGTAAAGGCTGTTGAAGGGATACTTGTGGGTTTTGGCAACGAAACCCTTTCTCTACTTCACCAGAGTCAGATGAACTTGTGGATACCGTTTTATGTCTCTGTGTGCAGTTTGAAGGCATTTTCTAAGTGATGCTAGCGCAATGACTGGAAGGCTATGGGTATCTTCTAGCTAGCATGCTAGCAGATACCCATAGCCTTCCCGTCATTGCGCTAGCTAGAGGTAGTTTTGTAAGCCAATGCTAACTTCCTTCGTACTGGACTCGGAGACATAAAACTGGCATCCACAAGTTCATCGGATTCTGGGGATGTAGATAAAGGGCCTCATTGCCAAAATCCTGAAGTATCCCTATAACAGTTGCATAGATTGATTTGTTTTCCTACTCTGTAAATGCTTGGATGATATTTTTAAATAAAAAATCAAAGCAATCTGAAGAATTGAGAATAGAGTTGTATTGAATAGAGTTATGCTCGCTGGCACTTAGGTTGCGTGTAGATGCTGTATGTAGCATGAGTGGGAGCAAACTGCTAATCCAGTCAAGGATGGTCCCCAGCCACATGAGGAGCCTCTGATAGGTACTCACTCACACACACACACACACACTGCTCCTGCCCAGCCATGCCTGGAGAGATGCCCGAGACCTTTTGTGATGCTGGTTTTGTTATCTCTTAGCGCTGCCCAAGGCCTGTCATTAAACCTTACCTAAGGCCATTTAGAACCATCAAAATAACATTATTACCTGTGCTCTTGTGCCTGGGCAAAGCTGAAACACGCTGTTGGGGGTCTTCTTAATGAAGCATCCTTATCTAATTATAGAGGCGTGTGTGTGTGCCTCGGTGAGCATGCGAACATGTACTGTTTGTGTACATAAGGCTGTTTTACAACAGAACAGATGTTGGTCTCCCCTCCTTCCAGGTTGAATCCTGGCTGCCAGGACCGGAGGTCCTTCCCAAAAGCCTGCTGGGGAGTTCCTAATGCGCCTCCGTCGGGCAATTTGTCGGCGTACTCTTTCCTTGTTGCTCGGGGAAACCGAAGGTTTATTACACATGATTTGCTTTCATCAGACTCTGCCATCTCCTAACGCCTTGTGTATGAAACATTAAGTCCACGCACTTGTCAGAACACCATCCGTCCTTCCTGAATTAATGATAAGTATTGAGTTGGTTTTCCCCCTGCAAGGCTCCCTTCTATACATATGAATTTGCCTTGGCATGTGTTATTAACATGGGGTCCAAAGGGGAAGAGAGTGGAGAGAACACACACGGCAGAACCATAGAGCTGAGTGGAGATGTGTGTACTGTATTGTATTGTATATAGATCTGCAATGCATTCGGAAAGTATTTCCGACCCCATGACTTTTTCCATATTTTGTTACGTTACAGCCTCATTTTAAAATTGATAAAATATTTTTTTCCCCTCATCAATCTGCACACACTACCCCATAATGACAAAGCAAAACATTTTTGCAAATGTCAAAAAAAAACTAAACATCACATTTCCATAAGTATTCAGATCCTTTACTAAGTACTTTGTTGAAGCACCTTTGGCAACGATTACAGCCTTGAGTCTTCTTGGGTATGACGCTACAGTCTTGGCACACCTGTATTTGGGGAGTGTCTCCCATTCTTCTCTGCAGATCCTAAAGCTCTGTCAGGTTGGATGGAAAACATCGCTGCACAGCTATTTTCAGGTCTCTCCAGAGATGTTTCATCGGGTTCAAGTCCGGGCTCTGGCTGTGCCACTCAAGGACATTCAGAGACTTGTCCCGAAGCCACTCCTGCGCTGTCTTGGCTGTATGCTTAGGGTCGTTGTCCTGTTGGAAGGTGAACCTTTGCCCCAGTCTGAAGTCGTGAGTCCTCCGGAGCAGGTTTTCATCAAGGATCTCTCTGTACTTTGCTCCATTCATCTTTCCCTCGATCCTGACTAGACTATTAGCCCCTGCTGCAGAAAAACATCCACACACCATGATGCTGCCACCACCATGCTTCACTGTAGAGATGGTGCTAGGTTTCCTCCAGACATGACACTTGGCATTCAGGCCAAAGAGTTCAATCTTGGTTTCATCAGACCAGAGAATCTTGTTTCTCATGGTCTGAGAGTCTTTAGGTGCCTTTTGGCAAACTCCAAGCGGGCTGTCATGTGCCTTTTACTGAGAAGTAGCTTCCGTCTGGCCACTCTACCAATTGCTCAGTTTGGCTGGACTGCCACTTTTCAAGGATGATCAATGGAAACAGGATGCACCTGAGCTCAATTTCGAGTCTCATAGCAAAGGCGCTGAATACTTATATAAGGTATTCGTTTTTAATTTGTAATAGATTTCTAAAAACTTGTTTACACCTTGTCATTATTGGGTATTGTGTATAGATTGATGAGGAAAAATAATAATGTAATCAATTTTAGAATAAGGCTGTAATGTAACAAAATTGGAAAAAGTCCAGGTCTGAATACTTTCCGAATGCACTGTATATAGTCCTCTTCTAATTCTTAGGTTTTGTCTGACAACAAAGAGCATGGTGGTTCTAGTAATGAAGTTGAGCCCGCACACTCAACTGCTTCAACACGTTCCCTTTTCAGGTTGGTTAAATGCACAGTTATTTCCATGCTTGGAATGGTTCATGTTTGGCATTCAGACACAGTGTTAAATACTTTGAGTCAGATTCTCTCATGGACTCACCAGAAGGCCCAGGGAATTAAACGTGGACCCCCCCTTTCAAACACTTATCTCTGTCATACCAGGCCAGCCCCATTTGACAAATGAGAGTGCACTTCACAGCATGACTCTTCACTCTAGTCTCCTACAGGCACCGATGATCATACTGCCAGTTTCTATCCTCACTGAAGTTGCTGTGTTCTTTCTGTCAAGTCCAATCTCCCCATAGACTTGATGCCTCTGTAGAGTTAGATGGGAGTCATTCATAATTCATCTGTTCTTCAGACTTGAGAGTTTTTTGGCATGTGAAGTTTTCAGTGCGTCACACAAAGGATGTAAACACAGCCTAATTAAATCGGCCCGCAGTCCCCGGTGGATTTTTTCCATTTGGTGTTGTCTTCCCATCGCCCCACCGGGGAGAGTTCCTCATTAATTCAATCCAAGGTGGATTGAAAATTCAAGCTAAAGCTATTCAAGGGTGTGATTCACCGTGCCAGCGAAAGCCGATGCGCATATTTCCCCTATTTGGAAGATGAATCTACAGAAGATTTTCGGAGGATGTCCTTGAGCATCTGCCATCATTCTGCTCAAGTTGTATGGAAGAACAAATATAGGAGCCTGCATCTCAGAGGCTGTAAGTAGGAAGGGCAGTAGTGTCAAACTATGAATACCCAGAAGTAAGGAGTTTAAATCTCTTTTAAGACATTCAAATCATGTGTAAAAAAGGAGTAATTCGATTTGAGACGATAGCAAGGTTATTTTGGGTGGTATCATGGTGCTTGAGAGAATTGTAATTACTGCAGTCTTTAAATCACTTCCTGACGCCATCAAGATCCAGTTAATTATAAACATGGTCTCCATTGACTACACAGGTGAGAAGATGCTGGGCGCATGTGTTTGCATATCTTTGGTTGCAGCTTATGGGTCTACGTGTGTTTATATGGGTGTGAAAGTGATGGTACTTCTGAAAAGTAGGACCACTTTTTAAGAGCATGGCTCCATCCTTTCCCGTGACCCCTAACAAAATCCATCTGTATAGGAAACAACTCAGACGTAAGCTGCCAGTGGCCCTACTGAACACAAAGTGGAGAGAGAAGCTGCCAGTGGCCCGACTGAACACAAAAAGTGGAGACAGAAGCTGCCAGTGGCCCTACTGAACACAAAGTGGAGACAGAAGCTGCCAGTGGCCCTACTGAACACAAACTGGAGACAGAAGCTGCCAGTGGCCCGACTGAACACAAAGTGGAGACAGAAGCTGCCAGTGGCCCTACTGAACACAAAGTGGAGACAGAAGCTGCCAGTGGCCCGACTGAACACAAAGTGGAGACAGAAGCTGCCAGTGGCCCTACTGAACACAAAGTGGAGACAGAAGCTGCCAGTGGCCCTACTGAACACAAAGTGGAGACAGAAGCTGCCAGTGGCCCGACTGAACACAAAGTGGAGACAGAAGCTGCCAGTGGCCCTACTGAACACAAAGTGGAGACGGACCCTACTAGGGATGTCGTGGTCATAAAATTTTGTCAGCCGGTGATTGACAAGCAAATAACTGCCGGTCTCACGGTAATTGACGGTTAATTAACATAAACACTTTTACTGTATCATCTCCTGGCTTCCACACACAGCCTACAAGCCACTGATGCAGACCTTTGGAAAACCTACATTTTAAAACGTCTAATAAATCCATTTAATATAGCTAACACATCCCAAAATCATTACCTATTTTAGACCGACTACATTTATTTATTTTATTTTTTTTGACTTATTTCAGAAGAACAGAATAGCATACTCATCCTTATGTCAGGCCCTGATCTGGCTATGCCATATGGTGGTGGGCTACACTAATTCATTTAGCAGACAAGATTTGCTTAGAATTCTATGGCTTTTGCGGCTAGTGGCCATTGTGCCCTTTGGCAGAAAATAATAATTATAATTCCCTTCTCTTGGCTACGTGTTCCGAAACACCTCACACTCACATGGTTCGCTCAATGCCTGTCACGTGATCGGGTTCTTCTCACAGGCATCTATCTCCGCTCCGAAGTAGGCTACAAGTGAAGACATTTTCAACTGTTCTGCCTGCGGCCATGGAAACCTGACCTATTCACCAGACGTGCTACCTTGTCCCGGACCTGCTGTCTTTGACTCTCTCTCCACCGCACCTGCTGTCTCTAACTCTGAATGATTGGCTATGAAAAACCAACTGACATTTACTCCTGAGGTGCTGACCTGTTGCTGACCTCTACAACCACTGTGATTATTATTATTTGGCCCTGCTGGTCATCTGAACGTTTGAACATCTTGACCATGTACTGTTATCTCCACCCAGCGCAGCCAGAAGAGGACTGGCCACCCCTCAGAGCCTGGTTTCTTCCTAGGTTCCTGCCTTTCTAGGGAGTTTTTCCTAGCCACCGTGCTTCTACATCTACATTGTTTGGGGATTTAGGCTGGGTTTGTGTATAGCACTTTGTGACATCGGCTGATGTAAAAAGGGCCTTATAAATACATTTGATTGATAGGGGACGCAACTGAGCACGTCCTTCTTATCGAATTCCAAGGCACATATTGAAGATGTTAGACGAACTGTCCATATTTACTCTTCGTCAGCCAACAAGATGAGTAACAAACAGCAAAAGCATTAATACCCATAATACAAAAGTTTACCTATTCTATGATCAACTTGTCCTTTTGTGCGAGAAATAAATATTCCAAACATAGTCTGGGAAAGTTGTGAGATGCGATAGATCCCAAATGAATACAACCACTACCATCAAAAAAACTTTTACAGCGCCAGCTGTGCCATCAGAGTCCCTGGGTTCGCGCCCAGGCTCTGTCGGAACCGGCCGCGACCGGGAGGTCCGTGGGGCGACGCACAATTGGCCTAGCGTCGTCCGGGTTAGGGAGGGCTTGGTCGGTAGGGGTGTCCTTGTCTCATCGCGCACCAGCGACTCCTATGGCGGGCTGGGCGCAGTGCGCGCTAACCAAGGTGGCCAGGTACACGGTGTTCCCTCCGACACATTGGTGCGGCTGGCTTCCGGGTTGGATGTGCGCTGTGTTAAGAAGCAGTGCGGCTTGGTTGGGTTGTGTATCGGAGGACGCATGACTTTCAACCTTCGTCTCTCCGGAGCCCGTACGGGAGTTGTAGCGATGAGACAAGATAGTAGCTACTACAACAATTGGATACAACGAAATTGGGGAGAAAAAGGGGTTAAATTCAACAACAAAAAAAAACAAATATAAAAAAACTTTTAAAAGCAATGGGGCTGATGCAACAGATGAGAACGTTTAGCTTAAAATGTTGAACTATTAGGCTATTAATTCACATTATAAGCGCAGCAATGTGCACGCGGCAGTAGGATATAAATGAAAATATTCCAAAATGAAACAATTAACAGGAAAACACCATTCTCAAAAGTGACCACGAATGTGGTTATGCATGTAATGCTTTTATTATAAAGGTGCATTTTTATGGTGAAAATGATCTTCTCCAAACTTACACGTCACCTATGTATGCCAGTTAGACTCTACACCGGTTGTAAAGCGGATTAATATTCTTAATTGTACTTGGCCACTTTTTTTTTTATTTGGCCACTTTAGTTGTGATACAAAACATATAGGCCTATGATTCGAAAAATTTGCAAAAAAAAAGGCATACGCCGTTTCTTGCCTTACTGCCGACCAGCTGGTCATCATTCACAAGTGATATGTCATTCACAAGTGATAGACTTATAGTGTCACCCATCAACCTTTTCTTGATTTAATCTTGTCTTTACATATACTCAATAATATATGTGTGAATTGAGTTTTGATTTAGAATGGACCATTATCATACGCTGTGTTACACTTAAATAACTAAAGTGAAGCAATATGCTTAATATTATGAAAGTTGAGAAATAATTATAATAGGCCTAGTCTATAGAAAGCTGATGGGATGCTCCTCTTTTTAAGAGCCCATCAAAACTCTGTTTTCTCATGCGATTTTATACCCTATAGAATTCTTGGGCAACATGATAATGGGCTCTCATTTAGTGTTTGAATTGATTTCTGATTACATTTGCATTGTTGTCAAAGTGTTTAGAGAGTGTTTAGAGTACCAGGCAGTTAGTTTGGTAGGCTACTAATGACCAGCAGCAGCATCAGAGCTTGGAGAAGCCTAATTACCCTGACTAAACGGTCACGACTCGTGCATCTGCCGGTGTGACGGTAATATGGTCACCGCAACAGCCCTAGACCCCACTAAACACAAAATGGAAACGGAAGCTGCCAGTGACTACTGAACACAAAGTGGAAACGGAAGCTGCCAGTGACTACTGAACACAAAATGGAAACGGAAGCTGCCAGTGACTCTACTGAACACAAAGTGGAAACAGAAGCTGCCAGTGACTCTACTGAACACAAAATGGAAACGGAAGCTGCCAGTGACTCTACTGAACACAAAGTGGAAACAGAAGCTGCCAGTGACTCTACTGAACACAAAGTGGAAACGGAAGCTGCCAGTGACTCTACTGAACACAAAGTGGAAACGGAAGCTGCCAGTGACTCTACTGAACACAAAGTGGAAACGGAAGCTGCCAGTGACTACTGAACACAAAATGGAAACGGAAGCTGCCAGTGACTCTACTGAACACAAAGTGGAAACAGAAGCTGCCAGTGACTCTACTGAACACAAAGTGGAAACGGAAGCTGCCAGTGACTCTACTGAACACAAAGTGGAAACGGAAGCTGCCAGTGACTCTACTGAACACAAAGTGGAAACGGAAGCTGCCAGTGACCCCACTGAACACAAGTTAAGTGTTCTATACAATATAGAATTCCAATAACCCATTGAAAAGCCCTCACAAGTCCTACTTAATGAGTTGGTGAGTCAATAGCTCCCCCTATGGGCCAGAAACGCAGCTACATAACGGTATAATGGATTCCACAGCTAATGTGATGCTGGTCATTTGCTGTGGCAGCTGGTATATGGCCACAGCATTAGGGAGCAGCTCACACGGACTCATGTCTCAATAAACCCTGAACCGAGCTCATTCATTTATGTATGGGTAGAAAGGGGCTTTAAAATCAGCGTTCCCCAAGAGCCAGTGCTGAGACAGCATAGGAAGCACCGCTCCAGAAACTCTTGCCCTGTGGGCACTTGGAATGGCATCTTAGAAATGGCAAACTATTGAATATTAAAGCTCGAACTAAAGAGATTTCTCTTTCTTTGAGGATATTAGTGGGAGAGAGGAGCCAAGCTGTGCTATGTACAAAGATTTCCTTTAATTATTTATATTCAGTTAAATAATTATTAACACCTCCAGACTTTGAATGACTGGCAGGTTTTTGGCTGCTGTGCTTTCTTGGGTGGCACAGAATAGTGTCGGCTACAAGCTTGGGGAAAGGGTGCATGTCAATTGTCTAAAGTGGCTTTTTAAATTTTGTATTATCTGCACTGAACTGAACATAGAATAGGTAGAATGTCCTATTGAAGGAAAGGAGTTGGTAGAGGAAGCTACTTAGACTATTGAGATGTACCCATGGAGTGAGAATCTGTCTCAAATCCTATCACAGTGTGTGCTGACAGTGTAGTTCATATTTAACTCCCAGGGAGAAAGGTGTTATTTTTTCTGGCCCATTAAACAGTGTAATGACCATCCTGATCTGCTCCTAAGATGTTTGATTTGAAATGCCAGCCTGATGGTTCCAGCCCCTGATGCCAGAGAGATGGCATAATGTAGCACTGCACCTAATGAACGATGCCTGCTCTTCATGCCCATTAGATTGCATGACCTTTCGCAGAAAGAAGAGGAAACTGATTGTTTGTACAGGTGTCATTTTTCTGCTCCGAAAGCATGTCATATTTATTATTGTAGAATTATTATCAGATTTTAGATGCTGTTCTTCGGGAGACGGTTTTCTCTGAAAGCTGAGCCATATTGTCTTTCTCTCACAAACAAGCTCCAAACCAAAATTGTAGATGGAAATTTCAAAGAAATGATTTGCCTGAGTGAATTGTGATTTCCTGAGTGATTCTGAGGGTAAAATAAATGATAGAGGGCGTTGCATTTCTCATTCTTTCAGACAGTGATCTGCAGAAAGCCACACTGTAGAACACCCCCAGTTTACTTTATATGGTCATACAACATGATTGTGCTAATTTTACATTTTAGTAATTTACAGACATTCTTATCTGGAGAGACTAAAATCTCATTTTATTTGTCACATGCTTCGTAACCAACAGGTTGTAATACTTACTTACTGGGCCCTTCCCAACAATGCAGAGAGAAAGATAATTTAGAAATAATAGGAAAGTAATAATAAATACAAAGAGTAATGATAACTTGGCTATATACACGAGGTACCAGTACATAGTCAATGTGCAGGTTGTAGCGGTATTTATTAGAGAGGGGTAAAGATACAGATTTTGTTCGGGCGCCAGGCAGGTATTAACCATGCCGAAAGGAAAAGAGTAGAATAGAGAGAGTACCACTACCAGACCCACACACAGCAGAAGAGACTGCCTAGAGTGTAGCCTGTTTCCCGGATAGTCCGTGGAGAGAAAAGAGAATACACACCCTATAAAACCCACATCACAGCACAGGGGTAACCCCACCAAGAATACCTCATACAATAATAATAATAATAATAATAATAATAATAATGGCAGAGCAAATTAACAGCAACTTCATACAAGAAAGAACCCAGTCATCAACAGAGGATTTGCAGTAATATATATTGTCTTTCAGTGGAGGAGTGCAGAGGGTATGAATGTGGGGGGTGTTCATAGACACAACAAAGGCCTTAAAAATGTCCCCAATCTTCTCGGCCACATGTCATAAGTACACCCCACCTCAATACAGTTCAAATAACAATATACAACTTGCAACAACCTCCCTTTTAACTAAAATGTCCACCCAAATAATCCTGGCAGGGCAATAATAGTCCAGCTCTAATGAACATCAATGGGAAGTGCATTTGAAAAATAGAAAATCTTTTGCAGGGTAAAGCACTGGAACAATAGAGGGAAGAGAAAGAGAACAAGAGAGATCTTAGCTGTGGTCTTCAGGCTGGCAGTTGTCCTGTCTGACCGTCCGATGGTTTGTATGTTAAAGCTTCAATGTTGCTACTAATCCATGCAATCCATAACGGGCACGGTCCCAAACGATGACAACCACAACCTAGAGCGGTCACACCGATGATTGAGTTAAATACTTTATAAACTACACACGTGGAAAATTAACAAGGACATCTGCAGCATAGCACACACAATCACACTGTCGCGCCAACCAAGAGCTCCTCCCCAGAGAGCTGAAAGAGCTGTCTTTATTTCCTCCTTCCTTACTGCTGATGCGTTCTTAAAGTGGCAGCGCACGGTGAAGGCTCCGTGCAGATTTCGCCACACTCCTCCCCCCATGAAAAAACAAAGCCTGTAGAAACAGAGAGGATGCAGGCTTTGACAGGTTCATGTTCCTGCTACACAAAACCAGGGAAGTCTTCCTCATCAGAGTCCTCCACGAAGAGGTCCTGCAGGTGTTGCTTTGGCCTGCGATCCAGCTCTTCTGCCGTAGGGTAGCAGGGCTTTAGGTCAACAACATCCACCGTCCTGACATCTTCCCCAGTGTCCTCCAAACATACCAAGTAGTTCACTGGTCCCAACTGCTGTACTACACGGTATGGACCTTTCCATCTCGAAGCTAGCTTGGCAGTGAACTTAGACGCCTTTGACAGATGATGTGAACGTACCCAGACACGAGACTTGGGTGGGAAACACACGTCTCGTCTATGTTTTTCATAGTTTCTCAGCTGTCGTTGTTTGGCTTTGGTTTTGCTGGACTCCACCCTGACTAGCAAGGTGTGGTGGTGTTGGACGGCATCAAATGCTGGGCAGTCAGGTGAAACATTGGAACTTTGCAAGACTCAGTCCATCGGACCTTTTAGTGGTCATCCCAGATGGAGTTTGGCGAGAGTGACCCCAGAAGTCTCCTGCACCGCAGAGTTCAGTGCAAAGCGAAATTCAGGAAGATTCTGATCCCAACTTGTGTGCTGATCCCCCACGAATGAAGCAATCATCCCCTTCAGGGTTCGGTTTACCCTCTCGGTCAGGTTGGTCTGAGGATGGTAGGCTGTGGTCAGCTTGATATTTACACCCCAGTAGGTACAGAGCTCTTTGTAGATTCCTGATAAGAACTGGAGACCTCGGTCAGAGAGGATTTGGTCTGCAATTCCGAATCTGGTAAAGACCTCCCTTCTCAGAATTAGAGCAATGACTGATGCAGTGGCTTTGCGGAGGGGAAACAACTCCACCCAGTGTGTGTAGTAGTCCCACTACCACCAATAAAAATTCATTCCGGGTCCCCCGGCTGGGAGGAAAAGGTCCCATGAGGTTAATTCCCAACATTTCATTTGGATGATTCACCACGGTCTGCTGCATTTTCCCGGCAGGTCTGCCAATGTCTGGTTTGTATTTCTGGCAGACTTCACACTGCTGTACAAACTTCCGGGTGTCAACCCACATGCCTGGCCAGTAAACCACTTCTTGTAGTCTTCGGTAAGTCTTAAAAACTCCAAGGTGGCCACTCACGGGATTGGCATGATAAGCTTGGATTATCTGGTCACTCAATGTAGAGGGAATGAAGATGCGGTAATGGGTGCTGTGTATTCCATCTCCTCTTGGAGTTTTTCGATACACTTTATCCTGAATTATGCTGAACTTATCATTGAAGCGACTGTTCGAGTCTTCTTCAGAGAGATTCTTTTGGATCGCCATGATGGCAGCATCCTTCTGCTGTGCTCTCCATACACTCTCATCATCCAGAGGAAAGGAATCATCCAAGTGCTGCACAAGGGAGGACAAACATTGGCAGTCTATGTAATCCGAGAAAGGGCATCTGGTACAACATTCAGTTTTCCTTTGTGATACTCAATGATGAAGTCAAACTTTTGTAGTCTGATAGACCAGCAAATAAGACGGCTGTTGGTCTTGCCTGATGCCAGAACCCACTGCAGAGCAGCGTGGTCTATGACAACGGTGAAGATCTTCACCTCCAAGTAGTAGGTCTATTCTCCAAAGCCCAGACCACAGTGAAGTACTCCCTTTCAGTTGTTGAATAATTCCTCTCGGCTGAATTAAGGGTGCGACTTGCATAGGCAAGAACTTCTTCTGTTTCAAGTCCTGTTTGTTGAGACAAGACTGCTCCAAGTCCTGTTTAACTTGCATCCGTGTACACAATAAAATTGGCATTCAGGTTAGGATGTCCAAGCATTGGAGGAGTAATAAGACTGTTTTTGAGTGCTTCAAATGCACTTTGGCATGCAGGGGTCTATTGGAATTTCACACCCTTCTTAAGGTGGGTGAGGGGTTCGGCGACCTTTGAAAAGTCAAGCACAAATCTGTGGTACCATCCATACCCAGAAACCGCTGAACAGCATTGAGGGATGTGGGAATTGGAAATTCCTGCACGGCTGCAACTTTGGCTGGATCTGCATGGATACCTTCAGCATTAACCACATGACCAATGAACTTGAGTTCTGGCAAACAGAAACAACACTTCAAGGTCAAACCTGCAGCCTTTAGTCTGTCAAAGACTGGCTGTATGTCTTTCAGTTTATTCGAGACAGAGGAGGAGTAGATTATGATGTCATCCAGATACACAAGACAATTTCTACCCCTCAGATCTCCCAGGACAGTCTCCATCAACCTTTGGAAGGTTGCTGGAGCATTCTTCAAACCAAAAGGCATGACTTTGAAGGAGTACAAACCAGTAGGGGTGACAGAGGCAGTCTTGTCCTGACTAGTGGGATCCATTGCCACCTGCCAATAGCCACTGTTCAGATCCAGATTACTAAAGATGGATGCTCCTGCCAGAAATTCCAGTATGTAATTTATGTTTGGTAGAGGGTAGGCATCGCTTTCTGTTATGGCATTCGGCTTCCTGTAGTCCACACAGAATCGATATCCACCATCTTTCTTAGGAATCAGGACAACCGGAGAAGCCCATCCGGAAAAAGAAGGTTCCACAATTCCATTGTCCAACATGCTTTTGAGCTGTTCATTGAGAATTGCCAGTTTGGCGGGGGACAGCCTGTAGGGACGCTGCTTAATGGGGACATCATGCCGGGTATAGATTGTGTTTGAAGACGGTTGTACAGCAGAGTGTAAGAGTACAGACCTCACTGTTCATCTGCAACATCTGGGAGAGCTGCCACCTCTCATCATCTGACAGACATGCCTGTTCCACTGCTTGTTTGATGTAGAAATCAGCATCATGTTTACTTTTGCTCTTGGATAGAAGGGGGGGTATGGCGGTAATCAGGGTGATAGTTGGGTTCTCAGACTTCACTGGTGGAACATGTTTTTGTCTTTGTCTCTTTATATTTTCTCTGTCTCTGATTTGACCTTGTCCGGACTCTGCATAATGTAGCAGGATCCAGCCTGAAATCAGTGCATTACCAGGTTGAAATGGATGAGGCTGGGAATATAATGAGTGCAGCCAATAGGAGGGTTCGGACATAGAGATGGTCAGTCCACTGAAGAACAGGAAGTCTAGGCCAAGGACTACAGCAAATGCAAGGCTTGAATCTGCAAGTATAGCCACAGGAAGATAATAGTCTCATCATGCAGTTTTATTATTATACCAATCCAGCCCAAGGGGGTGGTAGGTTCTCCATTGGCCAAGTACAATGGTCCCTTCTCCCATGTTCGTAGCTCCTCATGAGGTAATGCCATGTTCTGCCACAGGGCCTCTTGCATCAGGGTGTAAGTTGCTCCTGTGTTGATTATGGCCTTCCCTCTCCAGTTCCTAACAGTCAGAGGAACAAATAGTTGTTGCGGAATAGGAATAGGAGTAAGACCGCTAGTTGTGCTGTCTAAAGGCTTCATGGTGGGCATTAAGGCTGACCCAATTGTACGCAAGCCACCACACCTGTCTAGACTGTCGGTCTTCTGTCCTTTCTGACCTTTTCCTGAATCCTGACGCTGGCCATAGAGGGGACAAGAACCTGGAGGATGTTGGACTTTACACCTCTAACACATCACTGGACTTTTGTCTTGGATCTTGGGTACAAATATCTGAGACGGTTTAGCCCCAGGAGAGTTATGGGTATACTAGGATGAGGGAACAGGGTTTTTAGTTTGGAGGTGGTGCTTCCAGTCCCAAGACGCACCAGATCATCCACATTCTGCACACATTCTCGAAGTTGACTAGCAAGGCGGGGAACCATGTTCTGAAGAATGAATTTGACCATCTCCTGCTCAGTAATGTCAGCCTTCCATCTCTTACATAGAACTCGATAGGAGAAGGAAAAGTCCCGTATTGTCTCTGCTTCAACCTGGACTCTGTTACAAACACGTTCTGCCAGTTCATCCACATAGTTCTCTGAGAGGAAGGCTGAGAGGAATATTTTTTTAAACTCCTCCCAGGTTGACATGTTCATGGGCTATCTCCCACCAGTCTCTTGCTGTACCATGGAGGACACTGTGGAGGGTGGCAAGAACCTCCAAGTCAGTAAGGGGCCGGATAGAAAGAAAATCATTACACTTAGATAAGAAAAACAGTGGATCCACATCATCTTCTGGGCTGCCAAAAGTGGGGAAAAGTAGTTTGACAGGGAGGGAGCGCTCTAGAGGAGGCATGACAGTGGCAGCGGGAGTTCTGTTGCTTAACAGTATCTTCAGAGGGTTTTTTGTAGTGTTACCTGTTCCTATTCCCTTACTGGCCAAGCCAGTGGCAGAGGTAAAAACCTGAGGGAGGTGCAGAAGATTTGTCCAGAAGGGAAAGCACTGCATTACCTCCTGGTGCCGCTCTTCCAGTTGAAGGTCTGTGGCCTTCTGTGCTTTTTCCATCTCATTAACGGTGTCCTTTTGAGCCTGTTCAATCAAAATCGTAGTTCCCCTGTGAGAGAGTTCTTCATGTCCTCCATAACTTCCTTCAGATAAGAACACACTCCCTTCACAACAGAGGCTGACTCTTCTGCTCTCTGTTTTTGTTCCTCCTCAAGATAGATTATGACTTGATGATGGTTAGTTTCCATTTGTGTTTTGAACCGGTGCAGTTTTCCTTGAATATCCTGCTTCAGGGAATCTTGTAAATATGTCTGTCTCTGAACAATTTGTTGTTGGTTTTCCTCCATTTAACAGGGAAGGTAATCCAACCTCCGCTGCACATCTGTCTGATGAGCCTCCACACATTCACTGAGTTTGCGAATAGCATTCTCCTGCATTGTCAAACTATGATTGGTGTGTGTCCATTGATGTTCCATTTGTCCAGTGATCACAGAGACACCTCTCCCAGTCTCTCTGGACCGGGTAACGGGAAGAGGTTGAGGGGAGGGTAATGGTGGAGATGTTATAGGTGAGCCGGAACCCTGTGGATTAGGATCAGTGCTATCCAACTCCATTAGTCCATCGAGTCCTTCCACAATGAAAGAATCCTGAACATGATTACCATCAGGTGTGTCCACATTGACACATTATGGGGTTCCAACAAAATACATGATTCAACCTTGTGTGGATGGTGTCATGGGTGTTTCTCTTCAAGTCCCTGTTCGGGCGCCAATTCTATAGCGGTGTTTATTAGAGAGGGGTAAAGATACAGATTTTGTTCGGGCGCCAGGCAGGTATTAACCATGCCGAAAGGAAAAGAGTAGAATAGAGAGAGTACCACTACCAGACCCACACACAGCAGAAGAGACTGCCTAGAGTGTAGCCTGTTTCCCAGATAGTCCGTGGAGAGAAAAGAGAATACACACCCTATAAAACCCACATCACAGCACAGGGGTAACCCCACCAAGAATACCTCATACAATAATAATAATAATAATAATAATAATACTAATAATGGCAGAGCAAATTAACAACAACTTCATACATACAAGAAAGAACCCAGTCATCAACAGAGGATTTGCAGTAATATGTATTGTCTTTCAGTGGAGGAGTGCAGAGGGTATGAATGTGGGGGGTGTTCATAGACACAACAAAGGCCTTAAAAATGTCCCCAATCTTCTCGGCCACATGTCATAAGTACACCCCACCTCAATACAGTTCAAATAACAATATACAACTTGCAACAACCTCCCTTTTAACTAAAATGTCCACCCAAATAATCCTGGCAGGGCAATAATAGTCCAGCTCTAATGAACATCAATGGGAAGTGCATTTGAAAAATAGAAAATCTTTTGCAGGGTAAAGCACTGGAACAATAGAGGGAAGAGAAAGAGAACAAGGGAGATCTTAGCTGTGGTCTTCAGGCTGGCAGTTGTCCTGTCTGACCGTCTGATGGTTTGTATGTTAAAGCTTCACAACAATGTTGCTACTAATCCATGCAATCCATAACAGGTGCGGTCCCAAACGATAACAACCACAACCTAGAGGGGTGTTATGGGATTTATATGAATAATGACTAAATTATGTATACATTTAACGTAGAACTATAATTAAACAGAATACTACCCTGTCACTGTATGAATGTATGAATCTTATTATAATCATAACACTGAAATTAATGTGTGTAGTTTTAGTTCTGAATTAGAACAAGGACTTTCTGTTCCTTGTTAGAAACTAATGGAGCTATCGTCAGACCGGCTGGAATACTGTGTTCCTTACAGGACATTCTGTCCCCACCCAGGGAGGGGAGAGACCTTGGGCTTGTAGTAGATTGTTTAACAGGTGGCAGAAAATGTGCATGAGTAGGAGAAGACTTGTGAACTATGTTGCCATTGTATCTGAGAGGAGGGGTATTTATGACGAAATGTGAGGTATATAGACCAATGTACAGGAAATGATAAGCAGAACGTTCCCATGAATAAACATTTAACTATTGTACTATTGTTGACTGGGCCTCTATCTGTCTTCATTTATATCAGTATCTTACAAATCCTGATATAGCAGACTGAGTAATTACAATTGAATTGGTTAATGAACACGAGAACCAAATTCTCTTGACAAGCCGTCACACCGATGATTGAGTTAAATACTTAAAAAATTAACAAGGACATCTGCAGCATAGCACACACAATCAAACTATCGCGCCAACCAAGAGCTCCTCCCCAGAGAGCTGAAAGAGCTGTCTTTATTTCCTCCTTCCTTACAGCTGATGCACTCTTAAAGTGGCAGCGCATGGTGAAGGCTCCGTGCAGGATTTCGCCACAAGGTGTATGAGATAAATATGTACATTTAACCAGGAATAGTGTGACTAGGCAACAGGATAGTTAAAACAGTATCAGTAGTGCATGTGATGAGTCAAAAAGTCTATGCAGGTAGATATTTGGTTCACTATTTAACTAACTATAGCAGTCTTATGGCTTGGGGATAGAAGCTGTTTAGGGTCCTGTTGGTTCCAGACTTGGTGCATCGTTACTGCTTGCCGTGTGGTAGCAGAGAGAACGGCCTATGACTTGGGTGGATGGAGTCTTTGACAATTTTTAGGGGCTTCCTCTGACACCGCCTGGTATGTTGGTCCTGAATGGCAGGGAGCTCGGCCCCAGTGATGAACTAGGCAGTACGCCCTACCCTCTGTGCGCCTTACGGTAGGATGCCAAGCATTTGCCATACTAAGCGGGGATGCAGCTGGATCAGTCAAGATGCTCTCAATGATGCAACTGTAGAACTTTTGGACGATCTGCGGGCCCATGCCAAATCTTTTCAGCCTCCTGATGGGGAAGGGGTGTTGTCGTGCCTCTTCACGACTGTGTTGGTGTGTGTGGCCCATGATCGATCCTTAGTGATGTGGACACGAGGAACTTGAAGCTCTCAACCCGCTCCACTACAGCCATGACCAGCCTTTCAAAGCATTTCATGGCTACAGATGTGTGCCAAGTGGCGATAGTCATTTAGACAGGTTACCTTGGCGTTCTTGGGCACAGGGACTATTTACAGTCAATGCTTTGAAATAAGTTTAAAGGGATAGTTCACCAAAATTACAAAATTGACACATTGGGTTACTTACCCTGTTATCGGTCTATGGACAAGGTACTGTATGACAGCAATCCATGCTTTGTTTTATTTTCCCTGGTACTGATTCCACATGCTAACATTTTAGCATTTGTAGCACAAATCCCATTCAAGTCGGGACCGATAATGTAATTTTCGTACATGTCCAAATCATCCCAAAGTCGCTTAGATGTTTTGAATACGGTGTGTCAAACATGATAATATTGTTCCCATGACTTGAGTAAAAAACAACAGCAAAAAAACAAGCACATACTGTATCACAGTTATCATGCTGATTTTACTATGGTTGTCATTACCAAAACGATTGAGTCTGACATCAATCACTCTTCATTATAAGAGTACCTATGAAAACGGGTAAATACATTTAAGTGTTCTTTGTAATTCCTATTTAATCTGCATCGGCAGAGAGAAAAGCTAAGACAAAATCAACAATGACAGCCATAAGCCCGTGAGCTCCCACTAAACACATGACTGACCCCTTATTGTCTCCTGTGGCATCACAGAGAGCACACTGCTGTCTCTGGAACAGCTCTGAACTGGATCTCCTACCTCTCCAATTGGAAGCAACACATCACTATTGGAGAGTCCAGAGTCTGTAGTCACGTGGTGTCCCATAGGGGTCAGTGCTGGGGCCTATCCTGTTTTGAATTGACATGCTCCTTCTCGGCCAAATCCTCCGATTACAACATCCACTTCCACTGCTACACTAACGATACCCAGGTTTACATTAACATCAAACCGGATACCATCTCTGCCCTAGCAAATCTCAGCAGCTGCCTAGAAGACATGGATGAAAGAGAACTTTCTCCATTTGAACAGTAGCAAGATTGGGGCTATGCTTATTGGGACACCCAAACTGGTCAACAATGCAGGAAACTGCCCTACAATCAGTGTCCAGGCTATCCCTGTCATCTCTAACGTAGGAGTTCAGTTTGATCCTTCTCTGTCCCCCCCCCCCCCAAAAAAAGTCAATCTAAAAAGTATTGCCCACGTCATACCATCACTCTTCCAGCCAGATGCAGAGAAACTAATCCACGCCTTCACCTTCTTTTAGATTGACTACAGCAATGCGCTGTTCGGGGGCCTCCCAGCCAAATCACTACAGAGGCTCCAACTAATCCAACTAACAGTGCTGCCAGAGTCCTGACCAGGACCAAGAAGTCAAACCACATGACCCTGATCCTGGCCAAAATCCACTGGCTACCGGTTAACAACAGGATCGGCTTCAAAATCCTCAAAATGCTTGTATTTAAAGCCATGAATGGATTAAAACTCCTATGTTTTTCATAGTCCTAGTCCCAATCTAATACGTATTTGCACCAAACCCACTATTGCTATTTTACCTGCCTTGATTCTAAATATTTGTTGTTTTCATTGTATGTAATATTAAAAAGAAATCCCCAGTAGACATTTGAGAAGTGTAATGAAAGTGATGTATTATTATCAGGCCTGATTGATAGTCAAGTTGTAAGCCCAAAGCTCCCCAAAGATTGCCCAGGGATTTCAGCACCTCTTGGTAAAGAAGAATAATCCCAATAGCAAGCTAATAGGATTGTAACTTATCCAGCCGTAACATTTACATTCATTGTTGTTTGGGTCGTCAAATTTACATTGGTTATTATTCAGGTCATGTAAGGGCCCAATTATGAGATGGGTTGCCAGGTTTGGATCTCTGACTTTATGAATTTCTAGCATTGAGATAATCTGATTAGAGTTGCTGATTGGAAGTCAACACCATTCTGAAGGCCACCACTGAGCATGCTGTCAAATTGCTGGTGTAGCTCGCCTGCTCTGTGTTGCAGGAGAATTAAATGATTTCTTCCTCGTGTGAAGTGCACCAGAGCAGCATGAGGCTTTCATTTGCTCCAGCCTGACACTGCTCCTGAGCTGTGGACGGACAATGCTAGTCTTAAAGGGATACACTCCAAATCCAGTTGGTGCTTTATATTTCCCATTCATTTGCCTGAAGTCTGCAGATCTCTTCCAATGCATAGAGCATTACTCACAGTAAAGATAAGCATGGCCTTAATTTGACTTTAGACCACTTCTGATTTATTGAAACATCTGCCAAACTATTGAGTGAACCATCTCTTTAACTATTCCATCTTTGACCCCAGTGCTCCCTCAATCAAAAATAGTTTCTCTCAGTTTCTTCACCATGGCAACAAAGTTCTGTATGTGCTATGGAACTTTTTCTCCAAACTCAGCCATCGGTTGCTACATATCAGGAATCACCCAGGAAATGGATAGAGGAGACTGGATCCAGTTCATTGATCTCAGGCATTCAGCAAATTTCCCAGTTCAGTAAAGTGAGACGACTCCAATGATTTTCTGGGCCGGTTTATGTATTGATTTCTGCTGGCTGCCGGTGGCACAGAGAAACCAGTCCATGAGATGGCATCACTGTATTAAGATGATGGCGTTGGGCTGAATACAAATTATCAAAGAAATGGAGAGCGAGACTCTGGGTCCTGTTCCAATACTATGACAAGCCTCCCTTCAACCCTTTCTCACTTCCTAAATGGTACCTATCCAATGATCAGTCATGACTGGATTGGAGATAGAAAGTTAACCTACGGAGTAAACCCTTGATTTTCACCTATCCAACAGTGTTAAAGGTCAACTGTCGCTTAGAACCAACTTTTCTGGTTTAAAATGGCCTCTGTGGCATCGATATGATTCAAACATGTATAGTGTCTTAATAGGATAATTTTGGTCATAAGGTCAGTCTCGTTCCAAACTGAGTTTTGCAAGTGAGTTTGTCACGACTTGGGTTGGGTGTTGCGATCTTGCCCAGTGCCCACTAACATGAGAGAAGCTGCTGTGCTGATTGCGCTCTATCAGTTGTGTGCATTGTTATCAACCATAGCAGCCAGAACCTCCAGACAGTGTGACAGACCTGCCCATTACACACCGCCTCACGACTTGTTTACATAAGATAAGTTGCCAATGTAATGTTGAAATGACCCTTGGCCATAAGCTCTTTATGGTGCGGCCACTTGCTAGTGTGTTTTATAGTGTCTGCCACTTTTTGGGGTAAAATGAGAATTGAGACGATCAGAGCGCACTTGTATCCCAACTGCAACCTGTCAAAATTCCAAAACCCATTCAGAAGCATCTTGTCCCCCGCGACCTGTTTTGTAACATAATTCCATATGAAACACTGCCGGACAGATGCACAAAAAACAAATAGCAATGAAGCACACACACAGCCACTCGCCAGTGACCTGATAAGCTGATTGTGGCCTGGCTCAATGTGCCTGCTAGCTTCATTGATAAACACAGAGTTGGGACTTAACTAGCTAGCAAGTGATTTTGGGCAGTGATAACAGCTTACAGAGTTTCAGAAGAAAGTTCTTTGTTTCTGGCTATTTTGAGCCTGCAATCGAACCCACAAATGCTGATGCTCCAGTCTAAAGAAGGACAGTTTTATTGCTTTAATCAGAACAAGAACAATGTCTACACTGTATTTCTGATTCAATTTGATGTTATTTTAATGGACAAAAAAAAACAAAAAAAACAAGGACATTTCTAAGTCACCCTAAACTTTTGGGACAGTAGTGTATATAAATATAGGACAGCACACACATCACGACAAGAGACAACACTACATAGAGCCCCAAGGCAGTAACACATGACAACACAGCATGGTAGCAACACATGGTAGCAGCACAAAACATGGTACAAACATTATTGGGCACAGATAACAGCAAAGGGCAAGAAGGTAGAGACAACAATACATCACGCCAAGCAGCCACAACTGTCAGTGAGTGTCAATGATTGAGACTTTGAATAAAGAGATTAAAATTAAATTGTCCAGTTTGAGTGTTTGTTGCAGCTCGTTCTAGTCGCTAGCTGAAGCAAACTGAAAAGAGGAGCGACCCAGGGATGTGTGTGCTTTGGGGACCTTTTACAGAATGTGACTGGCAGAACGGGTGTTGTATGTGGAGGATGAGGGCTGCAGTAGATATCTCAGCCAAGGGAGAGTGAGGCCTAAGAGGGTTTCATAAAATGTAATAAGCATCAACCAGTGGGTCTTGCAACAGGTATACAGAGATGACCTGTGTACAAAGGAGTATAGAGTGCAGTGATGTGTCCTGTAAGGAGCATTCCTGGCAAATTTGATGGCCGAATGGTAAAGAACATCTAGCCGCTTGAGAGAGCACCCTTACCTGCCGATCTATAAATGACGTCTCTGTAATCTAGCATGGGAAGGATGGTTATCTGAATCAGGGTTAGTTTGTCAGCTGGGGTGAAAAATACATGTTATTCGGCCTCCCGGGTGGCGCAGTGGTTAAGGGAGCTGTACTGCAGCGCCAGCTGTGCCACCAGAGACTCTGGGCTCTCGCCCAGGCTCTGTCGTAACCGGCCGTGACCGGGAGGTCCGTGGGGTGACGCACAATTGGCCTAGCGTCGTCCGGGTTAGAAAGGGTTTGGCCGGTAGGGTTATCCTTGTCTCATCGCGCACCAGTGACTCCTGTGGCGGGCCGGGCGCAGTGCGCGCTAACCAAGGTTGCCAGGTGCACGGTGTTTCCTCCGACACATTGGTGCGGATGGCTTCCGGTTTGGATGCGCGCTGTGTTAAGAAGCAGTGCGGCTTGGTTGGGTTGTGTACCGGAGGACGCATTACTTTCAACCTTCGTCTCTCCCGAGCCCGTACGGGAGTTGTAGCGATGAGACAAGATAGTAGCTACTAACAATTGAATACCACAAAATTGGGGAGAAAAAGGGGTAAAATTAAAAAATATATATATACAGTGGGGCAAAAAAGTATTTAGTCAGACACCAATTGTGCAAGTTCTTCCACTTAAAAAGATGAGAGAGGCCTGTAATTTTCATCATAGGTACACTTCAACTATGACAGATAAAATGAGGAAAAAATTGTAGACCTGGTGCAGGTCCAGAAAAATCCAGAAAATCACGATTCTGGTGTCCTTTGACAGCTCTTTGGTCTTGGCCATAGTGGAGTTTGGAGTGTGACTGTTTGAGGTTGTGGAGGTAACGAGTGGAGAACAGAGGAGCCTCTTAAAGAAGAAATGACAGGTCTGTGAGAGCCAGAAATCTTGCTTGTTTGTAGGTGACCAAATACTTATTTTGCACCATAATTTTCAAATAAATTCATTAAAAATCCTACAATGTGATTTTCTGGATTTTTCTGGACCTGCACCAGGTCTACAATTTTTTTCTCATTTTGTCTGTCATAGTTGAAGTGTACCTATGATGAAAATTACAGGCCTCATCTTTTTAAGTGGGAGAACTTGCACAATTGGTGGCTGACTAAATATTTTTTTGCCCCACTGTATATATATGAAAAATACATGTTATTGTAATCAGAATTCAGTCCTGAGCACGCAGTCAGACTTTCCCTACTTGGTAGGCTGTATACAGTGCACGGACATTTTTCATGCACATTTTTTTTACTTGAGAAATACTGCTAGATGTCAAATTGCACAACTAAGACCTCTTCAGCAAAAACATTTACATTAATGACAGATTCTTGATTATCTTATTATCTTATCTTATCATTTTGACTATTTTGAGGAAGTAGCTATGTTGTTGCTATGGAAACTCAGGAAGGACAAACTACAGTACCTACAAGGGTATGATATGCAAACATAACCAGAGATCTGTAATGACGAGATTCTCATGTCTCTGCCCTATCAACGGGAGTCGTTGTCCCAAAGGCGGGAAGTCAGACTACAAGCTTAGGTCCAAAATAAGCCCATAGAAACACATTGGGCTTATTTTGGACAGATTTTGTCAAGAGAGAAACCTCAAGCTTCACCTTTTTTTCCTCTCTGACATAACACACCCACATCAAACCACACCCCCATGACCCTTGTTTGGCTTTAGTCATGGCTGCTTGCATTTCTTAATGAGAAATCTTCAAAACGAGGCCAAATTGGGAAGTGCAGTCTCCATTTAACTTCAGTGTTTGGACTGCATGGTCTGGGTTGGACAAAGAAACAACTGCGCTGCCTCTCAAAACCCATAGAGGACACTGTAAAGAGTTATGGTTTCTTAAAAATGTTCATACTGTAACAACACAGTTTCTCTTGTCCTCAAGTGGCTTTTACAAGCGTGTTAGTTCGGAGTGGATCACATCACTGGCCAAGGTTAAGCAGCACTTACAATGCAAAAGAGTTTGACGTGCCAACAGGGGTCACAGACTAATTCAGAGGTGAGATGATTCGTCCATTGGCCACCCTGGGGATCTCTACAAGAAGCAGCAATGTCATCAAGTATTTTTCTATTAGATAACAGTGGATTCTGAATAGAAATGGATGTTAGCCATAATGACTTGATTAGACTAAATCTTTGTATCTGAGGTGTTAATAATAAATTAGTGCAGTGCGCCCTATGGGTATTTCAACTTTCTCAACCTCTCAAGTTGACTCTTCAAAGCTTGATTATTTATTGTTATTCATACATCTACCGGAAACATTATCTTTTTCATCCCATCTTGCCAGGGGCCGACTGACTATTCAGTTGCAAAAAAATATAACTTTGTCTCCCCCACCCACTCCCCTTTCAGCTGGGTAAACAAAGCCTGGTGCAGACATCCCTACTAAGAGCTACAGCCTGGCCATTACACCAACTGTAAGAATGCTAATGACTACCCTCGGCACCAGTTCCTATACACACAAACACAGGGTGGCAGGTAGCCTAGTGGTTAGAACCTAGTAACTGAATGGTCGCTAGTTCGAATCCCTGAGCTGACAAGGTGAAAAATCTGTCCTAATTGCTCCATGGTCACTGTTAATAATTGCAGACCCCAGCTGTGATTCCACTCTCTGAGGGTGTTTCAGGAGAGTTGGAAAATGTAAAGAAACACATTTACACATGCAAATGAATACACACGTGTACATGTGTGAAATAGGACAAACATAAGGACCCACCAAATTATTTTTCAGTTTCAATAGTTTATTGAAATACATTGTGAAAAATAGGTTGATTTTGACACCACCTCCGGCCAACAAGAAATTACATAGGCCTCTCAACCCCGTGTTTTTCATAAGGAATCTGTGCATCTTATCAACAACAGAGCACAATATTCCTTATTTTATTTGGGGAGCTTGCATCCATTCATGATGCAATGCAGGCATGCTTAAAGCCACCATGTTATCTAGATGATTGTTCTTCCTTGGAAATCACATGCACCCAACCCAACTAAGCGCCAAAGAGCACACAACTCAGCTCCTTGGCTGGACTGCTGTTTCCCGTCTCTCCATAGCCAAATATAGACAGAGAAACGTAAGCTGTTCGCGCGCCCTGCTGGAGATCACCACGTGGCTTTCTTGTAGTCACCATTCACGTTGCTACGGCAACGATGCAAGCAAGGCTACGGTTGGTTGAGCAGCGATGACGTCAGGTGGATATCGGGAATTCCGTATGCACTGAGTGGAAGAAAAGCTGAGTTGAGAACTCGTCAGAGAGGTCCGGAAAAAGTGGTAACACAACTAGCAAGAAACATTCTGTGGGACATGGCTTTTAATTATTTTACAGTTGATGTTATAGAAGTGTTGCCTGTGTATTTTATTAAGAGAAAATTAGATGCAACCTTCGAAAGTGGTATCAAACCCAATTACCATACCTCAACCAATATTCATAAACATCAGATTTGAGAGCTACACCGCTGGGGGACAACTGATAGGCAGACTGCAGACTTGCACATGTAAGTTTCTTACACAGAATAATGTAGATGTTGACAACTTTTTACAATGTTTCACTGGAGATGATGATTGTGAAGGATGTTGGTGATTGTGGTTGTTACAAATTTATATACAATTTTCGAATTACATCAATACATAATTTTTTCCAGATAAATTTGATTTTGTACTGAATTACCTCATTTATTTGGACTTGACATTGCCAGCAAACAGGGCAGTTCGAATGTAGGGTTAACAAAAATGTTTTGTTTGCTTACGCTCCGGTCACATCCTTTTAACGTGGGTCAGTTAAAAGTAGAGTCTACAATGGAACTTGGGTTAATACTAACCTGCTTTGGCATCATTCTATATTTTTGTTTTGTCCATTTATCGTTCGCTGAGTTCATGTTTTTAGTGGACTATTGAGTTCATGCACTTACCCATCCTACAGGACTTATTTGACATAAGGAAATTGTATAACCGATGTAAACTTGATCATGTAACCGATGTAAACTTGAAGATGTTTGGGCAGTCCAGGGGCTGTTTCCTTGACGGTGGCTGTTTAAGAATTATTTAGGCCTGGTCTCTGCTCTAGCATCTGGTTCTGCAAAGTTATCAGCCTGGTGACCAACTTCACATGATGAAGGGGCCACGTGATAAAGGTTGGAAGTGAGGGAAAATCAGTGTGATCTTTCTCGCGTATGTCAAGTGAAACGTCTCACTTCTCTGCAGTTCTCATGCTGCAGACAGACACTGTCCACTGACTTGTACAGTGCTACTTCTCAGCGCATATATCGATACGATCTGTCTGACTTACATGTAACTGACTCTTGCAACATGCTACTTTACTGGGTGTGTCTGACCCATTGGGTGTAGTAGACCTATGGCTGCTTTTCCTTGCTAAACTTTATTGGTAGCATGTCTGTGTCAATAAATACATTCTTAAATAAACCTTTCGTCTCAGTCCACATTGCTGTCCTTTCCCTGGTCAAGGTCGATCTGCAACATACGTACTCTGAGTGACCTTATCATGGAGCTTTGCCATAGAAGGATCACTGACGCTGTGCGAACACACAAGCGGCTCAAATATCCTCCCTCCTCTCAATGTTTCCCAAGCCATTGAAGCCGCCAGCGGGCCGTCTTTAAATAGATAAGCACTTCATATTTGTGGCTGAGGGCTGTGGGGGGGCACAACCTGAGTGTAACTGGTGTGAAATGGCTAGCTAGATAGCGTTAAAATCGGTGACGTCACTGGGCCTGAGACCTTGAAGTAGTTGTTTCCCTTACCCTGCAAGGGCCGCAGCTTTTGTGGCGCCATAGGTAACGATGATTCATGGGAGGCTGTTGTTGATGTGTTCAGAAGGTCTCTGGTTCAAGCCTAGTTTAGAACATGGAGAGGGCCAGAAGCAATATTGTTACATGAGCAAGGTGCTTTTCAGTCATACCAGGTCTCCACAAGGTGAGTCAGCAAAACAAATATACTTCTCTAATAGGGCTCAGAAGAGAGGTGGTTAGGCAATAGATGGATAGAAAGGGTTCCCACCAAGATCATGAATTGAAAATGACCCATTATTTGCTATGAGGACTTTTCAACTCAAGTGCTTGAAATCACTGCACTCAAACTTGCTGTTAGGTTATTCAGATTATTTTAGTGTCTTGCCAAAAACCCTAATTCAACTCCAACCCAGGTTTTGCACAGAAAGGGCCAGTTCGAACACTTTTACATGTCAACTAACTTTTGTGTTTGCATTTTCCCCTCTACAGAAAGTCAGCCATGTTCCCTGATGCTCTGGAGGCAGTTGGCAGGGTGGAAGGCTTGCCCCTGACCTCCCCCGCAACCCCAACCTTACCCGACCCCGATGAAGAGGAAGGCCAGAGGGAGGTTGTGCCGTGGACCAGTCCCAGGCGGAGGGCTGGCCGCTATCGTCACAGCCTGCAGATACTGAAGCCCTTCAGGATAACGCACAAGTAAGCACACTTTTTTTTTAGGCCAGGGGTTCCCAAACATTTTGGGCCCACGACCCCATTTTGATATCTGAAAATTCTTGTGACCTCGACCATGTTTATTTTTTTTATTTTGGGCTATGACAGTCAATTGAAAAACGTTCTAGCATTATTTCTGACTGTCTTCTCAACTCACCATCACATAAAATATATATATTTTTATTTTTGGTACTTTTACCCCTTTTTTTCTCCCCAATTTCGTAATATCTAATTGGTAGTTTGTCTTGTCCCATCGCTGCAACTCCCATACGGACTTGGGAGAGACAAAGGTCGAGAGCCATATGTCCTCCGAAACACGACCCTGCCAAGCCCCACTGCTTCTTGACACACTGCTCGGAAGCCAGCCGCGCCCGGCCCGCCACAAGGAGTCGCCAGAGCATGATGGGACAAGGACATCCCGGCCGGCCAAATCCTCCCTAACCCGGACGAGTTCCCAGTTGTTTTGAACGCAACCTTAATACCCAGAGGGAGACGGCAGGCTATTCCCTTTGAGTCAGTAACCAAAACTCCTCTGTAGTGACCCACGAATGCATTCAGATAAATTTCACTCACCGGCATCGCAACTGAGCCAGAATCACAGTCAAACGGATTGGGAAGTAGGTACCAAAGTCAAAGTGCTCTTCCAAGCATTGGAGGTGAGCAGTCGTCCCTTGTGTGGGACACTTATTGATGCTGTTTTTTGTTAGAAAACATGCACAGCCGAAGAGAAGGGGGTATGGGTCACTTTTGAAAGACTGTCCAATAAGAATTATTTCCACTGATTCGGTCACTTGTCTGTAGAATGTTTTTTTTATTTCCCCTGCATGCTTGCGTTCATTTCGTTCAGTTTCCCAAATATGTCTGTTACGTAGGCAAGGAGACACAACAGTTCCTCTCTCAAAGCAAAAAAATATTTCAAACACTCCCCCTCGATAACCACAAAGCCTCAGTATGAAATAGAACGTTGTCATGCTCTGATATCATATCTCCACATAGCTTTGCAAACAGGCGTTCGCTCAGTGGATGTGGTAGTTTACAATCGGAGTTACCTGCTGCAGTATACAGTATCTCAGAGTTCTGTGCTCCGCTCTCTTGCCACCAGTTGCTTTTGGTGTATCATACAATGTGTCCATATGGCAGAGGGAGACACATTCATAACTAGAGTGCAGCGGCCTGCCCGCCATACATTTTTTAACAGTGCTATATGACAAAGGTATTGATTTGAGTTTGTGCCTCCCCACACATTGTTTTCAATTGCGGACGGTAATATCGAAGTCTCATAGCGTAACAGGCCTAGCCATTCACCGTGGGAATGATTAAAGTGCAACAGTCAAGTGAGGCCTTGTCCCATGATCTAAGGGAGCTCTCTGGTTGAATTTTTTCTTTTAGATTTGAATAATTTCATTTAGATTTTTAAGGTTAACCACATTACAATGATTTTGAGCCACAAAGACGATATTATAATATATTTATTTTTGTATATATTTCCAGAATTTTGGAAATTCTCCCACGACCCCATTTTCATATTAGGCAACCCCACATGGGGTTGCGACCCCTAATTTGGGAACTGCTGTTTTAGAGCCTTTACTAATCGGCATAAATCCTGCAATGTCAACATGAGACAGTGTGCCCTGCTGAGTTGTGAGTGTATAGGGTAAATGTCTGCATCCCAAATGGCACTCAATTCCCTTCATAGTGGAGTACTATAGGCCCTGGTCAAAATAAGTGCACTATGAAGGGAATAGGGTGCCATTTGGGACTCACATATAGTCTTCCTGTTTCAAGCGAGCAGCAGGAGGCCATGATAAGGGAATTGACTTATCCCCTGCTAACAGAGGGCTCTGTGTTTGAACGCACACTGACTGATAAACTGTCCCTGAACTTTTTTCACAGCTCCCCAAGATTTCTATGAAGTGCCTGCAAACTGCTGTTCAAACAACGGTGGTTCATGATTCATCTTTCCCCGGTCAAAGTGAAGGTTCAGGGGCTCTTTTCTTTTCTCTCAGGGACCAGTGTGTTCTCTCTATCTCTCTCCACCTAGCACCCAGATGATGCCTAGATTTTCACTCAGTCCGTTCTTTTCTGCTCCTGGCTTTCTCGCAGGCACCAGCACCCAGTCGACAACGCTGGCCTCTTCTCCTTCATGACTCTGCACTGGCTCACCCCACTTGCACGGAGGGCCCACAAGACATCCAGCCTCTCCACAGATGACGTATGGGGTCTATCCTGCCACGAGGCCTCTGAATTCAACTGTCAGAGGTGAGGCTATTGTCAAACATCAATCCCCAAGCACCCTATGGTCCATTGACTCTCCATAGGTTCAACAGGGTTATTATTTTGTATCTTATCAGAAACCCAATGTTTTCCCCTTCAACAAATATTTGATGAATCACTTTTCCTGCCCCTATACGAGTTAAACCAGAAAACAGTAGTGCAGCCAAAGTTTCTCAAGGTAATCTCAGTGGACCTCCACATTTGGCGTTTGTGGGATTTCCCAGAGTCACCTTCCACAGAGGTTGATTGTCTGATTTGACGAACATCTTGTCACTTCCAGGAGAGATATGGCGGTTAGGGAGGGTGGTATTAATAGCCTAGGATTAGAGATTAGGGTGTTAGAGTTAGCCAGGACTAGCCTCGCTCAGTCTTGCCTACAGAGAGAACGGTTATGTCATTATCCCTTGTCCTCGCCTCAATGCGGCTGCCAAAACAGCATCTCAAGCAATCCTTTGAGTCTTGTGTCCTCACCCTTATGGAGGTGAATCTGTCATTCATGCATGAATGAATGAACACAAGAAGGACATATTAAATGGTGGATCATTTGTGACTCAAATCTTAAAACGACTTCCACATTTTGATCAAGAGCAGAAATTCCTGTCAGCTAGGCTTATAACATGCTATAGGGGACTACAGGAGAGAGAGGCATGAGAAGAGCTCGCATTATGTCCCTGGCCTGGGTCCAAACGTGGCCCAGAAAACGGACACAATGATATATGCTTGTGCCACGTCTGAGAAAAAGAGGTAGAGTGGAGGGTTTAACTTTGTGTTTACATGGCTAGAACAGTTACGTAACGCAACTACCAAAGAGCGGGATGGGAGACGAGCCAGAGAGCCCCTGGGAGAGCCCCTGGGAGAGTTGACATTTGAGTGCCAAAAGAAGGTGCTATTCATGAAAAGCTAGCAGACTAGCCCCTATCTGCATTCAGTCACCACATTTGTTTTCTTAGGCAGGTTTTGTTTCTAAGGCTAGCCAGTACAAAGTGTTGCTGTTAGGCCTACATTTTGCAGCACCGACTTCTTATTTTATTACTTTCAGTATTATTAAGACAAGTGAAAGGTGATTTATAGATTTATAGTTTCTTTATGTGCATTTACACTCCATAGGTCACTACAAATAGACTCTAGACAGTGGCCGGGATTTATTTTGCTTGTATACCTTTTACAGGCTTGAAAGGCTTCTCTCTAAGTTAAACTGCTTGACGTATCGACCATTGATATCAATTCAAACCAAAAACTCCAATGGATGTATATTTACACAAAGCTTTGAATGTTTCATTTCCTGCAAACCTCTCTCTGCATAGACGGCTTAGTGTAGCTATAGTGTTAATTGTAATTTCTCACTCAGCTCGGAGGTAAATGTGAATTAAAGTTTGAATTATCTGCCCACGGGAGAATGTGCACGGGTTAGTGCACTTTGTATCTCTGTAACGTTTTTAATAAGCTCATTAACACATCAATTAGATGTGACACCTGCTCTATCCTTCTCTTTTTCCAGCCATTAGGAATGATACATTTTGTCAAGGCATTTTTCCCTCTTTATAGGGAATTTACACACCGGTAAAAGAGTGCATTACCACATACATGCTTGCGTGTAATGCTCACGCGACTATCCTTATCCTACGTGCCATCCATTCTCATCTCCATTGGGCTCGTTGGACGTTTTTGTGATCAATCTGACCCACGATGTTAAATTAGTCTATTTAGTGTAAAATACTGGTGTGAATTATGAATTTTTCCAAGATAATAATTTTGTCCTCAAAATGCTCATTTCCATCACCATCTTAATATTAGCTGATCTATCACCTTCATCTGTCTGCAGAGTGCATACTAATTTGGAAAGATGTACAGATACAGTGCATTCGGAAAGTGTTCAGATCCCATAACCTTTTCTACATTTTGTTACGTTACAGCCTTATTCTAAAATGGATTTAAAAAATATATATCCTGATCAATCTACACACAATACCCCATAATGACAAAGTGAAAACAGGTCGAGAAATTTTTGCAGTTGTATAAAAAACATGTTTACATATTTATTCAGACCCTTTGCTATGAGACTCGAAATTAAGCTCATGTGCATCCTGTTTCCATTGATCATCCTTGAGATGTTTCTACAACTTGATTGGAGTCTGTCTGCATAAGGTCCCACAGTTGACAGTGCATGCCAGAGCTAAAACCAAGCCATGAGGTCAAAGGAATTGTCCGTAGAGCTCCGAGACAGGATTGTGTTGAGGTACAGATCTGGGGAAGGGTACCAAAAAATGTCTGCAGCATTGAAGGTCCCCAAAAACACAGTGGCCTCCATCATTCTTAAATGGAAGAAGCTTGGAACCACCGATACTTTTCCTAGAGCTAGCCGCTTGGCAAAACTGAGCAAATGGGGAAGAAGGGCCTTGGTCAGGGAGGTGACCAAGAACCCGATGGTCACTCTGACGCTCTTCATCCAACCTGACAGAGCTTGAGAGAATCTGATGGGAGAACAATGGGAGAAACTCCCAAAATACGGGTATGCCAAAGCTTTTGTAGCGTCATACCCAAGAAGACTCGGATGTAATCACTGCCAAAGGTGCTTCAACAAAGTACTGAGGAAAGGGTCTGAATACTTATGTAAATGTAATTTTTAGTTTTTCTAAAAACCTGTTTTTGCTTTGTTGTTATGGGGTATTGTGTGTAAATTGATGAGGGGAAAACATTATTTAGAGGCTGTAACGTAACAAAATGTGGAAAAGGTTGAGGTCTGAATACTTTCCCAATGCACTGTAACTGCCAAAATAAAGGAAACACCAACCTTGTCTCTTAATAGGGCGTTGGGCTACCACAAGCCGCCAAAACCTTTTCAATGTGCCTTGGTAGAGATTCTATAAGTGTCTGGAACTCTATTTGAAGGACGTGACAATTCTTCCACGAGAAATTCCATCATTTGGTGTTTTGTTGATTGTGGTGGAAAACCCTGTCTCAGGTGCTGCTCCAGAATCTCCCACACATTCACACATAACACACACTCACACCCCTTAAACACCCTATGCTCCTTTGAGATCCCTCATTCAACATCACTGAGATCTCTTTTAGCGATGGTAGCCAAAAGATTGGGCTACTGAGCATTTCATTTATAATATTTGGCCTAATTCCAATACTTCCAATGTATACAGCAAATAAGCACATTGTCACCATAAAAGGTGAATGATGGACGTTTTTCAGGCGGCGTTATAATGCTCTTTCACGCTCACGCAGGTTTACGATGTGTGTGATTTATATCAGACGCATGCATCACCCCTAGATGGGACTGCCTTGCCTAGTTAAATAAAGGTTAAATAAATAAAATAAAATATGGCGTGCGCCAAGTTTATAAATTGCAATATTCTTGTGTGTGCTAATTATTTAGTGTCAAATTTAGGCAACGGTTATAAATGAGGCCCAGGTGTTTTTACCATCCCTTGAATAGGAAAAGGTTAGAACTGGGTGAAGGCTAATCAGATCCTTTTGCCATGGTCTCCAGTTTCATCTGTCCATCTTAACTCCTCTCTCTTTCTCTCCCCCACCCATGGTCAGACTGGAGAACCTGTGGTATGATGAGCTGAAACAGAAGGGGAAAGACGGAGCATCACTGTCTCGCGTCTTCTGGAGGTTCTGCCAGACCCGCATGCTGGTTGCCATCTTCTCTCTCCTCATCACCATGGTCACTGGCTTCGTTGGGCCAGTAAGTACACTCCAAATCCCTCCTACTTCTTCTGCTGCAGCCCTCAATCTGCCTGCATACTGGCTCAGAGACTGGGGATGTGTTCACACATAATGCCATATTCCCTATGTAGTGCTCTACTTCTGACCAGGGCCTGTAGGACTCTGGTCAAAAGTAGTGCATGCTCCAGCAGCGGTCCCCATTGCACCATGGACCGTTCTCATATAGACAATATTTTCCAGGACCGGCTGTGGGATATCGATTAGGCCTACAAGTTTAGTATAGCTGCTTTTTCGTAACATTTTAGTTTAAGTAGGTCAAACATAAAGTGCATATTTTTCTCTCATAACCATATAATTAAAACATTGCAACTCACCTTGACGCTGAATCAATGGGAGTCCTGAACCTGTTTCCCCGGCAACAAGACGGTCCCATCTAGGGGTGATGGGAGACATGTTCCTTATGTCCAGTCTACTCCGTAATTTCGTTTTTGTTGCCGTCATTGCGGAAAACCCCGTTGCGCAGAGATTAGAATGTTGGAAATAGAAGCAACGTTTTCAGTGCTTTTGTGGCTATCTCAGGATATTCAGCCTTGATTTTAATCCGGAAGGTCGGCAGAGGTCAAATTCTCAAACATACTTTGAAGGCCATCATCATTTGCAACCTCAAGGAGTTGATCTTCTTCCTGCACGGAGATGGACAATTCACCTGGGACATTCACAAATGGGTTGAGGATCCATTCCTTAACACTTTGTGGGTCTATGGCGGTTGGGAAGTAACACTCGAACTCCGTTGACAGCGAAGCTAGATGACCGTGCACCAGCTGGGAGAAAGACGGCCCAGTCTAAAGTCTCCCGAAATCCCTGCTAATGTTTGGAACATGTCAAATATGCCCCTGTCCACTCGCCGTCCCCACAGTTCCAGTTTGGCTTTGAATGCAACTTAAAGACAGTTGTCATTCTCCCCTGAAGTGACCGATTTAGTTCGTTGAGCAGGTTGAATATGTCACACAGGTAAGCAAGTTTTGCGACCCATGCCTCATCTATGAAATGTGCTGCCAGTGGTGACTTTTTTTTCTGAAAGAAATCTCTGCAGCGGCTCTCGTAACTCAAACACTCAGGCAATCCAGGGGGAGATCGCTTGCCAATCTCCACATACTGTGCACAGGGGTCTTGGAGCATGCGAGTCACCTGTTGCAATAAATCCATATTTGAGGTAGGAGTCATATTTTCTATTGAATGAGGCTTTATTTTATTCATTTTTTGCAGCCTCGGGCTCTGCTATCTTTGCATTATAGTCATCTTCGGGCCTTTTTAATATCCTTTACCCCTTCCGAAGAAGCTCTCCAGCGACGTTTGTTTATATTCATGTCAGCTAACGTAGCTAGCTAGTAAAAAGTTGGCGGGCAACACAGCTCACGCAGACCATGATGAACTAGCAGCCAGTGATGCCAACTTAGCAATTTTGTTTCTAGATTTAGCAACTTTTCAGAGAAACCTGGCAACTTTATTTCCAGACAGCACCTAGCTACAAATTTAGCTACTTTAAAAAAATGTATTTGGAACTTTTAGCAACTTTTGAAAAGTGACTCAAACGCTAAAATGCACGCATTTTCCCTCTAAATGACACAAAAACGTTTTTCTCTGTCACAACACACGTGCTTGGCTGCATTGTGAGTGACGTCAGCAGCAGGCGCTCAGCTCGTGCACAGACAGCAGCAGCAATTTGCAAGTCATTGTTGGCTGGCTGACAGCAGCAGTAGTACAGGTTCGACGAGCCAAACCCAGTGAATATAGTTGGTCAACAAATGTTTGATCTTGAACAGAACTTACAACATCAATCAACATGTCTCAATCAAAATTGTACAGAAAAGAGTGGGGAGCCTGTACCTTAACAAAATGTCAAATCATATTTTTTGCCGAGATGGCCAGTCAATTTGAGTAACGTTATTGTGTATTCTACGTAATGACGCAGTTTTATGTCATCACGCAATGACATCACAACGTCATTTAGCAACTTTTAGCAACAAATCAACCTGCCTCTAGAAATTTACCCTGAAAATTAGTTGGCAACACTGCTCGCAGCGCGCACAATACTCATTCAAAATCCGTAAACTGTTGTGGGCGTGACAGAGATATTAGAGTGGTGAGAAAAGGACCAACAGACTGCAACACGTTCAACGTATTTACTGCACAAATAGCCCATAATTGTATATAATTAGTTTTTTATTTTACCGATTTAAAAAAAATGATGATTTATCCTTTCCGTGCGGTGGTGCGGACCGCTGCTCTACAGGGAATAGATCTCCATTCGGGACGTACCTACCCTAGCTCGAACTGTTTGAAAAAGCACTTCATCTAATTTCACGCTGGTCTGAAAATTGAAATGAAAACATACCCGAAGATTAGAAAGCTTTAGATGGTGAACCAATATTAATCCTCCAGCTTTAGATGGTGAAACCCATATTAATCCTCCAGATTAGCCATTGGTACCACGATTACACTTTGTCCCAGAAATAGGCTGTTCTTTTCCAACTGCCACACTTCGGACTTCATTTCCCCCTCCTACCTAAAATACCCCAAATTAGTACACGTGTGCCGATATTGCACCACAATGCGGGCGCTTATTACAGCCATATTAAACACAATTTCAGATGAAAGGCAATTCAATTCGTGGGTTCCTTAACTGAGATATTGAATGGCTGTATTGTTTCCAACACCTCTGGCTGTTTATATGGATGTGTGGCATGCTACTGTACATGCTAGCAGCTTTCCTCATTCCACTAATTATTAACTGTATTTACAAGTTACACAATGAATCATTTGTCTCACATTCCTGCCTGGGTGCTATGTAGGCCTACTGTACAGATTTATATTGGCATAAATTGAACTATAGTAGCATTGGTAATCTTACTGTAATTACAATTTTGGACACCTGCACATTTTCAGACCTTGAGTGGTCTAATGTTGAGATGAGTTCATGACCCCAGTCAGTTGTTATGCACAGTGCATTCAAAGTATTCAGACCCCTTGACTTTTTCCACATTTTTTACTTTACAGCCTTTTTCTAAAATTGAGAACTTATTTTTGGGTGCAAATGTATATAAGTATTTAGACCCTTTACGCAGTACTTTGTTGAAGCACCTTTTGGCAGGGATTACAGCCTCGAGTTCTTCTTGGGTATGACTACAAGCTTGGCACACCTGTATTTCTCCCATTCTTCTCTGCAGATCCTCTCAAACTCTGTCAGGTTGGATAGGAAACGTCGCTGCACAGCTATTTTCAGGTCTCTCCAGAGATGTAAGATCGGGTTCTAGTCCAGGCGCTGGCTGGGTCGCTTTTCGGACATTCGGACACTTCTGCGCTGTCTTGGATGTGTGCTTAGTGTCGTTGTCCTGTTGGAAGGTGAACCTTCTCCCCAGTCTGAGGTCCTGAGCGCTCTGAAGCAGGTTTTCATGCAGGATCTCTCTGTGCTTTGCTCTGTTCATCTTTCCTTCAATCCTGACTAGTCTCCCTGCCGCTGAAAAACATCCCCACAACATGATGCTGCCACCACCATGCTTCACAGTAGGGATGGTGCCATGTTTCCTCCAGAAGTGACACTTGGCATTCAGGCCAAATAGTTAAATCTTGGTTGCATCAGACCAGAGAATCTTGTTTCTCATGGAGGCCGCTGTGTTGTTTGGGGACCTTCAATGCTGCAGACATTTCTTGGTACCATTTCCCAGATCTGTTCCTCGACACAATTCTGTCTCAGAGCTCTTTGACCTCACAGCTTGGTTTTTGCTCTGATATGCAATGTCAACTGTGGGACCTTATATAGACAGGTGTGTGCCTGTCCAAATCATGTCCAATCAATTGAATTTACCACAGGTGGACTCCAATCAAGTTGTTGAAACAAACATCTCAAGGATGATCAATGGGAACAGGATGCACCTGAGCTCAATTTTGAGTCTCAGAGCAAAGGGTCTGAATACTTATGCAAATAAGGTATTTCTGTTTTTAATTTTTAATACATTTGCTAAACTTTAAAAAAAAAAAAAGTTTTCGCTTTGTCATTATGGGGTATTGTGTGTTGATGATTTTTCATTTTAGTTAATCCATTTTAGAATATGGTTGTAACGTAACAAAATGTGAAAAAAGTCATCAAGAGGTCTGAATACTTTCCGAATGCACTGTAGATCCGTATGGCTCAATCCCAAATGAAAGGGAAAGATGGGCACCATCTAATGTCATCATTTAAGACTGTACCTATCTTTCCCATTGTCCTTCCAAAGTCTTCAGTTCACTCTGTCTGTCTTCCTCAATTACCTTATTGTATGTCTCTAATCTGGCTCAAAATGTTCCTCTTTCTGCCTACTCTCCTTCCTCTCCCTCTTCTACGCTTCTTTTCTTACCTCTCCCTTTCCTACCTCATTCCCATTTCCAGGCTCTCCTGGTGCGTGCCCTGCTGGAGTATTCTCAGAGTGCGGAGGCCTGGCTGCCCTACGGCCTCTCCCTAGTGGCAGGGATCTTCCTGATGGAGCTCATGCGTTCCTGGTCGCTGGCGCTCATGTGGGCCGTCAACTACCGCACTGCTGCTCGCCTCCGGGGTGCAGCGCTCACATTCGCCTTCCACAAGATCCTCCGCCTGCGCAGCACCAAAGACATCAGTGCTGGAGAGGTGAGTGATTGTTAGCCTGGTCCCAGATCTGTTAGTGCAGTATAGGCAACTCCTATGGTCATTGTCATGCCTGGGCCCAAACAGATCTGCGAACAGGCTAGGGTGTTTGAGTGACGGTAAATTTCCGGAATTTTTCCATGGGAAGTTAAGCCCGGGAATATGGGGATTTTTGCTTAAATTTATCAAAAATTTAGCTTATAACAGTGAACCTTTTTTGTGTGATATGCATAAGGCAATTCTAGGTCTTGTGGTATATTTTGGTTAAACTATTCCCAATTCAATGGAATTGCAACCCTCTGCATGCACAGTGCATTCTTCCATCACATGTGCAGTGCATTCTTCCATCACATGCACAGTGCATTCTTCCATCACATGCGCAGTGCATTCTTCCATCACATGCGCAGTGCATTCTTCCATCACATGTGCAGTGCATTCTTCCATCACATGTGCAGTGCATTCTTCCATCACATGCACAGTGCATTCTTCCATCACATGCGCAGTGCATTCTTCCATCACATGCGCAGTGCATTCTTCCATCACATGTGCAGTGCATTCTTCCATCACATGTGCAGTGCATTCTTCCATCACATGCGCAGTGCATTCTTCCATCACATGCACAGTGCATTCTTCCATCACATGCGCAGTGCATTCTTCCATCACATGCACAGTGCATTCTTCCATCACATGCGCAGTGCATTCTTCCATCACATGCGCAGTGCGCTCTTCCATCACATGCGCAGTGCGCTCTTCCATCACATGTACAGCTTATTCTCAAGATCTTGCACACTAATGAGATGCCATTGAGCCCACACTACTATGCTGTCTGAGCCAAGGACTACATGCTTTCTGGTAAGTTTTTATTTCAATACTGGGTGGGGTGAATATATTTTATAGGACATACATTATTTTTTTGTTAACTAGTAAATAGTAGTGTGTTTAAATCCTTTCTAACTTTCTGGCAGTTAGTTTTTGCTACCATGTGGGTTTTAGCTTGCTTGAGCCTGCTAACTGAGTTTTAATTCACCTGTTTCCATACATGTTTAATTTGAAAACATTTCTTACAAAGGTGTTAAATAGTTCAGCAGTTAGATTAATCTGTAGATGGAATTGTATTTTTATTTTTTTACATGTATTTTTTCTCATCTTTACAGGAAAATGCCACGGGCACTATCTGATGTGTGGAGACATTATACTGCAGCTAATGTAGAAGGAAAAGCGGTGTACATTTGCAAATACTGTCCCAAATCATATGTGAAGAATGCCACAAAGATGCAGAATCATCTGGCCAAGTGCATAAAGTTCCCTCAGCGCTCACAACAAGCAACCTCTGACAAAAGTTCCTCTATTTCTATTTGAGGTGAAAATGATGAATCAGACGAGTCAGAAGTTTTTTTTTACTCAAGGGAGGAACGTAGTCAGAGAAATGCTGATGAATGTCTTGCTCGAGCTGTCTATGCAACTGGTTCACCTCTGATGCTCACAGGCAATGTGTATTGGAAGAGATTTCTGAATGTTCTTCGCCTAGCATACACCCCTCCAACCAGACATGCTTTATCTACTCATTTTCTGGATGCAGAGTTCAAATGAAGGTCAAGAAAATCATAGAGAAAGCAGACTGTATTGCAATCATCTCTGATGGGTGGTCAAATTTTCGTGGGCAAGGAATAATTAACTACATAATATCCCCCCCCTCTCAACCAGTTTTCTACAAGAGCACAGGCACAAGGGACAACGGACACACCGGTCTCTACATTGCAGATGAGCTGAAGGAGGTCATCATTGACCTTGGACCACAGAAGGTATTTGCACTGGTGACAGACAATGCTGCGAACATGAAGGCTGCTTGGTCTAAAGTGGAGGATTCCTACACTCACATCACACCCATTGGATCTGCTGCTCAAGGACATCATGGCACTGAAGATGCACTCTACAAGAGAGCCAAGGAAATGGTTAGGTATGTGAAGGGTCATCAAGTTATAGCAGCAATCTACCTCACCAATCAAAGTTAGAAGAATAAGCGCACCTGATTAAAGCTGTCCAGCAACACCCGTTGGGGTGGTGTTGTCATCATGATTGACAGTGTCCCTGAGGCTAAGGAGTCTTTCCAAGAAATGGCCGTACCACACACAGTCTGCTCATATGGACAGCCCCATCAAGAGGATATTCCTGGATGATGTATTTTGGGAGAGAGTGGTAAGCAGCCTGAATCTCCTGAAACCTACTGCAGTAGCCATTGCACGGATTGGGGGAGACAATGCCATCCGGTCTGATGTTCAGACTCTGCTTGCAGGTGTAAGAGAAGAAATTCGTAATGCCCTGCCCACTTCACTGTTGCTCCAAGCAGAGGAAACTGCAGTTCTGAAATACATCAAAAAGCGTGAAGACTGCCTGAAGCCGATACACGCCGCAGCGTACATGATGGACCCCAAGTATGCTGGCAAGAGCATCCTGTCTGGTGCAGAGATCAGCAAGGCCTATGGTGTCATCACTACCGTGTCTCACCACCTTGGCCTGGATGAGGGCAAGGTTCTTGGCAGTCTGGCGAAGTACACTTCCAAGCAAGGGCTTTGGGATGGAGATGCAATATGGCAGTCGTGCCAACAAATCTCATCAGCCACATGGTGGAAGGGACTTTGTGGCTCTGAGGCTCTTTCCCCTGTTGCCTACATCATCCTCAATCTCACCAACATCAGCCGCCTCAGAGTGCAACTGGTCCTTGTTTTGGAACACACACACCAAAGCACACAACCGGCTGACCAATACAAGGGTTAAGAAATTGGTGGCCATCCGGGCAAATTTGAGGCTTTTTGAGCCTGACAACGAGCCATCCTCAACAAGGTTGGAAAGTGACAGTGAAGATGAGACCTCAGAGTCTGATGTTCAAGAGGTGGACATTGAGGAGGTCCAGGGAGAAGACATGGAAGCCTGAGAGGAAGACAACCACCGCTTTAGTTTCTAGACTATCATTTTACAGATGTATGTTGAAAAAGTTTTTGGGAGATGCGATGGATCATTGGGGATCATTCAATATTCCCTTTTGTGGTTCAATGAAATCATCCCATGTGAAGAGTCAACTCATTTAATTAAAGTTAAATTTGTAACTAAATAGTTTTTTATTTCTATTGGAAGGATTTAATAATTTGCAATTATGTCTACTTATGATAAAGGTTTCTGTTTCCATATGATATGGTAAATATATCCAATGCAAAAAAACATCTACATTTAAATGGTATTAATACTAATTTGCATATATTCCCGTTAATTCCCACAGAAAGTTTCCACCTCTGAATATTCCCCAAAATGTGCAACCCTACCCCACAGACACTGCCTTCAGTTCTGAAAGTGAAATGCACTTCTAGTGGTTACATTGTAGGTGTGTCTCAGATAACAAATAACTCCATTGTATTAGTTTGATTGTTTGTTTCAATGAAAAAAATAAAATCCTCTGTCGTGCCAATGTCTCAGCCCTTTGTCCATGCTCTACTATTGTAGCTTATTCTCATTGCAACATTTCAGGATTCTGTGGGTTAATTTCATTCTCTTTGACTCACTATGTCCTTGTGAAGTAAATGGTCTGTTCAATGTGTCCACTAACGTTCTGTGTCAATGTCCCTCCCTACAGCTGATCAACATCTGCTCCAGCGATGGCCAGCGGGTATACGAGGCAGTCTCAGTGGGCTGTCTGCTGGCCGGGGGCCCGCTGGTTGGCATCCTGGGTCTGTCCTACACTGCTTACTTTCTGGGACCCACTGCACTGGTTGGATCAGCCATATTCATCTTCTTCTACCCTGCTATGGTAGGAAGTCCTCCATGTCTCCTAACAAAGGAATGCACACCTTATGGAAAACAAAAGTGCTGACTAACGAAAAAATGTGAACCGATGTCTAAAGGAAAGTTAGGAACAAAGCTTTAGTTACTGAAAAAAGAATACACTATGAAAGTAAACATTATTTTGACAGCAGTGTTACTTGGAGCATGATTCCTTTGAACTTATCTCATTCTCAGCACTTAATCATTCATGAATTGTCTTTCCTGATTATAGTATTAGTGATGAACTGCATCATATTTCCCCGTAACTGTAGAACTAAAGTGAACGTCCTTCACTTCACAGACCGTTATCCTTTACAGCACAGCCTGTTAATTCCCCTTAAAAGGGTTTTGGGGAAGTTAAAGGGCGATTCTGCCATTTTTCAATCTCATGTTCTTCATCTCCAGCAGTAAACCAGTGTCTACACATGTGAAAACAGCTTGCTTCTATGATCTGTGGTTAAAAAGATAAGAAAAAAGGTCCTAAAAAGGGCTTCTCTGTGGCATCACAGGGTAGGTTAAAAAACAGTGATTTTCAAAACCTGCAACGGATTTCTAGGGAGGGTATTTTCTTGCTCCCCATGTCACCGCAAATCTGTGTTTTGAAAATCACTGTTTATATAATGTTTTAACTTTCGAGGATGTCATCGGGTACAACTTTCAAACTTGATTTGTTTCTACGAAACATAGTTTTGCACTGTTTTCACATAGGTTGACACTGGTATTGTGCAGGAGATAATGAAATTGTGGTGGAGTTGCACTTCAACTTCCCCAAAACTCTCCGCCTGCCAATCTCCTGTCGACTTTGCTGCTGTTAGTCTTTCAATTGAGTTAGCTTCAGTCTGAGCCTGCCTGTTGGGGACCTTTGCCTTGATGTGGAAGCCGTTTATAGCCTGTTCCTTGCAGTAACCCTGCCGTACAGCTGATGCAATAGGGCTGTCTCTGCATCCCAAAAGGCACCTTATTCCCTATACAGAGCACTACTTTTGACCAGGGCCCATGGGGCTCTGTTCTAAAGTAGTGCACTAGGGGAAACATAGGGATGTAGACTGTCTGCCTTCATTTCCCTGTTACGACACTCACATTTCTCCTCTGTTACTTATTTTCTTGCTTCTCTCTATCCGGGACAGATGCTGGCTTCACGTCTCACAGCGTATTTTCGTAAGAAGTGTGTGTTAGTGACTGACCAGCGCGTGAGGCTCATGAATGAGATCCTCGGCTGTATCAAGTTCATCAAGATGTATTGCTTGGAAAACGCTTTCGCTCAGAACATCCACAGTGAGTGTTTGGTAACACTTGTGCGCACACACACACACACACACACACTGGGCTTGTATTGTTTTTTTTCTGGTCAGGTCACTTGGTGAGGATAAACACCAGACCACAGTCATATTGTTTATAGCACGGGGCCAGTGACTCAGCAGTCATCATGTTGTGGCACGGTGCCAGTGACTCAGTAGTCATCATGTTATGGCACGGGGCCAGTGACTCAGCAGTCATCATGTTGTGGCACGGTGCCAGTGACTCAGTTGTCATCATGTTATGGCACGGGGCCAGTGACTCAGTTGTCATCATGTTATGGACCGGTGACTCAGTAGTCATCATGTTATGGCACGGGGCCAGTGACTCAGTAGTCATCATGTTATGGCACGGGGCCAGTGACTCAGTAGTCATCATGTTATGGCACGGGGCCAGTGACTCAGTAGTCATCATGTTGTGGCACGGGGCCAGTAACTCAGCAGTCATCATGTTGTGGCACGGTGCCAGTGACTCAGTAGTCATCATGTTATGGCACGGGGCCAGTGACTCAGTAGTCATCATGTTATGGCACGGGGCCAGTGACTCAGTAGTCATCATGTTATGGCACGGGGCCAGTGACTCAGCAGTCATCATGTTGTGGCACGGGGCCAGTGACTCAGTAGTCATCATGTTGTGGCACGGGGCCAGTGACTCAGTAGTCATCATGTTATGGCACGGGGCCAGTGACTCAGTAGTCATCATGTTATGGCACGGGGCCAGTGACTCAGTTGTCATCATGTTTAACAAGGGACCAGTGACTCAGTAGTCATCACGTTTATAACAAGGGACCAGTGACTCAGTAGTCATCACGTTTATGGCACGGGGCCAGTAACTCAGCAGTCATCATGTTATGGCACAGGGCCAGTAACTCAGCAGTTATCACGTTTATGACAGAGGGCCAGTAACTCTGCAGTCATCATGTTTGTGACAAAGGGCCAGTGACTCTGCAGTCATCATGTTTATGACAGGGCCAGTAACTCTGCAGTCATCATGTTTGTGACAACTGGCCAGTGACTCAGCAGTCATGTTTCTAGCACAGGGCCAGTGACTCTGCAGTCATCATGTTTATAACAAGGGACCAGTGACTCAGCAGTCATGTTTCTAGCACAGGGCCAGTGACTCTGCAGTCATCATGTTTATAACAAGGGACCAGTTACTCAGCAGTCATGTTTCTAGCACAGGGCCAGTGACTCTGCAGTCATCATGTTTATAACAAGGGACCAGTGACTCAGCAGTCATGTTTCTAGCACAGGGCCAGTGACTCTGCAGTCATCATGTTTATAACAAGGGACCTGTGACTCAGCAGTCATGTTTCTAGCACAGGGCCAGTGACTCTGCAGTCATCATGTTTATAACAAGGGACCAGTTACTCAGCAGTCATGTTTCTGGCACAGGGCCAGTGACTCTGCAGTCATCATGTTTATAACAAGGGACCAGTTACTCAGCAGTCATGTTTCTAGCACAGGGCCAGTGACTCTGCAGTCATCATGTTTATAACAAGGGACCAGTTACTCAGCAGTCATGTTTCTAGCACAGGGCCAGTGACTCTGCAGTCATCATGTTTATAACAAGGGACCAGTGACTCAGCAGTCATGTTTCTAGCACAGGGTCAGTGACTCTGTAGTCATCATGTTTATGGCACGGGGGCTAGTGACTCTGCAGTCATCATGCCACAGGGTCATTGACTCTGCAGTCATCATGTTTATGACAAGGGGCCAGTAAGTCAGCAGTCATCATGGCACAGGGGCTAGTGACTCTGCAGTCATCATGTTTATGTTACAGGGCCAGTAACTCAGCAGTCATCATTTTTACAGCACTGGCCCAGTGACACAGCAAAAATCATAATACTCACTTCCTGTTTTTGCGTCTGGGTTAGAGTGATTATTTCCAGCTGAGAATGCCTCTCAAATTCGTACTTCCTTTATTTGACTTTATTTACATTTTCTTCTCTGTTAGGACAATTCTCTTTCAATTCCAGTCAGTCTAGGAAATTCAACCCATTACCTGAAATCCATTAGTTCAAATCCTCCAATCATCAATTCAAATTAGATTCATCCCCGGAATTGACCCGGCAACTCCATTCCCGTTAGGTTCCATTGGCTGAGATTCCTTCCATGCCTTCCCACATTACACAAGCCCTGATTGGATCACTGCGCCCAAAGTTTAATTTGAAAAGCGTTTAAAGCTCTTTGATACCTAAGACCTGCAGAGGGTTGTTCCACTTAGAGGAGATTGAAGAATTAGAGAGGGAGGGGGGACATTTCTCACGAGGCTCTGCCTTACATTGTGGATAAGAAACGTGTGGTGCTTTTAATCATGACTGTAATTAGCCAGGTTGGACTCATATCCTCATAACAGCCCGCTGTTTGGATAATAGTGATAATACCTATTATTATGATCATTAATTGGACATTCATCTTAAGGGCTATCGAGTTTCATATCAGGAGTTCTGATATCGTTCTCTTCAGTTAGTGTTAGTATATGGCCCTATTCCACCTGCTGATAAAATATACATTGTATATGTAGCAGCTTCTACAAAGGCAATCCAACAACACTGCTGTGAGTCCCTGGAGAATAATATGAAATGTGTTTTAGGAGGAGTGCAGTCATGTTATAGCTTTCCTGGAGCACGTAGTAGCCTTGGCTGTGTTAGAAAGAAACCTTTGCTTGGAGCCAGAGTGCACTGAATGGACTGTTGAATGAAGCAGCCAACACATGCATTTAGAAGATGTACACAATCATGGATGACAAGCCACTTGACTTGGACAACTGCCAATGGCCCACAATTTTAAAAGTCCATTTCATACCATTTATGGCCGCGAGGCCCAACTTGTCTCTCTTATTTCTGGCCATGACTGTAAGGGACTCTCTCTGTTGTTTGGGGCTGAATATAACTGTACAGTGCCAGGCGTAAATTCCTGAAAGACTCTACAGTGGTAATACAAGAGCTCATTGTCTATTTTCTGTCTGTGCTATCTCGCTCTGTGTGTTGCTCGCTCTGTGTGTCGCTCGCTCTGTGTGTCGCTCGCTCTGTGTGTCGCTCGCTCTGTGTGTCGCTCGCTCTGTGTGCCGCTCGCTCGCTCTGTGTGCCGCTCGCTCTGTGTGTCGCTCGCTCGCTCTGTCGCTCGCTCTGTGTGTCGCTCTCTGTGTGTCGCTCTGTGGCTCTCTGTGTGTCGCTCTGTCGCGCTCTGTGTTGCTCTGTCGCTCGCTCTCTGTCGCTCGCTCTCTGTCGCTCTGTCGCTCGCTCTCTGTCGCTCGCTCTCTATCGCTCGCTCTCTCTGTCGCTCTGTCGCTCGCTCTCTCTCTGTCGCTCTCTGTCGCTCGCTCTGTTGCTCTGTCGCTCGCTCTGTCGCTCTGTCGCTCGCTCTGTCGCTCTGTCGCTCGCTCTCTGTCGCTCTGTCGCTCGCTCTCTGTCGCTCTGTCGCTCGCTCTCTGTCGCTCGCTCTCGCTCTCTGTCGCTCGCTCTCTGTCTGTCGCTCGCTCTCTGTCTGTCGCTCGCTCTCTGTCTGTCGCTCGCTCTCTCTGTCTGTCGCTCGCTCTCTGTCGCTCGCTCTCTGTCGCTCGCTCTCTGTCTGTCGCTCGCTCTCTGTCTGTCGCTCGCTCTCTGTCTGTCGCTCGCTCTCTGTCTGTCGCTCGCTCTCTCTGTCTGTCGCTCGCTCTCTCTGTCTGTCGCTCGCTCTCTCTGTCTGTCGCTCGCTCTCTCTGTCTGTCGCTCGCTCTCTCTGTCTGTCGCTCGCTCGCTCTCTCTGCCTGTCTGTCGCTCGCTCTCTCTGCCTGTCTGTCGCTCGCTCTCTCTGCCTGTCTGTCGCTCGCTCTCTCTGCCTGTCTGTCGCTCGCTCGCTCGCTCTCTGTCGCTCTCTCTCTCTGTCGCTCGCTCCCTCTCTCTCTCTGTCGCTCACTTCCTCTCTCTGTTGCTCATTCTTTCTTTCTGCCTCGTTCGCTCTCTGCCTCGCTCGCTCTCTGTCGCTCTCTGCCTTGCTCGCTCTCTGCTGCTTTCTCTTTCTGTCCCCCCCAGCGGTGCGATCTGAGGAGAGGAGGATACTGGAGAGGGCTGGTTGTGTTCAGAGCCTCACAGTGGGCGTGGCCCCCATCGTCGTGGTGATCGCCAGTGTCTGCACATTCACTCTACACATGGCCCTGGGTTTTGACCTCACTGCTGCCCAGGTAAACCCCTCCACTCAGCTGTCACTAACTTTTCAAGAGTCAAGTGACTTCAATATCTACCAGTAGCTTTTTTTGTTTGTTTCAATAGAAAGCTCCCCAGTAGCTTTTAAATATGTGGAATTACACTAAATGTGAAATTACTTGACCACTTTGTTGCTCCCTTCAGGCCTTTACTGTTGTTGCAGTCTTCAACTCCATGACCTTTGCCCTCAAAGTCACGCCCTTGGCTGTACGAGCATTATCAGAGGGTTCTGTGGCAGTCAACCGATTTCAGGTAATTGAAAGACAGACGAGATTGTTGTACAAAATTGGGAATGATTGTAGCGTTCAGTGGACTGTTGTCAGCATAGCACTTCTAAATAGACATGTACATTCATTACTCTTCTCCATATATCATACAGTATATCATATGTCAACAGAGACTCTTCTTGATGGAGGACCGAGAGGTTGTGTTGGCCAAAACGGACGACCCGATGAACGCCGTGGAGTTCCGGTGCGCCACATTGGCTTGGGAGAAGGCCAAAGCTCCCGCCAAAGCCACCCCCGTCCCCAAGAAGCAGTGCAAGAGAGGTGGAATGCATCGAGTACTGCGCAAGGAGAAATTGAGCTTGTATATCACAGCAGAAGAGGGTAAGGGAAACAACGAGGGTCCCAACGGACAGAGTCTCCTTACCCACATGGAACAGGAGAGCCCCCAGAGCACCATCTCCTCTACCCAGAGCTCCATCATCCGCCCACCGCTGCACAAAACCCTACATCGCATCGATCTGCGCGTCAAGAAGGTAAACTGCTCGAACAAGCACCATCAATTAGACAGGTGTATTCACATGTGCACAAAACAACCCTGATTTACATTCATACAAGCCTACACAAATGCTTGTACACATTGACAAATATATGCATGCACGCACACATGCAAACCTGCACATACACACACACACACACACACACTAAAGCAGTGGTGTTCAAGGTCTGGGGGGGAACGCAGTGGGGTTGGCTATTTATTTATGAATACAATTGGAACAAAGAAATCAGAGGACAGATTATTGTATTCAAAAAAATTTTGAAAATTGTATTTATTTGTATTTTTGTAAATGTATTTTGTATTTAGTAAATGTATTTTTTGGTTTCTTTCATATTGATAAGATATGAAAATGTAATGACTTGAAGGTTATTTGTTGATGTAAAATATATACAGTTGAAGTCGGAAGTTTACATACATTTAACTCATTTTTCAACCACTCCACAAATTTCTTGTTAACAAACTATAGTTTTGCCAAGTCGGTTAGGACATCTACTTTGTGCATGACACAAGTCATTTTTCCAACAATTGTTTAGAGATTATTTCACTGTCTCTCAATTTCAGTGGGTCAGAAGTTTTACATACACTAAGTTGACTGTGTCTTTAAACAGCTTGTAAAATTCCAGAAAATGATGTCATGGCTTTAGAAGCTTCTGATAGGCTAATTGACATCATTTGAGTCAATTGGAGGTGTACTTGTGGATGTATTTCAAGGCCTACCTTCAAACTCAGTGCCTCTTTGCTTTACGTCATGGGAAAATCTAAAGAAATCAGCCAAGACCTCAGGAAAAAAAGTTCTAGACCTCCACAAATCTGGTTCATCCTTGAAAGCAATTTCCAAATGCCTGAAGGTACCACATTCATCTGTACAAACAATAGTACGCAAGTATAAACACCATGGGACCACACAGCCATCATACCGCTTTGGAAGGAGAAGCGTTCTGTCTCCTAGAGATTAACGTACTTTGGTGCGAAAGGTGCAAATCAGTCCCAGAACAACAGCAAAGGACCTTGTGAAGATGCTGGAGGAAACCGGTACAAAAGTTACTATATCCACAGTAAAACGACATAATGTCGACATAACCTGAAAGGCCGCTCAGCAAGGAAGAAGCCACTGCTCCAAAACCGCCATAAAAAAGCCAGACTACGCTTTGCAACTGCACATGGGGACAAAGACCGTACTTTTTGGAGAAATGTCCTCTAGTCTGATGAAACAAAAATAAAACTGTTCATAATGACCATGGTTATGTTTGGAGGACAAAGGGGGAGGCTTGCAAGCCAAAGAACACCATCCCAACTGTGAAGCACGGGGGTGGCAGCGTCATGTGGGGGTGCTTTGCTGCAGGAGGGACTGGTTCACTTCACAAAATAGATGGCTTCATGAGGATAGGAAAAGTATGTGGATATATTAAAGCAAAATCTCAAGACATCAGTCAGGAAGTTAAAGCTTGGTCGCAAATGGGTCTTCCAAATGGACAATGACCCCAAGCATACTTACAAAGTTGTGGCAAAATGGCTTAAGGACAACAAAGTCAAGGTATTGGAGTGGCCCTCACAATGCCCTGGTCTCAATCCTATAGAACATTTGTGGGCAGAACTGAAAAAGCGTGTGTGAGCAAGGAGGCCTTACAAGCCTGACTCAGTTACACCAGCTCTGTCAGGAGGAATGAGCCAAAATTCACCCAACTTATTGTGAGAAGCTTGTGGAAAGCTTCCCAAAATGTTTGACCCAAGTGAAACAATTTAAAGGCAATGCTATCAAATACTAATTGAGTGTATGTAAACTTCTGACCCACTGGGAATGTGATGAAAGAAATTAAAGCTGAAATAAATAATTTTCTCTACTATCATTCTGACATTATTTCACATTCTTAAAATAAAGTGGTGATCCTAACTGACCTAAGACAGGGAATTTTTACTCTGATTAAATGTCCGGAATTGTGAAACTGAGTTTAAATGTATTTGGCTAAGATGTATGTAAACTTCCCACTTCAACTGTATACAGTACAAGTAAAGTTTGGATACCTACTCATTCAAGATTTTTTTTCTTTCTTATTTGTACTATTTTCTACATTGTAGAATAACAATGAAGGCATCAAAACTATTAAATAACACACATAGAATCATGTAGTAACCAGAAAAGTGATAAACAAAATATATTTCAGCTTCTTCAAAGTAGCCACCCTTTTCCCTGACAGCTTTGCACACTCTTTGCATTTTCTCCTTACCCACATGCACACTCTCTGCGCCTCCCGGGTGGCGCAGTGGTTAAGGGCGCTGTACTGCAGCGCCAGCTGTGCCATCAGAGGCCCTGGGTTCGCGCCCAGGCTCTGTCGTAACCGGCCGCGACCGGGAGGTCCGTGGGGCGACGCACAATTGGCCTAGCGTCGTCCGGGTTAGGGAGGGCTTGGTCGGTAGGGATGTCCTTGTGTCATCGCGCACCAGCGACTCCTGTGGCGGGCCGGGCGCAGTGCGCGCTAACCAAGGTTGCCAGGTGCACGGTGTAGCCTCCGACACATTGGTGCGGCTGGCTTCCGGGTTGGATGCGCGCTGTGTTAAGAAGCAGTGCGGCTGGTTGGGTTGTGTATCGGAGGACGCATGACTTTCAACCTTCGTCTCTCCCGAGCCCGTACGGGAGTTGTAGCGACAATTGGATACCACAAAATTGGGGAGAAAAAGGGGGTAAAAAAAATAATAAATTGCCCTTACACAGCCTGGAGGTGTGTTGGGTCATTGTCCTGTTGATAAACAAATGATAGTCCCACTAAGCGCAAACCAGATGGGATGGTGTATCACTGCAGAATGCTGTGGTAGTCATGCTGGTTAAGTTTGCCTTGAATTCTAAATTCTAAATTCGTCACCAGCAAAGCACCCCCACTGGGCTCCTCCTCCATTCTTCCCGGTGGGAAACACACATGTGGAGATCATCCGTTCACCTTCTCTGCGTTTCACAAAGTCACGGCGGTTGGAACCAAAAATCTCAAATTAGGACTAATCTAACCAAAGGAGATATTTCCACCGGTCTAATGTCCATTGCTTGTGTTTCTTGGCCCAAGCAAGTCTCTTCTTGTTGGTGTCCTTTTTTAGTAGTGGTTTCTTTGCAGCAATTTGGGTCTTCCTTTTCTGAGGCGGTCCTCGTGAGAGCCAGTTTCATTATAGTGCTTGATGTTTTTACCGAATGCACTTAAAGAATCTTTCAAAGTTGTTGAAATTTTCCGTATTGACTGACCTTCATGTCTTAAAGTAATGATGGACTGTCGTTTCTCTTTGCTTATTTGCTTATTTGAGCTGTTCTTGTCGTAATATGGACTTGGTCTTTTACCAAATAGGGCTATCTTCTGTATACCACTCCTACCTTGTCAGCACACTACGGATTTAAGAAGGAACTCAAACGCATTAAGAAAGAACAAAAATCCCACAAATGTACTTTTAACAAAGCACACCTGTTAATTGAAATGCATTCCAGGTGACTACCTCATGAAGCTGGTTGAGAGAATGCCAAGAGCGTGCAAAGCTGTCATCAAGGCAAAGGGTGGCTACTTTAAAGAATCTGAAATATATTTGTATTAGTTTAACACTTTTTTTGGTTACTACATGATTCCATATGTGTTATTTCATAGTTTTGATGTCTTTACTATTATTCTACAATGTAGAAAATAGTTTTTTTAAATAATGAAAAACCATTGAATGTGTTGGTGGTCAACCTTTGATTGGTACTGTATATATTTTTTATTCCATCTGAGAATTTTATTTTTAGCTTTTGCGGCAGCAGCTTCTCTTCCTGGGGTCCTCAAAATGTACAGATTTTTAAGGTTGTGTCATTATATTTTGGGTGGGGTTGCTAGAAATGTGTGCCCCAAAAAATGGTGTCATCTGAAATTCTGGTGGAAAAAATTGAGAAAGTTTGAATACCACTGCTCTAAAGCATTGAGTCACTGGCACTGGACAGATAAATGGATTTAGCATGCAGGCACATTTGATTATAGTAGCACAACTCATAAAGAGAACGACTGAAAGAGTAGACAATTGGAGGGAGTCAGCAACTTCTTTCCTTTTGAAATGGACTGAGTGTTTCAATTTCAAATCCATACCAATACTCCCTGGTATCCTTCTGATCTGCAGGGGGCGTTGGTAGGAATATGTGGAGCTGTGGGGAGCGGAAAGAGCTCTCTGCTGTCTGCTCTGCTGGGACAGGTGAGGTTCTATATCATTGGCCTTCAAACCAGCTTACTGGGGGATTCCCCCACAAACCAGACTGGAAAGCATTTGAGGTGCGTTTGATTAAGCTTGATTTTTGCACTTTTGTGACTGTTCCGTTGTACCAGGCAATCAAATGCAGTTCAAGTATTTTCCCTCTCGTGAAAGCCCAGGTCAGCTTTACCTCTAGTATGTTTTAACATGAGTCTTATCTCTGGTGTGCAACAGATGACCCTGCTGGAGGGCAATGTGGCGGCCGGTGGCGGCTTTGCCTATGTGGCTCAACAGGCCTGGATCCTCAATGACTCACTGAGGGAGAACATCCTGTTCGGAAAAGAATACGACGAAGACAAGTAAGATTGATTGATTTGTGTTTATGACTTTTGAGGCATTTATTATGGAACAGTACACAATGAAAGCAACAACGCATACCATTTAGAGGTGTCTTAGTGCTGGATTTAGGTAGACGGCTCATTTTCATCTGTAGTCTATGACCAGTCACGTTTGGATGTCATAGTTTGATAGTTTCACATTCAGAAGGGCCAAAGGCTCATTTCTAACTCATGGTTTACTCATTTCTCTGGACCATGACTGTGTTTCCCTCTCATGTTAAGTCATGTCCTTGGCTGTGTTTCCTTATTAGGTATAATGCTGTGGTCTCTGCCTGCTGCCTGATTCCTGATCTGACAGAGCTGCCCTATGGGGATATGACTGAGGTATGTATCAGACCGCTATTACATCTCTCTGCTGGAGATGCTCTCAATATGAACTCTGGCCATTCTGGACAATACATTTGCCTTACACTTTCTGCTACTTTGGTATAGTGTATTTACCATGTAACAGGCTAGTAAGTAGTACATGCATTTATAGATGGGGTGTATTGTGGTGTTGTGTGAGAGAACATGATAAAGTGTTATGTAAGTACATGTCTGGTCTGTTGCTGCCTCTGTGTGAAGCCTATCAATCAGAAATGATCCTTGATACATTTTGTCAACATTGTCCCAATGTTTTCACTCCAGATAGGTGAGAGGGGTGCCAACCTGAGTGGCGGGCAGCGCCAGCGGGTGAGCCTGGCACGTGCCCTGTATAGCGAGCGGCCCATCCTGCTCCTGGACGATCCTCTCAGTGCCGTGGACGCCCACGTGGGCTCTCACCTCTTCCACAATGCCATCCGCACGGCGTCCAAGGGCAAGACCACCATCTTTGTCACACACCAGCTGCAGGTAAGAGGAGCTTCTGATTATCTGAATGATCAATTCAAATTGTATTTATGTGAGAAAGAATAATTTGCAGCAAATAAGTGACTTGTGTACTATGGCCAAATTATAGGAAATGGCATTCATTTATCTGAAATGGCTTTCTTAACTACTCCCTTGTATATCTTTGGGACGCCTAATCTGAAAGGAAATGAGACCCTATGTAGACCACCTAGGTCGGTGATTATAGTGCCACTTGAGTTTTCACACAAGTCTCCCATTGACATTAATGCATAAAAGCTAAGTTAAGAGTGTGACTCTCAAGAATTTGTCCCGAAATGAGAAGGCTAAGGAAAGGGAGCCATATAGAAATATAGAGGAGCATACTATAGCCCAGGATTCTTCATCAGGAGAATCACAGATCTCACTGGTGTTGACCCTCTCTCAGTACCTGGCAGAGTGTGACCACGTGATTCTGATGAAGGACGGGCAGATTGCCGAGCATGGCACCCACTCCCAGCTTATGGGCAGAGACCGTGACTACGCCGCTCTCTTCAACAGCGTACAGCAGGAGGTAATGCATTGGCATGCATTGGCATGAGCTGGCAAGACAGCATAAACTGACCTGGGACCAGGCTAGCCCAGCTCTCCTCTATGTAAAAACACCTTTTTCATCCCTCTTTACACAACACTATCGTACGTCACATCCTGCGTAATTCATGAGGCAGGAGAAGCCAAGTGGGTGGCTGGGAAATGTTAATGCATACAGGGCCTTTCATTATTTAGGTCGGCGTTGATTTATCGGTGTCACACTGCTAAAGACCCTGTCACCAATATCTCTGTTTAAATGACTTACTGGCAGTGTTATGACTTGGCCGATTGTCTTATGCTGTAGGTCTCTTTGGCATGCTCTCCTAGAACCTGGTGAAAAAGAACCTGGTGAAAACAAACCTGAAGAAAGAGGGAGATGAAAAGGTTGAGACCACCGGGAATTTCGCCAAAGTTGCCAGACCGCCGGTGGAGAAAGGGAAAGGAGGTGAGACTCGACTGCGCCAAATAGAATGTGTTAATATGTTCCCTTTAAAGCGGTTGGCTTGAAATGAGGAAATTACTCACAGGTTTCTTCCTTCTTCTCTCTTCCTTCCTCTTCCTTCATTCCTTTCTTCCTCTTCTTTCCTTCTTTCCCTTTCTAATTCTCTTCTTTCCTTCCTTCCTTCTTTCTTTCCTTCCTTCCCTTTCTAATTCTCTTCTTTCCTTCCTTCCTTCTTTCCTTCCCTTTCTTCACTCTCCAGACCAGCTCATGAAAGCGGAGGAGAAGGGCTCTGGTGCCGTGGCCTGGGATGTGTACAAGGCCTACATCAATGCGGCTGGAGGCCCTTATGCCTTCATCATCAACGTCATCCTCTTCCTCTTCACCACTGGCAGCATCGCCTTCAGTAACTGGTGGCTGAGCTACTGGATCCGCCAGCGCAGTGGGGTGAGTTTGGATTTTCTGATGGCCTTACACACGGACACATAACTAGGACCAGATTACCCTACCTACAATACTTAGAATGATTAGAATTTAAAGAAATATCTGATGCTGTGTTAGTGGGATAGGACAACTTCTGCCTACTCTGAGGGATGTCTATACTGTAGCAGGCTGTCTCCCACAAGTAAAACGACTTCTGTGCATCACTGAGTTGTAGTGGGGAAAGTGCGAGCATTAATCTCAGCACGTGTAATTAAAAAAGTACCGGTGTCTCTGTAAACGTAATTAAAACGAGACGAGCCGGCAAAAAGCAGATGTGCTGCAAAGCTGTCATCCGTGTCTGATTGAAGGATGTGTTTGGAATAGCGACATTACCCAAATGGCTGCTGCTTTCATGTCTTCTGTCTCAGCTGGCTTTGTTTAATTTATTTCCTTCATTGGATAGAAATGCCTTGTGTGTATCCCTCCATCTGCCCTCAGAATACATCATTAATCCTGGAGAACGAAACCAATGAAACATTGGTGGGGTTGGCAAGCGACAGCATGAGGCTCAACCCTCACGTTCAATACTACTCAAGAGTTTATGTGCTGTCCATGGGGGCCGCTCTCTTCCTGAAGACAATGAGGGGGCTAGTGTTCGTCAAGGTAAGCATCTTGCTCAAATGTCTTTTAGAGTGGTTCTTGTGGATTGTTCTCTCGTCTTGAAATGTCAGGACCATTCATTGATGCACTCTAAGGCCTGTCAAAGGAGAGTGCATCACTGACCGATTCACTCCAGGGTACTACTTTTAACAAGGGCCCATAGGATACCATTCTGGACGTAACCATAGTCTCCATAAGTCAGGTTTTCATTGATTTACGCTCAGGCCCTTTTCAAAGGAAAGAAGTGCAAAGTTGTTGTGGTACAACCTTGACTCTCTCTATTTGTCTTTAAGACGTTTTCATGAGTTGCACTACTATAATTGAAAGTGCCTGCAGGCTAAATCCATTTCTGTCCAGTGCCGTGACACGCTGCTTTAATAGCTGTGTGTGTGCGTGTGCCGCTGTGTGTCCCTGTCCCTTTGGATATGTCCCCTGTGTTTGTTAAACTTTCCTGACAGCCCATTACAGAGGTTATGTCCTCACGTAATTGTGTGACACAAACTTTTCCCGAAGATGGCTAATCTTATAAAAAAAAATACGCTAGCTGTAACGTGAATGTGGGAGTGTTGCATATTCTATTAATAGATTGAATGTGTTCTCTCCTGCCAAAAGGCATTTCTGCCAGATGTTTCTCACTGCGTTAACCTAGACATGGGTTCATAACCTTTGTGTCAGCCTGCCAGACATGAATTTATGTCTGAGGATTTGACAGTTTGCATGACCCGAGAAACTTTCCACTTGCTCTTAACAGCACAGTGACTACTAATAGGGACACATCATCAACAACAACAACATATGGCCAACTAGCATTAGCAACATGTCATATGAGCGTTAGGTAGTATGTGTTCATAGCTGTGAATGCTGGCAACAATTCTCTAATGTCTACTCCTACTTGCATTTGTTGCGCCTGGGTGTTGAGCTTTCCCGAGTCCCGACAACCCATCTGTTTACCAGTGTTATGTCTGGCTCCGTGTTGAAACACCACTGTGTTTGTCTGACAGTGCACTGTTCGGGCTGCCTCGGTGCTCCACGACAAGCTGTTCCACCGCCTCCTCCTGAGCCCCATGCGCTTTTTTGACACAACACCTTTGGGCCGCATCCTCACCCGCTTCTCCCGAGACATGGACGAGGGTGAGGTGTCTTGCCTTGACTTCATACTCCGAGCCTTGAGGTGCCCATACCACCCAGACAACACAGTGTGATCTGACAGTTTTTTGTTTTCTCTCTCCCTCTGTGTCCTCTCTCTTTCTTTCGGTCCCCTTTTCTCTCTATCTCTCTCTAACCATCCACAGTGGACGTCCGTCTGGCCATGCAGGCTGAGATGCTTCTCCAGAACATGACCCTGGTGCTCTTCTGCCTGGTCATGGTGGGCATTGTATTCCCCTGGTTCCTGATCTCCCTCCTGCCCCTGGGAGCCTTCCTCCTCATTGTCAACCGCGTCTCCAGGTCAGGCTACAACCAATCGATTTATACGTGTATGCTCATGCGTGCTTTGATTTAAAGAAGATAAGTGTAGAGATGGATTAGGGTTCCCTAGGTCTTTGGGTAATTTATTATTCAGCGTGACACATCTAACCAGTTCCCTCATTAAAAGCAAGCTCAAAAGGCACCCCATTCCCCATATAGGGCACTACTTTTGACCAAGGCCCGCACAATATAGGGAATAAAGTGCTTTTTGGGACGGGTCCCATTTATTGATGTGGTGTACTTTGCCAGCTGGCATCTTGAGATGAAAGTACAAACTGCATAAACATGTTTGTGTAGGTAGTCTCAGAATAAGGAGTGTCATGTTCTTTAATCCCCTGCCCTCTTCTCCTCCCTCCCCCCTCCCGCCGGGGAGGATTCATGAGCAGACTTGTTATTCACATGTGCAGCCTATCTATGGACCTAAAAGTAGAACTCCACCCCACCTTTGTCAATAAAACCCTCTCTCTCACACTTCCCTGCTGACTCAGTCGAGTGTCGTGGTAGTGTGGGTCTGTGGCTCATAAATCACACATCATTCAGAAATGATTCTAGCAGAGCCAAGGAATGGCCTGAGCTGTGCCAGGAAATGGTTGTCTTGTCCTAGGCAGAATTACACTCTGACTCCCCTGTGTGCTCTCATCATACACTGCTCAAAAAAATAAAGGGAACATTAAAATAACACATCCTAGATCTGAATGAATGAAATATTCTTATTAAATACTTTTTTCTTTACATAGTTGAATGTGCTGACAACAAAATCACACAAAAATTATTAATGGAAATCAAATGTATCAACCCATGGAGGTCTGGATTTGGAATCACATTCAAAATTAAAGTGGAAAACCACACTACAGGCTGATCCAACTTTGATGTAATGTCCTTAAAACAAGTCAAAATGAGGCTCAGTAGTGTGTGTGGCCTCCACGTGCCTGTATGACCTCCCTACAACGCCTGGGCATGCTCCTGATGAGGTGGCGGATGGTCTCCTGAGGGATCTCCTCCCAGACCTGGACTAAAGCATCCGCCAACTCCTGGACAGTCTGTGGTGGATGGAGCGAGACATGATGTCCCAGATGTGCTCAATTGGATTCAGGTCTGGGGAACGGGCGGGCCAGTCCATAGCATCAATGCCTTCCTCTTGCAGGAACTGCTGACACACTCCAGCCACATGAGGCCTAGCATTGTCTTGCATTAGGAGGAACCCAGGGCCAACCGCACCAGCATATGGTCTCACAAGGGGTCTGAGGATCTCATCTCGGTACCTAATGGCAGTCAGGCTACCTCTGGCGAGCACATGGAGGGCTGTGCGGCCCCCCCAAAGAAATGCCACCCCACATGATGACTGACCCACCTCCAAACCAATCATGCTGGAGGATGTTGCAGGCAGCAGAACGTTCTCCACGGCGTCTCCAGACTCTGTCACGTCTGTCACATGTGCTCAGTGTGAACCTGCTTTCATCTGTGAAGAACACAGGGCGCCAGTGGCGAATTTGCCAATCTTGGTGTTCTCTGGCAAATGCAAAACGTCCTGCACGGTGTTGGGCTGTAAGCACAACCCCCACCTGTGGACGTCGGGCCCTCATACCACCCACATGGAGTCTGTTTCTGACCGTTTGAGCGGACACATGCACATTTGTGGCCTGCTGGAGGTCATTTTGCAGGGCTCTGGCAGTGCTCCTCCTGCTCCTCCTTGCACAAAGGCGGAGGTAGCGGTCCTGCTGCTGGGTTGTTGCCTTCCTACGGCCTCCTCCACGTCTCCTGATGTACTGGCCTGTCTCCTGGTAGCGCCTCCATGCTCTGGACACTACGCTGACAGACACAGCAAACCTTCTTGCCACAGCTCGCATTGATGTGCCATCCTGGATGAGCTGCACTACCTGAGCCACTTGTGTGGGTTGTAGACTCCGTCTCATGCTACCACTAGAGTGAAAGCACCGCCAGCATTCAAAAGTGACCAAAACATCAGCCAGGAAGCATAGGAACTGAGAAGTGGTTTGTGGTCCCCACCTGCAGAACCACTCCTTTATTGGGAGTGTCTTGCTAAATGCCTATAATTTCCACCTGTTGTCTATTCCATTTGCACAACAGCATGTGAAATTTATTGTCAATCAGTGTTTCTTCCTAAGTGGACAGTTTGATTTCACAGAAGTGTGATTGACTTGGAGTTACATTGTGTTGTTTAAGTGTTCCCTTTATTTTTTTGAGCAGTGTATCATAGTCCACTAACCTGTCAGATAACTGCACTGTCATTGGAGTTATAATGTAGTGTTTGTCAACCCTCTCCTCGACCACCATCCCTAGATATTTCACAATGTTGTTGTTGTCCTGATCTAGTGTCTGGTTTGGTGATGAGTTCACAAGTTGAATCAGGTTCCTTAGAACACGCAATGGAAAACATTTTTGCAACGGGAAATTAAAATGTTTAACCCTCCCTAAGGATTGGCTGGAGGGTCACAGAGTAGAGGTTTGACTGGGGGGGGAATTTTGTTCCAATGTGTTCATTAACCAATGCAATTAATACACTCTGTCTGTTTCTAAGAATTTGTAAGGTTCTTATTTAAATGAAACGGACAGAGATCAGTCAACTTAGCCAATAGCGTTTATTCTCGAGAGCTCTGCTCATAATACCATGTACATTGGTTCATCCCGTAAGACGGCAGCTATCCACTGCATCATTGTGAGTTGAACAGTAGAGGTTTGGCTGGGGGTCACAGAGTAGAGGTTAGAGAAATGGTGAGTGAGTGGACTTCTTTAGCATCCCTAAAGTGGTGCTCTGGTACGTTTAAGTAATCGACTTGATGTTCCACTTCCTCTTTGTCTGACTAGGGTTCTGATTCGCGAGCTGAAGCGTCTGGAGAACATCAGCCAATCACCTTTCACCTCGCACATCACCAGTAGTCTCCAGGGGCTGTCCACCATTCACGCTTATGGCAGAGGGGACGACTTCTTACACAGGTGAGAACAGTACACTAATATACCGTATAGCGCTCATAGGAAGACACTATCTGTCACAGGACGTTTTTTCAAACACTGATAAGACATTGGTTTTGACAGTTCATGTCCAGTTAGCTTCGCCCACCACACGTCTACATTTTTAAATTATTATTTTTTGTCATTTAGCAGACGCTCTTATCCAGAACGACATACAGGGGCAATTATGGTTGAGTGCCTTGCTCAAGGGTACATCAACCTTTTTTTTAACCTAGTTGTCTCGGGGATTTGAACCAGAAACCTTTCGGTTACTGGTCCAACGCTCTTAACCGCTAGACTAGGTGCTGCCCAAATTGCACAACTAATAATGAGAGAACCCCCCTAAGTAACATTTCCTTGACTTTTGAGTTGAGTAGCATTTGATTTCTGCTTAGCTAATGTGGGCACTGAGCAGCCTTCCACTAAGTCTGTTATTGGTCCGTTGACTTTCACTAACCATTCCTATTGGTTTATCTCTGTGTACCTCAGGTACCAGGCTTTACTGGACACCAACCAGGCTTCCCACTACCTGTTCAGCTGTGCTATGCGCTGGCTGGCTGTACGGCTGGACCTGATCAGCATCATTCTCATCACCACCGTAGCCCTGCTCATCGTTTTCATGCACAACCAGATCCCCCCAGCCTACGCAGGCTTGGCTATATCCTACGCTGTGCAGGTACACACACACAAAAGCACATTCATGCACATGCATGTAAACACGCACACACGCATGTAAACAGACACGCACTGCTAGAGTATGTCCTTGCGATCTGTGAATTATTTTGACTGCCCTTTATGGGAATGTTTTTATGAAGGCTTTTTGATGTTCTATACAGGACCCGTCAAAAGTCTGGACACACCTACTCATTCCAGGGTTTATCTTTATTTGTACTTTTTTCTCCATCTAGAATAATATTGAAGACATCAAAACTATGAAATAACACATGGAATCATGTAGTAACCAAAAAAGTGTGAAACAAATCAAAATGTATTTTATGTTTGAGATTCTTCAAAATAGACACTTTGCCTTTATGACAGCTTTGCACACTTTGTGTGCAAAGCTGTCATCCCTGTCTTAGGTCAGTTAGGATCACCACTTTATTTTAAGAATGTGAAATGTCGGAATAGTAGTAGAGAGTGATTTATTTCAGCTTTAAATTCATCACATTCCCAGTGGGTCAGAAGTTTACATACACTTAATTAGTATTTGGTAGCATTGCCTTTAAATTGTTTCACTTGGGTCAAATGTTTTGGGTGGCCTTCCACAAGCTTCCCACAATAAGTTGTGAATTTTGGCCCATTCCTCCTGACAGAGCTGGTGTAACTGAGTCAGGTTTGTAGTCCTCCTTGCTCGCACACGCTTTTTCAGTTCTGCCCACAAATGTTCTATAGGATTGAGGCCAGGGCATTGTGAGGGCCACTCCAATACCTTGACTTTGTTGTCCTTAAGCCATTTTGCCACAACTTTGTAAGTATGCTTGGGGTCATTGTCCATTTGGAAGACCCATTTGCAACCATACTTTAACTTCCTGACTGATGTCTTGAGATGAAGCTTCAATATATCCACATAATTGTCCTTCCTCAATATGCCATCGATTTTGTGAAGTGCACCAGTCCCTCCTGCAGCACACCTCCACAACATGATGCTGCCTCCCCCGTGCTTCATGGTTGGGATGGTGTTCTTTGGCTTGCAAGCCTCCCACTTTTTCCTCCAAACATAACGATGGTCATTACGGCCAAACAGTTTTATTTTTGTTTCATCAGACCAGAGGACATTTCTCCAAAAAGTACGGTCTTTGTCCCCATGTGCAGTTACAAAGCGTAGTCTGGATTTTTTATGGCGGTTTTGGAGCAGTGGCTTCTTCCTTGCTGAGCGGCCTTTCAGGTTATGTCGATATAGGACTAATTTTACTGTGGATATAGATACTTTTGTACCCGTTTCCTCCAGCATCTTCACAAGGTCCTTTGTTGTTCTGGGATTGATTTGCAATCTCTAGGAGACAGAACGCGTCTCCATCCTGAGCGGTATGACACCTACATGGTCCCATGGTGTTTATACTTGAGTACTATTGTTTGTACAGATGAACTTGATACCTTCAGGCGTTTGGAAATTGCTCCCAAGGATGAACCAGACTTGTGGTTGAAAAACGAGATTTAATGACTCCAATCTAAGTGTATGTAAACTTCCGACTTCAACTGTATGTCTGTCTATAAGGGTCGTAAAGGTTTATGGTTTGTGCTGCTCATTCATCCAAATGTTATCAGCGCACACAGTGACCAACACTAGTGTTGACGTGAGCCTGGGTTGATTGTAATAGGGTATGAGGGTGTTAATCATTGACTAATCACTTCTCTCTCTCTGTCTGTCTGTCTCTCTGTCTGTGTCTGTCTCTCTCGCACTCTCTCTCTTCTCCAGCTGACCGGTCTGTTTCAGTTTACCGTGAGATTGCTGTCAGAGACTGAGGCTCGCTTCACGTCAGTGGAGAGGATCAATCATTATATAAAGGTAGGTAGGCCTAATGACACCAGGGATGCTGCCAACAGTCGGGGGAAGGGTTGCTGATCGGCTGAACCATGTGTGGCCGAATCGAAAGTACACACATGGTGTGACACAAACAAACACAGGCTTATATACTTAACGCAGCAGGACACAGGCACAGATGAAGCAACACACACACATACAGGCACAGCATACTCACATGCAGACACACACTCTAAATCCACATTCCTGCGCGGGGTGCACCCACGCACTTACACAGGTCCATATCCCAATAACACAAGCTGTTGGATAAGGTTAACATACTCACACATACACAATCATGACACACACCCATGCACCCACGCACTTACACATAACCCAATCCCAATAACACAAAGCTGTTGGTCATGGTAGGCTCCAGACAGACACAGTGTACATCCCAAATGTAACCCTATTCCCTATGTAGTGCACAACTTTTGATCAGGGGCCCATAGGGTTTGGTTAAAAGTAGTCCACAGTATAGGGAGTCGTGTGCCGTTTGGGACACACCCCGTCTCTGAGAGGCCCAGCAGGAAGCAGATGGAACCCAGTGTGTGGCCCGTCACACATCACAGCACATGACAGGACCTGTTTCACACAACACCCATCAAAACATAAACACCCCCATATCAGAGGAACAACTTTTTTTCTCTCAAAGTGCCAACAAGCTTTTAGAGATCTATAAATTACAGTTATATTGAGAGGTAGAGGTCTTTACTTCATGGGATTGGAGATACAGAGATTAGCACTCCATATTGGATCTATTTTTTCTGTCTCAGACCTTAGAAGGTGAGGCGCCGCGGCAGATCACTGGACCCTCCTCTCCTGCCCCCTGCTGGCCAGATAAGGGACGGATCTCCTTCCAGGATGTGGAGATGTGTTACCGGGACGACCTGCCGCTGGTGCTCAAGAAACTTTCCTTTAACATCCTGCCAGAGGAGACCATCGGCATTGTGGGTCGCACTGGCTCAGGTACTTCCCTCCTTATTTCCATGTATCGTTTTACATCGTTAATGTTTCATTTTATTATCTTTGTTTCCGCTGGTGTTTACCTGGTATTTACTAAGAAATCATGTAACAATGGGTTGAATTGATGGTAATGGTGTTTGTTTTCTAATGATTCTTAGTCAAAAAGATTCTCATAAAATAAAAGTAATCATTAACCAGTGAACTGTAATCTTCACATGTAGATGTGGTTATCATCTATCCGAACTAATCGTAGTTCACTCACAACCCCCCGTTTCTATCTATCTAGGGAAGTCCTCGCTGGGCGTAGCTCTCTTCAGACTGGTGGAGCTGACTGGGGGCTCCATCACCATCGACGACATCAACATTGCACAGATCGGATTGGAAGACCTGAGAAGCAAGCTGTCAGTCATTCCCCAGGAGCCCGTTCTCTTCATTGGCACTATCAGGTATGTATTAATGATTTACCTAAGATTCCCCTAGGTACAGATGTAAGATCAGCTTCCCCTCCCCAATCCTAACCTTTAAGGGATCCTTTGGATATTGGGTAATTTCCCAGAGTCAGACAAACTCATGGATACCATTTTATGTCTCGATGAGTGCATTTTGAAGGAAGTTGAAGGTAGCATATCGTTAGCTTAGCACAATTTCTGGAGGTCTATGGGTATCTACTAGCCAGCTCCTCTCAAAAGCAGGGAAATAGACCTAACTACTACAAAGCTATGTGGTTGGTCATTTATAGTCTAACAAAGGTATACATAAAATATAGATTACTATGACTTCCTAATTTACGGACTGGGGGGGCTTGATATCTATGGCAAAGAAAGCAACGCACACAGAGACTGTAACAAACCCTGAGGAATTTTCTGCGCTTATCAATCCTGGAGTTATGGAGACATTCTTCCATATCCCAAAATGAAACTGTAAGAAACAGCCCCTACCTGCTGGACCGAATGGACAGCTGTCTATCGAGTAAGTGACATTATTCTTGCTTGTCCCACCACACAGTAACAAAATATAAAGAAGATAATCTATCGGTAACTTTTGTTTCATAATTGCACTCTGATCAAATCAAATAGTTTATTATTAGATTATTTGTATCTAACGACTCGTGAATAATAACTTATTTGTTCTTAGTCAATACAGGCTGGTTGCATATCGACTGGTGTTTGAGTGGGCACTGAAGGGAGAGAGACTGGGACGAGGGAACAGAATGCTTCACAGCCAGACATTGCCTAACCAATTCTGTCAAATCATTGAAATAAATGCCCTTAGGAACAAAATAGGTGGTACTGGTTCTATCTACTAGAAGTGATTCATTACAGTATGCTACAACATCTTATTTTTATTATGAAATATAGCAGTCAGATCTATGTGTCAGTAACATTTGAATACTTAAGGTAAATTGGTAGAAGCAACAAAACAGCGTATACCTATGTAATGACATGACAATTGATGAAGAGGCAAAGACCATTATGTATTTTACAACACAGTATAGACATTCAAACAATGCACATCAATTAAAGGTCAAATATACAATAAAATAGACAGTACAAAGTAAGTATGGGGGTGCTGTTATGTAGTAGTCTACAGTGAATGGTATGGGGGTGCTGTTATGTAGTAGTCTACAGTGAATGGTATGGGGGTGCTGTTATGTAGTAGTCTACAGTGAATGGTATGGGGGTGCTGTTATGTCCAGTGGGAGTCTACAGTGAATGATATGGGGGTGCTGTTATGTCCAGTGGGAGTCTACAGTGAATGGTATGGGGGTGCTGTTATGTCCAGTGGTAGTCTACAGTGAATGATATGGGGGTGCTGTTATGTCCAGTGGTAGTCTACAGTGAATGGTATGGGGGTGCTGTTATGTCCAGTGGGAGTCTACAGTGAATGGTATGGGGGTGCTGTTATGTCCAGTGGGAGTCTACAGTGAATGGTATGGGGGTGCTGTTATGTCCAGTGGTAGTCTACAGTGAATGGTATGGGGGTGCTGTTATGTCCAGTGGTAGTCTACAGTGAATGGTATGGGGGTGCTGTTATGTCCAGTGGTAGTCGAGTCTACAGTGAATGGTATGGGGGTGCTGTTATGTCCAGTGGTAGTCTACAGTGAATGGTATGGGGGTGCTGTTATGTCCAGTGGTAGTCTACAGTGAATGGTATGGGGGTGCTGTTATGTCCAGTGGTAGTCTACAGTGAAGGGTATGGGGGTGCTGTTATGTCCAGTGGTAGTCTACAGTGAATGGTATGGGGGTGCTGTTATGTCCAGTGGTAGTCTACAGTGAATGGTATGGGGGTGCTGTTATGTCCAGTGGTAGTCGAGTCTACAGTGAATGGTATGGGGGTGCTGTTATGTCCAGTGGTAGTCTACAGTGAATGGTATGGGGGTGCTGTTATGTCCAGTGGTAGTCTACAGTGAATGGTATGGGGGTGCTGTTATGTCCAGTGGTAGTCTACAGTGAATGGTACGGGGGTGCTGTTATGTCCAGTGGTAGTCTACAGTGAATGATATGGGGGTGCTGTTATGTCCAGTGGTAGTCTACAGTGAAGGGTATGGGGGTGCTGTTATGTCCAGTGGTAGTCTACAGTGAATGGTATGGGGGTGCTGTTATGTCCAGTGGTAGTCTACAGTGAATGGTATGGGGGTGCTGTTATGTCCAGTGGTAGTCTACAGTGAATGGTATGGGGATGCTGTTATGTCCAGTGGTAGTCTACAGTGAATGGTATGGGGGTGCTGTTATGTCCAGTGGTAGTCTACAGTGAATGGTATGGGGGTGCTGTTATGTCCAGTGGTAGTCTACAGTGAAGGGTATGGGGGTGCTGTTATGTCCAGTGGTAGTCTACAGTGAAGGGTATGGGGGTGCTGTTATGTCCAGTGGTAGTCTACAGTGAAGGGTATGGGGATGCTGTTATGTAGTAGTCTACAGTGAATGGTATGGGGGTGCTGTTATGTCCAGTGGTTGTCTACAGTGAATGGTATGGGGATGCTGTTATGTAGTAGTCTACAGTGAATGGTATGGGGATGCTGTTATGTAGTAGTCTACAGTGAATGGTATGGGGATGCTGTTATGTAGTAGTCTACAGTGAATGGTATGGGGATGCTGTTATGTAGTAGTCTACAGTGAATGGTATGGGGATGCTGTTATGTAGTAGTCTACAGTGAATGGTATGGGGGTGCTGTTATGTCCAGTGGTTGTCTACAGTGAATGGTATGGGGATGCTGTTATGTAGTAGTCTACAGTGAATGGTATGGGGGTGCTGTTATGTCCAGTGGTAGTCTACAGTGAATGGTATGGGGGTGCTGTTATGTCCAGTGGTAGTCTACAGTGAATGGTATGGGGGTGCTGTTATGTCCAGTGGTAGTCTACAGTGAAGGGTATGGGGGTGCTGTTATGTCCAGTGGTAGTCTACAGTGAAGGGTATGGGGGTGCTGTTATGTCCAGTGGTAGTCTACAGTGAAGGGTATGGGGATGCTGTTATGTAGTAGTCTACAGTGAATGGTATGGGGGTGCTGTTATGTCCAGTGGTTGTCTACAGTGAATGGTATGGGGATGCTGTTATGTAGTAGTCTACAGTGAATGGTATGGGGATGCTGTTATGTAGTAGTCTACAGTGAATGGTATGGGGATGCTGTTATGTAGTAGTCTACAGTGAATGGTATGGGGATGCTGTTATGTAGTAGTCTACAGTGAATGGTATGGGGATGCTGTTATGTAGTAGTCTACAGTGAATGGTATGGGGGTGCTGTTATGTCCAGTGGTTGTCTACAGTGAATGGTATGGGGATGCTGTTATGTAGTAGTCTACAGTGAATGGTATGGGGGTGCTGTTATGTCCAGTGGTAGTCTACAGTGAATGGTATGGGGGTGCTGTTATGTCCAGTGGTAGTCTACAGTGAATGGTATGGGGGTGCTGTTATGTCCAGTGGTAGTCTACAGTGAATGGTATGGGGATGCTGTTATGTAGTAGTCTACAGTGAATGGTATGGGGATGCTGTTATGTAGTAGTCTACAGTGAATGGTATGGGGATGCTGTTATGTAGTAGTCTACAGTGAATGGTATGGGGGTGCTGTTATGTAGTAGTCTACAGTGAATGGTATGGGGATGCTGTTATGTAGTAGTCTACAGTGAATGGTATGGGGATGCTGTTATGTAGTAGTCTACAGTGAATGGTATGGGGATGCTGTTATGTAGTAGTCTACAGTGAATGGTATGGGGGTGCTGTTATGTAGTAGTCTACAGTGAATGGTATGGGGATGCTGTTATGTAGTAGTCTACAGTGAATGGTATGGGGATGCTGTTATGTCCAGTGGTAGTCTACAGTGAATCATTTTATTATGCTACAGATGCAGTGTGATAATGACCAGAGTGTTTGTATTTTGTAGTAGTTTGTATTAATGTAGGTAGTTGTTCAAGGACGACCATTTCCATAGATACCAGATGAGTTGGGGGTGTCAGAATAGTCCCCAAGTGTCCTTGAATCTTGACGTGTGTCCCGCAATGATCTTGACGTGAGTGACTGTCTTTGTCTATCAGTATATCACTGTTTTGTTACTTGTCATGTTTTTGTGTGGACCCCAAGAAGAATAGCTGCTGCTTTAGCAAAAGCTAATGTGGATCATCATAAACCAATAATGACATCCTCCTTGCTAGGTTTTGGGATGGGGCTATGTTGGTTTTGGGATGGGGCTATGTTGGTTTTGGGATGGGGCTATGTTGGTTTTGGGATGGGGCTATGTTGGTTTTGGGATGGGGCTATGTTGGTTTTGGGATGGGGCTATGTTGGATTTGGGATGGGGCTATGTTGGATTTGGGATGGGGCTATTTGGGATTTGGACTCCCAGTATTTGTCCATGCGTCTCTTCAGGACGCGCTCCATCAGGTCATTACAGAATCTTTGTGTGGTAGGCTGACATATTGGCCGGGCAATCCACTATTGTGATTGTTTTGGGTGGACAAGTTGAATCTTGGAGTGTCTGAAATGAGGAAAGAGGAGCTGATAAACCAGTGAATACAATGTAAACACAAGGATGTTTCCATACATACAGAAAGAACATGTGTGACACTTCTGGATGCAGTTGATCAGATTAGTGTAGTGGATATAGTCAGCTTCCCACACTACAGAAAGGGTGCCTCTGAGCACACTTGAAAGGGAGCGCCATTCAAAGAAACCCTCCACTTTACCCAAGTCAGCAAAACTATCCTGGAGGGGCAGTTAGGCTACCTGTCCATTTGTTAGAATAGATGTGTCTGGACACGTCAATGATTGCATTACCATCCTAATATGACAAAACAAGTGCTGAAGTGTAAACATTGATTGCATATTTTGAGTACTTGCCAGCAAAAATTGAGGCTTGTCCTCTATTCTGGTTCTGAATGTGATGTTACTCCAGCAAACATGGAGTCCGTTCCTTGTGGACTGTCCACAGCAGGCATGTCTTCTATCTAAACCAGAGTGAGCAATAAAGGGAACAGGAAGGGAACAGGAAATGGGGGAAATCATTTGAAATATACAAAGGATATACAATATACAAATATACACTTAAAGAAGGCCATAATAGATGTTCTGATTTAGTGGCATGATGTCATGCATTATATAGCTAACACTATAAAGTCAAGTCAATCTATTTGTTTCTCAAGCATGTGTAAAATGTATAATTAGTTGGAAAGTACTTGAATCAAGTTGAATAAAGACTAAAATAATGGCACCACTCAATGTTGAATAATGAAAAAAGGAGAGCACATCATTTTGTTGTACTCTGGTTTTCTTTGGCTTTGAGCGGAGGGCATCACAGATGTAATGGACAGCCCATCCACAAGAAAAGTGACAGGCCTATCACATTTTATCATGAGAGCAGCTAGCTACTATTCAATCAATCAGATAATGTAAGATCGCATCACACTTACCCCCATTCCACTTTGTCCTGATGTGCGTAGAATGGCCACTGATTGGACCGCTGTATCCTTCAGGAAATGTCTCATCTTATGGCTTGTCAGTTCCATCCTCTCATAATAGTCCCCTAGTTATAAAAAAATCAGAGCAAACCATTAACTTTCGGAGATCCTTGGTCGGAGTGTTGTTATCTAGCTTGCTAACGTTATATTCATGGCAACTCAATTAAACAAGGTTTATAAAAAATAGACCCTTACAAACAAATACAATAACATGTTTCAGTTCAATACAATACGCTAAAAAAACAAGATATAGATTTATCAGTGTCTGTTGATGCTGAAAAGGCTTTCAACCGTCTTGAATGACCTTTTTCTGTTCAAAACTTTGGAAGCCTTCAACTTTCCAAAAGTATTGGGACGGTGACCATGTTGGTGTTGTTTTGGCTCTGTACTCCAGCACTTTGGAAGCCTTCAACTTTCCAAAAGTATTGGGACGGTGACCATGTTGTTGTTGTTGTTTTGGCTCTGTACTCCAGCACTTTGGATTTGAAATGATACACGGTCAGCTTTAATTTGAGTGTATTTTAGTTTTTAGAAATTACAGCACTTTTTTTGTCCCCCCCATTTTAGGGGACCAAAAGTATTGGGACAAATTCACTCATCTGTATTAAAGTAATCAATAGTTTACTGTTTGGTCCCATATTCCTTTAAATTTGTTGGTTCCATTTGCTGTTTGTTTTGGTTGTGTTTCAGATTATTTTGTGCCCAATAGAAATGAATGGTAAATAACCTATTGTGTCATATTGGAGTCACTTTTATTGTAAATAAGAATAGGATATGTTTCTAAACACGTTTACATTAATGTGGATGCTACCATGATTACGGATAGTCCAGAATGAATCGTGAATAATGATGACTGAGAAAGTTAGACACACAAATATCATACCCCCAAGACATGCTAACCTCTCACCATTACAATAACATGGGAGGTTAGCATTTTTTTATGCCTTTAACATTGTTGACACTGCTGGAAGTTGAGTGACAAACTTTCCAGTCACGGCTGCGAGGTAAAAATATTTGCTCTGGACAAGCATTGGCAGTCTGATGTATTCTTTTTCTTTTGTGAGGTTTATCTTCTCACACTTCGGTTACTTGATATGTATCTAGCAACCTCGTTCAAACTGCCGCTGTCTCAGCTGGCCTGCTGTGTTTACACTTGTACACAGCCAATGCTTGTGCCCACCGTTGATGAATGAAATGCGTAGTCCGGAGAAAATAGTTCCAGAAATAACTATAATAAAAACATAATTTCATATATACTTGTAATGAATACTTAGAGTACAAAGTACTAACCACCCAGCCTTTTAATAGTTAGGTTAATTTCCATGCTTTTGAGAGGAGCTGAGTAGTAGATACTTATAGACTTCCAGCAATTGCGCTAAGCTAACAATATGCTACCGTCAACTTCCTTCAAACTACACACAGAGACTTACAAATGGTATCCATGACATGAGTTTGTCTGACTCTGGAATTTCGGGAAATACTACTTACTACTTACCCAAAGTATCCCTTTAACCATTAGTGGGGTTCTGTCAAACTGACCCCACGGGCAACTTCACCAGACTCTTGTTGTACTGTTATCTAGGCTTGTTTACAATTATGGAGATTGATTCTTTATTCTTATTTTTCCTTATCAAATAGGTCCAATCTGGACCCATGGAATCAATACTCAGATCCCCAGATCTGGGATGCACTTGAGAGGTCCCATATAAAGGAGATTGTAAGTAGGGATAGATGGTAAATGTTAACATAAATAGAGTAAGCAATGCATTGCTATGTCAGTTTAACCCCAAATATATTTATAATGTCTTTCTGTATACAAACGTCAAGTAGTCCTTATGTGTTGACATCATACTATGTATTCATTGCCTTGTACACCTTCTGATAGTGTTACTAGCGCTGACAGTAATTGATAACAAATCCCTAGACCTGTGTAAGATTAAAGTTCCCCACTAGAGATTTTTTAACAGTTGAAAACGATATGTGACTTGTGTTTTGACTCCATTTCGTCTCTCATCATGTTCAGATCAGCCAACTGCCCCACTCCCTCCAGTCCGAGGTGACAGAGAACGGAGAGAATTTCTCAGTGGGAGAGAGACAACTACTGTGTGTGGCAAGAGCACTGCTGAGACACAGCAAGGTAAACACACACAGACACATCACACATGCACGTGCGCACACACACACACACACACACTCTAGCGTTGCATCACGTCTCTTTCTCTCCATAGCACACACACACACAGGACAATAGACAAGGGCAGTTAGATTGATTTTCTCTTTTCTGTTACCACAGAGGAAAGCTTTTGTGCCTCACATCCTAATATTGAGCTAGTCACATAAGGTGGGCAGAAGGCAGCAGCTTCTCCAAGGCGTAACATTGCCACCACATGGCTTGTGTTGTAATCTCACTCTATACAATGCAGTTGGAAATTCAATCAACTGAAGATGACGACAAAAGACGTTAAAGGACTAGTCCTACATAGTTATAGCACTCCTTAAGATTGTAATATACACATCCATATTCAATGTTGTTTCTATATTGTTACTTCCTTATTCTACCAACCTTTGTGATTGAACCTCTGCAAAGTTTGCTTAAATGTGACGTGTTTGGTTGCCAGATCTTGCTGTTGGATGAGGCGACTGCAGCCATCGACACAGAGACAGACCGGCTGATTCAGGAGACCATCCGCGAGTCATTCAGCAGCTGCACCACGTTGATCATCGCCCATCGCCTCAACACTGTGATGAGCTGTAACAGGGTCATGGTGTTGGACCAGGGACAGGTGGGTCTTCTGCACCATAGACATATAGAATGCGTTTTAATGTCACCCTATTCCCTATGTAGTGCACTGCTTTTGACCAGGGCCTTTTGGGAATAGGGTGCCATTTGAGACGCTGCCATATCATTCTATTTCTTCTATGTTCTGCAGCTCTTAGCTCTGTGTTTATTTGAGGGGACTTGTAACCATTTGTATCTATTGAATCATACCAGTGGCTAATGAAACACATTTGACGTCTTCTAATTCTGGGTTTGTAGTATAGTGTAAAAATATACACAGTTCCTTCATAAAGTATTCACACCCCTTGACTTATTCCACATTTTGTTGTGTTACAGCCTGAATTTAAAATGGATTACATTTAGATTTTTTCCCCCACTGGCCTACACACAATACCCCATAATATCAAAGTGGAATTAATTAAAAATGAAAAGCTGAAATGTCTTAAGTCAATAAGTATTCATCTCCTTTGTTATGGTAAGCCTAAATAAGTTCAGGAGTAGAAATGTCCTTAGAAGTTGCATAATAAGTTGCAAAAGCTCACGCTGTGTGCAATAATAGTGGTTAACTACATACAATCTGTAAGGTCCCTCACTTGGGAAGTGAATTTCAAAGACAGATTCAACCACAAAGACCAGGAAGGTTTTTCAATGCCTCACAAAGAAGGGCATCTATTGGCAGATGGGTAAAAATGTAAAAAGCAGACATTGAATATCCCTTTGAGCATGGTGACGTTATTCATAACACTTTGGATGGTGTATCAATACACCCAGTCACTACAAAGATACAGGCGTCCTTCTTAACTCAGTTGCCGGAGAAGAAGGAAACCGCTCAGGGATTTCACCATGAGGCAAATAGTCACTTTAAAACAGTTAGATGGCTGTGATATGAGAGAACTGGATGGATCAACAACATTGTAGTTATTCCACAATACTAACATAATTGACAGAGTGAAAAGAAGGAAGCCTTTACGGAATAAAAATATTCTAAAACATGCATCCTGTTTGCAACAAGGCACTAAAGTAATACTGCAGAACCATGTGGCAAAGAAATTAACTTTTTGTCCTTAATACAAAGTGTTATGTTTGGGGCAAATCAAATACAACACATTACTGAGTACCATTCTTCATATTTTCAATTATTATGGTGGCTGGATCATGTTATGGGTATTCTTGTAATCGTTAAGGACTGGGGAGTTTCAGGATAAAAAAGAAATGGAATGGAGCTAAGCGTAGGCAAAATCCTAGAGGAAAACCTGGTTCAGTGTTTCATCAGACTAGAGGTCGACCGATTATGATTTTTCAACGCCGATACCGATTATTGGAGGACCATAAACGCCAATACCGATTAATCGGCAGATTTTTTTTATTTTGTATTTATTTATTTAGCGCGCGCTAACTAGCTAGCCATTTCACTTCGGTTACACGAGCCTCATCTCGGGAGTTGATAGGCTTGAAGTCATAAACAGCGCAATGCTTGACGCACAACGAAGAGCTGCTGGCAAAACGCAATAAAGTGCTGTTTGAATTAATGTTTACACGCCTGCTTCTGCCTACCACCGCTCAGTCAGATACTTGTATGCTCCGTCAGATTATATGCAACGCAGGACACGCTAGATAATATCTAGTAATAATCATCAACCATGTGTAGTTAACTAGTGATTATGATTGTTTTTTATAAGAAGTTTAATGCTAGCTAGCAACTTACCTTGGCTTACTGCATTCGCGTAACTCCTTGTGGAGTGCAACGAGAGAGGCAGGTCGTTATTGCGTTGGACAAGTTAAGGTTGCAATATTGGATCCCCCGAACTGACAAGGTGAAAATCTGTCGTTCTGCCCATGAACGAGGCAGTTAACCCACTGTTCCTAGGTCGTCATTGAAAATAAGAATGTATTCTTAACTGACTTGCCTAGTTAAATAAAGATTAAATAAAGGTGTAAAAAAAAAAAACAGCAAATCGGCGCCCAAAAATACCGATTTCCGATTGTTATGAAAACTTGAAATCGGCCATTCCGATTAATCGGTTGACCTCTACACCAGACAGAATTCACCTTTCAGCAGTACAATAATCTAAAACACAGGGCTACACTAGCAGTACAATAATCTAAAACTCAGGGCTACACTGGAGTTGTTTACCAAGAGGACAGTGAATGTTCGTGAGTCACCAAGTTACAATTTTGACTTAAATCATGGCAAGACCTGAAAATGGTTGCCTAGGAATGACCAACAACTAATTTGACAGAGATTGAAGAGTTTTGAAAAGAATAATGGGCTAATGTTGCACAATCCAGGTGTGGAATGCTCTTACAGCTGAAATTGCTGCCAAGGGTGCTTGTACAAAGTATTGACTCATGGGTGTGTGAATACTTATGTCAATTAGATATTTCTGTATTTTATTTTCAATAAATTAGCAAACATTTCTAAAAACATGGTTTCACTTTGTCATTATGGGGTATTGTGTGTAGCTGAGTGAGAAAATTATCAATTTGAATTCCGTCTGTAAAACAGCAAAACGTGGAATAAGACAAGGAGTATGAATACTTCCTGAAGGCATGTATTTAACCCCTTTACACTTGTGGGAATTGGCCTATATGGATAGGATTAAATGTAAATGTTTCTTACAGAAGAAATATGGAAAACATATGCATGACCATGGTAACAATTAAACAGGAATAGTTAGGAGATTGTGGGGAAATTATTGGACTAAAGGTGAGGACACAACAGTTCACCTGACACAATAATGAACCCAAACATTACACTGTTGCTTTTATGTGCATTTTACATTTACTGTACTTTTCATCTCATTTGACAATAACAAAATCTGAAAATACTCTGGATACATTGAGTAACATGATGAGAATATTCCTGGAAAATGTGGGACAGGTGCAACATAAGAGAAAAAAATGACATGGATTTGAGTGAGAGGTCTAACTGGTGTTTCACTTCTCCAAAGTGTGCCCAGTTCCTAAGTCATTTCAATGCAGAAGAGTATTCAACTATAAGGTGCTTTTTTGAGCTCTCCTAGCTGTGCTGTTGAGGAACTAGAGCAAGTACACTTGTAGTTGTTTTGTTTGGAACACAGCCCTGAAAACTCCTGCCTTTACACAATTACTGTTGTTTACGCAATCCAAAAGCGTCCATTTTAACCGCAATCTGGGACAGGTGGGCATAATTTGAAAGCTTGTTCTATTGCCAACATGGCTAGCTAAATTATAAAATACAATATTACACTACTAGGCTTTCACAAGGCAATTCAGAGAAGCAGAACATAATTTTGGTGGGCTTAGAATGGAGTCTTAAGTGCATTGATGCGTGGTCCATGGCAAATGTTCATCACAATACAACAAACAGGCTCATTCTGTTCAAGACAACCCAGGGTATAACGCCATGTCATCTTGTAACTGTATATCAAACATAGTGATCATAAACACTGACTGTATATTACATGAGTTTTATGATATGGAAATGTGAAGTGCGCATTTGGGCTCACGGGCGTTTGACATCAAAGTTATATTTTTCATTGTAATCCTCAGCGTCTCATATTTCAAAATGCATCGAGTCCTCTTAATTTACAGCTTTTCCTTCACTCAGACACATTTTTTTTTTGAAAATTGCCAAGTTCAGAACGGCTGTCAGTCAAAACCCATACAGCGCTGTGAAGAACAGAGCCTGAGCTCTGATGTCATGTATAGTATGTTACTGTACAGCCACTGTGTTCCAATTTACGCACTTATCAGTGTCCAAATCTGCAATTTTCAACCTGTATATTGGTACGAGTGTAAAGGGTTAACAGCATATACTAAACAAAATATTTGATATACTACTGTGTACCTAAGGAAACATTTCTCTAGTGGGTCGAAATACTTGTTGGTCAGAACTTGTTTATTTTCTTCATTTCAGATTTTGGAGTTCGACACCCCTGCTGCCCTGCTGGCAGATGACAACTCGAGATTCCGTGCCATGATCGAGGCGTCTAACGGCAAGCTCAGTGACACAGAGCAGTGAACCGAGTCGAATGGGTACAAATTAGCGCTTATAAAACGAGGCAATACAGCAGAGGACATGACTTGCACAAACTTTGAAGATTACCATCCTGCCATGGAGCGAGTCAGATGTTATTTTAGGAGGCATTAACAGAGGTTCTTACCAACGCTGCTAAATCTAGTGATGTCTGTTGATTTCAAAAACCAATGATGACTTCATGAGTATGATGACAATGTTCCAAAAGACGCATCAAAGATGTGGATCTATTGAGAGTTGGGAGTATCGCACCTGCTGACCTTTACTGCTGTGTGGAAAGAGATCATTTCTCAGAGGCAAAAGGAGAATGTGCAAATCAAGAGCAATGACTCTACAATGGCACTTTATATTCCATGATGAAACACTGAAGCGTCTGATAACACTGAATGTTGCTTCCTTTCACCCTCTCTCTACAGGGCTATCAGTGAGACTTGGAAGAGACCGTAAAATGATCTATGTATTTCACTGATATAATTCGAAAGGAACCTATCACTTGTATAAGCCTCAATGCTAGTTGGTGGAATGGATTTTATATTATGATATTTGCAATCAATACAGCCAGCACATTCATCAGTCAAATCACTGGGCAACAGACTTCCAAAGAATCACATTGATATACCAAAGTAGCCATTCCACATGAGCAAGGTCAGGAATATATTGACTGGTAATATGTCAAGTTATAATAAGGCAGATTATTATATGGTAATAATTTCAGTGAATCCTAACAGATGCGGTGTATATGTGCCTCTACAGTTATGTCATTCGTTGTGTAGTAATGTTGTAGCCTATGCTTTTTGGAATTGCATTATGTTCTGTTCTGGGTGAATCATATGCTGGTATGTGGGAACTGTATCTGCATAGTCTCTTGTATTGTTGCAGGGTATATGGCAGGAATGTTGTTTTTATCAACGCGTAATCATTCTGTTGTGTAGTAATAAAGCACAGTTATATTCATGAGTTTGAAGGACAGCAAAACAGAGTTATGGAACAAATAATGAAAGGTACTGAGTATTTTGAGTATTTTTTGTTTGTTCTAAACAACCACAGACAATGTCTGCAAATCTGTGTTTTTGGATGACGTTTTGGATTGTAAACATCTAGATGCCTTAAAAAAAAATGAATACACTGAGCAGACATTGTGTGCAATAAGCAATAGGTTGTTAGATAAACCGTAAAGATGGCCTTGTAAAAGACTTGAGATTGTAATTTTGCTATATTTTTTTATTCTTAAATGTTAAGATGTTTTTTGTCTTAGAAATGCTTTACCAATAAAAAATGTTTTCATACTTGAAATATTGTCCTTGCATTCATTGTTATCGCATATGGTGCCTTCCTGGCATGCATGGTGCTCTGATAACGAATTAGATCAATAGTCCATGGGCCAGAGGGACAAATTTCACATATTGGTCCACAATGGGGTGGCAAGGGTAATGTCTGTGAACTATATTTTGGTATGATAACCACTATCGGACATTGATAAATTGTGGTAATCACTGCATGAATGTTATGACCCCTATGCGGTTAATAAGGACAACTGGATTTATGAAATGTATTATAAAACAACAATCTTCTCAAAACAACTTGTGTTATTAACTTCATAATACAACATGAAAGAAGGCCATTTGAATTGTAGTGGCATCTCTATGGGCCCAACGTGGAGGGTGAAAGGTCATTTATGTATGAATGTTGGGGTATATATCGAGCCAGAGTACGAGTACGGTATAGGGAAGTGCTCCATTATGACATGGTACGTAGATAATCATCACCAAAAATCACACAAGGAGACCCATTGAGACATTTTTGCATTCGGAAAGTATTCAGACCCCTTTTTCCACATTTTGTTACATTACAGCCTTATTCTAAAATTGATAACTTTTTTTTAAATTAATCAATCTACACACACTACCCCATAATAACAAAGGGAAACCGGTTTAGACATTAATGCAAATGTATTAAAAATAACAAACTGCAATACCTTATTTACATAAGTATTCAGACCCTTTGCTATGAGACTCGAAATTGAGCTCCGGTGCATCCTGTTTCCATTGATTATCCTTTGTTTTTACAACTTGATTGGAGCACCTGTGGTAAATTCAATTGATTGGACATGATTTGGAAAGGCACACACCTGTCTACATAAGGTCCCGCAGTTGACATTGCATGCCAGAGAAAAAAACAAGCAATGAGGTCGAAGGAATTGTCTGTAGAGACAGGATTGTGTCGAGGCACAGATCTTAAATGGAAGAAGTTTGGAACCACCAAGACTCTTCCTAGTGCTGGCCGTCCGGCCAAACTGAGCAATCGGGGGAGAAGGGCCTTGGTCAGGGAGGTGACCAAGAACCGATGGTCACTCTGACAGAGCTCCAGAGTTCCTTTGTGGAGATGTGAGAACCTTCCAGAAGGACAATCATCTCTGCAGCACCCCACCATTCAGGCCTTTATGGTAGAGTGGCCAGACGGAAACCACTCCTCAGTAAAAGGCACATGACATTCCGCTTGGAGTTTGCCAAAAGGCAACTAAAGGACTCTCAGACGACGAGAAACAAGGTTCTCTGGTCTGATGAAACCAAGATTGAACTCTTTGGCCTGAATGCCAAGTGTCACATCTCGAGGAAACCTGGCACCATCCCTACAGTGAAGCATGGTGGTGGCAGCGTCATGTTGCGGGGATGTTTTTCAGCTGCCGGGACTGGGAGACTAGTCAGGATCGAGGAAAAGATTAACAAAGCAAAGTACAGCGAGATCCTTGATGAAAACCTGCTCCAGAGCGCTCAGGACCTCAGACTGGGGTGAAGGGTCACCTTCCAACAGGACAATGACCCTAAGTACACAGCCAAGACAACGCAGGAGTAGCTTCGAGACAAGTCTCTGAATGTGAAAATAGCTGTGCAACAATGCTCCCCATCCAACCTGACAGAGCTTGAGAGGATCTGCAGAGAAGAATGGGAGAAACTCCCCAAATACAGGTGTGCCAAGCTTATAGCGGGCATACCCAAGAAGACTTGTGGGTGTAATTGCTGCCAAAGGTGCTTCAACAAAGTACTGAGTACTTCCTGTTCAGGGTTTTAGGCTGGGTTTCTGTGTAGAACTTTGATATCTGCTGATGTAAAAAGGGCTTAATAAGTACATTTGAGTAATTATGTAAATGTCATTTTATTTTTTAAGTAGCAAACAATTCTAAACCTGTTTTTGATTTGTCATTATGGGGTATTGTGTGTAGATTGACGAAACAAATCAACTTAATACATTTTAGAATAAGGTTGTAACATAACAAAATGTGGAAAAAGTCAAGGGGTCTGAATATTTTCTGAATGCACTGAATATACAAAACATTAAGGACACCTGCTCTTTCTGACGACTGACTAGGTTAATGCAGGTGAAAGCTATGATCCCTTATTGATGTCACTTGTTAAATCCACTTCAATTCAGGACGCCTACAGCACTCAATGTCACAGGAAGGCCAAAAAGATAACCAAGGACATCAACCACCTGAGCTACGGCCCGTTCATCCAGAAGGCATGGTCAGTACAGGTGCATCAAAGCTGGGACCGAGAGACCGCTTCTATTTCAAGGCCATCAGACTGTTAAATAGCCATCACAAGCCGGCCTCCACCCAGTCCCCTGCCCTGAATTTAGTTACTGTCACTAGCCGGCTACCACCCGGTTAGTCAATCCTGCACCTTGGATTATGTACATAGACATGGAGTCACTGGTCACTTTAGTAATGGAACACTGGTCAATGTAATCATTTTTAGATAATGTTTTACTCATTTCAAATCTATTTTTTTTGGTCACATACACATGGTTAGCAGATGTTAACGTGAGTGTAGCGAAATGCTTGTGCTTCTAGTTCCGACAGTGCATCAATATCTAACAAGTAATCTAACAGTTCCACAACTACCTTATACACACAAATGTAAAGGGGTGTAATAGGAAGATGTACATATAAATATATGGATGAGCGATGGCTGAGTGGCATAGGTAAGATGCAATAGATGGTATAAAATACAGTATATAGATATGAAATTGCATATCTTACATTACTCATATGTATATACTCTATTCTAGTCATTCCACTCTGACATTGCGCGTCCTAATATTTACAGTATATATTTCTTAATTCCATTCTTTTACTTTTAGATTTGTGTGAATTGTTAGATACTACTGCACTGCTGGCGCTAGGAACACAAGCATTTCGCTACACCCGCAATAACATCTAAATAAACTCAGAAAAAAAAGAAACAGACCTTTTACAGGAACCTGTCTTTCAAAGATAATTTGTAAAAATCCAAAGAACTTCACAGATCTTCATTGTAAAGTGTTTAAACACTGTTTCCCATTCTTATTCAATGACCCATAAACAATTAATGAAGATGCACCTGTGGAACGTCGTTAAGACACTAACAGCTTATAGACGGTAGGCAATTAAGGTCACAGTTATGAAAACTTAGGACACTAAAGAGGCCTTTCTACTGACTCTGAAAAACACCAAAAGAAAGATGCCCAGGGTCCCTGCTCATCTGTGTGAACGTGCCTTAGGCATGCTGCAAGGAGGCATGAGGACTGCAGATGTGGCCAGGGCAATAAATTGCAATGTCCGTACTGTGAGATGCCTAAGACAGCGCTACAGGGAGACAAGACTGATCATTCTAGCAGTGGCAGACCATGTGTAACAACACCTGCACAGGATTGGTATATCCAAACATCACACCTGCGGGACAGGTACAGGATGGCAACAACAACTGCCCGAGTTACACCAGGAACGCACAATCCCTCAGACTGTCCGCAATCCCTCAGACTATCAGCGCTCAGACTGTCCGCAATAGGCTGAGAGAGGCTGGACTGAGGGCTTGTACGCAGGTCCTCACCAGACATCACCGGCAACAACGTCTCGTATGGGCACAAACCCATCGTCGCTGGACCAGACAGGACTGGCAAAAAGTGCTCTTCACTGACATGTCACGGTTTCGTCTCACCGGGGTGATGGTCGGATTCGCGTTTATCGTCGAAGGAATGAGCGTTACACCGAGGCCTGTATTCTGGAGCGGGATCGAGGTGGAGGGTTCGTCATGGTCTGTGGCAGGTGTGTCACAGCATCATCGGACTGAGCTTGTTGTCATTGCAGACTGTCTCAACTCTGTGCGTTACATGGAAGGCATCCTCCTCCCTCATGTGGTATCCTTCCTGCAGGCTCATCCTGGCATGACAATGCCACCAGCCATACCGCTCGTTCTGTGTCTGATTTCCTGCAAGACAGGAATGTCAGTGTTCTGCCATGGCCAGCGAAGAGACCGGATCTCAATCCCATTGAGCACGTCTGGGACCTATTGAATCGGAGGGTGAGGGCTAGGGCCATTCCCCCCCAGAAATATCCGGGAACTTGCAGGTGCCTTGGTGGAAGAGTGAGGTAACATCTCACAGCAAGAACTGGCAAGTCTGGTGCAGTCCACGAGGAGGAGATGCACTGCAGTACTTAATGCAGATACTGTTACTTTTGACCCCCCCCCCCCCCCCCCCCCTCCCCCCTTTGTTCAGGGACACATTATTCCATTTCAGCTATTCACATGTCTGTGGAACTTGTTCAGTTTATGTCTCAGTTCTTGAATCTTGTTATGTTCACACAAATATTTACACATTACGTTTGCTTAAAATAAACGCAGTTGACATTGAGAGGAAATGTTTATTATTGCTGAGTTTTTGTGTATGTGACCAATGATTTGACTTGAGATGAAGTGGATTAGACAAGCACCATATTTTCATGATGGCCAACATTTATTCTAATGAGGAACTACGTGGATTTTGTATGGCTATAACTAAATAAGGATTCAGTGTAATAAGTCAAATAATGGCTTAAAATGTGTGTTACAATAAGGACAACACACACACCCCGCACACACAATTTAGACAGGGGCACTTGGACCAGCCCATCTGGCGTTTGCACTATTCTCTTAAGACAAGAATAGACATTCATTTATACTGAACAAAAATGTAAATGCAACAATTTAATTGATTTGACTGAGTTTTACAATTCATATGAGGAAATCAATCAATTGAAATACATTTATTAGGCCCTAATCTATTGATTTTACATGACTGGGAATAGATATGTTGGTTGCAGATACCTTTAAAAAAAAATGGGCCTCATAATGGGCCTCAGGATCTCGTCATGGTATTTTTGTGCATTCAAATTACCTTAGACAAAATGCAATTGTAGTTTATGCCTGCCCATACCATAACTCCACAGTCACCATGGGGCACTCTGTTCACAAAACTTGAGACATCTGTGGCATTGCGTTGTGTGACAAAACTGCATGTTTTTTGAGAGGCCTTTTATTGTCCCCACTACAAGGTGCACATGCTGTTAAATCAGCTTCTTGATATGCCACACCTGTCAGGTGGATGGATTATCTTTGCAAATGAGAAATGCTCACAAACAGGGATGTAAGCAAATTTGTGCACAAAATTTGAGAAAAATAAGCTTTTTGTGAGTATGGAAAAATGTTGGGATATTTTATTTCAGCTCATGAAACATGGGAGCAACACTTTACTTTTTGCATTTATATTTTTGTTCAGTGTCGATGGGTTTTATAATTGTACCTTTTGTCTAGGTGAGAAAGGGCAGTGAGGAGTGCAATAGATATTATGTCGTCTGTGGATCTTTTTGGGGGTGGTATGTGAATGGGAGTGTGTCCATGGTGTCTGAGATGAAAATATGATGAGACAGCTTCTGAACAAATTGTTATCTCCATAAGCTAGGCCAGGTGTTCTCAAACTTTTTGGGGCCAGGGACCCCTTTTGTTATAGCATCTTCATCAGGAACCCCCTCATAATCAGAACACAACTGAAGTGAGATAAACTCCTTGTATGCTATTTTAACTGACATTGGGCCATGATGAGAAACATTTAAAAAGCCCTGCCTCTTGGCTTCAGAGAGGAAATTGAGCCATTTTCAATCTAATTTCCTGCAATTCTACACATTTTGTCACAGGCATATATATTTTTTGTTGTTGCCGCTTTAAAGCTAATATCATACAATTATACACATTGTTTTAAATCTTACATTACAGTGCATTCATGTTAAAAAATATATACATTTTGGGGAATAAAATAAGTATTGAGTTGAAAAATGTACAGTTGATGGAGTACTGTGGATATCAATATCCTTGTGAACCTCCCAAGCCCATGTTGCCCACGGTTAAAAACATAAATTGTAGATTATTTATATTACGTTGTATTGTATTACCCCTTCTAAATGTATTCCACGCATCCCTTGTCCAAAATTCGTTGAACCTGTTTTTGTTAGTATTAATAAATACCCCCTACAGTACCGCGGACCCCCACTTCGAGAACCCCTGGGCTAGGCTACATAATATTCAACCAACTTTCTGTCCAGCAAATCCATTTATATCTTCAGCCAGACAGAGACTATTTGTACAATGAGAGAGACTGTTTAGCGGACAAACACTTTGTTGCAATATCAGACAGAGTAAATCCCACACTATGCATTAAACATACTGTTTCAGCCAATCAGCATCCAGGATCTAAACTAACCGGTTTATAAATAAACATATAGCATGAGTAAAAATGGGGGAAAATAATAAATAATTGTATTATTTTGTAGCTAGAATATGAAATGACATGCAGTGGGGTATTATGGGATATATTTGAGTTTTCTTGTCTGCATTGGTCTGCGTCGGCGTTCTTCCGGCTTCCAAGACTCGAACGGAAAGGGGAAAGCCTTGGCTGTGATGCCGCTGGATGATGGCTGCTTTCGGGATCTTAAGTTACGAACACCGGCCCCTGAAGCGGCCACGACTCGGACCTCCGGACGTTTATCCCCAAGACCCAAAGCAAAAAGAGGTCAGATAAACTTAAATCGTTTGTCAAACCAACGTTGCAAAGAGAAATGGGCACAAAGAGCCTATTTGGAAATGAGCCCTTAGCTACGCTATGGTTGCTAACGTTAGCTAACGTTAATCCCCCCAGACGGCTATCAGGCCCAAACCAGTCTCTCTAGTAATAACAATGAACAGCTACTTGGCTTGTCATTTTGCCTGCTCGCACTGAAAACACCAACTAGCTAGCTGGCTAGCTATCTTGATAGCTTTCTATGGGGCTAACGTTAAGTCGTAATTTAGTTAACGCTAGCTAGCTAAATGATACGACAAATATAATATAATTTTGGTTAACTTTCAAATGAACAAATATTTCACGAACCGTTGTTTGCAATTCAAATAACGTTAACTAGCAACACAACTAGGATACATTTGGAGCAGCTTGGTAGATAGCTAGCTAACGTTAGCCTTATTAGCAACTAGCTAATGTAGGTTAGCTAGTTAAATGTCGTCATTGATGGTCATGATGTATTTAGCTACTTTGACATGTCACTTAACGTTTCTGGCATATGTGGAATGGGATCCTAAGACTTAGTAAAACAAATAATAATAATTGCCCAACAACCTCAACTCAATTTGATCATGTAGCTAGCTAGTTACCTAGTTGGCAAAGCAGTCCCCCACTGAGATAATCATTTGTTTTGTAAACAAAGGTGGCGAATGTGGTATCCTGTGTCCAGTACATGTGCTCATTGGGTGACTTCATCAACTGCATGGTTTGAATTTCACAATAGAGAACTAATGTAAATCATTTGTGTTCCAGGATGAATTGACTGCTTTGAATGTGAAGCAAGGATTTAATAATCAACCGGCTGTGTCTGGGGATGAACATGGAAGTGCTAAAAATGTCAACTTCAATCCCTCAAAGGTGATCTTCTACTCGTCACTGTTTCTTTTTCATCTGTATCAGACACATGTAGTGAATAATGATGCATATGTTGTAGGATCTCTTGTTCATAGCATACTTTACTATTACCCAAACAGATTAGTTCAAACTTCAGCAGCATCATTGCAGAGAAGTTGCGCTACAACACATTTCCAGACACAGGCAAACGGAAGCCTCAGGTCAACCAGAAGGACAATTTCTGGCTCGTTACTGCCAGGTCACAGAGCTCTATCAACAACTGGTTTACAGACTTGGCTGGGACTAAACCCCTCACCCAGCTGGCCAAGAAGGTAGGACTTTGTACCAAAACACCCTTGGGGGCACGTTCAGCAGAGCATCACATTGTGATAGAAATATGTTACTGTATGTAAAACGAACAAGACTCTGACATTTATATATATAGTTCCAAAATGTTTGCCTGCTGAACGTGGCCCTATTCTTCCTGTGACCAACTCAAATTTAACCGCAATATGTCTGCCATGGGAGACTTATACTTTGAATAATATTAGAAAGATAGTGTAACTACGTTGCGATTTATAAGACTGACTTGTAAATTATAAAAAATGTATGTTATTTTTCTGCTGCATCTTCCTTTACTGGGTTTGTTTGGGTTTGTGTACCAGGTGCCGATCTTTAGTAAAAAGGAGGAGGTTTTTGGCTACTTGGCCAAGTACACAGTACCTGTGATGCGTTCGGCATGGATGATCAAGATGACCTGTGCGTATCACGCCGCCATCACAGAAACAAAAGTCAAGAAGCGGCACGTGATTGACCCCTGCATAGGTAATCAAGCACTCCTTAAAAAATATATAGCCTAACCATTCTCTCTTGAACAACATCGTTTTTTTTTTGATTGAGCATGTTCCAGCTAGCCCCCTGTGGCCAAAGCTCCTCAATAATGGAACATTCCAATATCCTGAGTGTGTTCACTGCCATTTAGAAAAGATAGGCTGCTACATCTCTAGAATTTTGCTCAGTCATGCTGCATTAACAGGAGCATATGCCACTGGGATGAATTGAACTCTAACTGTATGTTATTTCTGTCTGCACTGCAGAATGGACTCAGATCATCACTAAGTACCTGTGGGAGCAGTTGCAGAAGGTGGCCGAGTTTTACCGCCAGTCTCCCAGCCAGGGCTGTGGCTCCCCCCTCCCGGCCAATCCGGCCGAGGTAGACACGGCCATGAAGCAGTGGGAGTACAACGAGAAGCTGGCCATGTTCATGTTCCAGGTTGGTTGGTCCTTTGGTTTGTCTGTTGTTTTTTGTTGTCTGTTTGCCTGCCTATCTCAGGTTCCACGTCTGTCTCCACCGGGGACCTATGTACCTGCCATATCTGATGCGTTTGAAAAGCAAAATAAATTTGCTTCAGTTGGTAGAGCATGACCCTTTTAAACACCAGGATTGTGGGTTTGATTCCCGGGGCTACCCATGCATCAAATATATGCAAGTCGCTTTGGATAAAAGTACCTGCTAAATGTTATATTATTTTTGATATACAGTGCCTTCGGAGAGTATTCAGACCCCTTGACTTTGGGGAGTTTCTCCCATTGTTCTCTGCAGATGCTCCCAAGTTCTATCAGGTTGGATGGGGGGAGTTACTGCACAGCTATATCAAAATCAAATTTTATTTGTCACATGCTCCGATTACAACAGGTGTGGTAGACCTTACCGTGAAATGCTTACTTGCAAACCCTTAACTAGCAATGCAGTTCAAGAAATAGTTAAGAAAATATTTACTAAATAAACTAAAGTAAAAAATAAAAAGTAACATAATAAAATTACATAACAATAACGAGACTATATACGGGGTACCGGTACCGAGTCAATGTGCAGGTGTACAGGTTAGTCGAGGTAGTTTGTACATGTAGGTTGGGGTAAAGTGACTGCATAGATAATAAACAGCGAGTAGCAGCAGTGTAAAAACAAAGGAGGTGTCGAAGTAAATAGTCCGGGTGGCCATCTGATTAATTGTTCGGCAGTCTTATAGCTTCGGGGTAGAAGCTGTTAAGGAGCCTTTTGGACCTAGACTTGGCGCTCCGGTACCGTTTGCCGTGCGGTAGCAGAAAGAACAGTCTATGACTTGGGTGCCTTTTCAGTTCACTCCAGAGATGTTCGATCGGGTTCAAGTGCGGCCTCTGGCTGGGCCACTCAAGGACAGTCAGAGACGTGTCCTGAAGCCACTCCTGTGTTGTCTTGGCTGTGTGCTTAGTGTCATAGTCCTGTTGGAAGGTGAACCTTCGCCCCAGTCTGAGGTCCTGAGCACTCTGGAGCAGGTTTTTCTTGGTCACCTCCCTGACCAAGGCCCTTCTCCCCCGATTGCTCAATTTGGCTGGGCGGCCAGCTCTAGAATGAGTCTTGGTGGTTCTAAACATCTTCCATTTAAGTATGATGGAGACCACTGTGTTCTTGGGGGACCTTCAATGCTGCAGACATTTTTAGTACCCTTCCCCAGATCTGTGCCTCGACACAATCCTGTCTCGGAGCTCTACGGACAATTCCTTTGACCTCATGGCTTGGTTTTTGCTCTGACATGCACTGTCAACTGTGGGACCTTATATAGACAGGTGTGTGCCTTTCCAAATCATGTCCAATCAATTGAATCTACCACAGGTGAACTCTAATCAGGTTTTAGAAACTTCTCAAGGATGATCAATGGAAACCGGATGCACCTGAGCTCAATTTTGAGTCTCATAGCAAAGGGTCTGAATATTTCTGTTATTTTTTTATAAATTTGCAAAACGTTCTGAACCTGTTTTCGCTTTGTCATTATGGGGTATTGTGTGAAAATTGCTGAGGATTTTTTATTTAATCCATTTTAGAATAAGGCTGTAAAGGAACAAAATGAGGAAAAAGTCACATGGTCTGAATACTTTCTGAAGGCACTGAGAGGAAACGTCCTCTCACTGTCAACTGTGTTTATTTTCAGCAAACCCAACATGTGTAACATTTGTATGAACACAACAAGATTCAACAACTGAGGCATGTACTGAACAAGTTCCACAGACATGTGGATAACAAAGGGGGGGTCAAAAGTAACAGTCAGAATCTGGTGTGACCACCAGCTGCATTAAGTACTGCATTAAGTACTGTAGTGCATCTCCTCACCAGATTTGCCAGTTCTTGCTGTGAGATGTATTTTATATATATATATATATATATATATATATATATATAAAACACTAAACACTAAAATAACACATCCTAGATCTGAATGAATGAAATATTCTTATTAAATACATTTTTCTTTACATAGTTGAATGTGCTGACAACAAAATCACACACAAATTATCAATGGAAATCAAATTTATCAACCCATGGAGGTCTGGATTTGGAGTCACACTCAAAATTCAAGTGGAATACCACAATACAGGCTGATCCAACTTTGATGTAATGTCCTTAAAACAAGTCAAAATGAGGCTCAGTAGTGTGTGTGGCCCCCACGAGAGGTATGACCTCCCTACAACGCCTGGGCATGCTCCTGATGAGGTGGCGGATGGTCTCCTGAGGGATCTCCTCCCAGACCTGAACTAAAGCATCCGCCAACTCCTGGACAGTCTGTGGTGGATGGAGCGAGACATGATGTCCCAGATGTGCTCAATTGGATTCAGGTCTGGGGAACGGGCAGGCCAGTCCATAGCATCAATGCCTTCCTCTTGCAGGAACTGCTGACACACTCCAGCCACATGAGGTCTAGCATTGTCTTGCGTTAGGAGGAACCCAGGGCCAACCGCACCAGCATATGGTCTCACAAGGGCTCTGAGGATCTCATCTCAGACCTAATGGCAGTCAGGCTACCTCTGGCGAGCACATGGAGGGCTGTGCGGCCCCCCAAATAAATGCCACCCCACACCATGACTGACCCACCGCCAAACCGGTCATGCTGGAGGATGTTGCAGGCAGCATAACGTTCTCCACGGCGTCTCCAGACTCTGTCACGTCTGTCACATGTGCTCAGTGTGAAGCTGCTTTCATCTGTGAAGAGCACAGGGCGCCAGTGGCGAATTTGCCAATCTTGGTGTTCTCTGGCAAATGCCAAACGTCCTGCACGGTGTTGGGCTGTAAGCACAACCCCCACCTGTGGACGTCGGGCCCTCATACCACCCTCATGGAGTTTGTTTCTGACCGTTTGAGCAGACACATGCACATTTGTGGCCTGTTGGAGGTCATTTTGCAGGGCTCTGGCAGTGCTCCTGCTCCTCCTTGCACAAAGGCGGAGGTAGCGGTCCCGCTGCTGGGTTGTTGCCCTCCTACGGCCTCCTGCACGTCTCCTGATGTACTGGCCTGACTCCTGGTAGCGCCTCCATTCTCTGGACACTACGCTGACAGACACAGCAAACCTTCTTGCCACAGCTCGCATTGATGTGCCATCCTGGATGAGCTGCACTACCTGAGCCACTTGTGTGGGTTGTAGACTCCGTCTCATGCTACCACTAGAGTAGAAGCACCGCCAGCATTCAAAAGTGACCAAAACATCAGCCAGGAAGCACAGGAACTGAGAAGTGGTCTGTGGTCACCACCTGCAGAACCACTCCTTTATTGAGGGTGTCTTGCTAATTGCCTATAATTTCCACCTGTTGTCTATTCCATTTGCACAACAGCATGTGAAATGTATTGTCAATCAGTGTTGCTTCCTAAGTGGACAGTTTGATTTCACAGAAGTGTGATTGACTTGGCGTTACATTGTGTTGTTTAAGTGTTCCCTTTATTTTTTTGAGCAGTGTGTGTGTGTCTGTGTGTGTGTATATATATATATATATATACATACATACATACATACATACATACAGTGGTGCAAAAAAGTATTTAGTCAGCCACCAATTTTGCAAGTTCTCTCACTTAAAAAGATGAGGCCTGTAATTTTCATCAAAGGTACACTTCAACTATGACAGACAAAATGAGGGAAAAAAATCCAGAAAATCACATTGTAGGATTTTTAATGAATTTATTTGCAAATTATGGTGGAAATTACAGGCCTCATCTTTTTAAGTGGGAGAACTTGCACAATTGGTGGCTGACTAAATACTATTTTGCCCCACTGTATATATAGCGCTGTGTAATGACAAAATGCAAACATTGAAGTCATATATATACAGTGCCTTGCAAAAGTATTCGGCCCCCTTGAACTTTGCGACCTTTTGCCACATTTCAGGCTTCAAACATAAAGATATAAAACTATTTTTTTGTGAAGAATCAACAACAAGTGGGACACAATCATGAAGTGGAACGACATTTATTGGATATTTCTAACTTTTTTAGCAAATCAAAAACTGAAAAATTGTCCGTGCAAAATTATTCAGCCCCTTTACTTTCAGTGCAGCAAACTCTCTCCAGAAGTTCAGTGAGGATCTCTGAATGATCCAATGTTGACCTAAATGACTAATGATGATAAATACAATCCACCTGTGTGTAATCAAGTCTCCGTATAAATGCACCTGCACTGTGATAGTCTCAGAGGTCCGTTAAAAGCGCAGAGAGCATCATGAAGAACAAGGAACACACCAGGCAGGTCCGAGATACTGTTGTGAAGAAGTTTAAAGCCGGATTTGGATACAAAAAGATTTCCCAAGCTTTAAACATCCCAAGGAGCACTGTGCAAGCGATAATATTGAAATGGAAGGAGTATCAGACCACTGTAAATCTACCAAGACCTGGCCGTCCCTCTAAACTTTCAGCTCATACAAGGAGAAGACTGATCAGAGATGCAGCCAAGAGGCCCATGATCACTCTGGATGAACTGCAGAGATCTACAGCTGAGGTGGGAGACTCTCTCCATAGGACAACAATCAGTCGTATATTGCACAAATCTGGCCTTTATGAAAGAGTGGCAAGAAGAAAGCCATTTCTTAAAGATATCCATAAAAAGTGTCGTTTAAAGTTTGCCACAAGCCACCTGGGAGACACACCAAACATGTGGAAGAAGGTTCTCTGGTCAGATGAAACCAAAATATAACTTTTTGGTAAAAACTCAACTCGTCGTGTTTGGAGGACAAAGAATGCTGAGTTGCATCCAAAGAACACCATACCTACTGTGAAGCATGGGGGTGGAAACATGCTTTGGGGCTGTTTTTCTGCAAAGGGACCAGGACGACTGATCCGTGTAAAGGAAAGAATGAATGGGGCCATGTATCGTGAGATTTTGAGTGAAAACCTCCTTCCATCAGCAAGGGCATTGAAGATGAAACGTGGCTGGGTCTTTCAGCATGACAATGACCCCAAACACACCGCCCGGGCAACGAAGGAGTAGCTTCGTAAGAAGCATTTCAAAGTCCTAGAGTGGCCTAGCCAGTCTCCAGCTCTCAACTCCATAGAAAATCTTTGGAGGGAGTTGAAAGTTTGTGTTGCCCAGCAACAGCCCCAAAGCATCACTGCTTTAGAGGAGCATGAAGGAATGGGCCAAAATACCAGCAACAGTGTGTGAAAACCTTGTGAAGACTTACAAAAAACGTTTGACCTCTGTCATTGCCAACAAAGGGTATATAACAAAGTATTGAGAGAAACTTTTGTTATTGACCAAATACTTATTTTCCACCATAATTTGCAAATAAATAAATTAAAAATCCTACAATGTGATTTTCTGGATTTTTTTCCCCTCATTTGGTCTGTCATAGTTGAAGTGTACCTATGATGAAAATTACGGGACCCTCTCATCTTTTTAAGTGGGATAACTTGCACAATTGGTGGCTGACTAAATACCTTTTTGCCCCACTATATATATATATATATATTGGAGTTGTTACTTGGTTAGAATTTTGTGACTTCAATGTTTGCTTTTTGTCATCACACAGCTGTCTGTCATGGTAGTATAACCCTATTTCACTCTGTCACTGCATAAGAAAAATAGCAGTAAACAGCTAGCAAGTTAGCTTATATTTAGAGGGTGAGCCATTTCTGTTGTCAACTAAACTATGAGGTAACTGATAAGACAATGTATGCCTTTTATGACTAAGGCCAGATAGAATCACAAGCACGACAAAACAGTTTAGGAATTTTTTGGGGTCATCGTCTCTTGCTCGCCCGCATCATTGTTTACACTGACTAATATTGAAGTGGAGTAATTGCACACCGTTAAAGATGCAGTCCGGAATCTTAAGCACAACAAACTCATAACATAAATTGTACCAATTAGGTTTGTAACATATCATACGAATTGCAACAACAACAAAAATGCATGGTGTAACTTATCATAGGAAGTGGATCACGTAGTACACAAAAAACGGGGTCCTGCTTTCGCTCGTGATCGCCACTTTCAAAACTAATGGCTGAAATTATACAAAGTTCTGGAGCGTCACTTTAACTTACCATAAATACTTCATGCAGTAGAAGAACAAGCAATTACAAACGGTTGTTTGCTTGTGTTCAGGATGGCATGCTAGATAGACACGAGTTCCTGACGTGGGTGTTGGAATGCTTCGAGAAAGTCCGACCTGGAGAGGATGAGCTTCTGAAGCTGCTGCTGCCCCTCCTGCTACAGGTAATGCCGATATACGATCCCTTTAGCTCCCATCTTAATAATAATTTGGTGGGTGCTTCTATTTGTCCTATTTCACACGTGTATTAATATGCATGTGTGAATTGGAAATGTGGTTTTTGCTTATCCCACTCTCCCCGAGACACCCTCGGAGCAATTAGGGTTAGGTTCCTTGTTCAAGGGCACATTGGCAGATTTTTCACCTTGTCAGCTTTGGGATGCGAACTAGCAACCTTTCAGTTACTGGCCCAATGCTCTAACCGCTATCTTTCTCCTAATGCAGTGATGAATTTCATTCTCCATCCAGTAGCAAACCATGTATTTCATGTGGAAGAAGTAACTTGAGACACTCAAAGATGTAGTTTATCTTCATTAATCAGGGAAAGTCCAGGTTCTTACATCCTCTAATTAGTCGCGAGTCGTGTCCCCTCCCTCACTACTCAGGGGGGTTAGAACTGATATTGCGAGTCGTGTCCCCTCCCTCACTACTCAGGGGGGTTAGAACTGACATTGCGAGTCGTGTCCCCTCCCTCACTACTCAGGGGGGTTAGAACTGACATTGCGAGTCGTGCCCCCTCCCTCACTACTCAGGGGGGTTAGAACTGACATTGCGAGTCGCGCCCCCTCCCTCACTCCTCATGGGGGTTAGAACTGACATTGTGAGTCGTGTCCCCTCTCTCACTACTCAGGGGGGTTAGAACTGACATTGTGAGTCGTGTCCCCTCCCTCACTACTCAGGGGGTTAGAACTGACATTGTGAGTAATTTCCCCTCCCTCAGTACTCAGGGGAGTTCGTGCTGTCGGCCTACCTGTCTCGGAGACTGGCCTACTTCTGCACGCGACGCCTCAACCTGCTGCTAAGCGATGGGAGCCTGGGACCCGGCTCCGGGGGGCACCCGGCACACAGCATCCTGGCACAGCCGGGGAACACCCTGCCCCCCACACCCACCTCCCAGCCCACTGGGGGCAACCAACCCCAGACCCCCTTCACAGACTTCTACATCTGCCCTCAACACAGGCCCTTGGTGTTTGGGCTCAGTTGCATGCTACAGGTACAAACACACGGAATAGCCTTTCCACTGAATTGAATGAATTGTCTACTACTGCAGTACTATTACACTGCTATTAATATGACTGTTGAGTCATGAGGCTAGAATAGTAAATACTATTACACTACTATTAATGTTATTGTTAAGCCATGGGGCTAGTATAGTAAGTACATGGCTATGTTGGTAAACTAGCTCTGGTTACATTATCAAGTTTGGGATTGTTCCTGATGAAATTCTATTGTAGATTACATTTTTCCTGATTTCCCATATTGTCAATCACATCCCTGAATTCTTCTTTTGCTGGTTTTGGTTTCATCAGAGTATCGTGCTGTGCTGTCCCAGTGCCCTGGTGTGGCACTACTCTCTGACAGACAGCCGGAACAAGACTGGTTCCCCACTGGACCTACTCCCCATATCCCCGTCCAACCTGCCCATGCCAGGGGGCAACAGCACCTTTACACAGCAGGTAAGGCCCAGGGTCTGGTTCCTGTCAAGGTTTCTTCCCGCCTTGGAAGATATTCCATGCCACTGTACCTTTGGCATTGGCTTTATATTGCTTAGAGTTTGGGTTAAGACTAATATATTTGGGGGTTAGATTATGACTAATGTATTTGGGTTTTGGATTATGACTAATGCATTTGGGTTTCGGATTATGACTAATGCATTTGGGTTTCGGATTATGACTAATGCATTTGGGTTTCGGATTATGACTAATGCATTTGGGTTTTGGATTATGACTAATGCATTTGGGTTTTGGATTATAACTAATGCATTTGGGTTTCGGATTATGACTAATGCATTTGGGTTTCGGATTATGACTAATGCATTTGGGTTTCGGATTATGACTAATGCATTTGGGTTTCGGATTATGACTAATGCATTTGGGTTTCGGATTATGACTAATGCATTTGGGTTTTGGATTATGACTAATGCATTTGGGTTTCGGATTATGACTAATGCATTTGGGTTTCGGATTATGACTAATGCATTTGGGTTTCGGATTATGACTAATGCATTTGGGTTTCGGATTATGACTAATGAATTTGGGTTTCGGATTATGACTAATGCATTTGGGTTTCGGATTATGACTAATGCATTTGGGTTTCGGATTATGACTAATGCATTTGGGGGTTGGATTATGACTAATGCATTTGGGGGTTGGATTATGACTAATGCATTTGGGGGTTGGATTATGACTAATGCATTTGGGGGTTGGATTATGACTAATGCATTTGGGGGTTGGATTATTGCTAATGCATTTGGGGGTTGGATTATTGCTAATGCATTTGGGGGTTGGATTATGACTAATGCATTTGGGTTTCGGATTATGACTAATGAATTTGGGTTTCGGATTATGACTAATGCATTTGGGTTTCGGATTATGACTAATGCATTTGGGTTTCGGATTATGACTAATGCATTTGGGTTTCGGATTATGACTAATGCATTTGGGGGTTGGATTATGACTAATGCATTTGGGTTTCGGATTATGACTAATGCATTTGGGTTTCGGATTATGACTAATGCATTTGGGTTTCGGATTATGACTAATGCATTTGGGTTTCGGATTATGACTAATGCATTTGGGTTTCGGATTATGACTAATGCATTTGGGTTTCGGATTATGACTAATGCATTTGGGTTTCGGATTATGACTAATGCATTTGGGTTTCGGATTATGACTAATGCATTTGGGTTTCGGATTATGACTAATGCATTTGGGTTTCGGATTATGACTAATGCATTTGGGTTTCGGATTATGACTAATGCATTTGGGTTTCGGATTATGACTAATGCATTTGGGTTTCGGATTATGACTAATGCATTTGGGTTTCGGATTATGGCTAATGCATTTGGGTTTTGGATTATGACTAATGCATTTGGGTTTTGGATTATGACTAATGCATTTGGGGGTTGGATTATGACTAATGCATTTGGGGGTTGGATTATGGCTAATGCATTTGGGGGGTTGGATTATGGCTAATGCATTTGGGGGTTGGATTATGGCTAATGCATTTGGGGGTTGGATTATGACTAATGCATTTGGGGGTTGGATTATGGCTAATGCATTTGGGGGGTTGGATTATGGCTAATGCATTTGGGGGGTTGGATTATGGCTAATGCATTTGGGGGGTTGGATTATGGCTAATGCATTTGGGGGGTTGGATTATGGCTAATGCATTTGGGGGTTGGATTATGGCTAATGCATTTGGGTGTTGGATTATGACTAATGAATTTGGGTTTTGGATTATGACTAATGCATTTGTCAGTTGATTGATTGAATGCCCTCCACGCGCTGACAGGTTGACATCATTGCATGCCTATTGACTTTGTCTTCTCAGTTGTCCCGTCTGCTTATCTCAGTCTTATCTGTGCTTTTACCTCAGGTCCGTGCAAAGGTCAGAGAAATAGAGGAGCAGGTCAAGGACAGAGGGCAGGCTGTGGAGTTCCGCTGGTCCTTTGATAAATGTCAGGAGACAACTGCTGGTAAGGAAACTGCTCCTTCATGATTAGATCAATAACACCTGTAAAATGACATTTCATCCAGATAATGACTATATGGGCTGGTTTCCCAGACGAAGGTTAAGACTAATCCTGGACTAATAATCTAATTCAACAGAGATTCTCCACTGAGCATGCTTTATAGCCCAGCACTAGGCTTCATCTTTGTCTGGGAAACTGGCCCTGGATGTGTAAGGAAAAAGGAAATGAGTAAAAGTTTGTGTTTTACTTGCTTTTGCCAGGCTTCACCATTGGAAGGGTCCTACACACCCTGGAGGTTCTAGACAACCACAGTTTTGAGAAGTCAGACTTCAGCAACTCCCTGGATTCCCTTTACAACCGCATCTTCGGCTCGGGCCAGAGCAAAGACGGCCACGAGGTAAAGATGTTTTCTCTTAGATGACCACTCTTGCATATGTCAAGTCTGAAGACTTCAAAGGCCCAGTGCAGTTAAAATGTGATTTTTCCTGTTTTTTATATATCACACACACTGCATTTGGAAAGTATTCAGACCCCTTGACTTTTTCCATATTTTCTTACGTTACAGCCTTATTCTAAAATGTATTAAATAGTTTCTTCCCTCATCAATCTACACATAATACCCCATAATGACACATCTGAAACAGTTTTTTAGAAATGTTTGCAAATGTATAAAAAAAAATACTTATCACATTTACATAAGTGTTCAGACCCTTTACTCAGTACTTTGTGGAAGCACCGTTGACAGTGATTACAACCTCGAGTCTTATTGGGTATGATGCTTTTAGCTTGGCACACTTGTTTGGGGAGTTTCTCCCATTCTTCTCTGCAGATTCTCTCAAGCTCTTGTCAAGTTGGATGGGGAGTGTAACTGCACAGCTACTTTCAGGTCTCCAGAGATGTTCGACTGGGTTCAAGTCTGGGCTCTGACTGGGACTCAAGAACATTCAGAGATTTGTCCCGAAGCCACTCTTGCATTGCCTTGGCTGTGTGCTTAGGGTCATTGTCCTGTTGGAATGTGAACCATCGCCCCAGTAAGGTCCTGAGCGCTCTGAAGCAGGTTTTCATCAAGGATCTCTCTGTACTTTGCTCCATTTCCTCCAGATGTGACGCTTGGCATTCAACCAAAGAGTTCAATCTTGGTTTCATCAGACCAAAAAATCTTGTTTCTCAGAGTCTTAGGTGCCTTTTGGCAAACTCCAAGCAGGCTGTCATGTGCCTTTTACTGAGGAGTGGCTTCCGTCTGGCCACTCTACCATAAAGGCCTGATTGGTAGAGCGCTGCAGAGATGGTTGTCCTTCTGGAATGTTCTCCCATCTCCATAGAGGAACTCTGGAGCTCTGTGAGAGTGACCATCGGGTTCTTGGTCACCTCCCTGACCAAGGCCCTTCTACCCTGATTGCTCAGTTTGGCTGGGCGGCCAGTTCCAGGAAGATTCTTGGTGGTTACAAACTTCCATTTAAAAATGGAGGCCACTGTGTTCTTGCGGACCCTCAATGTTGCAGAATTTTTTTGGTACCCTTCCCCAGATCTGTGCCTTGACACAATCCCTTTTCAGAGCTCTACGGACAAATCCTTCGACCTCGTGGCTTGGTTTTTTCTCTGACGTGCTCCATTTTCCGTTTCATAGCAAAATGGCTGAATACTTATGGAAATACTTTTACATTTTTTTATTAGTGTTGTCAAAAATGTCTAGCGCCATTTTCGCTTTGTCATTATGTGGTATTGTGTGTAGATTTGGGGTGGGGGGTGGGAGGGGAGGGGTGGTATTTATTCAATTTTAGAATAGGGCTGTAACGTAACCAAATGTGTAAAAAGTAAACGTTTTTATACTTTCCTGAAGGAAATTCATGTTTGATAAATGTCCCTTTGCTAAGAAGTTATTTTTGTTTCTTTTTAACCATTTTAATTTGAAACTATCAGTTAGGTACTTAATTGTTGCCCAGAAATTATTTTGATATTGAGATATAAATAGCTGCATTGGACCTTGAATGGTTTTCAATCACATATGAAAAGGCAAAATGTCAAGTGTGAGCAAGAGGCCAACTAACCATCTGGCCCTAACCATTACTGTAGAACACATAGAATTTCTTCTTCTGGAGACAATGAACTGTATTCTTATAGAAACACTACTTAGATGGGCCCAGGCTTCCGTGCTGTATGATCTTCTCCCTGACACGTTTCTCTCTATTTAGATGTCCCCTGATGACGATGCCGTGGTGACCCTGCTGTGTGAGTGGGCGGTGTGCTGCAAGCGGTCTGGCCGTCACAGGGCCATGGTGGTGGCCAAGCTGCTGGAGAAGAGACAGGCAGAGATCGAAGCCGAGGTGAGACAGTGGCCCACGCACTCGTGCACATACACATTTCCGATTCATGACTACAGCACCGTGACTTCCCCACAGTGACGCCTTGTCACTCGGCCACAGCTTTTCCTGAGTATTCTCAAGGATACTTCTTGCCTTCTTTCTTGTCTCGTGAGAACAGGTCTCTCTTGCCAAAGAGATCTTAATCCCGAGATTTCACCTGTATAAATAAAGGATGAAGATGGCCACAGCCTTTAATAACAAGATTCTGAATTGTTTTAGAAGATGTGAGGTGTAGGTTTTTGTATTTCCTCAAGGCTATTGTTGTGTGCAATGCTGTCTCAATCCATATAATTAAATTGTATTCCCTGCAAACTTGTGTATACAAAACTGAAGAAACTATTGTTCAAATGTTATACCATGTTTATCACAGATGTAAGGGATATTTGCTCAATGGCAGTGGTTCTCAGGCTGTGTGTGTGCTTGTCTGTGTTCACAGAGGTGCGGTGAGTCGGAGGTGGTGGATGAGAAAGGCTCAGTTTCATCAGGATCTCTCTCGGCGGCCACCCTGCCTGTGTTTCAAGATGTGCTCCTACAGTTCCTGGACACCCAGGCCCCCATGCTCAGTGAGTCTGCCCTTCACTTCACTAGTAGTCAATTATATTCCCTTATTTGGGTTGTCTGCGGCTGCTTCCCAAATCACACCCTATTCCCTATACTGTAAGGTGTCTACCCACTCTGCCTAGATTTCCTAACTTAATACATCTGATAAGCACTGAACTCTCTTGACAGAGTGGTGCGCTTTCTCGCAGAGACTTTTGAGGATTCTACATGTTGTGGTGTTCGTCTGCAAAGTTGTTTCCGCTGGTCGCAAAAAGCCAAATTAACATGAAACAAACTGAATTAAATGTAAAAGGCTTTGACAATTTTAAAGCTAGCGGTACGCTCAGTGCTCCGTTGGTGTTTCACAAATGTTTTTCTGAGAAATCTTTGAATCATTCATATGAAAAGTGTATACTAGAATATGAAAATGTATATATTTCCTCTATACTGTTTTATGTCCTCTGGGTTTGAGAAGTAAGAGGAGTTCCACTGTGAGCCTGTCTGTTAGCCTTAATTCCTCCTTTTACCTTTTTTTTTTCTCTGACCTCAATTGATTTATTCACTCTAATTTTAGCCATCCTACAAGAGTAAAAATGTTACCCATTTTTGATTGAACACCATATATAATGCTCTACTTTTGATTAGGGCCCATAAGGGCACTTGACCATAGCTCAATGGGTCCTGGACAAAAGTAGTGCACTATATAGGGAATATAGGGTCCCATTTATGAGCCCGCGAGGCTCTCTGCATCTCCTGATTCCAGCACTCTTTTGGATTTAGTCTGCCCAGCGGTTGAGTTGTTATGCACTACTATGGGTTTGGGACTTGAGCTGTACTGTACTGCGCTGGCCTGGTTATGCATCCACCATAGTGCTGAAAAGGACAATGGTGAAAATAAAAAAATCCACAACAGCACAGTATGGATCAGGTCAGCAACATAGTGGGAAAGGGGTATTGGTGTTGAGTAGGGTGAAAGAAATCCAGGTTAGAAGATTCCTGGACTCTGGATGGAATAAGCAGAAAATTATGGAATTCCCGGAAAACCTGGGAGTTTTTGGAATGTTACCCAAATTCTGCAACCTTAGTGTTGGGTTAGCATGGCACACAGGGTCCTGTGTGGCTGTTATCAGAGTATGGCGCTTGCAACATCACGTTCAATTCCCGCTTTAGCCACCCAATATGAAAATGTATGTGTGCACTACTGTTAGTCGCTTTGGATCAGTGTCTGGTAAAGATGATATTATAAAGGTTATGACTGGTCTCTTACTGCTGCTAATGCTGGAGTGTATAGTGACAAACTATCCCCATATGTCCCTTCTCAGCGGAGGCAGGCAACGAGAGCGAGCGTGTGGAGTTCTCTAACCTGGTGCTGCTCTTCTGCGAGCTCATCCGCCACGACGTCTTCTCTCACAACATCTACATGTGCACGCTCATCTCCCGCGGTGACCTGGCCTCTGACTCTCACCTGCCCCGCCCCCGTTCCCCTAGTGATGAGCCTTCAGACGAATCAGAGCGCAAGGAGCAGGATGCAGGCAGCAGCGTCAAGAACGAGGCATGTTATGTGGTGGCAACTGTGCTAGTGTCCACAATGTATCATCGGTAGTTACTCACTGCTTTTGAATTTATTTTGGAATGAAACGTGTATTTTCTTTTCTTTATACAGGACACTGGTCTTTCCGAGTTAATGGAGATCGATCACAACTCGAGCGCTAATTTCGATGAGGTAGGTGTATATGCATCATGCCAGTAGAAGTGGGCAGCTAATGTGTACTAGTGAATATTGTCCCCGGCACAACTATTTAGTATTCTTACCTGTGCTCCATCAGACTGTCCCATTGACCTCTGGATAACCTTTCCATGCTGTGTGCAGCCCTATTAACTTGAGTTATCTCTTTTTTTGTAGATGTTTTCTCCCCCCACTCACTGTGAGTCAAAGGGCAGCCCCTCTCCCGAGAAGCCTGCCCCGGAACAGGAAGGGAAGGGCGCCTGCAAAGACAAGGCCCTGGATCCTGCCTTCCCATTGGTGTACGAGCAACCCCGCCACATCCAATACGCTACCCACTTCCCCATCCCCCAGGTAAGCAGCCCTGAGAGAGGCTTTGGCTGAGCTCTAACACACAGATGGAATTCAATCTGGGTCATCAGTGCAACTGTAGACCATGATAGCCTTCTGAGCTAAAGCCCAGGCTCTGGGTGCTTTATAGCTTCAGACAAGTTTACTTATCACCACAGCAAAGCTTAGTGAACTACCGTAGCTACATTGGGACTGGTTGTTGGTCTAACTCAAGGCAATTTTAGCCCTCAAAAGCTAAAACACACATTTTCAGCTTCCTGGCGTTGCTTTGCACCCAACCTCAACTACATAGCCTATGCACAAATTGACTCACTTGACACAGTTAGCCCTCTAAACAAAAGACAGACCTCAGGTGACTCATAACAACTGGGTGGCTCTATGAACTACCTCCACTATGCATGTATTGACTCACTCCTTGACAGTTAGCCTTCTGAGCTAAAGTCTAGGCATTAGCTATTAGTGCCGGCCTAAGTCCTCAGATCTCAGGCAATGTGAACTACCTCCACTACATAATGCACAGTGCACACATTGACTGACTTGTCATCATCCCTAGGAGGAGAGTGCCAGTCACGAGTGTAACCAGCGACTGGTGGTGCTCTACGGCGTGGGCAAGCAGCGAGACGAAGCGAGGCACGCCATCAAGAAAATCACCAAAGACATCTTGAAGGTGCTCAACCGCAAAAGCACAGCAGAGACCGGTAAGAACAGTACTAGTTCCAGTTCTTATTTGACTCTTGTTTTTAATGACCTCATCTATGGGCCTTCTGTTTTCCCCGGAGCAATATGGCCTGTCAGTTTCTTTCTGCCGTTGCTTTTAGAATTGTTCACGTAGAGAGAAAGACTATGCTCGTTCTGGAAACTCCAGGCTTTGACATGAATTTGAGCACCAGTCTTGACGCGCAACCATAGATTTATTGAGTGAGGTTGTATATTCCCACAACTCTCAGCAGATGTGCCCCCTGTCTATCACATTACAGATACTGTTTGAGCAGATTGCAGTGAGACGTTATTTTGTTAACTTTGTTTTTGATGGACGCTGTGCCTGTTTTTGGTGCATCGCAAACGGCACCCTATTCCCACTACTTAAAGTAGTGCCCTATGTAGGGAATAGGGTACCATTTGAGAGAGTCTGCTGTTACATCTGCCTCCATCTGATCCCTTCAAAAACATTTCCCAAATTGAAAACTTTCCTCAGAAACCTTTATATCTCTTCTCCAACAATCTTTCCTCTCTGTTCTTCATTATTGAACACAGGATTTTTGACGATTGACTCCAGGGCTAGCATCCTATATTCAATATTCATTTCCACCCTGTCCAATTTCTATGCTAGTAGCTGTAATTTGCTGCCACTCATCTTATCTCTCTTAGCATGTGACATTAACAAGGGGGATTTGAGAAGTTATAATTATGCAGCCTAAAGGGCTTTTTTCTTATGTCATTCAAGTCATTTATGTTCAGCCATATTTCTGCTTAGGAGTTGAGCAGATGGCCTTCTGGTTACAAGCCCATTTCCCTTGTGCTTTGCATAACCTTCTCTGTTCCTTTTTAGATTTTAAGCCATTTGAACACTGTCATTATAATGTGAACTTCGAAAGTGAAGGGTCTTGAGAATGTGATTATAATGGGTGCAACCCAAATGCCAACCTAGTCCCTATATATAGGGCACTACTTTTGACCAGAGCCCTAGGGGCCCTGATCAAAAGTTGTGCACTATTTATAGGGACGCATTCGGAAAGTATTCAGACTCTTTCACTTTGTTCACATTTTGATTCGTTACTGCCTTAAACATTTAATCCATTGTAGAATATTTTCCCTCAATCTGCACACGATACCCCATGATGACAAAGCAAAAACGGGTATAGAAATGTATAAAAAATATAAAACGTAACACATTTGCACAAGTATTCAGACCCTTTACTTTTGAAGCACCTTACAGCCTCTGGTCTTTTTGAAGCAATTACAGCCTCGGGTCTTCTTGGGTATGACGCTACAAGCTTGGCACACCTGTATTTGGGTAGTTTCTCCCTTCTCTGCAGATCCCCTCAAACTCTGTCAGGTTGGATGGGGAGAGTCGCTGCACAGCTATTTTTAGACGTTTGATCGGGTTCAAGTCTGGGTTCTGGCTGGGCCACTCAAGGACATTGAAACTTGTTGCGAAGCAACTCCTGCATTGTCTTGGCTGTGTGCTTAGGGTCGTTGTCCTTTTTGAAGGTGAACCTTCGCCCCAGTCAGGTCCCGAGCGCTCTGGAGCAGGTTTTCATCAAGGATCTCTCTGTACTTTGCTCTGTTCATCTTTCCCTCAAGGCTGACTAGTCTCCCAGTCCCTGCCGCTGAAAAACATCCCCACAGCATGATGCTGCCACCACCATGCTTCACCGTAGGGATGGTGCCGGTTTTCCTCTAGACGTGACGCTCGGCATTCAGACCAAAGAGTTCAATCTTGGTTTCATCAGACCAGATAATCTTTTTTCTCATGGTCTGAGAGTCCTTTAGGTGCCTTTTGGCTAACTCCAAGCAATCTATCATGTGCCATTTACTGAGGAGTGGCTTCCGTCTGACCGCTCTACCGTAGGCTTGATTTGTGGAGTGCTGCAGAAAAAGTTGTCCTTCCATCTCCAGAGGAACTCTGGAGCTCTGTCAGAGTGACCATCAGGTTCTTGGTTACCTCCCTGACCAAGGCCCTTCTTCCCCGATTGCTCAGTTTGGCAGGTCGGCCAGCTCTAGGAAGATTCTTGATGGTTCCAAACTTCTTCCAATTAAGAATGATGGAGGCCACTGTGTTCTTGGGGACCCTCAATCCCACAAATGTTTTTGTACCCTACCCCAGATCTGTGCCTCGACACAATCCTGTCTCTGCGCTCTACGGACAATTCCTTCAACCTCATGGTTTGGTTTTTGCTCTGACTTGGAATGTCAACTAGGGGACCTTTTACAAGTGTGTGCCTTTCCAAATCATGTCCAATCAATTGAATTTACCACAGGTGGACTCCAATCAAGGATGATCAATGGAAACAGGATTCACCTGAGCTACATTTCGAGTCTCATAGCAAAGTGTCTAAATACACTGCTCAAAAAAATAAAGGGAACACTAAAATCACACATCCTAGATCTGAATGAATGAAATATTATTATTAAATACTTTTTTCTTTACATAGTTGAATGTGTTGACGACAAAATCACGCACAAATTATCAATGGAAATCAAATTTATCAACCCATGGAGGTCTGGATTTGGAGTCACACTCAAAATTCAAGTGGAAAACCACAATACAGGCTGATCCAACTTTGATGTAATGTCCTTAAAACAAGTCAAAATGAGGCTCAGTAGTGTGTGGCCTCCACGTGCCTGTATGACCTCCCTACAACGCCTGGGCCAACTCCTGGACAGTCTGTGGTGCAACGTGGTGTTGGTGGATGGAGCGAGACATGATGTCCCAGATGTGCTCAATTGGATTCAGGTCTGGAGAACGGGCGGGCCAGTCCATAGCATCAATGCCTTCCTCTTGCAGGAACTGCTGACACACTCCAGCCACATGAGGTCTAGCATTGTCTTGCATTAGGAGGAACCCAGGGCCAACCGCACCAGCATATGGTCTCACAAGGGGTCTGAGGATCTCATCTCGGTACCTAATGGCAGTCAGGCTACCTCTGGCGAGCACATGGAGGGCTGTGCGGCCCCCCAAAGACATGCCACCCCACACCATGACTGACCCACCGCCAAACCGGTCATGCTGGAGGATGTTGCAGGCAGCAGAACATTCTCCACGGCGTCTCCAGACTCTGTCACGTCTGTCACGTGCTCAGTGTGAACCTGCTTTCATCTGTGAAGAGCACAGGGCGCCAGAGGCGAATTTGCCAATCTTGGTGTTCTCTGGCAAATGCCAAACGTCCTGCACGGTGTTGGGCTGTAAGCTCAACCCCCACCTGTGGACGTCAGGCCCTCATACCACCCTCATGGAGTCTGTTTCTGACCATTTGAGCAGACACATGCACATTTGTGGCCTGCTGGAGGTCATTTTGCAGGGCTCTGGCAGTGCTCCTCCTGCTCCTCCTTGCACAAAGGCGGAGGTAGCGGTCCTGCTGCTGGGTTGTTGCCCTCCTACGGCCTCTTCCACGTCTCCTGATGTACTGGCCTGTCTCCTGGTAACGCCTCCATGCTCTGGACACTACGCTGACAGAGACAGCAAACCTTCTTGCCACAGCTCGCATTGATGTGCCATCCTGGATGAGCTGCACTACCTGAGCCACTTGTGTGGGTTGTAGACTCCTTCTCATGCTACCACTAGAGTGAACGCACCGCCAGCATTCAAAAGTGACCAAAACATTAGCCAGGAAGCATAGGAACTGAGAAGTGGTCTGTGGTCACCACCTGCAGAACCACTCCTTTATTGGGGTGTCTTGCTAATTGCCTATAAGTTCCACCTGTTGTCTATTCCATTTGCACAACAGCATGTGAAATTTATTGTCAATCAGTATTGCTCCCTAAGTGGACAGTTTGATTTCACAGAAGTGTGATTGACTTGGAGTTACATTGTGTTGTTTAAGTGTTCCCTTTATTTTTTTGAGCAGTGTATTTTTTTGAGCAGTGTATATAATGTATCTGTTTTTAATTTTTAATACATTTCTAAAAAACAGTTTTCTCATTGTCATTATGTGGTATTGTGTGTAGAATGATGAGGAAACCTATTTAATACATTTTATAATAAGGCTGTAGCGTTAACATTGTGAAAAAAGGGAGGGAATCTGAATATATTTGAGTGGCCTTTTATTGTCCCCAGCACGAAGGACAAATGCTCACCAACAAGAATGTAAACACATTTGTGCGCAAAATTCAGGAGCAATGAGCTTTCTGTGCATATGAAACAAGTTTTGAATCTATTTCAGCTCGTGAAACATGGGACCAACCCTTTACATGATGTGTTGTATATAATTTTTAATAGGACTTTGATTTGTCTCTTCTCTGTCAGGAGGAGAGGAAGGACAGAAGAGGAAGAGGACTAAGCCTGAAGCCTTCCCCACAGCAGAGGACATCTTCTCCAAATTCCAGCACCTCTCCCATTTTGATCAGCACCAGGTCACCTCTCAGGTGAGACCCCCCCCCCCCCCCCCCCCCCCCCCCCCAATAGCTGTCCAGTCTCATCGTTTTAAGTGTGCTCCAAAACCTGCTATTGGAATCTTCAAGTTATTCGGTATAAAATCGATACTTATGATATGTCTGCCATTCAATTCTTCTGGAGGTACAGTTAAATGATTCTCATAAAACAATGTCTTTAACAGCAAACTGATTTTTCAATTACTTTACTAGAGTATACAATGTTATGGATATTCCGTTATGTTTTTACTGTAGGCCTGTGTAGTAGTGATGAAGTTCTGCTCTTTACTGACAAGTCTTTTTGACTCGTTCAGTCAAAATAACCAATCTTTTGACTAATTTCATTCATTTGAGTCAGTAATGCGAAGCACACAGGACCCCCTACCGCGAACGATGGAGCTGAAAACTCTAAATAGTTATGATCAGGGTTGGAAATTAACATCTGCCAAATGCGGGTAGATTTTGTCATTGGTAGAATTGATATTTTACCAGCCAAGTTGGCGGGTGGTCACACAGAGCATTTGGAAACGGTTTTGAAAAATCCAAAGCCCACATGTAAATGTTGGTCCAATTGTCAAGAAAGGCTACTAAAGTGTGACTTTGTCCTTGTGTTTCTTGACTAGTTACATCGTTCTGTTCACACGCTAGGTTTTTCAATGTTAGTTTGAGTTTACTTTAACTGTCTGCTGCAGTCTGAGATTTTCTATTCTTTTTATCACCGACAAGCAAGTGCCCAAATTACTATGGTAATGGCCTGTCCCTTGTTAAAGGGCCATCTGACATAATTTTTTTTGTCTCACCTTATAATTGTGCTTGATTGAGCATGGATGACTCCCCCAAAAAATATCAGCGTAGATCCCCGAACTAATAATAATAAATAAGCTGCATCACTCAGTTTTTTTGTGGCACTTTGTTGATTCTTGATGTTCGGTTGTAAAACTGTTTATCTGTTTTAACATATTGGTTAAAAGATGCAGGTCACAAAAGTGAAATGAAGCTATATACCCCATTTACTTCTCATTAGAAAGCATGCTCATCTGTTGTTTTTGGTATAATTATGAAGGAAAAATATTTGGGCTGGTAAAAAAATCTGAGTGGCTGGTAGATTTTTTAAATCTACTTGCCCAAAAAGTACATTTCCAAGCCTGATCATGATTCTACGAGCATGGCATTCACCATAGGGGGCTTATTGGAGCTGTCATTTGTGACAGACTTGTAAACATGTGCTTTAAACTATGTATTTGGTTGATTGCCAGGCATACAAATACAATTATTTATTGATAGCTTTGAAACAAGGTCTAGATTGTGAAATACTCTTGGCGGAATGCATTGACTATTGTCAGGGTAATAAGTATCCTGACAAGTCACATTAAATTCTTCCGCTGCTCTGTTGTTCGCTCCATACTGTACATCACATTGCTGAGAAAAAACAAATATGCGTGGTGTAGCGTTTGGCCAGGGTAAGGTAATAAACACAGTCGTTCGCTGATTGAAGCCCCCCAAACGATTCCAGTTTGTTGAGCAGAGGCTGAGGCTTTTGGTTCTTCAAAGCTGTGTCCATCATAACGTTCAATAATCAATTAATTGCAGTCATTCTTGCGCCAATACGATCAATTATCAGTTCTAAACACAGTGGTGTGTATTCATGTATGTGCAGGGAAGCCAGGCTTCCCACAAAAAATGTACCAATTTAAAAAAAAATGTATATTTTGTCTATCTGTTTCATAATTTTCCTTCAATTCGCAAGAGGCTGAATGTATCTCACAGGAGGAAGCATCTGAGCGAGCGAAACAGCACCCCTCTGTCTCTCTACGTGTTGGCCATCTATCTGATGCTATCTGGTCCAAATGAGTTGACATTGTTACCGCCCGTAGCATTGAAGACAAGGGATGCCTGCGATCATTTGGCCTTGTCCTTCCCAGTGATTTTACCCAGCCACCGCTACTGTCTAAACATGTTTTTTTCTTCTCAATGCTCATGACCTATTGTCCTGCACGCATATGACCGACAGTTGGTGGTCGGAGCACGTCTCTGGAGCCGCTGAGCCGGGGGAACATGTATTAATCCTGCTGTAGGACTCATTGCGACCAGCAGGTCAAACAAATTAGTTACTCAGGGGGAAAAAATGACTCAAGTCAGTAAAAAGAGTTCCAAAATAACTCATTGTTAGCGAACTGCACATCACTACTGTATAGAGGTAATAATCCTGTTGGCCTTCTCTCTGACTAGGTGTCCAGGAATGTTCTGGAACAGATCACCAGCTTTGCCTTAGGGATGTCCTATCACCTGCCCCTGGTCCAGCACATCCAGTTCATCTTTGACCTCATGGAGTACTCCCTTAACATTAGTGGCCTCATCGACTTTGCCATTCAGGTATAGCTTTGTCTCTAATGTCAAGGCATATAATCACAGCATTTAATTCCACTTCTCATAGTTATAAAGTAATATTTCCTTTAATGTCTACTCTTATGCCTTGAGTCTGCTTCTCTCTCACCGGTTTCTGTTAGTGGTTGTTTACTGCTGTTCTCCCCTTTATGCTTTAGTATCATTTGTATGAATCATCTTTCTATAACTAACCTTCTCTCTCTTCCCTGTGCATTTGTGTGTATCTAGCTGCTGAATGAGCTGAGCCTGGTGGAGGCAGAGCTGCTGCTCAAGTCATCCAGCCTGGTGGGTAGCTATACCACAGGTCTGTGTCTGTGCATCGTGGCCGTGCTGAGGAGGTACCACTCCTGCCTCATCCTCAACCCAGAGCAGACGGCACAGGTCTTTGACGGGTAAGTCTTACAGGCTTAACCATTAGGCTTTAGCCAGACTGCTCCGTGGAGAACGGACACCAAATTAGAAAGGGTGAATTTTGGTCTGTGTGCATGCTCCTCTTTTCTAATTGGCTAATGTAACCGTCGGCCTGTCAAAAGTTCAACTTATCTGAACTTTTTGTTCGTTGACCGACAACGTGCGACTCTCATTGAGAAAGCATTGGAAATCACGGATATGGATAAAATCTACGGTCCAATTTGGCCGCGCCCTTAACCATTCACCTCTATAGCCTGGATGCTAATGTTATCCAAGCCTTAATCGTTCACCTCTATAGCCTGGGTGCTAATGTTATCCAAGCCTTAACCATTCACCTCTATAGTCTGGGTGCTAATGTTATCCAAGCCTTAACCATTCACCTCTATAGCCTGGGTGCTAATGTTATCCAAGCCTTAACCATTCACCTCTATAGCCTGGATGCTAATGTTATCCAAGCCTTAACCATTCACCTCTATAGCCTGGGTGCTAATGTTATCCAAGCCTTAACCATTCACCTCTATAGTCTGGGTGCTAATGTTATCCAAGCCTTAACCATTCACCTCTATAGCCTGGGTGCTAATGTTATCCAAGCCTTAACCATTCACCTCTATAGCCTGAGTGCTAATGTTATCCAAGCCTTAACCATTCACCTTTATAGCCTGGATGCTAATGTTATCCAAGCTTTAACCATTCACCTCTATAGCCTGGGTGCTAATGTTATCCAAGCCTTAACCATTCACCTCTCTAGCCTGGGTGCTAATGTTATCCAAGCCTTAACCATTCACCTCTCTAGCCTGGATGATAATGTTATCCAAGCCTTAACCATTCACCTCTCTAGCCTGGATGATAATGTTATCCAAGTCTTAACCATTCACCTCTCTAGCCTGGGTGCTAATGTTATCCAAGCCTTAACCGTTCACCTCTATAGCCTGGGTGCTAATGTTATCCAAGCCTTAACCGTTCACCTCTATAGCCTGGGTGCTAATGTTATCCAAGCTTTAACCGTTCACCTCTCTAGCCTGGGTGCTAATGTTATCCAAGCCTTAACCATTCACCTCTATAGCCTGGATGCTAATGTTATCCAAGCCTTAACCATTCACCTCTATAGCCTAAGTGCTAATGTTATCCAAGCCTTAACCATTCACCTCTATAGCCTGGATGCTAATGTTATCCAAGCCTTAACCATTCACCTCTATAGCCTGGGTGCTAATGTTATCCAAGCCTTAACCATTCACCTCTATAGCCTGGGTGCTAATGTTATCCAAGCCTTAACCATTCACCTTTATAGCCTGGATGCTAATGTTATCCAAGCTTTAACCATTCACCTCTATAGCCTGGGTGCTAATGTTATCCACGCCTTAACCATTCACCTCTATAGCCTGGGTGCTAATGTTATCCAAGCCTTAACCATTCACCTCTCTAGCCTGGGTGCTAATGTTATCCAAGCCTTAACCATTCACCTCTCTAGCCTGAATGATAATGTTATCCAAGCCTTAACCATTCACCTCTCTAGCCTGGGTGCTAATGTTATCCAAGCCTTAACCGTTCACCTCTATAGCCTGGGTGCTAATGTTATCCAAGCCTTAACCGTTCACCTCTATAGCCTGGGTGCTAATGTTATCCAAGCCTTAACCGTTCACCTCTCTAGCCTGGGTGCTAATGTTATCCAAGCCTTAACCGTTCACCTCTCTAGCCTGGGTGCTAATGTTATCCAAGCCTTAACCGTTCACCTCTCTAGCCTGGGTGCTAATGTTATCCAAGCCTTAACCATTCACCTCTATAGCCTGGGTGCTAATGTTATCCAAGCCTTAACCATTCACCTCTATAGCCTGGGTGCTAATGTTATCCCAGCCTTAACCATTCACCTCTATAGCCTGGGGGTGCTATTCAATAACATTGCGTTATTGGATGCAGAAACAGTCGGGTACCTAATCTATTCACTGCCAATAAACCTGCCTCTGGTTTTTTTACAGACCTGGGTCATAAAAAATTGTAGCTAAATCAAATATGCCCCTCAAATACTTTGAAGTGTGTACTTTTGGGACTTCCATTGGTGCCCTTGTATCCTGCACTCGATTCAACCTGTTTTCTATAACTCATTTAGTACAGAAAGATTTCTGTCCTTTGTTGTTTTGCATTGTGTTTGAATACTATTCATTGACCAGGTTACGCATCGTGGTGAAGTCGGGGGTGAACCCAGCCGACTGCTCCTCAGCCGAGCGCTGCATCCTGGCCTACCTGTACGACCTCTATACCTCCTGCTGTCACCTAAAGAGCAAGTTTGGAGAGATCTTCAGGTAAAACATAAACATGGACTAGCAACTGTTTAATGCAGTTTTATTGTATACTGTAGTTTCCCTGTGATGTTTTAGGGGGCCAAGTCATGTTACATGCTAGTATTGTTTTGAAACTAAAATATTTTTCCCCACATGGTAGCCATATAATGATAGGAGAACCAAACGGTGGCCTTTCTCTCCCTCTTTTGTCCAGTGAGTTCTGCTCCAAGGTGAAGAACTCCATATACTGTAACATCGATCCGTCTGACTCCAACATGCTGTGGGACCCTGTGTTCATGATGGAGGCCATCGCCAATCCGTCGGCCCACAATTTCAACCACAGCATGGTGGGTAAGATCCTCAATGACAGCCCCGCCAACCGCTACAGCTTCGTCTGCAACGTGCTCATGGACGTGTGCGTGGACCACAGGGACCCCGAGAGGCAAGCATTGTTTTTCTATAAAACCATTATCAACAATCAATTATTGAAACATCCAGATGCATTGAAACAATACAGGATTCTTGACTTGACTTGTCAACTCACCAGGTATCATACCTGAATTCAATAGTAAGGTGTTACGAGTCTAATGTCTATCTCTGCAGGGTGAATGACATTGGGATCCTATGTGCGGAGCTGACTGCCTACTGTCGCTCTCTGAGTGCTGAGTGGCTGGGCGTCCTCAAAGCCCTCTGCTGCTCCTCCAACAACGGCAACTGTGGCTTCAACGACCTCCTGTGCAACGTGGACGTGAGTGTTCACACTCGCAGCATACACACACCTTGCACGCCTTGCGCCTCTCTCTCTGCACCAATTAATGTGCATTGCTCACTCAGGCTCTGAGAGGCACAGGTTAGAGGGGAACACTGACAGTTACATTCCAATAATTAGCAGTTCACATCAAAAACATTTCCTCTCTGTTTCCTTCTCTCTTCCGTCTCAGGTCAGTGATCTCTCCTTCCATGACTCTCTGGCCACCTTCGTAGCCATCCTCATTGCCCGCCAGTGTCTTCTTCTGGAGGACCTGGTCCGCTGCGTAGCCATCCCCTCCCTCCTCAACGCTGGTAAGAGCTCCTCTGTCAGCCCCAGACCCGTAGCCAGGGTCCTGTTCTTAGGCATCAAATGGAAGAAAACGAACTGAAACATTGAGGGACTACCTGGACTTGTCCAATAAGAAATGTACTAGGGCTGGGTGATATGGCCAAAATCTCATCCTGATAACGATACATATCACAATATAGCACATTTTCTGTAAATTAAATTAAACGTTTATATGAAATGACCATGTAAAGGCCTATTTCTTAATACATTTTGAATTATACTCAAACAAATAGAGGTACTTACTCATATTAGATTTTTTTATTTATTTAGAACCTGTGCAAATTTTAAATTAAGCATGTAAAAATATGAATGTATAAATAGAAAACACTTCAACTACAGTTGCAAATAAAATAAATGTAGGCCTAAAATATATATTTTTTGGGGGGGGCTTGCTTATTATGCATGTTTTGCATGTTATTTTGGCATTAATATGTGTGATTTGCGACACAACGAAATAAACTATAGAGCACAATATGAAACGATAGAAAAAGGTCTATCGTCACACGATATATATTGTCATATCGCCCAGACCTAAAATGTACATTTTCACTTTTTGTTGGAAAACGTTTTCAAGCTCAAGCTCATGCCCCAATGAATACCACCCAGACTTCTCTACAGGATCTATATTTAATGTAGCCTAGCTACCCAGCCAACAGGTCCTGTTAGAAATGATTGAATGGTACACCGAGGCCTGCCCTGCTTGAATGACTCCAGGTTCTGAAGGAACTCCCTGCCCCATAATGCATTGCTTACTTCTGTCTGTCTGAGAGGAAGGTAAATGCCACAGTGTGTTTGAGCCCACTCTGCAGTTTGTGTGCACACGCACGCACATGCGTTGTGGCCAGTCAAGGCTGCCCTTTGCTCAGGGGACAAGGCCCCATTCAGCCTGTTTTCAAAGTCCCCTGTGGGCGTTAGTTACCACACGTACGGCCAGACAACCCCCTCCACCCTTCCCTTCTCCTCCTCAGCCAGCAGTTCGAATTCTTGTTTGGCGACACTCCTTCGCAGCCAGGCTCTGAAAATGGCACTTAGTATTTGGTACTCCTTGAAATATAGGACACCTTTCCAAGTTCTTCAAGCGCTTCTGTTCTCTGTAGTTGGCTGTGTTATTCATTTGCCATGTCATCTTGACAACTTGAAGCTCAAGGCTGTTAGTGTAAAGTCTATATTTTTTTGGTCATACTGGCACATTCATTATGTATTAGAATTTTGTTTAAATTTGAAAAATGTGACTTTGCTAAAGCAGTTTTAATCCCCTTCAGATTCCTTGTTGAGGGTGTTTGTGTGCCCCTCTAATCTACCTTTCTACTGCTCTCTGTTTGTCTCTCCCCCTAGCCTGCAGTGAGCAGGACTCTGAGCCCGGAGCCCGTCTGACCTGCAGGATCCTGCTGCACCTCTTCAAGACCCCCCAGCGCAACCCCTGCCCCCAGGATGGAGCCAAGTCAGGTACACACACAGCAATCCCCGGCTCCCCACACCCATTTGAACCCACATCGGCGCAAATGTTAATTAATTAATAAATTATTTGATTTAATGATTGTTTTAAAGATACAATTTTATATTTTGCAGATAAATCTTCTGTTGGGATCCGGTCGTCGTGTGACCGTCACCTTCTGGCTGCCTCACAGAACAGCATAGTGGTTGGAGCTGTTTTTGCTGTCCTAAAGGCCGTCTTTATGCTGGGTACAACTCTCAGTATTATGCTATTATTTTGTCCTTAAAGTTGCATATAAGTCCACTTTGACAATTGAATGTGATTAGATTGATGTAATTATAGTTATTAAATGTATATCTATTACAACTGGTCACCAGTAAGACCACATAACCCTTAAAATGTTACAAAATATATAACTTATCTCCATCTCTCTCTAGGCGATGCAGAACTGAAGGGATCGGGATTCTCTCACCCCGCCGCCCTCGATGACATCGCCGACGACGACATGGGTTCCAAGAAGTCGGGCGGCCGCACCGTCTCCATAGAAACGGCCAGCCTGGACGTGTACGCCAAGTATGTGCTGAAGAGCATCTGCCAACAGGTGAGAACATGAGAAAGAAGGTTATCGTTCACACCAGGGTTACATTTTTCCCTCACACCAGAAGCTGCATATTTCCGAATGTAGTAAAGTCCATGTGTGGAGTCCATTTCATTACAGTTTCATTTCAGTCAACCCAGGAGTAAACTGAAATTCACATTTTTCAAATTGAAAGCTCTGTTCACTTCCTGAATTGAAATGGAATTGACCCCTTCTCTGGTAATGGCACTCTATTTCTATGCATTTAATCCTATCCGATAGATCACTTTTGAAAACGGGTCCCTTGTGCTCTCATGAGGCAAGGTTGACCCCCCCACCCGTTAGTCTGTTATTTTCCTCCACAACACCAACAATTACAAACTTGAGTCATGACCAGACTTCTGTTTTCCACAGAGAAGCACATTGTCTAGTGGTAGTTGCTGAATGTCGACAGGTGCAGTCATTGTAAATTTCAATTTGCTCTTACCATAAGTTAAAGGAGTGTGTGCCTAGCTGTTGTAGACAGATTGTGTACAGTGGAAAAACAAACTCAGAAAGTTTTTTAAAATTGATGTAGTGAATATATATTTTTCTTCATATGATACAATAAGGAATTTTCTAATCATGATTTTAATTTAGATTCTCTTTCTGCATTGACTGAATTGAAAACTGAATTAACCCAAACCCTGTTCAGGATATACCCATTGGTGATCTCTCTCTCTTCACTCATCTCTCCTGCTATCCTCTGTCAGGAGTGGGTGGGCGAGCGCTGTCTCAGGTCCCTGTCGGAGGACAGCAGTGCCCTGCAGGACCCGGTGCTGGTTAACATCCAGGCCCAGCGGTTGCTGCAGCTCATCTGCTACCCCCACCGCCAGCTGGACAGTGAGGAGGGGGACAACCCCCAGAGGCAGCGCATCAAACACATCCTCCAGGTCAGCCCACACAAGCCCTATGCACTGACCACAGGGCTGCGTTCAGCAGGTCACAATGTTGTGGAACGTTCAGATAAAAACTTTATGTGGAACAAACATGCCTTTCTGTAATGTAGAATAAGGAAACATTACATTTCTGTCTGCGCTGAATGTTGCCCTGGCAACAGACAGCACTTGTCCTGGGCAGAGTAGACTTTTCACTTTTCCATCAAGGGCAGCAGATGTATGACCTAAAAGCTTTTTCCGGAAATTGCTTTGAAATGGTTTTTTGAAGCCATCAAGGCAAGTTGTAAGTGAATCAGTGTCAGCCCTAGATGATCCTTGGGGATGGCTGAGAGCGCAGCAGAAAGACTCACACGGCACATTCATTAGAAATGGGGGGGGGTTGTGGGTGCTAGAATGAATCAGTTGGTGAACTGTCTCTGAACCCCTGCCTTAGCTCAGTAGACCACATTAGGGTACATGAGTGTTCTGAGTTTTGTGAATGGCATTACTGCCATCTGCTGACTAAAGCAGCACTACAGGGAGAGTGGAGCTAAAGGTCTCTGACTGATTTAACTGCTTAGAGATGATTGTGTTATATACATGTCTAAAAGTGGTGTCCTATCCTCCTGCCTCTAGAACATGGACCAGTGGACCATGAGACAGTCATCCCTGGAGCTGCAGCTTATGATCAAGCAGAGTACTAACAACGTAAGTTACCAGACTCGTGTCCTGTAAGGCCCTGAAAACACTCACAACACTGCCATCTAGGCACAATTAAGCATTTTTGTTTTTTCTCTCAATAAAATATTGATTTAGAATACAATCCATCTGTAAAGTTCAAGTGTACCTTTGATTCAATGAAGTACATTGTTATAGTGGAGTATGTCATAACCCTTCATAACTGTAGAATGTGGTGATAATGGCAGCCATCTTGTTCAGGGATCAATTCCCTGTGATTGAGGTTAAGTGGACGAACTTGTCTTCCTCGTCTCCCTGCAGGAGCTGTACTCCTTATTGGAGAACATCGCCAAGGCCACTATCGAGGTGTTCCAGAAGTCAGCGGAGATGAACTCCACCAACCTCTCAGGGAACGGGTCAGCCGGTGCCGGAGGTTCTGCCTCCAACAGCAACAACCCAAGCAAGAAACCAGTGTTGAGGTGTGTATGTGTGACCTTTATAAATTCTCCCTCCCATTTTAAAAAATAGGCAGAGACTGCGGAACTGTAGGTAACCTCCCCCTCCCGCCCCCATGAATCCCTTTTCACCAGAGCTGAAGATCTGAATCACGTTCTGCGCATGGGTTTCTTTGCCTCTACTTTACACACAAAGTAGAGGCATCATTGTCATGCTGAAAGACCCAGCCACGTTTCATCTTCAATGCCCTTGCTGATGGAAGGAGGATTTCACTGAAAATTTCACGATACATGGCCCCATTCATTCTTTCCTTTACACGGATCAGTCGTCCTGGTCCCTTTGCAGAAAAACAGCCCCAAAGCATGATGTTTCCACCCCCATGCTTCACAGTAGGTATGGTGTTCTTTGGATGCAACTCAGCATTCTTTGTCCTCCAAACACGACGAGTTTAGTTTTTACCAAAAAGTTATATTTTGGTTTCATCTGACCATATGACATTCTCCCAATCTTCTTCTGGATCATCCAAATGCTCTCTAGCAAACTTCAGACGGGCCTGGACATGTACTGGCTTAAGCAGGGGGACACGTCTGGCACTGCAGGATTTGAGTCCCTGGCGGCGTAGTGTGTTACTGATGGTAGGCTTTGTTACTTTGGTCCCAGCTCTCTGCAGGTCATTCACTAGGTCCCCCCATGTGGTTCTGGGATTTTTGCTCACTGTTCTTGTGATCATTTTGATTCCACGGGGTGAGATCTTGCGTGGAGCCCCAGATCGAGAGCGATTATCAGTGGTCTTGTATGTCTTCCATTTCCTAATAAATGCTCCCTCAGTTGATTTCTTCAAACCAAGCTGCTTACCTATTGCAGATTCAGTCTTCCCAGCCTGGAGCAGGTCTACAATTTTGTTTCTGGTGTCCTTTGACAGCTCTTTGGTCTTGGCCATAGTGGAGTTTGTAGTGTGACTGTTTGAGGTTGTGGACAGGTGTCTTTTATACTGATAACAAGTTCAAACAGGTGCCATTAATACAGGTAATGAGTGGAGGACAGATGAGCCTCTTAAAGAAGAAGGTACAGGTCTGTGAGAGCCAGAAATCTTGCTTGTTTGTAGGTGACCAAATACTTATTTTCCACCATAATTGGCAAATAAATTCATTAAAAATCCTACAATGTGATTTTCTGGATTTTTTTTCTCTCATTTTGTCTGTCATAGTTGAAGTGTACCTATGATGAAAATTACAGGCCTCTCATATTTTTAAGTGGGAGAACTTGCACAATTGGTGGCTGACTAAATACTTTTTTGCCCCACTGTATGTTCTGTCCCACCGACCATCCGCTGTGACACAAATCATCCCGTGGCTGAATCTAGTTTCCTACCCCTAAGCTAAAGAATCATCAAACATGCTTTCTCATTGTTGGTGAAATCTAACCTCAGCGTAACAGCTTATTCTTTTTCTTTGTGTTCCCCCCAGTTCGTCTGAGCGGTCTGGTGTGTGGCTGGTGGCGCCACTGATAGCCAAGCTGCCCACCTCGGTCCAGGGCCACGTCCTGAAGGCGGCAGGGGAGGAGCTAGAGAAGGGCCAGCATCTGGGGTCCTCCTCACGCAAGGAGAGAGACCGGCAGAAACAGAAAAGGTCAGACGACTCACCCTGACTATTTTGGGTCATGTCGATAATGTTCATTTTGTCAACATGGTTGTACTTTCATCCAGAAAGCGTGGTAATCTGCGTTAGATACTAAAAACAAATTGGATGCAGGAGTTATTATGATGCAATTATGATAAAATTTTTGCCCCAGCTTCAATATTCCCAAATTGATGGTGGATGTATTGCCCTTACACTTTTGTCTGTTTCCAGCATGTCTCTGCTGAGCCAGCAGCCCTTCCTGTCTCTGGTGCTGACCTGTCTAAAAGGCCAGGATGAGCAGAGGGAGGGCCTCCTCACTTCCCTCTACAGCCAGGTGCAGCAGGTAACACTCAACATAGCCTCTCCTCCATTTTCCTGTCTACCCAAACTCCAAATCCTACGCCACACCCACAGAAGTTTGTTTCCTTTCCTCAATGAGTCTGGATCGGAGTTACCTCCCTGACGATTTCTAGAACGCAAACACATTCAAATTTTTCCGATTGGTCCCAGAAATTGATGTTGGGCCAGAGCCAGAACACATGTGGGTAAAGCAGCGGTTTGAAAATCCCATTGGTTTTAGTACTCTGATTACTTAGAGATAATCCAATCACTGATGACTTTGTTTTGTACAATAGTCAGACTGACATTGTTGAAGTGATGTCAAAATGACAGAAGTATGTAGCTAACATAGAGCAGCGGAAGAATTCAGCTGGAGTCGTGAGACAACTCCCCCCCGTCTTCTCCCACCTCACCTCTAGATCTGTGTGCATAACTGAAGATTCCGCTGAAATCAATGAACACACTTTTGTGTAAAAATGTACTCAATGTATCAATGTATCTCATGTTAGGATTCCCTCCTCAGTGTGCTTAATGTTGGCTAAATGTGCCGTCTCATGCTGACTGCGGCTATTGGCTGCGTTTCCATCTTCCAGATTGTAACGAACTGGCGGGAGGACCAGTACCAGGACGACTGCAAGGCCAAGCAGATGATGCATGAGGCGCTAAAGCTGCGGCTTAATCTGGTGAGGGCTCTTCGTCACCATCATAGTCATGTTATCCCTGTCATGCCTGGAAGTGGTCACTTGTATCAGTTTGGACCAGATGGTATCTAAGGGGATAGAAATTCCTCACTAGGAAGGATTGGAAAGTGTTAACTTAAACTGGAACCTAGTCATCATGTCATTTTAACAATGTTTACTAAACCTTATTTCCACAGTACATGGTTGCCATTGCACTCAGGCCAGGTCCATCAACAGTGAGACTCCGGCGCAGGCTTACTAATAACAGAGTGATAGCACCGTAATAACAGAAATATAGGGATACTTAAAACATGAACTTAACAGAAAGTACGTCTTTAATCGGATGAAACCCATTTACTTACTGCTACAGAACACTGTTGTTTTATCCATTTAAACTACATAGAGATCAAATTATTATAATGTTGTTTTTTTTTAACTGTCGCCCTTTGAGCTTTCATGCATACTAAAAAGAAATTGGATGTGTTATCTTTGCTGTCCAGGTGGGTGGGATGTTTGACACGGTACAACGCAGTACACAGCAGACCACGGAGTGGGCCGTGCTACTCCTCGACATCATTAGCAGCGGTACAGTGGACATGCAGTCCAACAAGTAAGTCACAACACAACTGCTCACACATTTTAAACTTCATGTGTTCATTTGTTGTTATTGTAATGTCACCGTGTAATGCATCACTGTATAATTTCCCCCCTTCCCTCTCTCTCTTCCACCTCCCGCTTGCTCTCTCTCTCTCCCTACCTCCCTCCTGCTCGCTCGCTCCCCCCTGTTCTCTCTCTTTCTCTCTCTCTCTCGCTCAGTGAGCTCTTCACCACGGTACTGGACATGCTGAGTGTGCTAATTAATGGCACACTGGCTGCTGACATGTCTAGCATCTCTCAGGGCAGCATGGAGGAGAACAAGAGGGCTTATATGAACCTGGTCAAGAAGCTCCGGGTAAGATCACACACATCACACTGGATGTACACTATATATACAAAAGTATGTGGACACCCCTTCAAATTAGTTGATTCGGCTATTTCAGCCACACCTTTGCTGTATAAAATCGAGCACACAGCCATGAAATCTCCATAGATAAACATTGATGTAGAATGGCCTTACTGAAGTGCTCTGACTTTCAACAACAATAATTGTTAGTCGGGAGCTTCATGAAATGGGTTTTCATGGCCAAGCAGCCGCACACAAGCCTACGATCACCATGAGCAATGCCATCTGGCAGTACGACGGACGAATCTGTGTGTGGCGGATGCCAGGAGAACACTACCTGCCCAATGCATAGTGCCAACTGTAAAGTTTGGTGGAGGAGGATTAATGGTCTGGGGCTGCTTTTCATGGTTTGGGTTCGGCCCCTTAGTTGCAGTGAAGGGACATTTTATTGCTACAGCATACAATGACATTCTAGATGATTCTGTGCTTCCAACTTTTGAGGCAACAGTTTGGAGAAGGCCCTTTCCTGTTTCAGCATGACAATGCCCCCATGCACAAAGCGAGGTCCATACAGAAATGGTTTGTTGAGATCGGTGTGGAAGAACTTGACTGGCTTACACAGAGCCCTGACCTCAACCCCATTGAACACTTTTGGGATGAATTGGTACACCGACTGCGAGCCAGGCCTAATCGCCCAACCTCACTAATGCTCTTGTGGCTGAATGGAAGCAAGTCCCTGCAGCAATGTTCCAATATCTAGTGGACAGCCATCTCAGAAGAGTGGAGGCTGTTATAGCATCAAAGTAGAGACCAACTCCATATTAATGCCCATGATTTTGGAATGATATCCTTGATGCGCAGGTGTCCACATACTTGTGGTTATGTGGAATATATAATAATGTATGTCCTATGTAGCAGAGTATTCCACCATTTGTATTTTATGTATTGAAGTCAATAGAAGGGTGTTATGCTCTGTGCTCGCCACAAGAGGTCCCCACTCACCTAGAATTCAGTTGAATCAAACTACTTTCAAAAAAATGCTAGGAAACATTTCAATTAAATACTTTTTGTCTCGTTCTCTGCTCAAAGGTATCAACAACTCAAATGTTGTGTATTTGCAGAAAGAGCTGGGTGACCGGCAGTCAGAGAGTCTGGAGAAGGTGCGGCAGCTGCTCCCTCTGCCCAAGCAGACCCGTGATGTCATCACATGTGAACCACAGGGCTCGCTTATTGACACCAAGGGAAACAAGATCGCTGGCTTTGAGAAGGAGGTAGAGTACTATGAGCTCTGATCCTTTGAAGGCATTGTCAACTCAATTGTTGCCTATATTACTGTTTCTCTGTCACCAGTATTGAGATTGACTTTTGGCCCACACGGTTCTTCATAAAATCTTGTCTTTCAGCTGTTCACTAGGAATGTCTTCAGTAACTTCTCTAAATAGCAGACCTGGGTTTTAGTTAAAATACTTGATTGAGATTGCCTGGTGAAGTGGAACCAATGGAATACACCATACACTCTGTCTAGATGCAGTCCAGGCACCTTCAAATGCTCAACATTTCTGAAAACATATAGTATTTTAACCCATGTCTGCTTAATTTTCCTGCATCTCAATATCGTAGTTGTCAGGAGATATTTGTGGCAATTTTAATTGAATTTTTATCGATGTAAAACCATCTTCCTCCTTTACCGTCAGGGTCTCCAAGTGTCGACCAAGCAGAAGATCTCTCCGTGGGATGTGTTCGAGGGCCTCAAGCACTCGGCCCCTCTCTCCTGGGGCTGGTTTGGAACGGTGCGCGTGGACCGTAAGGTGACCAAGTTCGAGGAACAGCAGCGCTTCCTCCTCTACCACACCCACCTGAAGCCCAAGCCGCGCAGTTACTATCTGGAGCCCCTCCCCCTGCCCCCTGAGGATGAGGAGCCGCCCACGCCCGCGCCCCAGGAACCCGAGAAGAAGATGGTAGAGCCAGTGAAGCCGGAGAAGAGCGTCCCTGCGGTGTCGTCCGATTCAACCAAGAAGAAGACCAAGAAGAAGAAGACACCGTCCACCAACAAGACTGAGGTTAGTGAGACATTGGGACAGGTCCTGTCCAACAAGACTGAGGTTAGTGAGACACCGGGACAGGTCCTGTCCAACAAGACTGAGGTTTGTGAGATACTGCGACAGGTCCTGTCCAACAAGACTGAGGTTAGTGAGACATTGGGACAGGTCCTGTCCAACAAGACTGGGGTTAGTGAGATACTGCGACAGGTCCTGTCCAACAAGACTGAGGTTAGTGAGACACTGGGACAGGTCCTGTCCAACAAGACTGAGGTTAGTGAGACACTGGGACAGGTCCTGTCCAACAAGACTGAGGTTAGTGAGATACTGAGACAGGTCCTGTCCAACAAGACTGAGGTTAGTGAGATACTGAGACAGGTCCTGTCCAACAAGACTGAGGTTAGTGAGAATCTGAGACAGGTCCTGTCCAACAAGACTGAGGTTAGTGAGATACTGCGACAGGTCCTGTCCAACAAGACTGAGGTTAGTGAGACATTGGGACAGGTCCTATCCAACAAGACTGAGGTTAGTGAGACATTGGGACAGGTCCTGTCCAACAAGACTGAAGTTAGTGAGACACTGGGACAGGTCCTGTCCAACACTGGGACAGGTCATGTATTCTACCTAGCCTATCAGAAGGCAAGATCTAGAAATATAAAATTACTCGTAGCTTTAAGCACTCGTGCGTGGCATCTTGACGAGGCCTTCAAATCCCTCGTCAAAAGGGTCCAAAAGATGGATGATGTTATTGCACATATGACCAGTCTTTTGCCCCCCCTTTTTTTCTTTTTACTCCTCCTTCTCGCCAATTTCATGATATCTATTTGGTAGCTACAGTCTTATCCCATCGTTGCAACTCCCTTACGGACTCAGGAGAGGCGAAGGTCGAGACCCATGGGTCCTCCGAAACACGACCTGACAAGCCGCAATGCTTCTTGACACACTGCTCGCTTAACCCGGAAGCCAGCCGCACCAATGTGTCAGAGGAAACACCGTACAACTGGTGACTGTGTCAGTGTGCATCTGCCCGGCCCGCCACAGGAGTCACTAGAGCATGATGGGACAAGGACATCCCGGCAGGCCAAACCCTCCCCTAACTCGGACGACACTGGGCCAATTGTGCGCCGCCTTATGAGTCTCCCGGTTCGTGGCTGGCAGCAACACAGCCCGGTATCGAACCCAGATCTGTAGTGATGCCTCTAGCACTGCGATGCTGTGCCTTAGACTGCTGCGCCACTCGCGAGGCCCACATATTACCGTTCTATACAAGTAGCGTGTCTCATAGAAGATGCATGTCTTCTCCTCTCTCCAGGACTATGTGACCCGTACCCAGGGTGGACTGCCGTATGGGACGTGTATACCCCCAGACCCCCTCATGGGCCAGCAGGCCCACCCCTACAGCAGGATAGGCTACAACCAGCAGCCCATGGGCATGTATGCCCAGAACCAGCCTCTGCCTCCAGGTCAGTGCCAACATTATCATTGTCTAAAATCAGGGTTCTGATCCACGATCAGGTTTGCCTTATAGATCATGACGAATAAGATGACAAGGACAGCGGGGGTGCGTACCTGATCTTTGGTCAGCACTCCTACTCTGATACTGATGAATACATGCCCTGTTGTATTTATTACTAGTGTGTTTTTACATTACTATCAAGAAACAAAACACTCTGGAAACCTGTATTCCTCTCATGACCTTTGAATGTGACATGTTTTGTTCCAGCCCAGGACTAGATTTTAATGCTGGGGTGGTGCAAAACCCTGCAACCTTGTAGTTCCCCCGGGACTGTGTTGAAGCTATTTGGAATTTTGACATTATAACGCTCATCTTTTTCCCCTTCAGGAGGCCCTGGTTTGGACACCCCGTACCGACCAGCCCGGAACCCTCAAATGGGCAAGATGATGCCCACGCGGCCCAGCTACCCAGGCATGATGCCCGGCATGCAAGGTGGCATGCCAGGCATGATGGGCATGGACAAGCAGTACCCGATGGGCTACAAGCCCCAACCCAACATTCCGCAGGGTCAGATTCTGCGCCAGCAGCTACAGGTCAGACTGGTGAGTGTGCAGTAACTAGACTCCACTGGAAGGGGACAGTAGTGAGTACAGAGGTTATTCTGGACTGGATCTACCACAGTGTGCCTGAGGGGTTTTCTAGAAGTGTTATTAACATGCTCACAGAATAGGACCTTGAACCTGGCTTTTGCTGTACGCAGGACATGTTGATAAGTTTGAGTTGGAATTCACTCCCTGTGGAGAAAAAAATGTTGGCCTTCAGGTGTAAAAAGCAGCACATTGCTTTTAGAGAATGTCGGAGGATGACTGTTGTCTCTTGTAATTTTTAGAACCAGAGTATGATAGGACCACAGATGAGGCAGATGACGCCTAACCAACAATACAGCTCCATGCAGCCAAGCCAGGCAAGTCTTTCAGATGAGACACTCTCAGCAACATTTCATGTGATTTTCTTTCCCGATGAATCCGTAGAACCTGTTTTCTTATTTCCTCCACCTCTGAAATTGACTGCATGTATAAGCCAGTGTCCTCTATTCCTGATCATCAGTATTCTACCCATCTCCTCCCTGCATATTGGTCCTATTTTCATGAACATTCTGGTTTCCCTCTCTCCATGTGCAGAACATCTCCCAGGGATATACCACGTACGGCTCCCACATTGGGATGCAGCCACACCCCTCTCAGGCGGGTGGTATAGTCCCTCCATCGTATGGGAACCAGGGCTTCCAGGGCAGCCACCCGGGGGCCAACCCGGCCGTGGTGGACTCTCTGAGGCAGAGGCCCAGCGGTTATGTTCACCAGCAGGCACCGGGCTACTCACACACCATGCAGAACACACCAAGGTGGGCAGGAGGGAGGAGTTGCAGAGGGGTGGGGGTGTGGACAATACTCTCCAATAGCACAGGGTTGTCTACTGTCCATTTATTAAGGGTATTTAGGTTACTTTTAGCTCATATTGTGTTCATGGGGTTCCATTTTTCACTCATTTTTCTTGCACATATCAAGGCCTTAAATATGTCACATTTAGCATCACTGCCTAGTATCTGGATACAGCGTTATCAGTCAGTCCCACCTTTAAACTGGACTCTTGATTTACTTTAATGAGGTAGGTGGGAACATTGGACAGTGCAGTCACAGAACACGTCTTTGTTCCATGCAGTAGCACTATTGGACAATAGTGACCTTATTCAAGATATAGTGGTGTATTTATGAAACATTGATGATGTACCGGTCCACTGAATCTGTCTCTCTTCCACCATCTCCAGGTTTCCCCACCAGTCCATCCAGCCAGCTCCCGTCATGCAGCCCTTGAGCCACATGGGGGTCCACCCGGGCATGAGACCAAACCAGATGCTGGCCGAGCAGCAGCAGCAGCAACAGCAGGCCCAGCAGCAACAAGCCCAGCAGCAACAGCAGCAGTACCTCAGACAGCAGGCACTCAGAGTATGTCTAATTGTCTAAATACTACTAACAATCTCTAACACTACAGACCAACATGGAACAGTGGGTCAATACTATTGCAACAACACATGTACTGCTATTGCCACTCAATGTGCTATACATCTACATAACCACTTGAACATTCATTCAATGCTTTACCTGATGATCTAACACAGGTGTGGACAAATTTGTTTGGCTCTAGGGCCACATGGGATTTTGAAATTCAACTGAGGGCCACACAGATTTTTGGGCGGGGACCAATTTGTTCTTCAGTCTATTTACAGGCCAGAAAAAGGGCTGTTATTTGAAAGAATATAGGTCCCATTTATACATACTTTCTATCTAGTTTTAGATGTTCGAGAGGCCTGGAGTGTTTTTTTGCAACCCAAAATAATCAACCCTAATAACATCCCATGGGCCGTTATTAGCCCACGGCTGCTCTACCATCATAGTCAGTGTTGGAATTCCTGTATAGTTGTACTATGGTCTAACCCTGCTCTTTTCCTGTGTTTGTCCCTGGCCCTATAGGCCCAGCAGCAGGCTCAGCAACAACAACAGCAGCAGCAGCAGGCTCAGCAACAACAACAGCAGCAGCAGGCTCAACAACAGCAGCAGCAGGCTCAGCAACAGCAGCAGCAGGCTCAGCAGCAGCAGCAGGCTCAGCAGCAGCAGCAGGCTCAGCAGCAGCAGCAGGCTCAGCAGCAGCAGCAGGCTCAGCAGCAGCAGCAGGTTCAGCAGCAGCAGCAGGTTCAGCAGCAGCAGCAGGTTCAGCAGCAGCAACAGGTTCAGCAGCAGCAACAGGTTCAACAGCAGCAACAGGTCCAGCCCCAACAAGTTCAACAACAACAACAGCAGCAGCAGCAGCAACAACAACAACAGCAGGTAGCGTCGGCCCAGCCCCCCGGTACCCAGGCTCAGAACCAGGCCCTGGGCATGCAGCAACCCATGGTACGTTCCACTTAGAGGGTTACGCTGTCAAATTACCCGGGGGTGGTTCCAAAAAGACGGATCAATTAGCCAACTAACTGTCCTAAATATTCACATTTCAATTAATCTTTTTGAGATATATAGACTTGAAATTAGCATGGTATAATTGACTTGACAACCAACAACGTGTATTCAAGTTTATCTTTCAAAATGAACCAGAAAATGATATGTACAAATTTGTGTGTGTATACTATGTTTGTGCAGTACCAGTCAAAAGTTTGGACACACCTAATCATGAATTGTAGAATAATAGTGAAGACTTCAAAACTATGAAAGAACATATATGGAATCATGTAGTAACCACAAAAGTGTTGAACAAATCCAAACATATTTTATGTTTTAGGTTCTTCAAAGTAGCCCCTGTTTGCCTTGATGACAGCTGTGCACACTCTTGGCATTCTCTCAACCAGCTTCACCTGGAATGCTTTTCCAACAGTCTTGAAGGAGTTCCCACCCCACATAAGCTGAGCACTTGTTGGCTGTTTTTCCTTCGCTCTGTGGTCCAACTCATCACAAACCATCTCAATTGGGTTGAGGTCGGGTGATTGTAGAGGCCAGGTCATCTGATGCAACACTCATCACTCTCCTTGGTCAAATAGCCCTTACTCAGCCTGGAGGTGTGTTGGGTCATTGTCCTGTTGAAAAACAAATGATAGTACCACTAAGCGCAAACCAAATGGGTTGGTGTATCACTGCAGAATGCTCTGGTAGCCATGCTGGTTAAGTGTGCCTTGAATTGTAAATAAATCACTGACAGTGTCACCAGAAAAGCACCATCACACCACCACCTCCATGCTTCACGGTGGGAACCACACATGTGGAGATCATCTGTTCACCTACTCTGCGTCTCACAAAGACACAGCGGTTGGAACCAAAAATCTCAAATTTGAGAGATTTCCACCGGTCTAAAGTCCATTGCTCGTGTTTCTCAGCCCACGCAAGTCTCTTCTTCATATTGGTGTTCTTTAGTAGTGGTTTCTTTGCAGCAATTTGACCATGAAGGCCTGATTCACACAATCTCCTCTGAACAGTTGCTGTTGAGATGTCTGTTACTTGAACTCTGTGAAGCATTTATTTGGACTGCTATTTCTGACGCTTGTAACTCTAATGAACTTATCCTCTGCAGCAGAGGTAACTCTGGGTCTTCCTTTCCTGTGGCGGTCCTCATGAGAGCCAGTTTCATCATAGCGCTTGATGGTTTTTGCAACTTGAATGAACTTTAAAAGTTCTTGACTGACCTTCTTGTCTTAAAGTAATGATGAACTGTCATTTCTCTTTGCTTACTTTAGCTGTTCTTGCCATAATATGGACCTGGCCTTTTGACAAATAGGGCTGTCTTCTGTATACCCCCCCTACCATGTCACAACACAACTGATTGGCTCAAACGGATTAAGAAGGAAAGAAATTCCACAAATAAACATTGAACAAGGCACACCTGTTAATTGAAATGCATTCCAGATGACTACCTCATGAAGCTGGTTGAGAGAATGCCAAGAGCGTGCAAAGCTGTCATCAAGGCGAAGGGTGGCTACTTTGAAGAATCTCAAATATAACATATATTTTGATTTAACACTTTTGCTTACTACATGATTCCATATGTGTTATTTCATAGTTTTTAATAGTTTTTAATAGCTATTAATAGTAAATTAAAGGAAAACCCTTGAATGAGTCGGTGTGTCCAAACTTTTGACTGGTACTGTGCATACATATATATACATATATAGTACCAAGAAAAAGTATTTGCCCCCTTTCTGATTTTTACATTTTCTGCATATTTTTGATACTGAATGTTATCAGATCTTCAACCAAAACCTAATATTAGATAAAGGGAACCTGGATAAAAGGTGAGCCACTTTCATGGTACCGGTTATCCCTAACACAGAGTTGTCCGAAGTTACCTCGCTAACTCATTAAACCACGTATGTAGTATAGGGCTCTGCTTTCTGGAACACCCCACAAGTCCAAAATCAAACCCTACCTCGCCTTGATCTATTGCTAGTGAACTATGCCCCTCTAGGTTGGCACCAGCCACGTTATTGGATAGAGGTTTGGGTCAGCACGATATATCGAAAATAGATATTATCCTTATCGATATAGGAATAACATGGGTATAAGTAATTAGCATGAAACTAACATATTACAGCTGGCTAGAGGAAACTCCTGCCTTATTGCCAGTTGGGGCCCTCTCGCAGAGTACTGATATGAGATTCACTAGTACAAGACTGACGTAGCCAGACAGAAATGCATTAATAGGAATTTGTATCTTATAAATTGTCTGTTTTTTCCATTAAAAGTTAAACTCAAGTCAATTATTTTTGGGACGAGTTGCACATGCGCAAAGACCTAAATGTTGTGTTTTTGGACGGACAATCTTGTCAATGGTCTCAAACATCGGTTAAAGTTTTCGGATTCTGAATCTCTGACCTCTCTTGCCTCATCTTTTTTTCTAAATGTGTGCTACTGGAAAGAGACAATGAGTCCCAAGTCATGGTCACAGTATTTTTTTTATTAGTTCATTCCTCTCAAATTAGGTATGATGTGAAGTTATAGTCTGTACGTTCACCCACCGAAATATGTGTGTGTGTCAGTTCCCACGACAGGGGATGCAGCAGACTCAGATGCAGCAGACTCAACAGCAGCAGCAGACCGCAGCACTGGTCAGGCAGCTCCAACAACAACTCTCAAGTAAGAAAGAGACTCATTGTGTCAGTGTACTTTAGTGAGATCTGCTATAGCCTTGTACTAACCCCAGGGTCACATTCATCAGGCACCAAACAAGAAAATAAATCACTAAATGTGACATTCTATTTTCACCATTTCCAGTCATTTTAGGTGTGTTGATAACAGGTGTGTTATTTTCTTTTCCCCAGATACACAACCCGGACAGAACACCAACTCATATTACTGATAGTGCTTGTTGTATATTAGTGTGTGTGTGGAAGGATAGGGAGACCCTGTGTGTGGGCGTGTCCCCAGCCAGCCCGTAGATTGGCAGATAGATGTGTCCAATGCCCCGCAGACCCCATATTTAGAGGTGTAGGCTCTTAGGAGGGAAAGGCTGCTATTGGCCAAGAAAGACGACCAGGCGGAAGAACCCACAACTCAACCACAGAGGCCCAACATGCCATTCGAAAACCATCTCAACTTCAGTCATGTAATTTCTGAACATCCAAGGAGGGATTGTGCTGTGAAATATTATGATCATGGAGAATAATGGAATGGAAGAGTCTATGTAAAAAATAAGTACAAGAAATTATAAGAATAATGCAATTTTTTATTTTATTTCAATTTGTACAATTTTTCAGTTTAGTGTATTTCTCATTAAATATCATGTCAGTTTTTATGTCTTGTACTTGTGTTTGGTGCGTTCTTTTCATCCTGACACAGCATTTTACTAATCAGGTTGTGAATAATCAGGATATTATTAATGATATTGAAATACTATGAGTCATCATTATTATCCACTTATAGATTGTAGATAGTATTGTTTTCATTTTTTGTGTAGTCGGGGTTTCGCACAGGTCAGGGATTTGTTTTTGGAAAGTCATGGAATTTTCTGATGTGCATTCCAGAGGGATAGTCAGGGAATTTTGCATATTGATCACTCCTTGGAAATGAAATGATCAGAAAAATGTATTCTGTTCTTTTTCCACCTTGTATTGCCCAGTGAGCTTTTGTCCATTGTCATGTACATTCTGTAAGGTATATGGAAAGTCATGGAATATTTTAGAAATGGGAACCCTGTTAGATATGTCGCTAAAACCAGGCAGTCCACTAATAAAAAAATATGGAGGTTAGTCTTTTTTTCTTCATGCGAGCTTCTTAGAGGACTTTTGATCTAAAACCATGCCCCCGCTTCAACATCTTTATGACTTAATAGGGGCATGATGCTTTCATTGGACAGGGCAACAACAAAAAACTATGAGCAGCAGACTTGTCACAGGGTTACTTGCGCTAACCAAAAAGGTATGCTAATGACTATTATGGCGTCTTTTGAGACTCACCATGGAAATGGTCTCTGTTAAAATGCGCCATTTTGGACGAACCCTTTCTAAGAGCCTCAGGAGGCACGCAGAGGCCACATTTAGCTCTTTACTGCATCGCGGTGAGCTTCACATTTTGCAACAATGCGGAGGGCTCCGCATTGACATGATTATTTGCAGGTAGGTGAGGGCGGGAGGTCCTGTATAAACACTAACTTCACACCATCTCTGCACTGCTCCGCTAAGCACAAGAAGTATGAAGCCACATCACCATAAATGCTGCACGGCCAATACAGACAACAGATTGACCATGCGGCGCATTTCACTAATTACCAGAGACGATGGAAACTGAAATGTCATGACCATTGATGTACGCAGTGGAGGGGTAAACTCAGTTATGCACCTTTATTTTGTGAGTAAGATTTACATGGCCAGACACAGCTCCTGTTTAAAAATCCTTTATTTTGAAGAATTTAAATCATTGACGTTTCCATCTTGGCCATTGGACAGTATGCCCAGGGAAGCGTGGGACAAACTTTCCCGAAAAGAGGGGAAAGTGTAACAAACCATGCCCAAGAAGGCCTGTTTCTTAGACTTGGGACCACACAGCAACTCCACTGAATAGCAGGCTAATGATTGCTTTGCGATGCTTGCTGTTAGCCGATATGTTTTATCTATAATTTCTCTTCATTATTTCTATTCATTTGACAAGGATTACAAATTATTTGACAGATTGTCGACTTGATACATGACTGCCAGCTAAAATTTAAAAATTTTGAAAGTATGATATTGACATGATCAGTCCAATCAAAGCTACTGTAGATATGTGATTTTAAGTAATTTTATCTGTGTCCAATGACCTTGAGCCTTCTTGGATGGGCACTTCTAATGTAACTATGGCAGCACCCAAGGGGCTAGAATTTTAGAGCTCTACCCTTAGACTTGGAGGTGGCGTAGTGTCCCCATGAGTGACAACACTGAGCCAATCACGGGCAACGCTCCGTATTTTCTGTAGGCTTGCTCCACCACCACAGAAAGCACTGAGCTAGGCTGAAGCACCTGCATTTTGGAGCTGCCTTACTCAAGAAAACAAAAGCGACCATGTTTGTATGCGCCTTTATTAACTCAATGATATATATATATTTTTACATTGTTTGCAAACTGAGATGGGACACATATTAATGCCAAAATAACATGCAAAACAGGCAAAATGTAGGGCTCAAAACAGGTGGAGCTTTGCCCTGAATGACGGGACACCACTGCTTGTCTATGAAGTTTTACAGATTTGTTGTGGAATCCACAAGAGCAGGGATAAGCCCCACGACATCATAAGAGTCTATTACAGCAAACTGGTTAAAAAGGATGCATTGAATGTGGATATTGGTGATAAGGACAGCAATATGTAAGTAGAACCATTTCGTATGTGAGGTGATTACATATATAAATCATATATGATGATACAAAACATAAATAAGTAATAATAATTGAAAATAATTTCAACTCTGTCATTTGGGCCAGGATTGTGTCAAATATCTATTTTAAACACTTTTGTAACTTGGACTAGGATTCCATCAAAGATCTATTTTAAACTGTATTTTAACATGGGCCAGGATTCCATTAACGATCTATTTTCGTCAAGCTTACTGCACTTGACTTTTAAAGGTATTTTACACTTGTGACGAAAACTGCAGCTATTCGAACATCAGGGAAAATGCTTTAAAAGGCTAATTTTAAAGGCAGGTGTGCTTCTCGATTGCGAGAACATACCTGTGATTGAAGCTTGGCCTTGACCAAATAAAGAGCAATAATGTTGTTCTCCGAAGAGAGGAGGCGGAGGAGGGTTAAGGGCCCGCTCTCACGGCTTGTGACAAATAAAAGACTGTGCCACAAAGGAAGCCTTTTCATGGTTTTATTTGCAACCTTGCGCAAACTACTACCAATGAAATGGCTTCTTTTGGGTAGTGTTTTACCGTGTGAACAGACACTAAAATATTACATTTAAACATTTATGTCAACTTGATGCATTTCATGGCTACAGACGTGAGTGCCACGGGTCACTATTCATTTAGACAGGGTACCTTAGTGTTATTGGGCACAGGAACTATGGTGGTCTGCATGAAACATGTTGGTATTACAGACTCAGACAAGGAGAGGTTGAAAATGTCTGAAGACACTTGCTAGTTGGTCAGCGCATGCTTGGAGTACCCGTCCTGGGGGGGGTTTGTTGTGCCCTCTTCACGACTGTCTTGGTGTGTTTGGACCATGATAGTTGAAACTTTCGACCCATACCTAGATCTACAAATTACCTCGACTAACCTGCACCCCTCGCATTTCAGGCCTGCCACAAAAGGACCAGCTGACATCATGTCAGTGATTCTCTCATTAACACAGGTGTGAGTGTTGACGAGGACAAGGCTGGAGATCACTCTGTCATGCTGATTGAGTTCAAATAACAGACTGGAAACTTCAAAAGGAGGGTGGTGCTTGGAATCATTGTTCTTCCTCTGTCAACCATGGTTACCTGCAAGGAAACATGTGCAGTCATCATTGCTTTGCACAAAAAGGGCTTCACAGGCAAGGATATTGCTGCCATTAAGATTGCACCTAAATCAACCATTTATCAGATCATCAACAACTTCAAGGAGAGCGGTTCAATTGTTGTGAAGGCTTCAGGGCGCCCAAGAAAGTCCAGCAAGTGCCAGGACTGTCTCCTAAAGTTGATTCAGCTGTGGGATCGGGGCACCACCAATACAGAGCTTGCTCAGAAATGGCAGCAGGCAGGTGTGAGTGCATCTGCATGCACAGTGAGGCAAAGACTTTTGGAGGATGGCCTGGTGTCAAGAAAGGCAGCAAAGAAGCCACTTCTCTCCAGGAAAAACATCAGGGACAGACTGATATTCTGCAAAAGGTACAGGGATTGGACTGCTGAGGACTGAGGTAAAGTCATTTTCTCTGATGAATCCCCTTTCTTTTTGTTTGGGGCATCCGGAAAAAAGCTTGTCCGGAGAATACATGGTCAGCGCTACCATCAGTCCTGTGTCATGCCAACAGTAAAGCATCCTGAGACCATTCATGTGTGGGGTTGCTCACAATTTTGCCTAAGAACACAGCCATGAATAAAGAATGGTACCAACACATCCTCAGAGAGCAACTTCTCCCAACCATCCAGGAAGAGTTTGGTGACGAACAATGCCTTTTCCAGCATGATGGGGCACCTTGCCCGTAAGGCAAAGTGGCTCGGGGAACAAAACATCGATATTTTGGGTCCATGGCCAGGAAACTCCCCAGACCTTAATCCTATTGAGAACTTGTGGTCAATCCTCAAGAGACGGGTGGACAAACAAATACCCACAAATTCTGACAAACTCCAAGCTTTGATTATGCAAGAATTGGCTGCCATTAATCAGAATGTGGCCCAGAAATTAATTGAAAGCATGCCAGGGTGGATTGCAGAGTTCTTGAAAAAGAAGGTTCAACACTGCAAATATTGACTCTTTGCATCAACATCATGTACAGTGCCTTGCGAAAGTATTCGGCCCCCTTGAACTTTGCGACCTTTTGTCTCTCGATGTGCAAAACTGATAGAGACATACCCCAAGCGACTTACAGCTGTAATCGCAGCAAAAGGTGGCTCTACAAAGTATTAACTTAAGGGGGCTGAATAATTTTGAACGCCCAATTTTTCAGTTTTTGATTTGTTAAAAAAGTTTGAAATACCCAATAAATGTCGTTCCACTTCATGATTGTGTCCCACTTGTTGTTGATTCTTCACAAAAAAATTCAGTTTTATATCTTTATGTTTGAAGCCTGAAATGTGGCAAAAGGTCGCAAAGTTCAAGGGGGCCGAATACTTTCGCAAGGCACTGTAATTGTCAATAAAAGCCTTTGACACTTATGAAATACTTGCAATTATACTTCAGTATTTCATAGTAACATCTGACAAAAATATCTAAAGACACCTGCACACTTTGTGAAAATGTATATTTGTCATTCTCAAAACTTTTGGCCACAACTGTATATGGCCTCATTATTATATATGGCCTCATTATCTTACATATCCCGTCTTCCATGGTCTACACAGGGTTGATCGGTTTGAGTCTCTTCAGGGCTGGGGCTATCTGATGCGGCTGCAGGTGAGTCTCACAGAAAGAATTTAGACTGTCCAGACAGGACTTCAGGGCCTTGAGATTCGTCCTAGTGCGGACATCACAGAACACTTCTCCAGGCACAGTAGGGTGATGGTCTGAGCAACTAATAGCTTTCACCTCAACTGACTTCCTGAAATTAATAGCTATCTCAGAAATGAAAGTATTGACAAACAGAAAATGTTTTCTAACATACTGGACACTGGTAGTATTCCAGTATCTGCTGATACAGACCTTGCAGAAGTTGTCCACATAGAAGAGAGACAGGCTCAGTGAACACATCCAGGCAGATAGAACACATGAACTGGACAACTACAAATACCTATGTGCTGGTTAGACTGTAAACTCTCCTTCCAGACTCACATTATTAAGCAACTCCAATCCAAAATGACATCTAGAATCGGCTTCCTATTTTGCAACAAAGCCCCTTCACTCATGCTGCCAAACATCCCCTCATAAAATTGACTATCCTACCGATCCTTGACTTTGGCGATGTCATTTACAAAATAGCCCCCAACACTCTACTCAACAAATTGGATGCAGTCTATCACAGTGCCATCCGTTTTGTCACCAAAGCCCCATTTACAACCCACCACTGCGACCTGTATGCTCTCGTTGGCTGGTCCTTGCTACATATTTGTCACCAAACCCACTGGCTTCAGGTCATCTATAAGTCTTTGCTAGGTAAAGCCCCGCCTTATCTCAGCTCACTGGTCACCATAGCAACACCCACCCGTTCCACGCACTCCAGCAGGTATATTTCACTGGTCATCCCCAAAGCCAACACCTGCTTTGGCCACCTTTCCTTACAGTTCTCTGCTGCCAATGACTAGAATGAATTGCAAAAATCACTGAAGTTGGAGACTCATATCTCCCTCACAAACTTTAAGCTTCAGCTGTCAGAGCAGTTTACCAATCGCTGCAGCTGTACACAGCCCAACTGTAAATAGCCCATCCAACCAACTACCTACCTCATCCCAATATTTGTTTTTTTGCTCTTTTGCACACCAGTATTTCTACTTGCACATCCTCATCTGCACATATATTACTCCAGTGTAAATTGTAATTCCTTCACCACTATTGGCCTATTTATTGCCTTACCTCCTTACTTCATTTGCACACACTATATACAGATTTTTCTATTGTGTTATTGACTGCATGTTTGTTTATCCCATGTGTAACTCTGTTGTTTGTGTCGCACTACTTTGCTTGATCTTGGCCAGGTCGCAGTAGTAAGTGAGAACTTGTTCTCAACTGGCCTACCTGGTTAAATAAAGGTGAAATAAAAAATAAATAAAAAGATTGTTGTTATATGCGCAGGTGGCATAGCCATTTATAAATCAAATCAAACTTAATTTGTCACATGCACAGAATACAACAAGTATAGACCATTCCGTAAAATGTTTACTTAACCAACAGTGCAGTTCAAGTTAAGAAAACATTTACCAAATAAACTAGTAAACAGTTAAAAATATATATATAAAAAAAATAATTAAATAACAATAACGAGGCTATACACAGGGGGTACCGGTACCGAGTCAGTGTGCGGGGGTACAGGTTAGTTGAGGTCATTTGTACATGTAGGTAGGGGTGAAGTAACTATGTATAGATAATAAACAGCGAGTAGCAGCAGTGTACAAAACACATTTTTATTTAACTAGGCAAGTCAGTTAAGAACAAATTCTTATTTACAATGACGGCCTATCAAAATACAAAAAGGGGGACGGGGCCTGGGATATATATATAAAAAAATATATATAAATATAGGACACATCACAACAAGAGAGACAACACTACATAAAGAGAGACCTAAGATGACAACATTGCAAGGCAGCAACACATGACAACACAGTATGGTAGCAACATAACAACAACATGGTAGCAATACAACATGGTAGCAGCACCAAACATTATTTGGCACAAACAACAGCACAAAAGGCAAGAAGGTAGAGACAACGATACATCACACAATGCAGCCACAACTGTCAGTGAGTGTCCATGATTGAGTCTTTGAATGAAGAGATTGAGATTAAACTGTCCAGTTTGAGTGTTTGTTGCAGCTTGTTCCAGTCACTAGCTGCAGCGAACTGAAAAGAGGGGATGTTTGTGCTTTGGGGACTTTTAACAGAATGTGACTGGCAGAACGGGTGTTGTATGTGGAGGATGAGGGCTGCAGTATATATCTCAGATAGGGGGGAGTGAGGCCTAAGAGGGTTTTATAAATAAGCATCAACCAGTGGGTCTTGCAACAGGTATACAGAGATGACCAGTTCACAGAGGAGTATAGAGTGCAGTGATGTGTCCTATAAGGAGCATTGGTGGAAAATCTGATGGCCAAATGGTAAAGAACATCTAGCCGCTCGAGAGCACCCTTACCTGCCAATCGATAAATTATGTCTCCGTAATCTAGCATGGGTAGGATGGTCATCTGAATCAGGGTTAGTTAGGCAGCTGGGGTGAAAGAGGAGCAAATACGATAGAAGACACCAAGTTTAGATGTAACTTTAGCCTGCAGCTTTGATTTGTGCTGAGAGAAAGACAGTGCACTGTCTAGCCATACTCCTAAGTACTTGTATGAGGTGACTACCTCAAGCTCTAAACCCTCAGCGATAGTAATAACACCTGTGGGAAGAGGGGCATTCTTCTGACCACACCACATGACCTTTGTTTTGGAGGTGTTCAAAACAAGGTAAAATGTAGGAGAAAGCTTGTTGGTCACAAAGAAAGCTTTGTTGTAGAGCGTTTAACACAACATCCAGTGAGGGGCCAGCTGAATGTAAGACTGTATCTGCATGGGAGGGCTTCCTACTGCCTGAGCTGTGTTGTTGTAAATTGAGAAGAGCATGGGGCCTAGGATCAAGCCTTGGGGTACTCCATTGGTGACAGGCAGTGGCTGAGATAGCAGATTTTCTGACTTTTTACACTGCACTCTTTGAGAGAGAGGTAGTTAGCAAACCAGCCCAAAGACCCCTCAGAGACACCAATACTCCTTCGCCGGCCCATAGGAATGGAATGGTCTACCGTATCAAAAGCTTTGGCCAAGTCAGTAAAACTAGCAGCACAATATTGGCTTAGAATCAAGGGCAACTGGAGAACTTATTTGTATTGCTTTTAATCTTTTTAATGAATTTATCTTATTAACACTTTGTTCTAGCTAGCTATTTGTGTAGGTAGCTATCAAGTAAACCCAATGACACATCCATAACCTGAACAGAAACCAGATTGCATACCCAAGAGAATACTATAGACATCAAGAATGCCAGTCATTTGATTATTTAAAAGTTTTAACACTTTTGATAAACAGGGCAAAATAGAAATAGGCCTATAACAGTTAGGATCAGCTTGATCTCCCCCTTTAAATAAAGGACGAACCGTGGCTGCCTTCCAAGCAATGGGAACTTCCCCAGAAAGGAGAAACAGGCTTGGCGATAAGGGCCCGGGGGAGGGTGTTTGTTGTGCCCTCTTCACGACTGTCTTGGTGTGTTTGAACCATGATAGTTGAAACTTTCGACCCGCTCCACTACAGCCTCGTCGATGTTAATGGTCCGTTATACAGTCCTTTATTATCATTGTGCTTTGGAATATACAGTGTATTCATTACCACTGTTTTCTGTCCATTACATAGCCACTACCATTCCACTACCTTTTCATTCATGTGTGTCAATAAAGTATCCTTGTGTGTAACTCTTACCATGTTTTGTGCTGCTGCCATGTTGATGTCATGTGGTGTGTGGGAGAAATTAGGTACATATATGGATAAATGTACTGTCCTATATAAAAGAGGGATGCATTTGCCATTCTGGTAAGGTACATTGTCTATTGTATAGGACAGGAAGCCAGAGTGGGGCCATGGGAGAGGGCAACACCTAGGGCAGCTGGACATACAAAGATCAGAGGTTATCTAAGGACGGGGGGTTCAGCCAAAGGACCAATTGATGGATTACAGACATCAATCACATCACAGGACAACCATATGAAGAGAAGGCGACCAGAACAGCTAGGCACCCTAAAGCTAAAGGAGATGAAAGACACCAAAAGGGACACATGGAGTTAATTACAGGGTATGAACACAGGCCACAGGAAAGGGGAATGTATAGTATTTTTAGTATAGCTGAGCATGCTAAAAACAGAAGAGACACATAGTCTGCTGACCCTAGATAACACACAAACAGGAGAACGCATTAAGCTGAGTGAAGGGTCAAAGCAAGGGTCTTGTCACCATTAGGATCTAATGGAAAGCAGATGGGGGCGTTATTGGGCTGAACAAGCAGGAAGCACGGATTGGGATGTAACTTAATTTGCATATGGGAGGGACTTATATGGTAGGTGTATAACTCAGAGCGAGGGCTCTGAAAAAGTGTGTGTGTTCCGCGGACCGCTCCGGCTTATGATACTGTTGTATTAAAAGTCTATATTGATTTTCACAAAGTTCTTGGTTGTGTCATATTTGAACCAATTTGCCACTACAGGTGTTGCTACCATGCTGTGTTGTTGTCTTGGGTCTCCCTTTATGTAGTGTTGTGGTATCTCTTGTTGTGATGGGTGTATTGTCCTATATTTTTTATTTTGAATCAAATCAAATGACATTTTTAACATGTGCCGAATACAACAGGTACCAAATACAACCTTACCATGAAATGCGTACTCACAAGCCCTTAACCAACAATGCAGTTCAAGAAAGAGTTACTTTTAATTTTTTTACTTTAAGAAAATATTTACTAACACAAAATAAGAGGCACATCAGACTACTGGAGCTCTTCTGTAGGACTGACCAGACGTGTGTGTCAGCTCTACACTGAGACAGACCACAAAACTCACCACACCGTCCCTCTAGAGGAAGAGTTTGGAGAGAGGAAGGCTCAGCTGGGGAAGACAGAGGCAGTGCAGCAGATGATCAAGGAGCGATTGCAGAAGGTTCAAGATATCAAACACCCAGTAGAGCTCATTCAGAGAGACTCAGAGAGAGATATGAGAGGTCTTCACTGCTCTGGCACACTTCATTGCGAGAAGCCAGGCTGACTACATTGAGGTGATCGAGGAGAATCAGAAAGCAGCAGAGAGGCAGGCTGAAGGGCTCATCAAAGAGCTGGAGCAGGAAATCACTGAGCTACAGAGGAGAAGTACTGAGCTGAAGCAGCTCTCGCATAGTGAGGACCACCTTCACCGCTCCCCATCACTGTGCCCTCTGACACTCATCAAGGACTGGTCTGAGATCAGTGTTCACGGTGAACTGTGTGAGTGGAACCTGAGGAGAGCTTTGTCTCAGCTGGAGGAGATGGCAAGGAAAGCATTTTCTGAACTTGAGAAATTCAATAAAGAGATGGAGAGGTTTCCTGAAGAGGATGCAGCTGTGACTCTGGACCCTGATACACATCTCCTTTTGTCTGAGGACAGGAAACAAAGACGATACATAAACTCCCTAACAACCCAGAGAGGTTTTTATACCAATTGTTGTGTCCTGGGAAAGGAGAGCTTTTCCCCAGGGAGATTCTACTATAAGGTACAGGTGGGGGAAGAGTAGGTGGTTTTTAGCAGTAGCGAGAGAGTCCATCAATAGAAAAATTAGGATAGCACAGTGCCCTGAGAATGTATACTGGACTGTGGGACTGATGTATTGGAATGAGTGTCAGGCATGTACTAGCCCCACTCTCTCCCTAAAAAGAGAAGCCCCAGAAGGTTGGTGTGTTTGTGGATTATGAGGAGGGACAGGTGTCCTGTGATGTCGAGGCCAAGTCTCATATCTTTTCTTTCTCTGGCTGCACCTTCACTGAGAAACTCTAGCCATTTCTCTACCCAGGTTATCATGGTGGTGAAAACTCTGGCCCATTGGTCATCTCTCCTGTCACTCAGATTGGACTTTAACCTCTCAGCTGATGGTCATTCTAAAGAGAAGATAACAGTGAAATGAAATGTGTTAGAGGAGATACTGTACTGAACTTGTATGGTCTTTATATGGGAGGTGGGAGAGAAAATAATAATATGGAACACTTCCAACTTGTTGTTCTGTACCTACAAATGGCAACTTGATTTGATAAAACTACTAAAAGGTTTATTGAACAGTGTTGTCACAGTGTTGACTACACCTACCACTTTTTGTTGATTGGTGGTTCTAGGTAGAACCATTTAATTTCTCTCAACAACCCAAAAATGTTTAACACTATTTGAATATAATAATGATCAATTGTAAATAAAAGCAGCAGTTAGGACAGCTCAAACAGACAGGAAAAATAATGCATTACACTAATGACATATTTAATCTAATTTATTTCAACTCATTTTACATGGACAGAAAACATAGAATTTCCATGTTTATGATTTCACTTTAGTGGCTTTCTTAGCCTTCTTGGGCTTTCCCTTCTCTGCATTTGGCCTCTCCAGACGATTAAACAGGACTCCAGTGTCAGGACCCAGTGCTCTGCCCTCAAAGGGGCAGTCCTTTCCCTGATATTTAACCAGGAAGTCCAGAGCAGCCCAGCTCTTCTCCTCTGGCTTCACCCCCAGCCTGGACAGAAGTTTGTCTGCTATCTGTGGCACTATGGGCTGTAGGAGTGTCCCATACATCCTCAGACACTCTAGGGACACGTGGAGGATGGTGTCCAGCCACAGCTGGTCCATCCCATCCCCACTGCCCAACTTCCATGGTGTGTGCCGCTGGACAAAGCCGTTGGTCTGCCTCACGCACCGGTTAATGGCCTCCAGAGCTTTGTACACCTGCACACTATCGTAGTGCTGCTCCACCACAGCTGGTAGTGCACGTACAGCATCCAGCATGTGATAATCTTCATCCACAGCCCTCCCCTTATGTGCTACAGTCCCTTGACTGGGGAAGGAGTCAGAGCAGAAGTGGGGGTAGACCTGAGCTGGGTTGAGAGAGGGGGCAGTGCAGCGGTTTAGAAGGCCACCTAGCGAGTCTGTCAGCTCGGCATTGAGCAGTTTGACCACTTTATCATCGTCATAGTCGCAGTCTGTGTCTGGGACCCCCTGGCGCAGGAGGAAGTACCTCATACCGTCTATGGTGAACCTTTGAGACCTCTCCAGGGGGTCCACCACATTCCCCAAGCTTTTAGACATTTTCTTCCCTCCCACTGTCCAATGAGAGTGCACATGTATGGTCTGTGGGAGGGGCAAGTCAGCAGCCAGTAGGAATGCTGGCCAATAGATGGCATGGAATTTGAGAATGTCCTTTCCCACGACATGATGGGCAGCCCTCCACCATTGAGAGTGTGAGTCCGGGTAACCAGCCACTGTGAGGTAGTTGACCAGGGCATCTAACCACACGTAGATTGTCTGGTCGAGGTCACCAGGAACTGGAATGCCCCACTGGAGGCGGCTTCTCTGGCGGGAGACAGAGAGGTCTGGGAGGTCCTCCTGGAGCCACTGGAGAACGGCGCGGTGGAACCGTTCTGGCTGCACTGCTCTGGGGTTCCCCTCCAGCCACTCCTGCAACCGGGACCGGAACTCAGACAGACGGAACATGTAGTTCTCCTCCTTCATCCACTCCACCTGCAAAAGACAAACCAGATTTTATTTGATGAGAAAAACTATGTATAAAAGAGCACTAGAGTAGTAAATAAAGTTGTTTTTTTTATAATTCAAACCTGCTTGAGTCACTGGACCTGAATTTATCTGACACGATGGATATGATTTTTCCTGTTCTCTTTCAGATTGTGTAGGTGTTACTTCAGAAACATCACGTTTTGAATACAGACACCTTCTACATTTTATCTCACCTTCCTAATCGTTATTACATTTCTTATGCTAGAAAGAGAAGAAGTGTTACATGGCCATACCAAGGAACAACACTCAGTAAATGACATGAATCAATGAGATGTAGCAGTAAACCTTGTTATGATGCTAGCAACAACTATTTATGAAGTCATCCTTTAGCCTACCTTGTGGCCACTCTCCAGAGAGATCTTGATCTCCTTCCCTGATGAATCCTTGGCATCTCCCACCTGCGATGGCGTGAGGAAGCTCTCGTCCTGCGTGGAGTACCAGCCTTCATAATTCCCCTTATAGATGAAGCCTTTACTCTGAAGCACGGTCCAGAAGTGCTCCACTGCACAGCGGTGTCTCTCCTCAGTGGTACGGATGTAGTCAGTGTATGAGATGTGACAGCTCTTGAAGAGGTATTTGAATCTCTCAGATACTTTAGTGCAGAAACGTAGAGGATCCTGTCCGGCAGCATTGGCAGCCTGTTGGATTTTGAGTCCGTGCTCATCTGTACCTGAAATGCAAAGATGTTATTTAGATACTATGAATGAAGGGGGTGAGTCTGGAAACTCGGGTCGCCTGTCCCCAAGGTAAATCAAATGACAGTTTAGCAGATGTTATAGCCGTTACAGCGAAATGCGTGTGTTACTAGCTCCTAACAGTGAGGCAAAATGTCAAACAAGTACACAAACAATCAAAAACTAGACAATAAATCACGAATGTCAGAACGAATACAGTTAACAACCCAAATAACATTACAATTGGATTACTGAAACAATCTATGCGTATATACACCAACAAGACATACCTAGAATGATATGTACAGCAGTAGATATTAGTGAGCTATGTTAAGAATCCAGTGTATAACAATAACTAATAGCAATGTACAGTAGTAGATATCAGAATGAGGTAAGAAAAGAATACAGTATAAAAGAAACAGTCCCGTGTTCAATGTCTCTATATACGTGGGACTGCAGCATTGGCTGTGTGTCTGTGCATTTGTGATGCGCGGGTGGGTTTTGGGTCATGAAATATTGTGTGGATGAAGGGCGGGTGGGTTGCAGTTAGATTGAAAAAAAAAATAAAACAATATAGAAAAATAAAATGTATAAATGTATAATTTCTATAGGTTACATTGAGGTTTTTACTTCATTATTTTGGCACAAGTGAGTAAGCATGCTTCAGTAACAGCTATCCGAACGAGTGCTCACACTCTCTTAAAAGACCTTCGCTTGAAAATGAATTGACGTTTTTGCATCTGACTTGGATGTTTGGTGCAGTATTTCTCAAGTGAAAATATGTACACGAGAACAACTCATCTCTCGTTGAACGACAACAGGCACTTCATTGAAGAATCCCTACTGTTAACCAATCACCGACGAGTGGGCGGAGACTTGGGCTAACGACTTCGGCTTGCCTCAAGAAAATGTTTTGTGTGTCCGAACAGAGAATTTCTGTGTAGGTAGTTGTGGAAAAATGTAGGGACGTGACAAATAGACAATTTTGTCAATGTTTAAACTGCCATTTTTTAAAATCAGCTTTCCATAAAAAATGATAAGACCTTTTTATAAAATTCCACATGAAATCCTATTGCGTGATATGAATACTAGGAGACATTTCCTTTTGCCGTCTTCACTGGAGTCTCGCCCCACTACTGAACTGACAAGTGCTGTGTTTGTAACACAAGATGGAGGAGAGCCTGTCTCCTGTCAGAGATTGCAGTCATTTAGGGAGATTGCAAAATGACTTTTTCATTCAAAACAGGATAAATATATAGTTTCAGGTGATAATAAAACATGTTTTGTTTAGTTACTTCTACCTCAACTTGTTTCTTTAACTTTATTCTCCATTGAAATGCATGTAATCCGTCGCAACGTAACAGAGTGCTTATGGGTAATGTGAATGAGGTTTATGCGTTCATCTGGATGTGTGTAACACAAGTTCAACATTCACCTTTTGCTACTTATTTCTGTCAAGCCGTCTACAGACACAGTTTGACGCATACACAATAAATCCAATGAATGCACCGCATAGAACGCGCTGCAAGGCAAACACATTGTTCAATTGGAAATGAATGCACAGTGCAACCTACACACAACACCCCAATATGACAAGGTAAATAGTTTTTTTAGATGATATCACATATTCAGACCCTTTACTCAGCACTTTTGGCAGCGATTCCAGCCTCAAGTCTTCTTGGGTATGACGCTACAAGCTTGGCACACCTGTATTTGGGGAGTTTCTCCCATTCTTCTCTGCATATCCTCTCAAGCTCTGTCAGGTTGGATGGGGAGTGTCATTGAACAGCTATATTCAGGTCTCCAGAGATGTTCGATCGGGTTCAAGTCCGGACTCTGGCTGGGCCACTCAAGGACATTCAGAGACTCGTCCCGAAGCCACTCCTGCGTTGTCTTGGCTGTGTGCTTAGGGTCGTTGGCCTGTTGTAAGGTGAACCTTCCACCTAGTCTGAGGTCCTGAGCACTCCGGAGCAGGTTTTCATCAGGGATCTCTCTATACTTGGCTGCGTTCATCTTTCCTTCGATCCTGACTAGTCTCCCAGTCCCTGCCACTGAAAAACCTCCATAGCATGTTGCCACCACCACGCTTCACCGTAGGGATGGTGCCAGGTTTTCTCCAGACGTAACACTTGGCATTCAGGCCAAAGAGTTTAATCTTGGTTTCATCAGACCAGAGAATCTTGTTTCTCATGGTCTGAGTCCTTTAGGTGCCTTTTGGCAAACTCCAAGCGGGCTGCCATGTGCCTTTTACTGAGGAGTGGCTTCCGTCTGGCCACTCTACCATAAAAACCTGATGGGTGGAGTGCTGCAGAGAAGGTTCTCCCAACTCCACAGTGGAACTCTAAAGCTCTTGTCAGAGTAACCATCGGGATCATTGTCACCTCCCTGATCTCTAGGAAGAGTCTTGTCGATTCCAAACTTCTTCCATTTAAGCATGATGGAGGCCACTGTGTTCTTGGGGACCTTCAATGCTGCAGAATTTTCTGGCACCCTTCCCCAAATCTGTACAGACACAATCCTGTCTCAGAGCTCTACGGACAATCCCGTCGACCTCATGGCTTGGTTTTTGCTCTGACATGCACTGTCAACTGTGGGACCTTATATAGACAGGTGTGTGCCTTTCCAAATATACTCAGTCAGTTAGGAAAGCTAAGGCTAGCTATTTCAAACAGAAATTTGCTTCCTATAGCATGAATTCCAAAAGGTTTTGGGACACTGAAGTCCATGGCGAATAAGAGCACCTCCTCCCAGCTGCCCACTGCACTGAGGATAGAAAACACTGTCACCACCGGTAAATCTACGATAATCGATAATTTCAACAAGCATTTTTCTACGGCTGGCCATGCTTCCCAGCTGGTTACCCCTACCCCGGCCAACATCTCAGCACCCCCCACAGCAACTTGCCCAAGCCCCCCCCCCCCACTTTTCCTTCACCCAAATAGCTGATGTTCCCAAAAGAACTGCAAAATCTGGATCCCCAGAAATCAGCTGGGCTGGACAATCTGGACTCTCTCTTTCTAAAATTATCCGCCGCAATTGTTGCAACCCCTATTACTAGCCTGTTCAACCACTCTTTCGTATTGTCTGAGATCCCCAAAGAATGGAAAGCTGCCGCGGTCATCCCTCTCTTCAAAGGAGGTGACACTCTAGACCCAAACTGCTATATCCATCCTGCCCTGCCTTTCTAAAATCTTTGAAAGCCAAGTTAACAAACAGATCATTTTGAATTCCACTATGCAATCTGGTTTCCAAGCTGGTCATGGGTGCACCTCAGCAACGCTCAAGGTCCTAAACGATATCATAACCGCCATCGATAAAAGACAGTATGGTGCAGCCGTCTTCATCAACCTGGCCAAGGCTTTTGAGACTGTCAATCACTGTATTCCTATCGGCAGACTAAATAGCCTTAGCTTCTCAAATGACTGCCTCGCCTGGTTCACCAACTACTTCTCAGATAGTTACAGTGCCTTGCGAAAGTATTCGGCCCCCTTGAACTTTGCGACCTTTTGCCATATTTCAGGCTTCAAACATAAAGATAAAACTGTATTTTTTTGTGAAGAATCAACAACAAGTGGGACACAATCATGAAGTGGAACGACATTTATTGGATATTTCAAACTTTTTTAACAAATCAAAAACTGAAAAATTGGGCGTGCAAAATTATTCAGCCCCCTTAAGTTAATACTTTGTAGCGCCACCTTTTGCTGCGATTACAGCTGTAAGTCGCTTGGGGTATGTCTCGTATCAGTTTTGCACAGAGCACCTTCTTCCACATGTTTAGTGTGTCTCCCAGGTGGCTTGTGGCAAACTTTAAAAAACACTTTTTATGGATATCTTTAGGAAATGGCTTTCTTCTTGCCACTCTTCCATAAAGGCCAGATTTGTGCAATATACGACTGATTGTTGTCCTATGGACAGAGTCTCCCACCTCAGCTGTAGATCTCTGCAGTTCATCCAGAGTGATCATGGGCCTCTTGGCTGCATCTCTGATCAGTCTTCTCCTTGTATGAGCTGAAAGTTTAGAGGGACGGCCAGGTCTTGGTAGATTTGCAGTGGTCTGATACTCCTTCCATTTCAATATTATCGCTTGCACAGTGCTCCTTGGGATGTTTAAAGCTTGGGAAATCTTTTTGTATCCAAATCCGGCTTTAAACTTCTTCACAACAGTATCTTGGACCTGTCTGGTGTCTTCCTTGTTCTTCATGATGCTCTCTGTGCTTTTAACGGACCTCTGAGACTATCACAGTGCAGGTGCATTTATACAGAGACTTGATTACACACAGGTGGGTTGTATTTATCATCATTAGTCATTTAGGTCAACATTGGATCATTCAGAGATCCTCACTGAACTTCTGGAGAGAGTTTGCTGCACTGAAAGTAAAGGGGCTGAATAATTTTGCACGCCCAATTTTTCAGTTTTTGATTTGTTAAAAAAGTTTGAAATACCCAATAAATGTCGTTCCACTTCATGATTGTGTCCCACTTATTGTTGATTCTTCACAAAAAATTACAGTTGTATATCTTTATGTTTGAAGCCTGAAATGTGGCAAAAGGTCGCAAAGTTCAAGGGGGCCGAATACTTTCGCAAGGCACTGTAAGTGTGTCAAATCGGAAGGCCTCTTGGGCCGAATCTTTTCTCTCTCTCTCTGTGTGTGCATGTATATATTTCAATGATGTCGCTCTTGCTGTGGGTGATTCTCTGACCCACCTCTACGCAGACGACACCATTCTGTATACATCTGGCCCTTCTTTGGACACTGTGCTAACAAACCTCCAAATGAGCTTCAACGCCATACAACACTCCTTCCGTGGCCTCCAACTGCTTTTAAATGCTTGTAAAACGAATTGCATGCTCTTCAACCAATTGCTGCCCGCACCCTCCCGCCCGACTAGCGTCACTACTCTGGACGGTTTTGACCTAGAATATGTGGACAACTACAAATACCTAGGTGCTGGTTAGACTGTAAACTCTCCTTCCAGACTCACATTATTAAGCAACTCCAATCCAAAATTAAATCTAGAATCGGCTTCCCATTTCGCAACAAAGTATCCTTCACTCATGCTGCCAAACATACCCTCGTAAAATTGACTATCCTACCGATCCTTGACTTTGGCGATGTCATTTACAAAATAGCACCCAACACTCTACTCAGCAAACTGGATGTAGTCTATCACAGTGCCACCTGTTTTGTCACCAAAGCCCCATATACTACTCACCACTGCGACCTGTATGCTCTCGTTGGCTGGCCTCACTACATATCCATCGCCAAACCCACTGGCTCCAGGTCATGTATAAGTCTTTGCTAGGTAAAGCCCCGCCTTCTCTCAGGTCACTGGTCACAAGAGCAACACTGACCAGTAGCACGTGCTCCAGCAGGTATATTGCACTGGGCATCCCCAAAGCAAACACTTCCTTTGGCCGCCTTTCCTTCCAGTTCTCTGCTGCCAATGACTGGAACGAATTGCAAAAATCACTGAAGCTGGAGACTCATATCTCCCTCTCTAACTTTAAGTATCAGCTGTCAGAGCAGCTCACAGATCACTGTACCTGTACACAGCCAATCTGTAAATAGCACACCCAACGACCTCATCCCCATATTATTACTTACTCTCTTACACCCCAGTATCTCTACTTGCACATCATCATCTGCACTTCTATTAATCCAGTATTAATGTTAAATTGTAATTATTTATCCTCTATAGCCTATTTATTGCCTACCTCCCTACATTTGCACACACTGTACATTTGTTACATTTATATTTGTATGTTCTATTGTGTTATTAACTGTATGTTTGCTTATGTGTAACTCTGTTGTTTTTGTCGCACTGCTTTGCTTTATCTTGGCCAGGTCGCAGTTGTTAATGAGAACTTGTTCTCAACTGGCCTACCTGGTTAAATAAAGTTGAAATAAGATAAAAAATAAAAATCATATCCAATCAATTGAATTTACCACAGGTAGACTACAATCAAGTTGTAAAAACATCTCGAGTATGATCAATGGAAACAGGATGCACCTGAGCTCAATTTTGATTCTCACTGAATATTTATGTAAATGTGATAGTTTTTTTATTTGTAATATATTTGCAAACATTTCTAATAACCTGTTTTACACTTTGTCATTATGGGGTATTGTGTGTAGATTGAGGGGAAAAAAATATGTAATACATTTTAGAATAAGGCTGTAATGTAACAAAATGTCAAAGTCAAGGGGACTGAATACTTTCCGAATGCACTGTACTTCTGGTGTACCAAAATGTTAAGGTTTGGGCCTAACTTTATGCACGCCAAATATCTTACATGCCAATCGCTTTTTGGGAATGGGCAGAAAAAGTCAACCTTGATCCACTGTCTCAAAAATGATCATGTCTGAGTTTAGGGTTACATGGACACTGAAATCTGGACACTGACTATGTCTATAACCTCTCTCATAGTCTTAATATTAACTCCTGCAGGATTAAAAACATTTCTTGCTGTAAAATTATACACCAAATGTACATTTTGACTAGGGAACAGGAGTGAAGAAATATGATTTATTCCAGCATTTTGAGAGAACGCAAATGCACAGTCTGTAGAGGTTCCATTTTTATCAGCATCATAAAAGCGGACGGTATTTCAATCACATAAAATATGAATCCAAGCCGAACTGAAATGTTAACAGAAACATGTTGGGTCATTTTCACAGCTTTCTATTTCCTTACAAATCGGTTAAACTGATGTCATTTAGAAATGTTGCACACAAAAAAAATAATAATCTTCACAGTTGGGATGGTGTTCTTTGGCTTGCAAGCCTCCCCTTTTCCTCTCCAAACATAATGATGGTCATTATGGCCAAACTATGGTCATTATGGCCAAAACGTTTGACCTCTGTCATTGCCAACAAAGGGTATATAACAAAGTATTGAGATAAACTTTTGTTATTGACCAAATACTTATTTTCCACCAAAATGTGCAAATAAATTCATTAAAAATCCTACAATGTGATTTTCTGGATTTTTTCCCCTCATTTTGTCTGTCATAGTTGAAGTGTACCTATGATGAAAATTACAGGCCTCATCTTTTTAAGCGGGAGAACTTGCACAATTGGTGGCTGACTAAATACTTTTTTGCCCCACTGTATATGTGAGTGAGTGTCAGTCAGTCAGTCAGTTTGTGTGTAAGGTGTGCCTGAGTCTCTGTCTCCTACTACAGGAGGTGGCATGATGGCTGTTCAACAGTCTGATAGAGACCTGGGGATCGAAATAAGCTGTTTTTCAGTCTGTCCCGGCTTTGATGCACCTGTACTGTCTCAGTCTGCTAGATGGTAGCAGAGTTAATAGACCGTGACTCAGGTGGCTGAGATCCTTGATGATTTCTTGGCCTTCCTGTGTGTAACCGATGTGAAAAGGCTAGCTAGTTAGTGGGGTGCGCTCTAATAGCGTTTCAATCGGTGACGTCACTCGCTCTGAGATCCTGAAGTAGTTGTTCCCCTTGCTCTGCAAGGGCTGCAGCTTTTGTGGAGCGATGCTTCGTGGGAGGCAGTTGTTGATGTGTGCAGAGGGTCCCTGGTTCGAGCCCAGGTAGGGGCGGGGAGAGGGACGGAATCTATACTGTTACATGTGACACAGTGCTGTAAAGCTTTTGACTCCCATGCGGATGAGGGCATGCTCCCTCTCTGTCTCCTGTAGACCACAATCAGCTCCTTTGTTTTTTTTACGTTAAGGAAGAGGTTATTTTTCTGGCATGACTCCGCCAGGGCTCTAACCTCCTCCCTGTAGGCTCGTCATTGTTGATAATCAGGCCTACCACTGTCATGTCATCAGTAAACTTGATGATTGAGTTGGAGTCGTGTGTAGCCACGCAGTCATAGGTAAACAGGGAGTACAGGAGGGGGCTGGGGACAAACCCATGGCGGGCCCTGTGTTGAGGATCAGTGTAGCGGAGGTGTTGTTGCATACCCTCACCACCCTGGGTCTGCTCTTCGAGGATGGGCTAGGTAAGCGTGTTAACCAATGCTTCAATAGGGATATTTCACTTAGCTTATAAACAAGGGCAACTACAATATTACCACAATAGTGTAACGACCCTGGGTTTATAAGCGCGGAAATCGACTCAATCAATCCACATTGATTTGCATGTGTTTTTCACTCACCTGTGACAAACCTGGAGTTGAACCCCTGTAGAATCTTGTATCTGTGCAGGAAGTCAGCAGTAACAGCCGAGTACAAGTGTCCAATATGAGGGGCAGCGTTCACATAGAAGATAGGGGTGGTGATATAATAGTTCCGGTCTTCTGTCGGAATATCAGTGCACAGGCGTCTCACCATGAGCCTTTTGCAATTCCAGAATGATGGGGATGGAGAAAGTGCACATCTTGTAGCATGGCTGAATGACCATCTCTGTGCAACCTTACAGTTTCTGATAATGGAGAGGTACGTCTTCATCATGGGACAATAGGCAACTGTTGACAGCGTCCACAAACTATGACTGTGAGGTTATGACGGACCATATGACAAACGTTACCAACTCAGCGTTGATATTGCGGTCCATTGTAAATGGCAACAGTGATATCCTCACCCGGTGTTAATTCATTTCTAAAAGCCCATGAGTTGTAGAGAAAAGTAACGACACCAGAAATGTCAAAACAGTTTAGTATTTTGAGTAATCCTGGTAATTGTTTGTTTTTATATAAATATAATTCCGTAGAGGACTCCACTTTACATATCTTTATGAAACCCACGTCTGTTTCCCTGCCAAGGTTAGATCTTCTTCCGTTTGCTACAACGTAATTTCTGATTAATCCAATCACAGTGCACAACAAACTAATACCACCCCTTTCTACAGGGAACAACCAATCCGATCAGCAGGAAGACGCACGTGGCATTGGGTCAATTCGTTTTACATGGCCCGCTGCCCCGTTTTAACGTGGTTTTGCTTACTTTCAACTATTCCATGGTTTAAAAAATATCCACTCACCCGAGGCACCGGGCCTTGTAAAACGAGTGTTATGCGTTATCCTTGGGACGAAACCACAGATGCGTAAATGTGAAGCATCCGGTTGGCGTTTCCACTCACTACCAAATATGGTGACGAGGAAGCCCAGTGGCCGGTAGTGGGAGAAGATGGGGAGAGATGGATTTTGGTCAACATTCTGATCATTTTCTCAACGATTAAACATTTGATCTCAATACAGTTTCCTGAACTGAGTTTTATTTATTTAATCATGTAGGCCAGTTGAGAACAAGTTCTCAATTACAACTGCGACCTGGCCAAGATAAAGCAAAGCAGTGCGACAAAAACTACAGTTACACATAAACAAACGTACAGTTCTGAACCGAGCGCACTAAGTTTTGTAGACTTCACACCAAACACCAAAGTTTTTTTGTTTTTTTAATCGCGTTGTTTAGGAGTGCAAGGGCGAATTGAGTTATTGCACATGCGCAACTTCACATTCCCGGACTGAACTATGCAAATACATGCTAGAACGCGCCAATGCTCGTGCTTGACTATGCCCACTATGATTCATTTGCTCCCATTGGAAACGACAGGCTGTAGTCTAGGGTTAGTTCTTATCCTAACCCAGGGTTTTCCAAACTCAGTCCTCATGACACCAAGGGGTGCACATTTCATTTTCTGCCCTAGCACGAGTGTGGGCCAGAGGCAGAAAGAAACTAAAGCCTACCTGCCAGCCCCATTGCTTTAAAAAAAGATAACATTCTAATGACGTTTTTATCTATCTACTCTAAACTATTTCCAGTATCCCCTTCTCTTATTCAACTGTGCCTGCCATCTCTGCACCATCAACATCCCCACTTCTAAGTGCTTGTTTAGCCAGTATATCAACTGCCTCATTCCCCGCCACATGGGCTGCGACCCAAGTAAAGTTTATCTGTATTCCCATCTGTCTAATCCTACCATGGGTTTGTAGCACCTCATAAAGCAGGTTGTCTGCTACATGACCTAAAGGACTGGAGACTCATTAACGCTGCACATGAATCAGAGCAAATAACTACCCTGTCTGGCTTGACTTTCTCCACCCACTGCAAGGCCAACAGTATGGAAATCAGCTTTGCCGTAGATGGCTCCCGCGTGGCACAGCGGTCTAAAGCACTGCATCTCCGTGCTAGAGGTGTCACTACAGACCCTGGTGCGACTCCAGGCTGTATCACAACCAGCCATGATTGGGAGTACCATATGGCGGCACACAATTGGTCCAGCGTCATCCAGGTTAGGCAGTCATTGTAAATAAGAATTTGTTCATGACTGACTTGCTCAGTTAAATAAATATATATATTTTTTAAACACAGCCAGATTATCTGTAATACGTTTCCTGACTTTCACCCCAAATTCCTGCACTACAAATGCTGACCTAGTACACCCTGTCCTTGGATCTTTTGAACCATGGCCACAAAATCATGATACAAAGTATTATGAGTCTTTTTAAACAAGTCAGATGGATCAACACCCTCACTATCTTTCTGTAGTCTCTCCAATACTTCTAGATCAACTACTGGAGGTGGGAGTAGCCATGGTGGATTTACAGGAATAGCTACCATTGGACTAAACTCCCTTCCAATACAGTCCAATCTCTTTCACCTGGGTATTACCCACCCAAAGTTTGTGTTCTGTCTTCGGTCATGTTTCCAGCATGCCTGTAAAATCCCTTTTGTAGGATGAGACACCCCATGTCCCTGTAGGTTAACCCAATAATGACTTGCCAACTGCTGTCTCCGAATCTACAATGGCATGTCACCCATCTCCACCTGCAGTGCAGCCACTGGGGTGATTCAAATAATCAACTAATCATCACGCTTTGATCCTTTGAATCAGCTGTGTAGTGTTAAAGCGAAACATAAAACGTGCACCCCTTGTGAAATGCTGTCCTAGCGCTTACTTTAACAATTTTAAATGTCAACTTCAATGGCGTAGGGATGTACCAAGGATCCCGAATAGAACAGACCCGTGTAAAACGAACTCGCCCATTTATGTATCTGATATGTCCCACATAAACTTCCATTTGCTTGTTAATTTGGGTTTTCATAAAGTCAGTTGATGTAAATTAAAAATGATTGTGGCGAGTTCGTAAACGTTGGCCAGATATGGTATGAAACAAATATAGCTATAAAATTACATATTCGACACTGACACTGCACGAGGAAGTGCAGTATCCATTCTGGGCGGACTACAGCAGTCAGCTGCTTCTTTTCAGATCGAATGGGTTGAAACCAAAGGTGAGCTCAAAGTACATTTTAGGATGTGTACTATACTAGCCTTTCGTGTTCACGTGAATGTTGTGTGCAAACAAGAAAATATAATAGCAAGTCAGCTATACAGCCCAATCTGTGTTGTAGAAACTTTTCTCTTCTGCCTGGCTTGCTTACTTCAAAAGTTAGCTGGCTAACGTTAGGTAGCTGGCTAGCTAGGCTAATAGCCCCGCTACATTGCTTTGCCAGTCAAGTTATTGTTACCAGCTACGTCTTATGACCTCTGTTCAGAATGAGTAATTACAGGTAAAAAAAAACAACGTTATTCAGATGATTCAGGTAGGAGATATTGCTGCTAATACTACCTCCCCGCATAAATCTGATCAAATGTGTAACGTTAGTAGACATCGTCACGTGACTAAAAAGTTAGCTAGCTAGCTAGCTGGCAAAAATAAGACTAGCAGCTGAAGGAAATATTCAGGCTGAAGTCAACACGCTGAATTAAACTGTAAAAGCTAAGTATGTGGTCGTTACTGTAATTTCAATGTATGTCCATAGGCATTGCACCTTGACTCATTTATAGCTCCTCGTGAGCATATTACTGTTTATCATAACTCCATGTTTGTTTAAATTTAGACAGTTTGTAAAAAGTAACGTTTTTGTTAACAAACCCAGACACTATATAGCTTCTAAATATGCCTATGATCTAATCCATAGTTGCATCTACAAATTTGAGAATGGTTGGGTTTCTCCAGCCCGTTCCTCAACTGTATTGCAAACCCGTTGTGTCAAGGCTGCGGGATTGAACAACTAATACATTGATTGTCTTTAGGGCTAGTTAGGTGTTTAGGTTAATAGACATTAACAGTAGTAGACATGGTTAGAGAACCGCCATCCAGAACCTTTCAGAATCTGCGATCTGTGTACAGATTATCAAATCTGGTGGTGATTTTCAGATGGATATCGGAACAAACCGCACTGACTTCTACATTGGCCTCTCTCTTGCCATGAGCTCGAGCATCTTCATTGGAGGAAGCTTCATCCTTAAGAAGAAAGGTCTTTTGCGATTGTCCAGCAAAGGGTTTATGCGAGCAGGTATTACCACCATCATACATAACTTAATCTTAACTTTAGCTACGTTGGGCAATTGAAAGTATGCTTACTGAATAAAACTTTAATAAACACTTGTATTATTAGTATAGTAGGCTCTCTGTATGATCATACATTATATTTGTATTTATTAGGTCAGGGGGGATATGCTTACCTCAAGGAATGGCTATGGTGGGCAGGACTAATATCAAGTAAGTGTAGAAAAATCTGTCACCTGATCACAATGGTTCTTTATTTTAAAATACCAATTTAGCATTACTGAACTTTAGCATATGGTACAGTAGGGTAAACCTTGTAGTAACAGTCCTCATTGACCTTTCCCTGTTAACATTGTGGTCTTTGTTTTCAAAGAGAAAGGGAGGCTGTTGTGGGTTTGGTATTTTTGCTGGTAGTCTTTTGTGATGATGCAATGACCCACATTGTCGTATTGAAATCTTTGAAGTACACATTCCTCAGAAGATCACATTTGCACATGTAGGCTGAATGAGAGCATAGTTATCAAAACTCACCTCCCCTTACAATTACAGTACAATGTGCATCGTCCCATGTCATTGTTGCATCGTCCCATGTCATTGTTGCATCGTCCCATGTCATTGTGGCATCGTCCCATGTCATTGTGGCATTGTCCCATGTCATTGTGGCATCGTCCTATGTCATTGTGGCATTGTCCCATGTCATTGTGGCATTGTCCCATGTCATTGTGGCATCGTCCTATGTCATTGTGGCATCGTCCCATGTCATTGTTGCATGTCCCATGTCATTGTGGCATCGTCCTATGTCATTGTGGCATCGTCCCATGTCATTGTGGCATCGTCCCATGTCATTGTGGCATACTAATGCTGGTTTCTGTGTTTCAGTGGGAGCTGGGGAAGCAGCTAACTTTGCCGCTTACGCTTTTGCCCCTGCCACATTGGTAACACCACTGGGAGCAATGAGCGTTCTTGTGAGGTAAATGGCTGATTACTGAACTTCAGCTTGTGCTTTGATCGGTACTGAGTTCCTCACACCTCATCTCATGAACTGTTAAGATAAGCGCGAGGTGACATTCTGTTTCAAAATGTATTAATCCATTTGCAAAGAGCTAGTTCTAGGATGTTTTCCTAACACGGGCCTAAAGTCAGTGAGACCTTATTGCATGCCATTAAAATGAAAATCGCTACAGCAAAAAAATCTGTTCATTTTGACTAGACAAACTTATTTTGCCTGCTTCCTGCAGTGCTGTGCTGTCCTCATACTTCCTGAATGAGCGGTTGAATGTTCACGGGAAGATGGGCTGCTTGCTGTGCATCCTGGGTTCCACTGTCATGGTCATCCACGCCCCTCAGGAGGAGGAGGTGGCCTCCCTTACTGCCATGGCTGAGAAGCTCCAAGACCCAGGTACTGTAACTGACATCATGGGTCCAGATATACACAAACACTTTTCTATAATATCATCTTGCATCCCAAATAACTACTCATTATGTGATTTTTAAGGTAAAAAAAAATGTGCAGTGCCTTTAGGCCAATCCCCTTGCATGCGCTGATAATGTTTTTGACCATGTTGAGAAACGTATTACTTCAGTCATACCAATGTCTCACATGTTGACCTATGCTGAATCACTCAGCAGCTGTTCAGAGCCATTGATCCCAAAAATAATTGGCTTGTTAATAAGTAAAAATGCAAGAATCAACTATTGTATCATGCTCTTACAATGTACTCATTCAAATGTTCCGACTGTGATGTCTCCCAGGATTCATAGTGTTCGCCGTGTCTGTCGTGACGAGCAGCTTGATCCTCATCTTCCTGGTCGCCCCGCGCTACGGCCAGAAAAACGTGCTGGTTTACATCCTGATCTGCTCCGTGATTGGCTCCCTGTCGGTGTCCTGCGTCAAGGGCCTGGGTATCGGCATTAAGGAGCTGTTCGCTGGCACTGCTGTCCTAAAGGAACCCCTGTTCTGGTGTCTACTCATTTGCCTGGTGATCTGCGTCAGCATCCAGATCAGCTATCTCAATAAAGCCTTGGACATTTATAACACGTCCATCGTCACGCCCATCTATTACGTGTTCTTCACCACCTCTGTAATGGCATGTTCAGCTATCCTCTTCAAGGAGTGGCTGAGCATGAGCACGGACGGAGCTGTGGGGACAGTCAGTGGGTTCCTCACAATTATCTTGGGTATCTTCCTCCTTCATGCATTTAAAGATCTCACATTCAGTTGGGACTCGCTGCCACTGTACCTGAGGAAGGGACTTCATGGATCCCCTTGGGGCCAGCAGGCTTACGTGGCCCTGCCCAGCCAGGAGAGCCAGGCAGAGGGGCCAGGGGAGGGGAAGCTGGCCAGAGAGGGGAACTCAAAGGGCAGCTACTCGCCAGAGGGCTCAATGAGGAGGAACAATAGCTTTGTCACCACTTAGCACTTGGGATCAATTCAGTTCTTAATTCAGTATGATTGAAGCTCAATTCATGACTCTGAAAACAATAGGCAATTTTGAATTCCTTAATTGAATTTCAGCTAATTTCCTGAATCGAAAACTGAATTGACTCCAACCCTATTTAACACGAAGGCCAAATGTTTAGAGATCAATTTCCCATTGCCAGTTTTACATTTGTTTATTTGATATTTAACCACCTGTGTAGACAAGTGGAAAATACGTTTACTAAATATAGTCTTACAATGCAATAGCCACTGGAAGGATTGTTTGCCTAATTATCATGCACTGCAATCCAGTGAGCACATTGCATTTCTATACTGACAAATGTACAGTATGTCTAGAGATTAGCAAAGTTCAACAGAATTGTATTTTACTTCATGGTGCGCCTAAACCATTCAACTGGTTGAAAGTATTAGTCCTACAAGTTTCCCCTTAATCCGAATGGTTTCTACTGTATGAAAAACTGGTGTACATACACTTAATATTTAATCATGGACAGTGATAATTGAATGTATTGATTTTAGTTCAGATCCACTAGTTTAGATATGAACCGACTAGTGCCTTCTGTTTTTTACTGACTGAACTGTAACTTATTGATAGGTCTGTCTTATTCCTTTGTTTTAATGTTCCTTTAAAAATGCAAGACCTACTGTGAGTCAAGGCAATGCAGCTTTTACCTTTTGTGTACTTGCTTCAATCATCTCTTTCAAAGTTAGTGATTGTTTAATATTCACAATCTGAGTGTGAAGTTACTGTAATGTAATACCTCAATTGAATTTATTGATCATGTATATGAACATCAGTATTAACTGAGGCACTTTTCTTGAAATAGCCTCTTTTGAAACACATTCCTACTACAGCACGTGCCAAACTTAATGTATTTCTTAATCATTGATTTATAACATACTGCTCATTCTTTTAGTATGTCAATAAACAATTACCTTTTTATACAGCAAGACCCTAATACTTGGACCACACTGTATTCAAAATGGCAATGATGACAAAGCAGGCAATACGATTTTTGTTTATTGCATATATACAATGGAACACTTTCAGCCATAGATCGTGCCCTTTTCCCAACAAGACATTGTTCGTACTCTGACTTGGTACTGAATGCAGTGAGTTTTTGTGGCTTTCCGACGCGGTGTCAAATTGAATGTCCCAGATTTTTGGCTCTTTGTTTCTGCCCCAGGACAACCTCTACAGCTGGGTAAACTTGTTTTAAAAGCATACTAATGAAGTTCTCCCATCTCAGTTTTCATGATATGATTGACATGCAACAGGCTCATTCAATTTACTACACAATTTCAGAATCACCAATATGAAGATATTAGCTAGCTACCAACCAGAATTGTTACTACTGCACTTAATCTCATGTCCCACTAGGTGAGAGAGGACTTGGCTAGGTGACATGATACAAGGTGCAAAACTGAGGCACTTATCAAAACGACTTGTTTCTTCCCCACCTGGTTATTGGACAGTGTTCTCATTGCACCATATAGAAAGCTGGCATTGCTGTAAAACAACTTGATTGGCTGTTCAGCGCCTTGTCAGTCTATCCAGTGGAGGATGTTGCTAGACTATTCAGACATGGATTCTGAGAAGGAGCCCTTACTCCTCTGTGTTTGTTCGAGTCTGTTCAGGATGAATTGGCTTGTGTCAATGAAGCGCTCTACACAGTTCACAAAGCAGATCTCTGTCCGGGAGTCCAGCTTGGGCCCAGGTTTGTCCATGCATTTCTCCTGTAAGGAACCAGAGTAGACGGGTGCTCAATCATTGGCTGGATCACATGTCATTGCATGGCGTGGAAGACATTGCATCGTGCATGAGTAATTTGTTCACATCTAAAACACTATTTTAGGCGAGTACCCTACAGGTGGTTGATTGTGTAGGAGCTTAATTCAGGAGCGTAGTTATTGTAGCTAGTTAGCTTAATGCAGCAAACGTTTGCATTTAGCCACAAATACTGGCATTACAAGTTAGCTAGTACAATAAAGAAGCCTACATGTCCAATGTATCACTGGCAAACTATGTAAATTTTTATGCATTCATGTACTTGATCGCCAGATGTTCAAGTAGCTAGCTACAGTAGCTCACCTAGCTAACAAGTTGTCATTGCAGAAGCGTTTCTTACCCAACACACTTCAGTCATCTGATGGACCAACTGCTGAAACCTTTGTTTTTGGGACTCGATTTCGATGAATTGCTGAAGCTGAGGGTCTGCTGTGGCTCCTTGGTTTTCCATGTTCATGCGCAAATCGCTTATAAATTAGACAGAAATGTACAATTATTTGATAATTGTAAACGATTGACTGCAGTTCCTGACCTTCACGTGTGTGAATCGGCTTGCGCATCACAGGAAACGGAAGAGTGCTGGACCAATCAGAAAGTGCGCCACTAAGAACAGTAAATATCATTGGATGTGGGGACATTCTACAGTCACCAAAACATTTTGTTATCAAGCTTTATCCATATTGTCATTATATGCAATATGTTTCTCTAAGATACTGAGGCTCAGACGCTGCAAGGTAGGCTGCTGCTCTTTCTCAATAATTTAATGAAAGAACATAGCTACATTTTCAGTTGTTAAAGGGTGTTTCTTCTTACTATACATTTCAGTGGCTAGACATAGAAAAGAAACAAGAAATCTTACAGAAACAGATAGGCCTCTCTCGTATGTATGTATGTATGTATGTATGTATGTATGTATGTATGTATGTATGTATGTATGTATCATTGAATGCAGTTCACCAATTATAGTAATAAAAGAAAACATACAAAATAAATAAGGAAAAACTTTTCATATCTAGCATGTTCTCAATAACCAACAGATACATTCATCAAATAATATTTTATTTCACTACTGGAGTTCATCATGGGAGTCCCATGTTCAACCATATAGCATCTCTCAGCGCTCCCATAGGATGGCTGATCCTTCTTTAACAGTTTTATCTACTTCTCCTAAAGCAGGTTCCTCAATGGCTGATGCACAGAATGAGGCCCTGAGGGGATGAAGCCTTGAGTCTGCTCTGCATGAGGAAGTGTATCTGCCAGAGGGATGAGTCTGCGAACTGTGTTTCAATCTCAGAATGTGGTGGTTGGATCTACTGGAGCTCATAGAGCAAGTCCTGAACAGTCACCGACAGCTCCTGAAAGGTGGGTCTCTCGTCCGCCTTCTGCCAGTCAATTCAAGAGGAGAGACAAGACATGAGGGTGAGGTAAATTGTTTTAGATTAGAAGCTGTCAAGCTGACATGTCCATTCTACTGACATTTATTTTTGACCCCCACTCATCTAGCCTGATCCCTGAACTGTGCAGTTTTGCAAACTTGGTTTGACAGTGACCATGAAATTTGGCAAGACAGAATATACAGATCTGGGACCAGGCATTATGCTGGCTACTTTATACTGTACGTACATCCAGCCAACAGCTGGTCATGATGGTGTAGACTCTGTCGTTGGCCAACTGGGGGCGATAGAGGCGATGGCCTCGGGACACCTGTTCCACTATCTCATTGTTGTTTAACCGTTCGTAGGGAAGCCTCCCTAAGGTGTAGACCTCCCACATTAAGACCCCTATGGAGAGCAAGGTAACCTTGTCAATATTTATTAAATTATCAGCAGTAATGTAATGATCAGTTAGTGAATAAAGGCTAAATAGCTGTAGCCTGTTCCCAGATCTGTTTGCTCTCGCCAACTCATATGGTCATTGGTGTGACAACAACCATACCGAGTTGACAAGACAGCTCAAACAGACCTGGGACCTGGATCTGAGCTAAGATAGGAGGCCTATACAAACCATAAGCCCAGATGTCTGACTTGCTGCTGAATTTACAGTAGAGCAGGACCTCGGGAGGAGACCAGCGCACTGGGAACTTGGAGCCTGCAGAGCTGGTGTACTCATCATCCAGGACATACCTGAAATGACAGGGAGAGTTGGCAACTTGTCAAGAAAGTAGCAAGAATTACATAATATTGTTGTAAGAATCAACTGTAGATTAGATTTTTTGTCAGGTATTTCTGCAGTGTGCGCTTTTTTGTAAAAGCTGCCAGATTCAAGTACAACAATCACAGTTGTTTACCTCGACAGTCCAAAGTCAGTGACTTTAATGGTCCCATTGGTATCTACCAAGCAGTTTCTTGCAGCCTGAGAAACAGAACAGAGTATGTGTTATTTGGGCCCAGTATTGTTTATTATAGGATAGTAGTAGTACCATGTCAGGATCAGACCTGCTGTGTCTTTCAAATACCTGAGTTGCGCTTGATTTAGTTTGAACAATCAGTGTAATAGTCCCAAAAAGGAGTCAGTGGAATAGTCCCAAAAGTGGAAATGGCAAAACCCAAGCTATTTGGAAATGTTTATCATGTGAAGAGACAGCCTTGAAAATGTTAATCTTGTCTTAGTGTCGTAAATAATCCTTGGTTCCTGCCTGTGCTTGGTAAAGATATGAGCGGAGGGGTGACATGACCTCCTCCTTAGAACCATCTGGCAGAACGCCCAGAATATGTTCTATAAGTTAAGATGGGAGACGGTGCCAGACACATGCCGGAACCAATCCTATGAACGAAATCTATGCAACGTGTCTGTAACCAGTATATAAGGATCTAACAGGACTGCCCCAGGTAGAGCTCCTGATCAACATGTGTACTTGGTGCATTGAGTTAGTTGGAACCTCTCCAGCGCGCTGATAATAAACAATGAATCATTTAAGATTGACTTCGAGTGTCCCTCTGTAGAATTTCCACAACAATTATAATATCTTACCAGGTCTCTGTGGATGTACTGCTGAGCCTCCAGGTAGGCCATGCCCTCTGTGACGTCTTTACACATTTCCAGGAGCTGGATGGGGGATGGATGCTGCTTCAGCCCTTCCCGCAGATAGCTGAGTAGGCAGCCGTTGGAGAGGAACTCTGTGACAATGTAGATGGGCCTTTGTTTGGTGCAAACGCCGTACAGCTGAACCAAGTTCTCGTGGCGGAGCTTCCTAGTTCAAGCGAAAAGAGACAAGACAAGATTAAGCATGTGTTGTAGGCCTGTGTAGGTTAAATTGAGCAACACTATTGTCTAAGGTTGCAAAATTCCGAGAACTTTCAATAAATTCCCTGGTTTTTCCGAAATCCCATTTGGAGGATTCCCAGAATCAGGAGGGAATAAGCAGGAAATCCAGAATCCTCCAATCAGTGTTTTTGGAAAACCAGGGAATTTATTGAAAGTTCACGGAATTTTACAATTCGACTGCCCCATATGAGGAGAATTTCAGCAGGGGACAAGGTAGAGCTGTTACCATATATGACTCTAAATACTGTACCTCTTGTCCACAGGAGGTAGCTGGCATCTTAATTGGGGAGGACGGCCTCATGGTAATGACTGGAGCGGAATTAGTGGAATGCTATCAAATACATAAAAAAACATGGTTTCCATGTGTTTGATGCCATTCCATTAACGCCGTGCCAGCCATTATTATGAGCCGTCCTCCTCTCAGCAGCCTCCAAAGCTCTGGATATATCTCTACCTATGGATCTATTCCCTATTGCTCTAGTTACCTAGTCACTTTACCTCTACCTATATGTATGTGACAAATATGATTTGATTTACATCAGCACAAGTGCCTTAGGTGTAGCAGGTATGGTAGTAGGAGATAGGGGTTGAATTGAAATTGAGCATTAATTTAATACATTTGACCCCATAGTCCACTAACTGCAGCCATCTGAGATAGAAAGAGCTTTGCTTACATCATGACTTTGGCCTCCTCTATGAAGTCGTCTTCAGACATGGAGCCCTCCTTGATCATCTTGATGGCCACGTCATGCTGGCCCTGCCACTTCCCATACTTCACCACTCCAAACTGCCCGTTGCCCAGCTCCTTGATGAAGGTGAGGTGGCGTGGGTCAATCTCCCATACCCCTGGAGGACAAAACAACAAATTGAAGGAACACAATGTTTACTCATGTTAGCAATCAAGCTACAGATAGCATTCCTCAAAGTCAGTCATAAGGGTTTCTGTTACTACACTAGTCTGGTCCCATATTGTATGTGCCACAACCAACTATTCTATTGTTGTCAAGTGGTACAGCTACATATCTTCAGCCTGACAACACAGACAGAGGGGAGTTGCCCAGAACACAAACAGACCGGACCACCAGGCTACAGTATATACATAATACTCCCTCAATAGAAATGTATTGAAAGAACACACTCACCATAACCAAGCCCTGCTGTGGAAGGGGCATTTTTTGCACGACTTGACACAATGTATTTCAGCCTGCTGACCATACCTGGAATGGGACATGATGGACAATATATCTTAAGTGCTGTATTTCATCATGATGAACCTGTACTGTTACACAGATGCATATGAAGTGATGTGTTGGTGTAGGGATGCACATTTCCGGTTAGTTTCCCAAAATGCCCTGGTTTTCCAGAAATCTCGGTTGGAAAATTCCTGGAATCATTAGGGAATAAGAAGGAAATCTGGAACCCTCCAACCAGGATTTCTGGAAAACCTGGGAATTTTAGGAAAGTTACTGGAATTTTGAAAACCTTAGTTGGGGTTAGTTGTACCTGCTGCATTGTGCTGGTGGTAGTTAATGAGGTCTGGGATGCTGCTGAAATTGTGCTTCTCTGCCAAGTAGAACTGGCCTTGTTGGGTGGTGCAGATGTTGTAGTGTCTGCAGTTACCCGCAGTCTCCCTAATGGGAAGAGTGAGTAGTGTTTGGTTTGGTTTGAGTTAGGAGTGTTATGTTTGGTGTGAGTGAGGAGAGTTACTAGGTTGTGTTAAAGGGATAGGAATTTAAAGGAACACAACACTCCAAAATCAAACTTTGTCAGATGCTTTTAGACCTCAAAAGTAGCCTAATTCCGTTGAATCTACATCCCACGCCCTTGGTTGTGTAGGTCTAGTTATATGCCTCAACCCCAAATGAATGTAAAAGATAAGCACTGCAAACCTAGAAATTACATAGTTCTTATCTCTTTTGTAAAAAAAATGTTATTGTGGTGTATAGCTGGATCTTTAATATTGGAGTGTAATGTCCTTTTAATAGTTTTGTTTATTTTCATGAGCTGTGAATCTGAAAGTAACAACAAGATGCTCTGTTCACTGACACATTGATTGCATCCAAAATGGCACCCTATTCCCTATATCTTGCAAATTCAAACCTTGACCTCGAAGCTAGTTCCACTGCTTTAAAAAAATTATTCCCCATAAATCGTGGATTGATTTAGACCTGAGACCAATGTTCCCCCTAAGCTGCGTGCGTGCGCGGGCACGCAGCTTCCCTCGGACTGCCACGCAGAAGAAATATAAACCCGCGCAGAGAAGCACGAGATTGAACTTTACTCAACCTTCTAGAGTTTTCCCCTTTCGTTAACACTATCAACATTTGTCCTCGGAGTGGGGGGTGTCCTCGGATGGGGCCACAGTGTCTCCTGACCCCTCCTGTCTCAGCCGCCAGTATTTATGCTGCAGTAGTTTGTGTCGGGGGGGTTGGGTCAGTTTGTTATATCTGGAGTACTTCTCCTGTCCTATTCGGTGTCCTGTGTGAATTTAAGTGTGCTCTCTCTAATTCTCTCTTTCTCTATTTCTTTCTCTCTCTCAGAGGACCTAAGCCCTAGGACCATGCCTCAGGACTACCTGACATGATGACTCCTTGCTGTCCCCAGTCCACCTGGCCGTGCTGCTGCTCCAGTTTCAACTGTTCTGCCTTATTATTATTGGACCATGCTGGTCATTTATGAACATTTGAACATCTTGGCCATGTTCTGTTATAATCTCCACCCGGCACAGCCAGAAGAGGACTGGCCACCCCACATTGCCTGGTTTCTTCCTAGGTTTTGGCCTTTCTAGGGAGTTTTTCCTAGCCACCGTGCTTCTACACCTGCATTGCTTGCTGTTTGGGGTTTTAGGCTGGGTTTCTGTACACCACTTTGAGATATCAGCTGATGTACGAAGGGCTATATAAATACATTTGATTTGATTTGATTTTGCTCTACTGTGAGAATTGTGCTCAAATCAATGTAATATTATCCACTTTCAATGTCACATACCCAAACAAAATGAACTATGCAAGACTTAACTAACTGTTTAAGAGATTTTCTTGTAGGCAGAGCGCCTTGTAGGCAGAGCGCATTGGAGTAGAATTCAATTGCATTGACAGACACAACTCAGGCCTGTATTTGACACAGACCACTGCACCATAACCAATCAGAGCTGAAGTAGGCCTATATATGCAAATAGCCATTGCCATATGGATCTGTGCCATTCACTTCGAACTGGACTGTGTTTACAGTGTGAGCAGTCAAGAGAAGATGCGCTTGTTTTGAGATCAAAGCGAGAGCTGCATGTAGCCACCTGTGCACATTTGTTAATATTCTTTGCTAGTAAGTGAGTTATTAGCCCAGTTCTAGCTAATTTCTCCTCAACAATGGGGGAGTGGTTGCTTCCTACAAGAGCACAAAATGTGTGCATTTCTAGACATCTTTGAAAAGGTAGGTTGATGGTAGCAATAGGTTGATGGTAGCATAATTTGTCTGATTCTCTGTAATAATGGTATGTGAATAATGAATGCTATTTTGTAAAGTGGTTTCTTGCATCAAACAACACACCCTTTTTCATCGCCTGTTTGAAGGACATGTCGATAAACAGGATAATGTCAAGCCCTGCATGTTTTTTCAAAACTCTCATTGAACACAACACATTGCTGTTACTGTAGACTGAGTAACAGAACAGATGTTCATGTTCACATGTTATGGGATGCATTTTTCTCCATGTTTTTTTTATGGTAGGCCACTCTGGTAGGCCTACATTATGATCAAATAGCCACAGTAACCTACTTGGCCACAGTTAAAACTATAACTTAAAGCGGGAACAGTCTCAGTGTTCACAGCCTCCGTGCTCACAGTAAATTACATTTGCTCAGTGCCAAACATTTTTTGAGGGAACATTGCTTGGGACACCAACAGTTTCAGGTAGAACATTTGAATACTCCTGCCATATATAGTGTGGTACTTTTGACCCAAGCCCTTTGAAAGGTTGCTCAGAAAGAATAATCCTGGTTTTGCATGGAGACATTTACATCTCTCTTCCTCTGCAGGCGGCTGTTTTTGCTTTCAATATGTACTGCTGAGCAGTTCTTCTTTTGACTTTCCATTTATGGTCCGTGTTTGACATTGCATCCAATCCCTATGTAGTGCACTACTTTAGACCAGAGCCACATGGTCAAAAGTAGTGCACTACATAGAGAATTGTGTACCATTTTGAACTCATTCACGGTTTTGACTAGTGGATAGGCCTACTCACAGGATGTGTCCCAAATAGCACCCCCTGGGCTCTGGTCAAAAGTATTGGACCATAAAGGGAATAGGTTGCCATTTGGGACGCAGTTACAGTTAGCCATGCCCCATCTGTCTGCCCTCAATAAACTCACCCGCCCTTGGTGAACACAGAAACGGTGTACTTCCCAGCTTTGCTTGAGTCACGTACTAAGAAACCACCATCTTTGTTCTGGGAAAAAAGAAAAATCAATAACCTCAATAGCAGAGGTACATACTAAGCAGAGGCAGTATTGCTTTGTGAGTATCCCATAGCAATGTTCTGTCATTCTAAGCTATTTGACAGATGATGGTGCCCATAGCTAAAATTGGTGCCCATAGCTAATGGTATAAGGACCACAGATCAGAGGACCACAATGGAAATAACCTTTGTGATATTTTAAATGATTTTAAATGCAGCACTTGTGTTGCTGGTGCAAGCAAAAGAGAGGAACAGTGGTATGTCAACTGATACTGTATGTTACAGATGTTTGTTTTCTCATTGAGATTACCTCTGTCTTCAACAGATTCTCTGCCTGGCTACGGTTCATGCTCTTGCAGTACCAGCTGGGAAAAAGAAAAGGTGAAATGTGCATTTTATAAACCACTATGGTTAACCTGACCTCATAGCAACGGGTATTAAAGCAGGTCACATGAGGCAGTATTCTGCTGAATCGTGTTAATTAGGCACAAAACGGAAGAAAACGGATTGAAACAGGGAGGGACTACCTTGATTCATCCAATAAGAAATGCACATTTTCGCATCCAGTTGCAAAACATTTTGAAACGTTTTCTGTTACGTGCCCCACTGAACACGGCCCTGCTGGGATTTAATGTGTTTGGAAGGTGTGGTGACTTGGTACCTCATTATTTTTGGTTCCCACAGGATTAGGGAGGTGTAGGATTACATCTGAAACCCTATCATTGTAATGCAATGTTTAATAGTCAATGTTTTGTAGCAAGAGAATTCCATACTCACTCAAACTTTTCCAGTTCATTTCCAGCCTCCACAACGTAATTACTGGGAATGTATCCCTCCTTGCTGCAAAGGAAGGCCACACACAATCTCCTGATAAGTCAATGTACATTTAGCATGTTAAAGACACAGGGTGACGTTTTCATGCTGCACAACAGTTCACATCTGTGAAAAACATACCTTAAAACTCAACATTTTAATCTAGCTGTGTGATTCAATTTAACACTTTTCCTCAACAATATGCATGATAAAAATATGATTATTTAACTGAGTTTAGTCATCTCAGCAATGCATAAACACACATTTCTGAAGAAAAGTATCAAATTAAATCACACTGCCAGATTAAAATGAGTTTTACTGTGTTTTGCATCATCACTATTTTGCATCATGAAAATGTCGCCCATAATGTATGAAAGGGATATGATTGTTATTCTTACTGCATGTTAAAACAACACACATATCATGAAAACAGTTTAAATGCACCTGTGACTTTAAGATACCAATGTACCTTAACCTTGGTATACTGATCATATCACCAGTCCTCATCTCTATTCTTGGAAGCATGTCATTGTTTTGTTACAGGGCCAAGGGTCAGTTAGTGCTTTCTTGTTGATAGGTGTTATGTTTAAAATCGAGGGGCGGCGGACTATGTATTTTGTACATAACAGCTGGTGCACGATATCTAAGGAAGTCTCAAGATTTTGCTCGCCTGAGTTAGGGTGGTCTACAGAGTACCTCATGATAAGCTATCCACCGAGAGAGTATTCATCTGTATTTTTCGTAGCTGTCTACATACCACCACAGACTGAGGCTGAGTCCGCACTCAATGAGCTGTATTCCGCCATAAGCAAACAGGAAAATGTTCATCCAGAGGCGGCACTCCTAGTGACCGGGGACTTTAATGAAAGGAAACTTAAATCTGTTTTACTACATTTCTATCAGCATGTTAAATGTGCAACCGGAGGGAAAAAAACTCTGGACCACCTTTACTCCACACACAGAGATGCATACAAAGCTCTCCCTCGCCTTCCATTTGGCAACATGACCATAATTCTTTCCTCCTGATTCCTGCTTACAAGCAAAAATTAAAGCAGGAAGCACCAGTGACTCGATCAATAAAAAAGTGGTCAGATGAAGCAGATGCTAAACTACAGGACTGTTTTACTATCACAGACTGGAACATGTTCCGTGATTCCTCCGATGGCATTGAGGAGTACACAAAATCAGTCACTGGCTTCATCAATTAGTGTATCGATGACGTCGTCCCCACAATGACCGTACATACCTCAACCAGAAGCCATGGATTACAGGCAACATCCGCACTGAGCTAAAGGTTTGAGCTTTCGCTTTCAAGGAGCAGGACTCTAACCCGGAAGCTTATAAGAAATCCCGCTATCCCCTCCGACGAACGATCAAACAGGCAAAGCGTCAACACAGGACTAAGATCAAATCTTACTACACCAGCTCTGGCGCTTGTCGGATGTGGCAGGGCTTGCAAACCATTACAGACTAGAAAGGGAAGCACAGCCGGGCGAAGGGTCGGTCAGGGCTTTTTTAATGTTTTTCTTGTGCTTTCTTGTTGATAGGTGTTATGTTTTAGAAGTGTTCTTCCAGCAAACACACAGCCCAGCAGGTAACATACATCATGGTTACATTTTACTGGTTGCTAAAAGACTTGTTCCTTTAAAAACAGTGTACAACCTGAACAACTTCACATAATATTGTCATAATGATTGCAACCAAGTTTGCCCACTGGGAGGCGAGTGCACAAAACATTAAAAACATCTGCTCTTTCTAGGTGAAAGATATGATCCCTTAATGATGTCACTTGTTAAATCCACTTCAATCAGTGTAGATGAAGGGAGGAGACAGGTTAAAGAAGGATGCTTAAGCCTTGAGACAATGGATTGTGTGTGTGTCCCATGGCAAAATGTGTAGAATTGCAGGGAATATACTGTAAAACTGCAAAAAACATTGTTCTGTAAAGCAAAACTATTTGTTTACCTTCTCTTAATAAAATACCTTTTCTGGTAACAGATCCCTCTGTATATATTAAATGTGAGTTCATGTGTAGTGGCTAATTGTATGTATCTAATAGGCTATGTGTTTGTAGATGGACTGAGGTGAATGAAGCTAAAGTGATAATGGCTGTGGCCATTTTTTGCTTCTTTTTGCTGTTCTCCAAATAGCATTTTAAAATGAGCATAAATTGTATAGAAATGCAGAAAATGAGCTTCATCTTTCTTAAACAACCTTTCCTCCACCTGTCTCTTCTCAATTTCCTCTCTGCCTCTCTCACCCGTATTTGTCCCTGGCCCTCCACCAGTTGGAGTCAGACATCTCCAGAATGATGTACTCCTCATCCTTCCTCAGCTCCAGATCCTGGGGCGTGGAGGGTGTGTACTCATACTCAGCGACCACCGTCATGCCTGTGGTGAGCGCAGGCTCCTCGGGAGGCTGCGGAGGTAAAGGCCTCAAAGGTTTCTCCTGAAAAATGGGATGGGTGACAACATTGATAAAGACGGGTGATACTGTATATCCTTCCTGTATCAATCAGAGGTAGAGATACTGTAACTGAACGCAAGAGTGGCGAGAACATGTAAGACAGACCTCTTCTGGCGTAGGTGGAAGGGGTTTTCTGGATTGCCTCCGAGACCCCTTTGAAACCCCTATAAGGGAAAGGGAGTGCTTCATGTTTTGTTCTCTGTGACTACAATTTATGCTTCTCTGCCGTTACCTATAATACTTATTTCCTCAGTTACTTGTTATCACTTCAAGCCTGCAGGTACAAGTTTTAAATGGTTATATAAGTATGTATCTCTATGTATCAACATTTATACTGATACAAAATGGCTGGTATTCGTCTGGGGCATTATGAGATGATTATAAGACATCATAGATGCATTATAAAGACATCATACATGCATTATAAAGACATCATACATGCATTATAAGACATCATATATGCATTATAAGACATCATAATCATATATCATACACATCTTTCAATGCATCAGAGTCATATATTGAGATATATCTGAATATATGGTTCTGCGATGCATTATAACAGCATCATAGTGCATTATACCTGCAAGCTTTAAGTAAAATGTTCCCATTTACTTCCTAATTACATAAGCTGGTAGAGAACACATAATCTTTTTACTGCCAGTTTTATTGATGGCTTTCCCACCACATTACTGACCTACATTCTTGTTCTCCAGCACCCTGCAGCCCATGGCTTGTTTGACTTCCTGCTGGCAGCATTGCCACATGCCGTCCATCCAGAAGCATGGGTGGTACTTCTGCATCAGGTCCTTGTTGAAACGCACCACTTAACATGGCGGCACAGAATGTGGGACGACATTTACATTGGATCAACACTGGCAATTTGCATAGACACCTATATCTGACTAAACAATGGAGCTGGTATTATGGGCCGTAAGGAAATGTTTATGGTATCTCATGTCTCCCTTTGTCTATTCTTCGTCCGACACTTTAGTGTTAGGTGTACGATAATGCTGCAAACTGACCATGCTTCAGCTTGTGGAGCCACTGCTTTCGGACCTCGTCGCTCTTGGCGAATATGTAAAGTGGGCCCTCATCGTAGATTATCTGTGGTAAATTGGGGGATAGAGAGAAACAGCTGTTTCTTCAGTTGGTGAAGGGTAGTACCAGGTCAGGCCGTACACATGAAAGCAATACAATAGTGTAAAAGTATCTATTTTATTACAACAATAGGGACGAAAAGACGATTTTCTGTTTGTGCTATATAGCAAGCAATGACCATAGGTTACTGCTTTGGAGATAAATAAATGCCTGCTACATTAGGTTAGCTTATTGTGCTTCTGAGCCTTGCTGCCACCCATCCCACAAACTCCTCATTTAGGGGTATGCAAATATATTGGGTATTTCCTGTGTCTTTATAGAGGCTGTAATATTATTTGCTGCTTAGTCACCATGTCTACTGTGGTGACACCTGCGCTGTTGTTGAAACCCTCAGTTCAGCTCGGTCTCCACTGTCAAGAGAGTTGTTTTCACTTCTTCTTATTGACTTTCAGCATGTTAACCATTTCTGCACTGCTGGGTAAATTAGTTTCTCTGTTGAGGTAGATTGACTTTCAGCATGTTAACCATTTCTGCACTGCTGGGTAAATTAGTTTCTCTGTTGAGGTAGATTGACTTTCAGCATGTTAACCATTTCTGCACTGCTGGGTAAATTAGTTTCTCTGTTGAGGTAGATTGACTTTCAGCATGTTAACCATTTCTGCACTGCTGGGTAAATTAGTTTCTCTGTTGAGGTAGATTGACTTTCAGCATGTTAACCATCTCTGCACTGCTGGGTAAATTAGTTTCTCTTAGGTAGATGCAGTATATCCCTTTTCACCTCAAAGCTACCTGAATTTTTTTTTTTTTTTTTTTTTTTTTTTTTTTTTTATTTCACCTTTATTTAACCAGGTAGGCTAGTTGAGAACAAGTTCTCATTTGCAACTGCGTCCTGGCCAAGATAAAGCATAGCAGTATGAGCAGACAACACAGAGTTACACATGGAGTAAACAATTAACAAGTCAATAACACAGTAGAAAACAAAGGGGGAGTCTATATACAATGTGTGCAAAAGGCATGAGGTAGGCGAATAATTACAATTTTGCAGATTAACACTGGAGTGATAAATGATCAGATGGTCATGTACAGGTAGAGATATTGGTGTGCAAAAGAGCAGAAAAATAAATAAATAAAAACAGTATGGGGATGAGGTAGGTGAAAATGGGTGGGCTATTTACCAATAGACTATGTACAGCTGCAGCGATCGGTTAGCTGCTCAGATAGCTGATGTTTGAAGTTGGTGAGGGAGATAAAAGTCTCCAACTTCAGTCTCTATGGGCTTTTCATCCTGCATGATTTTAGCCCAGGGCTAACTGGACCCTCAACTAAGACTGAGCAAAGTAAATGCCTGGAGAATAGTGTCAGCGAGTTAAAGGAAGCACAACGCTTCTTTAAACATCTACAGTATCTAGAGGTCATCTGATGTCACTCAACTGGAGCAACAGTGATGGAGTGCATTCTCTTTTTACTGCCACACAGAATTATTGTAACAGGACACGAGAAGAAGAGAGAGTGAACTAAAACATCCACAGGTCTGAGATCTGTGGTTGTGTTAATCTCATTGGTCTCACTGATCTAGGACCAGCAGTAGCTCACCTGGAACGGGTACTGGCGCTCCGCGGGGGCACTGGGCTCCGGCTGTACTGTCCCCACACACTTGATCTTATCGATGCCCACGGTGCCTTTCAACCCCTTCTTTTTCTGCACAGAGGATAAGGATTACAGTGAGTGGGGGAACGACAAGACTACTAAACCCAGACCTATTGAGATGACCAACAATACAGGTACTGTAGTATATTTGTGGAAGCATAGCGTAGTATGATAGAATTGTTATAGTGTTAAACTACGCTTGGGTTATGGTCAGTGTTTATAATGATAACATAAGCCAGCAGCATACCACCCTGCATACCACTGCTGGCTTGCTTCTGAAGCTAAGGAGGGTTGGTCCTGGTCAGTTCCTGGATGGGAGACCAGATGCTGCTGGAAGTGGTGTTGGAGGGCCAGTAGAAGGCTCTCTTTCCTCTGGTCTAGAAAAAAATATCCCACTGCCCTGTGTAGGGTGCCGTCTTTCGGATGGGACGTTAAACGGGTGTCCTGACTCTCTGAGGTCATTAAAGATCCCATGGCACTTAACGTAATAGTAGGGTGTTAACCCTGGCTAAATTCCCAATTTGGCCCTCAAACCACCACGGTCACCTAATAATCCCCAGTTTACAATTGGCTCATTCACTCATTCCCCCTCCTCTCCCCTGTAACTATTCCCCAGGTCGTTGCTGCAAATGAGAACGTGTTCTCAGTCAACTTACCTGGTAAAATAACAGATAAATAAAATTAAAAATACAGTACATTAACCTGGTCCCAGATCAGCACAAACAGATCCAGGCTACGAGTACATACCCCTTTGTCCAGATCATAGTCGTAGTAGGCGATCTTGTCCTGTGTCAGGATGAACAGCCTCTCTTTGAAGTTTAAAGGGGAGGTCTTCTTCTTCTGCTGGGAGCGTTTTATAAAGATCTCTTCCAGGAGATTGTCTGACATGGTCTGATCAGATGTTATCCCCCTACCTGGAGAAAAGGCAAGTCAACTTAACAGCTACAGTCAGAGATGGAAGAAGGTGTAAAATGTTTTGGTATCATGCATTCAAGGCCTGATGGGGGAGAAAGAGACCAGCAGCTTCAACCACATCAAGTGCTGTAGCAAACCTTGCTAGTGACTGTAGCTACTGGAGGAAACGTGTAGTTGACTGTTCTCATGAACAACATCATTTGATTAATGGTGTACTGTACAGGTGTTTACCTGAAACTCAGCTTATCACAAGTTTCCACAGTGCTTAACATAGTAGGGTAACATTTCCCTCTAGACACTGCCCTAAGGTCAGTTTTACATTGTCATCCCTCATGGTTAAGGGTAGGATTTTGGGAAGGTATATCTATAAGACTATAAGACCAACTTCCCCCAGGTTCTTATACGACTAACTACTTACCTACTCTTCATGAACTCTGCGCTTTGTCACTACAGCATAGATCTAAAGCATAGATCTACAGCATAGATCTGAAAGCAGATAGAAACAGATAGTAACAGATGTGATCCGGAGCAGATATCAGTGTATACATATTAACCCCTGGTTTGCATGAGCGCTCCTGCCAATGTTTCCTCCTTCGTTGTGGTACAACTGTTTCCTTTACCCACATCTTCCTGCTTCTCTACAGATGTAGGATCTTAATTCCAGTTTGCTACAGCAGGAAAGTAATACTGCAGCAACAGGAAATATGAATTATTATTATTTTGTAGGAGTTGATACATTGAAAATCAAGTCTGAAATTTCAAAGTGGAACCTCAACATTTTTTAAATGTCCTCCATTGCAGGAAAGTTCTCCAGCAACAGTGTGATCAAATTAATATCCTACATCTGTAAGATGGTGCCAGAGAAGAAGGCTGACAATTTACTTGTTCCTATCCAATTGTGTTATTGTTTGTTTCTTTGCATTGTTTGTAACTTATTTTTTTACTTATTTCGTACATAATGTTGCTGCTACCGTCTCTTATGACCGAAAATAACTTCTGGACATCAGAACAGCGATTACTCATCATGATCTGGCAGAATCCTTTTTTTCCTTTAACGACAAGCCCGACGTGAATGATATGCTGCTTTACTGGGACCAGGCCCAGATCCCCGTCATTTGCGTGAAGAGAAGGTGGAGAAAAATGGACCGGAGGGCGGGCTGCCTTCTGAGAATTTGTAGGCGATCGAATAAACCCCCACTGCCTTCCATTCTGCTAGCAAACTCGCAATCTTTGGAAAATAAATCTATGACCTATGCGGAAGATTAAACTACAAACGGGACATTCAAAAGTGTAATATCCTATGCTTCACGGAGTTGTGGCTGAACGATGACATTATCAACATACAGCTGGCTGGTTATACGCTGTATCAGCAGGATAGAACAGCAGCGTCTCGTAAGACGGGGCGGCAGACTATGTCTTTTGTATATAACAGCTGGTGCACAATATCTAAGGAAGTCTCAAGGTTTTGCTTGCCTGAGTTAGTGTGGTCTACAGCTTATCATGAGGTACTCTATCTACCGAGAGAGTTTTCGTCTAAATACCACCACAGACCGATGCTGGCACTAAGACCGCACCAAATGAGCTCTATTCTGCCATAAGCAAACAGGAAAACGCTGATCCAGAGGTGGCGCTCCTAGTAGCAGGGACTTTAATGCAAGGAAACTTAAATCGGTCTCACAAAATGTCTATCAGCATGTTAAATGTGCAAACAGAAGGAAAAAACTCTGGACCACCTCTACTCCACACACAGAGACGCATACAAAGCTCTCCCTCGCCCTCCATTTGGCAAATCTGACGATAATTCTATCCTCCTGATTCCTGCTTACAAGCTAAAATTAAAGCAGGAAGCAACAGTGACTCGATCAATAAAAAAGTGGTACAGGACTCTTTGCTGGCACAGACTGGAAAATGTTCCGGGATTCCTCCAATTGCATTGAGGAGTACACAAAATCAGTCATTGGCTTCATCAATAAGTGCATCGATGACGTTGTCCCCACAATGACCGTACATACATACCCCAACCAGAAGCCATGGATATCACCGACAATAACAAGACAGCCTATAGGGAGGAGGTCAGAGACCTGGCCGTGTGGTGCCAGGACAACAACAACCTCTTCCTCAACGTGATCAAGACAAAGGAGATGATTGTGGACTACAGGAAAAAGAGGACAGAGCACACCCCAAATCTCATCGAGGGCGCTATAGTGGAGCAGGTTGAGAGCTTCAAGTTCCTTGGTGTTCACATCACCAACAAATTAACATGGTCCAAGCACACCAAGACAGTCGTGAAGAGGGCACGACAAAACCTATTCTCCCTCAGGAGACTGAAAAGATTTTGGCATGGGTCCTCAGATCCTCAAAAGGTTCTACAGCTGCACCATCGAGAGCATCCTGACCGGTTGCATCACCACCTGGTATGGAAACTGCTCGGCCTCCGACCGCAAGGCACTACAGAAGGTAGTGCGTACTGCCCAGTACATCACTGGGGCAAAGCTTCCTGCCATCCAGGACCTTTATACAAGGTGGTGTCAGAGGAAGGCTCTAAAAATTGTCCAAGACTCCAGCCACCCAAGTCATAGACTGTTCTCTTTGCTACCGCACGGCAAGCGGTACCGTAGCACCAAGTCTAGGTCCAAGAGGCTTCTAAACAGCTTCTTCCCCCAAGCCATAAGACCACTGAACATTAATCAAATGGCTACCCATACTTTTGCATTGCCCCCCTCTTGTTATCATCTATGCATAGTAACTTTAATAACTCTACCTACATGTACATATTACCTCAATTACCTCAACTAACTGGTGCCCCTGCACATTGACTCTGTACCGGTACCCCCCTGTATATTGTCGCTATTATTAATTTACTGCTGCTCTTTATTTACCTGTTACTTTTATTTCTTATTCTTATTTGTATTGCATTGTTGGTTAAGGGCTCATAAGTAAGCATTTCACTGTATATATTTCACCTGTTATATTCGGCGCATGTGACATTTTATTTTATTTGTATGTTCCATAACACATTGACCCTCTCTTTTCCCCATACGATGAAGGCAGGACATTATCGGCTACCCCTCGCAAACCTTTCCCCACCTACAATCGTTGCCAATGCTTATGCTCTCATGTCTGATATTGTTAAAGGGAAAGTTCACTAAGGATTTGGGTTCATTGACTTACAGCTTAGCGTTAATAATGCTTAGTGCAAAATAATGCGTATCTCTGTTGGCATGCTGGCATACACTATCCCTTTTATTTGATGAATGTCCACAAACTCTATTTTTGGTAATGCAGTTCTATTGAAGTGACAATACTTTGTTGAACTCGTGAAATATGGGGAGAAATAGGTCCCTATTGTAGGAAACATAAGACACAGAGACAAAAGGATTCCTATGCTCTTCTTTGTATCTACCACTCATTGCACCTTGCTGGGTTGGTCAACCACACCACTGTCAGCCTTCCACACAAAACAAGGCCTCTATTGATTCATTCCAGCATCAGACGGAAGGAAAGCAAGTTTGACAAATAGACAGATAGCGTCAGATATTTGTTAATTATCTGGGGATCAGGATAATGGCTCCACTATGGACACTGGTGTGGTGATGTCACCTCAGCTGATACCACAGGCCACAAATGTACAGAGTATGATCATCTGATAACATAAAGCATGAAAATGCCATTGTTCACCATGCAGAAGAGCTGGGTCCAAATTCATACATATGTCAAATACTTTGTATTTGAGGTACTCTAGATTTACTGGTATCTTGGGGTTTTCGGGTACTATTCCATTGGATACACTGCAAACGTTGGCAAACTAAATCAAGCATACATATCAAGTATTCAATAGTATTTGATCTACTTGACCTTCCCTTTCATACAGGCCACAGAATCAACAACAGTTTTTCTTCTTTCAAATAACTGACTTAACCCCAAAATTAAACCCAATGAGGAATTATTTCAAAGTCCAAGTAACCATGTATAGTTCCCTGCCTGCATCATCAATACAACCTTATAGTTCTCTTTTAACATAGGCAGTGTCCTAAAATGAACACAGCGCTCAAAAAAGGAATACTTCAATGTCACAGACATGTAACGACAGAACGTTTCTCACCAACTCCAACTCACCCATGTTCCTTATACCGTAGATATATTCAAAAGAGCTTAATCGTTAAGGTGCCTCTGCATGCTATCTCAATGATACAAGTTTACTCAGCTCAGCTCAGACTATTTTAAACACCCTCCTTCTCACTTCCTGATTGCATCTGCTGCTGATACCCCCTCTCTTTTCACACTACTAGATAGTAGGCACATCCGACTAGCCATGAGTGTAATGTTTTCTTTCACACTAGCTAGATGATTTTGATACTATGCAGTATGTCAACAACAGTATTATAATTTTGTGTAATGTTATGTTACAAATAATCCTCTTTGACACATAATCAAACCCCTTGCCTCTGCTGCAAGCTCATACTGTGCAGTCCACACAATATTTCAAACATAGGTTGTTTACATGCAGATATAAGCCTGGGCAAAACACTGACCTAAAGCTTCTAGGTAGAGCAAGTATAAATGTGTCTCTTTAGTGGCTGCAGCTGTCCTATCAATCGTAATATCTTGTATTACAACAGTCGTGTTTAGCCTGTAAGCCACACAAGTGCTAGGTTTTTTTCTAAAGAGCTTGAGTCACTTGGGCTGACACAGTAGAATTTATAGGGAAGTTGCAACAGTGTTGCACTGCAATGCTAAATAAAAAGAGACAATGTTGGAAAGTATCAGTGGCACCACTGTGGTTCAACTGGTTACTGTTACATCCCCTCTTCCTCTCTTGACACTGTCATAACACTACTAACACATAGTATAATACATACTAGCAACAACATACCACCAAAGTATTTATTTGTTTGATACAAGCCTCAATGTGGGATAAACAAAATGCCAGGGACACAGCATCCAATCAATCACACTGAGGATGTGTCTCTTAAATCGACTAACCAATGGTGAAGAGGAATACAGACTTTATGCACAGTAACATACATGGGTTCAATATCATTTTATGGAGTACTTTGTCTTATTTTCAATGACACACTCTCTTCCAATGAAAGTGTTGGTTTGTTGATAACAGGAACCTTGCAACAAATGCTCTCTGGACGTTTCCTGTCTGATAAGTGTGTGTGTCTTTACATGGAGAGTTTACTTTTGTGGTGACACACATACACACTCAGTGTGTGTCTGACCACAAAAGGAAACTCTCCATGTGAAGATATTTAGGCAGAAGGGTTCCTCACATCCTCAGATAATACAAACAGGCCAAAACATACAAACAGATCTTGGTTTTACAAACCCTACTTTCTTCCTTAATGTAACATACCAGCTACTAAAAGAAATGGGTCAAGAAGACGTACTGCATAGCGGGGTGACTGTTCTTTGTAGAAGCGAAGGCAGCTTTCGGCTTGCAATTTCTTTGCATCAATGTTTCAGGGATATTGCTGAAATTGCACAGACCAACATACACTGGGTGCACAAAACATTAAGAACACGTTCCTAATATTGAGCCTCAATTCGTCGGGGCAAGGTGTAGAAAGTGTTCCACAGGGATGCTGGCCCATGTTGACTCCACTACTTCCCACAGTTGTCTCATGTTGGCTGAATGTCCTTTGGGTGGTGGACCATTCTTGATACACACGGGAAACTGTTGAGCGGCAAAAACCTAGCAGCATTGCAGTTCTTCACACAAACGGGTGTGCCTGACCGTACCAAGTTGAAAGGCAGTTAAATCATTTGTCTTGCCCATCACCCTCTGAATGGCACACAGACACAATCCGTGTCTCAATTGTCTCAAGGCTTAAAAATCCTTCTTTAACCTGTCTCCTCCCCTTCATCTACACTGATTAAAGTGGATTTAACAAGTGACATCAATAAGGGATCATAGCTTTCCCCTGGAATCACCTGGTCAGTCTATGTCATGGAAAGATCAGGTGTTCCTTGTGTTTTGTACACTGTGTATGTTATCAAATTAATATTAAGTCAGTCATGTTTAATATCCAGCTCCAAAACTCTCCACTGTGAAATGTAAACATAAGAGCATGGACAGTGGACACGTAACAACAAAGTTTAAGAATGAACATGATAGTGTTTGTTTTCTATTTCCAATCACTCCACTGTTATCCAAAGTGCATTGTAACTCATTCATTGACAAAATATTGTACATATTGCATTAAGGGCAATGTGTTTAATATGAAGAAGGGAAAAAAAGTACCGACTACATGTTCTTTGATATGCATGTGGGCATCATCCACCCTCCAACATACAATGTGTTCAAGACAGGCCTGGACAATGAATGAACATCTAATAGAGATACTGAGGAATGATACATGAATGATATGCTGTAGTTTGTTTGGACATTTTCCATCACTTTTCATGAACAAGAAATTGGATTTAACCATGTTGCTGCTTTGGATACGATAGTGAAAGTCCAGAAACGTCAAGCTTGCTTCAATGTTGGAGCTCCCGATGTCCTCCCAATGTAATGGTAACTTACTATGATTCATGCTTTACATAGTCCCATTTCTGGTTGAAACCTCATCAAAAGAGACCAAATTGATGACTTTTAATTATTTCTTAGACATCATGTAGTGGTAATGTCAACCTTCTGACTTACCTTTTAATATAACAATTTAAACCTTTATTTACCCAGGTAAGTCTTTCAGAACAAACTCTCTTCTACAATGACCATCTGGTTCTCTCTCAGGTAATGAGGACCTGCATACTCAATAGAAGCCTATTTTTCAATGTAACGCATACAGTAATACATAGCCTGCATGTAACCTACAGAGCTTTCGTCTTTCCCAGCAGATGGACCCCTACCATTTAGTTAGCAAATACCTCATCACTTACCTTAACTCTGACACTCAGCAACGCCTATAGACAGACCACTGTCTGCATACTGTGATGTGGAGGGTTGACATGGACAAAGACCTCTGCTATGGCTGCTCTTATTCCATGTACTAACAGTGTGTGGCAGCAGGAGACTAAACCCCACCCTTTCAGAGGAATTGACTTCACGCAGTTCCCTTTTTGCTTCCTGCTCATTTTTATATTAGCTCTCTGAAGCAGAGTTTGTGTGATGTCGACGAGGGCCAACTAACCATTAACGCGCCAGTATCCGTAAAGTAGGCTAAGGAATTAGTTATTTACAGTAGCATTAGACTGTGTTAAAAGTTGACTGCCTCTGTGAAATGATAACTTCCTTGAGGCCTTTATAGACCAATGATAAGAAGGAAAACAGCTTGAGTGATGAATATGGAATGTATGTGTATACATTATTGTTACCATTTTGTCAGCAAGGACTTTTGCCTGTGTGTCATATAGAGTGGTGCAAAATAGTGTATTTATGGTCATCATCTGCAATTAAATATATGTTTAGCCCTAATTTATCACATCACCTGCATGGAACCTAAAGGAACCTGATTTAAATTATGATTATTAAAGTATAATTTATCGGGTAATAATTTATAATTCAGAAAAATTAGATGACTTCATGGATTCTCGTATGATTAAGCATACACACCAGTAGCCTTGTCATTTGACTAATATATCGATATTTTTAAAGCCTTGTACTGAAGGACGACTACTACTACTGTGGTCAACTTGGTTCTATTCTACACTCAAACACAAGGTGGCAGTGTTCAAAATTAGGACCCATTGGTATCCAATGTTCTTTATGAAAAAGTGCTTCCGGCGTCAACCTTCCTCTTTTCGTCTGGATCGGATTGTCGTCATGGTATGAAACTCAATCACTAATAGACTTTAAAAAACTATCAACTGTAATCTTCAAACTATACATTCACTTGTTACATTTGAAAGTACCCAATGTGTGAATGCAATGGTTAGGGACATGTATATCCCATTATTAATGATTTTATCTGTATATCTCCCCGCAAAAGTTGCCTATATACAAAACTCGAGCGAATGGCTACGGTGATTGTATCGCTAACTACCTAGCTAGTTAACGGCAGTCTCTTATTGAAATTGCCCTTATTACTGTGTTCTTGGCAATATAATGGTGTTAACATTTTATAAATGCATCCCTGCCAAATACCTTTCAAAGTTGTAATCATAGCAAATTATAACATAGCATTATAACTACCAAGTAGTGCTGCCCAATGTTGCGTGCTATCAAGGAGATCCTGTTGTGTAACGATGGAGCTAGCTGCTCACACCAAAGCCTTTCGCAAATGGATTGTTGGTAGAGGTGTTTATACAACTTTTTGAGTCAACAACACTAAACGTATGTACATGTAGTCGTTGGAACAAAAATGCCACATAGGCTAAGAGCCTTTTCACCATCTATCTGAGAAACACTTAGCTACTCAGTTAACTTGTATCAGGGATCATCACCTAAATTCAGCTGCGCGACGAGCGGATGGTCGGAGGGCCAGAACATAATTACTAATAATTTGTCAACTGCAAATTGACCGTAAGAAGCTTAATATAGTAAAACAGAATAATTATAAACCTTGCTTACATTTGTATACAATCACATACTGTATGTCTCTGTTATGTGTGGGAATACTTTGGAACAGATTTCCACAATTAAAATCACTTGGAGTGGATTTTCTGGTGTTGTATATAAAATAATGTAGGAAAAAGCAGCTTGTATTAAAAGCTGTTTTTTTAAATTAAAAGTATGAATTTCAGCACCACGCGGAAAGGCCACAGTTGTATAGTACAAATATAGGTTCTGGTAAGCGTTTTCAGAATTTACATTTTTACAGATATCGACTGCTGGTGACTCAATTTTGTTGAAGGGAAATTGTATGACCAGATATCCAAACTCCACTCTTCCTCGATATGCGAAGGGAGTTGGTGTTCCTCGGCTAGTAGCCCCCTAGGTTGAATGGTAGTGACCTGACCCCCATGCTGCATATTTGCTGTGAAGCCGAGAGACTCAATTTGAATGAAGAGGTACTTGAAATGTACCAGACTGCAGTACTTTGTCAGTATACATTCTAAATCTGTGATTCAGGTGAACGTGCCGAAGACACGCAGGACCTACTGCAAGAAGTGCAAAAGACACCAGCTTCACAAAGTTACCCAGTACAAGAAGGGAAAGGATTCCCTCTACGCACAGGGTGAGTTTCTGTCTCAATATGAGCATTGGCAGATGTGATGAACATATGATGTAGTATGGACTGCTATGTGTTACAAATTTAAATAATTGATGTATGATCTGTGTTTTAGGTAAGAGGAGATATGACAGAAAGCAGTCCGGTTACGGTGGACAGACCAAGCCTATTTTCCGCAAAAAAGTAAGCTTGCAAAGCTTTGTGTGTACTGGATACATTACCAAAAGGTACCTTATATCAGTGGTATACTTCTATCTTTGAGGAACCCAAACAATACAGTTAAGTAGTCCTGGTGGTCTGGGGCATACAGTTGAAGTCAGAAGATTACATACACTTAGCTTGGAGTCATTAAAACTTGTTTTTCAACCACTTCACATTTCTTGTTAACAAACTATAGTTTTGCCAAGTCGGTTAGGACATCTACTTTGTGCATGACACAAGTCATTTTTCCAACAATTGTTTACAGACAGATTATTTCACTGTCTCTCAATTTCAGTGGGTCAGAAGTTTTACATACACTAAGTTGACTATGTCTTTAAACAGCTTGTAAAATTCCAGAAAATGATGTCATGGCTTTAGAAGCTTCTGATAGGCTAATTGACATCATTTGATTCAACTGGAGGTGTACCTGTGGATGTATTTCAAGGCCTACTTTCAAACTCAATGCCTCTTTTCTTTACATCATGGGAAAATCAAAAGAAATCAGCCAAGACCTCAGGATTTTTTATTTTGTAGACCACAAGTTTGGTTCATCATTGGGAGCAATTTCCAAATGCCTGAAGGTACCACGTTCATCTGTACAAACAATAGTTCGCAAGTATAAACACCATGGGACCATGTAGGTGTCATACCACTCAGGATGGAGACGTGTTCTGTCTCCTAGAGATTAACGTACTTTCCTGCAAAAGGTGAAAATCAATCCCAGAACAACAGCAAAGGACCTTGTGAAGATGCTGTAGGAAACAGGTACAAAAATATATATATCCACAGTAAAACGAGTCCTATATCGACATAACCTGAAAGGCCACTCAGCAAGGAAGAAGCCACTGCTCCAAAACTGCCATAAAAAAGCCAGACTACGGTTTGCAACTGCACATGAGGACGAAGACCGTACTTTTTGGAGAAATGTCCTCTGGTCTGATGAAACAAAAATAGAACTGTTTGGCCGTAATGGCCATCGTTATGTTTGGAGGAAAAAGGGGGAGGTTTGCAAGGCCAAGAACACCATCCCAACCATGAAGCGCGGGGGTGGCAGCATCATGTTGTGGGGATGCTTTGTTGCAAGAGGAACTGGTGCACTTCACAAAATAGATGGCATCACGAGCAAGAAAAATACGTGGGTATATTGAGGCAACATCTCAAGACATCAGTCATGAAGTTAAAGCTTGGTGGCAAATGGGTCTTCCAAATGGACAATGACCCCAAGCATACTTCTAAAGTTGTGGCAAAATGGCTTACGGGACAACAAAGTCAAGGTATTGGAGTAGCCATCACAAAGCCCTGACCTCAATCCTATAGAAAATGTGTGGGCAGAACCTGAAAAGGCGTGTGCGAGCAAGGAGGCCTGACCCGACTCGGTTACACCAGCTCTGTCAGGAGGAATGGGCCAAAATTCATCCAACGTATTGTGGGAAGTTTGTGGAAGGCTACCTGAAACGTTTGACCCAAGTTAAATCATTTAAAGGCAATGCTACAAAATACTAATTGAGTGTATGTAAACTTCTGACCCACTGGGAATGTGATGAAAGCTGAAATAAACAGTTCTCTCTACTATTATTCTGACATTTCACATTTAAAAAATAAAGTGGTGACCCTAACTGACCTAAGACAGGGAATTGTTTTTAGGATTAAATGTCAGGAATTGTGAAACTGAGTTTAAATGTATTTGGCTATGGTGTATGTAAACTTCAACTGTACATGTACTGTTGATTACTCAAGGAAAGGAGTTGAACCACTGATATGCCTTACAAATGTGTACTATTTGTGCAGGCCATTGTCAGCGAGGCTTGGCTTGTAGTGGCTTTGTCCTTTCCTAAGGTGTCTGCTAGAGAAAACTGAGATGGTTTGAGGCCCTGCTGTGTCTCTTCCGTGGCAAGGTTATAGGTAAACCTCAGACAACTTGATTAATGAACACCTTTATTTATCCTTTACTTCTGCACCTACATAAAATACAGTATTGACAATCTTTTTACACTCCAGAAAATGAAAAGGTGTTAAGGGGTAGAATTTTGAGCTCTGGAATTGAGAAACACGGGCAACGCTCTGATTGTCCACCCCTTTTCCATATTTTGCCCTCAAGCGCCCCCTCATGGATTTGAAAGGAATGGGTGGAAACTTCCTCTAGCCATTTAATGCATGACGGGGAGTGAATGAGAACACACTTCAAGAGAGGGCTAGATCATCAGAATGCCGCTGCCTTGTGTCATGTGTGCATGGATCCTGGACTGTGGTAACATTGTATTCTCTCCTCAGGCCAAGACCACAAAGAAGATCGTGTTGAGGCTGGAGTGTGTGGAGCCCAACTGCAGGGCAAAGAGAATGGTGCCCATCAAGAGATGCAAGCACTTTGAGCTGGGAGGTGACAAGAAGAGAAAGGTAAGCACAAACTCTACAAAATCAACAGTGCATCACAGATGTTCCTGGCCCGTGTTTATTCTGCATGTGGGATGGGTTGTGTATTTGTTCCACAGCCATGAAAAGCAATGTGTGTATGTACAGTGCATTTGGAAAGTAAGGGTCTGAATACTTATGGTAATGTGATATTTCAGTTTATTTTTAATGTGAGAATTAAATGAGATCATTTTCCAATTTGTCATTATGGTGTATTGTGTGTAGATTGATGAGGGGGGAAACAATTTGAATCAATTTTAGAATAAGAATAAAGTCAATGGGTCTGAATACTTTCTGAATGTACTGTACCAGGGGTGTTCAACTCTTACCCTACAAGGTCCAGGGTCTGCTGTTTTTTTATGCTCTGCCTGATCATTAATTGCACCCACCTGGTGTCTCAGGTCTAAATCTATCCTTGGTTCGAGGGGAACAATGTAAAAATGTAGTGGAACTGGCTTCAAGGTCCAGAGTTGCCTTTGAGGGGTCTATGGTTTCTGGACATCTAAATGACGTTTAGTGTTATCGGTGACATTTGACAATGTTCAACTATCCTTGATACACCTCGGAGCTCTTCCACTTTAAATCGTTGCTCTATAGAACATTTAGTCAATTACAAAAATGCATGCATCCTCTGAACTCAGGGGTTGTTAGACAGCCTGGAGAGGAATTGATAATAGCAGTCTGAAGGCCCTCTCTGGCCAAACGTGTGCAGCTCTTGAATTGTTTGGATTTTAGATATGCCCTAATGAATGTTAACAAGTTGTCGATGTGATTGGATTCAGAAGGGGTGTTTTGTATTTTTCATTGTGGAAAGGTAGTTTCAATGTGCTGGTTGAATATCTGAGCTGTCTTATAACCTTGTTTTTGTCTCCTTTCAGGGCCAGGTCATCCAGTTCTAGGCTGTGGGTCAATCTATTGGATGGACTTATTTTTCCCCCCAATAAATGTATTAAAATGGTACCAGATGTCTCATCTCTCCTTAACTGTACCTTGGTGGTAATTGCAAGAGTGATGGCAATTACAGTTGGTGGATATGAAGATGTAATTGGCCATTCCAGAATTTACAACTTAACCTTTCCAAGAGTGGTTGAAGCACATCAGTATAAACACACTAGCGAATAACCATGCCTGAATCGTATCCTCATGGGCTTAGTACAACAGTCTCACCCCATCAGAACCGAATGATGTATATAAACCCTAGAATGCTGACGCTATGTATTGGCCATATTGGCACTCCCTAGTAGGAGCAGTCCTCCATAGGAATGAATGGACTAATAATGTTAAGGACAATTGCATGTATTTAAGTATATTTGTTGTATGCTTACATTAATATCAAATTATACTTTAGGAATGTTTGTATACATTCTTGTTTAGCTCACATTTAGAAATGTAATAAATGCATTTCTATAACTTCAAATATTTTTACAACGGTGGGGTCCCATATCTAGTGTGTGTACGTATATTGAAGTGATAACCCAAAATAAGGTTAAAGGGGTACGGTGAGATTTTCGGATTAAAGCCCTTGTTCTACTTAACCAGAGTCAGATGAACACACGGATAAACATTTTTCCTGTGTAGTTTGAAGGAAGTTGGCAGTTTCGCCAGCCAATGCTAACTAGGGTAGAGCAAAGAAAGCTTTAAAACAATTTCGATATCAGTCCTTGCCTGTGGAAATTTGTGGACACCCAGCATCATAAGTTTGATACATTGCATTATTTTATGGCTGGTTATGACACCTACCACACAAGGCAAAACATTCCATTACACCATATAGCCTACTTGTCAATAGTATGTTTATAATTTTTAATTAAATTAAAATTGATTAAATTGCAATTGCGCACACATTGTCAGACCTGCACCAACCCCAACACTTGCTGACGACTGGGATGAATGCAGGACAAAGACACCCTCTTGACATAAGGGCATATTATGGTCAGACACTTTCAAAAAGCATTTTTTTAGTCAAAGTGTTTTCTAAAATATGAAGAAAAAAAGTGACTAAAG